>NC_090941.1:421841166-423091166 GCF_040938575.1 Ambystoma mexicanum | reverse complement strand
CAATTGTTGGGGTCTCCGACCCATTTTTGGTGGTCAGTGAGCTTGTTGTTACCACTCCAATGAGGACACTATCCTCTGATGCTTGGTTTGTACTGATTAGGGTCTCCAACCTGTCTCTGGTGGTCAGTGCGCTTATTGTCGCAACTGCGATGAGGAAGCTCTCCACGGATGCTTGATTTTGTACTGGCTGGTGTCTTTGACTCATCTCTGGTGGTCAGTGGGCTTATTGTCTGGGTCTCTCGCACCTCCCGTTATAATGTAATGGATTTTGACACACCACTGGGACTTCCTGGGACTGGGGTTCTTCTGTCCGTTGCACCAGGCTTCACTCTATGGCTTCCACAGCCCAGCGGAAATTCTATGCTCTGTTGTGCTGTTTGGTTCTTCTCTGCTGCTTCGCATTTGGGTCTGCGTCAGTTGGACCCATGGAGAACTTCTTATCTGCTTCAACAGTGCCCACCGCTCTCCTCTGACTCCGTTCTGCCCGCAGCGTTTGAAACTCCACCTGGGTTTGACAACACGTTAAGTTCTTCTTCCATTTTTAAAGGAGTTTTCCTCTTTGGAGAATTACAAGAGTCTTTTGTCTGTTTCCTTGTTCTAGTACTACTGGACTTTAACAAGTTACAATATAGCACCCAAGATCAGTAAGGCATATCTGGTGGCATACCGGTATGCGGGATAATGGGCTTATTAGGGAATAAAGTGGTTATGGCCCAGAACATACATCCTCATCCACAAGAGGGGAGCCCTGCCCTGGAAGGATCTCCCACATGTTACCACTCTTAGGGGGAATATTGGTTAGCATCCACACCACCCTAGCCTCACAGGGAAGGGCTCCCCATGTGGAGAATTGACATTATTCCAAGATTCACCACAGGGCCCTTACAAATAATATTAAAAATATACATTCTTCTGTATAAGATGCAAGGATTTCAATTAAACATTACCACTATCATTGCTCTGCAGAGAATTGCATGCCATAATCCTTTGGTACGCCTGTGCCATTACAGAAGTGGACAAGCCATTAGCACATGACTCTTGGTTCTGCCACCAAGAGGTGCAGTTCAGTCTCAATTGCTGCTCCATTTATCCTCTGTACTGAAACACGAGCAACCACAGGCATTTGTAGGCCTTGTAGCCTAGCAGTCTAGACTTGTTTGATCATATTAGTGGCACGGCCAAGGCTGATTTCCAGACAATGGTATGGAAGGCTGACCAGAGCAATGCCAGTGTTTACTTACATCCATCCTTTTTGAGTTTTGCCTATTAGGTGTAAGCCGGAACTCCTGCAGATGAACACAGATATGATGGAGACAGGATGTGAGGGGAAACAAACATCCTATGGGCATTTTTCGTCATTTACCCACCCAATCTCTAGCCATGACTAGGTGAATACCTATGGCATTACTACCAACTAATTGCCCCTCGCTGCCAAAGCTCTATCACACAATAACATCATTCTCTGTGCTGTATAGGACCTGGCAGTGTTATATTAAAGCATTCTTTTGAGGTGTTAATTACACCTGTAAATGAGCTACTGGTGTGATACAAATCTCTTAGTGTGTCTTCGGCCAGCTGATTTTATGAGCAATATCTGTATAAATGGGCCTCATTATAAGTGTGTCGTTCCGGTAACTACTGTACCCGTAAGCTTGCCGGTACCGTAGTTACCAGACCAGCAAACTACAAGTTCTGCTCTCGGGTGCCTTCCCACCCGCCAGGTCAGACCTGGCGGGCTTACCGGCACCCGAGCATTCGGAATGGTGCCGGTGCATCTGACCTCCCCATTCCCATTTCAGCCCTATAGGGCTCAAATGGGAATGGGGAGCATTTCATTCTGACGCCCGCAGATTGGGCAATTACCGGGTCTGGCAGGGCCATAATGACCCCGTGATTGCCCATTGGCGGGCGCCAGAATATTCCGCAGGTTTGGCGGCAGCCTGCCAATTTTACCGGCAAGGCTACCACCAAACTTATAATGAGGACCATTGTCTCTGTCCTTGCACTGGAGTCCTGTCTTAGACAAGCAATCGCAAAGCCAGCAGTTTTGGCTTGTGTATAGGTATTGGACAGACTTTTGCCAGGCAATGACCTGATAAGCCCAGGTACTCGCAGAGTTCCCCTGGTGTTGCCATTTTATGGCCAGGTGATGCCCTTTTGGCAGTGCCTGGCAAAAGCCTATCCATGCGTAATCAAAAGTCAAAGCTGTTGGCGTTGCCAATGCATGGTGGTTTCAGTTTTTCTCCCAAAGTGAAAGTGTATATGCTCAGATGTGGGTGCTTCATTTTGCTATGCCTAGAGAATCAAGCTGCACCTCGCCAAACTAGTCCAAAAAGGCCCTACCTGAAAATGACAAGGCTAGGATGGCAAGTATGGACCCATTTAAGATCATCTTCACATGAGTACATGCCAGTGGAGTACAGACCTAAATAGAATGTATCTTTGTCTGTGTAGAAGCCTAGACAGAACTGTCAGAACGTTTCATGATTCAAACTGATGAATACTGAATTGATAACCTCATGCTGCTTGAGTAACTTAACAGTATGCATGCAAACAGAATACATCATGTTTATTGTGGGCCTTGTTTGGAAAGTTTGGTGTCAATTCTGGGTGCTTGGTGTTTAGACAGTGCTGGTAATGGAAATGATTTGGTGTGGGACCCACCAGTGATGGGGAAGGGAGCAGGTTGGGAGGATTGTTCCCACCCCTACCCCCAATAAACATTTGCCTATCAGAAGATTAATCACAAACAACTCGAAAAATAATACAATAGAGGAGCGTTTTCTTCAATATTGCGGGCAAAGTATAAAAGGTGTACATTTTTTTAAATTTAAAAACAGTATTTCAATATTTCCAAAATAGTGCAATTAGAGGTGGATTTAACATTTGGACAAGGGGCAAATGCCCATGCCGCTTCCCCCTTGATCTGACTCTCTCCTCTCCAACACAAACAGCCAGAGCTGCACAGGGCCTGCCAGTGAGGTCTTATCTTTTTTTAATGTGTCTCAGAGGCAGATTATTTACAACAGGAACTGATTGTAGATGCGAAAAGGTAACTGGCAGTGACCATGGCTGTGACATTTTTCTTCTTAAATTTATATACGGTGTGATTGTTGGGTGATTTGAAATTAAGGGGATGCAAAACAAGCTGTCTGAAACAATTACTTTGTCATGCATTTCATTTCACTTTGTCTCTTATGAAAGTTTTTTGTACATGTTCATTATTTCTATGCTGGAACTTGTAAGCTTGCATTCAGGTTGAGGAAAATAAAGCTACAATCATAGGGGGTCATTTTTTCAAGTCAAGCGGAGTGGAAAAAGGGGCGCTAAAAGCATTTATTACCACATTTTATGTTCTGTAGGATTTTCTATGATTTGGGAGGCAAAGTTAGAGAGCAGGCCGGTCTTAACAAGTTTGCTTGCTATTCCAGGTCCCCCTGCCGAATCCGATTGGTGTTCCACCAGCATGTATTTTTATGTTGGTAGAAAACTCATGAATTCCTATGGAATCCACCTGACTCTTACACCCTGGTAAAAGCAGGCATATTAAAAAGAAACCCTTATGGATGGCTCCGACAAGCATTAATTGTGGGATGGATTTATTCTTTTCCAGACACCTAGTGGAAAAGTGACGATCAGAGGAAATATTTACCTGTGTCTTATGCATTACTTTACCAGTAAACAATAAAAATTGCATGGATGGTCCCTTTTGCAAATACTGCAAACAGGAGTGGTTCCCTCTGTACAAATATGATTCAAAATTAAATGACTCCCTTCATCAACATATTTCTACAATGATGTATGTACATTTTCAGGTTGGTTTATCATGTGCTTTTTTTAAAGTAATTGGATACAATTGAATATTATTTTCGGTATTCAAAACCAAACTTCAACACATATTTATACCAAGCTGAGCTTGGAAGATGCATCCTCAAGTATTGAATTTCAACCTAGGCTGAAATGTTGCTTTACCACTTAATCAAAGTGTGTGAACCTGGGCAAATCATTTAATCACACTATCCCTTACCTGCCAAAATCAGGTGTCTCGACGAGTGATTAAGTTCACAGTATAAGCTATTTAAAAAAAAAAGCCTTGCTAGTGGTTAAATAGATGGGCAGTGTATGCTTCAGGACATGCCAAGAACACACACACAACTTTCTTTGAAAATATCAGGCCACAATAATGAACACAATTGTGAAATTCAATAGGAAATCAAAGTAAACACACCAAACAAAAAGCCATCATGGACAATAGCATATTATAACGAGTATATAAACAATATGTACCAGAAAATGATGTACAGGGGTATGGCAGCGAAGGAAGATCCCCTCCTACCTTCCAAGCCCCACTGGGAGAAATACCAGGGAGCTGGAACCCCTCAGCTCACACTGTCTGCCTCCTTATCACACTCCCCCTCCTATCCTGTCACTCTCTACTGCATGTTAGCAGTCCCTCATGCACTCAACTCAATTAAAATGTTCTGTGCTTTGAAATGTCATTTTGTAAGAAACAAAATGTCCTATTTCTTGCTTCAGTATTATGAAAGGGGGGACTGTCTTTTACAACAAGATGGCGCGACCACAAGCTCCTCTTCTGGGGCCTGCTGGGAGTAGCCACAGTGTTCAGGGTGGCATTGCTGAGTGCACACCATCGGGGGAAAAAACACAGACTGGGGCCTCGCTGCTCAGCCCTTGCAAAAGAGGAGGAAGCATCACCCTTGATTTTCCCCAGCCAGGCCAAGAAAGACATGCATTGCTTAATTTATGGGGGTGTTTGAGCCCAAGCCCTTATTGTCTCACACTCACTTTAATTATGAAGTGGTGATAGTCAGTAGATCAATCAACCACAATGAGCAGGTATGAGCTGTAGTGTAACCCCAAATATGTCAACCCTGTGGGTGATGGCAGAAGTGGTGCGGAACTGCCCACCAAGCAGTGTCACATTAGTGCTAGAAAATATTTGGGCCCTGGCATTTATTTGTTTTTCAAATTAAGCACTCAAAATATGATGTGGGTTTTTGGGTTAGGTGGGAGTGCAGGTAAATGGGAATGATGGGTGCCTGACCTTATGGGGGGTTACTACGGGGTGAAAGGTAAAGGAGAAGTGGATATAATAAAAAGGGAAGAGTAGATGACAAGAGACGAAAGGTAGAATGGTGTTGCAACACTATTTTCCTTGTTGCATTTTGCTCTGTGCTGTTTTTTATCTAGCAGTGCAAAAGTATTTTCCGGATCTGGGAAGGCATTTCTTGTTTGATCACGGATCTGTGAAATGTGGATTAATGCCAGCATTTTGTTTAGGGCACTCATACACCCACACCCAACGGATATTCGCCCCCCCCGATCACCTGATCACAAATCTGCCCCACCCATATGAAAATTCCTGGAGTCGGTCCTTGACGAAGGGCAAAGAGAACATGGCAACACAGAAAAAAGGCAAGACGAAGGCAGCAAAAGAGATAATGTGATAGAGGTGCCCCTCTGACATTCTGAAAACTTGGCAATACATGCTACATCACAGGTTATGTTAGCAACAGTCTTGCAATTACATATAAAATATGTGGAGGCACAGGTATGATCAGTGCACACCAAAGCAGAACCATAATATGACTAAATAGGCATGAAAGATTATTTTATAGAGGTAAGAAGGAACTGTTTCTCAAATATCCCATTACTTACTCCATTTCCTAGCATTATCATCGTACCCCTGGAAAGATTGACATGATCTTCCCTCATACTCCCATCCTATGTCAGCAATTTATATTAAATACCAGGTAATGTAAAACAAAAAGAAAACTGTAGTCCCACCATTTCAGTGAATTTGTAAATCACAATTATAGGTAATCTCTCGGTGGTCAGATTTTGCCATTAAAATCCCAGTTATTCGCATTGTTACATCACAATGTTCAGGTATATCCACAGTTAGCGAGGCAATGCCATCTACAGTATGCACAGTTAGCATAGTAATGCCGAATTATATTCAGCCCAATTGGTAAACCAGTGACATATTCTGTCGAAGTCACTAGAAGTCTCAGAAAAAGTTATGTGTTGTTAACCTAGCAATATATGATTTCATTATGCCCTATAGCAGCAATTACAGGTTCCATTATGCCTACTTAGCACAGTTAGGCCAGATACTATTATATCCCTTAATTACAGTATTCCAAGAAGGCCCAATGCTAGGTTAGCACGGTAATGTCACATACAATTTGTCATAGGGCCTCATTACGACCGCCTGGGTCGTACCTTTACCTACGTTTACACCATGGTGGATGGTGGATTTACCGCCCCATTCCAAGGTGAGTGGGGCGATAAATCCCCATTTCCCATTTTACCCTTCCCCATTCTCATTTTTGCCCCATAGGGCATAATGGGAGTGGGGACGGCGCTAATTACGCCACCGTAAATTACGGTGACGTAATTAGCACCATGGTCCCTTAGCGCCAGGGATTTTAACGCCTGCAAAAAGAGGCGCTAAAATCACCATGGCGCTAAGGGACCTTGTAATCAGGCGTTAAGGGTCGGCGCCGTTTACAGCGCCGTTAACCCCGTAACGCCTGATTCGTAATGAGGCCCATAGTCCTCACAGTAAACCCAGCACTGTATATCGGTCACTAGCACACACAGTGCACCATGATTATATATAAACAGGTGCTGATGTTGTACGGGTATCATGCTTGGAGAAATGTGCAGTGGTGTGTGTGGGAGCATGGATTGATGAGGGTTGTGTGTGTGCAGTGCTTTTGGGGCTGTGCATGTCTGAACATTGCGGGACTGGGGCAGTGAGTGCGTGGAAGTGAGGTGAGGAAAGGTGAGGCTGCTCTCTGAGTGTCCCAGTTTCAAGCCGCTCTTGGTGCCGCTTGTTTTAATACTTTGCTGCTGAATTTGTTTTACATTTTATGGGTGTTCCTCATGTGATTAACTTGCAAGATTTCACTTGCTCTTCTACTCGGAGCGTGGCTGCTTCTTATTTATTTTATGTAAAGACGCCACACTCAGGCAGTCCTCTTTCCCTCTCTGCAAGGGGGCGGGCTTCTGCTCCACCCCCTGGCTCGGCCACCATTTAGTGCCGTTGTAGTGTTTGCCATGCCAAAGACGTGAGGCTGCTCTCTGAGCGTGCCAGTTTAAAGCCGCTCTTAGTGCCGCTTGTTTTAATATTTTGCTGCTGAATTTCTTTTAACTTGTATGGGTGTTCCTCATGTGATTACCTTGCCTGATTTCACTTGCTCTTCGACTCAGAGCGTAGCTGACTCTTGTTTATTTTTAAGGCAAGCCTGTCTGTGCCCGTCCATGCAACGGATGTGCCGGCAGGCAGGGCAGTCTACACTAGGTAGGGAGCTTCTGTCCCTTGCGCCGGCATCCGCAATGTTTCCCTCTGGATGGCAGTTCAATCTGCCTGTGGAAATCACTCAGAATCAATCTGCTGTGTCTCTTCTACTGCTTAACACCCGCTCGCTTACTGCTCATGCCGCTGAGGTGTCCCACCTGCTCACTTCAGTTTTGGCCCAAAAATTCCAGATGATTATAAAATCATCCATCTTGATAGGCCTCCTCCCCAGCATGGGGCGAGGGGCTGCTGACATTTTAAAATCTTTTGTGTACACAGCTTTCTTGTCCTCATGCATTAAATATGGAGTCCCAGCTGCTCAGGTGTGCTGTCTCCCCAATCTACATGTGCCACTTTCTGGTCAAATATCATCCCTGTTATGTGCGTGGGGGCTGGCAGGGGCCCCGAGCTGACAGCCACTCAGGCATCCTCACACGCATACAGGAACTCACGCCGGAGACGTGTGATTGCTCCGGTCCCCGGCGCAAACTGCCGTGGGACCGCCTTTATTCCTAACGGCACATGCGCGAGCCTCAATCACGCTCGCGCATGCGTGTGCTAGTGTATACACTACGCAACATCCCTCCTTTTCCCCCCAAACAATAAACATTACCAAACCTTGGAACCAACAGGGCTCCATTCAAACTTTGACGACCAGCGTGCCACTGGTTACGTGGCAGGGTCCATAATAAAGTCTTGGAACATCTGCCCAGGAGACTCTGGCGGTCTATCGTTTTCCAGCATCAATTCTGTGTCGTCATCTGGGCCTTGCCTGACGGCTTCCTCAGAGTCCGCTGCCCTTATGCGCTTGAAGAACAAGACATTTCTCGTGACTGTCCCTCGTGCATTGGCGGCGGTGACCATAGATCCTTTGACATGCGTCACTCGCAGTGGTTGTGTTTCATATGGCAGTGACAACTTTCCTTCCAGTCTCCTATTGCGCACCAGCATGGTGTCTCCTACTGAGATCTCTTTCTCTGGTAGTCCTCGCCATATCGTTTCTCTCTTGTTCTGAGCGGTCCTCTCTGTTCGCACGTGGCTGTTGTCGATCTCTCCCGGCTGTCTTCCTTCAACTTCAGGTAACAGTCCCCTTGGTATCCGTTTGAAGAGGGCCTCCGTGGGGGCGACCCCTGTGGACTGATGTGGTGTAGTACGATATTCTCTGAGGAAGTCGAACAGTTTGCGCCGGAGGTCTTCCCCCCTATTCACCGATATGCGGAACACCTTGTTGAGCGTTCGCATGAAGCGCTCTACTTCTCCATTCGCTCTTGGCCAGAGTGGGGTGACTTTCCGATGTTTTATTCCCCTTTCCTCACAATAGCGAGCAAACTGCTGGCCTTTGAACGGTGCTCCGTTGTCCGAGCATATCTCCAGGGGGAAACCATGTGTGGCGAACATCTTGTCCAAAGCCAGGGTGGCGTGGTCATTGGCTGTGGATTCGACTAGCTCTACCTCCGGGTAGCGCAACCACTGGTCGGTCACCACCAAGAAGTATAGGCCTCGGCCTGTGGATCCGAAGTCTGCATGAACTGTCCCCCATGGTCGGTCACTTCTTTCCATGGCTTGAATGGGCGGGCCCTTCTCCACAGGGCTCGCAGCTTGGCAGGGGATGCAGGCTCTCACGAATTCTTCAACCCTGCTTTCCAGATCGGGAAACCAGACCTTCAACCTTAGATGTGCTTTTATCTTAGCCATCCCCTGGTGCCCTTTGTGGGCGAGCTGTAGAACCTTCTCCACCAGTGACCTTGGGATCACAATCTGGTGCCCCCTTAGCAGGAGGCCATCATCTGTCACCGATAGTTCATGGCGCGCCTTCCAGAGTGCTTGCAGAACTTTTTGCGCCCCCTCATTCCTGCGGGAGTTGTTCAAGAGGACTTCACACCACTCTCCAGTGGCAACCGCACCTTTTATTCTCAGGAACGCTTCATCAATGTTGGATTTGTCCGCGATTTCTTGGCACCCTAGGGCGACAGGCAGTGCTGACTAGATTACTAGGTGAATGGCTTCCACGCAGTCTGCTACCTCCATTCAGTCCCTGGGCCGCCCAGTACCCGGATGGTGAGAGAAATAGTCTGCAGGGTTGTGTGTTCCTGGGCGATAGAGTAGCTTGACGCCATATTCCATTAGCAACAGCACCCATCTTTCCATGCAAGGTGGTGGTTTGGACGAGGCTCCTGACAAAATCGGGATGAGGGGCTTGTGATCAGTCACGACGACAACTGGCTTCCCTAAAATGTAGATTCTGAAGTGTTTGCACCCCCATAATATGGCCAGGGCCTCTCGCTCAATCTGGGAATAGCACCACTCCGTATCGGTGAGAGCTTTGCTGGCGTAGGCGATGGGTTGTATGGTCCCTTGATGGTCTGCCTGCATAAGGACTGCTCCCAGTCCCACCGGGCTGGCATCGACCACGATCTCAGATTCGCGGTCAGGGTTGAAATAGGCCATGGTTTCTTGCCCAGATAGGGCATTCTTGGTGGCAGTGAATGCCCTTTGCTCTTTCCCAGTCCAGGTCCATGCCACGTCGTTTCTGGTGAGCGCCTTCAGGGGTTCTGACAAAGAGGCCAAGTCTCAGATGAAGCGTCCACAATAATTGACCACCCCCAAGAAGCTTCTTATTTCTGCCGTGGATGCTGGTGGGGATGCTTCTCGGATATCTTTCACCTTCTCAGGATCAGGGGAAATGCCTCCAGCATGGAATATGAATCCAAAGAACTCCAGCTTGTCCTTCAAGAATTCACACTTTTCCTTGTGCAGGGTCAATCCGAGGCTGCGTAGTCTCTCGAGGGTGTTTTCTAGGTGCTTTAGATGTCCAGCTTCTGATCTGGCGAAGGCCAAGATGTCATCTGACATGTTGATGACCCCCTTGAGTCCTGATAGGGCCCCCCTGATGGAATTTTGGAAGACCTCCACTGCGGACGAGACCCCGAAACTGAGCCTTTTGTACTGGTATAACCCCTCATGAGTCGTGAAGGTGGTAATGTATCTAGAGTCGGGGTGGAGCTCTAACTGGTGGTAGCCTGATCTCAAGTCCAGTTTCGAGAAAACTCTCGCTTCCTGGAGTTCCCCAACAATGTCATCCAGGGTGGGCATGAGGTGACGTTCTCTTTTAATTGCTACATTGGGCAGCCTCATATCTACGCAGATCCGCACTGCACCCGGCTGTTTGGGCTTTGGGGCCACCACAATTGGAGAGACCCAGGGGGTGGGCTCTTGCACCCTTTCAATGATGTCTCGGTCCACCAGTGACTGTAGTTCTTTTTCCACCTGCGCCCTCAGATGGAAAGGGATGCAGCGATGTTTGAGTGCCGTCGGCCTCACTGACCTATCAATGTGCAACCGTATGGGGTCGGCCTTTAGTTTTCCAATGCCTTTGAAAATTACCTCAAAACGTTGTAACAGACGGTCCAGATCAGCGTGGTATACCGCAAAAGTGAAATGACAATGACCAATGTTCAGTGCCTCCGATGCAGCACAGCTCAGAAGTGAGTGTGGGCTTACGCTGGTGACAAAAAAGTGTGCTTTGATTTTGCTCTGTCCATGTGTTACTGGAGCCACAAACACTCCTTCGATGGGAAGTGGTGCATCCTCTCCAAATGCGTTTATCCGCGCTGTGGACTCTGTCAAGCCTGGCGGGCATGGGAGTGCATTGTAGTGTTCAGTTGCCAACACGCAGACTGATGCCCCAGTGTCTATGAGGACCGGAGTGGGGACCTCTCCAATGTTGACTGTACACGTAGATTGACGACTTCTGCCCGGGCCCTTAGCAATGCTCAAAATGAAAAAGATCTCTTCATCATCCTCTTCATCCTCCGCGATGTTGAGGTCTTGCATTCCCTGTTCGACAGTCGACACACCCCTCACTCTCCGGGCGTCGCTTCTGCCAACTCTTTCTGACCCTCTCGAGGCTGCTACCGGTGCTGTTGCCCTGCACACCCTCGCATAATGTCCCGGTGTGCCACACAGGCCTCAGACTCTCGATTTCACCGGGCACTCACCCACATGCGGCAGGTCATACCCGCAGTAGGGGCATGACGGAGTATTACCTGGCACTGTGGGGCCATCTCTTTTCCTCGGTGTCCATCTCGCCCTCCCTGGGGCAGAGCGTCCGACTGCAAAAGCATCTTCCGCCTTTCCCGAGTTACACCCTTGCAGCAGCTGGTTGCGAACCATTTCTTCCTCGTTTACCCATCTGCAGGAGCTTGCTAGGTGCCTAAGTCGAGCACAAAACTGGTCCAGTGATTCCTCTTCCAGTTGTTTTTTGGCGCACATAACAAACCTGTCAAAGTCAACATTCGCTGTGGGGAGGAAATGGTCTCGGAGAGCTTGTTTAACTGCGTCATATGTGACCACTGGGATGGTGAGAGAGTCGTATATCCGGTGGACCTCTGTCCCTGCAGAATACACCATGATGGCTATCTTCGCCTCATCATCCGTCTCCCCCGAGGCCCTGAAGAACATTTCTAATTTTTTTACCCATAGGAGCCACTTCGGTCCCAGCTTGGATGGGGGGCCTGTGGTATCAAATTCAGGCATAGGAGCTAGAGTAGTGTGCATCCTGCGTGGTATTGGGGCAACAGCACCCTCTAGCTCTTCTTCCTCCCCCATTGTGATGAGTGGTACTCACAGGAAGCTGCGCTTAGCAGGCGTCTTGGTGGGCAGGGTGGAAGAGTCCACTTGAGACTGAAGACCCTCTGGCTGTCCTCTTTCCTTCTTTGCCACAGCCCTGCAGCAGCTAGGCTGTGGAGATTCTAAAAATTGGTGCAAAACAGTACAGAAAGCAGATGGCGCACGAGCACCCTCACAGGCCGCAACCACTGCAATCTGCGTGTGAAAGGCGAAAAAGAAAATGGCCGCCGGCCGAGGGTGTGGGTCCGTGTTAACACAGGCAACGTTCTGTTCTCTGACACCGTCGGAGCGGAGTACAGCTCCGTGGCTGCCCTCGTCGCCAGTGGTATGTGCATGGGGGCTGGTAGGGGTACAACTATGACAGCCACTCAGGCATCCTTACACGCATACAGGAACTCACGCCGGAGACTTGTGATTGCTCCGGTCCCCGGTGCGAACTGCCGTGGGACCGCCTTTATTCCTAACGGCGCATGCGCGAGCCTCAATCACGCTCGCGCATGCATGTGCTAGCGTATACACTATGCAACAGTCCCTGTGGTTTGTCTGTAGACCTATTAGAACCTGTGGTTGACCTTATTGCTGATTTGCAAGCAAAGTATTCCAATGTAATAGTGCTCGGGGATCTGAATTTAAAATGTAATGTTCCTAGGACATCTGTGCTTGACTTATTCTATGGTAGTCTAAGGGACCTAGAACTCCCCCAGCAAGTAGCCAGACCTACTCATAAGCATGATGACATCTTGGATGTCATTTTTGCCAACATTGCTTCTCTCTCTGTTCAATCGATTGAACCTATGACTTGGACAAATCACTACCTCGTAACCTGTATAGTTTATGTCACCTCCATCTCACCCAAGACCCGTCCCGCACCGGTGTGGCACCGCTGCTGGCGGTCGCCAAATCTACACACTGTAGAGAAAGACAACTGTATGGCAGCTACAAGATCATCCTTGTCTCTTCTTAATACCTCTTTCCTGACTGCTGCTAATGAAGTCGCCCCCTTGCACCTCTTCCAACCACGTAGATTACCCCAGAACCATGGTTCTCAGATTAGCTGAGATCTGCTCGCCCGGGGGTTAGGAAATTTGAGCATACTCAGGAAAGGGAAAGCTAAGGCTCATCACACTTGGAAGACTAACCCCACCGCGGAAAACAAATCCAACCTCACTAACTTATCCTCACTTTACAAAAGCGAGATAATCCAGACCAAAAAAGATGCATACAACACCAGGATCACTCAGGCAGGATCCTCCACCAAAGAATTATTTAAAATTCTGAAGGAACTAGAAAACCCTATCTCACCTCCAGAAACCTGCCTGAAACACAAATCCTGGTGCACCAACATCCAGAACGCCCTCAACAATAACATTTTAGGACTCCAAACTAAAATCAAAGACAAACGGCAACAACTCTTCAACAATAAGGTCACCAACCTTAGCCTACCCACACCCAACAACACTAGCGCAGGCTTCGCGTTAAAAAAAGTCACCATCCCGGAAGTTCAAAAAATCATCACCTCCCTGAAACCCTCTAATTGTAAAGGAGACAGCTGCCCGGCACAGATCATAAAAGATGCAGCCAGAGAGCTCTCCCCATTCATTACCAAACTCATTAACCTATCCTTCACCAATAACTCTATCCCCAGCAACTTAAAAGCAAGCACTTGATTGGTTTGTTTCTTTTCTGTCGGATAGATCTCAAAATCTTTCTCTTCCCTGGTTTACCTCTAAGGCCTGCCACCACAGCTGCAATGTCCTTCAGGGGTTGTCCCTCAGGGGTCTGCTTTGTCACCCATTCTGTTTAATGTCTATATCTTCTGGCCGGTGCGCTTCATCCGCTCCCTCAGCGTCAGGTGCTATTCGTACACTGATACTCAGGCTGAGGCGGCGGCGTGCTTGAATAAGTGCCTGGCAGCCGTGGGTGAGTGGATGGGCTACAACTGGTTGGAGCTGAATAGAGACAAGACAGAGGTGATTGTGGTAGGATCTTCCCCTGTCCCCTCACTCTGGATTTCCTCCTACTGCCTCTCCTCTCTGGGCCCACTGCTAGTGCCCTCCACCAAGGGGGTCCTTATGACTAACAACTTGTCAATGTCAGCTCAGGTGTCAGCGGTCTGCCAAACGGGTCATCTTCAGTTGAAACTAGACCCTCCATCTGATCCCAGGCACACTTTGTCCCCCTGTAGTCGCCGCCGGTGTTATGAGCAAGTTGGATTATTGCAACTCCCTCTATCTGGCCAGCATAAGGGGCTGGTAGGTCGGTTGCAACGCCTTCAAAACACGGTGGCTCGGGTCGCAACCGGGTCCCACTATGGGGCCCATATTACCCCTGTACTGCGCTCTTTGCACTGGCTCCCAGTCGCCCAGCGCATTCAGTTCAATTCTCTCTGCATCGTGCACCACACTCTCTATGACCAGGGAGCAGAATATTTGTGCACTAAGTTTGTATGCTATGTTCCCAATCGCCCCCTGCGGCCTGCAGCCTATGTGCTGCTCTCTGTGCTGTCTTTTCGGCTCACTCAGGTGGGGGGGTCGGGTGTTCCGTTGCTGCAGCCCAGTTCTGGAATACCCTCCCCCTCACTGAAGCTATTACCTAATCATATGTCTTTTCAAAAAGCTCTAAAAACCATATTGTTCTGATCCCTGATACCCTGATATGCTTGCTTGTGTTTTCTTTGCTTGCTCTTGGGCTCCATTCTTTCTAGCGCCATGATGCCTCCGGGCGACCACGCGCTTTATAAAACCATGTACCATAACATAACGTGGATGCAGTTTGTAAATGCATTGCTCAGGCTTTGTGAATGCTGTTCTTGGCACATTGTTTGTAGTGCTGGGACAGTGTGTGAAAAGTTCTAGTGGCAATGTGTGTGATGTGCTGGTAACAGTATGCATGGAGGGTTGTGGTGGCATGTGTGCGAAGTTACGTTTTTGGGATGTATGCATATTCAAGGCAGTGTTTGAGGAAGTGTGTGAGTTAGTGTGTGCACACGCACGTTTGTGCGTGCATATGTACAAACAAACGTAGGCACGTGTGTGTTGGGATAAACACATTTCAGAGGGATTTGCGGAGACTGCTGGCCCTCTAGACAAGGGATGGTTATGAGCACTTTCAAGAGTCATCTGTAGGTTAGGTAGGGTGTGTCCCCCATGGTCTCTCTTCTCTCCTTTAACCCCTTTGCACACCAACAACACAGTATGATTGATTCAGGGGCAGGGTACAAGTATCCATCAGTAAACCTTTATGGGAAGGAACACTCACCATTATTCTCCCTGTACAGTTCTGAATCACACTCAACACAATGAGCTCTTCTCATTCACCTCAAATTAGAGACTTGGTACTTCAAAGCTTCAGTCAGTACTGGCTCGAAATATTAGGCAATTCGTTTGAATGAGGGGAAGGAACAGGCACACAATTTCAGATCACCAATAAATGATCATAATACACATGGAATAAAGATATGAAAACAGTCCTGACCAAACCCATAACCAGCAAGGGAAAGGGAAATTGCACTGTGTATACTATACCTTGTTTGGCAATCTACTGCTATACAAATGAGCAGGACAGAATAGGATTTAGTACAGTGGGTTCAGTGATACAAGGTGAAGGAACTTCATCTGGAGAGCCAAAGAGGCGAAGACATCAAGGCCTGCTGAGGGATGTTACTCAGCTGCGGCAACAAGCCATATCCCTGGAAAGGGAAATAGCACAATCCTACTGGAGGCTGTACCACAGAGGAGACTTTGTGATACATGTGTTGGCAGTGTTCCTCTCAGGTCCAGGGAGGAACCAGGAGTCAGAACGGGTAGCCAGACCGTTCTGGTGTCCAGTACCAAGAAGGTGGCCAGTAGCTAATGGGTAATAATGTCCCGACAACAACATTGGCAAGGGGACAGCATCTTTTGCCGTGGAAAGGGTGGGCTCCTCCTGGTAAAGCATCCCACAAGGCAAGAGGGCATAACACATTCTTGCTGGGAGGAATTTATGATATCAAAAAGCCTAGGAAGACAACAAGTGGCCTACAGGTTAAACCATTCTGGACCAAGAAGAAATGACTGAGAAATCAAGAAACATGATGGGTATATTTTGTCTCTGGGGCTGCAGTTACAAATGGGGTAAAGCAAGTGCTAAACAACTGGAACTTTGTGTGAAAGTTCAGGAACCCTAAACAAGGACACTACATTCTTTAGAATAGACACAGGCACGTAATTGTGTTTTTCTCCGCCCTGCCATGATACAATGAGCCTATTTGATCTCTCTTTCTTTTAGATGGAAGACAGAATGTGCATGTGTTCCTCTGAAGATAGAACCATCGGTGTATAATAAACTACATTGCCATGCCAGTCTGTGCTAGGCATGCTCGAAAATGAAGTTGTTCAACCGCATTATATGTGTCTCAATTGTTGGCTTCTCTTCATCTCGGTGTACACTGCAGTTTTGGTGTTTGCAGTTCAGTGTGTTTGAGATGTGCAGTGCTAGGGGAGTGTCTTTACGCACTTATGGCCTGTGCATGCGGGGTTGTGAGTATAGGCAGTGTTGACATGTTGTTTGTGTGGGTGGGTGCTTAGGGCAATTCTTGGGGTGGTGTATGTGTGCAGTATGATATGATCTGATATGTTATTTATACCGCGCTTAATACGCAAAGGTTTCTAAGCACGGACCCAGGGATTGAACCTGTGTTGCTCCGTGTCATTTTGCTTCGCAGGAGAGCATGTTGCCGCTGAGCTATCCTCCCGAGACAGTACAGGGCTGGAGGCAGTATAATTATTCCTCTTGCCTGAAATGGTTTCCACAAGCACATGCACGTTGCTTAACTGCTCACCCTGTTTCTGTGCGTTTAAAACCAGTTTCACAGGCAGTGTTAGGAATGGAAAGACAAAAGTATTCATGCAGTTACAGTGCGCCTACCAAAGGGCCAGGCAAACTGGGGGAATGGGTAACATGCAGCATGCACGTATGGATTCAGAAACATCACACCACAGTATTTAGGCTACTAATGAGATCATACCACATTCATTTCAAGCAGACAGCAGCTCGGGTCAGTCTCAATGTTTCAGATGGACACTGGGCATACATGGTTTCAACCAGACGCGGGGGTAGGTTTTGGTGCGGAGGGCGAGGGGGGGTTATATAATAGGGTGCCAGCAGAAGGATGGGGGGGCGCAGTGGGCAAAAGGGGGGAGCCAGAGATGGGCGGCTGCCCCCCTCCGCCACTGATTCCCACGCTACGAAACATGTTTCTGATGATAATTTGATCATTCCTATGGGACAACATGAAAAGTAGTACATTAATTAAGTACATTGGGTAATGTGATTAAATTCTGCCTGTTGCAATCAGAAAGACTCTGGGGGTCATTATGAGTACGGCGGTAATGGTTTAACGACGCCGGTAAGGATGACGGTGCCGTTAACCCCTTACCGCTGCATTACGAGGTTCCCGCTCGGAACGTCTGGTCAGACCAGATGTCCTTTGCGGTTCCCGCAAGGGGACCAGGGAGCTAATAACAGAACCGTTATTAACGGGCACGTTATTAGCTTCCTCCCCATTCCCATTGAGCCCTATGGGGGCTCGAATGGGGATGGGTATTTTGAATGGGAACTTACTGCGTCCTCCAAGGTTGGAATGACCCGGTAAGTCCCCATTCAAAGACCCCGGACACGAGTTTGGAGGCAGCCATGGTGCTAATAGCAAAATGTGTGCATATTTTTCATTAAGCATTTGATGAGCGATGTGTGTCCTGTAAAGAAAGATGGTATCATCCACATGTCTTAAAGAGGGGACAGGAACACCTCCTGCTAGAGGCAGGTCAGGTTTGTCAGCATCCAACTCATTGTACGTTAAACAGGAGTGGTGCCAGGACTCCGCCCTGATGTGCACCTCTTGTGATAGGAAAGCTGGCAGTGATCTTTTCACAGTCCACATTGTACAAATGCAGCAGAATCCTGATTGAGCAACACAAGGTTGCAAAAGTCCATGTTATGTTATCAACATGTGTAACGATCAGACCTACACCAATAAAGGCATCATTGTGCTGGAGAAGACAGAGGAGAACAGGTGGAACAAGATGGAACTCAGAAAAGAAGGGTCTTAAGATATCATCATAACAGCAAATGATTGTTGATCTCAAAAGGGAACACATCTATTTGTTCCAAAGAAATGCATCAGCGACAGAGAAAGCTCGACCTCCCACCCGCGAGCGTTTGTACCTAAGTACCTGGAGGAGAAAAGTATGCTCTGATCTTAAGGCTCTAGCAGGAGTATACAGACAGATACTCTGCATGGGCTCCAGGGATCACCACAAGATGTGCATGTTCACCATATCAGAGGGCAAATAGGGTTCCATGAAGGCCATGAAGACTCCACGTTTATTTAAACATGAATATTACATATCCCCGAGCAGGTAGACATGTAACTGTTCAAAGGTGCCTAATATAGCAATTGAGAAAACAGTTAAGAGGAGGGATCCAATAAAGAAATCAGTCTATATGGCACAGGTGACATTCAATCACAGGAAAATAATTGTTGTGTTTACTTCTATGTCTTCTATGTCTGAAAAAGTGGCTTAAGTCGGAAATATCCTTTCACTAGGATATCGATTATCCTTTCACTAGGATAATCGACCCCATTGGGATCAACACACTGGTACATTGGCAATTTGTAAAGTTGTAAATTTGAGGCGTGGGCCTCATTACAAATATGGCGGTAAGGCAACAACGGCGCTGTTATTGCTACCGGCACCGTTGCTACTGTACCGCCATACTAGGAGTTCTGCTCGCGGGTGCCCTTGCAGCCACCAGGTCTGACCTGATGGCCCCACCGGCACCCGCGAGCAGAACATGATGTAGCACCGGTACTATTATGAACTGTACCAGTGCTACCACTCTCCCCATTGAGCCCTATGGGGCTCGAATGGGGATGTACCGGGCCCGGCACCCGCAAAAGGGCAATTACCAGGTTACTGGGCTGGAATAGCCCGGTAAATGCCCATTTGTGGGTGCCGGACCCAGATGTGAGTTTGGAGGTAGCCTTGCCGGTAAAACCGGCAAGGCTACCTCCAGCCTCCTAATGAGGTCTTCCAACTTGCGATAATATAAAAAAGATGTCCGAAAATTAAAGCACTTAAAGGAGGATCAAAGGTTTACAGTACAGCAAACATTTTCATTTAAGTACCAATATGATCATGTTCTTTTTTGCCTTGATTTTTTTTCCGCTTTGCATGAACGTAGAAGTATACCACTAGACATATCGTATAACCAGACGCAATTCCTACAAACATAAGCATTCCAATAGCCATTGCATCACGAAGTCCAAGATTAGTGTATACATGCAGGCTTTCTCGATGGCTCAAAGCACGCATAACTTCATGTCAATAGTACACCAGAGATAAACACACATTTCAAAAAAGTGTAATTGGGGTCATCACTCAGTGCTTTGGCCAAAACTCAGATTTGCAGATATCCATTTATTTGTCAAGGAGGTGAAAATGCCAAGGTCATGGAAAAAGAGCGACTGGATTTCTAGCCAATTCTTCACTGCCTGTTCGTTGTGCAGTACTTTACACCTTCTCTTTGGTGACGGTGGAACGTGATGGAAAAGCGTATAATTAGGAAGCTCGGCGCTTTATCTCAAAGAGCGAGCGGCACGTGCGAGTTATTCATTTGATAAGGCACGCAGAGATGGTGAACTCTTCTGTATCACTCGTCCATTCGCTCCCCCTCTCCCTTGCTCTTTCAGACTGTTTTCATCCTGCAGCCATGTGGAGGTATGCTAATTGGCTCGGCGCGAGCTAGCCACAGGTTCAGCCAATGTTTCCCTGAGGAGCACGCATTTGCGATGAACAGGTGCTATGGGATAAGGAACAGCGCCAGTCTTTATTCTCCATTCCCCTTCTAAGCGAGTACAGTCAACCTTCTCTCGTAAATACACTTGCCTAATGCGTTTTCCCGCGCAGCACTGGAAGCCATCAGGCTCTTATACACTCAGAATTCTTTAATATCCTTTACAAGATTATCTGTTTTTGCCCTGTCACATATCATTCTGGTGACATGTCCTGTCCAATGTTAAAATGCTGCTTCTGATCCTCTAGTGATGTCTGTCACTTTAGATTACAGCCCCATTCAGATTCATACCATAATACTCAGTCATTGCTCTTTCCAAGTAGGGCTTCCAGGCGATTGGTTTAGACAGGCCGTCGGAATTGTATGTACAGTACACTTATAAATGTCTGGCAACTGACTGCTGTTCTTAGACGATTGGAATTTTCTTCGTGTGTCGCCTCAGCACAAGTTCATGCGGGATGTTGCAGCTGTCTCTTTGTGGATTGCTTATGTCTTGTAAATATTTAATACAACCAAGATGACCAAGGACACCGTTGCGCCTGTCTATTACGGTTATGTTGAAGGCATTGCGGTACTTGCATCTTAAAAGTTTTAGACTGACTGGAATCTAGTGGTTGAAATGAAACCTTAAAAGGCCCCTCTTGCCCTTACGAAGTGTTTGAAGCTGGACGTTTTGGTGAATTGGCTTTCAGTGTGAAGAGCACTGGCTGGAATCCACGTGTTTCCACTAGACACCTAAGGTCATTGTGTTGTTATAGCATTATTGTTGTGCCATTACAAAGACTGTTGCCAAATGCACCCTAGAAATGATGACAAGGACTCCACCAGATACAGTCACAATGTGTTTTTTTTTTGCAGCTGAAAATTGATTTATGTAAAAAGTGCTACATGTACAATGGATGATCAAATGAGGGAAAAAAACACATGATGTGTGAGGAGCTATGTGGGGACTGTGATGCAAGACTGAGAGCATTCATGGGCTGGCCACATTAACAGACTCATAATAAATTGACTGATTTGCATATGCAAAAGAGGGGTTTCAGGGGAAACAATGGACTCACTTGTACGGACACATTTTTGCTCACTGGACGGTTGGTTGTTTTGGTTGAAGTAAGCTTTTTGTTTGTTAGGCAACTTTTGCATTAAACTTACAGTGTTAATCACTGCCAACTCTGCTGACCACCTAGCCAATCTCCTGGGCTGAACACAATCCCAAGGCTGAGATCTGCTGGACCAAAAGGATCCTGCCCTATAAGCCTTCAGCCCAAAACCGTGTTCAAACTCTTGTGTGAGTTTTGCGGAATAACTCAGGAAGAAGGCAGGAGGCAGTGCTGAATTGTTTTGCACTGCCGAATAAGGAGGATGTATGTAAAGAGGGCAGGGGGGCTTTAGTGGTGTCTTTGAGCCAGAGGTGGTGGAAGGAACTAGCAAGGTGTGTGAGGGGTCATACTGGGAGGCCCCAGCTAATGTGTTAATCCAGGAGACCATGGTCGCAATGGATACTCTTCAGGACTTGCTGGACGATGTCTCTGAATTATTCAACCTTAGTGACAGAAAGGAGGTGGTGATAGATTGAGAGGACTGGCTGAGGTGTCCAGCACTCAGGAGAGGAATGAGAAAGGGTGCACATGGTTATATTATGTTAAGAAAGCTTTTAGAGCGTGTGACCACCCAAGGGTATCATGGCGCTAGAGAGACAAAGAGAGACAGGCAAAGCCAAGCCACACAAGCTAGAACAGATAGGTTTTGACAGCCTATGTAAATGATGGAAGGTTAGATAAGTCTTATGAATACAGGAAGCGCGTTCCATAATTGAGCCTCGGAGATGGAATAAGCACGGCCCTCAATCCGCGCACAGCGGAATGTCGGAACGCATAGCAGTTTACAAGAGGCAGAACGCAGACAGTGTTTGGGATAGTAGCGCTTGAACTTAGTGCAGATATATTCTGCATCCAGGCCATGTACTGCCTGGTGGACAATGCATAACGTTTTGAACTTCACCCAGTGGGCCACTGGGAGCCAGTGCAAGGTGCGTAGGACGGGAGAGATATGAGCTCCATACGGAGTGTCTGTGACGACCTGTGCAGTAGATGGAAGAGCATCAAGTGGAGGGGACAGAGTTGGTCCCCTAGGATAGGACTAACGAGGATGAGGAGACTAAGGTTGTGATTGCGCCAGCTTAAAGTGCAGAGAGGGCAAGGCTGGCACAATCAACCCCTTGTCAAGTTTCAGTGGGTTCACATACTAGAAAGTCCCCGCCTCATGCATGGGACTGAGAGTAGTTTAAATTCCCAAAATACAAGATTGTCGAGAAGGGGGACGTTATTTTTTGGTATGTTAAAGAAGGATTGTTCTTTGGATCAGATAAACTATTCTGAATGATCTCAGGATAAAATGTGTCATTCGATTTTGGGCAGAGCTAGATGGTTTCTAGAACAGGGAATATCTATCTGCTGAGGAAGAAAAGTAATATGATTAGGTTTAGAGAGAAGTAGAAACGTAAACATTATTTTGTGAGGGAAAGGTGTAAAATTGAAATGGGATATGCCATCCTTTGATAAGTACTATGGGTGAGGGGGGTTCCCAATGAAAACGTTGCAAGACACACACATGTGACATTTCTTGGCATTGATTAGGGAGTGAGGAGAAAAATCTCAGATGTTTCAGAGGAGACAGAACATTCCCATCAATGGCTGTAACAAAGTGAGACATCTTTTTCTGACGAAACAAAATTCTAGTTGTATAGACATTTTTTAAAATGTTTTTGGATACAAGAGAGTGTATTTCTTGCAATGGGTAAGGCACCTTTTTGTGCAGATGAGAGCAAACAATAGTCGCAAAAAAATCTTAGGGCCTGATTCTCACATTCAGTGAAGCAACTCAGGAGATATCTGATCTTCTCATATATGCTCCTGCTACATTACAACTGATTAACTAACCCTACAACTAGTAAATCCAGAGATGCCCGGCACATCAGTGTGAAGCCCTTGAGCAAGACTTTGCACATTTGCTCAACGCAGCTTTTGGATTTTCTGCTGTTTCAGGCTTTTCTGAATGAGGGATAATGCAGCAACAGGAAATCTGAAATGATTTGGTATCTCCAACTTGCCCAGGTTCCTATCTTTGTGAATTGGGCCCTTTGAATTCTTTGGATGTAGGAGAATATTACATTCAGTGAATGTTGCCTAACACTCAACCTTCTTGCCATCTTCATGTGGCTAGGGATGAGAAGTGGCCATTTTGGTGTCAACAGATCAGGAGCATCTAAACGGGCAAGGGGAGAACGGGGCAGGTAGCTAGATTGTGTTTAACATCAGCCACACCATTAGGAATGGGAGAGGTTTTTGTAACAAACTGAAGGAATCCATTTTGCATTCAGCAGCACTACCTTTACTCACACATCAATCTAGTGTGAAAAGTACATGTATATAGACAGAAGTACTACAGCCAGAAGAGGTGGGTTAGAAACATTGTTTCTGGGTAAGAAGAGGGAGAGGACTTGGATATTTAACTTACTTCCATTCTAGGAGAAACCGTACAGACTATTTTTTTGTTCGTTTTTCTTTTGTTTTTTTATTTCTATGTGGTTTAAAAAAAAATCTTTAACAAAGCAGCAATGAAATACAAATCCATAAACTACATTCGTTACAATTCATAAAATCCTTTAACAATTCAGATATACAAAGACACACAATTCATAATCTACAATTAAAAAAAAAAACTGTTCATTCTACAGATCATTCCAAATGAAGTGATTTGACAAAACCTGTGACTGCAAGCACCACTGAGGTGGTTCTTCCTGCCAGACAAAATCACATAAAATAGTCACACTTCATAGCAGTTAAAATGAGTAGATACCGTCTAAAATGTGTTTCTCTTTGACCCTGAGCCAACGTGCAAACAGTTATTAAATGCTCCACGGTTTCTATTGTATTGAAGGACCCCGAAAACCTACATAACCTGTATCAGACGTCATCATATGGTAACGTATTAAAACCTCCTTAGTCTGAATTTGATCAATACGAAGTCTTAAGAACAATCATCTCACAGCTTTATTTGGAAACACAACAATGTAGGGGGCAACCATTCCTAAAGTTTTAAAATTGGTCCTTAAATTGGTCAGTGACACATATGAGTGCAGAGACTCCATTGTATTTGCCCAGTCATGCCTATAAAGTTATGATATGGCATTTATAGCGCGACTTTACACAAGTGTTTCAAGCCGGGACGAGGCGAGGGAGGGGTAACAGGGGGGAGACAGCAATCTTATTAGGCCAGGTGACATTGAGATTGTGCAAGTGCAGGTGAGGGGGGAAAGGGAAAAGTGTGGGGTGAAGGGGTAGGGTGAAGTTCTGAACATAGGATAACGGTAAAAATAAATAAGACAAAGATAATAAATAAAAAGTGTGGCCAGCTGGTGGCAAGTGCGAGGGTAAGCTTGCACTTGCTTTATTTGGATACACAACAAAGTAGGGGGCGACCGTTCCTACCGTTTTAAAATCGGTCCTTAAATGGGTCAGTGACTCATATGAGTGCATAGACTCCATTGCATTTGCCCAGTCATGCCTATAAAGATATGATATGGCATTTAAAACTCACCTATACACAAGTGTTTCCAGGCGGGACAAGGCGAGGAAGGGGAGCAGGGGTAAGACAGAGACAACGATCTTACTAGGCAGGTGATATTGAGATTGTGCAAGTGCAGAGGAGGGGGAAAGGGAAAAATGGGGTGAAGAGGTAGGGGGCAGTGCATTACATAGGATAACGGTAAAAATAAATAAGACAATAAAGACAATAAATAAAAAGTGCGGCCATCTGGTGGCAAGTGCAAGGGTAAGTGCAAACATCATGTGTCAAGTGCTAGTGATGCTAGGGGGCTTTAGGGATACAGAAACAGTCCCTGAGTGCAAGGGTTGCCATGGGGGCAGTGCAGGTGTGCAACTGGCACGGAGGGGACCTCGGTCTGAGATCAGAGGATAGCCAGGTAACCAGTGCAGTTTCAGTTTCAGCCAGGAGATCAGCAGGGGAGAGGAGGAGAAAAAGCAGAAGCAAAGAGGAAGGTCTTGAGGTGCTTCCGGAACCGGAGATGGTTCTCCTGAAGTTTCAGAGAGGCAGGGGGGCTGTTCCAGAGCGAGGCAAAAGCAGATCAAAGTGATCTACCACAAACTCATTGCTTGGAGAAGCAACTGACCCTGAGGGAGCTGGAGGCGGATGAGCGAAGAGTTCTAGAAGGAAGATATTTAGGAAGAGAGAGTTGAAGGTATTGAGGCCCCAGGCCCTAGAAGGCCTTGTGGACAATGCAGAGGGTTTTGTACTTAATCCTCGCTGCCACTGGGAGCAAGTGCACAGATTTCAGTCCTGGAGCGATACGATCCCTGGGCTTGAGGCCAAGGACAAGTCTTGCAGTCCTGTTTTGGATGAGTTGCAGAGGGCAGAGAGTAGAGGCAGGCCGATTTAGGAAGACGCTGTTGCAGTAGTCCAGCCTGAAAAAAAACAGAGCTCTGTAGACAGTGAGCTTTTGGGAGAATGAGAGGAAAGAAAGAATACCTTTGAGTGGGCGCAGCTAGTAGTGTGACTTCTTATAGATGTCAGAGATGTGAGGAGAGAAGGAACGGGTGGAGTCGAAGATGACCACAAGGTTTTTAGCCTCACAGGTGGGAGCAGGAAGAAGGCCAAGAGAGACTGGCCAGAGAGTGACAATAAAGGAGGGAGCTGGTGTGCCGATGAGGAGAATCTCGGTCTTACTGGCATTAAGGCAGAGATCATTGGCGGCACACCACTCCTGGATATTAGACAGACAGTCAGAGATGAGAGAAGGAGAAGAAGTGGCGGAAGGGAGCCTGAAAATGAGTTTAGTGTCATCTGCATAGCACTGAAAGTTGGGGCAGAGAGCGGCAATGCGGTTGGCAACAAGTGTCAGGTATTGGCTGAAACAGATGTTTTTAACTCCTAATGGGTTTTCTTTAAGATTGTCAACTGTGAGATTTAGTTCTCCTAGTATCTGGTTGCATGCAATCGAAAAATCCTGTAAAAAGATTTCCTTACCACTTAACAGCACCCTATTCATTTTCTCATTCTGTAAGAGGGTGCATGGAGGACACAATAACTTGCAGTACAGCTAGAGGAGCTTCCACTGAGTGTGACCTCTTAATGAAATAGTGCCAAGTTCATATTGAAGGGGTGCTAAGGGCATGCCTTGTTCCACTTGAAAAATCTTTCTCCACAACCGACCTTCTAGGGCAGGAAGCAGATTTTGATCCCAAGATGGGAGTATGACATATCCATACAATAACTTTGGAATAGTTTTCCCTTCATAAAACTTAAGTTCTGACAGAAAATTAAGAGTACTTCACATATTTAGCATCAACTCGCACCATTTGGTTCCCTAATGCTTTTTCCAGTGAAAACAACCATTCCTTAACAAAAATTACTTTCTGTTTTGTAGATATCAGGAATCCCAGATAGACAATGCCTTTCACCTTTTCTAGCCTTAGATTTTCAATTTGTCACACATATTTTACAGTGCATTCTTTTTGTTTTGATAGGATTCATTTTTAATTTATGTACATCAGCAAACTTAGAGAAGGCTGTCAAAAGATGCTGTAGTCCAATTGGTGTCTGGTCAAAAATTAGGAAATCATCAGCGTATGCTATCCACAATAATGTCAATTGATCAATTTTAGGAGTAGCCAAGGCAGCTATGCCAAGATAGTCACCAATTTCGCTGAAACACAGATTAAAAAGTGTTGGAATCAAATACACACCCTTGCCGGACTCCTCAGGACCTTGGTATACTCCTTGACAGATAACCTTCCTTATCTAATATACATTTTAACTCAGTTCTAGAGTATAGCCCGATAATAGGTCTAAGCACGCCCTGCGGAATGCCCCATTTCACAAGTTTACTCCACAGTAGACCACAATCTACAGCAATAAAAGTGGCTGATCAATGGATTCCACAAATATTGAATTATATTTGTTTACAGTCTACTTGTTTGGAGACTAGTTTTAACAGGAATCCATTGAGAGAAGTGGCATGGTACTTGTGAATCCCAGTATGCCACAGAGGAATTCTGTTAATCGATTTTTGCCAATTCCCAAGGTGGTCTAAAAAAGGCTTAGCAAATAGCTTGCTATCAACATCAGCTATTGCCATTGGACAAAAATGTAGGGGGTCTGTCCTGGAACCCTTTTTGAAGATTGGCAATATGTATGATCAAGACAATGATGTTGGAAACACAAATGTAGACATGACATCATTAAATAAAACCGACAATATGGACCCCCATATTTGTGGCCCACCAGTAAATAACACATTAGACACATTGTATGGACCACTGGCTCTTGAGGAGCTAATCTTACCTATAGCTTCAACAATCTGTTCATTTGTTACCCTCAGTACCCAGGTATCTAATCCGGAGTCTATCAGTGGTGTATCAGTCGACTCAATTTGTGGGGGACCCCCAAAAACCTTTGCAAAATGGGTCACCCATTGATCTTCTGAGACTGAGGAAATTTTGTTCCGGCTGTGAACAGGCAAGATTATTCATAAAGTGCCACTTACAACTTTCTTTTCCAATACTGAAAACATTGTTTCCGCATTTCTCTGATAGATCAAAAAGTGTTTGCTCTTAGACCAGTTCTTATAGGCTTGCTTTGTTGTCTTTTTAATGTAAAAAAATAAATGGAGATTTGTGAAAGATTAATATCCTTATTAATAAACTTAATATTGTGTCCTAGGGCCTTTTTGTGATTGCCAAATTTGGATCGAATTAATGTCGATGTGCTTTAAATGGGACAACCTTTGTGCTTACTTGCACACACTCAAGAAAATCCCCATACTTATCGACTATAAACATGGCATACTGACATTCCATTGATGAATGTTGCAGGCACTCTGAGGCCATCCCACTGACCTTACCAATAGTAGTTCCATTCGACCTTATTCGAGTTCCTGAGGGGTAAACTCTTAAATAAGAACATACATAGGTTGACCTCTTTTGAGATGATGTGTGGAGCTGAAACTCACTGAATAGATATTTATGGTCATTTGGGACAATGTGTATGTAGGTGCATCTTTCATACAATCCATACAATCCACAGCTGACAAACATGTAGTGTAAGAGGATTCAATTCAACACTACAGCTAAGTCAATGCCTAGTCTGGGATACTGAATGGAGACCCTTATTAATATATCTTTATGTCCAGTTCATGCGTTCTGGATGACTACCCCTATATAACACCCCTCTCTTGGAATCCCCCTGACCCCACTGAGCCAAGAAGTAGTTCTGTTTTGTAAGTTTAAAGGTTTATTTGATAATTTAAACAATATATATATATATATATCACGCTTTATAATACATTAATAATTGAATATCACACTGAATCTGAGCAGTAATCAATAATGGATAGTCTGGCACTAGCACACTTGTGAATAGGAACAGAAGAATAAGGTGGTAGAGAATGCTTGATATAAGTTCAGATGGATGTAATGTTGAATGAAAATGCAGTACAGAATATACTCAATATGATTTCAACAAAACAATGTAATCACTTTTCTCTGGCAATCCCCTCCCCCCTTTATGCAATGCAAGGAAATGGAAGAAAAGCACACAGTTCTCAGAAATGCAATCAAATGTAATTCAGTTCACCCCAGCAAGCTTAGACTACAGAAGTTTGAAAAACAGGCCCAAAATGCTTTTATATGTGCTAGCAATGAAGTGAAAAATATGCTAAAATGCTTTTAATTCCCTCAAGAGGTTCAGGGTGAGTGGTATCTAGTTAACATTAGTCCAGGCTCACTCTAGCAATGATTCAGGGATGGTTCTTAAGAGGCAAACGCATTTTTAGCAAGGAAAGCAAGGAAACTGCTGTTTTCACACGTGGAGAAATTTGCAAATCGCGGCAAAATTCGCGAGTGCGTTTTTCGCGATTGCGGCAATAGTGGATGGAATAGGAATGCGGTTCTAGGTTCGTTGAAAAGCCAAGATTCCCAGCTTTCAGAGGAAAGTTACTGCAAGTCTCTAAGAAAAACGGTCACGGAGATATGAGCGATATGGTAAAGGTTGTTTTTCAGATTTGAAATTTTAAAGTTCAAAGTGACAAGTGACAGCTAGCAACTAGAAATGACAGGTGACAGCTTAACAAAATGACAGGTGACAGTTAGGAGGCAGTTCTACTTATATTAAAATAGATTGAATTATATTATTTTAACTAAGAGATTGGTTCTGCACATTTCTGCTAGGTACTCACAATATATTTAGAAATAGAATGGGCCTCGCCACGGATCTGGTCAGGTTTTAGACTGGACTCTGGTCTGGTCTCGGCACTTCACAGTGATCTGGGTCAGCTCTCTGGTTCTGCTAACAGTGGTCTGGGTCAGCTCTGCTTCTGGATCTTTCTGCACAGCTTTCTCTGGAGATTGATGGATTTGAAATCTGGATCTCTGGATGTGGTATGGTCCGGCAGCATGCTCCGCAGCAAATGGAATTGAATGTCCCTATCTGTCCTGACTGTCTGCTTTTATGTGTTTTGAAAGTGGGTGGAAAGGCTAGCTTCCTAGGCCCTACCCCTCTCCACTTGTCATTGGCCACTTCCTCCTCTTCCCCTTGATTGGGGGAATGAAATGAAGTGTCATTATGATGAGGTCTGTTTATGGTACAGAGAACCCACCCCTGTCAAATTACACACAATCTATATTTTGACCCAAAAGACATATTTGCACAGGTACACATTTGTTTAAAATTACATGCACCCATCACATATCACAGGAGGTATACCCTGTCCAAATCTGCTCTTCCTGAGAGCTTGCATTGAGAAATGGCAACATATTTCACTTTTTGGTCAGGTTACCAATATCAGATTCTTACTCAAATTTACCCAAATGTGTGCAAGGCATGCAGGCATTAATTGATGAAGTATCAGACTCTTAACATGCATACATTTTAAGTAATACCCTCTTAACTGCTAGTTTGCCCCCAGATCATGCCACCGGTTCTAAAAACCTCTTAAAATGTGGGCAGAAAAATCACAAGAATTATGGTATCATTTAAATAATTATGACAAGTCCGTACTATGAGTTATTCATCTTTTTCTAAAACCATATTCTGGCTACAGGGGTGTGGTTTCCAGGTCACATGGTACAGAAACCAGTCTTTCCACTTTCTTCAAGCTCAGCCTCTGTCTCCAGTTTCTGCCAAGCCAGCTTGCTCTCACATGCAGTGCTCCTCCCCTTTCCTTCCAGGAGGAAGCCACATTTACGACTCCCACCAATAAAACATTTGCCTGAGTCAGGACAGGGCTTTGTTCAATTTCCTGCAGAGCCCAGGTAATTCAATCAGAGAAGTGTCAGATCCCTTTTGGTGGGAGCAGCAAAAGGCAGCTAGGCCTGGGAACACAGCTGTAGTGCAAGTCTCATCTCCTGTCGGGGGTAGCTGGTGGGCAGAATTCAGTTCCTTAAGCCAGGCCCCAGCTAATGTCACTTTTAGTTACCCAGTTTTCTGCATTCAAATAAAACTAACCATTTTTACATATGCAGCTAGAATTCTGATTCTAAGTTTAAAACTATGACATTTAAACAATTGCAACCTATGTGACACTCAAAAGTAGGTCACTCATTTCTTTTAAACATTTAGGTTTTTAGTGTCTTTCAGTCCAAATTTACTTAAACTGCTGAAATCCACAGCTCAGCCAGTCTTGTTATAAACCTTCAAGTCACTTCAGAATATAACTTTACATTGGATCCAGTAAGTCTTTCTTTGGCCTGCTTTGGGTTCATTTATTCAGTTTTACACCAAAAAAAAAAAAGTCTGGTGTTGTTTTAAAACGCCGGCTTTCTGATAGTGGTGAGTACTGGTAATGCACCCATTTTTGGGATTTAAGAAAATGAATTCCCCCCAATTCTAGGTTGCTTTTGGCAATCAGCATTGCCATTCCCAATGGTTTCAGGCTACTGTGTGGGTAGTCCAATGGTGGTTTTAGGCAGTGCCCTTCTGTGCCCATAACATCGGCAAAATGGGTGGCAGCCTATTCTTCATGCACTTCCCTGGGCATTTTCTGGTAATCTCTGGCCATCATGATGTTTTCCATGTCAATACTGCACAGTTTTGAGGTAGGGCTTGGATGCGTGGATAAAAACATCCCACAGTAGTCTATAGTTTACTCAGATTAACCATTTGACCAAGTGCATTTAGCAGGAATATCCCCCTCCATACATCCATTTAACATAAGTAGCCCAAGACCCTACAAAGCTGTCCTCCATATTTGACCATGTCTATTCTTTCCTGAGCTAAGAGAGGGAAGAGACAAGTCCGGCTGAGCAGACAAGCAATCAACATTGAAATCACCCAAGATTACAATTTCACCTCCTGGGGACCTTGGTGGCCAATCGTCAATGCATTTCAATATTAAGTCAAGAAATGTATCCAAAGGACCAATACCCTGGTTCCAGTATACATTAAATAACAACAGCTCTATTTGCGTTTTTAAATTAAGTCTTATGTGTGTCGCTAAAGCACCACATGTCATGTCAATTACTGTGACTATACTTATATAAGGACAGGAGCATACCAACATAATCATCCCATCCGAGGGCTACCAAACTACAACCTTTTCGGCAAATTGAGCAAAGCAGCATATAGCCACCAAACAATGGGCATGTCATCAGCCACGTTTCTTGCAGGGCTATTAAATAATGATTCCTCAGCCATTGGCACACCGTTGCATTAGATCTTTGCGAGAAGTGGCCCAGTGTGTTCCATGATATCAGTGTTGACAATACACAGTTTTAGGAGTAGATGTTAGGAATACTGTCCGGGGGCCTGGGAACTTTCAACACACAAGGCCTCCGACAGCCAGGACCAGCCCTAACGCTGCTCAAATACGTGGGCACATTGTGTAGCAAAGGCTTGATTTTGGTATTTAGGATCACAACAAAGTGAGACTATGATCTTTCTAGGTGACTGATAATTGTTTTCCTCATTGATCTTTTTAACATCAGTTGATCTACGAATGTTATAATGTGAAAGATCAAAGCCCAAAGATCTGATTGATTCAAGTTCACTCATTATTAGGTCCAAAAAGATTTTTGACTTTATATACAAAATTGCACGATCATATCTGTAGTGATCAATAAAATCTTCACATTCTATGTCCCCACTGGTGATAGCTGCCAATGATGGAATAGAACAAAAAAGTCTCAGTATATTGGTGCAGCAAAGATTATTATTACGGTTTCTGGAAAGACACTTTCCAACAATAATTGAAAACCATGTGTTACAGTACATTTAGGAGCTGAGGAGTGAATATTCTGAACATCCAATCATCCCCCCCTGATTGACTTGAGAACTTAAGTCATTGATACAGGCCACCACAAAATCACTCCCTTCTGAACCCCTCAATACACTAAAAACTGATGAATTTGTGAGCTTACTTTTTTATAGATGTGGATTGAGTCAGGGGGTCCCCAGTTAGAAATCTTAATTTCCTCTCGAACTTTGCTTACCAAAGAGGAGGCCAAGTCCCTTTGATGTACACCAGTGTGAGCCGAATATTGTAAAGCCAGCTTGTCATTTAATACACCAGCAGACACTACTTTGGGTGCTAGCCAGAGTGATCACATACCCCCCCAAGTGAATCTTTAGAAAAAGCAATCTGACCCTGGTCAGCTCTGTGTGGTTTTGAGTTTAATTTTGAACCACTGGTATCATGCACAACAATCCTCAGTAAATTGTCAAGGGATGTACCAAAGGAAGAGGAATCATTTTGAGCCATTTGTTGCAGAGTGCATGATTGTACTGAACTCGATTCACCCACTGATCTATTACCCCAGAAGACACGTGTTGATTTGTGTAAATTTAACTCTGTTAATTGTGACAAAACTTGAGCAAACTTCATTAGTGCCAATGGCCCCTGATGAAAATTCAATCCACTCACAGACACTTGACCGCTAGCAGCTGACATTTGAGGTGGTGTGTTTTCCAACCTTTTAGATATTAGGTCCGTGAGACTCACTGCCTGTAATAAAGTGGAACTCCTCAGGTCACTTGTACTAGGTGTGACATCATGGGGGAGGGCTGTACTTACAGTTAAAGAACAAGACATTGATTGTGACGATTGAGGGGTCACTCCCATTTTATTAGGTATAAATATGCAGCAGTCCACTGGACTACCCTCTTGCACTGCAGATCCCAAGTTCTTTAATTCTGACGTTGCTGTTCGGTGTACTAGGACTTTGGGGGTATTTGGCACTAGCCTTTTATGGACCATTAAACCTTAACGATTCTTTTTACCTTTCTCAGCTCTTTGTATTATCTTCGTTAATTTGTCTTTCGGGGGTCCAGCTTTAACTCTTAATGGTGATGAAGACTGGGTACAAATGGAGGGATTGACCATCACCAAAGAGTCATTGGGAATCTGAACAATGTCCAGAGCTGTCTTGTCCACATCACCAACCACTACAATTGCATCATTATTGTTTATCATATCAGTCACGGGTGCAAGTGAGGTGGAGGATGAGGAGTCAACCTGGTTATCAATCATAATAACATTGTGCTGACCCATTTGATTTTCAAGGGTACATGTTGAAGCAAAAGGTTTCCTTACAACATTACAATCAGCCCTTACTGATAAATTGTAGTAGTCTTTCAAATGTTCACTAGAATCTATCAACTCCGATGCGCATCAGAGAAGCACAACTCTCTATTACACGATTTTCTGGGGGACTGATCTTTATCCACCATCAACACCTTATCGGATACCTCTTTGACCAGGGCCACAGATGTCACCAAAGAGTTAGACCCCTCTATTCTCTGCCATAGCAACAAGTCACCCTTCAATTTAGTGTCATCATGCCCATGGCTCATTAAGAAGGATTTAGCAGCATCATGCAACTTTACGTTATTGAATTTAGAAAAAAGAGACTCTAGCATTACTGAATGTGATTTAGATTCTGATTTTAAACCCTTGTAGAGTGTTACAAGCACACATAAAACGTGCTGTAAAAAAAAATATATATATTCCAACTAGATTGAATTGAAACGATAGAGAAGAGAGCGAATCACAAATGCATGAAAAATTCACCTACAGAAGCAAAGAGTCTCAATAGCATACCAAAATACATGGTTCCTTTGCAAGCGTTTACGAAAAAAATTACCTGAAATTCAAGGTTGAAACTATATGAAACAAAAGAAATACAACAACGAGGGCAGAATCTGCAAGTAGAAGATCTTGCATGTCGTTCGATGATGAAACATTAAAACATTTGGTCCTGCGCTGCTCTGGATTAAGAACACTAAGAACCAAATATTTGGGCCAGGAGCTAAGCACAGGCATGACTTACAGTTCCGAAGACTGGTGGGCAAGAATGCACAGCAGCAATTTAAAAAAATTTGACATTGTCTCTCAAACTGTTTCTTTTTTTTTTATTTAAATTTTTTTTTTGTTGGCAGAGGTTTACAACAAACACATACATCAGAGCGAATGGTATCAACAATTACACATGGGCGTAATGCATCAAATGTGAGAACAATACATCTGTAGGTGGGGTGTTAGATAATTAAGGGGAGTAGCGACATCCAGGAGCCTCATCGCAGTGTTAGGGGGTAGTCACTTCCTGATGTGCTCTCCTCCTGACTGATGAGGTAGCCGTTGAAGCCAGTCCATATGTCCTTGGGTCAAGATCGTGGAGGGAGAATAGTGAGGTATTCCACTTCACAGTTCCGAGACCATGTGAGTTCATTGAGCCACATCTGGGAGGTCGGAGTGGAGGGGCTCTTCCAAGTCTGTAATCTACATTTTTTAGCTATCATACAAATAATGTTTACAAATTTAGCCATGCGTCTGGTTTCAACGGTATCCCACAACCCAAACAAGATCCCCAAAGGACTAGGATTGAGATCAATGTCAGTGATAGCAGTGAGTGTCTTCAGGATCTCAGCCCAGAAGCCTCCCAGTTTCTGACAGGTCCAGAACATGTGCAAATGATCTGCGTTCTCAGCCCCGCACCGGGCACAGGAATGTGTGGTGGTATGGGAGAATTTAGAGATCTTGAGGGGGGTATAATACAGCCTATTCAGAAGTTTGAACAGGATAGCTCGGTAACGGAAATTGAGGGAAACTTCCCCGGTGTGCAAGCACATTCTCTCCCATAATTGGTCGGAAACCTCAAGGTCCAATTTGTTCGCCCACTCCGTGTGCGCTTTGGTAGGTTGAGTTGGAGTGCCCACCAGTAGCATTTTATATAAAGAAGAGACAACGCCGCGGGCGCCGCTCGAGTTAGCAATGTATGCAATCTCTGTGGTGTCAGTGGGTTCATCGGGAATCTCACACTGTTTCTTGAACAGCTCGAAGGGAAGATGAAGGAAGCCGACTGAACATTTCAGTGAAATAAAAGCTAAAACATAAACAATAAGTAGTTTTAGACAAAACGAAAAAAGGTTTAATGATTTGTAGTGTATAATTTTAAGTAACTATAAGTGTTTATTTCATGTTTCTTTTCAAAAGTTTGTAATAAAATAAATGACAATAAAAATAAAAATTAAATAAAACGTGATTTAGTTCAATAATACTTCACTTATAGAGGAGTCCAAATTGTCTTTTAAGTTTTTTTAAGTTCTTTTAAGTTCTTTTTAGTTCTGAAATGCCACCGATAATCGACAAGGGGGAATGAATGGTGGAGTGAGGGCAAAACTGGAGAAGGAAGAGTCAGAGCTCTGTGTCTTTGAAGGAGAACATGGTCTATCTAACATATCGCTTGAGTCTTCCATTGTCAATTGTTCGTGAGTCGTGTAAACAGAAACAATTTGATAAGACTGCACAGTTTTGCATGGTTATAAATAGGTTTCAGCCATGACAGAATAAAATGCAGTGGTTTTCTCGGCCTTCGAGGGGAGGATGCACCATCGCGCCAGGAGTCTGCCAATTCATGATTTTCCTTTGGTATTTGTATAGGTTCAACATTGTCAACATTGCCAACATTATCAGGAGTAACCTGCATGCTTTGAGTACTGATGGCACATTTATTCACGGAAACCACCGTTGGAAACGGGGTTAAAGGAATCAGCATGGCAGCCAACATTTTCATGTTAGTGATGTGTGTTGAGGTTAAATTGTTTGCGGGAGGCAGTGTCACATGCATCGCAGAACTCCTAATTTGAATTAGCAAACAATACTCTGGTTTAGGAGGTTACCAAGACGTAATACCCTAGATAAGACACAGATGACCCACAAGGGATAATCAACTGCGGGCTATGGTAAAATGGTACTCAATTCTGCATTTTGTACCACACTCCCACTGTGACGCTGTTCAGTTATTTGAGAGAAGACTTATATTCAAGGGTTCTGTGGACTCCAGTTCTGCACTAGCTGCGAGACAGTCCACCAAGAACTGAAGAGCGATTCAGAGAGGCACAAGCCCACCCAGCTGCCAAACACCTGTGCGTGACTTTGATCAGGTCTTCACGTGGGCGTGGCGCAAGGTCCCAGGTTTTAACTCCCAGCAGGCTCAGGAGTCTGGGAAGGAATGCAGATGGGTGAGCAACAGATGCTCCCAGACCTTTTAATCGCACCCAGATGGATTCAAATGTCAACGGCTCACTAAAAATAGTCTCAGCTGCAACTGCCACACAATTGTGCGTGACTTTGCTCATGACATCGTGCATGCTTCACAAAGGTTCCTGGGTTTTAACTGCCAGAAGGTTCAGGACTTTGGGAAGGAGCTCAGAGGGCCGAGCAACAGGTGCTCCCAGACCTTTCAATCGCACTCAGATGAATTCAAATGTCGCCGGCTCACTAGAAACAGTCTCCGCTGCAACTGCCAGGTTTTAATCTCCACTGTCACACACATTCACAGATAACGAGGTTGAGAATGATGATGATAATGAAGTTGTGCAGGATACAGGGGACCTATGTGAGTCTAGACATCAGCATATACATTTGGACACCACTTATACAGAGCATGAGTAGGAGGACAATTCAACAGTTACAGAAAGAGGGAGCAGAGGGAAAACCTACTCTCTCACCTTTCCAATGGTCTTTCAGCAACACCATCAGCTCTCCACTGTGACCTCGATAGGAGCAGGACACAAGTTATTGCTCCACCAAGAAAATCTAAATCATCGAATTTCTTCATACAAGATAAAGAACCATATAATCTTTCCATATGCACTGAGATGAATCTGGACAATTTGTCACTTCTCCCCAAATGCGAGCCACCCCCTTTGGAGGTGGGGAGGGGAGCATTCTAAGCAAGACCCTCACTAGGGGAACCTCACTGGGAGTGACTCTCCTCTTGGAGGCAAGAATTCCCATTCCAACAAGGAACTCCCAATCCAAAATGTACGTTCTGCCTATATGGGTGCTGGAAAGACATTGGTGTCCCCCGTTAGGACTATAACCAACAAAGATCCTTCACTCTGGCTTTAAGTAATGCCGAACATTGTCTGAATGCATAATCAAAGAAGATGGACATAATACACTTTGTTCTGATGATGTGCATAAGAACAGAGTGGACTGCGAATGGGAGAGTCCTATGGAGGGAGAAGAGCCACTGCCATGCAGAGGCGAGCCTCTGTAGAGACGGTGTCCTGAAGGGGTGGTGCTACACCAAGCCGCAGAACCAGCAGTGGCCTAGAGGTGGGCACTCACTAAGAACGAGGCTCCAGTCAGTAGAGGAAAGGAGATGGAAAGAAAATCATCTTCCATAGTGGAACAATCAATAGAGAACAGTGGTGGGCCTGGCACCCGGCAACCAACGTGAAGACCAGATGAAGGAAAGGAACCCGGGTCCCCGATCTCCACACAGCAAGTTCCTTTTCCATTGAGACGAGTACCAAAGGAGCAGCGGACGCTCCAAAAGTGAGAAATCTAGTGAGGGCTACAAACCTCAGTTTACAAGAGTGCCGAAACCAACCATAGTATGAGAACCTGAGGGAACGTGAGTGGCATCTGATCCAGGTAAAAAGGAGTGAAAGAGAAACAAACACTGTATATCATGGCTGGGGAAGCCACCAACAGTATGAGAATATAAGCAAATTGAATGGGCACAAGCCCAATGCATGAAGGAATGAAAGGAATATGTGTGCCTTAAGTCAAGGCTGGGAAAGCTGACAAAGATGTGAGGAACTGATAAAATCAGATGGACATACACCAACAGGGAACAGTTTGGAAAGAGTTTGAATGCTCTGCAAAAAGTCTAGCAATGCCATCTGGGTAACTTGTGATACCCGAGCGGGTAGACACCCTTTGTTTTTTTAATTGAATTGAGAACAAATAATCCTACCGAAGAGCGACAGGAGTTTTGGAGTCCAGGTGTCATGAAGGTGTGATACACATGAGTGTGTTTAAATTGATCCTGGAGGGATTTGACCACTGGTAAATTCTGGGAAAAGTAAAATAGAAATTCTATTCTCCTAGGTGGAAGAGAAAACACAGAAGATATTTCTATTTTTAACTAACACACTCTATGAGAAGTCTGAACTGTGACCATATATTCCAAAGGAACTTTGAGACTGAGACTCTGAGACTAAGTCAATTACGAGTTTGGCTAGGCATAAGACCATTCCGAGGCTATTGTGCAATCCCCCTTTTTCCTTTTAGCAGGAATTTTCTTAAGTGGCAGGGCCAGTTAGTCATCTAATATTTGGACTTCAGACTTTTTAATCTGGACTTCGATGAGCACACTTAGTTTTTTGTTGTATAAGGCAGGGGACTTCCATTTTAGCAATAGGGTCAAATAGGCATGTTCCTTTTTTATTTATATTAACAACCTTGAAATATGAACAATGTAGTCCAAGTCCTTCTTCTCGTTGACCACAGCCCTCTGCACAGGAAAAGTGTGTGCCAGGGTCTTTGTGGTGCCATCTGACACAACACCATGTACAGGACATGGTTCAGTTTTGAGTCCAGTGACTGCTATTTTATAACCACTGTAATACACAGTGAGTCGAAATCCAATAGGGCAGACCTAACCCTGGCGATTTTCTCAAGTTCACTCTTGATTTGGAGCTCCAAAAATGAGATTTGTTTGGGTACTCCAGTTCTTGCAACACCAAAGTCGGAAACATGTGAGTTTGAGGACCCATTGAAGTTCACCCAGCACTGAGGAAAACATAGTTTGTTGGTGGAGTGTTTTCCAAGCTTATTATCACAACATTAGTTAGTCTTTCTATTCAAGGAAACATTATCCAATTTTCTATTTCAGCACGTTTCAATGCAATCATTTGATGTGGTGTATTTTCATGTGGTATGCCATTAATTGATTTCTTTCACACTACCAAAATTGCAAGAATGTGAACAGTTGCTTCAGAAAACACACCATCGTATTCATTAATGACTGCATGACACATTCATAAACCAAATATGATGTTCAAGCCATCTGAGTAGAATAGATTGTAACAATTAACAATGACCTTACAGTTACTTGAAGTTGATGGACTTTTGGCACCATGTCATAGACTCTGAAGCTCTGCACAACATAGATATAATACTGAACTTATGTCCAACCGAGGTATCATACTTTTTGTATGTTTCAGTCGCTAATAAATTGTCCCCATCATACGGGTCGTGTTATGCTTTACACCCTGTATGCTATCACAACAGCACCTTTACGTAGAAGTGCAGGATGGAAAGCATCACCAGTAACAGCACTTGTATAGGGTGCCTCAAAGGGATAACAATGTGGCTGTCAGGGGCCATGCGATGAAGACCTTCATCTAATGATCCACTCTCCTCCCAGGCATTCCTCTTCTTGGTATCAAATGGGTTTCATTGATGAAAACGCATATATTAAACAAATCCTAATGCATATTAGAACGTCACCACTGGAGTAAAAATATGTGAACACGTGCAGCACCATTTTCCATTGTCAACATGGCTTGCTAAAATGCCATGCAATCTACACACATTTACTGACGCAGGACCACATAGTATTTGTATACGGTGCATGTTTTCACAAGTGGTTATGGGGAACCAACCACTGGAAGTGGGATGAGAAAGCGATATGTGCTAATGAGAAAAGGTAACATTTCTAGGATTGACTGGGGTGGAGCCACATAGTCTGGCAGACCAAGTCATACCATATTCCAGCTCATAAAGAGATGGCTTTTAACTGGTCCTGAAAGGCAGCAGTCATCCACAAATAAGCAGGTCTTTCTGCGGATCAGATACCATAGTGATCCATAGCATCAGGTATTCTGCCCATATGCAGAAATGTTTCCTTTTGCATCACCCGTATTTCCAGCTTCCTGGCCTGCATGTCAACATACATGTCCTGCATATTGTCCGAAACCTGGGTATGTAAGTTAATCCTAATGGGGGGCATGTGGTCCTGCACGATGCCATGCCTTTGCACTAAATTGAGCTCCCGTGTATTTGCCCTAACACGCAGATTCCATACATATTGTGTTTGGGCAGCGTTGCCTTGATTGCAAGGGATGCTTACCATTAGGACTGATTTTCTATACTCTTGCTTGGAGGACAGATGTATAGAAGGACAACCTCGTATTGTGACAGGGACACCTCTGGTAGCTGTAGCCAAACCAGTTCAAAGTAGCAAGGCGAGTGGTCTAGGCTTAGTTTAAAGAGGTGGTGAGCTTGTAAGGGGTCCACAATGAGCACACACAGTGAAGCAGTCAAGGAACACACTTAGACAAACAGGTGTAAGAATACTTCTTTACTTATGGGCAAATAACACAGAGAAAAATTACTAACTGGATATCACACAACACTAAAATGTGATACATATACACAATCAGGGGTAAAATACATATCCAAACCCTGAAAAGCAAGGTACAAATTAGAATAAGCACTGCAGTTCCACAGACATTCAATCCTATCTTCAGAAGTTGATCCCTAAGATGTATGGGGCCTCGTACCCAAAAGTAAGGCAAAGTTCCATACAGTTTTGTAAAGGTGGAAAAAATGAAGGTAGGGGGGTCGTGTTCCCAACTTTCAGAGTGCTTCTGTGAACAAGAAATAGCAAAGCCAATGTAATACAAATGTTTCTAAAACGTTACCTAAACTTTTAAAAGGGAGTTAGGGCAGCAGGTAAGTATCGCTACAACTCACCCCCATACTCCAATTATTAACAGGACTTGGCAGGTCAGTTGAAGAGGGTCAAAGGTCACTTTTCCTGCAATCAGCCTCAGCCGTTGATTCCCAGGGGTTGCAGGTTTAAGCAGTTCGCTGGTCGATATGTAATGCAGGTGCAAGGTTTTCCATTTGAAGAATGCAGAAGAACCCTATGCAGAGCACCTCTCAGGACAGCACTAGATGCAGGTAAGCAGTTTTTGATGACGGCCACCGACGCACGGCAATGCGAAGGGATTCACTTGCCACAGTCAGACATTCCCTCCTATCTCTGGTCCCCTTGATACTAAGACCACAAAACTAAGCAAAGGTAAGTCTTGCTGCACAGGCCAAAGATCCCCCAGGTTTCAGGCCTCACCACAGAACGGCAATGTCTGTAGCATGTGAAGGCACCTGGTCCCAACATGATACAAAATAAAACCAAATAAAGGACGCACCCCAGTAGGGAATGAGACCAGGAGAAAGATTGCAAGTTGAACAAAGTTTAAATCAATAAAGATGTGCACTCAGAGAACTCTGCTGCCCTGATAGTGCTCTATCAACATTTACATGGGCAGCATTTTATAAGGACAAGAATCGTCATTGATGACATCATATTCCAAATACACAACCCTCCAATATCATTGGGTTAAATTATCAGTACTATATGGCACTGTTGGTGCTGACCGGGCAGGATTCGCTATGGCATGGGTGTCACTCTCGCAGCACATGGGTCAGCTGGGCTCATCTCCACAGGGCGAAGTTCGAACTTTGTTCACCAGATCCCATTCTTCTAGCTAATTTAAACTACACAATTACCATTGGCATGCAAAGAGTAATGTTAGACAAGGAGTTGTTGTTTTAATGGAGGAGGCTCTAAAATGTGTATTGAAATATGGGGGCATGGGTTCCTTGTGTCCTTGTTTTAGATGTCTTATCTTCAAGACCTTTATTCATGATCTGCTCCCCCTGGTGCCTCACGATTCAAATGAGTGGATAGATGGGTGTTGGTTTTGATGAAGGGTATATGGTCACACAGGATTAGGTATATGGTGGGGCATTGAGGGAAGTCCGCAGGGGAAGGGTCACCCAGCAGTTACTTCAAAGTAGGAGAGAAGAAGAATGTGGGCAAAGGGCCTGTAAGCTGTAACTTCCAAAGGTGGGGGACGGTGTGGCACAGCAGCTTTGTGGAGACAGAAGAACACGCAGCCCAGAGCTTGCTCTGGTAACACAGGGCAATGAGCTCAGAGGAAGAGAGTCGGATACTGAGTATTTGCAACAACACATGGCCAAGCGCTTCCTTGAGAAATGTGTCTGAGCAGGGTTGCCAGGAGAAGGCGCAGGAGGAGGCTGGTGGGGCTCGCTGTGTGCGGCACTGGGCAGGGGGAGGGAAGGCTTCTATAAAATCATAACAGGGCCTAGAAAAGGATGGTGTTTCGGGTCACACAAAATGGAGTCTGTAGGTCTCACCAAATGGCTTTGTCTATCTTCTTTTTGTGATTATACTACGGCCAAATTATTAGAATCAATAGGCAAATGTCGGGACAGCTCCCTCCACTTGGGTAAACACGAGATCCATTTCACGTACGAATGTCGGGGGGTCTGAAAAGACCTTTGCATCCTTACATTCCCCCCTTTTGTTACTACTAATGTAATGAATATCTTTGATCAGTGTTTCTGCATTCTTCTGCTTTCTTCACTGCTGCATCCCATGCTGGAGTCCATTTTATTGGCATGCATGCACGGCATACATGTCTCTAGCTTTCACTCCTCCTAGCATATTCTTCCGGTGTGCATGTCATATACATACAACCTCCATCCCCAGCCAGGTCCACCCATATCGCCTGATGGTTCTCTAAGTCTTGGGGCTCATCAATGGTTGTATGCCACAGATTATCCACTATATCTCCTGTGTCATACACTGTGGTCATATGGTATTTGTCTGCCGACTCTCTCTCTCTCCTAGCCATTCCCTTACCGTGGCTACTATCTATCGGCCACCTGGTCAAATTTCCTCCTTCCTCTCTGAGTGGGCTGACCTCTCCTCCTCACTCCTGTCCTCAACTACCCAACTCCTCTTTCTCGGTGACTTCAACATCCACCTCGATGCCTCCTGTCCCCCCACTGGTCTCTTTCGCGAACTCTGTAACTCTCTCTCACTCTCTATTCTCCCGTCTGGGCCTACTCACTCTGCAGGGCACACTCTTGATGCTCTGATCTCTTCTGACCTTCCCCTCTCCCTCCCTCTCTCCACTCCTCTCTCCTGGAGCGATCACTTTCTCCTATCCTCCCACCTCTCCCTCCCTACCCCACAGGCAAAGCCACCCTCTTCACTGCCACCCACCTTCTCGGTCATCCGGCCCATGAAGCGCGTGTCAGCTGAGGCTTTCGCTGCTACCTTCTCGCCCCCTCCTCCCCCCCCGGCTGACTCCCACCCTGACACAGCCCTCTCCATGCTCTATTCCTCTATTTCTGATACTCTCGATATCCTTGCCCCCGTCATGAGAATCCGCCTGAAGCCCAAAGCCAAATGTAACTCTTGGTATGACTCGGATCTCGTCACCCTAAAACGCAAGTGCAGGGTGGCAGAGAGGAAATGGCGTGCTTCATGTTCATCCTCTGACAAACTGGCCTGCCGCCTGCTCCAAAGGCAATACCGGCTCTCCGTTCTCACCAAGAAGAGAGCCCTTATCCAAGCCCGCATCTCTGAGGCATCTAACAACTCGGCCGAACTCTTTAAAATCTGCAAGGAGCTGGCCAACCCTGCTGCAGTCTCTACCTCTCCTGTCCCCTCCCAGGCCCTCTGCACTGCACTGGCCTCGCACTTCATCTCAAAAACTCAGGACATCCTGTCCTCGCTCTCCTCCGCTCTCCTCCCTCCCTCTCTTCCCGGCTCTTCCTCTTGCTCTCTTGCAGCCGCCCCTCCGCCCTCCTTCTCTGCTTTTCCACCTTTTTCTGCTGATGAGGTTTCCAGACAAGTCCGATCTATGAAAGCCTCGTCTAAACAGGTTCACCCCTGTTCCTCCAAAACCATCAAGGACCACATCGACTCCCTGGCTCCTGCCCTGGCTGACTTTTGCAACCACTCATTCGCCTCTGGAGTCTTCCCATCCCCCCTCAAGCACTCCCTTGTGCACCCCCTCCTCAAGAAACCCTCTTCCGACCCCTCCTGCCCGGCCAACTATCGCCCAATCTCCATTACTCCCTTCCTGGGCAAACTCCTGGAGAAACTGGCCATCTCCCAGCTTAACCTCCATGCTGAATCTGTTGGTAATCTTCATGACCATCAATCCGGCTTCAGAGCGGCCAGAAGCACGGAAACTGCTCTCCTGAACATCCGTGAGGACCTGCTCCTGAACCTCGATTCCAACACTCCCTGTGTTCTCATTCTGCTCGATCTCTCCTCTGCCTTTGACACCGTCAACCATGCCATCCTGCTCAACCGTCTCCGTGATAACCTGGGTATCACTGGTCAGGCTCTGGCATGGCTGACCTCTTTCCTTTCCGGTCGACCCTCCCAGGTCCAAATGGGCTCCTTCCTCTCTGACATCTTTTTCTCCACCTGTGGTGTCCCCCAGGGATCCAACCTCTCTCCCTGGCTTTTCAACCAGTATCTGGCACTCCTCGCCCACCGCATCGCCACTCTCTGCCCTCACTTCCAGTGCTATGCGGACGATACCCAGCTCATTTTCAGGCTACCCTCGGCCTCCTCCTCTCCTTCCCTCATCTCCGACTGTCTGTCTGCTATCCAGGAATGGTGTGCCGCCAATGACCTCTGCCTTAACGCCAGTAAGACCGAGATTCTACTCATCGGCACACCCACTCCCTCCTTCCCTGCAGCTCTCTGGCCGGCCTCCCTTGGCCCCCTTCCCGCCCCTACCTGCAAGGCTAAAAACCTCGGGGTCATCTTCGACTCCACACTCTCCTTCTCTCCTCATATATCTGACGTCTCTAAGAAGTCACACTACCAGCTGCACCTCCTCAGAGGTATTCTTCCCTTCCTCTCCTTCCCCCAGAAGCTCACTGTCTCCCGAGCCCTGGTTCTCTCAAGGCTGGACTACTGTAACAGCCTCTATCTTAATCTGCCGGCCTCCACTCTCCGCCCTCTGCAACTTATCCAGAACAGAACTGCGAGACTTGTCCTTGGCCTCAAGCCCAGGGACCGTATCTCTCCAGGACTGAAATCTCTTCACTGGCTCCCAGTGGCTGCGAGGATTAAGTTCAAAACCCTCTGCATTGTCCACAAGGCCTTCTGGGGCCTGGGGCCTAAATACCTTCAACTCTCTCTTCCTAAATATCTTCCTTCACGAGCCCTTCGCTCATCCGTCTCCAACTCCCTCATGGTCAGCCGCTTCTCGAAGCAACTAGCTGGGGGTAGATCTCTCTCCGCAGCAGGGGCCTCCCTCTGGAACAGCCTTCCTGCCTCCCTGAAACTTGAGGAGAACCATCTCCGGTTCCGGAAGTACCTCAAAACCTTCCTCTTCGCTTCTGCCTTCTCTCTCCCTCTCCCATGCTAAACCTGCTTAACTCCCCACTGAATTCTGCACTAAACCTGCATCTGGGCCACTCTCAGCAACCTCGGTCCAGGGCCCAGCCACTCTCCTCTTGCACTGCCTCCCTGGCTCCCCCTGCACTGTGGGACTGTCACTGTATCCCTACAGCCCCCCTTCCCAGCACTTGCTCTGCACTTACCTCGCACTTGCCACCAGCTGGCCCTTTTATTTATTATTTATTATTTTATTTTATTTTATTACGCTACTTACCTTGTATTGCACTTCCCCCCCCACCTCCTCCCCCTGCACTTTCTCCTTTTCCCCTTACCACTGCACTTGCGCGATCTGAATGACACCTGGCCTAGTAGGATCGTTTGTCTGTCTTCCCCTTGTTTCCCTCCCTCCCTGCCTCGTCGCGCCTTGAAACACTTGTGTATAGGCGCGTTACAAATACCATATCATATCATATCATATCATATCATATCATATTTGGGTTAATTGCTTTCACCTGTTTGTACTTGTGCTTCTCTAGTATCGTGAGGCACCTTAGTTGGTTTACCGACTGTCACCATCATTATAGCACTACTAGGAATTGCTACCTGGCACACACAGAAAATCAGCAGCAGAAAAACAATGATAAGGGCCAGCATCTTCATTGCCATTCCAAGCCATGATGTTACCGATGCGAATACTGCATCAAACCAGTCACTGGGTTGTACTCCTCCTTTTTTCATTCTCACTCTAAGATCATGTACACCAGCAATTACATGTGATAGTGTCCCGTTGTCGGCATCTGACAAAGGTATGAAAGTGTTACATGCATTCCCGATTTTTTGGCAAACACAGTCTTCCTTTGCTGTAAGGAGGTCGAGGACGTAGCGGTTTTGCATCATCATCAACCGCAAGGCTCTTAGTTCCACCTTGATGATGTTGAACCCCTCTTCAGTATCGTAAGCCAGTTGGATCAGCTCCCATCTCACCATTTGCTCGAGCTTGGATGCTTGGTATCGGTGATGAAAAACATTTTTTCTGCTGCATTGAAGAGTTTTTATTGGTCAGGTATCTGCGCCAGGAGGTCGGAAGAGTCTCGACAGAGGTAATTGGATGCTGACCTCGCAGCTGGTTTTTTGTTAGTTCATTATAGACGGGAGCTCTTCTTTCTTTGACTGGGGTGCTGGCGACAGCCAGTGGGCACCTTCTCCCCCTGGGCATGGCTTTCTGGGATCACCATCAGGGAAGAATGCAGCGAGGCCAGAGAACAATTGCCTCCCCATGATTGAGGGAGGTGCAAATATGCCTAGTTGCCACATACCCAATAATTGTCCATCAGAGCAGCAGTTCCTTTTCGCATATCAGGAATGACAAGTGTTCTATTGCAGTGTTTGTTTGAACCCCGAGCCACCTTTCGTTCTCCACGAAAGCAAAGTTCAAATATGTCTTCATAATGTATTTTTATTGGCTTCTCGTGAGCTGTAATTCAAGTGAGCTTTGTGATGTGTTTTGACCATGTTCCTATACAAGTATCTTGCATCCATTTCAGGCACTCATCTGGTTACTCTCGTAGTGCTTCAGCCTTGCACATCACTGTTGCATCATGCCATTTGCTTTCAATAAACATAGTTCCTTTTATTTCAAAAAATGGTTCTTTAAAACATGTACCACCTTGTTGTTTATTCTTAAATACTTTGTCATCAGGAGGTTGTAGCTGCAGTTTTACTGTGTGTGCCTGGAAGGTACTTTGAATTCTACACAATGCAAGATGAAGGAGACAATGGGCTCCCACTATGGGGGTTTCCCGTGGTACTAACATTTTCTGTGTTCCTGATGCGTGAGGGATCAGCTAACAGACATAGCAACTCTCATTAGTGGTCTGCTTGCCAGTGGTGCTCATATCTGAGTATCATTTGTTAGATTGCTCTGGGTGAAAGGGGTCTTTAATTGCATCTAATCCCAAGCCATGATAAGCATCAAATGTATGTTGTTGTATGGCCCTTTTCCTCCTTCCTTTCCCCCCTCGGCTATTATGGGCATGTATAGCATTCTGCAAATAAATAGGAAAAATACCTCTGTTCAACAGTTTCTCATAATCATTATATTTCCGATACCGCGCCATCGGAAAAGCAGGTAATGTGATAGATTGCGGCTTGGTATGCATAAATTCAACACTTGAGGTAGGTTTGACGGTTGTCTGTAATTGAATGTTTGGTGTCTGTTGTTCATTATCGTTAATATACAGTATATTGTCACTAGCATTCATTAAAGATGAGTCATGATGGAAAGGGGTAATCATGCGTTTTTTGCATAACATGGTTAGATTTGCAGAAAAGTGTGGCCCCATATCGATTTTACTTCATCCCATATCAGCTTAAAACCTTCTTGTATTAGTTTTCTCCCCTATCCTCATCTTTTATATTATCTATTATAAAGCTTTACTTCAGTAGAAGCCCAAACATAGTAATATAATCGAAAATACTATTGCTACAAAATACAATCCACAATTATATCAATAGGCCCTAGTGGCACTAACATTATCCCTACTGCTATCTAACTCTCTTCTCTCTGTATTCAGAGGGCTCGTCTCAGCCATTTTCGCTCCTACTAAGTGGAATAAAAGTGGGTTAAGTACACATTCAGCTCTTATATTATCATTGTGTACATTAATATTCTTTATTCACAAGAAAGAGAGAGAAAGTGAGAGAAAGAGAGACGAAGCGAAAGAACGACAAGAAAGAAAAGAAAGAAAGAAAGAAAGAAAGAAAGAAAGAAAGAAAGAAAGAAAGAAAGAAAGAAAGAAAGAAAGAAAGAAAGAGTTCAGTTATACATTATACATTTAGATTTTCGTTGCTTTTTTCTTCTATATTTTATGGAAAAGTAGTGTGCAGTACAGCCCATCAATATTTATACTTTGTTCTCTTTGTTATTTCCCTGTCGTATTATTTTCATTAGGGTACTGCCACTTCATGTTCCTCTGGTACTACCGTCTGTGGTGCTACACTGTCATGTGCTTTCCTAACATCAGACAGATGGATCCAATACTTCAGGCCCTTTACCTTCACTGCCGAATCGGTACAGTATATCACCTCATAAGGGCCATGAAATCTTGGAGAATTCCATCTCCTGACAAAAATGCAAACATATACTAATTCCCCTGGTATCAGTTTTGTTGGAGGATTGTCTGCAGCTGCTGTTGTTGTGTCTGTTCCCTCAGCTTGTGTGAAGGACAGTGCTATTTGCTTGGCAATACTCCTTACTGCCCGTGTTAACTGTGTTATGCACTCTTTAAACTCTTCCCCCAAGATTGTTGCTGTTTTGAGTGCACCCACATTCTCCTTACTAGGGAAAGTGGGGTTGCATGAGCCTTCCTGTCACTATTTTGTGCAGTGACATGTGCGAAGAGTCATTCCTGAGCTGGGCACGTTCTACAATGAATAGACATTTGGGTCAGGTATTCTTGGAAGTTTGGAACAAACCAATCCTCCTGAATATCTGCAGCTATGTGCTGTTTTGTTGTGTGTGCAGGGAAATGCAATTGTTGAGACGCTATTTGTAATAATTCGACAGGCATCATCACTTTTCCCATTGCATTTTGTCTCCAAAGGGGGTCTGTTGGCAATTGCGTGTAACCCCTCTTTAGCCATAAATCCTGTTCTTCTGGTGGGGCTCTCTTTTGTAGCTCTATCATCTGTGCTATCGGCAATGCACTGTACCCATCTTCTTTTGGTTCCTCCACTTTGCTTTTCTGTATGCATAATGTTTTTAAAAAGTATGCTGCCTTTTTAGCTGCAGCCTCTGCTGCCACGTTTCCTAGTGAAATTGTATCACTGTTGTTTGTGTGGGCCTGGCATTTTACCAGTGCTACTGCTGATGGTTCTGCAAGTGCCTGTATAAGTTAATTTAAAAGTTCTGCATGTTGTGCTGGGGACCCATCTGCTCTTCTGAACCCTTCTTCTCCACCTTGACAACCCAGTATGTACAGTAGTGGTTACATATGCTGAGTCTGAGTAAATTGTCACGGTACAAGCTGCTTTGAGTGCTTCTATCAGTGCTACTAACCCAGCAGTGTGTGCTGGATAGTGCTTAGGCAAATGCTTTTGCACGAATATGTCATACTCTCCTTCCTCTACTCTCACTACTGCTGCTCCCAAATGTTTTTCACCTGTTTCTGAACAAATTGAATCTGATCCATCTACAAAGTACACTTTTCCTTCGCTTAATGCATTTCCACTTGCTTTAGGAATGTCGTCCCATTCCCCCTCATACGTGACACAATCATGATTCTGTATGTTTTCTACCGTACATGGTTCTATAAGGAAAGTGGCTAGATTTACTGTTTTACAACACACAACATGAATGTTTGGGCTCGATATTATTATCTTGTCTGCTGTTGCTCTCTGTGTTGTGAGTGCAGATTTGGATCGTTTGAGTATTGCAAACATGGAGTGTTCCACAAACAATGTGACAGAACATCCCATAACAATGGTGGAACTTTTTTTGATGGGAATGGCAGCTGTAGCAAGAGCTTGTTTGCAAGCGAAGTGCCCTTGCATCACAGAGTCAAGATTGCCGCTGTAGTATGCTAGTGGCTTGTGTCCCAATGATGTTTTTTGACAGCACAGCAGTCATTAATGTTCCTTCTGAGTGGGAAAACCAGTAGAACTCCTGATCATAATCTGGGAAGGCAAAAATGGGTGCTATGCAAATCAGGTCCTTTAGTGTAGCGAAAGCAGTGTGCATCTCGGGTGTCCATGTTATTGTTTTGTTTTCTCTCTGTGCTTTTTTGAGCCCTTGTAGTAATGGTCCTGTGTAGGTGGTATATTCTAATATCCATGATTGGTAATAATTACATATGCCGAGGAATTATTTGCATGTCTTTCACTGTGTGGGGTCTTGCTGTTGCTCTTACTGTTGCTGCCCTATCGATAATTATTCTTTTTCCATCTTTTGAGATCAATTGTCCCAGGTACAATACTTTTGTAAGGCAATATTGGAGTTTGCTTTTGTCTACCTTGTATCCCTTGTGGGCCAAGAGGGTGAGGAGTTGGACATAATCCTTCCCGCACATGTCTTCTCCCTTACTGCGTATTAGTAGATCATCTACGTACTGCAATATTGGGATTTGAGCGGCAATGTTGCCAAGGTCTTCTTGCAATATTCTGTTAATAATGCTGGGACTCTCACAGTACCGCTGGGGCAATCTGCAATGTTGGCACCTTCTCCCCCCTAGAGTGAATGCTGTCAGGTATTGTGATTCTGGGTCGAGGGGCACAGAGAAAAAGGATTTTTCAAATCAACCACAGTGAAATGAGTTGCCTTCTTTGGGATACTGCACAAGATGGACACTGGGTTTGGGATAAGAGTGAATTACTTTTGAACAATATCATTAAGAGGGCGAAGGTCCTGCATCATCCTCCATGACCCCCCCTTACTTTTTTTTATTGGATAAATTGCAGTATTGCATGGGGGCTTAGAAGGAACAATAATACCTTGCTGGAGCAATCCATGTATTGTTTCTTGCATTCCCTCCTCTGCTTCTCTCTTTAAAGGGTAATGTTTCACTCTAGGCAGCACTGCTCCTGGTTTCAGTTTTATTCTTATGGGGGTGACTTGTTGTAATAATCCTACATCATGGGGACTGGTGGTCCATAAATTTGATGGTACTTGCTGCAAATCCACATTGCAAATTGACGGTGCGGCACTGATGACAGCCATGAGAGGGTCTGTAAACTGTCTGTTTTGCACCGTTATGTCATAGGGCATGCAAATGTCCATTATTATTTCTCCATCATGGTCATCGTCAGTAAACAACTCCTCATCTGCTAAATCACACAAGGCCTTATTTGGGTCTATACATAGCACTGTTCACCATTCACATACATGCTTGTCCAGTCCAATTGACAAAATATGTTCTGCTAACACCTGCGCCCCCTGCAAGTCTAGTGAGAGCACGGTACAAGGTAGTATGTCGGGTGTTGCTACAGAGGATAAAACAAAATCAGAAGGTACTCTTCAGTCTTTTCGTGTTATTTCTGGCACTACTCTTGCCAATACCTTTATGCCAGATATGAACATGTCTGCATTTGTGGGTATTCCTCGCACTGCTGTTTCCATGGGGCTTCCTGAGTGCGGGTGCCCATTCTGGTATCTCAGATTATTTTGATAGTTGGCCATAGGATTGGTACAACATTCCCTTGCAAAGTGGCCCCACCTCCCGCATTACCAACATGCACCATGTCCCCCTCCCCTAGGTCCTTGTATTACAGACCCTCCTCCACACTGCCCTCTGTACCCACCTCTTCCTCTTGCAGGCCTTCCCTGCCATTGCGATCCGGCATATTGCTCCTGTCCTCCCCATTGCTCCTGGCCATTGTCCGCCCATGTGGATGGCATTCTGGCCTGTAATGTAATGCTAGTGTTCCCTCAGCCTCTTCTCCCTGCAGTTCTTGGGGAGGTCCTACAGTTAATACTGTGACCTTCACTAACTTGCTCTGTACCAGTTTGGCTTTGTCTGCTAATCTGCTTTGTGCTATTTCTTTTTCTCTCGTTGATCCTTCAACAGTGGTGTATTATGATACTCAGAACTTCTGGCCAACTCTTGGCTTCTATCCCAGCAATTGTATCAAGGGCCTTCTGTACCTCCTTTGGGAGGCCTTTTTTGATAATGAAGTAGAACAGGGATGTGGATTGGTTCCACATTGTACCCATCTCCGCCCTCCACATATTCTGCATCCAAAGAATGCACTACGGAGCCTCCTCCGTGTCACCCATAGTGCATTGCATAACTGAGTGTAAATCTGGGGTGTCAGTGAAGGTCCTTCACAGTGCGTCCCATACCTGAGTCGTTACATTATTGAACAATGCTCTGTCATGTCGGTCATTGCCCATCGTGACTGCCGGAAACCCCGCCTACACCCACTCCCCATCCGCTTGTTCACCCACTGCCGATACCAAGAGGCTTTTAATATCCCCAATTGCTAGGTCGACCCAGCTGTATTTTTCTCAACAGCATATATCCATTTTCACGCCCCTCCTGAAAGTGAAGGGAGAGCTTTTAGTCAGTTGGTTTTGGCCATCAATGCCCAAGGGACGTAATGGGGATGCCCTGCACCTTTGTGGATGAGGGGCATTTGTAGTTTTTATCTCACTTTCCCTTTACTTACCTGTACTCCTTTCCTTTTTGCTATTGTCATCCGCCCCAACCTATTCCGAAGTCTTCCTTCCCACCCCTCTTCTCCTGTCTCTGTCACATGTGGAGTTGCCCTTTTAATCTGTAGTGTTCCTCCTGCTGCTCCTTCTTCTAACTCATCAAAATCGCTCCAACATTCCTCTTCTCCGTCTTATGCTACTGTGTCATACCCCACACTCATTGTCTCCCCCTCTCGTTCCACCCAGACCTTCCTGATTGTTGTGCTGTCTATTCAGAATAGGAAATCTCCAGATTTCCACTCATCTTCTGGCAGTGCAGTGTAGCTTTGTAACAGAAGCGCCAGCTGTGGCTGCCCTGGAGTTGGCAATGCTGTTTCGCAAAATGTCTGAAATCGTGCTAACTCGGCCAGAGTGTTTGTCATTAATACTTCTAGATCTGGTGTGCCTGTGGGGTTGTCTGGGACATATGGGGGTGGTGGCGCAGCCTCAGGGGTGGTCGGATCACTTGGTTGTGGTAGATACAAAGGGTTGCAATACCCTTCAGTGGGTCTAGTGAGAAGTGGGTACAATTTTTTCAGTTCTACCCCTCCCTTGACATTTTCTGTTCCCTCGTCTTTTAGCGCCTCTGGGATCTCTGGTTCTTTGGCTTTGTTACTTGCGGTGGGCATTTCCTCAAACATCCTCCACAAATCTAATACTTTGCATCTGTTTTTAAGCTGCTTTACTTTATATTTGAAAAACATCAATAGACCCAAAAACATGGAACACAGTGGAACAAATACCCTAATACCTAAACCTATCGTCTAAAAGCTCCTAAAGTGATAACACAAACACAAAAGACAAATAACTAAAACAATAAACATTCTACATGTGTTGTAAAAATGATTCCCAACATGTTTCTGTTCTTCCAAAGCCTCAAACGGCTGAACATTCTTCAGGGGAAAACCTCTGTAAAATATGCTGTAGACTGCTTCAACACTGTGTATAATTTTCACATCTCAAAAATGGATGTACCTAAAATACAAAAAATGGGGAAAATGTATTGAGGATAAGGTCAAAGGAATACTAAATATGTATACCCCCATGCTACAGTACACATTTCTGTAGCAGGAGGAACCAAAGGTAAGACCAAGCAAATAACATCTACCTCACTTACAGTTCTAAAAATGAACCTAAAAATGACCTTGACTGTGTAATTTCTTCAATGGTGTGCTGGCAGTTAAAGCTACACCCAATACACCAATTACTAGGTGCATCTACTTGTTATAACAGGCGCATCAAGTTCGCCCCAATATTCAGTCAGGGATACTGCAGAGACTAAAACAACACACAACCCGCTGTTAATAGAGTAGAGGCTAGCTTTTATCTAAGGTGAAAACAAAGAAGGAACTTGTTCCCATCCATTACCTTCAGTCAAAAAGAGAAAGACTCCCAACAGAAAAATCATAGGAGATCGCATGGAGTCCAAGATTCAACAGTCACACACGACAGGATATCCAAAGGTTTGTGTCACCATCGCCTAAAATCACAAACAGCACCAATAAACGTATTTATTTAATGCCCAGTAAAAATGGAGGATTACGAACAGGCTAATAACCGAGGGGATTGGGACAGTCAAATCAGAACGAGGAGTCGTTCCAGGAATCAGTGGTGATTAATTTGTCTAGCTACATTCTGAGTAAGGAAGAAGAGGCCATTTTGAAACAAGGGTTTGAATTTTGTTACTACTAAATTGCATGATCCTTTTGAATTTAGAATTGAATTCCAGGCGTTCATGCAAAAAATTCATCTTAATGAATACTTTAGTGAAGAGCAGGAATACACCAGTAATAATTTTAGTGGTCTTCGTAATCCCTCACATTTTAATGCTCCTTACTACTCATTTTCACCGGAGTCTTTGGTGTTCGAACGCCAGGTTCTGACGGAGGTAAAAAAATTGGAAAGCCAGGAGAGGTCCATCAATTCTAACTTTAACAGTACCCAAAGATCTCTTACTATGAAATTGGCAAAAGAGAGATCTTTAGTGATCAGACAAGCTGATAAAGGTGGGGCAATTGTTTTGATGAATCGGTGCGACTATATTGCTGAATGTGACAGACTGTTAGCTGATGAAACTTGTTATCTACGTCTCACAGAAGATCCATCAAAGGCACTCATGGAGGCCATAAAAGAGAAAGTTCAAAGTGCTTTTGAATTAAAAATGATTAGCAGACAGGAATATGAATATCTCACCAGGGAAAATGGGAGAGTACCGGTATTTTACATTTTACCAAAAATACACAAGGATCTGGTGCACCCCCCAGGTCGTCCTATTGTGTCTGGGGTTAACTCTATTCTGGAACAATTGTCCAAATTTGTCAATTTTCATTTAAGACCTTTTGTATCCGAGATGCAGAGTTACCTCAGAGACACGACAGGTGCTATTGTGAAGATAGAAAATCTACCATTTGTACACGGCCAATCCTTACTTATTAGTCTGGACATCCAGTCACTTTACACTATGATCCCCAAAAAGCCACGTTGGAGGTCGTAGAGGAAATGTTTTTGGGCAGACAAGATGGGCATCCAGTAAGTAACAGTTTAATTCTGTGGTGCACTGAATTTGCACTTACTCGGAAAAAAAAATCAGTTTCAAGGAAAGTATTTCCAACAAACTGAGGGGACCGCTATGGATGCAGCCATGGCCCTGAACCTGGCCAACCTATACGTGGAGTTCTTTGAAAAATCTGTCATATATCAGGCCACCAATCAATCAATTGAGGAAGTGGCTTTGGTATATTGACAATGTTATCATTGTATGGGACGGGTCCTTGGAAGAGGCCAACAGTTTTGTAGACTGGTTGAATTTACTAAACCAGTTTTTGAAATTCACTAGATGTATTAGTGAAAGCGAAATCAATTTTCTGGACATTACCATCTTTCATTCTATGGGGTCTCTGAAAGTCAGACCTTACAGTAAGACTACTGACAAATATGCCCTCCTTAACTTTAACAGTCATCATGCTAAACACATGAAAATGAATCTGCCCTTTGCGCAGTTTCTCAGGTTAAAGAGGAATAGTAGTTACAAGGAAGATTACTGCAAGAATGCTAATATCTTGACTCAGAAACTTTTGACCAAGGGGTTTCCCCCACTTGTGATCAGAACGGCTTCCAAGAGGGCCTATAATAATAATCGGGAAGCTTTGCGAGAAAAAACTCAGAAAGAAGCTGGAGAGATTGGGACTGTGTTTGTAAACACGTATTCCAATCCGTCTTACAAAATCAAAACGATTATTAACAAAGCTTGGAAGAAAACGTATCATGGCAAAAAAGTGCTACCACCAATGGTTGCTTTTAAGAAGAGCCAGAGTTTAAGTAATATGCTAGTCCGCAATGATATAACTGATACTCAGGTGAAACAAGTACGACAAACCACATTGTGGGGTTTACCAGATGTTAAGGGTCACTTTCCATGTGGGAAATGCAGTATGTGTGCAGAGACAGCGGAAAAAGGACTCTTAGAATTCTACCAGATTTGGTATGGAATTTCAATGAAATGACAAATTGTAATAACCAGAATGTCATATATTTGATCATGTGTCCTTGTGGTTTACAATATATAGGCAAAACAAATAGAATGTGCCGAGTACGAATGATTGAACATTGTAGTTGCATTAAGAATAAAATAACTACAGCTCCATTGATTAAGCATTTTTTGGAGAAAGAACATTCACACACAGATTTTTCATGGTTTATATTGAAAAAGATTAATGGTGTCTTTAAACTACAGAGCCACAAAGTAGGTTTGAATGAGGTAATTGATTGGCATTGTGTCAATTTGATTTGAGTATTCCTTTTGTCGAGTCCATTTCAAAAATCATGTGCTAATTGCTTTATGCTTATTGGTGGATTTCTAATGATCTCTTTCTTCTGTTTGCCTATGTAAACCATTGATTTTTCATTCGTTTGGCTTTTGTAATTTTTGTACTCCACCCACATTTCTGCAAAAAGATTTTTGTTTGCGCATCTTTATATGACGGTACCCTCCCCCTCCTCCCGGTATTTAATATTCCATTGTTATACCTGGGGTACTGTTTTATTTTTGTCATTCGTTTTCTTCTGTAAAATGTTTTGATGTGAAGAGCTCAAGCATAGACATTTCAATTGTGCCTGCAGCATTAATATTATCATATGATTTTGTTTTTGTAGGCTGCTTCAATCTGTATCATGGGCTCGTTCCATCGATTTTGACCCTCCAGATAGTACCTGGGCATGCCCTTGTTCATAATAACATTTATTACTCTTTTGTTAGCTCCCTTTGCTATACATTCATGGCAGACATATTTTTTAGTCCTTTGTTTGTGACTGGGACTCTTATTTTAATGGGCTAGTCTGTTTTCCATGTTTATCGCCGGCCGCGCTTCCACGTTTGGTACTGGCCGGGCATGTCTGATTGAACAGACGTGTGGTTGATTCTTCTGCCGCTTTATTTGGTAAGTGACTTGTGTGATTTCCGTTGCCCTGTTTACGCAGTGGACTGTGTGTGTTTCACCAGCGTCACACTACATATTTCTTTACGAACATTTCAGTTAACACTAAATAACGTCGGATTCATGATGCCGTGAGTGTTTTGACATGTTTGTTGCCATCCCTCCCCCTCAAATGCCTTCGACATCTAATAAGTGCTGCACATGGGAAATAAGATCACTACGTTTATATTTACTTTTTAGAACACAGGTGGTTTTTGGCTTCCCAGTCCCATGACACAGGTGGTGAGCAGTGGTTCATACTGCTGCTTACAGGGCTCATAGGTGTTGTGACCATTTATTATAGCCTGTTCGTAATCCTCCATTTTTAGTAGGCATTAAATAAATACGTTTATTGGTGCTGTTTGTGATTTTAGGCGATGGTGACACGAACCTTTGGATATACTGTCGTGTGTGACTGTTTGAGTCTTGGACTCCATGCGATCTCCTCTGATTTTTCTGTTGGGAGTCTTTCACTTTTTGACTGAAGGTAATGGATGGGAACAAGTTCCTTCTTTGTTTTCACCTTAGATAAAAGCTAGCCTACACTCGTTTTAACAGTGGGTTGTGTGTTGTTTTTGTTTCTGCAGTATCCTTGACTGAATATTGGGGCGAACTTGATGCGCCCGTTATAACAACTAGATGCACCTAGTGATTAGTGTATTGGGTGTAGCTTTCAAATCCAGCACACCATTGAAGAAATTACACAGTGAAGGTAATTTTTAGGTTCATTTTTAGAACTGTAAGTGAGGTATATGTTATTTGCTTGGTCTTACCTTTGGTTCCTCCTGCTACAGAAATGTGTACAGTTGCATGGGGGTATACATATTTAGTATTCCTTTGACCTTATCCTCAAGAATTTCCCCCCATTTTTTGTATTTTAGGTACATCCATTTTTGAGATGTGAAAATTGACCCATTATACACAGTGTTGAAGCAGTGTACAGCATATTTTACAGAAGTTTTCCCCTGAAGAATGTTCACTCGTTTGAGGCTTTGGAAGAACAGAAACATGTTGGTAATCATTTTTACAACACATGTAGAATGTTTATTGTTTTAGTTATTTGTGTTTTGTGTTTGTGTTATCACTTTAGGAGCTTTTAGATGATAGGTTTAGGTATTAGGTTATGTGTTCCACTGTGTTCCATGTTTTTGGGTCTATTGATGTTTTTATTTTTGCATTTATATTGTACTAAATAAATTTATATTATATATTTTTTGATACATTACAGCTTACAGTCTATTTTTTGCGGACTTAGTATGCCGGACAATCAGGGATTTTTCTTTTTGGATTGAAGGGTCCAGTAAAATTACCTGTTGTATAATCTTATCTCCTTTATAGAAATATCTAATTTTCCCCTGCAGGTGGATATAGATTTCTTTGTGTGGAGTAGGGGTACTTTATTACCTAATTTCAACACACTTCCTTTATATTTGGCCATTAAATACGTTTCTATGTGGTCTAGCTAACTTATCAAAAGGCCACTCTTCTGGCCAAACCCAGGGTGGCCCCTACCCTTTTACTTCCATTAACAATTGCCCATGATATTTCTTCATGTTGTCGCTATAGAGGGGGAGGTGCTTACAAATATGCAAGAGTGCTGTGTCTAAGCCCATAGTGCTCCTATATTTCTTCTCTTCTCACGTGTGTACACCTACATGCTTACAGCACTAGCCTTCAACCTTTATTGGTACACTTATGATTTCAATTTTCACGAATAAGTCAATTACTTATGCATTGCAAAAATAAACCAACAGAAGCACAAAAAACACTTAACCAACTGACAGTTAGACGTGACGAACCAACAACTTGTACCAACAAAATTGAACAAGAAGACATAAACCCTTGAAAGCCTGTCCTCTATCCCCTGACCCTTTGTTGATCATCTGTTACCATCACCGTAAATATCCCTAAGTAGTATCAGCTCATGGGGTTTAAAATTGTTGTGTTTAGGTCGTTTATAGCTGATTTTGGTCACATTTTTAAGAACTTGCTTGTGACAAATTTCAATTGAGGGAACATTAATGGGTGGCTTGAATTAGCTTTTTCCTTTAAATTCTTGCATCTCATCCTCTTTTCCTCCTTCATTACTGTCCTCCATATACTCTATCTCATCAAAGAACACTTTGAGATTCAGTTGCCTGACAAATGTAAAGAGTTCTATTTTGGTGTCAAGCAAATTGGTGCTATAAGTAGGTACAAAACTCAAGCCCTTTTGTAGGGTTGCCGTCTCCGCAGGAGAGAGTACTCTGCTGGATACATGTATTGCTATGATTTCTGTTGTTGCCTCGTTACTCTTCCTTCCCCTGTCTTCCCCTGCCTCTGACTCTTACTCCTCTGGTTCGACCGCTAGCCACAGTTAGTAGCCAAAGGCAGTTAATGTGGTAAGGCTAACACGAAATGCACGAAAAAATGGTAAAAAGTCAGTGCTGCCAGCTGCTCCATTTAGCACACCTAGAGTAACCAAAACTCCTCTGAGTGTAAGTCTAGCACAAAACAAAGTGTTCCACATTGTACTGCATTGTGAGATGCATTGTACAATAATATAAATGACCACAAGTGGTAATAAATTACTAAAAGTAGTAACAACGTAACTAGACTAAGGGAAACAATGGTTCCCAGTACTGACAGCCTGAAGGACATGTCAGTTTCCTCATATCAGGTGAACAAAAGCCAGTGTAGTGAAGCTTAATGCTTCACTGCATTGTAAAAAGCACTGCTCTGATACAAAAATAAAAGCAAAAAGGTTGGGTGGTCCATAGAAATAGAAGCATAGGTACAGTAAAGAGGAATCAGTCCTAACACATTACAGGCTGAGATTTCTGGGGTTGTCACCCTACATGTAAAATGGCTTGAGTGTGCTCAATTTTCTCAGGGTTGAAGGGTTCAGCCCATACCACATTGCTGCCAGCCTGCCCATGGCATTCTACTGGAGCTATGGGTTTCCCCCTGCTTCTTCCATCTCCTGAAGGTTCTTATACACACTGTCCTCCCATTGGCAATTGAGGGCAAACTGGAGCATGGCTTCATTTTCATTTATGTTGGTGACATGTCCATCACTAGTGGTTGGGTACAAGGCTTGCCAGTGAGTTCCAACACGAAGCTTCTGTGGATTTTCGTCTGTGCAATTTGTCTCTTTAGACACACTTTCCAATGAATGTTTGTTAAGATACAATTAAAATCAACAAAAAAGCAAGCAAATAAACAGATAGGAAATACAAGGAGAATAACAAAAAAGGAAAATGCTAAGAGCAAAATGCTGCAGAAAAATAGCACTTCCCCAAGTTGGTTAAGGTCACAGAAATCTACATGTGAGAGTCAACCATGAAAAATGCTCAAATAAATGGTAACAATTATTTTCAAGGCCTGGCTCCCCATTTCACACACCATGAGAGATGTCATGATCAGGGAGTCGGTTGGTTAATTTACAATGGCAGTGGCTGAGTTATGGTTGATTTAGGAACCATCACTGAGGAATTTGTGAATATTTGAATGTATATTGAACTGCAACCATATCATCACTTTTGCAAAAAATAGAACCCATCACAGGGTCATTCAATTCCTGCTGCCAAGCCAGAGAATATGTAACCCTAATCATAGCAGGTGGTGTCAACAGATACAAACCAGGGAGAACACTTGGCTTTTGGGAATATGTGTGTTAGTTGAGCCATAAACCTTGCCTTTGCAACATTCAGATGTTGGGGCAAGGTTGAAGGTTTTGACCTAGTGAAAGTAAGCAGTAGGCTTGATTAAAGGTTGTGACAATCTCGCAGAGGCAAAGACGTTAATGTCATGGTACGTCCATTTGCACTTTGCAGCGTTTTCAGTGGGTGGGATCCTTGTCCTTTACAAATAGTGGTTTTGTCCAGTAATGTTGTATAGGTTGGAAGCACTGGAGCTCCATGACCTACAGTGGCGACAAGTACGTGGAGGCTTCTTTTGGCACTGTATATTAGGGCTACCACCTTCTACATCTGTCGAGTACGTACGGCTAGAATTGGGCTTGCTGTCGTTAAAATCCCTGGTACTCAAACGAAGAGGGGAATTATTTTTAAAATCTAAAACCCTCTCGACTTACCCCTTGTTGACAATGTTAGGTGCTAACTATTACCTTGACCACATACCCTGAATAAACAATGGGTTTATGAGGCTGGTGAAAGATGCATTTTGTAAGCTTGACTGGAAACCAGATTTTAAGCGATGTGAGAACTTCCTGACATTAAAAGGGACTTTTTCCTGTCTCCTGGAGAAATGGGATTGGGCCAACAAAGATGAACATTTGCAGAAACCTCATGTTCATTGGCAAGTTGAGCAGGTTACCTATAAGTACATGAAACCACAAGGATACCTACTAAGCTGCCCTGAACGATGGTTTAGATTGTTAATGCGCAGCTACCAGCTCCCTGCAAAAGCTATTTGCAGAGCCCAATGGAAAATCCTGCAGGAAGGGAGATTCTGTAGAGTATGCAAGATCCTTAAATGTATTGGAAACGGTGAGACATCTTCTCACAGAATGCTCTAAATTAGACCATACCTATATGACTCGTCTAGGCCACCAGACACACGATTATGAGTCAATACAAACTCCTGAATTTTGGTTGTACTGTTTAAATACGGAAAATGGGTCTACACACATTGCCTTGTACAGAGTATGGTGTCATGTGAAGATGTATCTCGATGGTCCCAAAGGTTTACTTACTTGGCATAAAATGGTAGAGCAGAAAGAGATTACACACGTAGTTCTTATTCTATCGTAGAAAGTGATGTATTTTATGATTTTATGAAATCTTTGGAAGAATGAGCTAAAGTGAAAACTGTATATATGTTTTTCATAAGTTTGCCTGACATATCGACATGTGTATGAATTAAGTTTCTTTTGGTGTATGTATGATACATGTTCTATTGTCTATTATGAATGTAATTTGACCAATGTTTTGTAAAAGTTCATTATTGAACTAAATTAAAAAAACTGAAAACATTTACTTTTTAAATGATCACAAAATGCAATTCACTGGGAAAGGTAGTTCTTTGGGATGTATGTGCAAATGGGCCATGGCAGGGCCAAAGTCCTGACACAGCCTCAGTAGAATGTGTAGTCAGCATTAATGCAACTGACTCTGTGGAAATAGGAAGTGAGTATGTAGTAAAGCTGGATTAGTGCCACTATTTGTTCGGTGTGCGAGATACATATGGTAGTTCTCTGGCATGGGGATACTGTTTTTTTTGTTCAGGCTACAGTGAATTGTCTTGGCAGGTGAACGTCCTTTGCTTATTCTGCTAGGAATGGAGCACTGATGGAGACTGTGGAGAAGGTAGGATATTTCGGAGTATTTATGTGTATATATGTGTTCAGTACATTTGTCAAAGTCCAAATGGGACCAAGGTTAATTTGCCTTGAACACAACTGGATTTTTGAGGAAGGGCTTAATGGTCTCATTGGAAGTAGTGGCAATACCCATTTGCTAAGATCAGTGGTATTGGGTGGGATGGTAAATGTGCCCGGTTGACCTTTTAAATTAGAATTTTTAGGGTGTATCTGAAAAGTAAAGAAACGAAAATTAGACCATTAATGCGCATTTGTTTTGTTTATGTTTGAACCTCATAGGTAGTGCAGTACAATTATTAGTAGCCAAAACATCAGTGAAATGGTTAGAACATGGTCCTTCAGTGACTCTAAAACGTGTTTCAAAGGTAAATCATCCAAGCAGGATTACACAAAAAAAAACATATTGAGACAATATCTAAAGCAGCAGAAGACACTGCTATCTGCTTTAAACGGCCGGTGAGGACTGTAATGGATATCATAAATCATATAAGACTGAAAGACAACTTTGTAAATGCAGGTCATAACATTTACAATTTTAAAAAAGGCTGCATATCCTAATTAATGTGATCACATCATTGAAAGATACAGAATGTGATTCTTTGAATGTTGACACATTATAAAATACTAGATATATTTTAGATAACTTACAAGAGAACTTCCCACCAATGGGACCTTGAGACATTAAAGGGATAGTGTGCTGCAATAATGAGAATTGTGTCTTCAAAAATATTATGTAAGTATTATGTGAGCATGCAAGTTATCTTTGTTGTTGGCAAGTGTATTAATGCACCGCACCAAGCACGTTTTGATTTTATTGAGGCATGGTTTACAAAATAATCTTTTGCAAGCAAGAAACATTAACAACAGTCCAGAGTACAAAGACATTAATGAACACTATGCAGAATAAAAACAAATAACAAGACATTAGCACATTAATTCATAAATAAAGAATAGTATGATTCCAACTGGCTAATAATATCTGATTGCTGCCATGTAATAGGTGTTTCAAAACACTTAGCAAATATATAAAATAAGTATTATGTGATAATTGATCAAATATACTATGTAAATTGGGACATTCTATGAACAAGTGATGCAGTATTGCAATGAAATGATGCTCATGACAAAATCTACATAATTGCATCATTCTAGGAGTGTTTAATTGAGCAGCCACAATTTGGTGGGTCAAGTAAAATTAAATCTGTCTTAAAGAACTATTACGAAATACTCTTATTAGGAAACGTCAACAAATACTGAGAAATGTGATCAATGGCTTATTCTGACAAAGGAGAATGAATGAACAGTGTATAATTCATAATAAAATCTCGTCGAATTATCCAATATGAATTCCATATTTTGTTTTTACTGCAGACAGGTTAACAATGAGATCATATCCAGTTGTATTTAGTCTAAAAAGAATTTTGTTACAATGAGCTAACCATTTGCAAGGGCCGCACAAGAATGATTGTTTATGGTCCTAAGCATAGGGACAAAAAGAGAGTCAGAAGGGGGATTTTCAATGTTTTCATAAAACAGCAAATATTTCCAATCGACAAGTGATTGGCGAGAATGGAGTCAAATTATAGCAACTAGGATCCTGTTCGGCTTGTTAAGTGTACACTGCCAGGGTTTACCCACCATTTCTGCTGAATCAATGGAAACACAATTAGTTTCGCACCATATAATAGGCTAGTGACAATTTGTCATCTATAAAATGTAAGCAAAGTCTTCAAAGACATGTTTCCATATTTATTAGCAATTTTTGTACATTTGTGCCAAAAAGGGTCAAACCTCGGCTGCAGATATCTTTGGGCCTTGACAATGTTATGATGTTGTTTAAAAATGAAGCTCAAATATTTTCAACTATCTACAATTTCTAGATTCACCTTTTCAATAAACCAGATCTGGTTCACATATTTAGACTTCTGTGGATTCGGAATCACCACCTTTGATTTATGAGAATTGATTTCTAAATCTAACTCCTTTAAGAATGTGGCTGCAGAATTAATGAGATGCTGGAGACTTACAGTGGTGCAATCAAGTAATACAATATTGTCGTCATAAGCCAAATGACAAGTATGCATGGCTGCCAAGCAATGGGGAATGCATTCCATTGCGCAAGCCTATTCCAGAGAGCGGCCAAATCGATGTTAAAAAGATCTGGGGCAAAAAACACATGCTTGCCCCAAACCACAGTAAGTACGTCAGAGGGGTTACCCTCGCTATCAAGGCATAGGTGGATCTGGGTGTCTTAATTAATAGGTATAAGAATGACCAGGAGGGTCTTAGGACAGTCCCAATTATGAAGTTTTCCCCAAAGCTTTGCTGGATTAACTGGATCAAAGGAAAGGGTAAAATCCACAAAAACCATATGGAGGGGATAATGTTGCATATGCGCTTAATGCTGGAGAAGCAAAACTACAAAGCTACTTAAAGACATGCCCAGACCTTGCCTAAAGCAACCACGTGTTCTCATCCAGTGCACTATCTTAGCTTCGTACATGTGTGCTTGTTTCCCGTTGCTCATATGTAGCCATTTTTTCCTGCAGGCAAAACCTTTTGGGTACCATGTTATCTCTACCTTCCTAAGTATGTTCTTTAGTTTTGTCTCCCTAGCCAGTATCTGTAACACAAGGTCTGACTGCATAAAACTATATTCCTCACACTGCCTTGGCACAACTCGGGTGTATATTGAAATCTGTGACCTGTGTTTCCACTTGGCTATACCTCTCCAAGTTCAAGACACATTCAGATTGAAAAATCCACAAAACCTTTGACAACTATTTTTTCCTCTGTGCTTAATTTCGGGTTTTCCTCCCCTAGTGCTTGTTCTAGCTTTTGATAATTTTCATGCTTTGTTTTTATTGAATTAACTGAACACACTACACATTCTATTGTCTGTGTCTATTTTGTGCAATAGTTCATTGTTTCATGGGGTACACGTGCCATGAATTACTTGCAGACGTTACAATTCTTGTAAAACCACCATTCAATGCTCCTATACGAAGATGGATCAAGCTAGCCACTCCCATTCCCCCAGCTTGTGGACCGGCGTCACCTGACGCAATGACATCCTCGTGCAAGGCTAAAGCCTGTTCTAATTTTTCAAAATTCTTCTGGGTGTGTTGTAGACCATTATCACAAGTCACGTTTTCTCTGTCAAAGAGCTTCTATCTTGCAACATGTGCTTTATAAAGAAACACAGTTTTCCTGCTACCTTGACAATATATGACTTCTCAGAGTTCCTGTCCGTAGGATCAAATAGGTATCCCATGCAACTACATATTAAGATGCTTACTCTCCCAAACATCATTCAGTGATTATTTGCCAACATCATGCAGCAATTTCTCTTTCAATAGCTGTTTGTGAAGACTAGTTTCAAAGAGCAAATATTTTTTGCCTCAGTATGTTGACTCAAATAAACAGTATTCAGTTCAGTCATCGTAAACATGTTCTAACATGTACAGCAACTACAAAACCAACAAAATGTGTCTATCTCTATTGCTCAGTTGCGCCTTTCAAGTGATTCATGTCTGAACATCGCATATGCCTCAAGGCGGCCAGAAACAACAGAAATCTTAGTGGGGCCTCTGAAAATTGTTTGAGTTTATAAATACTTATCAAATTAACTCAAGCCTGAAATGTCAGCCTAACAAGTTAGGTCATTAGATGCAGTTAATTTTCTTTAATAAGAAATGCAGGCTTTACACTAAAAGAGAATAGAAATTCATAAGCATGCACTTTACCTCTCATGCAAATCAATGCTATTTCTTTAAGACCGGTTTCAAAAACAACCACATGAGAGAAATCCTTTCTGTTTTTAAATATGTCTTCATTGATAATCTAAAAGGAACACACACAGCTCATGGCTCCTCATGTTCTCAGCATTGGCAAATCAGATAGTGCGCAAAGTGAACATACGTAAAACAATTTAAAGCACAGTTTGAAACTGAAACTGTTTATGGAGAAGAACAGGAGAAAGACATGCCCATTAATGTAGATTAAATCCATGTTTGATGGTGATAATAGACACGGAACTATGTCATTATTTTGGACATTGAACAGCGTCCTTGGGCTGCAGAACATTATTTGGCTAATTTTAATTCAAACAGGTCCAGGCACTCGTGGGAGGAGTATATTATTTTTTCAACAAATGCTTTGTTCTTAAATTGACTGTTAGATTTAGGAATTAGCATGATGACAAATGCCTTAAAGAATGCCTACAAGACGTACAGGATATCAAAATGCTAACTTGGCCAAAACGGCCTATAATGTTCAAATGTGTGTTTGTATATTAAATTAATGTAGAAAAAGCCCAATTGTGCATATATATTCAAAGCATCAGACATCTGGGGTCTGCAAATGTCCCTATTATCCAGTTCCCACCATGTAATAGATCAATTTCTGCTGTGAGAAGGTAGTCACACCATTTTGAAAGTTCAGAGCAGATATTATTCAAGTAAGGTCACACTTGTATCAGGACATATCATCAGGTTATCATGTCGTCTAGCTCTGCTACCCATGTTGTAAAATACCAGGAAACCACTTTTATCAACAGCTCTCAAAGCGCCCATATAGCAAATACCTGTAATGGAATAAAAAGGGCAGTAACGAAATAATCTACCTTCCAAGAAGGCGGCAAGTCCAAAGGCTGTAAGCCAAGAAGAGCCCAACTCCCACAACGTTAGCTTACAAAAATAAATCAAAATCCCAAAAAACAAACTACACTCTAAAATGCAACCAGCTCTCCCTGTTTTCAAATCAAATGTAAACCTATTTCTATATCTATTTTCCATGACTAGTCCCATTTCAGTAGATAGTTTTCAGAACTGCCCCACCACTGCTTCTATAAAAACATTGTGCTGTGGAATAGATCCACAGTCTTTGTATTTTAGCCACTCTATGTGTTATTGCTCATTCCAATCATTTTAACAGTAAACAACATCGTGATTTGTGAAGAATGCTCCACCTTCAATTACTCATTTCCTGACTTATCAATTGACCTCCCCTCAGAGCTGGTCCTGAACAAATATGTTGCAAATATAAACGTGCCTTGGATAACAGACTTGCTTTCTGCATGTCTATTGTGCAAACTGCCTAGCTCAAGGTTATATTCAGAACAAGCATTTCCAATGCCAACGGTTTTGGCTTTTGTGTAGGCATGGGAAAGGCATTGGCCCGGCACTGCTATAGTGGTAATAACTGACCATTGATGGTAGCAGCAGCAAAATGGTGCAAATAGCTGGCCATACAATAGCAGTGTCTGGCAAATGCCAAATACATATCCACAAGATAAATCCGTTGGCTTTGCCAATGATTGTTTTTAACAGGACGTTAGTGAAGGGCATGCATAGTGCTTATAAACTGAGTGGCTGAATGCAGACCTGGGTAAGACATTTCTATTAAATGGGTAGCGCCTTAACAGCTCCATTTAAGTCATTCACTTTCAGAAGGCTGCTTTAAAAAACATTGTCAGGCACTTTGAGCTCAATATTTGATCATTTGGCTTGATAAAGAGATCAAAGGGCGATGTGTTTTGGGTGGGGTGGGGCAGAAAGTGGGTGAATGCCATAGGAATTAACATGACCATGGATAATCAATGTGAGGGAAAATAACCAAACAACACCTACCAGCTTTGTATCCCTCCTCATTTGCCATTTCTACCTAGCTGTGCTGTAATGCAATCGTTTTGACTGTTCGGTGGCGCTACAGCACCACACAATAGTCAAAACTAAAAATATGGTTAATTGTATTTGATAGACATACACACTATGCATACTTCATTTTTTTCTATTTTTTTATAAAATGAGCTTTCCCAAGATTAAAATTTCAAATCAAATGTTCACTTACATTTATGCTGCTTGAAACAATGGTGTTAGTGACTGAGCGCATTTGAATGAAATACACATTGTACACTTATATTGTTAGTTAATTTTCTTGTCTAAGGACCACCAGACCATGTCCGCTTGCAACCACACCTCTCATAAAAGATAGGAGCTGGTTATATTTCAACCTGCCCTTTTTACTTTGAGCAATCTGAAAAAAACATGAATCAGTGTCTTCATCGGGTCACCCTTGATTAGAAATGTTTCATGCCTTCATCCTAAACCTGGGTAGGGCTGTTCAATCACTACAACCAGGAAAATATATGATGCATGCATCCTGGCACTTGGGTTCCATAATGGCTACATTACATGAGAATGTACATCAGTGGTGGACTAGCCTACAGCGAACTCTGGAGGTGCCCCTGTGTGTGTCTGCACCATGGGACTCTTATGAGTGGAATGAAGTAAAGAGTTTTTTACAAAACTTCCAGTATATCTTAATATGGGGCCACTTTGAAAAACATTTCCAGGGCCACTTGGTTCCCAGTCAAGCCCTGATGTACAGTTTCTCATTCAGATGCATCTTCCAATGCACTTGAGTCTTCTTTAGTAAGTTCATCCACATTGCTGTCGGTTGGTGTAGCTTGCGCATGTTTGCTCTCGTAAATGCCCTATTAATAACAGAGTTCACCATGCAATTTTACCCAAACCTCGTTCACTTTTTAACTTTTTGCATTGAACAAGCCTATCTCCAAAGTGCTTTAGTTGCTAGTGCATCTGAAACTACTATCCTATACATTTGACGTTATCACCCAGTTGGACTGTGGCCTTTGTACCTTATGTTTCAGGACACTAGAAATGTGAATGTAGCCCTGCACTGCTAATGTGACATAATCCGTCATTATATAAATGTGAACCTCTTCTGCATATTTGCCCCTTTGTGAACTGTGAATCCTAACAGTCGATTTGTGACTGTGGTTTATGCACATGTGGTTAATGTACATGTTAAAGAAATCCCTATGGTATACAGTTGAGTGAAGAAATCTGGATCTATTCTTGATTAATGTGTTGAACAATCTGCAGCTATGCCATTGTTAAATAGCGGGTTTCGGGTGTGAAAAAGGGCCAAGGTGTGTGGCCTTAGCCTCTTTTGCCTGACCATAGTTAACACAATGAATGGGACATGCCTGACCTTCATTTCTGTATTCTTCCAAATCTGTCTTCTTTGTCCCAGTGCTAGAGTGGCATTTCCTGTGGGAAGTGTGCATTCCTCTTTGAGGCTTCTTCCTCTTCTCAGTACTTTGTGGGGACTCTTGGGGTAGAATAAGACGTGAGCAGAAATAGCCCATAACGGCTGAGGTATGGGAGGGTAAGTCAGTGTTAGGAAAGGGGGATACCATGTCTCCCATTCAGGAGCTCTCCTCTTCTTAGAATTTGGTGGGAGTAGAGGGAAACTGATGGATTGGGATTTACAGTAGGAAGTGTATGTACCTCGTGATTGTTATCCATTTTCCCACTCCCAGAATGGTTTCTGTGATAGGGAGGGAATATTGTTCCCTGCTGTTTTGTTCTTGTCCTAGCATTTGAACATGGTGCATGATAGGAAGATGTTTTTACTCCACTTTGCCTGTTTCTGAAACCTGCACTTTGTAAGAATTAATGAGGCGAAAATGGCACAGGGTTGGCTATAACCCATAAAATAAGAGGCAAGGTGGGGTAAGTCATCATCATGACATTGGGAATACCGCATCTCACCCATGGGTATTCTCCCCCAATCCCCAGGGACCCCCCACTCAGGTGATCCTCCCTCGTAGACCCACCCCAGGGTCAAGATCTGGTAGCCTCGCCTCTCTCTCGGTTACCTGAGAGGAGGTCCTATGAGGGATAAATGTGAGAATGCCCTGAGATTTCTCACAGGCAGAGTGGTAAATCGGGGCGTAAAATCAAGTTGTAATTCTTTTACACCTTGATTTAACTGTCTGCTGCATTTCCCAGCACTGACAAGGCAAGGGCGGGTCACAGAGCCAAGATATGATTGCTGCTGTGTTGTCTTCCTCTGTTTCGTCAATGCATTTCATTTTTCATCTGTGTGTGCCAGCATGCAGGTGAAAAATGAATGGATTCCTACCAAATCTGTCTTGGTTTTGCACCTGCTCTTGACCAGGTGAATCCACAGTTTGTAGGCAGTATTTATTTGTTCACAAGACAAAGAGGAAAATGCATGAGTATGGTCTAGAATTTCTGGATTGACTGCTCCCATTTCCGGCAACACCAAGACTGATGTTCTTATGGCTTGTCCCCTTCTGCAATTGTGCAGACAAGCTAAAAAACAATGGTGTGCAAGGTTGCCAAGAGAAATGCAATTAGTTAATATTAATTCATAACCTTCCACTCATCAGATTGTTTGGTTATATGACAAAGTAAATTATACAACATTATTTTCCTTTTCCTCCAGGTACACTATATGGTAAGACAAGCCTGTTTAATTCCATAATTAGGTTGAAGGAGAGGCCCACCTGTATATGTTCCTCTTGTCCTGCAAATCATGATAAAGGCCTAGTTTTCCCATGTCACTGGAGCATTGATGGTGAGAGTTATTGGAAAATCTGTGTCTGGTGGCTCTGACAGTGATACTGTCTGTATCTCTGTCATAATTATGAATCTTCTGATTGAAGTAATTGTGAAGATTGATGATGATCACTCCAAATGATCTGCCCTAAGGGTGCCCAGTCAAAACTCCCTTCGAAGTCTCTGAATTCCTGAAAATAGGATTGATTACATCCTGGTGTTTAGGTAAAACATTCCTCTGGTTTACCCTTGTGCTTTAGGAAGGCCAAGCAAGTGAATGTTGGACCATGTTTTATGATTCTCAAGTGTGTCAAATCCTTCTTTTTTAGCCTTTGAATCCTCAGATTAGTTTACATATTGGCATCAATTATTATTCTCTGGACATGTTCTTCTTCAGAGTGTAGACCTTGTTGTCCAGTTCCTTGATCTTGCTGGAGAATTGGATCTCATCTCCTTTGTCTCCTGGATCCATGTGAGACTGTTGTTGCAAGTGAAAGGTCCATGTCCATTGTACAGCGCTTGGGATCCCTAACCTATACAAGCCAAGGAGAGCAACTCTTCTGCAATGTGTCACTATACAGAGAGCTTCCAGCACCCGCAGCCTCACTGTTACACTCAGTTGGTCCCTCATGGAAGGTAGCCATCCAAGTAGAATCAGGCATCCCGGTGTAAAATGCCATGTTGAGGGTAAAATACATTTGTATTTGTATTTATTGATTTATAAAGCGCCTTACACCAGGGAATCACAGAAAAGGAGGCTCTAATATCTCTTGTTCAAATCATCCATCACACCTGAACAGGAGCCAGGAAAAGCACCCCACAAAAACATTGATTTGCCGCTCTAAAATGGCATAATGAGAGCCTGAGATGGACCCAAACATAATCACTCAAATACCACTGTTGCATAATAAATGAAAGTGGAGTATGAATAACAAATGATAGTAAATAAAGAACTTTCCATTACTGCAATTCAAACAACAATATCTGCTTTCAACACACGTCCTGGGGTAGAGTGAGGCAAATGTACTATCACACTTTTCATCACTCCACAACACCCAACACACAGAGAAATACTTGTAAACCACACACAATTACCAATCCACTAAATCAGACCAGAACACAGTGACTATTGTTTTCCGAACTGAAGATACCAACAGCATATCAAAGCTCTCTTGCTCTCTTCCCTCGCAACCCAACCATCTTCCTTTTCAGATCCGCCTGAGCACCTGCAGACCTTGGAAAATGGCAGTGGTGTGCGGTAAAAGTCCCCATAACATATCCTATGATGATCTGTAGGTATTACAGTCCCATAATTAGCAGACCAGACACTGCAAATTTCACTTCTAAAAAATGACAGCCAGTATCATGGCATCAGCAGGACAGTGTTGGAGTGGTATATGAAAGCAGAGCCCTGGTTATAGATGGCAGCGGGAAGAATGCCAAAGACGTGGTACAAATGTCAATGAGAGCTTCATTGACACTAAGATGTTCAAACCTCCCGACCAGTCCCCTCTGAAACAAGATCTTATCTTTGACGTACAAATGCATACATAGAGTAGCTTCCCAATACCTCCTGGACAGGATATTTGCTAAACAACCCACTAGGTCATTATGATCCGATGATACTCTTTCTTTGAACCAACCGCGCTACCGCTTGGAGAAGTTTCGGCGGTATAAATGTTGAAGTTCAGGCATCCAGGGAATGGAACTCACTCCAGTTGAACATAAGGACATCTCCTTCTCTGACGATCTTTAAGCAATCAGTGAAAACGTGTCTTTTTAATTTGGTCTAACTTTCTTCTGAATCTGTCCCTCCTTCTCTCCTCTCTTTGCGCTCTGAGGCCCAAGGGCATATAGCGCATAACAAAAACGAAAATAAATACATAAATAAATAAATACAACCTGAACTAGTCCAGGTCAGCGGACCGGCAATGGTGCTTAAAAAAGCTTCTGAGGGAGCTGTGGAACAAGGCAGGAGGCAAAGGCAGGATCAGCTGATAAGGAAGCATACAGTCAGGGGTCAACCCTAAGAAAAGTTGGGGGGGGCTCATTAACAAACCAATGGAATGTGGTGTTACCAGAAATTAGCATATCAAGGAGCCCCCTGAAAAAACGTGGGAGACTTCTGAAAAAAGTGGGGGGCTCTGTCCACCTGCTTGTACCCTCAACTTGAGCCCTGCTTACAGTGCAGTATTGTAATGGTTCTTTTGCAGTCGTGCATGCCATTTGTCCATGCCACTGTCCATATAGGAGATCCGTCCACACAGAATTAACAGCCATAAGGAGCACTGTTCACAGACTTCTTTCATAAGCATATTTTTCCCCTCATGAAACCCTCACTGATGGCTTCATAGTGTTGGCACGATTGGGGCATCACTATTCTAGGCCCAGGGATCAGGTCTGATGTTAGTTGGCATCGGGAGACGTCTGTGTCACATGGCAGACAGTTATTTGGCACTGATTAATATTTGGGTATGAATAATGGGGTATTGATCACTTTACCACTGAGGAGAGGAAATGAAATGCAGGTATATTGCTTGACGTCCAGACTGCACACCCAAATGAAACTAATAGTATGAACACACAATAACAATTGATTTTAACTGATGACCAAGAGATAAGGAGTCAATCTTAGTTTGCCCTGCAGTGTTCACACCGACAAAACCGACATTCCTGGGATGCTGTATATTAGAATGTATGGAGGTTTACTTTCGCTGAGACATTTTGGCAGTGGAATTCCTTCAAGTGCATCTGTGATTTGCCCATGCAATTGTTGCAATCCCCACGTTTAACTCGGATGCAATTTGGACAATCCCAACTACCCAGTCCATCGCATGTTTCATGAAGGAACGTGCAGAAGAGGAAGCACGCCTCCCAGCGTTAGTGAAGATGATATATATACCTTGCAAAAATCTGCTACCCAGGATGCACACGGACACGGTACTTACACATCCACTTGCACCATAGTGGCTTCATCCTAACAATTATTAATTTCAACTTTCTTCAAGAGGCTGAAAAGTGGCAATGCTTCCAAGTGGTATCGTTACTGAAGCTGAAATCCTAATGGGCACATCTGTGGACAGTTGTGTCATTCACATGGTTTGCTAGACTTATTTGCCGTTTGTCTTGTCTGCCGGCAACCCGAACCTCTGAACCGAGCAGCAGCTGCCCTCGCCTTGTCCTTCGGAGCCGGTTTCTGATGACACAGAAGAGTTGTGACATTGCCACGCTATGTATCCTCAAGGAAGACATCTGCTACTGCCCCTTCACCAGTTATGCGGAAAGATACAGTAGCATCTGTTTCCCCCTGGACTGCTGGCATCACGACCATGTGGTGCCATCTGATGTCCTTTCCAACCCCAGGCATCTGCGTACGTCGGTCACTGTACGTCTCCATCGCGTCCACATTTCTCAGCCTGCTTTGCTCACTTTACAGCCAGACATCCGAGCTTCTAATTAGCGTACGTTAAAAACGGTTGCGCGTAATGCCGTCTCTATGAGACCGATGTCAGTTCCACAAACGTTCTATTTGGGGAGATTCTGCTTCACCTAATCTTTCTGAGCCTATTTTGCCGATTTCCATTACCCGCCGTAGATGTTCTGAGACACACTCTGCACTGTTTCTAGGTACTTTTCACCCCTGGTCATTGGGCCGGATTTGGCAAAAAAATTCTCCTGGGATCTCGGATCCAGAAAATCCATTTGCACCATTCAAGGGGTTCAGTGTTTTATTTGTTGCCACAGCTATGATTGGAACACGTGTAGTGTGGACAAAGGTTGGGAGACATACCCACTAGACCGCTTAGCATCTAGCGAGACGCCATGTCAAACTTGTTCGGCGTGTACACTGCAGCAAACAATTAGGCAAGTGCTGTAGCTTTAAAAGACGCACCTTTGATACTTTACATGGAACATTATAGGAAACACCCCTCCTCTCTTGTGAAGAATGAATGTATCTCCTGAAATGGAAATGTTTATGCTGGGGGGGTGGGGTTAAAAAAAAATCAACCGTGATCTTAAAAAACCCAGATAACCCAGCCCCCACCGCCCCCTCCCCTTCTGGCTGGTGGGATCCCACAGTTAAGAACGTCAATTTCCAGCACTGTACACTCTAGTGTTGATATCTGAATCTGTGTTCAGCAAGTCTCAGTTAACAGTAGCCCCTTATGACACCCGTTTAGTCTTCCGACTAATGCAATGCCAATCACGATTGCATAGTGCCAGGTTGCCATACTTTGCCAAACATACTTACAAGCATTGCAGTCTAGAAAGGCGGGGACATGTGGAAGACATTATCTAGTGCAAATCGTTCAAAGCAATATTTCCATTGCCATTACTGAAAGGGCATGTCTGTACTATTTGTGAAGAGTGCTTTTAATGGAAATGAATGTACTCTGGCAACTCTGTTTCAGGATAGGTAATGTGAATGGTAAGCAGATTTAAAAAAAAAAACAGATAACATTTAGTACATTGAAGATTATAGACATAGAAGTGGACACAGAAGGCAAAGTACTGGAGAAAAAAATGCGTGACAGACCAGTATGACTTGGCCCACTCGAAGACTTGAATCATTTTTATGTGTTTTGTAGTGCCTTTATTTTTCTTATTCCAAATAGATGCGTGGGCTCTTTCACTGCCATCTTACTGTTATTGCAACTATTTCAGAAGTGATAACAATAGTTAAATAGTTTTTCTTGAGATTTGGAATCTGTTTCTGCAACGTGCTTGTGGGTACGCATGATGTACATTTTCTTGATGGCACACGTGGAACCATGTTGGGTTTACTGCGTGAGCATTATTACCCTTGCTTTAAATAACCCAAGCTCTATTCTAGCAAGCATTGCCAAAGACAACAGTTTTGACTTTCACATAGACATTAAATAGGCATTTTCACGAGTAGAAACACAATTTCCCAGCTGTTATCTTATGGCTGGGTGATACCGTTATGGCAGTGCCCAGAACAATCCTATATCAAGCCTGCAAAAAAGCTAACACCGCTGGCTTTGCCAATGCTAGCTATCATTTTTCATCCAATCTTTAGAGGTTACCTTACCCAGCTTCAAAAATTGTTTGAACTTGGCCTGGAGTGAACCTTCCATTCTTTAGACATTGATAGCTTTGCTTTTTGTCTGAATGTTCCTTTCCTTGCACATCAGAGCCTCTGACTCAAGAGCATGTTTTGAGCTCGGTTGTCACATTGTTAGGCAGAATCCCGTGCAGTTCCCTTAGGGAGCACTACACCAGATTAGGACTACAGGTGAGAGCAATACATCCCCTTTGGTATCAGTCTGTATCACAAAGATTTAGTTGGTAGCTGTGGCTGAGCCGTCAGACTTATCTCAGGAGGGAGATGAGCAGTATTCAGGGTTTACACAATTGGTAGTACAGTACGATGGAGCAAGGTTACACTGAACAAAGATTTGTATGAAAAAGAGAATATATATTTATTTTATACACTTCTAAGTCAACACATAATCACAATTGGTAAAGTAAGTTAAAAATTCAGTCAAGGAAAAGTAAATACAACTCCCTATTCAATTGTAGACAAGTTTGCGGCAGAGTGAAAACTGAACAAAACGGCACAGTGAAAACCAACTACAAATGGCACTCTAGCAATTCAACAAAAGGGAGGGAAGGCACAAGTCAAACCGAAATATCTACAGACACCCCCTAGCAACACTTGCCTGAAGTGTTGTGAACAAGTAATGCACAGTAACACTTTAGCCAAAAGATAAGTGAATGAAAACTGAGCAAAATGGCACTCCACAAGTTAAAACAGTAGGAAGGAAGAAGGGTTTAGAAGATTTAGGTGCATCAACACATTTCTCATTGAAAACCAATCTAGTGAGAGCAGATCTAACAAATCAGCCAGAGTCAATTGGCCTGAGCCAGAGTCAGTGGTACAGGACCAAGAGCTTAGGAGAAAAAATGTTCTTGTAGCTGCAATCAAGTCTTTAGTAGAAATATATTGAAGAGGTAGATGTGAGGCGAAAGACAATGTTAAGAAAGAGGGCGGCCAACCCCACAAGTAGGTAAGGGATTTAAAACACCTTTAGGGCTACCACAGGAAAAGGGCGGCCTGGAGGAACAATGTACCTTAAACGTGAAGAAGTGGCTCCTGCGGTGGCGGTTGTTCCTGGTAGTTCCTGCAGGTCGAGGGATCCAACAGAGGAAGAGAGGCTCTCATCGTGGAGGAAGGTTCGAGTCACTGCACTATCCAGGGATGAAACTAGCCGCGGTGCTGCCAAACGAAGTTTAAAAGGTATGCTCCTTTTAATCGCGGTCCAGGTCAATAGCTGCCTGGATATCCGGTCTCCAAGTGCTGGGCACTGTCGATTCGACCAAGGCAGGTCCGAGGAAGCGATAGGTGAACTGGTTGACCCCACCACCTCAAGGGAAGGAGGCTCTTTCGCTGAAGATCTCCTCTCGTTGTGTGGAAGAAAAGTGGTGAGACGATCCGGCAGGGCTTCACCGGTGGTGTAGATGCTGAAGATGTCTGTGGCTTCTCTCCCCTTCGGTTCCGTAGTTCCAGTGGTGACGTCTTGCTCTTCCAGTCCTCAGGACCCTGCTTTTATGCAGAGAGACACCCAGTCATACAGCATAGCTGTCACTCACACAGTGGAGTGGTCTTCTTGGCGGGAGACCCTCCAGCCTATCAGGTTAGAGTGCAACCTGAGTTGTTGTGGCAACTCTGTCCAGGGGTTCTACTCCCTCTCCCAAACAACAGACTCAACCCAGACTCAGAAGCGCCGAAAGGAGGTCTTCTTGGCAGAAGCCCGCCAAAAGAGCGAACAAAGGATCCCCGACCTGGGTTATGAGTTTAGAGTAAGACATGAGAAAGAAATTATATGAAAGTTCTGGCAAATAAAACCTACCAGAGTAAAGTTAATAATAAAATAAACCAGCGGTATGTTAGAGGCTGTCAGTAAAAGTATTAGCCTCGAACAATGGGAAAATCCCATAGGAAAATAATCGCGGTCGAATATAAAAGGTAGTAACCACTGCCACCAGCCAGAAACTTTGTAGAGGGGGACTTTCAAGGTACCCTCTCGAAAACAAACATAGGGGAAAAACTATTAACCCCTTCCAGTACTTCCATATTAAGATGGGGTGTACTGGTTTAGTTCATAGAGATTATCCGTTCGGGTACACAGGGACTAGCCCAACCCCTGGGGTTTCTCCACAACCACCCACGCTTCAATCCAAGCTTCGAGGCTGGTCAGCAGCTCAGGTTTAATAACCTTAGTGCTGTGGGAAAGTCCCCTCTCTTGACATAAGAAGCACAGGACATCCTTGGTCATGCCTTTTATAGTCTCCATGTCAAGCTCCATGACTATTACAATTACCTAGCAGTGACTAAACGCTGCCTGCAACAGTACATTTATCATTGGGTGACTAAGCTGTGTGCAAGGCTCCAACTGATCCAACCGCTTGCCACCAATGTGACAAATCAACTTCTGGGGCACCAGTGGTCAACGGATGAAGATCGGTTTCTAAACTATCAATCAACCCCACACCTCTAGTACACCAGAAGGGATCCAAACAGATTGGAATACAAGTGAATTATAAGACTTCCTTGTCCAATTTGGTAAAGTGGACGGAATGGCAGGTTTATCTCTGCAAGGTCGTAGATCATTGGTTAGTTGCAACAAAGTGAAAATACAATTATTACCCAATGATAAAAGGGACTGTCCAGTCAAGGTTGTATACACATATCTACTTTATTATTACTACAATAGACAGTTCTAGCACACTACAATTACAGCCCACACTGTAAAGGAACACAGAGGACAGACAGTTTCACAAAGGAAAGGGATGCACTCTGGATACTGGCAAGAGGGTAGTTACTGTTCAAGGTTATTTGGTTACAACACCAAAGGGGCAAAGGGTCGTAACTGTCTCTAGGGGCCTTCAGAGAAGAACCAGGGGGCAGAACCACAATGTATCTGGTGCTGAAGAAGTTCATGGTATTGCAGGATGCTTTGAAGCCTGTGAGACAGAGTTAGTGGCGGTAGACAGCTGCAGGTACCATGCGGCAGGCAGTTCATAAGCGATGTTAGACGTATGTCTGCAGGCTGTCCGGCGCAGCCGTACAGGGCCAAGAATAATTGTCTCTGTGCTGTTTGGCAGATCAGGAATGCTGGTCGAGGCATCAGCCACTCCCTGGCCTAGTGTGAAATCCTCCTCTGAGAGGCCCACACTAATGATGGCCTCCTCCATGAGTCCAACATTCACTATGGCTTGCTTGGGTAAGCACTTACAAGCAGGATCCCCTTTCCTAAGGCCCAGCTCCTTACGCACAAAACAACCTTTGGGTGGTGAGAATGCAGGTATCCCAGTGTTAGGGGTGCCTGCGCTCTTCTTTTTGGTGTGCATGGTTGAACTAAAGTTTGGGGGTTTCCCTTCACTCTTTTGGGGACCTGACTTTAAAGAGAATTGGGTTGGACTATTTTCCTTCCCATCCTTTTTTACTTTTTTGTCTGCCGATTTCTCTTCCGGTTTGGGTGTGCTTGCCTGAGCCCTTTTCTGGACTTGAGTACTCGCCTTTGCAAGCTCCCTAGGATCTGTGATAGTCTTGTCCACTAGATGCTGGTGTAGGTCAACCTCACAATTTTTCAACACATGCTCACACGCAATCAAATTGTACATCCCTTTAAATGTGTCAACTTTGTTACCAGTCACCCACCCACTCAGATATTTCAACGACAAGTGTGTGAACACTTCAAATGTCTGCCTACTTTTCTTTCCAAGTTCTCTGAAGCTCTTTAGATACTGTTCTGGGGTTTTACAGAACTTCCTGAGGAAGGCTGCCTTCATGCTCTCATAAACAGGCTGTTCCTCAGGAGTTAACTAAAGAATTGCATCAGTCCCTCGTGTTGGTAAGTGACTCATCAAGGCTATACCCCACAGTACCTCATCCACCTCCTGCAGCTGGAATGCTAGCTTGAGTGCTTCAAACCAGTCAAGAATATCCTTCCCCACTTCATAAGCCTGTCTTAAGTATTTGGGGATGTGCTGTCGGGACTTATCCAAAGGCACTCTGGTTTGAGCCACTACTGCTGCCTTCGCTAGAGGCTGTGGATGTATTTACCCACTTTGCTATACAATGTGGCCTCACTCTGCTATCTATGGTGTGGGAAAAGTAAAATGGCGGCAAAACCCATGTTCGCGCCTAAAACCTCCAAAACCACGTTTTTCAAAAACACATGAAGATGGCTGCACAACCTGCCACCCATCGTGCATGTGTGGTGGAACAGAGCACACACTGCAGAAAATGTGCCAGTGGGCTACATGACAAGTAAACGTAGAGTGCAGAGGGAGAAGCAGCGCTTTGCAAGTGAAACTCCAAAATTTGCCTGTAAATGACATTTACTTTGCTGCTGAAACTTCAAAATGCCTGTACATAACAATTTCCAACGCTCAGAATCGTGCTTGGTGCTAAAATTAATTTAATCTAATGAAGCACTGTGAATTTATAAGGTTCTGAAATGTTAAGAGCAAAACACCTTCTCAGCAAAACTGGATTGCCTGTGAATGACAACTCCTGTCAAAAAAATTCTTTGTGCAGCCACACTGGGCTACCTGTGAGTGACAGCCCCTGTCAAATGGGCTCTCCTGATTAAACTTTAAGGTTGTCTAAACTAAAGGTCTGCCGGATTAGCAAATATAAAAGGACTGTTGTTGAAAGGAACACGGATCTCATTTGTTTGATCCCACAGGTTTAAATCAAGAATGTAAATTATACATGTTATCTGATACAACAAGTTTGTTTTATGCTGGATTTCAGGTCGAGAAATTAAGAATTAACCTAGGCTGGCTGGGCCTGCAAGGGGTTGACAAACAGGTTTCCACCCAAGGGGAGGGCATTGCTCTCAGCAGATGCTCACTGACACATGATAATTGTGGGGTATGCCAGACTTGTGTCTGCTACCAGGGACTGAACAGTGGCAGATTCTCCAGGCCAGGAAATGGACGTGTGAAGAGGTCATAAACTAGGCTTGCAGAAGGAAATCCCAAAGGTGGGGGCTGCTCCTTGCCTCCAGAGACAGACAAAAGGCTGACCATTTGCTGCAAAAGAATATGTAATGAACATTTTTAGAGGTGTGTAACTCGCTATCAGAAGTGGTGGAAAAACATAAAATGGGCAGATTTGTTAATCTAATTTTTGGCCCTACATTTGAAAAGTTGGTGGAACTAGGTAGCATATTCTGAACAGGAATGGCAATATATGTGGTTTTATGGGAACTGTATTTATGCTAGAATTGTTAAACTTTGCACACACATTCCTATGGTAAACGTGCATATTTGTGGAAATTTGGAGAAACTTTGGAAAATGTTTTCATGGCGAAATGGACAAAATGCTCCAGAAAGGCAAAACAAGGTCTCACAGCTGTGGATTTTGATGAACAGATACTCCATAAAATATGTAATCCTTGTATGTGATTTTCGTAGAATTTACAAATGTATAAATATGTATTTAGGACAAAATTTGATTCTGATACTAGTGTCGAGGGGAGGTTTCTAAGTATTGTAAAAATCAAACCATGAACCTGACATGATCTGTCTTTGATCCAATCACCCGGATGCAAGACAGAGATGAGGCTCTGATCCAATCCCATTTCACAGGGGCAGGTTTAGTTAAGCCGGCCCATACACCCATTTGGTGATGTCATTTGACAGAATAAATAGGGACATCTGACAACACATACAGACACTCTCTAATCTGATTCCAGCAAAGAATTTTAATCCAGCATTCAACATCCAGCCTTAAACAACCTTCTAGATCCAAATGTCAACCACCAGGCCAAGCAGTAGCTGAACCATTTTCAGCTAGGCCTCAATCCTCAACCAATCCTCACAACTCAGTGAAGCGCTTTGGTGGGGGGAAGCAACCTGAAACTAGCTGGCTTGCTACCATAAATGCTTGCCTGCTGAACTCGCCATCCCGCTGATCTGAAATATCCAGAAACAAGAAGGGCAGATCCCATAGAGTTCCGGTGACCAGCCGAGCTGATGTGCTGTCCTTCCCTGATAGACACGATCCAATTGACTAGAAATTTGACGGTCCAAAAAGCTTAAATTCCATTGGATTGTGAGTATTAACCGGACGCTAGAGAGCTATTGTACACCTTGCCTTATCTTGTTCCACCCTAATCTCTGAACTATCCTTACTTTCACAACCAGTAACAGTGTCAAAATCTTTAGTGCTATCCTATCCTGTCTATTTGCTAAAGCGTCATTTTCATAACCATTTTTATTTATGTAACTCTTATCCATAAATCCCACTTCGAGTGCTTGGACTAGTTCCGCCGGGGAAGGTGCTGGGGATCTGTTACTGAAGTCATGAATCAGTCTCAGAGCTTACTTCGTCCCAACCTGGTTGTCTAGTTTGAATGCTGTAGGTTTTGAGTAAAAGCATAATCCATATTTTCTGGTTTTAAACTGAAGTTCTTGTCCAAATTTGCGTCTTTATTTTCGAAAACCACCTCTCACTAAAACTCTATAACTCCTTCAGTTTTAAAGATAGAAATGACTCTCACTGATACCTAACATCCTTATCTTTCTCCACAACTAAAAATCGCATCAGAACAGTGCATTTGACCCATTTTTCCTCAATATCACATAGTAAAAGTTTGCTGCAAATTTGCAATTTCAGCCAAAGTACATGTGTCTTTTGCCCATTCTAAAGCGCTTTTTCCATCCCATCATGATCTGAAGTGTATATTGTGGTTCATATGATAGCACATGTATGTTAGGACCTGATTAGTGTTGCTTTCTTTAGAATTTGTCTCCATTTTAGCATCTTGACCATTTTGCAGTATTTCACCAAGCCATTTAACCTGTCATGTCAAAGTGTCATTTGCCTAAATAAGGTTTTCTCTCTTGAGTGGGAGGGAAGATTGCCTATAATTCTAGACATCGTATTTAATTCCTGAAAACCTGCTGATTACTCACATTGGTGTAGGATTGCTCATTTGTATTTAAACAAAACTTTGCAGAGGGAACATTAACCTAAACGCTATCTGTGTACAAAATAAGACTGTTTTTTTTCCCCTGAGTTTTCTATTTTGCCTCCTTATAAGTGAATTAAATTGCTTGACTTATATTTCTGAATTGTATTGTCACCCTTTGGGTGATTGCTGCCCCATATACCCATCTATAGTAAACCTATGTGTGATTTGAATATTAAATAAACAAATACATATTTACCTTTGCAAACTAGCCTGATTCCTGGTTCACTGTGACCAGGGGGTATTTTGAGAAGGGTGTGATATGAGTGGTATATCATTCAGAATATTGAATTTATAGACAAAAATAAAATAAGGGTTTCATTTGCGCACTACATGCTAGGCGAGACTTGGGTGTGTGCCTCATTGAAATTCCTTATAAGGCAGATCTGTTGGCCTCTTTCTTCTCTTCAAGTGCCAGCTGGCATAGCTCTATGGTGGCCCTGTCCCACTTAATGGTGACCTTGTCCCATTGTTTCTGTTCCTCTAGCGCTAGTTTCCTCTCCTCGAGCAGGATCTTTCTATCCACTACCTCATTAACAGCCGGAACAATTACTGGGTCCCTTAGAGACGGTGCTGAGGCCTGGGACCTGTGGGATGCCACACTAGCCCCTGTCCTCACTGACACTCTCGAGTGTTGAGAAACCACACTTGCCCCCTTGTGGGATGATGGGCGAGAAACACTGCTCGTGCGGTCATCCTCGTAATTTGGATGGTCTCGTCCGTTCAGGGTCACAGAGTCTAGGCTGTCCCCTGGGGTATTCTCCCCACCGCTCTCGCTTCTACACAAGCTTGGAGGCTGGTCAGCAACTCAGGTTTATTAACCTTAGTACTGTGGGGACTTCCCCTCTCATGACATAAGCGCAGGACAAAATTGGTCATGCCTTTTATAGTCCCCATGTCAAGCTGCATGACCATTACAATTACATAGCAGTGACTAAACGTTGCCTGTAACAGTACTTTTATCATTGGGTGACTAAGCTGTGCGCAAGGCTCCAACTGATCCGACCGCTTGCCACCAATGTGACGAATCAACTTCTGGGGCACCAGTGGTCCAGGGATGAATATCAGTTTCTAAACTATCAATCAACACCACACCTCTATTACACTAGAAGGGATCCAAGCAGATTGGAATAGAAGTGAATTATAAGACCTTCTTGTCCAATTTTGGTAACGTGGATGGAATGGCATGCTTACCACCGCACGGTTGTGGTTCGTTGGTTAGTTGCAACACAGCAAAAATACAATTATTTCCCAATGATAAAAGGAACTGTCCAGTCAAGGTTGTATAAACATATCTACTTTATTATAACTACAACAGATAGTTCTAGCACACTACAATTACAACCCACACTGTAAAGGAACACAGAGGACAGACAGTTTCACAAAGGAAAGGGATCCACTCTGGATACTGACAGGAGGGTAGTTGGTAAAACAATCAGTCTTACTGTTCAAGGTTATTTGTTTTCAACACCAAAGCGGCAAAGGGTTGTAACTGTCTCTAGGGTCCTTCAGAGAAGGACCAGGGGGGGAGAACCACAATGTACCTGGTGCTAAAGAAGGAATTGGTGCTCAACAGCATCAAGGCAGTTCCAGGGTGCTTCGCAGCCTGTGAGACAGAGTTAGTGGTGGGAGACACCTGCGGGTACCAGGAAGGAGGCAATTTGGCAAGCGAGGCTGGACAGACTTCTGCAGGCTGTACAGAGTGGCAGATCAGGGCCAAGAATCATTGTCTATGTGCTGGTTGGCAGACCTGGAATGGTGGTCGAGGCATCCTGGATGGCTCTGATGACTGTGGCGGGACAACAGTCAGTGGTGCAGCCAGATTTGGTTTCAGGACTCAAATGTCTTGAAATTGTCCTTAAAAAGATGGACATCGGATGATGCTTGTGTGGCACTCTTCCTAGTTTCTTCGCAGGGCTTTTGTCAAGGCAGATGGCCAAACTCTCAGGAGGGTGTTAGTTGGCAATGGCCTTGTCCTTTGTCCAGAGACTCTCTGGCACTTCCCACCTAGGGAGCTTTCTGTCAGAACCTAGCAGGGCATGCTGTGTGCTGGCTGGGTACTAATTCTGGAGCTGCTGGACAGTTCTGTTAGTCTGGTATCTCCCACTCTTCGCCAGGGATGTTTAGGGGCGGTATCTTGCTTCTCTCTTGGAACTCCTGGTCTTCCTTCACTGGCAGAAGATGTAAGGTAGACTGTACCCTCAGCTCGGGTCCAAATGAGTTTTTCTTACTCCTTGCAAAGTCTTCAGATGATCTGATCAGTGAGGGGCTCAGCCCTCTTTCAAAGCCAAAACCGGGCCCAGGGATTGGTGTAGGCCAAGCCTTACTTAAGTGAGCCAATCCTGGGTCTCCTCCATTAATCTTCACTGATGCTTCAGGTCAGAATCAGAGCGCTTGGCAACAGACATGGGAAGGATGACAACATATACTTCTAAGTCCCAACCATCTTTTTGTCTGCTATACATCAACGTGTCTCCCAAATTAACTGAGCCCTATGCAGTGCTTGATCACAACATGGGCCTCCTTTGAAGTAGGGGGTTGCATGCAGACTTTTGTCTACTACAATTCACATACTTCCCTGCTCTGAAAGGATGGGTTCCAGACAGGATATTCACTGCCCTTTCATACCAAGGAGGGGTGTTAGTACAAAGTTGACACATTGCATTAAATATAGGTGTAGGCGTCTGGTCTCCAGTGTCACTTGCTGCACCCAGGCCTTCACTGAGGCCTGCCAATTAACATTCTTCAGTATTCGCCGCCACCAGCAAGATTTGACAATGGAGATGCAAATCCATGGGGTCTTGAAATTCTAATCAGACTGCCCACGGCCAAAGGCTTTTGATGTACCCACGGCTGTCAGGTACAGCTACACACAGGGGAGGGTGGCTCTGGCCTGCCGATAGTTCAGGTCCCTACTCACAGAAAATTCACTGAAGCACTGGTACCATTACTAACAGTGATGGTGCTTCAGTTTTCCCATCCCCATGGAGTCCTATGGGGCTCCACGGGTTGGGAAATTACTGTTCGTCCAATACCAGTAATATCCTGATATTACGGGGATATCTAGCAGCGGAAACAGTAAGCCAAGGTGATACTGGCGGCCTACTGGCAACCTTGTAATGAGGGCCATAGTATCTCTAATAAAGGATGATTACATTACAGTAGATGGAACTCCAAGCAAAACTGAAAACATAACACAAATTTAGATTGCATCCTTGGATATTGATTTACATATGTGCACATAAAAGCGTGCGTACTGGTATACATTTGTAAAACACATATATATGGAAACACAATGCAAGTCTATGTATATCTCTGTAAAGAGCTCTGTTGCTTCTCAAAGCTAGGTCCGCTCTCAATAAATACCATGATAATAATCATAATTAGACCAAAAAAAAAACATTGGCAAGGCCCGGCAAATATCTATCTAGTGATATTAAAAGGGCAACAATTGTTGGCTTTGTCAAAGCTTGTGGTGAACAGGAATTCATTGCAGCACACAGATGGAACACCATATGTGCAGTTTATATGTTGAGTGTCTCAAGACACGATTAGACACATTTTCTTCCAGAAGAAGCTGGATTATAACTCCAATGAATCCATTAATAGTTAGAAGTCTCCACAGAAAGCACAAGGGTAGCACAAAGAGACCACTATGGGATGTATTTTGGGTAGAGAGGGACAGGTAATTAGTGGGAATGTAGTGGGGTTGGGTAAAATGCCCACCAACAACAGCAAGCTATGTGTTCCTCCTTACATCACTTTTCTCTTCTATCTTCACTTCTTATGACAATTAATTTTTGCAAATGGATAGTGCTTACAGCACCGACATAGGGGACATGGTGCGTAAAGCCTTGACAGTATCCACAGAACCAGGACATCTGTTCATCCTAGCTACCTGTGCTGCAATGTCCATAAGAAACCCATCATGACAGGCCAGCATACATAATCACACATTAGAATTCAATTGACAAGTGTAGATGGGTAAATCCATGCCAAAGACCAGAATGGCTTGTCCATGATGGGCAACAGGGTGCTGTTTGCCAATCATCACCCTTAATGGGCGGACCAAAGACAGCTCAGCAAAAGCACTCTCAAGCATCCCTGGGCTGACTTTACCTGCCCAATGGAAATGTGGTTTCCCTTTGATAGTTTAAGTTCCCCGCAGACATACCCAATGGCTAATGCAAGGCATGTTTTGCTTCCCCAGCCTTGCACTGACCATTAGGGATGCAGTCTATTGAAGAGCAGGCCCTAGGCAGCCTTCAGGAGGCAATCCAAATCTTTGCATGTTCCCTCAGGAGTCAGGAAACTCTCTTGGCTTCCTGGTTCCATTTCTTGCTGTACAGGAACTAGAGAGCCATTGTAGCAGGTGCTGCCTGGATGGGGGATGAAAGTAAGGAAGGAAACGTTTTAGTCTATGTATGAATGTAAGTGTGTGTATGTATGCATCTATGTGTGCATGCAAGTGTTTGTATATGTAAGTGTGCGTGAGTGAATGAGACAGTGTCTGTCATGTGTACGTGAGTGAATGTGAGAAATAAATCTATGTGTGAATGAAAAAAATGTATTAATTAACATGTGCCAGGGAGTGGGCCTCTGTTTGTGCTCATGAAGGGGCGGGGCTGATTAGTTCAATAGCAGCCTGGACATGGCATATTCTGCTGCCAATCAATGGTAAAACGTCCAAGATTGTTATTTCAAAGCAAGACTGGCCTCCTTTGGCCTACCAGTCTGGTTATATTTTTTATTTTTTGTTTTCTTGTTTATTTATTTATATACACTCTACACTCAGAGGTATCTGGGCACATTAAAGGTTATTTGTGGATTGCAAGTTACATATGAGATCAGATACATAATAGAGTAATTGCATGAAATTACTACATTATTTACATTATTTTGTGTCATGGCATGTTTTGATAGGCATTGAAGGTGGGCACCCAAACCGGTGTCCTCACAATATGCAAAAATAAAGATAACATGCCCCGTCAAATAAATGAGACCAAGAGATAAGTTGCAAGGATAACAAACTTTATATGAAATAAAGTATGCAAGCAAAGAACTGCCCAGAGCGCTCTGCCAAAACTTACACGGGCAGCACATTATCAAGCAAAATTTTGTCATTACTGACATCATCATACAATGTACAAAGGCATTGTGCAGATTGGAGGGGCTGTATGGCATAGCCTGCTTTATAGGGAATGCCAGGATGCAATGGGTCGCTGCTTCCCAGTCGATCAGGTGGCACGTGGGTCAGCTGGGCTCATCTCTGCGTTGAATGTCAGGAAAATGTAACAAAGTACTAACTATCTAAGCTAAACAACAGGAACTGGTAATAAGAGAATAATGGCAGACATAAAAATCCTTGCATGAATGGGGGTACTTAGAGAACATGGGTTAGTATATTGGCATTCCGACCTCTACATTTAGGGCTTCATTGATACCAGGGTCCCGCTCCCAGGTGTCTCCCCATGGGGGTTTGATCTACTATTTATGTACCCTGATGTCTCATGATACGGACAGACGTGTGTTAGTTTGGTGAAAATATACTGCTGCACAGGATTAAGTCTAGGGTGTTCTGGAATGGTCAGTGCAAGGGGGTCAGATGGGCATCAACATGAAAGACAGTGGGGTGTCTGGAACTGGTGGGCTCTGGTCTGGCGAGGTGGGGGTTCAGATGGCATAGGCAGTTTAGTGAAGATGGATGGGCACTTGTGCTGGGGCCTTCTTCGATCTCATGCTCTGTGGAGAGCACATTCTGTGGAAGTGATACTAAACAATTGCAACAATAAATGGCTGGACTTCCGTGAGAACAAGGCACGCCTGGAGCTGGCTGGGTGTGGTGATGTCTTGGGCTCTCCATGCAAGATGCAGTGGAAGGCAGAGCTGAGTTTAGACAGTGATGATTTTTGGGCCTAGTAAAAAGCTGGCATCTGCACCAATGCAAAATGGTGTCTATTTTCGTGCCTTTGAGCAGCGCTGTTTACATAAGTGTCTATGTTCTATTATAAGGAGACGTGCCTTGGGGTGGGTGTCTTTCCCCTGTTGGGCTACACGTGATCTACCTACCACAGGAAAGGCTACGGGGGTGGGATTGGATCATTTCCATCCCAACAGCATCAAGAGTAAACCATCATGATAAGGGTTATTATGTGGCAAGAATGGCCTAAATTAGGGGTGCCAGTCTGGATAAAGTTTCTTATTTTTACATGCCATGTTTTAATGGGCATCAAATGTAAAGCAAACAAGATAAGTGTTAATGTGTTACAATACTTGCCTACGTTGGTGGGCCAGTCTGGACATATTTTCCTACTGTGACATAACTTGTTTGAATTGGCCTCAGAGTAAAGCAAACATGATAAATATTATTATGTGGTTAGATTGGCCTAAGTGTTAGTACATGGATAAACTGGTCTACTTAAGTGAAACCAGACTGGATATATTTCCGGTTGTCACATTAAAATGTGTGCTGGCATCAAGGGTAAAACCAGCACAAAGAGGGTGCCTATGTGGCTAGTTTGGACTGTACAATACCATACCATACCTATGGGTGCATTCCAGGGAAAAATATTAGGAGGGTGAGAGGCCACCCCTGTATTAGAGACACCCTGGCACAAATCATCTTCTATGTGATGTAAGATTGCATGCATCTTGTTGAAAGCTCCTTTATATGTAATTTTTGTAGAAATATAAGTCTACTTTTTAAATGGGGGGTTGAGTTGTAGATTATTTTCAGTAAGAGCATTTTTTTTTACCTAGCCTATTACATTGATAGCTTTCCACATATATGCTGCATTTACTTTCCTTCTTCATTTTTGAAAACAGAGCAAGGTGATTTTAAATGCATGACTGAATGTATAATGGTGATGAATCTATTATTACGCCCTAATATATACAATTCTCACCATAATATGTCATTTATAGAAGCTGCACTAAGTATTACTAATGTATTATGTATAGAATCAGCATGGTGTCAAAGCACTCCCCCAAGTTTTTTTTTTTAGGTCCATGTTTACCATCTAAATTCATGATTTGTTAATTCGTGCACCTAAAAGGTTGTGTTTGGATCGTTACCAAGCATATGGTTATTTCCTATGTCGGATTTTGGACAATTAGCATGCATTTGTAGACCATATCACTTCTCATACTAACATCACTTGGTTTGCACCGCAGCTTCATGAATTGAAGAAAATCGAGCACATGCTGGACCACAAATGGCACCACAAACTCTGCTGTTCTCTACCTCTTTCCCTCTTCCCTTCCCTGTTAATCACCTCACTTCCGATGTGACTGGTGGCCTGATCCTCAGCAATCTCACAGGATTCCAGGGCCTTCTTCCCTGTCAATACCAGCACCCTCCCCCTACCGCACTGCCCTTGATGACCCCTGCTTGGCAGCTCTGCATCCCACCCTTGGGCGTCGCCTGCACTAGCACTTAGCCCAAGGTTCTACTCCTTGGCCCCCCCAATAGCACTTCTCTCCCCGCCATCCACCCGCTCTTGACCACTCCTCTGGACCCCCCCTCTTCCCTCCCTGCTCAAGCACTTTCCTCACTGCACTTATACATCTGAATGCCACAAGGCCTAATAGGACCATGACTGTATTTTACTGTTTGCCACTGCTAGTATGTCCCCTTTTCCCTTCCCATTTAGCCTTGTGGTGCTTTGAAACACAATTCTATTGAATAAGGTGCCTAACAAAATCTCAAAATAGAAAATGCTAAATAAATATATGCGTGATTGTACTGCTAATTTCTTTCTGAATAGGATTCTTACCAATACAGAAATGATTAGTGATCATTGGTTACTCCCATAGAGTCATCATCTGTAATTCCCACAATAAACCCCCTTCCTTACGCACTTTCAAATCACTCTTGTTTTCTGAGGTTTCTGCCCTATTCAGTTAAATGAAGAAGACCCTTATTGGATCCCTGTCCTATCCTAATTCTGAAAAACCTCTTGGAAATTCTCTTACCTGGATTTACTTCTATGTAATATCTTTTATCCATAGTTGTAGTCCTAGATGACGTTGAATGGGCTAGAGTAGGTCCTTTGTTAAAGAAACCATCATTGGGCATTAGAAACCTGAGAATGTTATCCAACTTTTCCCCTTCCACCCATTTATAAGGCGATGGAGGCAAGTATGTACATTTACTTTAAGGCTTCGAACTTCCTAGATCTCTTTTAGGCTGGGTTCTGCCCCAACCGGGGAACCGAGTCATTTTGGTTTCAGTACTAGATGAAGTGTTTAATGATGTAGTTACAGAGACCTTGGTAATTTTAGATCTACTGGCTGTGTTTGCGAACAATTGACCACCAGATTCTTCTAAGTGGATTGATAGACAATGGGATCTGTGGTTACATATTCCCAGTGTTGAAAACATAATCGACTAAGAAAACCCAAAAGATCATAATCCCTCGTTATATTCCCTCAGTCTCTCGCCATGCACTGTGCAGTCCCCCAGGGTTCCTACGTTTCCGCCCATCCTTTTTACGATGTACATCCAGCCATTGGCTAACCTGATGCATTCCTATGGGTTTACATTCTTTTGATATGCTGATGGCATGCAAATTCTGTGGCACCAGGACAAGGAAGAAAGGCATCCTCCCCAAAAATGCCATCACTGTCAGCTATCAGCCCCTGGGAACAAGAGGGCTCAAGGTAAATATGATAAAATGGGGGTAATGATTGTGGGGAGTTCATCTAATGATTGGGTCATTCCCTTTTGGCCCTTCTTTCTGAGTGTGGCTGCTACCTCTGTACCTTCAGTCAGAAATCTTGGAGTAATAATTGATAAGAAACTCTTGTTGGATAGTTGGCAAACGTTTTCATCACCTACGAATACTTCTAATAGCCTTCTGTTTCTTACAGCAGAAACCTTTCCTCAGTAGACACAGTCATATGTTGGCTAGACTATAGCTATTGTAACTTCTTGGGATGTCCCAATTATGTGATAACGTGCTGAAAATGTGTCAAAAAATGCAAAAGCTGCCCTCTGTTCAGACGATTTATGAGAATGTAAGACCAGTCCTGCACTAGATTCACTGGTTGCCAAGTCAACATTGAATCACATTTACGTCATTGTACTTGTCCCAATAAGGTGTCTATATCATTATGAAACCTTCCTTTTAGGAAAAACGATGTCCTCATGTTCGATCTCACGCTCTGTAATCCATGTCTGTTCTCCATTTTGAGGTCCCCCTCTTTTCCAAGCATAGATGTGACAGACGATCACACTCAGTTATGTTGCCCCTGGCCTAGAACACTTTGACAATGACCCCCGTGCAACCAAGGATAATTTTGCCACAATACATAGTTTGAAAACATTTTTTTGATTTTTCACAAGTCTTCCCAGCTTAATATATTTTGCCCTTGGTGTGCTGGTTAATTAGTTTAGAGCAGTGGTCGAAGTGTACAAAAAGAAGTAGTGGAATTATGTTCCCTGCTGGCCTGTGCTGATCCCCACAAACAGCATTGCCACGCCCCCTCCCACATGCCCCACAAACCCCTAAACAAATGTGCCTGCCGTTTAAGGGAATGTTCAGTGCAGTGCACTGAAGTGCACCTCTCAACTTCTTCCTACACTTTTATTTTAAAATGAAACCATTCGGTAACGTTTCAAATAAAAGTATAGGAACAATCCCGCCCAATTCGACCACTGGTTTAGAGTAATTGTTTTGCTGCTGTGCTGCTCTGCTGCTCAGTACCAAGAAGGCACTGGAAATGTGTGTTCTTTATAAAGAAAAAGAAAAAAACAACATAATTTAACATATTACATAGCATGTGCATGTAATACAAAATGATCAAAAAATAGTCCATAGGCGCCCCTCTACGAGAACGAACACGGCCCATTGACCTGTTCTTTGGCAAGGTACCCACTCCAGAGTCCGCAGCCACACTTTTCCAAAATAGTCAGGCAAATAGGTCAACCACTGCAAAACTGGAGACATTTAAATCTTTCGGTGCTGTCATCACGTATTATATAATGTTTTGAACATTCTCCTATAACGACTGCTCATGATCCCCTGGCCATTACCACAGTGGATGATGAGTTAGACCTCTGAAACCAGGAAAGAGTTGCCGGAAAGCTCTCAGCACCATGGTATACAGCCTCTTTGGGGTCTCTTAAGCTCTCCTATAAACACTTGCCACTTGGTGTTCAGCCTACATCCGTTGGACAGAAACACCCTGAGAGTGTGCTGTGTTAAATACCTTCAGGCTATTAAAGAGGCAAAATTGAGTATTTTAATAATCATATTTCTTGGGCTCTTAATCAGCTGAAAGAGTTGATCTCTGTGGTAAGGGAGCTGTAGCCCTCTAGTACAGTTTCTGCTTCAATTCCCTCTTCTCAGACCCTTTGTTATTCTTCGCTAGAGTTTTTCACCAAAAAACATTGTTGACATCAGGAAAAATAGTTTTGCTTCTGAAAGGGAGACATTAGCTACCTACTCCCAAATCATATCAGCTCCTATGCAGAATGTAATTTATTTTTCAACTTTTTCTGAAACTTGTGAGACTCAAATTCTCAGTTATATTACAGTTAAAATCATGTTCCGCTTTGGATTCTATTCCACCTGAGGTATTGTAACAGACTTGTGTGGAATTAGCCCCAATTATGATTGCCGCTGTGAAATGTTCACTGAGAGAAGGTTTAGTTCCCCATTTCCTTAAACATGCATTAGTAACCCCCCCCTATAAAAAATCCCAACCTGGACCTGACACTTCCCTTTAATTTCCACCCCATCTAACTTCTCATTTTTCTGATGAAGGTGTTGGAGGCCATAGTTACACCTCAATTAAGGAATTTTCTAGAGGATGCTTGTACAATAGATCCTTTTCAATCATGCTTCCGCCCCTCTATGGGCACTGAGTCAGAGCTTGCATCAGTCATTGATGATCTTGCACAAGTGCAGTCCAAGACCGGAAGTGCTTGGTCGGCCAGAAGGCAGTGCAGCGCGACTGGTCAAGGGGCGGGGGGCACCCTGTGTGAATGTGAGGGCAACCACGCCTTAGTAGAGGAGAGGGAGAGAGAAGGAAGAAGAGAAGAGGAAGGTCTTCTGAGATGAGGGCAGGCAAGCATTGAAAGTGCTGCTTAAATATCATGGCGACACCACTTCTAGGGTGGGCCACAATGAAATTCACATGTAAAATCGTAAAGGCAGGGGGAGTAGACTGAATAAGATCAGGAATGGAAGTTATCCATGGTTCAGTAATGCAGATAACATAGGGCTTATGTGTAGACAGCAGCTCGTAAATGTCAAACTGATGTATCACTAATTAGTGGGCATTGCAGAGTAGACCAAACAGTGCCAGCTTCTGGTGCACTGAATGAGACAAAGAGGGGGAGAGTGTATTGCCCCAAAAGGAAGGCCATAATGTATTCTCAGGTGCTACAACAGAGAGAATCACTCTAGTGTACATAGTCCTACCAGACTGTGAAAGCCTATTAGTATTTAAATCAACGTCCTCAGAATCACAAAGCCATGTTGTGCACAGACCGGCTTAACTTTGAGGGGACTCTGCTGGGTGTGACTACTACGTGATCGCCATGGTCTATTGTTTAAATTGCACATGATATCAAATTAGTCCAATCCAGGGCTCGCTAGACAGTGGCACTAGAAAACGGACTCCGAATAACAGCCGTGCATGAGTGGATGTAATAAAAACAGTGTTTTCCAACACTAGCCAGGTGTGAGCCACCCAGTTGCTGGAATACGTTAGCCAGGCACCCTCACCCATGAGTAGTGTGGTAAGTACAAGGAAAGTAAAATAGAATAACAAAATAAGCTAACATAAGAAAAGATTTAAACTATGTGAGATTGTGATCAATTAAAGCCATTATGGCATATAAAGTGAACTCTATTTTGTAAATATAAGTGTGAGCACCAGAAGAATTAAACATGAAATAACCAAATACAAAGAACAAGCTGATGGTAAACCGTGACTCCAGCAATTCTACTGAAGGGCTGGAGATTACACAACCACGGTATTGGCCGTGTAGTTATGGTTAAGTTGCTGTTTACATAGGAAGAGCACTTTTTGGGCGGCTTATAACTCCGCTCCCCCTGGACAAGTCCAGATCAAACTTTGCAACAAAAAGTGTATGGGCCACTGTGAACATGTTTGCAAATTTTGGTGATGTTTGGTCCAGGAGGGGAAAAGTTATAGGGGGGTCCCAAAACGTCTTTTTTTCTCATAGACTGAATGGGGGAAAAACTTTGCGCACGTCTACAGCCCAAACGGCTGGATGGATTTTCACCAAATTTGCGGCAGGAGCTTTGTGCCGAAAGCATGCTTTTGTAAATGTGGTGCCAATCCATCCAGTAGTTTTCTTTAAAACGACCAAAAAGTATGTCTGAAAAAATTAGTGATATCTATGTCCGCTCCGCGGACACACTTCCCTATTCGCTCCGCGGACAAGATAACGATTGGGTAATCCGTAGCATCATGTTCGTGGACATGTGGCATGTTTACTGTTTGGATGTTGAACGGCGTCAGATTCTGTCGCTGCGCCCGCCATCTTTCATTCGTGTTTTGGTGGACGCAGACATCGCCGCTAACATATAAAACAACACACCATTGCACTTGTTAACCGAGGCAGGCACCTGCACTGTTTGATGGAAACAGCGGTTTTGCAAGTGTATGGGAGTAGCAGTTCTCATGCATGCATTCAGATATGTTGTTGCAAAGTCAGAATGTATTTTCACTATGAGTGAAGGTTACTTGGTTTGCTTTTTTGGTTGCGAGCTCAGTAGGCCCACGCATCCGACTGAACCCATAAGGGTCAATAGTTTTTTTACCTTGAGCGAAAGGGAAAATTCAGTAAGAATGCAGGGAGTGCAAGTTTGGAAAAAATACCATTTGATAAGGTTATGTATTTAAAACGTTTGTAAGACACATTAATATCAGTTGAAGACGATTCTTTGCTGCAAGTACATCGCTGTCTGGGTTTAACGAAGACAATGGAGACGGTAAATATCGTGTAAGTTTACTTTTGACGACTCTACACCGGAATGAGTTTTAATTTTTATTACCAGAACAATAATTTTGGCATTATAACTGAGGTACTATCTTTCTGTGTAGTTGTCATTTTTTTTTAATTATTGAGAGTGCAGATTCTCGCTATTTGTAGGGTATCATTAGGTTCACCCATGTTCAACGCTATTATTTCTTTAAAATGTCATGTATGACCACATCGATTTGTGTATTAGTTTCCCCGTTCTTTTTGTCTTTTTTTAAATTGTTTGGTAAAGGTTGGGTATTGATACGTATTTTCTGTTACGTTTTTCTGAACAGCTACATTCTGCCGTACTGTGATTGCCATGGATTCCAGATACCAAGTGATGAGTTCTTTGGACGCCAGAGGCACGTACTCATGACCGGCTGCCTAACCGTCACTGTATTGTGGGATGCCCGGCCTGGCCCCATTTGTCCATACACTGGAGTGGCCATTAGGAGTAACATAACATCTTTTATGGTGGTGTAGGCCAAAGTTCATGCCGATGTCTTGGAAATCATTGTGCGACCGAAGCGAATCGAAAGCGAATACTTTGTGTATTCGAAAAGATCAACGTGTGCCTCATGATTAACATTTTCGATGACGACCGAACAAACAAAGTTAGTATTTGATTGAAAATGTGAATAGTCCGATGGTCTCAGACAGTTTGTGAAATTAAAGTACTTTACAAATTCTAAAATTGTTAATGTTTTCCTTTACAAAACTGTTTATTATTTTAAAATGTAACGTGCTAAGTTGTATGTCGCTGTGTGTTCATTTGCAGGTTCTGCGTCATGGCACGTAGGTGCTTATGGGCACATTTGGCTATGCTGGAGAGGAACGTCATCCAAAAAAGTGTACAATATCATTAGGCTTGGTTATGTGACGAGATGTGGGAGTGTTTTCGTATTACAAAAGTGTTGTAATGTAGTTAAAAAAACGTAGCGGTATACATTTATTGACTGAGGGGTAGGCTGCAGCCATGAGGAGTGGGCAGAATGTCGGGGTCATGGTATAAGGTATCCGCACAATGTGGCTACTGGCCAGGACCAGAAGGGAGAAAAGATAGGATTACAGTGGCCATGTCCACCTGGGACTGGCTTAGTGGTAAAGTTGTTCGACATTTGAAAGGGATGAAAAAAGTGCTGGTGGTAACATGTTAGCAGCATTTCCTTTTTGCTATTTGCAGGCTGCCATGGAAAGCGAAGAGGGGCCATGTATGGAACAACCGCCTTCCCTTTCTATGGTGGCCATCTTGGAAAAGAAATCCTCTTTTTCAGTAGCACACGTTACTGCTTTGCAAATCTAGATTGTTAATGGCAAATGTTATTGTGGCCATGTCATTTAATGAGAAATATAAAGTAGATGGAGTGTATGCGATTTTTAAAAAAATATTTTTAAACTGTGAAAGGTGGTTCTTATAGGAACATTTACTTTGTTTATGGATGGCTTTTTTTTGGGAAGGACAGATAAGAAGGAAAGTTGCAGACGGAAATGAGCAAAGGGGCACCAAACAGTAATATGGGGGGTGGGGGGTAGGCGGATGGGGGAAAATGTTGTGCGTGTGTTATTTGTAAGGTAGGGGCAGTGTTTCTCATGCTCCTTCATTACAGCAGTGGTGCTGTTTCTTGGGTAGGAGGGATGGCCTTAGCTCATGTCGTTTTCAGATAACTAGTACTTCTGCTAAAAGTATGTACTGTGTACTACATTGTTAATGGTTGACTACGAATAAGTGTTCGAGCTGTGCAAGGGAAATGTTGAAGGTGAAAGTTCCTACATCAGTAAAAAATGTATTTCTACACTGTCCACGAAGCATACATCTTATTGTTAAGTGTGTACGGATTCTCGGACACGTCACTGTGCTGTGCGCCAGCATATGGTCATGTGGCATTCTCTGCAAGGTGTGCAATGAAGTCAGATGTTACTTTGCATTATGGTTACGTGCTACTACTACAAACCGATCAACTTTAGCAAAAAAACTTTGTTAAAGGGATTTTATGATTAAGTTGTGCTACTAAAAAACTATGCAATTCAGTAAAAAAACTTTGTTAAAGGGACGTTATGGTTAAGTTGCCCTACTATAGACCTATGAAATTCACTAAAAAAAAGTTGTTAACGGGACGTTATGGTTCGAAGTAAAACCGAAAAACCATTGAAATTCGGCAGTTATGGTAAGCTAAGCAACCATAACTCGCACCACCACTGTGCATTGCTAACACTAACACCCAGGACATCAAAGATGACATCAGAAATGTCATTGATGACATCACTGATGACATCACATGTACATTTACTTTGAATGAAAACTCTGTAGAAGGTATTCTTATTATAATGTTGACCAAAAAGTGTCAAGGATCATTGGAATAAATATCAAGTGCTAATTAGTGCATTAAGCAATGCGTTGATATATGTAGCATTCTATTACGAAGTTCTGTGCATAGGTAGTCATGTAGAAACAGAGGCATTGTGTGCTGCATACATGATGGAGGTGCAATATTCATAAGCTTGCCATGTTGAACAGTGAAATGATAACTGTTATCTTGAGTTTTGGGTACTGTGAAACATGTGATAAGTAGGTAATGAAAACCACTTACTACATAATGGCATTATTATAGACAAAACACAAAGAGACAACATCACATACAAATATGAGTATATGCACGAAAATTGAAGTAAGGAAAAAAACAGCGGTAGTAGCAGTAAGTGTTCATAACCTAACTGATTATCTTTATGTAGAGAAATGCTTCCTCTGTTTCAAAGGTGCTACTTACCCTTTGCATATATATTACATGATTTGACTGGACCCTAAGGGAATTACTGAAAGAACATACCTGAAGGATAAGTCTACAAATATAGTACCTTTTATATTTTTAATTCTTGACTGTTACTGAAGAAAAGCATGTGGCCTAGATATGTCAGTAAAGGAAAAAAGGGGGAGCCAGACAAGTGATGTCATCAGTGATGTCATCAATAACATTTCTGATGTCATCTTTGATGTCCTGGGTGTTAGTGTTAGCAGTGCACAGTGGTGGCAAGAGTTATGGTTGCTTAGCTTGCCATAACTGGCGAATTTCAAGGGTTTTTTCGGTTTTACTTCGAACAATAACATCCCGTTAACAAAGTTTTATTAGTGAATTTCATAGATTTTTAGTAGGGCAACTTAACCATAACGTCCCTTTAACAACATTTTTTTACTGAATATATATATATATATATATTTGCAAAAGCACGCTTTCGGGACCAAGCCGCTGCTCCTGGTCCAAATTTGGTGAAAATCCGTCCAGTGGTTTGGGCTGTAGGTGTGAGCAAAGTTTTTTCCCCATTCAGTCTATGGGAAAAAAAGAAGTTTTGGGACCCCCCTTATAACTTTGCCCCCTGGACCAAACCTCACCAAACTTGTTTGGTGAGGATTCGTCTAGGGAGAGCGAAGTTATAAGCCACCCAAAAAGGGCTCTTCCTATGGAAACAGCAACTTAACCATAACTACACAGCCGTGGATGTGTAATACATTACATGGCCACTTTAGTGGCCATGTAGTTATGGTTAAGTTGCTGTTTCCATAGGAAGAGCACTTTTTGGGTGGCTTATAACTTCGCTCTCCCTGGACGGATCCTCACCAAACTTTGCAAAAAAAGTAGTTGGGTCACTCTGAATTCTTTTGCAAAGTTTGGTGAGGATTCGTCTAGGGGGGGCAAAGTTATAGGGGGGGTCCCAAAACTTTTTTTTCCCATAGACATAATGGGAAAAAACTTTGCTCACGCCTACAGCCCAAACCGCTGGACGGATTTACACCAAATTAGCGGCAGGAGCGGCAGCTTGGTCCCGAAAGCGTGCTTTGCTTTATTTGGTGTAAATCCGTCCAGTAGTTTTTAAAAAAATGACAAAAATGTAAGTGAAAAAAATTAGTGATATCTGTGTTCGCTTCACGGACACACTTCCCTGTTCGCTCCGCGGACAGGACGGTGATTGGGCCAGCAGCTTGCGTGATGTCCGCGGACATCTGACGTGCTCTCTCATTGGATGCGTGGAAGCGTGCAGTGCGTGTGGCTTCAGAGACGCCCGCCATCTTTGTTCCTCGCATGAGAGGCTTTGTATCCCGCCTGCACAGTAAGTCCCCCACCCCCGCTCATGCCCGTGTCTGTCTCCTGTTCCTCCCACCTCTTGCCCCGTGTGTCTTTCTCCCTTATGCCCACCCCCCGCTCATGTCCGTGTTGTCTCTCCCCACCCGCCGCCCGCTCATGTCCGTGTTGTCTCTCCCCACCCGCCGCCCACCCCCGCTCATGCCCCGTGTTGTCTCTCCCCACCCGCCGCCCGCTCATGTCCGTGTTGTCTCTCCCCACCCACTGCCCACCACCGCTCATGTCCGTGTTGTCTCTCCCCACGCGCCGCCCGCTCATGTCCGTATGTCTCTCCCCCTCCCGCCCACCCCCGCTCTTGCCCCGTGTGTCTCTCCCCCTCCCGCCCACCCCCGCTCTTGCCCCGTGTGTCTCTCCCCCTCCCGCCCACCCCCGCTCATGCCCCGTGTGTCTCTCCCCACCCGCCCACCCCCCGCTCATGCCCCGTGTTGTCTCTCCCCACCCGCCGACCGCTCATGTCCGTGTTGTCTCTCCCCACCCGCTGCCCGCTCATGTCGGTATGTCTCTCCCCCTCCCGCCCACCCCCGCTCTTGCCCCGTGTGTCTCTCCCCCTCCCGCCCACCCACCGCTCATGCCCCGTGTGTCTCTCCCCCTCCCGCCCACCCCCCGCTCATGCCTCGTGTGTCTCTCCCCCTCCCGCCCACCCCCCGCTCATGCCTCGTGTGTCTGTCTCCCTCCCCCCCACCCCCGCTCTTGCCCCGTGTGTTTGTCTCCCTCCCCCCCACCCCCGCTCTTGCCCCGTGTGTCTGTCTCCCTCCCCACCCACCCCCGCTCTTGCCCCGTGTGTCTTTCCCGCTCTTGCCCCGTGTCTTTCCCGCTCTTGCCCCGTGTGTCTTTCCCGCTCTTGCCCCGTGTGTCTTTCCCGCTCTTGCCCCGTGTGTCTTCCCCGCTCTTGCCCCGTGTGTCTTCCCCGCTCTTGCCCCGTGTGTCTTCCCCCTCCCTCCCACCCCCGCTCTTGCCCCGTGTGTCTTCCCCCTCCCACCCACCCCCCGCTCATGCCCCGTGTGTCTTTAGCCCTCCCACCCACTGCCCGCTCATGCCCCGTGTGTCTTTAGCCCTCCCACCCACCCCCCCGCTCATGCCCCGTGTGTCTTTAGATCTCCCACCCACCCCATGCTCATGCCCCGTGTGTGTCTCTCCCTCCCACCCACCCCCCGCTCATGCCCCGTGTGTGTCTCTCCCTCCCACCCATCCCCCGCTCATGCCCCGTGTGTGTCTCTACCTCCCACCCACCCCCCACTCATATCCCGTGTGTGTCTATCCCTCCCACCCACCCCCCGCTCATGCCCCGTGTGTGTCTCTATCCCTCCCACCCACCCCCCGCTTATGCCCCGTGTGTCTCTATCCCTCCCACCCACCCCCGCTCATGTCCCGTGTGTGTCTCTATCCCTCCCACCCGCCCCGTGTGTGTCTCTATCCCTCCCGCCCACCCCCCCGCTCATGCCCCGTGTGTCTCTATCCCTCCCACCCACCCCCGCTCATGCCCTGTGTGTCTCTATACCTCCCACCCACCCCCGCTCATGCCCCATGTGTGTCTCTATCCCTCCCACCCACCCCCGCTCATGCCCCGTGTGTGTCTCTATCCCTCCCACCCACCCCCGCTCATGCCCCATGTGTGTCTCTATCCCTCCAACCCACCCCCCGCTCATGCCCCGTGTGTCTCTATCCCCCCCCACCCCCCGCTCATGCCCCGTGTGTCTCTATCCCTCCCACCCACCCCCCGCTCATGCCCCGTGTGTCTCTATCCCTCCCACCCACCCCCCGCTCATGCCCCGTGTGTCTCTATCCCTCCCACCCACCCCCCGCTCATGCCCCGTGTGTCTCTATCCCTCCCCCCCACCCCCCGCTCATGCCCCGTGTGTCTCTATCCCTCCCCCCAACCGCCCCTCATGCCCTGTGTGTCTCTATCCCTCCCGCCCACCCCCGCTCATGCCCCGTGTGTCTCTATCCCTCCCACCCACCCCCGCTCATGCCCCGTGTGTCTCTATCCCTCCCACCCACCCCCGCTCATGCCCCGTGTGTCTCTCCCCCTCCCGCCCACCCCCCGCGTGTCTCTCTCCCTCCCCCCACCCCCCCGCTCATGCCCCGTGTGTCTATCCCTCCCGCCGCCCACCCCCCGCTCATGCCCCGTGTGTCATCTCTGTTGTTGCCCCCACCCCCCGCTCATGCCCCGTGTCTCTCTCCTGTTGCCCCCCGTGTGTCTATCCCTCCCGCCCACCCCCCGCTCATGCCCCGTGTGTCTATCCCTCCCGCCGCCCACCCTCCACTCATGCCCCGTGTGTCTGTCTCTGTGGTTGCCCCCACCCCCCGCTCATGCCCCGTGTGTCTATCCCTCCCGCCCACCCCCCGCTCATGCCCCGTGTGTCTATCCCTCCCGCCCACCCCCCAGTCATGCCCCGTGTCTCCCTGCTGTTTCCCCCACCTCCCAGTCATGCCCCGTGTCTCCCTGCTGTGCCCCCACCCCCCACTCATGCCCTGTGTCTCTCTCCTGTTACCCCCCACTCATGCCCCGTGTCTCCCTGCTGTTGCCCCCCACCCCCTGCTCACGCCCCGTGTCTATCTCCTGTTGCCCCCCACTCATGCCCCCTGTCTCTCTCCTGTTACCCCCCACCCCCCCGGTCATGCCCCGTGTCTCCCTGCTGTTACCCCCCAGCCCCTGCTCATGCCCCGTGTCTCTCTCCTGTTCCCCCCACCCCCCGCTCATGCCCTGTGTCTCTCTCCTGTGCCCCCCCGCCCCCGCTCATGCCCCGTGTCTCTCTCCTGTTCCCCCCACCCCCGCTCATGCCCTCTGTCTCTCTCCTGTTGCCCCCCCACCCCCCGCTCATGCCCTGTGTCTCCCTGCTGTTGCCCCCCCACCCCCGCTCATGCCCCGTGTCTCTCTCCTGTTACCCCCCACCCCCCTCTCATGCCCCGTGTCTCTCTCCTGTTACCCCCCACCCCCAGTCATGCCCCGTGTCTCTCTCCTGTTACCCCCCACCCCTGCTTATGCCCCTTGTCTCTCTCCTGTTACCCCCCACCCCCCGCTCATGCCCTGTGTCTCCCTGCTGTTGCCCCCCACCCCCTGCTCATGCCCCGTGTGTCTCTCCTGTTGCCCCCCACCCCCCTCTCATGCCCCGTGTCTATCTCCTATTACCTCCACCCCCCGGTCATGCCCCGTGTCTCCCTGCTGTTACCCCCCAGCCCCCGCTCATGCCCCGTGTCTCCCTGCTGTTGCCCCCCACCACCCTCTCATGCCCCGTGTCTCCCTGCTGTTGCCCCCCGCTCATGCTCCGTGTCTTTCTCCTGTTACCCCCACCCCCCGGTCATGCCCTGTGTCTCCCTGCTGTTGCCCCCCACCCCCTGCTCATGCCCCGTGTGTCTCTCCTGTTGCCCCCCACCCCCCTCTCATGCCCCGTGTCTATCTCCTATTACCCCCACCCCCCGGTCATGCCCCGTGTCTCCCTGCTGTTACCCCCCAGCCCCCGCTCATGCCCCGTGTCTCCCTGCGGTTGCCCCCCACCACCCTCTCATGCCCCTTGTCTCCCTGCTGTTGCCCCCCACTCATGCCCCGTGTCTCTCTCCTATTACCCCCACCCCCCGGTCATGCCCCGTGTCTCCCTGCTGTTACCCCCCAGCCCCCGCTCATGCCCCGTGTCTCCCTGCTGTTGCCCCTCACCACCCTCTCATGCCCCGTGTCTCCCTGCTGTTGCCCCCCCGCTCATGCCCCGTGTCTTTCTCCTGTTACCCCCCACCCCCCTCTCATGCCCCGTGTCTCTCTCCTGTTGCCCCCCACCCCCCGGTCATGCCCCGTGTCTCCCTGCTGTTGCCCCCCACCCCCTGCTCATGCCCTGTGTCTCTCTCTCCTGTTACCCCCCACCCCCCTCTCATGCCCCGTGTCTCTCTCCTGTTACCCCCACCCCCTCTCATGCCCCGTGTCTCTCTCCTGTTGCCCCCCACCCCCTGATCATGCCCAGTGTCTCCCTTTTTCCCCCCACCCCCTGATCATGCCCAGTGTCTCCCTGCTTTTTCCCCCCACCCCCTGCTCATGCCCCGTGTCTCTCTCCTGTTACCCCCCACCCCCCTCTCATGCCCAGTGTCTCTCTCCTGTTAACCCCCACCCCCTCTCATGCCCTGTGCCTCTCTCCTGTTGCCCCCCACCCCGATCATGCCCCAGGTCTCCCTGCTGTTTCCCCCCACCCCCGCTCATGCCCCGTGTCTCTCTCATGTTACCCCCACCCCCCTCTCATGCCCTGTGTCTCTCTCCTGTTACCCCCCACCTCCCTCTCATGCCCCGTGTCTCTCTGCTGTTGCCCCCCACCCCCTGGTCATGCCCCGTGTCTCCCTCGTGTTCCCCCCCACCCCCCTCTCATGCCCCGTGTCTCTCTCCTGTTACCCCCCGCTCATGCCCCATGTCTCTCTCCTGTTGCCCCCCGGCCATGCCCTTTGTCTCTCTCCTGTTGCCCCTCACCCTCCGGTCAAGCCCCGTGTCTCCCTCCTGTTGCCCCCCACCCCCCGCTCATGCCCCAAGTCTCTCTTCTGTTACCCCCACCCCCTCTCATGCCCTGTGTCTCCCTCGTTTCCCCCCGCCGCCCGCTCATGCCCTGTGTCTCCCTGCTGTTGCCCCCATCCCCCGCTCATGCCCCGTGTCTGTCTCCTGTTACCCCCCACGTCCCGCTCATGTCCCGTGTCTCTCTCCTGTTGCCCCCCAACCCCCTGGTCATGCCCTGTGTCTCCCTTCTGTTGCCCCACCACCCCCCGCTCATGCCCCGTGTCTCTCTCCTGTTACCCCCCACCCCCTCTCATGCCCCGTGTCTCTCTCCTGTTGCCCCCCACCCCCTGATCATGCCCCATGTCTCCCTGCTGTTTCCCCCCACCCCCGCTCATGCCCCGTGTCTCTCTCCTGTTACCCCCACCCCCCTCTCATGCCCTGTGTCTCTCTCCTGTTACCCCCCCACCCCCCTCTCATGCCCCGTGTCTCTCTGCTGTTGCCCCCCACCCCCCGGTCATGCCCCGTGTCTCCCTCATGTTCCCCCCCACCCCCCTCTCATGCCCCGTGTCTCTCTCCTGTTACCCCCCGCTCATGCCCCGTGTCTCTCTCCTGTTGCCCCCCGCCCCCGGCCATGCCCCGTGTCCCTCTCCTGTTGCCCCTAACCCTCCGGTCAAGCCCCGTGTCCCCCTCCTGTTGCCCCCCACCCCCCGCTCATGCCCCAAGTCTCTCTTCTGTTACCCCCAACCCCCTCTCATGCCCCGTGTCTCCCTCGTTTTCCCCCGCCGCCCGCTCATGCCCCGTGTCTTCCTGCTGTTGCCCCCCACCCCCCGCTCATGCCCTGTGTCTGTCTCCTGTTACCCCCCACGCCCCGCTCATGCCCCATGCCTCTCTCCTGTTGCCCCCCAACCCCCCGCTCATGCCCCGTGTCTCTCTCCTGTTACCCCCACCCCCCTCTCATGCCCCGTGTCTCTCTCCTGTTACCCCCCACCCCCTCTCATACCCCGTGTCTCTCTCCTGTTGCCCCCCACCCCCTGGTAATGGCCCGTGTCCCCCTTCTGTTGCCCCCCACCCCCGGTCATGTCCCGTGTCTCCCTCCTGTTGACCCCCACCCCCTGCTCATGCCCCGTGTCTCTCTTCTGTTACCCCCCAGCCCCCTCTCATGCCCCGTGTCTCCCTCGTTTTCCCCCCGCTCATGCCCCGTGTCTCCCTGCTGTTGCCCCCCACCCCCCACTCATGCCCTGTGTCTGTCTCCTGTTACCCCCCACCCCCCGCTCATGCCCCGTGTCTCTCTCCTGTTGCCCCCCACCCTCCGGTCATGCCCCGTGTCTCCCTTCTGTTGCCCCCCGGTCATGTCCCCTGTCTCCCTGCTGCCTTCCCTTTCCATGGTGGCCATCTTGGTAAAAGATTTTCCTTCCTGCACCGGGACACCTACGGCGTCCCGGTGCATGAAGGAAAATCTTTTTTTACCACCTGGGGTTCCCACTTTGAGGACCTAAGATGCTAGTGGTCTTCATCTATTGAAAAGGATGTTATGGTGACATTGCACTAATAAAAACCTATGAAATGCAGTAAAAAAAAATTGTGTTACAGAGACGTTATGGTTAAGTTGCACTAATAAAAACCTATGAAATTCAATGAAAAAACTTTGTTAAAGGGACGTTATGGTTAAGTTGCGCTACTAAAAACCTATGAAATTCAGTGAAAAAACTTTGTTAAAGGGACGTTATGGTTAAGTTGCGCTACTAAAAACCTATGAAATTCAGTGAAAAAACTTTGTTAAAGGGACGTTATGGTTAAGTTGCGCTACTAAAAACCTATGAAATTCAGTGAAAAAACTTTGTTAAAGGGACGTTATGGTTAAGTTGCGCTACTAAAAACCTATGAAATTCAGTGAAAAAACTTTGTTAAAGGGACGTTATGGTTAAGTTGCGCTACTAAAAACCTATGAAATTCAGTGAAAAAACGTTGTTAAAGGGACGTTATGGTTAAGTTGCGCTACTAAAAACCTATGAAATTCAATGAAAAAACTTTGTTAAAGGGACGTTATGGTTAAGTTGCGCTACTAAAAACCTATGAAATTCAGTGAAAAAACTTTGTTAAAGGGACGTTATGGTTCAAAGTAAAACCGAAAAACCCCTGAAATTCGGCAGTTATGGTAAGATAAGCAACCATAACTCGCGCCACCGTGCAATGCTAACACTAACACCCAGGACATCAAAGATGACATCACAAATGTCATTGATGACATCACTGATGACGTCACATGTCTGGCTCTCCCTTTTTTCCCTTTACTGACATATCCAGGCCACATAGTTTTCTTTAGTAACAGTCAGGAATTAAAAATTGAAAAGGTACTATATTTGTAGACTTAGAGTCAAGTCACATCATATGAAACATATACATAGCGGAAGACACAGGCTTGAAAGAGAGCAATCCTTTCTGTGCATGAAGATAATCATTAGGGTTATCAGCACTTTCTCATAGTTTTATTTGTATTACTCTAACTTCCCTGTATATGCTCATATTTGTATACATTGTACTCACACTCGTTTCCTTAGGGTGCAGTCACATCATGTGATACACATACATATGGTAAGTAGCAGCTTTCAAACAGTGCAATTATTTCTCTGCATAAAGACAATCAGTTAGGTTATGAACTCTTTCTGCTACTACTTCTGCTTTTTTGTTTACTTCACTGTCCCTGTATATACTCATATTTGTATGTGTTGTTGTCTCTTTGTGTTTTGTCCGTAATAATGCAATTATGTATTAAGTGGGTTTTATTATCTACTTATTACATGTTTCACAGTACGCAAAACTCTAATAAGAAAGCAGTTATCATTTCACTATTCAACATGGCAAGATTATGAATATTGCACCTTCATCATGTATGCTGCACACACTGCCTATGTTTCTGCATGAGTAGCTTAGTATACTGCATAGAACTTCATAATAGAATGCTATTTATATCAATGCATTGCTTAATGCACTAATTAGCTCATGATATTTATCCCAATGATCCTTGACAGTTTTTGGTCAGCATTATAAGAATCCCTTGTACAGAGTTTTCATGAAAAGTAAATGCACATGTGATGTCATCAGTGATGTCATCAATGACATTTGTGATGTCATCTTTGATGTCCTGGGTGTTAGTGTTAGAATTGCACGGTGGCGCGAGTTATGGTTGCTTATCTTACCATAACTGCCGAATTTCAGGGGTTTTTCGGTTTTACTTTGAACCATAACGTCCCTTTAACAAAGTTTTTTCACTGAATTTCATAGGTTTTTAGTAGCGCAACTTAACCATAACGTCCCTTTAACAAAGTTTTTTCATTGAATATATATATATATATATATATATATATATATATATATATATATATATATATGTATATATATATATTACAGTGAGTGCACTGGTCAATGATAGAGGAACAGATTAATTTGTTTTAATACATTTCAAAATATCCTCAAATACACACATTAGTGACGTGAAACACACATATCAGTAGATGACAACAGACACACAATGGTCACAGTATGCTGACGTGTCACTTTTTAGAGTAAGGTTGTTGAAGAAGGAAGCTGACACAAAGGTGCCGTTGTTTTGATTATAAACCTTTATTTGCCAAATGAAAGACTTCACTGAGCCCATCTCCAAGAGGGGTTTCCCTGCCTCGAACTAAAACTAAAGGAATTATCAGAATGTCCATCACATCAAAGTTCCACCCTCCTGTGTCAAATCCTGCTCTAACCCACACCACAGCTTTGGTCTGGTTGGCCCGTCCATCTCATTCTCTGCTTTGGCTTCCTTGCCTCTCTGGATGCCAGCCTTCCAGTGTCTCCCTTGCGATCAGTTCACTCTCCATGCTACCGCTGGCTCTGCAGTCTTGTGAGGCTATGACCCTCTTGGACGCTTGCCTCTACGTAGTATTCATTCTCTTCCATTCAGGGTTCCTTGACTTTTTATGTTCATTTCCACCAAATAAAGGTGATGTCCCTCTTTTATTTACTGTTGAGTTCAGGGGGAATCCAGCATTAACTGAAGACAAAGAGATTGAGGTAATGTCAGTCGTTGTTCTCATATATGCAGACAATTGTAAAGGTCTGCGTCACGTGGACGCTGCGTGCCTGTGTTTCCAGGAGATGTTTGCACTGGAGAAGCCAGACTGGTTGATCCGTGAGCAGAGTGATGAAAGGATGACACAAAGAGTCAATCCCAATTCAACCCTAATGGTACAGGGATGAACGGGGACCAACTCCCGAGACCACGGATGACACTTCCCTGTGGATTAACGTGACATCAGGACAGTGCAAGCACTGACAGGAAAGGTAGATGGTTGTTGAGACTCCAAGTAGAAAGTGAAGACAAGTCCAGATGGTAGCCGGAAGGAAGTTGAATTCCAATGCACTGTACTCCAGGTAGGCGGGTGGCAGGACTTTGCAAGGCAGATCCAGGAAGACGTTCGGACTGAACACAGGAGAGGTTCCGGGGAGCTGGCACCCAGGCAAGACAGGCGAGGAGCACAAGAACAGGAAACAACTCAGGGCCCAGAAGGGAAGCAAGGAACCCGAAGAGGAAGAGAGCGGGAACCCCAAGGAGGAAGGCCAGGAAACAGGATGGGGAACCCAGAACAGCACAGCCAGGCAAGGACCCCAGAAGGCGAAGAAGGAAGGGCCAGGAGCGGGGCAGGCAAGGGCCAAGGCAAAGGTACAGGAGGTAGATCGAAGATCAAAGAGCTGCAGAAAGTCAGGAACAAACCATGTTAAGGCGCAGTTTGTATCCTGACTCGGGCGCTTCTTATGGCATTCGGCAAACCAACCCACGTATGCGCAGTAGCCGAACAGGGATGAGAATGAGGCTTGGAGCGCAAGCCCATCTCGTTGCACATGGCAACCCGTGAGGCCCACGCAAGCGTACGCATCCGCGTATGAGTCGGAAGCAAGACTGTCCTTGCAAGCCAAATCCGAGGATACAGTCTCCAGGACCGGGAGCGTATTGCGGTGGTAGACCAGGTAGGTGTCCTAACAACAATGTATCCTTGATAGGGAGTTTCTCATAGGAATGGGAGTCCTTGTCCCCTAGAGGGGAGTCATTCGCAGTGAGATCCGACTTTCCCAGAACCCTAGGGAGGGTCTTGCTTAGTGGGCTCACCTCCTTAGCCTCAGGGGGGGGGTGGTTTCCGTCTGGGGAGCAGGGACAAATAGTCCAGATTTGTCACAGTTTACATAATGGTCACCGTCACACAATCAGTGGGATTCTCCATATTGTGGTAGGTCATATGAAGAAGTCGGACACACTGTGGACATTTCTATCTTCTTTTAATGAAATTATAAGAAAGAGGTCTCTATCTCCCTATCACTATAAGGATTTCCCTGCCTAACTAAATAACGAAAGGTGCTGGTCTGTCATCAGGAAGTCCAAAGTAAATGTCCTCAGTCCAAATCTAACTCTAACTGACCCTACCACTAATGTGAACAAGTAAAGTAGGCCAAAAGTATGTGCCACATCACTTCTGAACAAGACCATAAGCATCCCCAGACATGGTTTTGCCTCTTTTAGACACCCAAAGTGGGAAGGGTATGCCCAGACATGGGTCCTGTGCCTGCTGGGCCTAGAGACCCAAGCTACTCCTCCCTGATGCGAGTCAATGAGACCGAAACATGTCTTAGGATGCTTGTGGTCTCGTTCAGAAGGGATGTGACCAAGCAGTTTGGGCTGGACTGCCCCTTTTGGGGAGGGACCAAGCCTGATTTGCTTATGGTCTTTTCCCTTTTGTAATGGCTTGGCAAGCAAAGAACAATGCTCTGGGTGGTCATTCTAAACCTTCCAGCCATAACCTCTTTTGTTTTGCCTTTGTAGCAAATGTCAACATCCATCGACAGCCAGGCATAATTACCAGAAGGCCTCAAGCCATGTGTGACACCTTTAGCCACTCTTGGCATTCCATCGCTTCAACAAGATGAATTAAAGTAAATGATCCCGCAAGCTACACCAAAGCTATGATTGTCAGAAGGTTGCATGTATGACACTAAGCCAATGAGCAGTGTTGGCACTGAGATGGAGGGGACTCTGAATCACCCACCTTGAATTGCTTCATTTTGCGTTCAGAACTAAAGTGCAGGGAGATGCTTGGGCACACAGCGATAGTCTGCTGGGAAGTTGCACAGCTTAAATTAGCAGGAAACACTGAATGTTAATGAGCACTAAGAGGAAGCCAAAATTACCAACATTAATAGGCTTTGCCTGTGTGCCTGTTTACACTGAGTTTACTATGCTTTAATGGGAGTAAACTATAATATAATGCAGTTTCTGCACCAGTCACCATCATTCACAAGGTTCTCAAAGCCAAATAACCACAAGAGTAATCAGTGCCAATGCATGCATCCAATATGATACCCTCTGTACAGACTCAATGACAGAACTGTTCTCCCCATTCACCGAAGGCATGGACCTTAATAACACTCATGTCTGATAGCCTATTCAAGGCAGTGTCCCATTCACTGCCACCTCTGTGCCCTCGCCAGTCAGTGCCAGTGCCCCTCACACTAATGCTTCAAGAGTCACAGAGAAACCATATTTTAACTGGTCCCCATTAATAAGGGGTTGCTGCTCAATAAATAGGCTATTGTTTGAACTGCCTTGAAACTGATGCTAAAGTCTCAAGATGGATAAAAGGTGTCTTTGTGTTCCTTTTTTCTGGGAGCTGTAGAATAATCCTTTCATGTGCTATTTTCTGTGGCCAAAACATGTTGTGCTAAGGAGAGATACCATATTGCCTGCGCTGAGCAAAAGCAATTCTAGGCGACACCACCTGGCCTTCAATAATTTGCTATGTGTGAAGTCAGTTTATGGAACCAGAGCACTTGCATTTTTACAAGAAGGGACCTGGTTATAAGGTAACATGCTTTGTTTGTTTATGTAAATGTGTAATGGGCATGATTGTCTTTGCCATTTTACATTGTATGTCATTATGTTGGTTTTAATTAAATTTTGATTGAGTAAAGACAGAAAATGACCTGAACCAGTTTCCCCAGTAGAGTCTGCAAGACTGTATGTCACAGTCTTTCTATCACCTATGCTATGAAATTAGAAAATATGGTTGTTCCTGAATTATGGTCTACCACATGTCATTTTCAGTTTATTGTGATTTTACAGTGTGTGTTATTCAATGTTTTGTGCATATGTGAGATGATGTTTAATATGCCTCGTCCTGTAAGGATATTTGGCGTGTTACAGCACAGAGTACAACACTACTACACAGGTAGCAAACAGCATAGAGTACAGCACTACTGCACAAGTAGCACATTTTTTTTGCATTACCACCACAAGGGTGCGGTGCATTGCCATATGGGTTACCAGATTAACAAGGAAAGACAGGCTATTCAGTCAAAAACGATTTTAACATATAAGATGCAAATCTATTTTTACAGTTAAAAGCACACGTGCTCATTTAAAAATGCACACTATTTTTCACCTGAAATGCCTATGGTGCGAGAGACACATTTGAAAATTAACAGCTAACCTATTAACCATTAACCTGACTAATAAAACCTTATTTAACATAACCCACTAATAAAATGTGTTCTCCACTGCAGAATTAGGCATACTCTGAAAGCCATTTAAATGTGTGTGCAGATTTTTTTTTCTTCTCTGCCTGCTTCTCCGTGTTTTTGTGCACAGTAACTGCAGGAAGAAGGAAGTCAGATTTGCAACAATTGCAAATGTATAAGCGAAGGTATTGTTGAGAGTAGGAGGATCAGGGGCAGTATCGGGGAAAAAGACGGGCAGACATTTTTCTGCACTACTGGGGAGAAGACCTGGCTGTGGGACTCCTGACTGAATGCAGATTCCTGCGTCCTGCTGAGTCGAGATTGGGGAGAGCTGAAAGAAGGACCTTTCCACTGGCTGAGGCATTCCTATCTGCAAAAGCTGAGAATTCCAGGCAATGACCCCGGTTTGAGAAGGCCAGCGTTCCTTTTTTACTGGAGTTAATCTTCAAGGGAGCCACATTCAGAAAGAGAACAGCCAAAGAGAACAACTAAAAAGATAAGGTAATGAGAAGTGTGGGAGCTGAGTGTGTACGGTAATATGCAGTCAGTGTAGGATTCCTGTGCATGCCTTAATCAAATGCTAATGTTGCAATTTGAGTTCTGTTCTCTGCCACGCTCTTTGCAGTGTGTCATAGACAATGCTTTTACTGTACCATTTTATTTATTTCTGTAAAGAATGAGATCGTGTTTAAATGCAACTTTTATAATACAGAAAAATATTTGAAAACAGACGGGTGGTGTATTTACTATTTACCATTACAATGCCGATGATGTGGGGAGATTTTTAAACAGTGCAATGGTCATTTTAAGACAGATGTGTGCATGTCAGAATCAGTATGAATAACTGTGAGTGACTGTAGCATAGCTTGTTGGAGGTACATGAGCCAACGGGAAGAGAGACTCTCTGAACATAGCTCCCTACCGTATATAAGGTAGTGGAAATTACCACAAGACTACCACATATAGCTCTCTGTCGTAAATAAGTCAGTGAGTTCGCCCATGGTGGCACACCAACACTATTACTGAAAAATGTGGTATTCCTAAAATATAGGTCTGAGGTCTCTCTAGTGATCACACGAAAAATCTAAGCAAAGATAAGGGATTCTGGACATTGGGGCCACAAATAAAACAAGGGAATTATGCTCACCAAAATACCACCAACCACGTATACCAAATATGCAGGTCTGGGTGCTGAAATAATGCATGTCCATTGTATTATTGTTGCACATGGCCAAATCTGAATACAAAGAGTGATTATTGGTAAGTTATTTTTCGGCGGTAATAAAATACCGTCAGGCCCCAAATCTCCACAAAATACCCTACATATTTATGGTGCGTTGCAGGCCGGGAAAGTGATCATAGAGTACCTACTGGGCGTGGCAAGCGTGTCTCACACTGCCATTTGCACATTAAAGGGAACCCATTTTATAATAGCAGTGTGCCACTAAAAACGAATTTCAGAATGTCACAAAGGGAAACCACATTCTCAGATCTAGTGCAATATTTAGAGGCAAAGTTATTTGCACATGGGAATTGGTCTTCGAATAGCACGTTAGAATGGAGTAACCGCATTCAGGGTGAGGTGCAGAAAGAAAAACTAGACAATATTTTTGCAGAAGGCAGCATAATTCAGGTCTGCCTTACAAGATTATTGAATGCAGCCGATAAAAGTGCAGAGAAAGACTGTTTAATACGGCTATGCGGCAAAATATGGTTTATTTTAAACAAGTCCCTGCGAATGCAAGAGAATGATACTCAGCTAATTAACAGGTTAAAGACTGAATTAGAGGGGGCAAGTAAAAATCAGGAAATGTTGAGAGCAGAATTGGATGTATGCCAAAAAGACATGCAATTAAAATGCAGAGACTTTGATACTCAGTTGTCCAAAAGCAAGAAACAATTTGAAGATAGTGAGCAAGAATTGGCACACTTAAAAGCCTTAGTGGATCACATTAGGCAGGATAAAGATGAGGTTGTTTCAGAAATGCAGATTTTACAAAAAGAACATTGCGAAAAAGAAGGTGATCTCCAGAGTGCAGAACAAGAAATGATTAAAATGATTCAAGAAAGAGACAAGAGAAATAAAGAGTTCAATGAATGCCAAATGCAAATGTGCGATATGCAGGAGGTGATTAATAAAATGAATGATGAAAATAATTATTTGCAAGATGAAGCCAACAGACTCCTTAAAAAGTGTAAGGACTTAGAACAGCAAATGTGCATTCCCAGGTCCCAGGAGAGGCGGCAGGGTACCACATTCAATGGAGTGGAGGTGAATTCTAGCTCTGCCCAAAGAGCTAGTGCCCCAGTGACTGGGCCGGTGACTGAACTTGGTTGCAGCGCCCTTGGGGGATTTGATACTCCCATTGGGGGCAGCCACCAATCTCATACACCTGAAAACAGGATTGACTCACAAAATAGTGCAATTTCATGTATTGCAACAAGTAGCCCCATAAAAATAATGAAATCCATTAAAGCCCTGATCAAACCATTTAAAAAGGGAGGTGAATGCTGCATTGAGGATCACTTAGAAGCGGTGCATGACATTTTTAAAGCACTCCAGATACCTAAGGAACAGTACAGACAATATTTTCATTTAACTTTAGATGCCCCGACGGCCAGCATCATAAGGGGATTAAATGAACAGCAGAATATGACATGGCTGGAGTTTGAAAAAGAAATTAGGCGTCATTTTTCTCCTTTTCAGTCATTGCAGGAGGCAAAGAAAGTCGCGTACACAATTACTGCTGGACCTAATACATCCCCTCGCCAATTTTTACAAGACTTAAAAAGAGCATTCTCTCGCTTTGATGTATCTTTTGACTCAAATTCCAATGAGTTTAAAACCGCATACTTCTATGGGCTACAGAAAGACATCATATCCCAATTGGTCCGTGAATTTGACCGTGACAAGTCCCTTGAATGGATTGTACATCAAAGCACAAAGCTATATGAGGTACTCTATTGTCAGGGTAGAGAAAGTGATAAAATGAAAGATACCAGGCCTAAATCTAAAGAACCCTCAGCCACAGTAATGGAAATCAGGTCAGCCAAAATGTCCCTTGAGTCTGCTCAAAGCCAAGGTAAAAATAATGTGACACCTGAACAAAGGGGTAATCAACAAAGATCGCCATTTCCTGTACCAATGTTCCAAACACATGATCCTAGTAATAGAGAGAGCTAGATCAGCCCTAGATATTTAGGGGATAGACCCCGGGTAGGATATCGGCCTGATATGGCAGGTATGAACAATAACCAGAGACAAAATCAAGATCAAAGAAATGATGGTCCCTACCAGTCATTGGGGACACAGAGCAGATTTGATCCCAGCACCATGATATATGGTAATCAGGATAGGCCCCGATATGTGGATCGATTTACTGATAATGGAAATCAACATAGGGGCCAGTACCCACAATCTGAGAGACAGGACATGAGGCAAAACGTGAACTACAATCCACGCCAGTACAATGATTCCCCACCAGGGGACTATAATCAAAGGATGGGTGCAACCCGCTCCCCTCCACAAATGAATCAAGAGTTCAGAAACCATCCCAACCGACATCAATCACCTGAGAGGTATCAGAATAGATCCAATCAGGGGGAAAACAACCAATATCGACCTAGGCCACAGAAAGAGGATCCTAGAGAGATGGAAAGGTTCCAGTGCCTTGAGGCCCAAGTGAAAATGTTAGCTGAGCAAATAGGAAAGCTCTATACAGCGCAAAAACAACCTTCCAAAGAGGGGGCTGATGGCCATAGCAATGACCGGGGGGCTTCCGAAAAGTGACTAAGTACTCATGATAATCGCAGTGCCAAAATGACAGATTGCTCTGATATAATTTTGCATAACAACTCTGAGATGACTAATGGATTAAAAATGAAAGTACCAGTAAATGAAATTGAAATAGAAAGTGCAAATACTTCTAAAAAAGAGGTACGGTTTAACTTAGAGCTAAATAAAACAGTAAAGATTTGCACAAATGAAAAAGAAACATTAGGAATTCCAAAAGAACAAAGGAACAGATTTAAGAAAAATGACTCATGCATGGGGAATATCAGTGAACAGGGGGTAAGTGGGGATGCCATAGCTCCTTCCCTGGGCAAGCAAAACAATGACCAAACACAGACAGAAAAAGGAAATACTCACAAGGAGGGTACAAGTCAATCACCTGGAGAATTCTTTGAGCCACATATTTTTGAAGAGGCTGAAAGGGCTGGTATTACACTAAATGATCACAAATGCACAGAATTAAAAAATGACAAATTGCTGAATGATGTTGTTACACATGTTCAGTTGGAAGGTTGTAATGTGGTCTCTGATGTTACCCAGATGGATGGGCGAACAGTGGCCACACTCCAAAAAACCTCTGAACATGGAGAAATGAATAAAATATCTCGCACAGAAATGGGTAAAAAGGAGGGAAAAATGTCTTTTCATTTACCAATGTGCTTAGCCAAAAGTCAAAAAGACCTGAGAAAGGTGAGCCCTGAAATCAGTAAGAATTCACATTTCTTATGTGTATTAGAGGAAGTTGAGGACAGATATTATGCACCCATCACTGTAGAAGAAAAATGCCACACCTTCGCTATGATTGACACTGGCGCACAGGCCACAATTATGTCCAAGGAGCTGGTAAAGAGTATCAATGAAGGGAGGCCTCCACAGAGTCAGATCACAGTGAAGGCAAATCAAGGCCCAGTGCATAACTTTAATGGGGAGGAGGTGCCCATCATAGGTGTAACTGAGGTTGACATAAAAATAGGAAAGCACAGAATGAAACAAGAGGTATTGATCATATCTATTTGTGAAATTCCATTTCTGATGGGGACAGATTGCCTGAAAAGATTGTCTCCTCTCATAGATGGGGTGAATGGAGTGCTGTGGTCCTTAACCAAAAAACCATTGAGGCCTAAGAAACTAAAATCACAAAACAGCAATATAAATGAATGTCACACCGTTGCCAAAACAAATGATGCTGTGGAGGTATATCTCCAGAATAGCTGCATACCTAGTGTCACTGTTATATTAATGTGTCAAGATAAAATGCAGAGCGACAATGAAAAACTACCTGTACAAATATACTTGGACCCAAGGAAAGATTGGCAGACTGCCATAGATGAGCACACATTACGTTTCTATTTAAAAGAGAAAACATGCAAACAGAATATTGCTCCTAAAACAGATTCAGAAAAACACATTACCACTCTGGCAGAAATACACATGGAAGATGAGCAACCATGGGTTCATGTTGGTATAAATGATTATCTTAAAACAATAAAAGCCACTTTAGCACTTGAACATGAAAGGAGTTTCATTAATGAGAAATTGTTGCAAAAAATTATGGAGAGGGAAGAAATCCCGAAATTTAGGATTAAAAACCAATATGTTTCTGGGTTGGACAGTCCAGACTTTGAAAACCGAATTGCAGGCAGATGCATGCTTAAAATTAGCATTGGGCAGAAAACAATTTACCATAATGTATGGATAGTGAGTGGAGCACAAAATGAATTTTACATGGGCAATGACATCATGCACAGAATGTGTATGGTGTTAGATTTACTTAATCAAAAAATATGGTCACGCCTAGGTGGTCCGGCACCTGAATTTGAAGACAAAAGAAGGGCTTATCATTGTGCACAACTGGTTCCTTATGCAGTCGAATTACAAATGAGGAAAAATACTATTATTCCTGCATTTACAAAACAGTTTGCAATAACACTGAAATGCAAAAATGGACAGCGGATGAAAGGCTCTGATGCATTTGTATGCCTGAATGAATCCATAAAACAGCAAGGCCTGGATTATGAATACATTCCATTGGTAGACATTGGTGAGGGATCTGTAAAAATTATGGTAAATAATAAAGGTTGTCAGGATATTCATTTAGAGGAAAACTCCCCATTAGGAATGGCCATACAAAAGTCACATTATACGGCAGATTTAAATAACATGGTGATTGGGAATATTCCTGAAAAATATGTAGATGCCAAGGGCGAGTTGCCAGAACACCTGGACTCTCAGCCCAAAGGAATATTTAAAATTCATTCTGTGTATCCTTATGATTCAAATGAGACAGTGTGCTGCCATCAAGAGGATTGCATAATATTTAATTTAAATGAAAATGAAACAGGAAATCAGCCCATTGAAGTGGAAGCTGATATGCCAAAATATTTAAAAGTGGCAGCTCTACAAAAAGACACAGCCACACAGTTAGAGGAAAGCGCTGAGATTCCTTTACCAGAAGAGTTTCCAGAATTTTCCAAAATGGTAGAAGAGCAGATCTCCTTAGCGGATGCATGTGACAGCGATAAGGATAGAGATGACCTGAGGAAAATATTTATGGAGTTTAAGGATGTATTTGCAAAAGATGCTTATGATTGTGGTTTAACTGATTTACATGTGGCCACACTACCAGAAGGTTGTAGCAGGAATCCAGTGTTTGTACGCCAGTATAGACTACCGCTGGCATGTTTAGAATCATTGGCAGAGATTATTAAAAATTTGGAATCACGGGGAATAATCAGGCCCATTCATAGCACATCCAATACGCCTATTTTAGGTGTGTTAAAGCCAAATGGTCAATGGCGGCTGTGTGCAGACTTAAGAGAGTTAAATAAAAGAGTACCAATATCTAGATGGCCACTGCCATTCATTGATCAGGGCCTAGCTCAGATACATGGTTCAAATGTATTTACCACATTAGATCTCACATCTGGATATTGGTGTGTGCCATTGGCAGAGGAGATACAACACTTATTTTCCTTTACATTTGACAGGACTCAATATGCCTGGCTTAGAGCTCCGTTCGGGTACATCAATAGTGGGAGTGAATTTGGCATATTTTTGAGAAAGGCCATGCCGGATGCAGCGGAAAGAGGAACAATAGTTTATGTGGATGATGTCCTGATAAAAAATGAAAGCCTGAAAAGCCATTTTGATGAAATAAGACATGTACTTGGCCAATTGCAGAAAGCAGGCGCCAAAGTATCTTTGCAAAAAGCACAATGGTGCAAGAAAAAAGTGAACTTTCTAGGGCATGAAGTGACTGAACGTGGGCTAAATCCACAAAGGAAGAAAATAGAGGCCATACAAAGATTAAAAGATCCTAAAAATGTGAAAGGAGTAAAAAGTTTATTAGGGATGACAGGCTATAACAGAAAGTTCATTGAGAATTATGCAGAAATCACTCAACCATTGACTAAACTGCTTAAACTAAATACTCCCTGGAGATGGGAAAGAGAGCAGTCTGATGCAGTGGCTAGATTGAAGGAATGTCTTGTAAAGGCACCATGTTTAGCATACCCCATAAAGGACAGGGATTTCTTTATAGAAATAGGTTTTTCTGAACATTGTATGTCAGCAGTATTATCACAAAAACACGATTTGAATCACAAAACCATTGCATATGCAAGTAAGGCATTTTCCCAAGTTGAAATGAAATTTAATGAATGTGAAAAGGCCCTATTAACCACTGTGTGGGCGCTACAACATTTCCGCCCCATTGTTCAGGGAGAAAAGGTGATTATTGAAACAAATCATCAACCTTTGCAATTTTTAGAGAGTAAAAGAATTAGATCAGGCAATCTAGCGCAATCCAGAATCACTTCATGGACGCTGGCATTACAAGGTTTTCCCGTAGAAGTGAGATATGGACAAAATAAAAAGAGCCCAATTGCTCAAGGGTTAGCTGACTTACATGACTGTGCAGCTGAACAAATACCAAATGAAATGGAAGTGGAAACTAGTTTGCAGGAATTTGAACAATCATCACACAAAGCTTTTGATGAAAAAACATGCAAGGATTTGCCAACTGTATATGTGGATGGTTGTGCTTTTCACATTGAAAATGACAGTAATAAACAGTTAGTGGCAGGAATAGGAAATGTCTGGTTGAAATGTGAAGGCGTCCCCAGTATAGGGATGAGGATTGGGGATAAGAGCAGTCAGGTGGCGGAATTGGCAGCCATCTATAAAGCAATTGCTACTGCAGTTGATAAAAAGTTCAGTGAAATTGTCCTGGTGACTGATTCTGACTATGCACGGAATAGCTTTGTGGAGTATTTGCCTGGTTGGAAAGCAAGAGGCATGGTTACATACAACAAAAAGCCACTTAAACATGGAAAAATGATACAAGCCATAGACAAATTGGTGTCAGAAAAAAATTTAACAATATACTGGAGAAAAATTCGTGGGCATTTAAAAACACCAGGAGAGGATAAGGAGGGAAATGATAAGGCAGACCATCTGGCTAAGATTGGGGCTGTGATGGGAGAATTGCTACCTTTTGATTATTTAATGGGTGAAATACAAATTGATGCAGTGACACGTTCTAAAGCACCAAAGGAGGTAGATCAACCGGTGGTGCAGTGGAGTCATGACACGCCAGACCAAGATTTGATTGAGGCACAAAAGAATGATCAAATTTTGGGAATCTATTATAATCATTTGATAGATACTGAACAAAATCCTTTAACAGAAAATGATTGTATGGGAAAAGAAGAGTTGAGGGTGTTATTAAAGAACAAAACACGAATCAGATTACAAGATGGACTCATGATTAGAGAATCCATAACAGGGCAAATACAGTGGGTAGTACCCCTTTCATTCAGAGGACTGATGCTACACCATGCACATGATGCCATAACTGCAGGCCATAGAGGTTCACAAAAAACATTAGAAATACTAAAAGATTATGCTTACTGGCCACATATGTCCCAAGATGTGGAATTATATACTAGAGGATGTCTAGTATGCGCCCAATTTAAACCTGCTTCACCAATGCATAGAGCACCATTGATGAAAAGAGGCCTAACTCTCCCATGGTCAGATTTGCAAATAGACTATGTAGGTCCTTTAAAAAGGTCGAGCAGGGGACACCGTTATATTTTGAGTGTGGTATGTTTGATGTCAAAGTGGATTGAGTGCATTCCTGCACCAGATTGTAGTGCGCAAACAGCAGCCACATTGCTGGTGAACCATGTGTTCTCAAGGTTTGGATTGCCACAAAGAATTGAGTCAGACAGAGGAAGTCATTTCACAAGTGCTCTAATGAGTAAGGTATGGCAAATACTAGGTGTGAAAAGGAAACTACATATCGCATATCGGGCGGCGTCTTCAGGTACAGTTGAAAGAAGCAATAGGTCTGTTGTGGATATTTTAAAGAAATTTGTGGCAGAAGCAGGTTCCAGCTGGGATTTGCGTTTACCATTGGTTTTGATGGCAATCAGATCGACTCCTGCCAAAGCAACAGGTGTTAGCCCTCATGAGGTCTTGACAGGTAGGAAAATGGTGTTACCACAACACCTACTATACAGAACACATGAGCAAACTCTAGTGAGTGCATCCACAGTTCATGAATATATTGATGAACTGAGGAGGCATTTGCAACATGCATTTGCTTTTGTGCAGAGAAATCTGGAAAGAGCTGCTGACAGTGCAAAGTCATATTATGATAAAAAGACATCAGCAAAGGAATACAGTGTAGGGGATCAGGTGTACAAGTTTCATTTTGGAAAAAGTAAACAGAAAAATTCTAAATTTCTAGCAGCCTGGCAGGGGCCATTTCGGATTATAGATAAGATCTCTCCTGTAGTGTATAAAATTTTGAAAAATAAAGGTGAAACAGCAATAGAGCAATTTGTCCATGTAAATCAAATCAAACCATGCCATCCCAGACATGAGATCAGGCGGCTTGAGCATGTAGAAACAGATAAAATCCCTTGAACACAAAAAGAGAAAATAAATGGGTACAATCAGGAGGCAGTGACAAAGAAGTTAAAAAGTTGATTGTTATGATGGTACATAAACACTGTAGTATATGTAAAATATAATATAAAATAAATATAAATAAATAAATAAATGCACATATAATGGAAGCTCATGGTTGGTGTGCAAAGAGAAAGTGTGTTAAATATTGAATATCTGCTTGTTTTCTTTTAACTTGTGTTTAATTTCAGAAAAAAAAAAAATGAAATATTTTTACCAAGCATGTTTTATTTTTGGCAAAAGGATGAAGTTAGTATTGTGCTATGTACTTAATTTGTTTATTTTCTATTTTGATTTAGACAATTAACATTATTTGATCGGAGGTTCCGAGATCAGAGCCCGCGGGAGAGACGATGGAGTCCTGGAACCCACGAGGACGGATTCCGGGAAAGCCCCAAAGAGGGGTGAAGACCAAGGCTGCAAAGCGATCAGCATTGAAGATGATACCAATGATCTGGTTGCTGATGATGATATTTGGAGGGATCTTCAAGAATTCAGAAGCACAGGTTGTCATTGAACCTGGACCAGCATCTGGTATCGCGGTGGAAGAGGCACCAGGATTCATCATGAGTGATAGAAGGATGATTTTCCAAAATATATACATACCGTTAAATCCTGAGATTTTGATTGAAAAACACTTGAACAATACCGGAATTAAGATTGAACAGACTAAAGAGTGGCTGGAAATAAGAAAAGAGGACGCTAAGCAGTCAATAAGAGATATATTAATGCAATTGGAAAAAACATTTGTGAATTCAGCAGACATTAAGAAGAAGAGAGGAAAGAGAGGTGCGGTGATGCTCGCGATATCAATGGTATTGTCTATAATTGGAGCAATAATAGGTACCACAATATCAACAGCCAATTCTATTTCGGTAGGAACACTGAGTACTAAAGCACAACAACTGAGTATTGACCTAGAAATAATACAAAAAACATTAGATGGAATTAGAGGGGGACTGGATGAACAAGTGAGATTCATAAATGAAACTGCAATCATTCTAAATGAACAAGCGGATGTAATGCAACGGGCGACTAAAATAATACTTAAGCATGACAGAACTTTAAATGAAATATTGAACATAATGAGTCCTGTTGATAGACTATTAACGAATTATATGAGAGAAGTTCAAACTGCAGTTTCACAATTGATTCAAGGACATATTCCATTGTATTTTGTTTCGCAGGATATCATTCGTCAAATGATAGAAAGATTGACCAGGAGGGAAATTGACATAATACAGGTAAAAATTGCATTCGAAATGGGGAATGCAATGCCGTTATATGTGGACTTGGAAAGACTAGAGATTGGATTTTTGCTATGCATCCCATATGTAGCCCCTGAACTTATTTATCAAACGAAGTGGGTACACAACGTGGGATTTTGGCAAGAGGACAAATTCATTAAGATTAAGACTCCAGAAGTGGTGGCATTTCAGTCATGGGAACCTGAAGTTTATTTAATACCAAACCTGGAAACATGTGTAACATTTAAAGAACAAAATTAGATGTGTCCAGGTAAACCGTTTGTTCCTGATGCCACAGATGCTATTTGTGGTTTGAAATCTGACCCAAGTATATCAGAGGGATGTGAAGTGATTATTAGTAATATGGGGAGTGAAGAAATGGCACAGGCTAAGATGGTCAGAGGTAAATGGTTGGTCAGCACCTGTTTAAAGAACATGACGGTAGTACATTTAAACCATGGAACATACGTGGTTAAACAGGTAAAATATAATGTTTTTTATTTACAGGTTCCAAAGGATGCAATTGTGTCAATTGGGGGATTAACATTGTTTCATGTAACAAATGATGTTTGGGAAAGCCAAGTGGAAAATATCGATTTTTTTCAAAGGGATACTTTTCCAATAGATCCAGATGTGGAATATTTATTGAATCACAAAGAAAGACATGTTATGAAAATGAACTTGCGAAAAAACAATATTACAATTAGTAATCTGGGCATAATAGAAGTGGAAAGATTTAATTGGGGAACCTGGGGGGAACGCTCAATAGTGGGTTTGGCTATCCTGGTGCTAATCATGGGTGGATGGTTGATTGTGCTATCAGTAAAAATGAAAATGTTACTGATTTTACTGACTACGTCAGGAAGAGAAAGATATCCCAATACACATGCATTTTAAAAGAAAAAGAAAGAACAAGTTGTTTTTAGGAATTGGCTTGAATCGTGGCCAGATTCTAAAAACAAAAGGAGGGTATGTAAGGATATTTGGCGTGTTACAGCACAGAGTACAACACTACTACACAGGTAGCAAACAGCATAGAGTACAGCACTACTGCACAAGTAGCACATTTTTTTTGCATTACCACCACAAGGGTGCGGTGCATTGCTATATGGGTTACCAGATTAACAAGGAAAGACAGGCTATTCAGTCAAAAACGATTTTAACATATAAGATGCAAATCTATTTTTACAGTTAAAAGCACACGTCCTCATTTAAAAATGCACACTATTTTTCACCTGAAATGCCTATGGTGCGAGAGACACATTTGAAAATTAACAGCTAACCTATTAACCATTAACCTGACTAATAAAACCTTATTTAACATAACCCACTAATAAAATGTGTTCTCCACTGCAGAATTAGGCATACTCTGAAAGCCATTTAAATGTGTGTGCAGATTTTTTTTTCTTCTCTGCCTGCTTCTCCGTGTTTTTGTGCACAGTAACTGCAGGAAGAAGGAAGTCAGATTTGCAACAATTGCAAATGTATAAGCGAAGCTATTGTTGAGAGTAGGAGGATGAGAGATGATGGATTTCATTGGGACACGTCATACAGAGGGCTGAGATGAAAGTTTTAGTGGGCAGTATCGGGGAAAAAGACGGGCAGACATTTTTCTGCACTACTGGGGAGAAGACCTGGCTGTGGGACTCCTGACTGAATGCAGATTCCTGCGTCCTGCTGAGTCGAGATTGGGGAGAGCTGAAAGAAGGACCTTTCCACTGGCTGAGGCATTCCTATCTGCAAAAGCTGAGAATTCCAGGCAATGACCCCGGTTTGAGAAGGCCAGCGTTCCTTTTTTACTGGAGTTAATCTTCAAGGGAGCCACATTCAGAAAGAGAACAGCCAAAGAGAACAACTAAAAAGATAAGGTAATGAGAAGTGTGGGAGCTGAGTGTGTACGGTAATATGCAGTCAGTGTAGGATTCCTGTGCATGCCTTAATCAAATGCTAATGTTGCAATTTGAGTTCTGTTCTCCGCCACGCTCTTTGCAGTGTGTCATAGACAATGCTTTTACTGTACCATTTTATTTATTTCTGTAAAGAATGAGATCGTGTTTAAATGCAACTTTTATAATACAGAAAAATATTTGAAAACAGACGGGTGGTGTATTTACTATTTACCATTACAATGCCGATGATGTGGGGAGATTTTTAAACAGTGCAATGGTCATTTTAAGACAGATGTGTGCATGTCAGAATCAGTATGAGTAACTGTGAGTGACTGTAGCATAGCTTGTTGGAGGTACATGAGCCAACGGGAAGAGAGACTCTCTGAACATAGCTCCCTACCGTATATAAGGTAGTGGAAATTACCACAAGACTACCACATATAGCTCTCTGTCGTAAATAAGTCAGTGAGTTCGCCCATGGTGGCACACCAACACTATTACTGAAAAATGTGGTATTCCTAAAATGTAGGTCTGAGGTCTTTCTAGTGATCACACGAAAAATCTAAGCAAAGATAAGGGATTCTGGACATTGGGGCCACAAATAAAACAAGGGAATTATGCTCACCAAAATACCACCAACCACGTATACCAAATATGCAGGTCTGGGTGCTGAAATAATGCATGTCCATTGTATTATTGTTGCACATGGCCAAATCTGAATACAAAGAGTGATTATTGCTAAGTTATTTTTCGGCGGTAATAAAATACCGTCAGGCCCCAAATCTCCACAAAATACCCTACAGTCCCCAAATAAATATAATTGATGATAATGATGCCACGATGAATGCAGTTGGGTCCATTAGAATGAATGACGAATGTTGTCACTGTGACTGGTGAGTGGGTGCACTGATGGTGAGACTAAGTCACTGCCACTGACAGCTAGGGCCACACAACTGATAAGGGAAGATACAAGACCCGTGATACAAACGAGTGCTATCACTGCTGGGAGCATCATTGGCACTGGTGTCGATGGAGAATGCTGGCATTCATGAATTAATACCCCGCCACTGATGGCCATATGCAGAGTGAGGGTAGTGAGAGGACATATGATGGCACAGGAGGATATAGTCATAATTGCGGTATACTTGCCATGTAGTGACTATCTGGGCATATAATATATAGAAGGATGCATTGACAGGGCACATCACGGGAGTGCCAGGCATATCATAGCACTGCCTGGTCATGTGAAGCATATATATGCCTGTGTGGTTAGCTAGATGGCGACATGAAGGTACCCGCTTCATATTCCATGACTTGCCAACGTATGGCAAGATACTCATACCACATGCCGGGTGTTGCCATTGTACACCCAGATTCATCTACTACACACCACAAACTGACACAAAAGGATGGAAGTACCTGGCATTTTGTAGGATCCTCCAGTTGCATGATGGCAAGAATGTGCATATGGTAGGAATGCCTGCATGATCTCTTTTTGTAGTAATCACACAATATATGAATTCACAAAAGAAGGGGTCTGCAGCCTTTGCCTCTCCATATGTTATGGACTACACCTACCATCAGACCTAGCCAGCATAGCCAATGTGGAGGGATCATGGGAGTAATAGTCTAAAATATCTGGAGAGACACAAGTTGCAGAACTCTCCTCTAAAACAACCCCACACTAAGAATCAGACACCCAAAATTAAAAAACTAGAACACAAATACACAACCCAAAACACTTTTTTACTCTTTCAAATAATACACTCTTTTTATGCTGACCAACAGATGGACTTAAAACAAGCCGGTCTCGGTAACTTTTTCAATGATTCTTATATATTTGTTTCTGCTTGTTCGTATATTAGCTGCACAGAGCAGCTCTTGCACTCTAACAATTCCAGTTGTCTTGGTTGCCCTTCTCTCTGGAGTGAATAGCGCTTTTAAACAATGAGTGAGGGAACCAAAATGAAAGAATGTGAGTAGGGATGACATTCCATGTTTCGTTCATGATCAGCCACATGTTCTGGTATTTGCAGCAGTGCAGTTAAACACATAATGATAATATAATTGGCACTAAGTCTCCCATGTGACACCAAGTTATAGAAGCATGATACAATGTTGGGTGGAGAACTACTTACTAAAAATACTAAAAATACATCTTTCAAGAATCTGTTCAAATGCTCTAATTTTGCCTAAGGGATAGATTCACCCAATACAATGTTAAACCAATTCATCTTTGCCGAGCACTGAAGCATGTGTCATTGTTGCACTTCAATTAAATAGAACACACCTTGTCTATCCTGTTTAATTCAATTCACTACTGAATTTTGCTCACAACAGCTGAATCTTTATGCTTAAAGTATGCTTGTAACTGTGGCGCCCAGATACCCTCGGGTGGGGTGTGCCTTACAAATAGATAAACAAACAAACAAAAAACAACAGTTCCACTTTCCAGCTATGCACGATTGTAGGAGAATGTCTAATCAATATGCTGCGCAAATCAAAATTACCTTTATTCCTTCAAAAATTGCCCATCATTTACATCATTTTATCCCAGTTAATGATACTGCCTTGATCATGGCAATACTCAAACGTATTTTGAATTTTATCCATGTTTTCAATGTTGCTTTTGTAATGATGGTAACATTTCATGAATGTCTACCACTTGCTGAAAAAACCTTGATTATGTAAACACAGTTTTGCTCATGGCTGATCTTCAGGGACATGCATATGTTGAAATGTATGCACTCTGAGCATGGTACAATAAGTCAAAATATCACCCAAAAATGTTTACATGAAATTCCACCCTTATTCTTTGTTGTTTTAAGTGTAATTTAGCTCAAGTATTTACGAACTTCTCACATTCTTCTGCTTATTTGTCTTTAATTAAGTTTCATTTGATATGTAAGCTGTTTCAAAAGTTAACATCCAATGGTATGGCTTGGCATAGGTGTCCCATAGGAAAGAAAGGGAAACAAACCATCCTTGGCAGCTATATTAGAAACTGCTTCTTTGGAAGCATGTCCCTTGAAAGCTTGCCCAACATGCACTAATGCATCCCTCAGCTTTCCCTTTGGGTAGATCCAGCCAAACTGAGGATTTGAAGGTGTAACTGTCGCAATGAGGCTCAAAACCTCAATAAAAGATAAAATTACCAACAGAGTTATATGAGTGCACAACTCTACTTATTACAGTGCTTCTTTTGATTAGCCATTTGTAAGTATAATTTGGGAGAAAATTGGTAAAGGAAAGCCAAGAAAAATGACTTTGTTTTATTTCAATAAAAGTCATCTAAATCACCAATAGCCATGGGCTTGGCCACCAATCAAAAATGTTGCACACCCGGACGCACATTCAGTTAGATGTAAGTGCTATATGCACAGCCCAAAGTTACATGCCTGCTCACACTGTTTTATGGGGCAAATATGCCTGTTGGGAGGATTCAAAATTAAGTCAATAAAGAGTTGCACATGGTTTAAAATCGTTCTCGCTTCCCTTTGGTAATGCAATAAAGTCACATCAGTAAAGTCTTTTCTCCCCGTCGTTTCTCATAAAATATCTAAATATCTATCTATAAGCTGTAGCTGGCTGGGGTCTCTCAGCCTTGGGTCTCCCTTTGCATACTGTGACAAATCTGGACAATTTGTCTTTTCTCTCCAAAGGGGAACCACGCCCTTTGAGGCTATGGAGGTGAGCCTGCAAAGAAAAACCCTCCCCTGTGAAGTGGGACCTCATTAGGAGTGAATCCCCTCCTGGGGACATAGACTGCCACTCTGGCAAGGAACTCCCTATCCAATGTATGTTTTCTGCCAGTCAGTTACCACAGCGAGCTGAGCGCTCGTTTCTGACATCTGTGTGTAGCCTGCTGATGCAGGTTTGAGTTTCAGCAGGGCCAACTCAGCCTTTCCTCCTTCCAAGGCCATTACATTGATAAAGTACACTATGATAAATATGGTTACAATAACACTAACATGATATAGAGGTCTTACAGAAATGGATCACTATATGTATCAGCAGAAAAAAACATGCTATAACTGCAACTTGCGAAAAGAAAAATACATAGTCCAAAATGGATGCTAATTCTACTCTAAAGGCTTTTTGGAGGATTTTGTCGGCATTGTGAATTTGAGGTGTTTAAGAACAGACTACATCAGTGACTCACTCCCTGAAGTGTGCCTGAAATAAACCTTTAATGAGTCTAGCAATTATTTTATAGAATTCCAGTGAACTGGATGATCTCCAAACAGCCCTTTAAATGAGAAGCAGTACCCTCGAGATAGATGGGGATGCAGATTAATACTCATGCCTCAAATAATTAAGACAAATCAATTGTTTGGCAAAGTGAGTCTGTTTTAATGACAAGTTCATAAAACAGGGAGTACAACGAACATCAGCAATCACTTGATCTTCTCGTTCTCTTTACTTTTGGAAAAAACACAATATTTATAGCAAAAACTTGTCATTGCTGATGTACAACCTGTGCACGTACTAACATCATTCTATGTGGCAATCTTAAAAACCTAACATGCAATGTGATTGGTTATAGGAAGGTAACTTAACATAGGTACTGTATCTGTATATGGTAACGGGAGAGGGGATTGGATAACCAATGTCAGGTGGGGCAACTAAGCCCTCCCTTCAAAATGGCCACTATGAATGTCACTAAAAGTGTGACGTCCCATTGGCTCTACTCACTATATGACCCTAGATTACATGGTCCACTATGATTGGGTTGGCATCAACCCCACTCATACTTGTCCATCTATGTCTAGCAGCATGCAGAAAGAACATCCAGGTGGAGAGAAGCTCGTCTGCACCCCAGGTTCCCACCAATTATGCCATAATCAATCATCACCTCAGTAGTCATGTGTCAATTACTTCTTTGTAGTTTGGCCTTGAGTCTGCTCTGTGAACTTTTAAGGAGATGGGCATGGTGGGGATCCATGCGTACGTGTGAAAGTTTCACCCTTCCAGCCTGCCTTGTCACGTGACTGGACACTTTGAAATCAGCTTTTCTCTGTGTCTTTTTGTATATTTGATTTAATTCCTACCAGTTTTCTGACGTCTGTGGCTTATCTTGACCTTTCTGAACAGGATCCTCTGTTCTCTTCTCTCATTCATTGTATCCAATGTTGGCTTATTCCAGCCAGATAAGACCTCGGCTTCTTGGCATGGTCATCCTTAGCTGAGTTTTTGCTCTGTCTTGATTCTCAATTTTCTTGCTGTGACACACTCCATTTGAGGCCTTTTGTAACCTTTGTTTAATTCTGCTCATATGCATAGTGGACTTGCATCCATACATAAAGTGTTTCTTGAGGAATATACTTGTAAACGTTGCTGCAATCTATCGACTATTTAGCATAAGCAATCTTCACAATTTCTTTTCCTCTTGCAGTTACTTGCATCTGTACACATTTAAACTAACTAAATATCTTCATCATTTATGTGGCATAAGTTTCTTCATCTTGGCATCAACTTACCCCGGGCTCAAGATGTCAATTATCCATGGTATCTCCTTGGTATTTCGTCTCTTGTCAGTATTCTCAGGTCATTACATATTCTATATGTGTGTCAGTCCGATTTTTTCTGACATCACCATTCATCTGCTTCTTCAGGTATTTTATTCAAACAACCGTCATATTGTTTAGAATGTAGATATGGCTTTTTTTATGGATACCTTACTGTCCAGGTTTTCTTAGTTGTCGGTATATTAATAGGTGCTGTTACACTAATAGGTACTGGGCAGAGCCCATATGCTGCTCTTTGCTGATTTAACTGTTCTTCATACATCACATACTTTGGTGTGAACTCAATAGGTAATGGGAGGGCGGCAAATGGAATGGGGGCGATACTCGACACTTCCTCTTCACCAGAAAGACAAATGATTTGTTATTCCTATTCTTTCTTATTTGGGGTAACTGCTCAAAGTATTACACTTGTGGAACCCCGTTTTTTTTTTTTTTTTTAAGAAGCCTGAACAAGAATGCCAGCCACTCTAGAAACAAAGAGGCACATGGCATTGGCCACAGCCCGGGAGATTCAATTTGTTTAAAAAAAAGTTAGTTTTTTCATTTGTTTTTAGCGGTAGCAAGGGAGACCGGAGGGGTCGCAAGTGTCACACCTAAATGACATCCCTGTTATTATTATTATTATTATTATTAGTCTATTATCTGCCTATATGGAAACTGGAAAGACTGTTATTGGTTCTGTTTTTAAACCATAAAACAGTGACACATCTTCTGTGTCTTTGCCTTCAGATAATGCTGGATGTCGCCTGAATGCCTCCGTTAAAGAGCACCAGCAGAACACTCTTACCCGTGATATTATTTTGTATTGGTTTGATTTATAATTTGTATTGTGCTTATCCTTTAGGAACCAAGCAGAAACCAGCATCAAGGTGCAGCTTTTCCATTCCTAAATAATCAATTTTGCCCTATCGACACCCGAAATGTATTGAAACAAGTAGGTTTTCAATTTTTTGAGAAAAAGAACAAAAGAGTCCGGGGTTTCCGAAGATCCGCAGGCAATGCGTTCCAGAGACGGGGTCCTTAACAGAAAAAACAATGGTCACAGTGAAAAACCAAGTGGGATGATGATTAAGGCCTCTTTGTGGATAAATGCCCGCTGTGGGCATCTATTAGAAAGAGAGAGAGGGACAAGTGAAAAATGAGACACATGTAGAAGTATTTAAGAGTATGCTCACTCTATTCTATTTCTATCATCTCTTTTAGTCTTGCTTCCTCCTTGATGTCTGAATTTGATGTGCGAAACCATTAACAGACATTGCATTAGTTCCCTGTATTGCACTGTATTTCTGGAAAGTGCATTGCTTTCGATATGCCAGGGAACATGCACACAATACACCTGGAGAGTTGACATTTCTTCTGAATTCAACAATGATTTAAAGCAATTGAATGACCAGGCTGCCACCTGTCAAATATGCATGCAATGAAGTGTACCATTGTGCAGATAATACTTAACAAATATGCATGAAATGTGTACTTGAAAATTGCAGAGCCCTCATCTGAAATCATAGATCCTTGTGTACTGACATGATGCTCGCTCCACCTTTTAAGTGCAGTGTCCTCATATTAGATTGCCGAGCACCATGCCACATTTGGTCCGCAAACTAGCAACCAAAGATTTACTTGCAAAGCAAATCAAGCAGCAACTACACCCAGCAAGACAGCACAAAAAGCTGCTAAATGGAACACTACAGTATATGTATTCTCATAATTGGTGATTGCATGCAAATTATACTTTTTTGGCACATATCATGTATCGCCTTCTTCTAGAATGCAATAAACTGACAACTATTTTCATGCAACTGTAAATGCATAATATATCACATAAAGTACTTCTCCTGCAATGCAATGTCTGAATTGTTATGTAGGTGCAGACTATGATCTGCCGAACTCCCAGGCAATCTGAAGTAATTCAAGGCTGTGGCAATGACAGTTCGGAATTATACAACTATCACATAACACACCATTACTTCACGTGAAATTTAGAGCACACACGGGAGTAGTTTGGTGAAAGGAAAAGGGTATGCAATGGTTTAGAGTTCAAACGAGTTCAGGAGAAGGTAGACAATGTGATCACTGTAGATACAAGTGTGATAGAGAACGTCAGCACAGACGGTAAACATGATCTGTGTAAAATGGAAGGAGTGTTAATTAAATATCAAGATTCAATAGTAGGAAAATCAGGCCCCTACTTCATTTCAACATCTCTAAGCATCTCTTAACCACTGTTGTATTCTCTAAACTGTACTACTGTGTGTACAGAATTGCCATCTGGCAAGGGTGCAAAGCCCTGACTTTTTTTATTTGTAATAATAAATAAAACAATGAGGGTTATTCCATCTCCAAAAGGGTAATCTACTAACCAGATTCCCCTTTTCCATCAACTCCATGCCAAAAGCATAACGGACGTTTGCCCTGCCTCATCAGTAGCCATATCCACGACACCTGCCCTACGCGTGTCATAGAGCAGGTTCACAATTCAAAAAGATGCCCATGGAACATCCAGAGCAACAGCCAAGTTCCTGTGGCACAGGGGCGACATTTGGGACATCCCCCTATACCAAAGCTATGCACGAGTTTAGGCATAGTGCATGGCACTACTTATGATCATGGCCGCCACATCCCAAATTGATATGGCACATTTGTCCGCTCCTGTGAGTCAGCTCTGCTGCGGGAGATGATGTGTATTCTGGTCATGCAGATGGAGATTAGCAAAAGGCAGGGCAGGGCAGGGACCTGGGGTGGCCCGGCCTCCTCTTTTATCTCTTTGGCAGAGGGTGTTACCTGGCCGCATAGAGACAACTGCACAACAGACAGCTGTCCTAGGCCTGGGCATCAAAGTAGCACACCCATTGAAAAGGAGTAGCCTCACACCAGGGTGCTGCATTTCTAGAGACTTATATTCTCGGTGAGAAGGCACAGGGGTGGGATTACAGTAGGGAGAAGTGCTATGGTCAATGAAAGGTGACTTGAACCATTTTGTTTCTCTCCGTCACTCCTTCTCTTTCCTGTTTCCTCCACTTCCCTCTGGAGCAAAGCACTTTGGGTGTGACATCAGAAGGGCAATTCCACTCTTTTCAAAAGAAGGGGTCTCCTCTCAAGACAACCTAAAGACCAACTCTGAAGCACCTGAGAAGAACTCACTGGACCTCCTTTTGGGAAAGGTGCATTTTCCAAAGCCCTCAGCCTTAGATGTAGAAGGAGCCATCCAAGGCAGAGCAAAGATCTGCTACCTACCGACTCCTAGGGCACATTGCAGGTGATCCTTAGCTGTGGACCAAGACTTGCCACTCTTCACTGGAATCTCATAAAGCTGGAGAGCAGAGCCTAAATGGAACCATCCTGCCCTCAGGGACGTCATTTAGGGGTCACAACTGCGACCCCTCAGTTCTCCCTTGCTACCCCTGTGGTCTCACTTGCTACCCTTTTTTTAATTTAAAGTCATGCTCCTGGGCTGTGGCCAGCACCATGTCGATCTTTGCTTCTCGAATGGCTGGTTTTCTTGTTCAGGCCTCTTCAAACAATTACAAAAAATTAAAAAAAATTAAATAAAAGAACAGGGGTTCCACAAGTGTAACACTTTCAGCAGTGACCCTAAATAAGAAAGACAAGGAAAGAATAGGAATATCAAATAATTTGTCTTTCGGTAATTCTATACAATAAATGCTAGACTCATTAAAGATTTATTTCAGGCACACTTCAGGGCATGAGTCACTGATTGTGTCTGTTCTTAACCACCTCAACTCAGCCTTTCATCCTTCTGAGGTCGATAAATGTGTTCCAACACAGCTTGGGTGATATTGTTTGGACATTTGTCCTATATAAAACGCTTAAGCGTACGTTATATATAACAACACATCATTATCATTTGGCCATGGACGTCTCCTTGCAGTCACAGAAATTTGTTAATATGGCCCTATACACACTGATCTTAACGATACATATGGTGATTCATTCTTGTATGAAATGTATGTCACATTATAGTGATATTGTAACCATATTTTTCGTAGTGTACTTAAGAACAATGCTCTGTGATGCCACTTCCTGTTTTGTCAAGGAGTGAAAGGTCATGTATCATCGCTTCCCGCGATATAACTTTAGGGTGTGGTCAAATGAGATCACTTCCTGTGATGTCATCAGAGGTCAAGGGTCATGTAATGTCACTTCCGGTACCCCTGGCATTTTGGTGAAATTACGCCCCTGCCTGTCCTTGGGGCCCTTTGAGTGGGTCTCAGAGCAGGCAGAGGACAAGAACAATTGTAGCTTCCTGTTCTGCCGCTCCTAACCAGTTGCTACCTGTTCACCACACCTTGAACAAGAGGGAAGATGCTGGCGTCTTTTGCTAATCCATCAATCCGAAATATTGCTTTTACTTCAACCAGCTCGATACTGCATTGTGTCCTACCTGCAGCAGTCACTTGGTAGGCCCACATCTACTGCTCAATCCTGGGACCCAACCCATTCCCCTGGATAGTCACACGCTAACTCTGACCATGGGTTACAACCATGACTCAACCCACCTAGCCCTCAAACAGTTGCTTCACCGATCTGCACCCAAGATAACCACTTGGATGACCATTGCCCACTGACTGCCTCTTGGAGCATCGCACATCGACCCCTCCAAGCTGCAAAAAGCAGACTCAGCCTGGCAAAGAGATCCTAGTACTGCCCCAACCTACATCGCTCAGAGCCCACCTTTGACCCTACTGAATACATGCTTGTTTCTTGGGCCCACATGATCCAATGTGCCCAAACTGAGACTGATCCGCTCACATCATCATTCATAGTTTGACATCCAACAACCCACCAAGATTCGATACATACCATGGACTGCCCCCTTGGTCCACTGGGACCCTAGAGACTGCTTATTTCACCTCACCCCCTTCTTCCATCTAAGACATATACTTTTGTGGTTTGTATTTGCCTATCACCCCACATTCAGATGGCTACTTTCTCCAATCTGTTGCTTCCTCTCCGTCTTCCACAAGATTGGGGTTCTGTACAAGGTTTCTATTTCATTCTATTGCAGATGGTACATGTAATTAACGTGTATCTATTTTTATAGAACCTTGACTGAACATTCCCTTTATTTTGATCTTTGTTACTGTGTTGTTTGGGTAACTACTGAATCACATTCACGCCCATCTTAAGAGCATATCCTTATCTCAGCCCACGTTACCACAAAAGGCGAAGGAGGTATATCTCTTTACTGTGCATGTTTTATCTTTCTGATTGTGCTGAGTTTTGGTTTGTAGAAGTATGCTGTCTGGGTGTGTCATTTTCCCCCACTCCTGCATAGCAGAATCCTATTCATCACATTACGCCAGCATCTTCTTTGGTCCCCCAAACAATGCTTTCTGCCCTTTTGCCAAGATCATTAACTTTGCTACCAGTACCCCCTCACTTTGCACCTTCTTCCTCGTAGCATCAGCAAGCTTAATGGCTGATGAGGCAAAACAGGGACACATTTATATTTATTCCACTGTATCTATCCTCCTCTACAGGCCTTCTAGTAATCTGTGTTCCATCACCTCAACTTCCTTTATAGCACCTCACCCTCCCTGTAACTCCGCTTGCTTCCCCTCTCTCTCTTTTCTTCCTCTACTTGCATGGAATAATCTTCCTCAAGACATCCGAGAAACAGTCCAAACTGTTTTGCTCAAAAACAAACTAAAAACCTGCCTCCTCGCCTAAGAGCTAGCCCCAATAAATACTTCTCATTGGCCTTCTAGCAACAACAAAAAAAAGAATCCCTCATCTATAGCCTGCCTCTCTCCCTCCCTTTCTCTTCCTCCACTCTAGTACTTCATCCATCATGATCACATCTCTAACATAGCTGGGCGTACCCCCCTACCTGCATTCAAAAATGACTAATGTTGGTTGTCCGTAACCTATGTCCACCTTCGTATTTTCTCTGGTGACTCTTCTATCTCTCCCCTTCACATCCTGGTCAGAATGTCACTCAAACTCACCCCATCGTAAGAAGCTCACTGCTTCCTGCAAAACCTAATTTATTTTCCATTGTACATGTTTTTGTGGTCAAAAGATCATTGTGCCTCCTTGTATATAACTACAATAAACAATAAATAAATAAGCATGAAAAGGAGACAACTAAATGTGCTCTCAGTGTGATGAGGTTCAAAGTGATCACAACGCGTGTCAGACATTATTTTTGCGGAAGTTGAGAATTCTGTCTAAAATGGTTTGACACATTTCTGCATGCTATTCAACCAACTCAAATCGCAGACATAAGGGCCTGATTCATGAAAGCGTTTTACAATGGAAAAGTCACATTGGAAAACGCTTTGTAAATCACGCCCACATTCTGATGTCAACCTTAAAGGAGGAGATTTCTTTCATGCTATGCAATTCAAAGCACAATACAGCTATTATTTGTTTATGTATTTTCTTTTGATTTATGAAATACGTGTTGATATTGCATAGTTTGAAAAGAAATATATCAGGCGATGCGATATGAACAAATCTGAAATGTTGAAATGATTGGGGAGCTTTTAAAAATGCTGAAACATTTCTGTTAATAGCTGTTCTTCTATACAGTAATATATTTCTAAAGTAATATATTTCTAAAGAACAACGTGAACGCTGCATGAACGCTGCCATAACAATGCGATTCAGACATATAAGAAGCATTTTTAGCATTAGCAATACTTAATTGCGGCAGAGCCTTACACTAGTGAGGTGTGAAAATCCCGGTGCTTCAGGGATTTAATACAAAATACTAATCCAATTAAGAGAGCGACATTAGGAAACCATGCGGCTTATTGCAGGCGGCTGGAAGTTATTTCTTAAAACCAAACATGCTTTAATAAACCCTTTTAGTCATGGCACACTATAAAGAAGCACATCCATATTTTTCGCGTATGAAGATGAAATATCCATCCGTGTTCAACTGTTGTGTAATCTATTTCATTCTTGGATTTTAAAGAAGGATATTTAGAGAGCCTTACTCCTGGCTGGGGCGTATATAAGGAAAGCCAAGGCGGCCAGGTTCTGAGAGCGCCAGTTGGTATACTTCCAAGGACGCTGCAGACATTTCATGTTTCGTGACATGTTTCTTTTCTCCTCCTGATTTCCGTAGCTATTGCTCCATATGAAGTGACATGGTACCCGCCTGAACACTACCTGTCAAGACCGTTTGCACTTTGCAGAAAAATAACTGCCAGCTATATTTAAATGAGCTTCGCAGAGTCAACAAGCCAACGCAGCAGCGACCGACGCGCGTGCCGCCTTGGAGAGGCATCACTGTCCAGCAATAGACTGTGAACCCGGGACACACATTCGTGTTATAGGTTCAGAGCGGCTCCCTAGCTTAAATCACTGTAGATGGATGTGGGTCAGGCGCTGAGAGGTGAGCTACTGTAAAAGGGCCAATAACAAAACGCCTATAAAACCGGGAAATAAATTCTTCACTTTTTTATTGTCATGTTTTGACAGGTTTTGACTGTTTTATGGGCTATTAAAAGTGTCTTCTCCGCTGAATCTGTCGGCAGCTGTTGGTAATAGGCAGCGATGGCATTGCCAGCAGTTGCGGACGTTACACGCGTTATCCGTTTTCTTCCTCAGCCCTTATTAGATTTGAAAAGGAGGCGCGCCAATGCTTTTCGAAGGGCACCCCTTCTGCTGTGGCACTGTGCGTGCGGTTAGCGCGCTTACCCGATGAAGTGCAACAGTGACTGGCATTTTTGCCCGGATGACGGGCAGTTCTGTTTATCTGGCAAGTGCAATAACCAGTGCTGAAGGGCCATCTACGTGGACTCTTATGTGCAAGAACCACATTTTGAACTTTTTGATCCGTGCAAATATTGCTGCTAAATTACCCCCACCCCAATCAGCCCCCATTGCAAATGTGCCTGTCTTCATTGTGATGTATGTGTTCCACCTCCTAGAATGGGCAAGGTGTCAAACGAATCTTATTGGTCCAGTAAATAGTCCTGTCAGGGATATCGAACACTGTTAAACTCCACAGTGTGTACTTGTGAGAACCTTTTATAATATAAGAAAGGTGTTTGTTATCTGCAGAGCACTCATTATCTGCACGCTTTCATTTTACCACAATCTATGCCTTGCTTAGATGTGTAGTAATTTGGGAGGCACGAGTTAAGAATACAGAAAATGCAGTATCTCTCCCTATATGTGTAGTACTGCAACATGCCTAAATATGTTTTTTAAACTGGATTTATTAGCAGATTCCATTTGATTTTCAGAATGCACGGAGTGTTGCCATAGTCTATTCCTATGGATTGATGCACTTCAGCTGTTACCTGTAGGCGTGCATAGCAGAGGCATAGCCATGGTTGTCTTTCAAATGGGGCATGAAGCTAATGTAGTTTGGCATCTGTACATTTACATCTGTAAATGCTCACACATCGCTGCTGAGTGGGAATTGACAGATTTTGGATGGGCCGTGACTGCTCTGACCCTACCATATCTACGCCTCTAATGCACACACCAGGAGAGTACAGATTGGAACTGATTAGGCAATAATGCATTGTGTGGAGGGCAATACTGGGTGGGAATGGTCGGAAGCCCAAGATAAAAGTTTTTTCGGTCGAAAAGTTAAAAAAAATAAAGACAACTGCACATTTGGGGCCCGATTCATGGAATAAGCTGTGCAGGAAAAAGGAGACTTGTGCGTGAAATCGTACAGAAATCCCTGTTCGAAGATTTATGGAATTGAATGCGCGGTACTTGCGTGGAGCCCATGCAGGCTCAGCACTTGCGCGAGACTCCAGGCAGGTCGTGGTTGAGGCCTCTGTAGAGGGTGGATACTTGGGCGGAACGCAGAAAATGGGGAAGAACTTGCTCAAAAGTGGGTGTGCTGAGGGACGGCCTGCAGGCACTCCCTCGCACGCCCACAACGGCGCATGTAAAAGCAAATTCATGGATTTGGCTCTGCATCCTCTCGCCTGCGAAAAACCCATGCACAGCCCTCAAACTCTACGACAGCCGAAATGCGGGCGTAGGTACTCGTCATGTGGATGCGCGAATATAGAGGTGCATTTGCATGTCGGATTGAGGGGTGCGTGCAAGCAAACAGGGTTCCAATCGTACTTTGGGGGTGCGTACACAGCGTAGCGGGGTCCAGGAACGGTTTACACATTTCACACGCAGGTTTTCACAAGTTATGATTAACTCTGCGCATGTTGTTAGCGGTACCGGTCACAGTCATGCGGGACCCGGCACAGGGTCCAAAGGTGCAGGCCTGCTTGCGGGGACCCCGGGCACCGATTTCAGGGAACATGTATTTACGTCTTGAGTACGTGCAAATGTAGCAGTTTCTGGCTGTTTTGTCTCTGAATGTGGGCATGTTGTGGGCGTTCTAGCCACCACTTGCACATAGGGGTATAATGCACATAGAATTCCATGAATATGCATCACCAGCACATTTTTATCTGCACTCTGTGTCGTGCGTAGTCGTTCTCGGCACGCAGGGCTTATGGGAAAAAAGACAGTGATTTAATGAATCAGACCATTGGTACGCATTGGGCATGGTCAAAAAGACTCAAACCCATAATATCGAACAAGAGGAGCAGCGGTTGCGGGGGGTGTCCCCTGCTCCCCTAGTTTGGTATTACGGGCTGAGGGGGCTGTAGGGGTGTTGCCTGCATATATTAAATGCACAGCGGGGGACAAACAACCAAAATCCCAAAAGCTTGAGCTACAAAATGTGAACAAGTGGGCTTTGCAATATTGTAACTCGAGCTTTTGGGATTTATTTTTTCAACGTAGATCCTCTTCAAGTCTGAGCGTAGCGGGGCTAGCCCCCACTATGGCCCTCTCATTCATTCTAGACAATTTACATAAATAACTTGCACACAAACATTTGATTGTTTTGGAAGAAAAACAGGTCACTTTACTAAAGAGTCAACTTATGGGCGATCCCTGCAATGCCCAGGCCCCCAGGGAACCTAGTCCTAAGCACATTCCCTGATGGCCTTCTGCCATTCCCAGGCTCAAACAAGTGAACCCATCACTTCGGTTTAACATACCTTCCAGTGTGAGCTACGTCATGCACGGATAAACCCTTGTGGGTCAAAACCCGCTTCTGGTAGCATTTTCTCCCAGGTACAGCCAATTTCCTCCCATACCTATGTATGGAGCAAAGTCCAGGCCACTGAGCAATTGTTCAGAAGTCTAACTGACTGTCTTTAAGGGTGAAAGTGCCCATTGTACCCACCTGGGTAATGACTACCACTAGAAAACGCAGCATGATCCCTCTACAGCTAGGATTGTCCCATATCTCTGCTGAGCTTTGGGAGTGACCCCGCCATGACCCCGTATGGCTCCACACCTCATACTTGCATCCAGCTCTCAAGTGTGCACCAAAGATATCTAGTAGAAAAACATTGTGTCCTCTGTCGATAAAAGTACTCCATCTGACAAGAAATTGGCTGGATCTTTTCTGCAGAGCATCCTGTCTGATGAAGCCCAACCCTTGAATCTGTATTAACCTCTCCATCATCCTATTTATCCTCTGTCTATCTCTCTCAACCACGTTACTTGATCAGCAACCTCACCATTACTGCCTGGGTATTGTTTCGGACAAATCTATTTTAGTATCCCGCAACATTTGTTCCATGCCCGCTAGCATGTGGTTGATTGATTGTTAATTTATATAGCGCCTATACACAATGTGTTTCAAAGCGCTTCAAGGAGGGAGGCAACATAGGAAAAATACAGTTACATTCAATAAAAGTCCTTGAAACAATACAGAATGTGAAAATTAACTATCGTAATAGGCCTGACGACATTTCAGTTAGTGCAAGTGCACAGAACAAATAAGGCAAAGAGGGAAAGGAAAAGAAGGAGAACAAAACAAGCAGTAACATTACTATGCCTGACGACAATTGATGTAGTGCAAGAGGTAAACAAGAGGAGGGGTGCGGGGGTGGGGGGATAAGAGAGGGGAGAAAGGGAATAACAAGACACGCTACTGTGCAAATTTGTCAGCGACAAATTAATAGAGATGGGGAGGGGGGAGGAAGGAGAAGACAAGGAGGGGAGGAGGGGAGACAGACAAGCTCCTATCAAAAGTCACAGGAAGAAATTATAAGAGTAAGTGCTAAGTGGGAGGGAGTAAGAGAGGAGCAAGAAAGATAGAGGGGCGAGGTGTAGGAAGGTGGTGAAAGAAAAGAGATTAGTGGAGTGGGTAAGGGGCAGAAAGGCAGTTTAGGGGGGCAAGGGGGCACACAGACACTCACGGGGTAAGGGGGCACACAGACACTCACGGGGGGTAAGGGGGCACACAGACACTCACAGGGGGGTAAGGGGGCATACAGACACTCACTGGGGGGTAAGGGGGGTAAGGGGGCACACAGACACTCACGGGGGGTAAGGGGGAACACAGGGTAAGTGGTGCAGTAGCAGACCCCTGCCTAGAGAAGTAATATAATGACCACCATGGGGGAGTAATGAAAAATGTAGGCACCATGCACATTCCCAGGTGCCTTCCAACTGTGGGCAGCAAGGCGGTGACCCGCATCCCCGACACATCAGGCCAAACCATTGTTCTCAAACCTCCGTTGCTAGCCCTCCCATGTCAATGATGGGCCACAAACAAATAACGATGACCCAGAACCTCGAATCTGCTGAAGGTAATCAGAAAAACTAAAGCCCACATCCATCAATACTGCACAGGGCATCTTTATTTACATGTTTGCACATGTGGAAAACAATTAACAATAGAGTTGTGAGTTTCTTTCCTTGTAGTTTTTGGACCGACAGCGCGAGCAGTGCGGGCTGGGAGCACAGCAGACTCAGCAAACGGCATCAAGCGCCTCAATTGAGAGTGGAGCAGACGTTTCGGGGTGAATTGTGGTACACACCTTTGGTGCAACTGCTTCTGGCGGCTGTCCAGCCTTTCTCTACAGTTCCCCAAGGGGAGGTGTCCATGTTGAAGATCTGAATGTTGATAAAGGGTAAGCTGGGGGCTGTGACTCTGCATATAGAACTGTGTGCTGCACATCACGGCCTGCCCATTTTGCTTGTGTTTTAAAACAACTTTTCCTCACTCTCTTGCTCGTTACTCGTCTTCCTTATCTATTAAGGAGACCAATGTCAGTGACTGCAGGGTCCTTTTTTGGGATCCATTGAGCTACACACGCAGTATTAACACGATTCACTGAAGTGCACAGCAACCCACCGCCACCCATTGAGGCAGCCTTTCATGCGGTGTAGTGCACAAGCTTTTCTCTGTGCACCTCCACGACTGAAACAAGAGTGCCAGTGAGTGCAGACAGCCTGTAGAATTGATGTGCCTTGCTTCGTTGTTACACAGACCTTCAACAGTGTATGACTTTCTTCTTTTTTTAAACTCCCAGCAGGCGCAGAGTACAGGTGAGTGCAGACAGCCTGCAGATGGGCTTGAGTGCAGCTTGGGGGTAGCAAGGTCAGAGACATCAGATTAATTCTGATCTGAGGCCTAGATGGAGGGGTGAGTCTCTAGCGAGTACTCCAGTCGGTTCTTGATGACTGAGTGACTGTGCTCTTCTGTTGATGTATAGCATATGTAGTAGGGATAAAATCACAGTTTCAAATACAATCGCGGCCAGAGCTCACTGTATGGCAAAGAAATCAAAGCTGGCTATGGATGACCTAGGTGTCCTGATGGATCACGCCCCTGCTCTTCCACTTCCCGCTTCTCCTGTTACCCTGGAGGACCTAGGGTCACAAGGGACACCCTTAACATCTGGGGGTTGGAAAGGAATTAAAAGTACCCATGGGTGTGAATATGAATCGGACAACTGGTGCACTGTCGGGCTGTAGCTCCAGGAGACCGAAAGGTAAAGCATTACGTAAGCGGTATGGGGCTACAACTACCTAATTTTTCAGCAAAGAAACAGAGGAGCCAATGGCCCTCTCAAATATGGGGAAAAACATGAGACTATCCAATCCTGATGCAGAGCTTTTGGATATCAACCTGAGCCATTTTCAAGGAGAGGAAGAGCAACTGTCTTGTGACATGTCTTTTATTACGGAAGAATCCTCTTCGGATACTCCTCCCACTTTTGATAACTCACAGGATGTATTGGATATGGACGTTGATGACCGTATGAACGGCTGCTCACCAAGATCCATTAGAAGCAAGGATTATAATGCCTTTGTGAGGAGCTTTAACCATCCTGAGCTGGAAAACATTAATATACAGGATGGATCTGTTCTACATGCACTAAATGATGTGCTTTCATCGTTTGTGAACGTGTATGTATATACAAACATATAAAAATGGAAGTGAAATGACACTGTTAGTTTGGACTTGGATAGTCTGAAATTGGACAACTTATTTAAGGCGGAGGAAGTTTGTGCACAATTTAAGAAACATGTCCAATAGTCACAACTCAGTTTCACAGCCTGAACGTCTTTTTGTGCTCTGGGGATACCGGTCCCTTCCGCCATGCCTGGTACAATGGGCAGGGGTCATGCTAGGGATACCAGTAATAAAGAGTCTCAAGAATTTCTTGCAATCTGAAACACAGATGGACTTGACTGAAGCAAATTGTGCTCAAGAGGGGGTCATTGTGGAGTCTACCGCACCTTTCACACAACTAATACACTCTGTACACACTGATAGAGATACAAGCAGTAACGTCTCGATATTAATTCAGGGAACAAATGTGCAGCAAGTATACGAGAAGGTTGTACAAGGTGAAAAAATAAATAAATGTGAAGGCAAAAAGAGCAAAGAGCAAGGGGTTGAGGAAATTTTTGACAACTGTGACTAAGCTGATAACTCCCCCTACAGTTGGTAAGAGAAGGGCAGCTGGTAGCCAGCAAGAGGTTAGTGCCACAGATGGCCTACAAGGCTGAATTCCTCTCATGCTCATTCTGCAACTATTCTCTTGCATCTGGATCCCTCCCATCCTCTCTCAAGCACTCCCTTGTGCACCTCATTCTGAAAAAGCCTTTTGCTGATCCCTCGTGTCCGGCTATCTACCGCACTATCTCTATCACTCCCTTCCTTGTGAAACTCAGGGAAAGGCTGGTCTTTCCCCAGCTTACCGAACACAGTGAGCTCGTTGTTTGCCTCCACGAACATCAATCTGGATTCTGAGCATCCAGAGGCATGGAAACGGCTCTCCTGAACACCCCTTTGACATGGTCAACCATTCTATCCTCATAAAAATTCTCCATGACACCCTTGTCATCTCAGGTATGGATCTGGACTGGTTGACCTCCTTTCTCACTGACCGTCCTTCCCAGGTGATCCTGGGTCCCTTCTCCTCCTCCATCTCTATTTCTACCTGCAGTGTTCCCCAGGGCTCTTCCCTCTCGCCCGGGCTCTTTAACATTTATCTCGCTCCCCTTGCTCACCTAATATCTACCTTTTCCACAAACCTTCAATGTTACGCGGATGACAACAACTCTTCTTCAAACTTCCTGTCACCTCTCTTCCTACCTCCACTGACTGCCTCTCTGCTATCCAATCTTGGTGCACCTCTAACACTCTCTGTATTAATGCCAGAAAAACTGAGATCCTTCCCATCAGGGATCCTGTCCCTGCTTCCTCCCTTCACTCTGGCCATCCTCTATAGGCCCTCCTCTCTCCTTCCGCTGAAGCTAGAAACATTGGTGTCCTCTTTGACACCTCCCTCTCTTTTATTCCTCACATCGTGGACCTTGCCAAGAAGGCCCATTTCCAACTTCACCTCCTTAGAGGCATTCTCCCTTTCCTCACCTTTCCCCAGAAGTGTAATGTCTCCAGAGCTCTGGTACTCTCCAAGCTTGACTACTGCAACAGCCTCTTCCTAAATCTACCTTCCTCCTCTCTCCGCCCCCTCCAACTAATCCAGAATAGGGCTGCAAGAGTTACCGTTGGCCGCAATCCCAGGGACCGTATCTCTCCACCCCTTAAATCTCAGTATTGGCTCCCGGTTGCTCCAAGGATCAAATTGCAATCCCTCTGCATCATCCACAAGGCTGTTTGGGGCCGGGTCGAACACGCTACCTGCAAATCGCTTTTACTAAATACTCTCCTTCCTGATCTCTCCGATCATCTGGATTCAACTCTCTGCTGGTCAAGCATTTCTCTAAGCAGAGAGCTGGTGGTCACTCCCTTTCTTCAGTTGGCTCCTTCCTATGGAACCGCCTCCCTCTCTCTCTCTCTTTCTTGAACTAAATCTCCTTAAGTCTGCAAGCACCTCAAGACTTTCCTTTTCTCCCTTCCTTCCCTTTCCATCTGACTTGCTAGTCCCCCACAGTCACTGAGATTGGCCACCTCGGCCCTCAAGAGTCTAATTGGGTCCTGGCCTTCCTCCCAATCACATACAGCACCCGCTGCCCCTCTGCACTTGACTTTGGACCCTTCCTGAACTGTGGTGTTCCTCTGGTCAGAGCGCTTACTCAATTGGTGGCTGACCTCCCTCTCACCAGCTCTGCCTAGCACTTCCTGTTGCCTGCATTGGGCACTCTAGCACCCCCCTCCCCATCAGGGTCCCCTCTAGTACTTAACCCCTCCCTCTCCCACTTTCTTTCTGCACTTGTATGCTCCGAATGTCGCAAGGCCTAGTAAGACCGCTGTTGTCATTTGCTTTTTCATTCTCTTTCTCTGCACTTTTTTGTTTTCCACTTCCCTTTCCTTGTGGCACTTTCAAACAATATTCAGCTCTATAAGCGCCTTATAAATGACCAATAAAATAAATGTGGCCTGCTCTAGTTGGCCCCTCCCCTCCACTTCCCCTGTGCAGAGACATAGTTCCAGCATGCAGCGCACCACGCGCGCGCACCAGTAAGTGCACGGAAGTGTGCTGTTGGCTGCAATCGACTTTAACATGGTTCTTGGACTTTCATTTGCAGTGGGTTATTTACAAGGACTCAGCTCGCGAACTGCGAGCGCCAGGAGGAAGTCTTACGCGGCAACACCCGGACACTGCCTGACTTTCCTGTAAATATACATGAGCAATTGGATTGAACACGTATATTTGCCCTTGTGTCTCTCTAGATTTGTATCCGTTTGGATGCGCCCACCCCCTTTTACAAATAACTAGACCCGTGTCCGATTGGATACACCCACCTTTTGTGTAACCTACCCGATCCTTGTCAGTTTAGACACGCCCATGATACTAATTGTAGTTTTATATTTTTTTTTAATTTGTAGATCCAAGGATTGGCCTGCTCTAGTTGACCCCTCCCCTCCACTTCCCCTGTGTAGAGACAAAGTCCCAGCATGCAGCGCACCACGTGCGCGCACCAGTAAATGCAAGGAAGTGTGCTGTTGGCTGTTTGAGGCGCGAGGTGCATTGCGCGAGGACTATGCTGCAGTGCAATAAGGGGAATAAAGTATCAATACATGTGAGGAGAACTACATAGTTTGTTTGATTATTAACAATGCTGTGCAGACTATAGCCGAAAGAGTGTCCACTAGAGAAACTCTGTTAAAGATCAGTGGAACTAGAACTGTATTTTAGCATCTATCTGGTTGTTACTTAATAACTTTCAATTGAGGATGAATCTAAGATCTAACAGTAGTACAGATATTGAAGTGAAAAAAATAACTTATATGATCCAGCATCCTAATCTTGCTTGTAAAAGAAAGATCATTAGCAAGCAGGGTCTCTTACCTGAAGCCAAACTAGCTAAAATGACAGAATTTGACAGAATTGAGTCCATGAAGTCGGCTAACACTAACCTGGCAGAGAGTGTAAGATCTGAGATAAGTGCTGAACTAGTGGATGATCTCTCCAACAGACTGCCATGTATCGACACTAAATTACTCTCTGAGTTGTTAGAAACTCAAAACAATAGAGAGGTGATGAGTCTCCATAAGAGAATAAGTGTACGGATTCTTGTAACATATGTACCGATATGGCCATATGGAGTAGCACAGAAGTGCATCGACCTAACATGCCTTATCCTAGAGATCCAAAAAACTGGCAGGTACTAGATCCCACGATGCATGATACAGTAAATAAAGACACACACTATGATGCCGTTATTAAGGAGGATTGCAGCCGCAATGCTGGTCAATTGAGTAAATTAGATGAAGAAGTAAAAGAAAGAATTACTGTTGACCCCATCTCCGGCTTAATAATGTTTACTGTCACTTCACCTAAGGTGACAAACACAAAAACTTTTGTCCCCAATTCTAGAATGAACTCTAGTATGATCTCCATAAATAGCAGACAATCAGAAGAAAATGAGAGCTTCACTCTAATGAAAACTGAAGAACTGTGGGAAGCTCTAGTACGGATGTTAAATGAGATTGTTGTAAGGAACGTACAACATTTAGAGAAGTAGGTACTAATACAGAAATGTTTTTAAAGCCAAATCCCCAAAGTGGACTTGAGTCCGAAGCAAACATAGTTAAGTCAATAAATGATCAGTATCCCCAAGTTGCGGGGTACTCTATTGATTCTAATGCTACGGTCTGTTGGTATAAGAAAGAGTCGAGAAATGGGAAAAAAGTAATGAAACAAAGAAAATTGAAAAAAACACAACAACCACTTCCATATGATGTGTGTGAGAGATCGATCACCAATGGATGCATTGTAAGAGATGAAGTTATGCCTAATAATGTCAAAAAATGCTCATCTACATGCGCTAGTGAGGTCACTTTAGAAGCTATGAGACCCAAACCGATTCGTATTACCAAAGAACCCAACTTCTCTGGTAAACACATAGTAACAATCCACGCCCCAGTGGACATGTTCGGAAAGGACAGTTACAAAAAGCATAAGTGTCCAAGTAAAGTTCATAAGATATTAAAACTGACCAAGCTAGTGGCGCTGGCACTAGATGAGTGGGTTTTCCCATTAAAGAAAAAAGATGAATAATAACAAAGAAATCTCTACTAAGGTATTAAAAGCTATTAAAACTCTCTTCTTAGAAGAAAAAAATGGAACCTGTTCAAAGTCCAGTCTCTTGTCCGGAGCCAGTATCCTTCCAGGAAGGTAATGCTGTGGGGAAACCGGCTGGGAAGGCTGTCCATTTTGGTGAAAATAGTAATGATAAAGTGCATGCCCCTCCCTACAAGAGAGACCCAGTAAATTTTGTTAAGGCACTACAGTTTCAGGCAATTGACAAATTTGGACCAATGGAGTTATTAAATAGACAGCGAATAGTTGAACTGTGTTCATTGGTAGTCCCGTTGCGGACTGTAAAATCTAGCGACTTTAAGATTGTAGACTAATTAGTAACCCCAAAACTAATCACGGCCAATGTGTGGTGTTTAGAAACTACTACTCATGAATTTATACTAAGTCACCATGAGTACTTTATTAAACTAGGATATACCTGCACAGAAACCTCTATGCATAAAGTGAAATATCAGAGGGTTCCTATTGAAGTAAAAAGAAGTGAGCATCTAAGAACTGTAGAGAAAAGAAGAAATCCAAATCTTGGAAAGCTGCGTCAGCCTAAGGAGATGTAAAAACAGGTCTGACTGGTTTCAAGAAGATTTTTTGTATATTTTACACACATACAGTGTATACAACTTTTAGAATGACAGTGATATGTAGTTCAATACATCCAAAGAATGACATACAATGATTCTGTTAGTTTTTAGAGGAAAAGATGTCTTCTCCTTTTTTTTTATTTTCAGGTTGGCCCAACGCGTTTCGAGATTCATATTCTCTTCATCAGGGGCATACATCTTCAATAATTCTTTCACTTTAATCTACAAATAATTAATGAAGCATTAATTACCTTTTACAGAAGGTCAAAAGAAGAATAATTAACCAAGTTAAATCACTTTTTATAAAAAACAGAATTCTTAAAGAGGGGCATCCCCTTACAAGTTCCTCAATGAACCTGACCTTGCTAGGGTACAATTGTTAAGAGTGCAATGATTTGATTCATGTTGCACATTTGGTACCGAAATATTATGTCATGTGAGACAAAGATTGAGAATAATGTAGTTTTAACAAGATTTCTACACATTAAGAACCTTTAATTCACATGGATGTGCTATCTTGAGACATAATAATGCCTATAAAAAATTCAAATAAATAAATAGAGCCTGAATATAAAGTAGGGTAGAGATGGGGAGAAGGAGAACTCACCCTTCTTCTGGTAAGATAGTGGATAGAAGTCCACGGAAAGAGCAGTGGTTCCTGAAGGTAGTCTAGTCAGGAAGCTCCTTTCTCCTATGGGAGAATAAGAGCATAAGTGCCTGCAGTCCGTCTAGGCTTAAGTAATAGCCCTATGATGTGAAAGAGAACTTACTTTCAATTAGATGATAGAAGAAGCAACAGTCTACGGCAGGATTGCGGTCAGGAAGCCCAGCTCTCAGACCGCATCTGCCACGGACTGTTTATTTATACTCAATGATGGAGCCGTGACGCCTCTCGCGCATGCACGAGCGGCGTCACAACAACCATGACGTCACTCGCGTGCGCGCGAGCGGCGTAATGTCAGGAATACGTGTGCGTGGGCGGCGTCAATGACACGTCACCCGACACCCTGTAATCAATATGAAGGTAATTAGACGAGACGTGATAACATAACTGTTGTCACACGCTATTCAGGTCCGTGAAAGTAGAATGTTATAAAGGCTTACTATTTACTGTGTGTCTATGAAAAAAATGAAGAGAAGTAATCTAAAAGGTATTATGTTGCATGTCAAACTTCAACAGCCTACTGCCACAAAATAATAGTGTAAACGGCTAAAGTTGCATTAATGAAAAAGAAAAGAACAATGGTTTGATCATTGCAATAAAAACAATCCAAGTACACTGGAGAGCATTGTTGTGATTCAATGTTGACTATCCAGAATATCCAACTCATAACACACCAGACAGCAATACGGATAGCAGCAAAGTGCTAAGTGGAGAAATCGATTATAGACCTCATCCTTCAGCAGCATCAACCTCTGCTAATACTCCAGCAGTAGACCAACCAGAGGATACCAGTAATAGACCGACACCAGAGAATCGACCTGTTCCTTTTTTAGGAAACGGAAAACAAGACGAGGAAAGAAGGAAACTGCGTCAAAAAAAGAAATTGATGAACATTTGGTCATCAATATATTATCCAAACCGCTGACCTCTGCTCAAATTCAGACACTCAACCTAGGAATATCCTTCATTCCAACAAATTCTACCTCGTTCTTCGAAGAAGAAGTGAACTTGTTTAAACTCATACGGAAAATGGAATTGAAGGTATTCTTTAACAACATAGAGGAGAATATACGATCTAAAGACATGCCAAGATATCTGGAGTTAAAGAACAAGAGTACATTCCATCCCCAAGTCAATCGCCCTCTCATTAACCTGTTTAAACAAAGAACTATGAAAGATTTGAAATGTCTGAAATACGCCCAGCCTAGAAAATGCAATATCAGGAAACACCAACTGAAATTAATAAAACAACTAGCAGAAGATACCACGTTGACACTAAAACAGGCAGACAAAGGTGGAGCACTCGTCCTGATGGATACCTCACTCTATGACAAAGGATGTCGGAAACTACTGGCAGATTTGCGGAGTTATAAACCACTAGACAACGACCCAGTCATGGGAATTATCTCAATTATACAGACAACTGTGGACAAGGCTGAAACTATGAATTGGATCTCTGAAAAATCAGCAGAATACCTTATTCAAAAACATCCCGTCACGCCGGTGTTCTATGGACTCCCCAAAATCCATAAAAATTTGAATGATCCACCATTCCGACCTATTGTCGCTGGGACAGACAGCATTTTGCCATCTACTTGGATACTGCTCTTCAACCGGCAGTTCAATCGATCAGCACATATCTTAAAGACACCACTCACTTCCGGAGGAGCTTACAAGCACTACAGTTGGAGGATGAGACTGTACTTCTGTTTACAATGGATGTAAATAGTTTATACACTTCCATCCCTCATTCGGAAGGTATAGAAGCCATGGAGTGGTTCCTACTGACTCACAGAGATGTGAACATCAACAAAGTCTTCGCACTAGAACTGCTACATATCATACTTTACAACAATTATTTCAGGTACAACGGACAATACTATTTTCAAATCTCAGGTACTTCTATGGGGTCGTCAGTAGCCCCATCCTATGCCAACATTTTTATGTACCACTTTGAAAAAACACACGTACTGGACAACCTCAGATGGCAGAATAAGATACAAACCTGGCTACAATACATCAACGACATATTTGGAATTTGGAAAGGTACAGAAGCGGAACTACTTGAATTCTGGAACTACCTTAACACCTGTAACCAAAGAATTGGCTTTACAATGGATATCGGTAAACCTACGGTTAATTTCCTAGATGTCACAGTGGAATATACTGGCACGCATATGAAAACTAAGATCTTCCGTAAACCCACAGATGTGAACAGTTGTCTGCATCATGCAAGCCATCACCCTGAACATCTCAAAGACAATTTACCATACAGTCAGTTGTTAAGACTCAAAAGAATTACCTCTGAAACGGACAGACAAGAAGAATACAATACCATGAAGAAAAGGTTCTTAGACAGAGGATTTCCTCCAGAGATTATCGACAAAGCCATGATACGCACTGAGACACATGACAGAAATGTCCTCTTACAGGCCAAACGAAAGAAAGAAGAAAAATATCTGATACATACGCTCAAATATTCAAGCCAAAGTTTCCAAATTAAGAGTATCATCCATAAAAACTGGAACTTGATTAAATCAGATGAAACCTTATCCAACTTATTTCCAGACCCCCCAATGATGGCCTATAAACGTGGAAAGAACTTCAGAGACCAATTGATAAGAGCGGAAAGGAGCAAATCAACAACACAGAAGACCCTAAGTAAACCAAAATTTGGCACTTTTGCTTGCCTACATTGCCAGCATTGTAATAACCTAATTAAAGGAGACCACATCCGTCACCCGCATACTGGTAAAAAAATCATGTTGAAGCACTTTGCAACATGTGACACCAAAAATGTCATCTACGCAATTCGCTGCCCTTGCGGGAAATACTATGTCAGCAAGACAAACAGAAGGGCAAAGGATAGATGGACGGAACACAAATCGTGCATCAGGACACAGAACATAAAATCACCAGTCTTCAGACATTTCCTTGACTCAAGACACAATGTCTGTCAAATGCGATTAGTGATTCTGGAGGTTCTACATCCCCTCAGCCGGGGAGGTAATCTACTTAAACTATCGGCCCAGAGAGAACTGTTCTGGATAAATAAACTTGATGCAATGACCCCACTGGGCCTTGATGAGGACTATTATTTAGGTCCATTTCTGTAAACATGGCTATTTTTCACATTCACACAATGCTTGCCTTAATAACTGATAATTTGTTTCTAGGATTCCCTGATTATAACACCTTTTAGGATGGTATTGACAATAGATTGTACACCCTTGCGTTTTTGGGTTAGACAATTTGTACAGGTGTCTGTTCTTCCTTTTCTTTGCAATGTTGATATGTAAAAGTTGGATATTCTGGATAGTCAACATTGAATCACAACAATGCTCCCCAGTGTACTTGGATTGTATTATTGCAATGATGAAACCATTGTTCCTATCTTTTTCATTAATCCAACTTTAGCCGTTTACACTATTATTTTGTGGCAGTAGGCTGTTGAAGTTTGACATGCAACATAATACCTTTTAGATTACTTCTCTTCATTTTTTTCATAGACACACAGTAAATAGTAGCCTTTATAACATTCTACTTTCACGGACCTGAATAGCGCGTGACAACAGTTATGTTATCACGTCTCATCTACTTACCTTCATATTGATTACAGGGTGTCGGGTGAGGTGTCATTGACGCCGCCCGCGCACACGTATTCCTGACATTACGCCGCCGCGCGCGAGTGACGTCATGGTTGTTGTGACGCCGCTCGCGCATGCGTGAGTGGCGTCACGGCTCCATCATTGAGTATAAATAAACAGTCCGTGGCAGATGCGGTCTGAGAGCTGGGCTTCCTGACCGCAATCCCTCCGTAGACTGTTGCTTCTTCTATCATCTAATTGAAAGTAAGTTCTCTTTCACATCATAGGGCTATTACTTAAGCCTAGACGGACTGCAGGCACTTATGCTCTTATTCTCCCATAGGAGAACGGAGCTTCCTGACTAGACTACCTTCAGCAACCACTGCTCTCTCCGTGGACTTCTATCCACTATCTTACCGGAAGAAGGGTGAGTTCTCCTTCTCCCCATCTCTTCCCTACTTTATATTCAGGCTCTATTTATTTGAATTTTTTCTAGGCATTATTATGTCTCAAGATAGCATATCCATGTAAATTAAAGGTTCTTAATGTGTAGAAATCTTGTTAAAACTATATTATTCTCAATCTTGGTCTCACATGACATAATATTTCAGTACCAAATGTACAACAGGAATCAAATCATTGCACTCTTAACAATTTTACCCTAGCAAGGTCAGGTTCATTGAGGAACTTGTAAGGGGATTCCCCTCTTTAAGAATTGTCTGTTTTTTTTATAAAAAGTGATTTAACTTGGTTATTTATTCCTCTTTTGACCTTCTGTAAAAAGTAATTAATGCTTGATTAATTATTTGTAGATTAAAGTGAAAGAATTATTGAAGATGTATGCCCCTGATGAAGAGAATATGAATCTCGAAACGCGTTGGGCCAACCTGAAAATAATAAAAAAGGAGAAGACATCTTTTCCTCCAAAAACTAACAGAATCATTGTATGTCATTCTTTGGATGTATTGAACTACATATCACTGTCATTCTAAAAATTGTATACACTGTATGTGTGTAAAATATACAAAAAGTCTTCTTGAAACCAGTCAGACCTGTTTTTACATCTCCTTAGGCTTATTGCCTCATTGACAGTGTGCAGGGGACGCAGCTTTCCAAGATTTGGATTTCTTCTGTTCTCTAGTATATTCCAGCCTAGATACCAAGGCTGAGTCTTTCTCCCCTGCACCTCAAATTCTTGTCTGAAGTTATTTATCATTAACAATTTAGTGTGCAAGTGCATTTCAGCATCTTGGTTAATCTAAGAACTGTAAACATGAATGAGACATCAACTGATATCAACCCACTTAAATCATTTAAATGTGTAAAAGAACCAGTGAAACACATTTATGCTAGTAAGGTTAGCCAACCTGAGAAAGTTGGCAATATAAAAGTTCATGGTGTGTCTAACAGTGATCTAGATACGGTTGGCTTCTGGCAATGGCTCCCAATAGAGTTCAAATCTACACTAGAACAATGTTCCTGATGACACCAACATGATGATCTCATGGAACACTAGAGGGAATTTGCACTATGAGAAAAAAGATGGGCTCCTCAATAATTTAGATATCTTTTGTTTGATCACATTGCAAGAGACATGGCTATGCGATACATGTAAAATAGACGGGTGTTCTATTCAAAGTTTGGCAGCTAAAGGTCTGAGATGCCGCCCAAAAGGTGGACTTCTAACAGCTATTAAGCATCCATGCACCGGTGTCAAATCTAGTTGGTCCAATCAGATGGTTCTGGGAGTGATTGTTAAAACTAATAGCCCCCGATTCCCCAGTTTCTTGCTTATAAATATTTACAACCCACCAAATGGAATTAAGAACAAAGAGAATGTCGAGTTGTTAACAAAAATTATAACAGAATACAATGCTGTGCTTCCCATTATTATTGCAGGAGATTTTAATGCCAAGATAATTTTACCAGAGGACCCCATGTGTGAGGATAAGAGTTCTGGCCCTATTGCAATGGGATTCTGCAATAGGAGTGGTGAAGCTTGGTGTAAGCTGATACTTAGCCAACAGCTTATCATGCTAAATGGACACACTAAAGGTGATGCTAAACGAGGGATAACAAGAGTAGGCTGGGGTAGTCTATCCACAATTGACTACATTTTTTAATGAAAAGGCCAATAGCTTCATTATCGATATGGCAATAGGAAGCCGTGAAGAAAGTGATCATTTTCCACTTATTGTAATGCTGGAATACCCTAAAGAGGAGGCAGAATACCATATGGCTGGGAATATAAAAGTAAATAATGCCGCTAATCGGATCTCTTGGAATCCCACTAAACTAGAAAAAGTAAATTCCGTAGCTGTTAAGGAGCTACAAAAGTGGTGGGACATGATAGATGATGGACAAATTGCTACTCATAACTAATTTATTGGCAAATATGAAGAAGTCATAAGTAAGATCAGAGAAGCTGCCTCCAAAAAACGGAAGTTTTCCATTAATGGTGAAAAATGGAATCTTACCCACGGCAAACACAACTCTTATGATCCAGCAATTAATAAAGATAAAAATGCTTTGAGGAAAGCCGAGAGTATCGATGCCACCATACAGATAAAATGGCTAAAAAAACAACACAGGAAGTGGAGGTGTCATCATAAAAAAAATAAGGCATGCAAAATATTTTTAAGTATCGCTGCCCAAGCAAGAAGTAACAACCATCAAGGGATGTGGAGAGTAATAAATGATGCTAAAAAATGTAACCTCCCAATTAACAGCGTGGGAGAAAAAGAGTGGATTATGCATGTAAAACATACTTTGGGCTCTGATGAGTTTATAAAAGACGGGCTGAAGCCAAGTCAGGCAATATGGTTAGGCAATTTCTCTGAATCTTCTCTGGCCAACATGATTGTGAAATTGCATACTTCTAGAGCTACTGGCCCTGACGGGACATGTAATGCACTCCTACGTTTAGCACCAGAAGTATGGGCAAAAGTTCTTTACCTGCTGTTTAGATGGATTGGTATGAATGGGGTGATTCCAAAAACATGGCACGAAAGTGTAATTCTGTCGATATATAAAAAGGGAGAATGGAAAGACCCTCAAAACTATCGTATGTTGGCAATGCTGGACTTCCCTGCAAAATTATTTGCAAAAGTATTACTTGACGACCTAGATACATGGATAGAGAGGAACACGATCTTGCCGATCTATCAAGCAGGGTTTCGAGCAAAATCTTCCACTACCCACAATATAATTAATTTAGTATCAGCAGTTGAGTACTCGTGGAATGTCTGTACGCTGCCAGTTTATGTGGTGTTCATAGATTTTTCTGCAGCATTTGATACAGTGATAAGAGATAAACTTTGGAACAAACTGAAGCTGTGGGGGATTCCAGAAGGACTTCTGTTTATGATACAGTTACTCTATTCTGATACCTCAGTTAGGGGACGTTTAGATGGTGAAGGGCGGCTCTCTCAATCAATCCCCACAGGTTGTGGAGTAAAACAAGGTTGCAGGCTAGCAGCGACATTGTTTAATCTTTACCTGGCCGATTGTATGAATGAGGTAGACAAAAAACTGGTTAATCCAGTGAAGTTGGGCACATTAGAGCTACCATGGCTAGGTTATGCTGATGATCTGGTCTTATTAGACTATACTCCGGCAGGGCTTCAAACAAGGCTTAATTGCCTGTTGCTCTTTTCTGAAAAGAATGGGTTAAAGATTAACATTGCAAAAACAAAGGTAATGGCCTTTCTGGGTAACACAAAACAAACTTAGTCCAATAACTTTAAGTGGATGGTGCACTCAGAAAGGCTTGAAAAAGTTGAATGTTTTCGTTATTTGGGAGTCATAATTGACACTAAGCTGCTATGTAAACATCATTGGAGGCAACTAAACTTTTATCATTAAAAAATACTGGTGCAATTAGTACATTTATAGGGAAACAAGGAGGTATCTCAGTAAATACCATTTTATTATCATATGCTAGTAAGATAATATCCTGTTTATTATATGGTGCTGAGATTTGGGGAGGTAAACTTGTGAATGAAATGTGTAAATTAGAAGGAAAAATTTTAAAATCATTGTTTAGGTTACCCAGTGCAACATCATGTGAATACATGTTATTAAAAGGTAATTTTAGATTTGCGAAAGATATATTGGAATACAAATCAGCTATGTTATATGCAAAATTAAGCATGTTATCTACTTGTACTTTTGTGGTCAAACTGATGAATATATTTATCAAGGAGGGTCACAAAAAACAATTCTCATCTTTAAGTAGATTACATGCGGTATATGTGAAATGGGCGACTGTTAATGCAAAGAGTTGGCTACTCCTAAAGCAAGTTAAGATTAAAAAACTACTACAAGGTGTAATATATAGCTATGCAAAGGAGCGTGACATGATTACCCTGGCCACAAAATCTTCAAGCGGTTTATTTTTAGAACATTGGTCTTTAGTATCTGTGAAACCCAAATATCTATATGCCTTTCCCACCGCAGCAACTGTGAGACAGTATTTTATGTTCAAATTTAAGTGTTGTGATGGAAATCCTAGGAGCTAAATTTGGATTTGAGAGAAATACAAGGTTTTGTAGACTTTGTGGTATGTTACAAATTGAAACTGCCAAACACTTGCTATGTTACTGTGAGAGTCTTGCATTCCTGTGTGAAAAGTATCTTTTACACTATAAGAATTTCAGTCTAATTGAGGATATTGAAATTATTTGGAAAAGACTGATGGAAGGAAACGATAGTAACATGATGAAACGATATTAACATGATGACATTTTATGAACTAGTTTTAACAATTTTAAAGGATCTATCAGAGGATATTTTTGGCTGAAAATGTTTAATAATTGTGGAATGTGTGATTTTGTGTTTTAACCTGTTTGTATATGTGAAGCCACTTTTGGCTGTGAACATATTATAAATAAAAAAATAAAAAAATAAATAAAAAAATAAAAAAATAAATGTAAAAGGGCAGCAGGTGGTCACTAAGTCCCTTGTAGATAACATGGGAAGACAAATACAAGAGGAATTGGCCACTATTTTACTACAACAACATAAAGAACAGCAAGATTGGCTACTGTCCTTTATTACCAACACTGACATTGCCTTTGGGGGACGGCCTAACATGAAACAGCTCCCAGATTCCAAAAGTACCACGGGGCAACTGAGTCTAACAGGGCACATCAACAGTGTCCACTAGTGCAAAACGTTGTTGATGAAGGGACAACCCCTAGTTTGTTCCGTGGAATGGGTGACAGTCTGGCACTGGGTGGTAAGAGATGATTGGAATGTTGATGATTGAAGCATAACCACTTTAAAACAGACACAAGAAGTTGCTTCTTCAGGAGGTATGTTTAGTATCCTGAGGGGGGGCACAATCTGCAGATGTCTCTCTTAATAATTTGCTGCCTGTGGGGTGTATGAAAAAGAGGGAAGAGAATGTCAATGGGAATAAAGTGCAAGTGGACCCTCCTGTGTGTATAGTCAAAGATAATACCTTGAAACTAAAGTGTCTTTTCAGAGAACTTGATACAGTTGTCATGGATAGAAATAATGTTTTGCTTTTATTTGAAGAGATCCCCGATTTGCGAGCCATCTCCACCAAAGCTATCACAAGTGTAGACTGTGTTGAGGATGCTCAGGTGGATCGGGATACACTAGACGATCGATCAAAAATTGTTTTTGATGCCATTCTAAAAGAAGCTGCTTTAATCCAACAACTGGGATATGATGCGATTCCCCATGAGATTATCCCGAAGCCAGTGGTATGGCAGACACACCAGGTGGGATTACCCCATTCTAGAGAGCTGTTTTCAGTTATAGACCAGGGAGAAGGCTCTAAACATGAAGTTGGTCTGCAGCAGCAGGTGCAGACAAAGACAGCCAAGGTGACCGACTGGTCTTGGGTTTCACTGGCATTATGCTCAGTTTCCATGAGGTCTCGCTCAGATGTATGCCATCTCTAACAGTTGTGTGAAGTTGGTATCTTGGAAATCGAGAGTGCACAACTGTATGAAAGCCAGGATCTGGGGACACTGTTAAAGTCACAAGAGACGTGGCTGAGATCCCTGCTGATTTTGGACGGTTAGACAATGGTGGTGCAAAATGCCAGGCACAAGGCAGGAGGGCACCCTATTAATTGTGGCTAGGTTTTCACCACAATGGATTGTGGGGGAACAGCATGATATCCATTTGGGGGCTCTAGGTCGGGCGATAAGGGTGACATTTTCAAAGGAAATTGTAATTATATTTATCATTAACATCTATCGGCACTCTGCAGTAGCCCATATTAGTATTCACTGAGGTATTACAGGAGTTCATCGTGGAATGGTCAGCCGCCCATTTGAATGGGCATGTTCTATTGGGGGTAACTGAACTCCTGCTGTGACTGGGGGGAAGTCAGGCATGAGGATGGTGCCATATTAAGTGATAAAATCAACGTGTCACGGAAAGAGGCCACAGAGAAATTTTGTCCTCATTGGGTCTACTACGTGTGAATGGCAATATAGAGGAGGATACCATAATGTTGCCATCCTGTTCAAATGGCAAATTATAATGTGTGATCAATTACATTTTCGTGGACTTATTTTTTGCTTCAATATTGTAATAGGATGTCTGTGTTCGAGACTTCAGCTAGTGATTACAGAATGCTGTCTCTGCAGTTGTCCATAGGAAGGGTTCTGTAACAGGATAAAATTGGGGCTACAGTAGTGGTTAATCCAGGCAGAAATAGGATAAAAAGGCACCCCCTGAAAATGGCAGTCTACAATGAGGGCCTAACGCAGGTAATAACATTTACGACTGTATGAATGGAAACTGAGAATGTTTGCTCCAGAGACATTTCAACAATTTTTGCAGGATCTGGAAATCTTCATCAAAGCGAGATTAAATCTACTGCTAACTCAGGAAATATTAACCATCCGAGGAGCTAAAGACAAAAAGGGATGTGGTCGAAACACTGAGCCACCTGGTGATAAACTGTCCCAATAAGATCTATATATCTCCTACCGCTGATAACAAACCCGTGGATGATACAAGATGATGATTTGCAGAACAGATTAATTTCAGGAGAAACCACAAGATGGACGGTGGCCATTGTTAACTTAATTGAACTCGCATTCCGCCTGATCAACCAGACATCGACTCCACCAGCGTCCCAGCTGAATGGAGACTAATTGAACGGATTAGCGTGAAGAGAGTTTGTGTCAGACCACATCCGAGACACCTGAGGACAGAGACGAAGGTTTGGGCGGCACCTAGAATCGGAGTTACCTAGCTCATTGGAAATTTTGATAAAATTCAGGTGTTCCCTAAATAAACTCAATAAAAAATAAATAAATAAATACAGATGTTTTTTAGCAGAAGTCCCTCAAGGGACAGCCTGACATATTGTAAGAAACACACTCATGAGTTTGAACCTGAGGTAAGGGTGAGGAAGACTGAAATGCTGAAAGAGTAAGAGAGAGAGGAGAAGCATAATGCCATGGGAGTTGCACAATGAGGCCATCATTAAATGAAATTGGCTTATTGAAGATTGCTAAAGCAACATCAGTGGAAGATGGTACAGCAGGATAACTAGTTGATGTTGGAAGTTATGCTGAGGAAAGATACCAAGGGCTTTCCATAACTGGTGAATAACCTGGGCACTAGTCAGGCAGCAATGTAATCTAATACTATATAGGAAGCTGAATTGTCAAAATATTATCAGCGAACGTTTGGGGTGCAGATTGAGTCGTCTGATTCTGGAGATGGGACTAATCTAGTGCAAGACACATGTGCCATGGATTTTGAAATCATGGATATGTTATGTAGATCAGGAAGGTCAGCGACTCCCGGGCAATGGGACCAAACATGCCTCAAAATGTCCTGTTTAACTCAGTCCCAGAAACATGGGCAGCAATCTTGGAATTTTTTTTGCAAAAGATTCTCCAAACTATCCAGTTTCATGGCAAACTTAATTTGTCATATCAATTTATAAAAAAGGACCACACACAGATCCTAAAAACATTTGACCGATTGTGATCATGGACACGGATAGCAATATATCTGCGTCCATGGTCTTACCACATCTGAAAAAATGGACCTCAGACCAAAATATTATTTTCAAATATCAAACGGGGTTGAGTTGCGGCCTTGGAACACATTGGATGGATATTTTCTGTACAAGCTTTAGTAGTTGGTCTAGAAAAATAAACATGACTCCATCTATATGGCTTCTATTGACCTCATGTTGGCGTCTCACCTGGTTAGCAGGGGAAAGTTATGGGCCAAGCTGGCGGCGTGGGGTCTGCCTGGGGTCTGCCTGTAGGTTTAATATCCATATTGATGAAATTGCATGTGGTCTCTAAAATCCAGATGAGACTGAGTAGGAATATAGAATCCATATTGGGGAAGAGGCAAGAGTGCGTATTGGTACCTTGCCTCTTTAATCTGTTTATGACAGACATAGATGAATCTGTAAGGCCAGTAGCTTTGGCTGCTCCGAAATTTGGAAATCAAAGATACTCTTGATTATCCTATGCAGATGGCTGTCTCTTGTTTGATTGTACACGACTGGGACTAAAAAGATTGATAAGTGCCTTTTAATCCGATGCAGAGAAAAAATGCATTCCAGATTTACCCATCTAAAACCGAAATAATGGACTTTACAGATAACTGGTTTATAAATATGGAAAAATTGGCCCAGTTCGACAATTTGATCTACTTGGGCATTCCGGTCTACCAAATTGGGACTATTTCATAAGTAGAGCGAAGTCCCTTTCATCGCAATTGTTAAAGGTAAACAATACACTCGGGAAATTCTCAGTATGTCCTGCTGTACAGTACTATGAGGCAGATATCGTACCAAAGCTATTGTATGCAATAGAAACAATGCAGCCGTGGATTTTGGAGAAACTCCCAATTTTGGAAAGGATGATACGGTGGCGAATGTTAAAACAAAAAATGGTGCTCCTATTGCCCTTATTAGATTTGCACTGGGCCTAAAATCACTAGAGGCCAGCGTTGACTGGAAGCTATTATGGTATGGCGTTCTTGATAGACGGGGCCCAGAATGATACCATGGGGCATGTTGTAGGCTGGTATAAAACCCTGCTTGGTCAACTAGGGCTGAAAGAGGAGGACCTCTATTTATTCCAAGATGGCCGCCAAAGGAAGAGCACCTTGAAAGACGCTCTCCCGATTCCCCAGCAAACATTTAAGTAAGCAGTGCGTTTCCCTCCCGGCCACGCCGCAAAAAACACGGGTAAACAGCCACCAAAGATTCCGACCCTCGACTCGGGAGGGAGTTAAGCAGAACGAGGAGCCATAAAGAAGGGAGCCAGAGGAAACGAGCAGAAGAGCGCTCAGAGACAGAGGCCCGAGTAGTGGCAGGCTACGCACAGAGGCTGATCACAGCCGCCCGCTCACGTCGGGAGCCCCGGGAGGAGAAAACAAGGTGAAGGGGAGGCTCCCCTCACCAGAGACAGGGCCGCCTGCAAGCTGGGGCAGCGGGAGGGGTGAAGCCCACACTACATGATGCGACCCCTGCACCCTACAACAGAAGTTTGCGTTGAGGGCCACCGAGTCCTGCAGCTCCCTGGAGGTGGCTGAGGAGGCAGCCTTGGAGAAGAGGTTCCATGAGAGGGAGTGGAACGAACAACAGTAGAGTGAACTTGGGGGGAGACAAAGTGCCTCATAAATGGAAAACACAAGCACACCCCCCCCAGCAAGGCAGGGGGACAGCCTCCAGACAAGGTCCGCCAAGGGTGGAGGGGGCCTAGGAAGCAGGACCCGACAGGGCTGAAGCACCCGGGGGGTGCACCCCCATCCCGACCTGACTGAGAAGCAGGAGCACCCCCAGGGTCTTACTAGGTGAGGCATGCCAAGCACAAGCGGGCTGAGGAGAGGAGGTCGGCATCGAGCCACAGTCCGAGGTGTCGCAAGGATGGCTGGGGGCGAGGACAGTCCCCAATGCACGGTGAGAGTGGAGAAGCGGGGGAGCAAGACAGAGGCACCCAAACAGTAAACAGGGGGAGAGCAAAAACCCCTGGCTCTCACAAGGGCAAGAAGGTGGCAGGAAGGCAAGAGGACCCCCCAGGAAAGGGGCCCACCACAGGGGAAGAGGTGAAATCCCCCAGGAGAGGGGGCACAGACAGACACCCCCGCACAAACACAGCCCCTTCCCCGGTCCAGCAGGGGGGGGGAGAAGATTGGGATCCAGCTGACTGCAGCAAGTGCCGCACTTGGAGACAGAGCTGAAACAGGAGGGGGCAGCAGGTCCAGGAGCACATTTCCCCCATTAGGTTGACAAGAAATACCCTGAAAAAAGGGGCACCAATCCCCCGCCGGCACCCCGTGGACCACCCGGTTTTCCAGACGCCATACCATCTGGAAGAGACCGGCTGCAATACCGGTGCCAGGGGGGAATAAAGAGTTTCCAGCCCCAAGGGTCAGGGGAGGCCCAGTTCTAGATCCCAAATCCTGGAAGGCCACAACCCAGGGTGGAGCGGGGAATAGTCACCCAATCAGAGAGCAGAGAGTTGAAAAGCAATCCAGCACTGCGAGGAAAGGCCAGTGGGAGTCAAGAGCAGTAAGGACTGGGATGGGTTGGAACCCCCCATGGGCGCAGAGGAAAGTGCCCTCACTCAGGGAAACCCTGGCAACAAGGGGGAGCAGTCAACCAAGCAAACCAAAGACCAAAACTAAGGGCTCCAGGGATAATATCGAAGAACAAGGGCAAGGATCTGCAGGTTGCCCTAAAGGGTCCAAAAAGAGCACAGGTGGGCCCCATGCAGAGAATCTGGAGAAAGGAAGGGGAAGCCCAGAACGAGGACAATGGGCCTTCGGAGAGCCAAGATAGCGGCCCAGTAAAAGAGGGGGAAAGCCCAAGCCAACCTATAACAGAGGACATCCTCAGGAAACTCTTCCAAGACTTTGGCAAAAAAATCTCACGCAAGGTGGAGAACCAGCTGGACAGGATCAGAGAAGACTGGGCCTCCTCCCTCCAAGAGGTAAGGGGCGACATCAGTAAACTGGAGAAAAGAGCAGACTCTAATGAAATGGCCCTGCAGGAACTAACTGATGACGCAAGGAAAATGGAGGACTTACTAGAGAAGCTGGCCAAGGCCACCCACAACTAGGAAATTCAGACTGAAGACTTGGAGAACAGGTCCAGGAGATCGAACATGAGGATAAAAGGCCTGACAGAGGATATACAAGATAAAGATCTCAAGGCGGCTGTCAGGCAAGTCATCCTGGGCCTGGTGGAAATGGTAGGTGACTCTGAGCTAAGGGTGCACCCCAAGAGAACAGAGCCCAGAGCCAGACCAAGAGACACGCTGGCAGCCCTCCACGCCTACGGCAAGAAAGAGGAGATCCTCTGAGCAGCGAGAAGAGTGAAACAGGTGACCTACAATGGATCTGAGATCCAACTCTTCCAGGACTTATCCCAGATAACACTGATAAAAAGTAGGAAGATGGGCCCTGTGGTCCGCTTCCTATCAGAAAAGGACAACAGATACCGATGGACCTTCCCCTTCAGTCTCATGTTCGAATGGGAGGAAAAACAGCACTGCGTCTCAACCTGTGAGGAGGGAGGGAGCATACTGGGTCTGCATACTGGTTCTAGAGGTGGAACCAGCAGAGATCCACGGGCCATGATAAAGGAACTCGGGAACAAAGAAAGGTTGGGAATGGACAAAAGTAAAGCGCAAAAATAACACGAGGATCCCGAAAGGTCCCGACCCAAAATAATACTCCACTGAGAAGCTGAGAGAGTCATAGACACTAAAGCCCAGGGACGGTAAGCACAAAGTTATGAAGCAGAGGGGGGTGGGGATGGTGGGACCTGGGCTCAACTTTGAGCAGGGACGTGCCCGCAGAGAACATGCCTGGGGAAAGGAAGGGGGGCAATACCTGAGGTACCACACCAGGGGGGGCAGAGGGCAATTGAGCTCACTGAGGGTGTGTGTGCGGGGGGGGGGGGTTGGTGGGTTTGTCAGGTGGCAGGGATGGATCCGATCAACCAGGTGATGAGAAGTCCATTCCAAGGTCCATCAATGGGGTCGGCTAAAACCAGCAAAATGAATATAATGTCACTAAACATCAGGGGATTCAACACCCCTTTTAAAAGTTCCTTCAGAGGGAGAAACCCGACATCCTGACACTGCAAGAGATGCACATACAATTGGGGGACGCTCATACATTTAAAATCCAGTCGTACGACAAAATCCTACAAGTGAATGAGCGTAGGAAGAAAGGGGGGGGTGGCACTGGCGATCAGGTCCGCCCTAGAGCTGAAACCAACCGAATGGGAAAAGGACGGTAGTGGAAGGTATCTTGCAGCAAGGCTGGAATCGGGAGGGGAGACATACACAATTGCAGCCATATACAACCCCCAACTCTGGGCAGGAGAAATTCATTCAGCAGAAGCTGGGTAAGCTGGAAAGGTTTGCTAGGGTCCGATCATTCTGACAGGGGACCTAAAACTGGCATGGGACCCAAGAATGGATAGAGGTGCTGGGAGAGGGAATTCCCAGTGCAAACCCTCAAAACATTTGAAAGACAAAGTTGATGGCCTAGCTCTGCTAGACGCATGGAGGGAAAAGAAGGACGACTTAATGGGGTACACGTTTTTCTTCCATGTGCACAGGTCCTCTTAAAGGATCGACTACGTTTGGGTTTCGCGTGGATTGCTGGGCACAGTAACCGATATTGAAGTAGGGGCAATAACCATTGCAGACCACACGCCCATTACAATATCAGTAAAAAGGAGGGACCAGGTGCAGGGGATCTGGTGGTGGAGGGGCCCGTCCCACATAATCAAAGAGGGCCCAATTAGGGAAGAGATCAGAAAAGACAGAGGAATATTTTCTCCTTAACAAACTAGGGCAGACGCCTTCAAGGCTACAATTAGGGGTAGACTCATTGCAGCCAAGTGCAGGAGCGACAAGGAGAAGAGGCAGTTGGAAGAGGAACTAGAAGAGAAGTTGAAACAGGTAATGTCTAGAATGGGGCCATGGGCCAGTGGAGGGACAAGGAGGGAATACAGGGCCATAAGGGGCCAACTAGAAGTGCTGCAGATGAGGAACACAGAACGGGCACTGTTACAACTTAATTACAATTACTACCTAAAAGCTAACAGCGCTGACAGGAAGCTAGCTAGGCTCCTAAGAAAAGAGAAAAGGGATTGAACCATTACCAAAGTCAAACTAAGTAAAGGGGAGGGTCTCTTCCGAACAATCAGAGATACAATGGGAATTTCCAATTTCTAATCAGATCTATACAGATCCGAGGATCCCTAAGAACAGTCCCAAACTAAATACCTGGAAAATATCCACCTCCCTACACTAACAAGGGAGGAAGCACAGGATCTTGACCAACCCATAACACCAGAGGAGGTATGTAGAGCAATCAGTTTGATGCCCATAAACAAAGCACCAGGTCCGGACGGCTTGCTCCTACACCTAATAGAAAAGGCAAGCATGAAAAAGACCCCAGAGCTTCTCGTAGCGTTAGATGCAGAGAAAGGGTTTGACCGGGTGGAGTGGGAGTTTATATTTGCAAACATGAAGAAAATGGGGTTTGGGGAGAAATTGTTGACAATGATAAAGGCAAACTGCATCAACCCCTTTGCCTCTGGCTTCTGATTAACTGGCAACTATCAGGGACCATCAGGGTGTCCAGTGGCATGAAGCAGGGCTGCTCCCTCTCTCCGCTGCTTTACGCGATCCATTTGGAACCACTGCTGGGCACACTCCGGGCTTCGGATGACCCAGCGGGCATCCCGTTCGTAAGTCAACCCCAACAAGTGGCAGCCTTCTCAGACTACCTCCTGATGACTATAACTGAACCGGCTGTTTCACTGGGGGCGTTGGGGAGGAGCTGGGAAAGTTCAGAGAAGTAGCCAGCCTAAAGATCAACACCACCAAATTGGAAGCCCTTAATTTAACGCTGAAGGGGGGGAGGATTGAGAGATAATAAAATCACTCCAATATAACTGGGCAGCCTCTGCGATCAAGTAATTAAGAGTAAACATCACCAAAGACATGGAGTCAATGTATCTCCTCAACTATCTGCCCTTGCTAGCACAAATTAAACAGCTTCTGCAAGGGCGGAACCCCCTTAGGATCTCTTGGCTGGGGAGGATCAATGCTGTCAAGATGGTCATCCTCCCAAAAATCCTTTATTGCTTTACGGCACTTCCAATAAAAGTCCCCAAACCTTTCTTCAGAATTTTATATAAGATGATAGGGAACTTCATATGGAATAATACGACCCAGAGAGTAGCGAGAGACCTGTTACAAATGGCAAGAAATAAGGGACCCTGGGGGAGCCAGATATGAGAGCCTACTACGTGGCGGCCCAAGTAAGAGTGATCAGGGACTGGCTGAAAAATGAGAGAAACAAGGAGTGGAGACACATGGAAGAGGCGCTGTGCTGAGGGCACCTGGACAAAGCTTTGTGGAAACCTACGGGAGACCACCACAATAATCTATTTTTTGAGAAATCACTCAAGCAACATACAATACACAAAAATAGAGGCAAAAATAGCAAATGGAACACAGAAAAAAAAGAGTACACATATTCAATATCTACTGGAACCACCAAGACCCAAAACAAGAACACTTAATGGACGACCTGCTGGATGCGGTAGACAACGTGATGTCGTCCGAGACGGAACTGAACATGGTGATATGTGGAGATCTCAATCTAAAAATACTAGAACTAGACGGAAACAAAACTGGGAAATCAAAAACATCAATAAATGAAGCAAAAAAAAAAAGAACATGGCTGGAAGAGATGGAGGACCGTGCCCTGAATATGATGAATGGGAATAAAACGGGACACATTCCAGCAGTGGAGACATGGGAGAGAGGGCAGCAAAAGTCAATCCTAGACTACTTTTTTGTAACCGAGGGAATGGCAGATGATATATCGTCAATGAAGGTGATAAAAACCACTCATAGTGACCACAATATAGTCTCTCTCACTTGGAATCAACCCACTCTCAAGAAACTGGCACAACCGAATCAACCTTTTGAATTGGAGCCGGGCAGAACACGGCTTTAGGCCATAAAGTCCCTGACAGATGGCATAAAAAACCACCCTGGTACCCTGAATGGCCATCCAACAGAATATAGAGAATTCATGGAAATTTACAGGCTGAAAATTAATTGCCAGGGGAAATCTTTCCACAAGAAACATATGTATGATATAGAAATAGCACGAAAAAAAAGAGCTCTAAGGAAAAACTGTAGAAAGATAGGAAACGTAAACGAAGAAGAACAGAAGCGAAAGTTGAGAACACTGAAGAATAACTACAGGAACTGGGTGAAAAGCCATAGAGCAGTGCTAGACCAAAAGGACGCGGAAGCCATGCTGAAGACCCTAGGACAACGAAATACCAGAGGTTTTTGGTCATTAATAAATGAGGTAAACAATCCGCAAAAGGAAATGACCAAAAACATGGTTACAGAAAGTCAATGGGAAACACATTACAGCTCCTTATTTGAGAAGAAGATGGCATCCAAATCACCTGAGTTTCCCAAAATCCAACCATGGGATTTAAACTTTGAATACAAAGAAATATACGATTGTATAAAGAAATGCAGTGAGTCAAGGGCCGCAGGTCCCGACGGTCTATCAAATCAGATGTTGAAAGAAAATATTGAGGAATGGTCCTCATTCTGTGACAGACTTTTTCAAAACATTACGCAAGAAGCTAAAATACCACTAACATGGAAAGAAGGCATAATAGTACCGATCTTTAAAAAAGGATGCCGGCTAACACCAACGAATTACCGGCCAATCGCCTTGTTGGACGTAGTGGGGAAGATCTTTGCTACAATGTTACTACAAAAGCTAAACACCTGGCTGAAGGAAAGTAACTCAATTGACATCAGAGAGTCAGGCTTTGTTAAGGGGGTAGGGTGCAGTTTAAATCTGCTAATACTAAACCTGCTCAAAATGGAAGCGATTAGATCGGGTCAGAAGGTGTACTTAGCCTTTATAGACCTGGCTCACGCGTTTGACGGAATAGATCGCGAAATTCTTTGGCTGAATCTGAAAGAGCGAGGATGTCCTATGAGTCTCATCCTGGCAATAAGAGAATTGTATTCGGAAACGACAGTTAAAATCCGACTAGACACACAAGGCAACTACTCAAACGCAATACCAACTGCCAGGGGAATAAAACAAGGCTGTCCCCTAGGCGCAACACTATTTAACTTCTACATATCTGAGGTGGGGAAAGCATTTGAAGAAGTGAAAAGTACCCCGCCCCCACATTGAATGGAATTAAAGTCAGCTGGCTCCTATACGCAGATGATATTGTGATATTAGACCTTACTCCAATAGGACTGCAACGCAAGCTATCGGCTCTGAAAGAATACACGGGGAAGATGGGCCTGGAAGTCAACACAACAAAATCAGAGATCCTGACCTTTGAAAATTTAAAAGGAGCAGCGCCAAGAAAACATCAATTCCAGTGGTCAATGGGGAAAGAAAAAATTCAAAAAGTAAAGAGCAGCAGATACCTGGGAGTACACATTAATTCTAGTCTACGTGATGATCCAATGGTAGCTCAAACTATAAGCAAATGGAAACAACTAACGGCCCAAGCATGGGCAGTCCATAATAAGTATGGGAAATTCTCTTTCAAGCCCGTGATAAACTTCTACAAAAGCAAGGTAATCCCAGCCCTTATATTTGGAGCGGAATGCATGTTTGGATGCTCAAGCGAAATATGGTCAAGGTGCGAGGGGTCGTTTTGGAAAAAGATCCTCCAAATTCCAACTAGCTACCCAACGGCATGCGTACATTATGAAGTAGGAGTACCAACCCTGGATGCAAAAATCACTTGGAACATGCTAACTCTATACAACAAAACAATTGAGGCCTCAGTTCCACAGTTCAAAATACTGGCAGAGCACGAAAAAGAGCAGTCAAAGCCGATACTCCAAAAATGGAGATTAAATTGTAAAAAGATACTACAAGAGCTAGGAGCAGAGGAGAACCAGCTGACCACTAATCCAAACGCTGTGAAAAAGAAAGTAATGGAACACGACTGGATCAAAACAATTGAGAAAAGAAACTCCCATAAATGTATGATAAACCATCCAGGCGAAGCAAAGGGAAGAACGCAGACACTACAATATCTGGAAATGTTTCCATGCAAAATCCTAAGAAGATCTTACCTGAGATTCAGGTTAAATTTCTACGAAACAAGAGAAATGGAAACGCACAGAAAGAAACTGCTGTTCAAGGACTTAAAATGTCGTTTCTGCCAAACAGAGAATGAATCACTGAAACACTTGATCCTGTTCTGCAGTGAACTCAAAGCTCTGAGAATGAAATATTTGGCCACTCAAAGAGATTTAGTCGCAACATACAGCGAGGAAGAGTGGTGGAGCCGCTTACACTGTAGTGCACACAAACAATTGTCGCTGGCACTCACATTGTTTTTACAACAGATGGAAATCATGATGCAAGAAATGGAGTAAGAAATGTAAGAAATCGCACGTTGCCACAAGAAAAAAGTTGAAGCAGGCGTGCTCCCCAAACGGGCAAGGCAGCCCAAGACAGACTCTGATGGAATAGAGTGACAGAATGCTACTTCCGATGATATTTGTAAATGTTTTAGAAGAAATACATACTAAACATTAGAAATTAAGTATGCTAGGGTCGAGCATGACAACGATAATGTGAGAAAGTTTTCAAAAAGTTTTCTAAAGTTTGTATAAACTAAATGAAAAAAATAAATAAATAAATAATCTATACAAAAGCTTGATAGGAGCATTAGTATGCGATACCTGGGATGAGCTAATAATCAGGGCAGGCACCACATCCTTCCCATCACCCTTCACTCCACTAAGGTTTAACCCACAATTCACACCTGGGGAAGAGGGGAGGGGATTTACCAGATGGGAACAGGGGGGTTGCCTCAAGATAAGAGATATGTTCGAAAGTGCGGAAATCAAGTCCTTCATCCAATGTCAACTGGATTCCTCTATGGGGAGGAAGAGAGGTACCGATACACACAAGTACACCACTGGGTGCACCAACCAGAAGTAAACAGGGCATCGCTGAGACCTCTCACGCCCTTTGAAAAACTCATAATGGGAAATGCAGGGGACAGGAACTTAGTGGGCACCCTCTATAGGTTCCTAAAACAGAACGAAGCTGCAGCCCCCAATCGATACACAAGTTTACGGGAAGAGGCAGTGGTCCGCCGGATAGAAGAACCCGAATGGCCACAGGTCTGGGGCAACATAATGAAAAGATCGGTACAAATACAAGAATTCTGGACCAAGTTGCTATGCCACTGGCACCTCACCTCCTGTGCCTTGATCAAGCAGTTCCCACAAGTGAAAAAGGATTGTTGGAGGGAGTGCAGCGCAGCAGGAACGTGGAAGCATATATGTTGGGACTGCTCCCGAATAAGGGTCTATTTGGACACTATCTTGGCAGCTTTGGAGGAAATAATGGGGTGAGGTGTAAAGGGAGCATGGGGGAATACCTCCTGGGCTAGACACTGCAGTCCCTCCCCTCGAATGAAAATAATTTATGTGATTCTGATACTAGAGCAGGCCCTGGTGATTGCCCAGAAGTGGAAGTCGAAAGACCCTCCCACAGAAAACGAATGGGTGAGCAAAATCTGGCAATTTGCAGCAATGGAATGGGTAACCTACAGGGTTCAGGGGAAACACCAGGGTTTCCTAGCAGACTGGGACTTGGTACTGATGTTTCTTCAAAGAGACTGCAGAGGAGCATGGTGTCCGAGGAAAATTAAATTGATGGGTATGGTGTGAACGGGAGAAGGGGGGGTTCAGCCCACCAAAGGAGCGAGGAGTGCACAGTGGCCCAAGGGGAGAAGCCTGACATTTACAGGAAAAAGACTGCAACCTCAACCAATTCAGGGGACTTGGAATGCAGAAACAGAGATCGGAGGGGGGAAAGTTATTCAATGTTGTTGTTCTTAAAAATTTCCAATGGAAACTTCAATGAAAAAGAAGGAAAGAGGAGGACCTCCACTTGCTTCCTGGTTTTGAAAAGCATGTTGTGTACCAAGCCGATTGGATACATATTACAGAAAAGATACATCTATATGCCTCCTTAGCCCATTTGAAAATGAGCATAAACAATTAGGTACACTAGCTCCCTATTTATCCTGTTACCCGAGTAGATATTTTAGAAATGCTCTGATGTGTTTTAGATTCAATGTTCTACAGACCCATGAAATCATGGTCCGTAGAGGAACAATTCCTAAAGATGAGACTTGTTTTAAGCACTGTCACAATTTGACTGAATCTGAAACTTGGAATCATCTGTATTTGCACTGTCTGGCACTTCTGTTCTTCAGAATGTAGTACTTGGGTCTATTGATAATGAATGTTTATGGAAATTGTGTGTAGGTATTGGTAATGTAAAGGTTGCACTTGCTGTGTGGGGGGTTCATCAATGCTCTCAAAGTATATTTAAAGTGATTGTTGTCTTAATTGAATTTGTTTTTAGATAACTGTTTTATTGGGTAGGTTGATACTTTTTTATTTGCCCATATAATAACAAAAAATAACAAAGAATAACAATAACATATCCCAAGTATTAATTCCTAATGGAGCCCTTTTACATAATACTGATGACATCCTTTCTTGAAAGGCCATTGTGACCGCCCCAATCACGAGGGAATGTGAAGACCACCCCATCATCAGAAAGCCAGCTTTCTTTAGCATCATTTCTTGCAACTTCCTGAATTGGAAAATAGTTACAGGATAACCATCCTCCGGTACCAGCAAGTTTGCCCCCTAACCAGGTAATGCAAAAGAAAAATGGTGGGGCAACTGTTTCTGTGTTTCATCCTATTCAGTGTGATACACCTGCCTCTTCCCGTCTGATCCGTTTCATTCTGCGCCACCAACTCACTGATGCGCAACGCAACAAAAAAGCCACTGTCCAACACCTCCCTAAACAATTCCACTTCAAATTTCTGTCAGCATTACAAAATCTATGGGATGTTGACCATCCTCTTTTGGCCCTTCCAAACTGGCACAACCCTCGACCACTGCGTCCCCCTTACCACCAAGCTTGTTGTGCAATGCCACAGCGGTCAGGAAAGCCGCAGTCTAACTTTAAGATCTCTCTGTGGTCCTTATCCAAGAGACAAACTACTGCACCTTTTGCTCCAATGAGCTCCTCCTGCAAATGGGGTTAAACCTTTGAGAACCTGTTCCCTTGAAAACAAGAAAGAGCATTAGCTGTGGTATTAACAATTTCTTGCACAGGTCTAAATGCAATATTCTTGTACAGGAATATTTCAACAATTCTTTTAAGCAAAACCACTGGACAAGAGGAAGACTGTAAGTTAATGGCCTGGACCACTGCCTTTTTATCAGACCAAAACCTCACTTTCTTGTTGCATAATCTCATAAGCCATAACATGAGTGTTATTACTATCACAGTTTATTATGCAATTACACTCAACTTTGGGAGTTCCTTTCCCCACAAACAAGGTGACACACAATAAAGTACAGTTTATTCAAATTCAGTTTGGTGAAGCCTCTAACCCATCTCGCACCAAACCCCAACAAATACCCAGTGTCATCAATGGATTAGAAACCAGGCCGGTGTGTATTAAGTATATATATATGTATTCATTTAATGAATCAAGATTTGACAAACAGACCTACATCAGACACCAATGTTGTGGCAACAGCCAAAATCACAACTATGACTCGGTTATATAAAACAACACAGGTGAAATGTTGAAAGATTCAATAACAACTTACACGGATTGAATTTTGAATTAGCCAATGGAAAACATCTGCAATACAATACAAAATCCACAGAACTGACTTAATTTGAAACAATACTTTTCTCCCAGCAACCCTCACCTTCCAGGCCTCAATTTAATATGACCTCTTTGATTGAAAGGCAAGATGCAGGGAGTGAGGCCACAATGGAAAAATAGTTTTGTGGCTTATTTAAAAAGGCGCTGTTTGCGAAAGGAACTCAATGGGAAAAATCATTTTGGGCTTATCATTTAAAAGGCAAGGTTGGGAAGAAGGAACTCAAATGAAAACTGTTTTTCAACACACTTGAAAATAAAAGGCAGGACCTGATAACTTGGGGTCAGAGAAAAAATGAAAACAAAAGAAAAATGTTGTTTATCCCTAGGAATGCAGATGGGATACAACACCATAATTCTGGTTAGAAGGAATGGGGAATTTAATTTTACATCCTCCACACTGACCTGAAAGGTTGTGTTTTATGGATTACTTATTTTTGGGATGATGGACATGCAACCCCTTTCTATGCAGAAGTAAAGGATTTCAGAGACAGTCAACCAGGTCTTCATGGGCTAAATGAGCTCTAACACACTGGGTGTGAGGTATTGTTAGTTTTGAATTCTAACAACCCTCATCCCATGATTTTCTATGTGGGAATTAATTGATTTACTCTAAACAAATGTGCTAAGGATCTACACAGTTTCCCCCTTCCCCACACTTGAATGGAATGGTTTGAGGATGGCTCCTCCCAACACAATGCAGTTTCAACAGATGGGTGGTTTTCTAATTGGGAAATATGTTTGAGTAAGATATCATAAATTGTGCAAAGGGCCTACCCAGTTTCAACCCCCTCTACCCACTAATGGAAAGGGATAAAGGCAGGTGGTTCTCCACACAATTAACATCATTGGAATATCTACTTATATGGGAGGCTTTCGTCAGGGAAAACAGCAGGGCTCCTCTGAGGACAGCACAGGTCTGGTCAAGGGCTTTCAGTCAGGGATTTTCTCCCGCACCAGACTCCTTCTCCTCCTCTGGTTTGGGTCCAAGCTAGCTTCTCTATGTCCCAGCCACTGTCTCCAATGCAAGGATTGAAGCTTCCCTGCTAGTTGTTCCTCACAAGAGTCAGGCAGTAGGTCTCTCCTGGATAATTCACAAAAAGCCCAGTTCTGATGCAAACTAGTAACTAGTAACATTGCAACCGTGTCATGTTTCCCGCGGTCAGGATTGGCTGCCTTGTTCCCTTCACCTCCCACCAAAATGCCCACTGGCTGCTAATGGGCCAGAAGTTAGGAGATATGTATGATGTAGTTTGAGGGGGGGAAATAGATACATCATTTCAAATTGACAAGGATTCCTGCATCTTTTGTTCTGAAAAATCTCATACTGTTATAACTCCCTGGGTCTTTCAAATAACCCCATGATGAAATATATGTATGAGTTCTATATTTTACGTTGAATCAGACAATACTATTTTTCCTTCGGCACGCCCTTCCTGAGCAGAGTTACCAATTTTGTATTTCTTCATAGACTTTACTAGTGAAAAATGTGACACTTCATCATACACATGTTAATTTTGCCTTCACCCTCACACCGACTTTCAAATCTCTCAGAATCACGGGAAGGCCGTAATCAATTTTGTCTTAATAACTTCTGTTGTGTTTATCACACAAAAATCATCTTGGCATGGTTCAAATTAGATTTCTGTCACCTTTAATAAAAGTCTGGAACAAGCGTTGAGGCATATATGATGCACTCTTTATGCAACAAAATGTATTTTTCAATTAATTAAACCCCTGCCTCACAAGCCTCTCTCACTTTCCTAGCACCTACCATTTCCTTAGGTTTCGATTCCCAAATACACTTACAAGGCATGTGGCATTTAGCTCATGTTGATTTTAGCTCTCCTCAAGAGCTTCAAAGGACTCTGCTTCAGGCTTAATGCACATTTTATGGAAAAACCTGGCCCTAGGTCACTTCTGCAGGACATGTTATCAGCATGTCATCAGTATGTTATCAGCAACTGTTATCAGCTCCTAGAGAGCCCCAACCAACAGGTCATGGGTCACCATTTTATTTCAGTGAAAATGCCCCTCTGCATCATACTTCTCAAAGTACATCTTTAGATCAACCAAAGGTTCTTTGCCTTTTGACATTTTGCATGGCATTGTGTTTAACCATATTTATAATAAACTGCATTTAAACCTGTTGTTCATAGCATAATGTTTTTACTCCCACAATAGTAACCCTGAGGTACATTTAGAATTTCACCAAATAGGCCAGTTAACAGAGAGAACCTGTGTTCACTTATACCACAAGTAGGCCTCTCCTTTTGAATTATGTCATTTTAATGTTGAAAATGAAGTGTTGTTATTCATGACAAATGCACAGTGTTTGCCTTCACTTTAGATTTCTGTATCACAGTATTGTGCAGCATTAAAGATAATGTGCATGCTGCTATCTGTCTCTTTAAGCAGAAAGTGTAGCTTTCCATGTATTTAGGAAAGTAGCATTATCAGCTACATATATCTTTTGCCATGCATTGGGCCCATCCAGCCCTTTTAAGTTTCCAGGCACATTTTCCTTCACTTGAGTGCCTGTTCATTCTGGTAAAGTTGAAAGAGGGCCATTTATGTTCAAGTCCTAGTGGAACAAGAGAAAATGAACCTGGGCAAAATGAGATCAGAACATCTGTACACATTTATACAGTACCAAATCTTGTCACAAAAATATGTGTATTTATAAACAATTTACACAGATGTTTATTGTTCGCGACATCCACATTTAAATAACACCATTCATTCCATCATTCATTCACAGTCTCACTATACATGTCAGTATTTCACACGTGGGGTACTTTGACCACCTAGAACCAATATATTAACATAAGTTACAACACCTCTTGATGATTACAGTAAGTGTTAATACAAAAAACAAATAGCGTCCTGCTTATTTGCTATAACTCAACATATGTTTCAGTCGTCACAATAGACCCCTAACTGAAGCCGGTAAAACTAAGTGACCTTCTTCATGGTTATGTTGCAACCACTCCGAAATGAACAAAAGGTGGAGGATGTCATCAAACCTCAATCTTCAAGTTGAGGCAGTTTAATTTTCCCCACGGTGCAGCACATTCCTTTTGTTTCTCCATTAAATGTCAGAGCCGTGCAATAAGGACACACTTCAGTCATGGTGCCGATGAGAACATGCCGGCTCAAACTATAATCATCAGTTCTGTTGTACCAGAATGCAAGGCGATTGTAAACTGATCTGCGGTTTCTCGTTGACGTCTTTCAAACACTCTCAGCCTGTCGCATTCAAAGCAGATCTTAAGCTGCAGAACGTGATCGCCGTTCTCGCAACCGTGCATCCTAAAGTCTGGCTGCACGCCACTCTGCACGTCACTCTGCTGCTTCCTTGGCACGTATTTGAGCCAGCGTGTGTTGCTTTTACGTGCAACAGATGGCACAGTTTTTCAGAAAAAGCATGTTTTTACCTATCACAGGTGTGACATCTATGTATAGTAGGTATAGAAAAACATGTGCCTATTCGAATGAAAGGTTGTGTCAAAATTTCAAAGTAATCAGTGAAGAACTTTCAGAGATTTAAGATTTCGAACAAACAAAAACATTTATATTTTTATGTATATAGATTGTTGTGTTGTCCCTATAGACCTACTAGTGTTGGGTGAGGCAAGTTATCTTGTGTGTTGCACTATGTATTTTTCAATTTGTGATATATTTTTCATTTAACGTTTTTCCTCTGACTCTATTATGTGTGAGGTTTGATGTATTATTGTTTATTATTAATATTGTGTATTGGCTGTGGCAGATTATTATTTGCTTTGGTGCTGTGCTTTTCATTTGGTTGTGTTTTACATTTAATGTTCTCCCTCCAGCACTACTGCCCATCCCTTAAAATATTTTATTTTATATAAGTGCCTTTATAGGTTGCACTTATATGGAGAAGTAGCGCTGTGGGTTTGAAACATAAAAAAATCTGAGCCAAAATGTTTGTGATATATGTGACTAAACCGGAGACAAATAAAGAAGGAAACAAGGTTGATCGGAAAGGCACCAGAAGCCCTTGATATGTCACTCACATTTGTACAAATGTGAAGATGAAGTTCCAGTATTATTGGCAACAGGACCAAGGTCTGAGAGGACAAGGAGGTCCAAGCTCACTGATTGACTTCCATCGATTTTTGGAACCCATAGTACGCTGCCTTCAAGCTGGCAATCTTGTGAGCAATAAACGTGGACGCTTCCATCCTTGTATATATAACTGGATTTGAGACCCAGAATCAACTCGGAAGATGGTGATGTGATTTTGTTCAACTAACCTGTAACAGCACTGCGAAATCCAGGAGAAAGTGTCAAGTTCCCCCGAGAGTGTCGGGATCACAAGCTTTTTGGGAGAAGAAATGGTGGCCATAGATACATCATTTCAAAATGACAAGGATTCCTGCATCTTTTGTCCTGAAAATTCTCATACTGTAATCACTCCCTGTGTCTTTCAAATAACCCCATGATGATTAATATGTATGCGTTATTATACAGTGAATCAAACCATACTAATTTTCCTTCGGCACGCCCTTCCTGAGTGCAGTTACCATTTTTCTTGATTTCCTCATGGACCGTACTAGTGAAAAATATGACACTTTGTCATACAAACGTGAATTGTGTCCTTCAACCCAACACCAACTTTCAAATCTCTTAGAATCATGGGAAGGCCTGAATCAAATTTTTCTTAGTACCTTCTGTTATGTTTATCACACAAAAGTTGGTTTGGCATGGTTCAAAGGAGATTTCTCTCACCTTTAATAAATGTCTGGAACGAATGTTGTGGCATATACGATGCACTATTTATGCAACAAAATGTATTTGTCTATCAACCCCTGCCTCACAAGCATCACTCACTTTCCTAGCCCTTAGGTTTTGATTCCCAAATACTCTTATAGGGCATGTGGCTTTTAGCCCATGTTGATTTCTGCTCTCATCAAGAGCTTCAAAGGACTTTGCTTCAGGCTTAATGCACATTTTATGGAAATACGTGACCCTAGATCACTTCTGCAGGACATGTTATCAGCAACTAACTGACAACGAGTCATCTTTCTCCTAGAGAGCCCGCCAATGACCTCTGCCTTAATGCAAGTAAGACTGAGATTCTACTCATCGGCACACCCACTCCCTCCTTCCCTGCAGCTCTCTGGCCAGCCTCTCTTGGCCCCCTTCCTGCTCCTACCTGTAAGGCAAAAAACCTCGGGGTCATCTTCGACTCCACACTCTCCTTCTCTCCTCACATATCTGACATCTCTAAGAAGTCACACTACCAGCTGCATCTCCTCAGGAGGTATTCTTCCTTTCCTCTCCTTCCCCCAGAAGCTCAATGTCTCCAGAACCCTGGTTCTCTCTAAGCTGGACTACTGTGACAGCCTCTATCTAAATCTTCCTGCCTCTACTCTCCGCCCTCTGCAACTCATCCAGAACAGGACTGCGAGACTTGTCCTTGGACTCAAGCCCAGGGACCGTATCTCTCCAGGTCTGAAATCTCTGTACTGGCATCCTGTGGCTGCGAGGATTAAGTTCAAAACCCTCTGCATTGTCCACAATGCCTTCTGGGGCTTGGGGCCAAAATACCTTCAACTCTCTCTTCCTAAATATCTTCCTTCTCGAGCTCTTCGCTCATCCGCCTCCAACTCCCTCAGCGTCAGCCGCTTCTCCAAGCAACGAGTTGGGGGTAGATCTCTCTCCGCGGCAGGGGCCTCCCTCTAGAACAGCCTTCCTGCCTCCTTGAAACTTGAGGAGAACCATCTCTGGTTCCGGAAACACCTCAAAACCTTCCTCTTTGCTTCTGCTTTCTCTCCTCCTCTCCCCTGCTAAATTCCTGTCTGAAACTGCACTGAATCTGCAACTGGGCCACTCTCACCGATCTTGGCCCCTGGCCCAGCCACTCTCCCCTTGCACTGCCTCCCTTGGCAACCACTGCACTGCGGGACTCTCTCTGTATCCCTACAGTCCCCCCCAGCACTTGTCTGCACTTACCCTGCACTTGCCACCATCTGGCCCTTATTATTTATCCTGTTATTATACTGCCCCTGTACTGCACTTTCCCCTCTCCCTTTCCCCTTTCACTTTCCCTTCCCCCTCTGCCCATGCACTTGCGTGATCTGAATGACACTTGGCCTAGTAGGATCGTTGTCTGCCTTCCCTTTGTCCCCCCTCCCTGCCTCGTCGCGCCTTGAAACACTTGTGTATAGGCGCGTTACAAATGTCTTATATCATAACTAACAGGTCATGGGTCACAGTTTCATTTCAGTGGAAATGCCCCTCTTCATCCATGCTTCTCAAAGTACAGCTTTAGATCAACCAAAGGTTTTTACCTTTTGACATTTTGCAGAGCATTGTGTTTAAACATTTGTATAGTAAATTGCATTCAAACCTGTTATTCATAACATATCATTTTTGCTTCCACAATAATAACCTCGAGGTACATTCAGAATTTCACCAAATAGGCCAGTTAACAGAGAGCATGAGTGTTCAATTCTACCACAAGTAGGCCTCTCCTTTTGAATGATGTCAAATGCACACTGCTTTGCTTCACTTTAGATTTCTGGATCACAGTATTGTGCTGCATTAAAGATAAGGTACACGCTCTGCCATCTGTCTCTTTAAGTAGAAAGTGTAGCTTTCCATGTATTTAGGAAACCAGAATTTTCAACCACATATGTCTTTTGCCATGCATTGGGCCCATCCAGCACTTTTAAGTTTCCAGGCAAATTTTTGTTCACGTGAGCGCCTGTTCATTCTGGTAAAGTTTCAAGAGGCACATTTCTGTTCATGTCCTAGGTCTTAAGTCAGAAACAGAAGTGTTTTGTGACTGGCCTGCATTTTCCAATGGGTAGCACCAGTCAGCTTCACTCCTAAATACTGCCCTGGTCTTTTTATTTCTGACATTCAGAGGCTATATTTGACCCCAGATTACAATAGGAAAACGTTGCAAGGCCATTATGTTTTTAGTCTTTTCTTTTTTGCGCATCTACATAGGCCACAGCAGAGTGTATTACTCTTCCCCAAAATGACTCCAAACCATTTGTAATCTGAAGCATCAGTATATAGCTTTTGCTTGGCTCTGGTAACCCATGGGGCCCTCCATAGCCTAACACCATTAAATCCTAGATTGCAATGCAGATTCCTTCTTTGAGGGCAGCGCTGAGCCTTATGTAATGATACCTCTATGCCACTCCTGCCATCAACCAATTCAACCTTCTAGCAAAGACCTTGGCCACAGAGATCACCATCAATACAAAATTCAATTTACCCAAAAGCTGTTGCACTTTCTCAAAGGTAGTCTTCTACTTTACCAAATTATCCTCCATTTCTGCTACTAAACTCTCCAATTTGTCCTTGGGCAACCTGCAGCTAAACCTGGGGCTATCAATCTCAATCCCAAGAAATGGCAACACTTGCTCTGGCCCCTGGGGTTTCTCCAGCACCAGAGACAACTTCAGCTGTCCAATCAATTGCTGTAAGGAAGTCAATGCCACATCACAACCCCGAGAACCTGTTCTGCCCAAAAAGAGGAAATCATCCAAGTAATGCACTTAGGCACCTCTCCGTTCATTTTCACGTCATCCATGATACTGCACACTGCATAGGCATGCACTTGTCAAAATACAACTACCTCTTCCACTGGAAACCCAGCAAGGGAAAGCTGTCATGGAGCACACGCAGAAGGCAGAATTTCAACTCTGTGTCCAGCTTTGGCAAATAAGCCCCTTTCCCCAGTCCAAAGACCAAGTCCACCACTTGACCAAATTTTGCCAAAGTCACCAAGCAGTGTTCAGGATCAAGCCAACCACTCATTGAGTTATTCCAGGAATAGAACAGGTGGAGAGTGAGATGGTAGTTCCCCTGCTCCTTCTTCAGTACCTCATCAGGGTTGATTTTATGAAATTGTCAATGGGAGGTGTCCCGAAGGGGCCCGCTATCCTGCCCAGTGTCTTTTCCCCTCAAAAGCTTGTCTTTCACTATCCCCAGAAGTGTGTCTGGTGAAGATACGTTTCTGATGGTCAATGGCCCCTCGTAAGAGATGTGGAAACCATCCCTTAACCTTCTTTATAACAAGTCCCTCTCCAAGTCCCTCTGGTTAATGAAGGATCATATGTGCCTAAAGCGGACCACTTTCACATCCATATCAATGACTTATAGATTCTTCATTGGAATGGTGACTAGAAAATGTATAATTGGAAGTCTGTTCATACAGAAAACATATTTAGAACACATGTTGTGAGTGTGTGTGTTGGGCCAGCAGATTCTGCTGTTTTGCAGTGTATTCATTATTGTGTGATCTGCCTGTGTGTTTGCGGTGGAGAAGGAGGTGGATTATCTTATACATTGTGTGGTATATTTTTCCATATCCTAGCATATTTATATTTCATGGTTGTGTTGTCCCTGTATGCCTACTGCGTGTTGGTGAGGCAAATTATCTTGTGTGTTGCACTATGTATTTTTTAATTTGTGGTATATTTTTCATTTCATGTTGTTCCTCTGACTCTACTATGTGTCAGATTTGATGGATTCTTTTTTTTATGTGGTATATTTTTAACTCTGCATTGCTGATCTTGCAATATTGGGTATGGGATGTGGCAGATTATTGTTTGCTTAGGTGCTGTCTTTTTCATGCTGTTGTATTTTACATTTAATGTTCTCCCTCCAGCACTACTGCCTATTCCTTAAACTATTTAAGTGCCTTTATTGGTTGCACTAATATGGGGAAGTAGCTCTGTGTGTTCAAAACATATCTGAAACCTGAGCCAAAATGTATGTGTTACAGGTGACTATACCGGAGCCCTCGATATGTCGCTTACTTTTCTACAAATGTGCACATGAAGTTCCGGTATTATTGGCAACAAGACCAAGGTCCGAGAGGACAAGGAGGTCCAAGCTCACTGATTGACTTCCATCAATTTTTGGAACCCATAGTATGCTGCGTTCAAGCTGGCAATCATGTGAGCAATAAACGTGGAAGCTTCCAACCTTGAATATATAACTGGATTTGAGACCCAGAAACAACTCGGAAGATGGTGATGTGATTTTTTTCAACTAAGCTATAACAGCACTGCGAAATCCAGGAGAAAGCGCCAAGTTCACCCCGAGAATGTGGGGATCACAAGCTTATTGGGAGAAGAAATGGAGGCCATACAATTTGTGTATGGAAAACCTTACTGAACAGAAATGTACTAAATAGTGTCTATTGACTTTAAATCTAGCTCCGGAGGAAGGTTCTCCAATTATAGGGTAGATGAACAAAAACATGTTGAGGTAGTGGCCGTCAACAATTCTATGTGCCTATCATCCAATAGACGTCACATGATCTGATATTAAAATAGACATTTGTGTAATGTTTTATATGTAATGATATTGTATTAATGTTCTATTTTTGATAACTTAAATTAATTTTGGTTTAAAATAAAGTGTATTTGGTAAATGGTTTTCCAAGGTTGTGTTAGATGTGAGAGGTCTATCACTGCAAGCTACCTCATTTTACCTGAACACTTTGTGGTTAATATTGAGTTTAGTTGAGGGTCAGATCTACACACACTATGGTTCAGTTGTACCCCAGAGTTCCCTCCTTATTCTTTGGTGTACGTGCCCAATGCATGTTTTGTCTGGGTTTATGAACATCAAAATGCATTGTTTTAGTAATTTATTTGGTGCAAAAAACCCTTGATGAAACTCCATCTATGTTGGCATGAGTGTTCGGATCGGGCCAGATCAGTTGCATGACTAATCTGATGACATTGGATGGAGAAAAATAAAATCTAAAGTTGGAAACATAGTTTAATTTTCCTATGCAATGTTTCATATAACCTTAGCTATGCATCCTCAACCACAACTATAATATGTTAATATTTGTCTTGATTAAGACACATCTCCTTGCTTGGCACTGAAGACATCTAGTAGGGTGTACACAAGCAAGTGGCTAATTTGTCTGGGGATGGTATGGAGAATATCCCCTGACCAAACCCCACAAGGTCCCCATTTCAGAGTAGGGGACAATTTCAGGGACCCCTTAAATACTATGTTCCTTTAAGGAAGGCCTATTGATCCGCAGCAGATTTTTTCTCTTAAGAAATCTGAACTGACCATGAAGCAGGAATAGCCCTGGAGAATAGGGGGCATATGAAGCGAAAAAGGTGGACCAGACTTGTAGTAGGGAGAAGAGAGCTAAAGAGATGAAAATGAAGGGAAGCAGAGAGTGAAGGAGGGTCAAAGAACAAGAGATGGGTAAAGCGAGGAGAAGGAGAAAAGCCTGGACATTGAGAAGACAAGACAACCCAGGGGAGAAGAAGGGAGGATGGAAGGGAAGGTGAAGAGTGTACAATTTGTGGGCGGCATTGAGTAGTTAAAGAAGAGAGAGCGTAATATAGACAGGGTGCAAGAAACTGTTCTCTGCTTGGCAATGCATTCTAGGGGCCAGGAACTGCCGACTCTCCAGGATTGTCACCACAAAGGAGTTATACTGAAGATGGTCTGCTGCCATTTTGGAGAGCATGGTCCATTCACATGGGCCTTACAAGTCATATATCCCCTTTGAGTGGCGTGACAAGATAACACTATTACCATCCAAGTTCACCACCCAGGTCATCAGAGACTAATTACAACCCAAGTATTTAAGTGTGGCAATTGGAATATTTTGTATTTCTTTTCATTTGCATAGCGCACACAACCCCTCAGGCATCAGAGCACTACAAACCAGTTACACAAAGCTTGTGGGCACAGACAGAAGTCTTACATATTTACATAGTTAAAGACAGAGGTAGAAAAATATCAGAAGCAGTCAAATATGCATGTGTCAGGCACTGCACTTGGGCAGTTTAATTGAGCATAAGACTCAAAACAATTAGGGCTAGATTGTGGATAGTATTTTTATTTAGCCATAATTAATATTTGTCAACAGGCTTATTAGAATACTTAAATAAATGCTAGTAATTCTTAAGGCATGACTGTTTAGACCAGCACTTCAAAAATTACCTTTTGACATATGAAATAGACATTTGTTTTTCATATTTTACTATATTGTAAGTGTGATTTAAATGTTTGTATTCAGACCATATATTTTAAAATCTGTTATTACTGACATGGTTATGCAGTATCAACATAGGAACAATATTCACCTCAAACTGTTTTGATGGATTTACCTAGCTATGGAATTGAGACTGATTTGGCATGTTGTCTGTATTTGACAGTATTTTGTATCTTGTACATGTCTTCAATTTAATGTAAAGGCATGTTCTTCTATGTCAGTAGCCGAAATAAAGCTTGCATATGATAGACGTACAAGCCTTGAGAAGGATGAAGGGAAGAAGTTCCAACAGACCAAATCAACCCATTCAGGAGAGGTGGGACAGAGGTGGGACAATTTATGAAAGAGGGAGGTCCCTCTAAGAGACAGTGGGTCTACAACAGGGATAGAAATGAAGAGTGAACACTGAAGTGCAGACCCCTAGAACAGGGTGGTTGTCAACTAACAGCAAACTCCTCATGCCCACCCTAGAAATTTGGGAAAGTAGACTGCTGTTGAGCAAGCATCTCTCTCTCAGAATTCTGGAAGAGAACCTAAGACTCTGCTAAGCCCATTGTTGGCTGAAGAGGACCTTTGACATGGAAACCCTGGAAATAACGTGGGAACCTTGAAACATTGCGAACCGTAGACACATACTATTTATTAAATAATCCTTCTTGATTTTGTATATACACTTATTAAGAGGTACTTCCCTGTGTTAGCCTTTAAGTGCTTCCCACTCATGCTGTCTACGGCAATACACTGATAAAATGAAGATCTGTGCATAGTTAGATGATTGTTTCTGTTCAATTGGTTTTCTTTAGTAGTTATACAGATAAAGTTAATATCTGTATATTGTGAGATGATTGTTTTAATTAATGGCACTTGTATTACCACGTATATTACACGCATGCATTCTGTACACATGTATTTTCTTTAGTTTTTATTCGGGTGCAGTGTGAACCTTCTCTGTTTTTAAAACCATTAGAATACAGTTTCTTTTACTAAAATCAATTGTTTAGTGAAAAATATATAACATTCAATACTCCATCACACTAACACATGGTAAGGTCAGAGGGACAATATGAAATGAAAAATATACGACCAATTGAAAAATACAAATGCAAAGTACAAGGTAATACACCACAGTCGCAGCATTTGACAAGCTAGATCATCAGTTCTTATTAAAAATCAGGAAGGAGGTTGCATCCATCTCAGACTTGGCATGTTGATGGATTGAAGCCTTTTCAAATGAAAGGTCTAGCAAGGTGAAGATTCTTTGTTCATTTCCGGAGACTTTGACCTGTGGCATACGACAAGGATAGTGCAGGTCTCATTTATTATTTGATATTTATGTTAAACCTGTGCACAACCTTTTGATGGATGCTGGTGTGGATGCTCAAAGCTATGCCGATGCCCAAATAGTGTTTCACCTCAAAGGATCATTTTAGCTTTATCCAACACACCTTTTACAATATCTGTAACTGGATGTCAGTAAACTGGTTAGGATTAAACCAGGCCAAAACTAAGCTTCCTATTATCCCTCACTAATCAATACGATGGAACAAATCTCACGTCCCAGGAATTTCATTTAGCTAACTGTCCCAGAAAGATCTCTGATAGAGTAGACATGTTAGTGAACTTGTTAGGCATGATTCTGAATAGTACTTTATCAATGACTTGTCAAATCAGTAGTCTTATTAGTTCAATCAACTACCATCTAATGGTCCTTATGTAACTAAAGCTGCTACTGTCATAAAAACACTGTGCCATGCTGGCTCTGGTTCTAAGATTGACTATTGTAACACAGAGTACCAAACAAGAGAGTCACCAACTTCAGCTCTTCAAAAGGTAGCCACTAGCTTAATTGCTAACAACAGTAGATGGGAACATAGCTCTCTAATCTTAAAACAACTTCATTGGTTTTGTGTTAGTGCCAGGTAGAGTTTAAATGTCTGGTGATGATCCACAATACATTGCATGGCTCTGCTCCAGTGTATCTGGAGAGACATTTTGTTCAAAATGACTCTGGCTCTGGTTCTAAGATTGACCATTGTAACAGACTCGACTAACAGCCATAGATGGGATCATCTCTCTTATCATGAAACAACTTAATTGGCTTCCTGTTAGTGGCAATATAAAGTTTAAACTTCTGGTGATGATACATACAATATTACATGGCTCTGCTCCACTCCAATCTATCTGAAGAAATATTGTGTTGAAAATGTGTCACTGCAGCTTCTGAGATTCTCTAAGCAATTAAAGGTGCACCTTCTGAGATTCCAGAAAGCCAGAGATGGTGGCTTATCTATCACTGTTTTGGGTGTAGAAAAGTCCTTTCCCCATCAGACACATTTCTGATCTTTTGTCTTCCAGAAACAAGGTAAAGTCTCCTCTTTTATTCATAGTGTAATGTGTCCTCTCTTTTTAGATATGTTCTTTCTAAATCATGTGTGGTCTTCAGAGCACTTAGAAACATTCAGGTCATAGTGCCTTCCAACCTCCGGTACAACTATATGGATCAAAATAGACAGACAACCAGCATGCAGTAGGCATAGAAGGACAACATGTACTAAGAAGTATGAAATGAAATAAAAAAATATTTCAAGGGTTCTTGGAACATCACCATTCATTGCTGATAGTCCTTGAACATTAGAGACTCTTCTCAATTTTACATACAACAGAAATGTGTGGCTTCATAGCTAGAACAGTGTCAATAATTGAACATTCTTTCAACCTTAGGAATTAATATTGAATATGAGCACGAGAAGCGTTTTTAGTGGGGTATTTAAGATCTTATTTCCTTTTGCATTAAGATGAATTTGTGTTCTTGCATTGTTTGGCATTACATCTTTGCATTCACTTCAGTCACCGTGATGTTATTTATGAACAATGGGTCATCTATGTTTATGTCCAGGTAGGCTTTATTCGTTTTTAATTCAGGCACTTGTAGGGTTTTTTGAAATATAAATAAAGTGTGGAACAATTGTGTGTATCTAGCCCTTAGTCAGTGTGTGGAGGAGTGTGTGGTTTGAGATGTTTTGTGTTTATGCAGTGTTAGGCCAACTGTAGTGGTGATAATAGAAGAAGATGAAGTGTTTATTGCAGTTGTGTATTGTGTTGAGTCTGTCAGTGTGCAGAGTTGTAATGCTCTATTGGCTTTGGTGCATGTTGCTTTGCATACAGTTTTCCCTTAATTTGAACGTATGTGGATTGCTCTTTGTAATTGTACTATGCATGAGGATGGATGTGTTTTGTGACTATTGGTAAATGTTTGTGGTTTGGGACTTGAACACATTCTCACCACCAAGAGTGCAGGTTCTCAGTATATGCAGACCAGATGGCGTTTGGAGGTGTAAGTGTTATAGATATGGTGGATGCATCAATGTTGGGAGTGTGTCTTGTGGGGATGTCCTTGTGTGAGCAATTGTATTGGGCTTTAGATATTCAAGTTATTTGGGGATCTTTTGCAATGTAAGGTTGTACACTTACGTGTTTAGTGGGAATAGTGTTGGTGGTCATTGTGATGTTGTTTTAAGGTAGGGTGTTATCTATGTCTGATGTGTGTGTTATACAATCTGTATTTGCAATGCATCTAAGTGGGTTTTTGAGTGTCACAATGGTGAACATCATTTGCATCTGTAACCTCTAAGGTTTGCTTGGTTTTGTAATACCATAATTGCAATGAACCACTCTCCTGCATCAAAAGCCTCAACATTAGTGTATTGTTAACACTGCAAATCCTTTCAACCTCCAGGGGTTTTGTTTTTTAAGTTCTGCAGGTAAACTGGGGTAATCATACATTTGCATATGAAAGGAGCTGGTTCTTTGCATTTATTAACACAGATTACGTGTTAATGTTTTGCAAGTTTTTCAACTAGTCTACTTTAATGTTTTAAATATTTTTCCTATGTACACACTGATTGTTTGTTCAGTGCTTACAAACTGTTGATGAGTAACCTACATTTTATTGCTAATAACTTATTTAATGCTTCCTACTAAAAGATACATGTTACACTAACACTGCATCATTTCATATTTTACTCATTTCACATTGTGCGCCTTTGCTTTATGTTGTTTTGAATAAATATTGTAAACAGACACGGTTTGCCTTTACTGATGAGTTGAAGATGTGTTTATGCGCATACATATAAGTGACTTGATAAATATGTGGGTTGCAACTTTAAAAAAAATGCTTTGCTCATAGTTAGATCTGTGAATGAGAAGTAATCTGATGTTTTTGTACAGTTCGAAGATGTGTTATGAATATTTTATAGTCTGAAGAATCGTTGGAGAACTTTCTGTATCTTTATTGACAAACCTCGTACATTAAATATTAATATACGTGCCCTTTTGTATTCATTTCTGTGTGTGGTCATCCATGACGGTTCATATGAAAGTGTATTCTGTGTACTGTTTTTTAGGGGTGAATGCCTGGTGATTTGCATCAGTCATTTAATGTTTCATATCATTAACTGATGTGTTATAAACATATATATATAGTTGTGGATCTGTGGGAGTACGGATGAGTGTTTGAACCCAGAAGTGCCTTTTCTTGCCGTGACAGATTGGAGTCTGTCTACACTTGCAGTAATCACCAAAGGAGATGGAGCCTTGAAAAACAGTCCATCTGGCGCAGCTAAGGCAGAGTGCGGACGAGTGTTTGAGTGTTTAGATGCGAAGGGCGAAGGGGCCCGACAGCCACTCCACATTGCACTTAAGGAGACCGTGCTACCAGGAGTCGAACCGCACAGTTTCTAAACGAATTGCCAGCGCACCTCACCGGTGAGCCTGTGTTCTGGCGTCTTGTTCTGCTTGAACATTTGCGGGTGGAAGTTTCTTTCATTAACTTAAAGAAAAACAGTCCTTGGGCTAAATCTCTCAGCGTGGCTGATTTCACTATATTAGGAATTTGAACTGAGGGTGGTGACTGCGGGCCGATGAGCCATGGAATCCCCCTTACCTTATTTACTTGACTGACGGGTAAATGTCATAGTGGCGGAGTGGGAATGACTTGGTGACATGGAGTGGGTGCACAACTGCGATCACAAAGCTCCCTGTTTGGTGGCTGATACTCCCGTGGATGCCCATGAAGCTATTGGGTGAGTGGCAAAGGTAAGGCTGTTATTCTGTTCACATTATATGAAGAACCGCTATAAACCATTTCTGTACAGGGAGACTTCGAAATCGCCCTACCGGTCTCTCAGCTTATTTACATCGTACAGCTTAATGCAGTGTGTCGACACTTGCTGTTAGCCATTCTGAAGTACAACTGGACATAAAGTACTCGGCCAAAACAATGAAATTGAAGAATACCTGCCGAGCTGCTTGTGCAGTGAAGTAGCGCAGAAAGGGAAATGGCTGCGTAGCCCTGTGCTGACCTGCAAACTTCAAAAAGACGTTCCCAAGACAAAAAAAGGGAAGACTGACCATGGCCTCAACGAGTGTGTTCCCTGGTCACCCAAACAAGAATCACTGGCATTTTCATATGGCTGCAAAATGAGTCTATGACTAAGGGAGGTAATAAGCAGATAAACACCTTTGCTTATTCTGGACTTCCATGAGCCCAGCGGGATTCTACAGAAGGTGGTGTCTCGCCTGTTGCTGCACATTTTAGTACAACTGGGGATTGCTTTGCATTACTGTCCGGGTCAACCCATTCGTTGGACAACAACGGCTCCCCTTTGAACCTGTACAGAACATTACAACGTAATTCAATAGGGATTGCCAAGCAAGCAAACTGTGATGAATTGCCAGGTAAATTTTCATCCAGCCTAAATCTTGAATTACTGAACAACATTGAAAACACAGTGACAACATCACAGTGGGTTAATGCATCTTTAAAGTTCGATGGGTTTGATGGGTTCTCCAACTCTTAACTAAAAGATATTTCTGTAAAATGAGATGCAGTATTGTCGCTGTGCTCTAAATTCGCCAAGGACCAGGGTATAATGAAGCAGTCACTGGCCAGGGTAATGAAAGCTATTGGGGCACTTCCCCCGGGCCGATAAATCACGGCCCCAGGATCCTGAGTTGTGGGCCAGTGAACTTGGCTACTCCTATGAAAAAGGCACCAGTCATTCTTGACACAAGGGTGGCCCAGAGTGATGGTGAAGAACAAGGATAAGTGGATGCTAGGGTTTATATATCCTGGACGATACTGAGCTTTAATGGAGGTCCCAAGATTCTGTCAATATCACAGCCAAAAAAGAAGAAGATGCTCTTGATGCCTTGTGTGCAGAAATTTCATTAATGGAAATATCCACACTACCTGTCGCCAATAAAATCCTTATGAGGAGAACGACTAAGGACATAAGGCCTCATTACACGGAAGGCGGTAATGGTTAACGGCCACCGTTAATGGTAACGGTGACCGTTAACCATTACCGCCTTACTACGAGGTCCCTTAGCGGGTTGGTGCTTTAATGACTGCTTTTTGCAGGCGTTAAAAACCAACCCGCTAAGGGACCTCAGAGCTAATTATGGCACCGCAAAATTGCGGTGCCGTAATTAGCGCCTTCCCCATTCCCATAGAGCCCTATGGGGCAGAAATGGGAATGCGGAAGGGCAATGGCGGAAGGGGGATTTACCGCCCCACCAACCTTGGAATGGGGCGGAAAATCCCCTTTCCGCCAAGGTGGTGCCGGTATTTTACCAGCATGAGCCATGGCGCTAATAGCGCCATGGCTCACCGCCTTCCGTGTAATGAGGCCCATAGTGTTAACTAAACTAATTTTTTTCCAACACTGCACCCATCCACAAAAACACAACCAGGACATTGGATACGGTTGGAGCAGATCAAGCTGGTTTACCTGCTAGACAAAAAATTATTTAAAAAATACCTTAGCAGATGGATCCAGAAGGACGGTAATCTTGCAGGGTTCTATGGACTGGTGCGCCCTCTCCAAGCCTAAAGCAAAGTCCCATGAAAATGAGGATGAGGCTACAGTTTTGTATTGCAACTCGAAGGACAGGGATGAGCATTGGTTACCAAAGCAAGCTCATATTACTGTTAACATGTCCTGTAATCGAAATTGCTTCGGGAGGATTGGTACGGGAAAGGACAGTTTGCTAAGTGAAGTGAGAGGTCAACGCCACGAGTCATGTTTCCGTGAGACTTGGGCTCTAATCAGGGTTTGGTCACCGAGAATAGCAACGTGAAAGGGGATGGGATAGCTACCAAACCAACCATTAGAACTTACTGTCCTGAGATCGGACTAATTAAGCCTGGATGTCTCGTCAAGCTCCAGGAGTCACACAACACAGCATATAGCACTTTCTTGAACAGGTCTACACTGCTCCAGCTATGGGCAACTAATTCCTTGGTTGTCCACTGTTACATCTGCAGAAATTACATATTTGGCTTAGCATAAGTCGGATAGTAGTTCTACTTGGGTTTTGCTGCGATTTGCCTCCCCTGTGATGGCAGCTCTATTGTGTGCTAATGTTGATGCTCTTGATGATTTGGGGTTGAAATTACTTGAGTGTGGCTCTAAGCAAGAATCCCCTGAGAGAAACAGCTCGGACCCAATGGGACAGTATGGTAGAGGGTTGGCACCGTCTGGGTGAAAAAGAGGGTCGTTTGGCCTGGTACACCTCAACCCGTTAACTGGGCAACACCCCTGTCACCCATTGGGTCAGGAGGAGATTTACTGGGTTCCCCCAAACAAAGTATTGTGAGCAAAAGCCCTCTGATGGGCCATAACTGACCAATTAGGATCATCACTTGAAACACACAGGGCCATAGACATCTCCTGCAATCTGATGGATCTAAATATGATGCATTTTTATTGTAGGAGACATGGCTCGATTGTACAGTACACATTGAGGGTTACCACCTTTATCAAATTCCGGCAAATAAAAGCCTGAAAGGCAGGCCATTTGGTGGATGAATTTTTGGAATAAGCCAGCGGTTCAACTCTCGTGAAAAGTCAGTTGACGGCGGGTACATTCAAGGGGTAGAAATATGGAATGGAAAAAAGTACGAGGATACAACTGATTATTAACCTGTACTTTTCTCCTAGTTTAAAATCAATGGAAATAACCCTCCTAAAGGTTGGAGGAAATGCTATTTATTAACACCTCTCAGCATGGGAATGAGGGATTTGTACTACTGGGAGGCGATTTAAATGCTAGAAGTCGAGAGGACTTGCAGGACCCGCCTTATCGTAGTGGGCTCACATTGTGAAATGCTCCAAGGAAGTGGTAGCCATAAGGGGAAATGATTGGTGAACCATCTGAGGCAGTGGGGCCTTACCATGTTAAACGGCAGAAACGAGGGAGACATACCAGGACAATACACTTGACAGGGGAAGAACTCTAAGGCTAGCTTGGATTATTTCTACTGGAAATAATGCTTGTTTTTTGGCTGTGGGTGAGCTTAGAGATTAGGCCAGTGATCATAGTGATCTTGTCCTATTTAACCATACGTTTAGTGGATCAAAGGCAATGTTTGAGAAGTTGGTGGATTACACTGTGGCCAATGATTTACGCATTAATATGGAAAAAAACAAGGGGCCTCATTACGAGTCACCCGGTCTGGAAATAACGGTGGCGGTGAACCCGCCGCCACCGTTGTTTCCGGACCGGGTGATCTCGAGTTCTGCAGGTGGGAGGTGTCATTCCCGCCAGGTCTGACTTGGCAGGTTTAACACCACCCGTCTGCAGGCGGACGTGGAAACACCGGCACCATCATGAGATGGTGCCGGTGTTTCCACTTCCCCATTTCCATTTTGTCCTATTTCACACAATGGGAATGTGGATTTACTGAATTCCGCCTCCGGAATTCCCAGGTCACCGGGGTCGTAATGCCCAGGAAATTCCGGGAATCACATAGGCCGAATGGTAATACGAGTCCGGCGGTAACCTGCCGGAATTTCAGGCACAGTTACCGCCGGACTCGTAATGAGGCCCAAGGTCATGATGGCTGGTCCCAAGATGATAAAATGCCCAGTATTTAATACTAGCCTCTGTGTTTTAGCAAAGGTGGAAAGGTACCCGTACATGGGTCTGGAAATGAGCCCATCCAGATCGTTGCATTACATAAAAGTATCTAAAAGCACACAAGCTAAAGGCCTGACCCACCTGATCAGAACGTTTGTGAACCATACTGCAGGCTACGCTCTTCAAGGGGTACTTACCCTGTATAGTCAATGCCTATGTCCAATGGTCCTCTATGGTCTTGATGCACTTGCTATGGCTTGATTGTATCGAAGGCTATTTCTGGAAAAAGATACTTAAACTGCCAAAATCAACAACAATTGAGTTCCTAAGGTTGGAACTTGGTTTAGTATCATTAAAAGGCCAGGCAATGGCTAGACCGGGGATGTTGCACTTGAAAACCAATTCTAGCCCCAAAATGTCACTTACTTGCCTTAATGGCGATACCTAAAGGTTTGGGAAGGCTGACTTAAGAAGGCTGACTAAATGTGATGAATTTAACAACTTCATTGATAAGTTTGTGCAAATGTGGCTTGGACCCCAGAGCTTAAACATGGTACCAGTCTTACCACCTTGCAACAATATTTAAAAGAAAGCTAAGACAGTGGGATTGGACCAATAATTATTCTCATCTCTCAACCTTGAGAACTAATGCTGGTATCACTAATGTAATACACTTGTACCTTACAGCACAAAGATACTTGATACAGTGACCAAGCACCGCTGTTAGGTGGTTTTTGCTGAAATTAAGGATTAAGCAACTCGGCTTTAGGCAACCTGTGGGGCAAGGTACAATATCCCACGTCAGGAATGGACCTGTCAGATCTTTAATAGCCAAGTCTTGTTGGAGACAGCAAAACATCTGTTGACAGGGTTTCAGAGGAGATGTCTGAATAAAAATGACCGACCCCACCAAAAGACCTAAAACACACACCATGAAAAGTTCTAACTACCAAAAGGTAAAACTTTTCGTGGTATGTGTTTCAGTGATTTGGCGGGTTCGGTATGGGGCTGGAGTGTGTCCCCCACTCAATACAGTGAGCAGGGGTTGTGGGGGACACCCCCCAGGCCAAAAGAGAAAAAAAAAAACAATGGTGGCTGCGGGAGTGTCCCCTGCGACACCACGCTCACTATACAGTATAGTGAGCTGGGGATGCCGGGGACACCCCTGCAGCTGCCCAAAAACAAAAAAAAGAAAGAAAAGGACCTTGCAGTGCCGGTTCCCGATCACGGAAGTGAAAGGGAAACTGCGCTGGAGGGACACAGCGTGAAGGAAGGAAAGGTAAGTAGGGGGTGTGGGTATGTTGGGGGTGTGGTTGGGGGTGTGTTGTGGGTGTGGGTGGGGGTGGATGTATGGGTGGTTTTCTGTTCGATGGTCGGATAGGAAATGTACGAACATTTGTAGTGCTTACATTTCCCATGCAAACATTTCCATGGCTGACTTTTCCACGATGGAAAAATCACGTAGATACGTTGACGGTGTGTAATTTTTAGGTCCGGCCATTATGACTACCCTAGGTAGTTTTGTACATAGCTACAAATCCATAAAACTGGACTCCTTTTGGACGTATTGTCTTAACTCGGACAGCGAAAGGGTACAGTTAGCTCTATACAGACTGTGGGGCATTATCAAGAATCTTTTACCTAAGGATTACTGTAGGGTCAATTAGGGTGTGTTATTGTAATAATTTTTAATATTTAATGCCTAGGATTCCCATAGTTGACACTCACTATTTATCTTAATTGATTTTAATTTACATGTCTCAGATTACTTGTATTTTTAGTATTTATAATATTAAAGTTCTTAAATATTCTATGCATATTAGGAATGTCTCCTGTGGGAATCCATCCATCTTTGATCTTTTGCCTTAGATTTCTTGATCGCTGACCACAATCTTGTGTTTAATGTATGTTTCGGATTACTCGGCCTAAGAGGAAAGGAGGGTGGCTCCTGTATTGAAATTTGGTTTCGCCTCACATGTCAACGGATCACAAGACATTTAATTAACTATGCTCGAATTTGGCTTGCACTGATATTTCATTGATACGTGTATAACTATGATTAATATGATGTTTTAAATGTGTAAAGTTTAAGTACTATAACTAAATAAATACATACACAAATAGAGTTGTGGATCTCTTGGATTATATTTTGCCATGAATTGCTGATTAAATGCTGGAGGTCCATTCATTATATCATGTTCCACTGACATTAACCATGAGTTTATGCTCCATGTTTTTTTTTTCAGGATTGCTTTCATGGGGTTATGCAATTAGAGCTGTATTTGTTTCCAGATAATTTACTGGTGCGGTGCGGACCTGTGAAATATATGTAGTTGTATGTGTGTCTCATATTTGGGGACTTGCTAGTGGTGAAAGGCACATGTGTAAAATCAAATTGTATTACACAATGTGGTGTTTAGTTTGGGCATGAGTGAGTGCTGATATAGTGATTCTCTTTTAAAGTGCAATCAGCAGGCTGGTCAGATGCCTTTTTTGGTACATGTAGAACACGTACACATTCATTTTGGTTTTGTGGTGTTTTTGCTTTGGTTGTGTGTGAGCGCTGAGTGTGGATATGGGATGGTCTGTCTTTAACGATACGATGCAACATTTTTCAAGTGGATTCTTTGCATGATGGGGCATGCATGATATTGAAAGCCTGTATATTTGTGACAGTGTCTATGTTTAAGTACAGTAGGAGCTGTGTTTTTCACAACTGATTTTATTTTGCTCAGTTTATTTGGGTTATAGAATGTGTGTTATATATTTTCAATGCATTTACATGTTCGCCTATTCATCATGATGTATCAAAAGTGTAAATGATTGACAGTTTTGGGTTTCTTATCATGAATCACTGAACGGATAATCAAACCCATGAAACAATTTCGAGTTCTAACACCTAGTTTTATTAATAACGTGTCAACACCATAGGGTTGGAAAAAGGAAATCAACTTAAACAAACACTGATACTTAGATGTTCACTTAAGTCTAGATGTCTTCGATTCTCAGAGATCCTCTCCATCTGGTTAAAGGACTTGCCCCTGTGATGAAACCAGTGTTTAAGCAATGCTGTTGGGCTATCATAATCTGACTTCTCCATAGTAAAGTCAAACAAAATAGTATTTAGCAAATCTCCTACCGAGGAATTTAAAAATCAATAAAAATTCAGTCTCTCTTCTTCCAGCAGAAAAGTATCTTGAGATTTGTCAGGGTCCCTCCTTGGCATCACTCACTGCTGCTGGTTCTTTTTGGTCTCAGGACTGGATAGATGGAGTGTCAAGCCAGCCCTTGAGGAGCGAAGAGTGAGACACCAGGTCCATGGCGAGGTACCCGAAGGCTGAAAGCCGAGACAGTGCCAAGGAAAGACGTGACTCTTCAAGAGGTCCAAGCGACAGGGACCTGGCCGATGGAGAGGAGAAGAGAAGAGAAGGGAAGCCTGACTGCTGAAAGCAAACTGGGAACGAGAGCGTGTGCAGCCAAAGATGTAAGAGGGAGTCTGTTGCTGTGGAGCAGCAGAAGGCAGAACACTGATCACGGCAGAAACACAGAAGCTCCACTCTGCTTCCAGAAGAGGCCAGAGACCACACCAAGACTTCCTGAAGGTAAGAAAAGGGTCATACTAGTTATTGGGGCATTAAGGGAGCTAAAAGGATTAAAAGGCACACAAAAAGACATCCCGAGAAGTAAACAGGGATAACAGAGGAATTATACAATTTTATACAACTTTGTGAATCAGATAACTACATCCCAAGAAGGAAACGGGGATAACAGAGGAATTATTAAATTTGATTCAAACTTTGAAAAGGACCCTATGTGGAATAGTACCTGGCAGGAGAGTACACCAGGTCTGTTCAAGGGGAGATTATGCAAAACAGGGACAGGGGACACTCAGAAACATAAGAGCAGGATCTGAGACCCTTTTGAATTTGGGGAAGCCCTGCCCGTGTACATCAGGATCTGTGGCCCATATTGAAATGGGGGAAGTCCAACAGAGACCCACACCAGTATGATGATACATGTAAGCTGTGGGCTGGAGCCCAGAATCAATTAGGTAGTTGATGGCACCCAACTGATACCTCTCAAGGGTGTGTTCATCACCAAAGGGGCCCATGAAAGGAAGGAGATTAGGGCCAAGTTCTTTGTCATTGACATTAGTACTCACTCATTACTGAGCTGCGCAGCGCAAGAGGCTCATGCAATCGAGCATTTCATCTTTAGCATTTGTGCTGAAGATATCAACAAGTTCCTTGAGAGGCTCAAAACGGTGTTCGAGGGCTTTGGCAAGTTAAGGGGTGAACCCATCACACTGCACATCGATGAAAGGGTACGCCAGACCGCACTGAAACACTGCAAGATTCCTTTCCATCTTAGACAGCTGGAAGAACTGGAATTGCAGAATCTGGTGAGACTGGACATCATACAAAGAGTGGAAGGACCAACCCCATGGGTATCCCCCAATCGTCCTGGTGAGCAAATCAAAGCAACCAGGGTCAGTATGTATTTGTGTCAAGATGAGACTTCCAAATCAGGCAATCAAGAGTGAACGACACATTACCCCGACTCTTGACGATGTGGTGGGGGAACTACAGGGTGCAAGATTGTTTTCAAAGCTGTATCCGCGGTCAGGGTACCATCAGCTGGAGCTCCACCCGGACTCATGCTACATTACCACCTTCAAGACCAATCAGGGCCTCTACTAATACAAATGCTTAAGCTTTGGGATTTCTTCCGCAATGGAAGTGTTCCAGAACATGATACGTGGGGAATTGGCGGGTCTCGATGGGATCATCAACCTCAGCTATGACATTTTAGTGTATGCCACGTCAAAGGCTGAGCATATGGAACAACTCGAGAAGATGCTAGAGAGGATTCAGCTCCTTGGGCTCACTCTCCATTGTGAGAAGTGCAAGTTCCTAAAATAACAGCATAGAGTTCTTCTGATTCGAATTTCATGAGAATGGCATCCCCGCGGACCCGCAGAAAATTTGTGACATCCAGGAGGCTAGTCCACCAGGGAACATGTCAGAAATTAGAAGCTTCCTGGGGATGGTGATGTATTGTGGTCGCTTTATATCAAACCTGGTGATCCTCTCCGAGCCCCTCCAGCTGCTGACGAGAAAGGACAAAGTGTGGGAGTGGACCGTGAAAGAGCAGAATGCCTTCGAAACCATCAAGCGGGCACTCACAGGAAAGGAGTCTATGGCACTACTTGATCCGAGGAAGGAGTCAGAGATCATTGTTGACACCAGCCCGGTTGGGCTGGGGGCAGTTTTGTCACAACAGGATGCGCAGGGGCAGATCAGACTGTTAGTGTATGCATGCAAGGCTCTAACCAACATGGAAAACGCTGCTCCCAGATCAAAAAGGAAGCTTTGGCTGTCCTATGGGGATACTGACTATTTCGTATTTATATATTGGACAAACCCGATAGAGTGGTAACTGACCACAAACCTCTGCTCCCCATCATGATATCATGCATGCCGCCCCGAGGATCGAATGCTGGATGCTCGCACTAATGGACTATGGGGTGCTGCTGACATACAGATCTGGGGGCCTGCCTTTCGCATCACCTGAGGAGCAAGGGTGAACAAGAGGACACGGAACAGCTGGCGATCGAAGAAAATGTTCACTTGGCAGTGGAGGCCGCCAAATCTGTTGCACTCTCCATCCAGGAAGTGGCGGACGCCTCAAACTGTAACAAGTGTTTTGAGGTGGTCAAAGCTGCCCACACAGTAGAATCCAAGAGGTGCAGCAGGACCAGGTGCAGCTGTGGCAGGTAAGACATGAACTAACAGCAACTGAAGAAGGACTAATCTTATGGGGACGCAAGTTGGTGATACCACAGGTAATAGTGGAAAGAGCGATTGAGCTGGCACACTGTGGCCATCAGGGAATGGCCAAGACTAAGTCTAGGCTACGACTGAAAGTCTGGTTTCCGGGCTTTGAAGCAAAAGTGGACGAGTTTATTGCCAACAGCATCTGGTGTCAAGCAACTGCCGCAGTCAACAATGAGCCCAGGAAAGAGCCTGTGCCTCATAGTGAACATCCTTGGGACATTGTCCACGCAGACTTTGGGTCCACAGGCCGGGGGATGCACATCCTAACGATAATAGACCAATGGTCTCAGTATCCAGAGGTCGAGCTAGTTGAGTCCACATTGTTTGAGCACGTTGTTCAGGTCATAGAAAAGATGTTTGCAACACACAGCTTCCCCGGGATTATATGCTCGGACAATGAAACCCTGTTTCAAGGGTAAGATTTGCAGAATTCCAGGAAGACTGCAGGATCACCCACCGGAAGGTTATGCCAGTTTAGCCCAAGGCCAATGGGGAGGCCAAATATTTTCTGAGGACATTGAATAAGGTGTTCCACATAGCCCAGGGTCAAGGCAATGAACTAATAAGGACCTCGTACCAATTCCTGCGGGAATACAGATGAATGCCTCACCGGTCCACAGGGGTGGACCCACCAGAGGCACTTTTCCAGAGATGCCCCCGGAGACTCCTCACAGAGGTTGAGGGCAAACCCCCAGGGACCATTGATGATTAGAGATCATCAGGGGACCGGAGAATACATAATGAAGAGGAAAACCTCCGCCGGCATCTCAGGCCACCTGACATAGCAATTGGAGACAAAGTCACCTGAAAAAGCAATTGGAGACACTGTATTGGTGCGCAATTGGCACCAAGAGGGGAAGGTGTCCCTCACCTACGAGCCCTGCCCCATGGCGGTGATCTAAATCAAGGCTCGATGGTGACTGCAGCAAATCAAAGGGGAAAAGTCACTCGTAAGTCTGTTTTTTTTTAAGCGTGGAGAAAGGGAGGGGGTAGGAGAACAGGAGGAAGGGGTACCACTGACTGCAACCTTGGGCGGGGAGCCAACACTAGGAGGCAGAGTAGAAGACAAGATGCTGGCACCAGGCGGGGCAGAAGATCCTGACTCCGAGAAGGCAGGCGAAAAGAGATACCCCAGCAGAAAAGGCAGACTATGCCCCACATGATTCTGAGACTACATAATGGGTGACTAGACTCAAACTGACCAGGTCCAGAATACATCACCCGATGTTGCCCATGTTGGACCAAAACCTGTTTGGTATTTTACCATGTTTGAAGCTGTTATGTTTACACTACCAGCATTGAGAAAATGCTTATTTCATTGTTATGAAAAAGGAGGAATGTGATGTGGTCACGTGGCGCAAGGGCAATGTCCTGCCCTCAAACGTTGTTATTAATAAAGGGGTGCCCCTGCAGTGTGTGTCTGGAGCCCGATACAGCAGGGTCTGTGTCCGTGTGTTCCTTTCAGGGGTGGGTGGGACAAGACCTGCATGAGGGAGTCCTGGGGCAAAGCAAACCACAAAAAGTCATTCAGGAATGATTTCTCCAGACCCAGCTGTGTATATAAAGTGGCCATGAACACAACATATCTGTAAATCAAAGAGTGAAAGGTTCTAGCAATGAGGGCCACATTGTCTGCATACGTCAAAACAGGGAGTTTTTTCAAACCAAAAAAAAGGTATGTAAACAGGGAGATTAGTGTAAAGGGAGAACAAAGGGGGTGGAGGGCATAACACATCTCTGTTGGACACATATATGAACTTGAAACCACTGAGTACAATCCCTCCGAGGCCAATTTTAACTGCAGCCCAAATTATCATTAAAGAGTTCCATCATCACTCTTAGCATATTCTTTGGTAGGCCTGGCTATTCCAGCACCCTCCACATGTTTTATATACCTGTTGATAGATGCATAAAAGCCACAACATGTGTTCCTGCTTGATATAAAAAGAATTAGAAACACTCAGCTAAGGATTTAGGACCTGAGGTGTGGTGACGTTATGTTTCTGAAGCCTAATTGTGAGTCCGATAAAATATTATTAGTCTTGACTCATTCAGTTGAATAAAACAGGAAGGTATGGGCAAATATCGTATACAACTATCTAAAAGGGTTGATGGGCTGATATGAGATGGGATAAGCAAAACTACCTTTTTTGGAAATTGGGAACAGGAATTCATCCTTCCAGGATGATGGGCATCTATTAATTACTAGCATAGCATTAAAAACAAAATAGAAAATAACTGTACAAAAGTATGGATCAAATTTAAATAAATCAGAAGGTATACTGTCCCCGGCCAGAGATTGGCCTGGCCTGGAATGGATGACAATACATGTGCCCATGAAAAATGAAAGACATTTTGTTAGGGTTAGTACATTCTGAGGCGTTAGCTGTTGCAAGGTTACCTGGAGTAATGTGTGGGAGCGTGGGGCCGTTAGGCCCACTCTTTCCCCCCATGCATTCAGTACAGCTTGGACTATGTGCCTCCAGTGGTGGGGAATGCCTCCATCGCCCTTATGTAATACCAGCATTGGCTGGCATTTGTGTAGATGGGGTTGTTGCGCAGGACATGTGGCATCCATTTTGTGCACCCTCGACTCCATCTTTTCTGATGAGGCCTCACTGCGATAATACGAAAAGATTTCTCTCCCCTCAGTAGCGCCGCGCACACCGCGCACAAGGCCCCCACCCTTTCTCACTGTGTGTGAACACTTCACAGCTCCATTCTCACGCTCGAGCTGGAGATAATTGCAACAAAAACAAATGTAACATCTCACTCTTCCTCTGAGATCACTGTCCCGTCTGTGAACCGGCTTGAGCCAGGCCCTGTAGCTCATCCATCTCCACAAACCTGCCCATGCCCCCTCACCCTCGCTATTGGAAAATTACTGCCAGTATAATCCTGTGTCCCTGCAATGTATTCTCTTGATGTACCAGATATGTGACCCCGTCATGATGCCCACCAGCATGCCCTTAGCTAAAATCAGACCTCTGTCACAGTATATTGTCTCCCACTACTAACAAATGCCAACCTACCTCAGCCTCTTTGATGAATCCAGACCCACAGTGCTATCAATGTTATCATACTGGTCAAGACCCTTAACCTGGTACCCCATATAAGTCCCAATAAGTAATAATGTAAATACACAAATGAAATGTATAGGTTTGCAATGATTTTCTCAAAGGAGTTGTGATGACTTTTATCTAGTGCATGTTTTATTAGGTTGTATTATGTTAGCTTAGTTAGTGGCCACCCCGCCTCGCAGCAACCTGACCCTCACTGCGCCGGGACACAGGCAGATAGACTTTGTGATGTCCGCCCTCCCGCCAACTGGACAACCAACCCAGACGGAGCAACACCCAAAGGACTATAGGCATCCATACTGCCTATCCAATCCTGAACTGGCCTGTCACCCTATGTTAGTTGCGTCATCTATGACGATGTTTCACTTTATATTGTCATGTACTTGTAATGTTTGCCAGAGCGCTCTCAGGCAGCAGAGTCCTCTGGATGCCAATTCTAGATAAATCATTCAAACTCTCGCAACCTGTCCTCTTAGCCTTATTCCCCGCCTGGGGTGTGCCTCATTTATTTGTATTGCACATGGTAAGACGGGGATGGGCCCTTACATTTGTTGACCTCCGCGATATGATTTGGGACAGGTGCCCCGAGGCACATGCTGTGCGGCAAGATCCGGGATGCCTCCCAGCAAACCCATTGCCTCTGCGGTCGACCAGCCTGTGTGCACAACAAGAAGGGTCCAAGGGTTCCCGTTTACCGAATACCCAACTAAAAAACTGCTCGCCCAGGCAGGCCACGGCTTGGTTGGGGTGCAGACCAGATTGTGGATAGTCCTTGAACGGTGACTCTCGGACCACCCTACTGAACACGTGAGTACCAGTTGCGAAAGTTTCCAAGAGGTAAAGGAGGTGTTGGGGAAAAAGGGAACAGGCAACCGAGTGAGCAAGACAAAAGGTACGGTCTGTGTGAATGATACTGAGGCTTTTCTGAACTATTGTTTATATGGCCATTAGGTTTTGTGGAGATAAAAGAGGTAAAAGAAGAGTAAGGGATCCTAGATCCTAGCCCGTATGGGGTAGAAGGCAGATCCACGTAGCATTGTCTCATCCAGTGCAGGTAAATACCTGAAGATAAAGAGAAAACAGTAGGAGTCTCGTATATTTAGTAGACTCGCAGTAGTAATTTAGAATATTCTTTTTCCGAATTAGCAGATTTCTTGGTGAGGTAGCAAGAAGGGAGTTAGAGGTGGGGAGTGAATGAGAGAGTTAGAGCAAGGGGTAATAAACTGAAATAAATAAAAGAGGGAGTCAAGCGTGCAGGTAGTACATGTTACATGTTTATGTTTTTACATGCGTAAAAATGTTACATGTTGGTCTGTTAGTAAATGCTTATGTGTCTGTAAATTGAAAACAATTTAAGGTTAATTGAGAAAACTGACAGTGCAATTTGTACGTAAATGAAAAATATTTTGGTTATCTGTACATGATGAATAATCACAGTTGAAATAATTTGCAGTCCCAGTAAAGTGGTTTAAGTGAGAAGGTTGTTGAAATATCTTTAGCACCAAAAGTGAGGAGTTGAAAAGAAGTGTTACAGCAAAGAAATTGATAACTGAGTGTCTGTATACCTGCACGCAGGAGATTAAGTGACCACAAATAAGAGTAATAAATACATTATCTTGGGGGGGAGCAACACCACTAGCACATATTTGTCAACATCTCCCTTTGGACTGTGAGAAGATACAGAAATATCGCGATCAGTGGGTGTCGGAAATAAAGTGAGACAGCACAACACCCATATGGCCAGAGGGAGGGTCTTTTGACAAGAGGGTACTGGATCTACTGTCTACACACTTGCTGGCAAGGTATAAGGGAAAACAGTTACAGAACAGTAGGGAAGTGTTAGATCTGTGGCGAATGTTCGAGGAAGTACCACCCACAAGTGAGGTAAGTAAGGATACGACAACTGTGAAAGAGAAGGTTTCGGAAGAATGCACGACAACCACAACCAAAAATGACACTACTAAAATATACCCACTGATGACAAGGCCTGCAGTGGGATACAGTGAGCCCCAGTATGTGCCCATGTGCCCCACTCTGACCACTCCGGCAACGGCATCAGCCACTGCACCACCCCCGTATGACAGGGGAGGGCTCTACAGCCCAACTAGCACCCCTCCAGTGAATTTAGCATGACTAATGGGAGATTTAGAAAGGCAACTTGCACATGCACAATTGGAAATAATACGATTAAGAGTGTTATCGATAGGAGTCAGATGTTGCCAGGGGGAGGGGAGGTGCCATCATTGGCAGCGGCAGACCTCAAGCCTCCGCCAAGTGTTGCAGGAGAATCAATGCCAGCTCCACCAGTGCCAATACCAAGAGGGCAAGAACAGGTGTGGCAATCGGGTGAGTTTCTGTTCCATTTAAATGGTAAGCTTGTGAGAATAATACGACCAACAACCCCAGATAGTCAGCGCTGGGAGGGGCAAGAAGAGAGGGGGCAGGAAGAAGAAGTACAAGAGGTATGGAGCGATTTAGAAGAATATGAAGAAGGGGTAGCGGTGGCGGGATCTCAGTTGCCATTCCCATTCAACCAAGAGGATGAAAGGGCTGTACCAAGGTGACAAGGGAGGTTAAGACAACAAGTAGGAAATATGCTGGTGAGTAAGACAAAGAAGGGAGCAGTAAGTAAGACATAAAGGGGCAGGGAGGCCGCACCACATTCCGTGGGCCCAAATGGATAAGAACAACCTGTTGAAACTCCTCCCCCACTTTAGGGTGGGGCGGGGAAATGGATACACGCATTCGAAAAGAACACAGCAAGGGTTCTATTAGCAATAGGGGATGTGAAAAATGTGTTGGTGTCCGCTGTTGGTGATCAAGCAGACGCAGTGTGGGTGAAGGCGGGGTTCCTGGGAGTGACAATGAGTTGTGACCGCCATGTTGGATCGCCATTCAATAACGTTAGAGCACAAGTATGGAATGCACTGTGGAGAACATTTCCAGACATTCCAGATTTACACTTAGTGATGCAGTGCACAATGGGAGAGGAGGAGGAGCCTACGCAATTCATCCTCCGGGTGCAAGACCTGTTGAGAAGTGAAACGAGTACGGCGTGGGCTCAATCCACCACCTTGTTCTATTTCATAATTAAAAAATGACTCCCAAAGGAGGTACAGAAGGCCTTGGATAAAATAGCTGGGATAGAAGCCAAGGGCTGGCCTCAGATCCAAAGCATAATTGTGCAACATTGTAGGAGGATCAAAGAGAGAGAAAAGAAGATAGCACAGAAAAGGTTGGCAGACAAAGCAAAGTTAGTGCAGAATAAGTTAGTGAAGGTTGCAGCGCTGAATGCAGCAACCTCAACTGATAGGAGAAGTGAAGGGGATGACGGAGTAGGAAACGCACCAGCCAGAATGGCCGCAACATGGGCTGCAGGAGGACAAGAACAGTGTGACGGAGAAGAACAGTACGGAGGGTCCCAATGGCAAGGAAGACCAGCAAGAGGACAAGCTGGGTACAGAGGACCACGAGGGGGACTCAGAGGAATGCGAAATAGAGGATTTGGTGGCCCTGGGATGAGAGGAGGATTGCAGCGATCATGTTGGAACTGCTGGAGGTGAGGGCATTATTCAAGAGAAAGTAGAATGCGGCCTATGGGTTACTTTCAAGGACAGTCCCCTATGAGAAATGAACAACAATACGGTCATCCACATCCGGGTAGTCTCTCTGGGTTACCTATGGTAGGGGGCGGACAAAATTAGCAATATTACAATGAACCCCAGATGCCACAGAGTGAGCTACCCCAGCAGCAGCAGCCACAACAGAGGGGCATACAACCACCTATGGCAAGACAAAATACAGTAGGGAATGCGAACAGTAACATTTTTGCAACATCTGCTAATGGTGCACCTGCACCTTTTCACTGCGCAGCGGTGGTAGGAGATAATGTTTTCTCAGTGCCAGGAACTGAGACATATGTCAATTAGGACAGTCCACAGAGAGTGCTTGCGTGTCCAGTCCTATCCACTACCCTATTTGCAGAAGAGGAACCACTAGTGAGAGCAGAGATAGGAAACAAGTAGTTTATCTTCATGGTAGACTCAGGAGCTGAAAAATCATGTCTCATGGAAGGGCGGTTTCCGCTCTCGGGAAGAAATTTGGAAACACAGGGGTTCTCTGCGGCTATTTTAAAAGTTTCTTACATAAAAGACCTTGACATAACGGTGGGGGGAAAAACAGTGTGCACACCCTTACTGTATCATGAAGACGCGCTGTTAATGACTCCATTCAAGCAGTCCCACTAAGTCAGTGCCTTGTCTGGGATTGCTCAAGGGAAGCCCTTATTTATATATTTCTATGACAAGTTATAATCTGGATGATGAACCCTTGTATCACGCCCCTCTCTTAGAATCCCCCTGACCCCACTGAGCCAAGAAGTAGGTTTGTTTTGCAAATTAAAAAGGTTTATTTGAAAAATTAAGCAATAGATATATATCACACTTTTATAATAAATTAATATTTGATATCACACTTAGACATATGACAGTGAGTGATCAACAATGGATGATGTTATTCTAGCACACTGGTTTAATTACTTAGGAGTAGTATAGAGGATAAGGTGGCTGAGAATGCTTTATATGGTTCAAGGAAATGCAAGTTGGAAAAGAAGCAACACAGGAATAAACTTGATATGATTTCAGCAATAAATAATATAATCACTTTTCCCCTTTTGGCAATTCACCCCCCCTCAATGCAATGTAAGGAGGTGGAAGTAACACACACAGTCTTCAGGAATACAATCCCAGTACAATACGAATTCAGTTCCCCCCTAGCAAGCTTAGATCACAAGGATGATTTTAAACACAGGCAAAGTACTTTAAATGTGGTAAGCAAAGAGGGGAAAAATAGGCTAAAAATGATTTTAATTCCCTCTAGAAGTTCAGGGTGAGTGATAGCTACTTTAAATTAGTTCAGGATCACTTTAGAAATGTGCTATGAATGATTGTCAGGTTGCAAACGAATTTCAGCAAAGGAAAGCAAGGAGCTGTTATTTTGACACTTGAAGAAATTTGAGCCAAATCGCAATCGCGGCAATTTAGTCGCGTGCGTCAAGCGCAATTAGGGAGGAAGTATAAGGAGTAGCAAGTCGGTTGTTGAAAAGCTTAGAATCTCAGCTTTAAAATAAAAGTTAAATCTCGCTTCTATCACAAACGATTCAAGAGATACGGACGATTTTGTGGAGTTAGATTTTCAGAAATCAAATTTTAAAGTTTCAGAATGACAGATGACCGTTTTTGCAGCTTTAAAGTCACAGAAGGACACACAATGCTATGGTGTACAGAAGGGGAAAAACCATATGCAAATCAGGCTTGGTCCTACCCCAAAAGGGGCAGTCCAGCCCGAACTGCTAGATCACATGCCTTCTGCACGAGACCACAAGCATCCCCAGACATGTTTCAGCCTTGTTGGGCGTCATCAGTGAGGAGTAGCTTGGGCCTCTAGGCCTGGCAGATTCGGGACTCACGTCTGTGAATAGAAAGTCGGTTCAGGGTTCGTTGGAAAGCCCAATCGCTTCTATCACAAACGGTTCAAGAGATACGGACGATTTTGTGGAGGTAGATTTTCAGAAATTAAATTTTAAAGTTTCAGAATGACAGATGGCAGTTTTTGTAGCTTTAAAGTCACAGAAAGACACACAATGCTATGGTGTAGTTCTAGATAGGTTAAAATAGTTTGAATTAGATTATTTTAAACTAAGAACTAGGAATGCAACTTTGTCATGGATCGGGTCAGGATTGCCTGCGGTTCTCTCGCCACTGGGTACTGGTTCTGCGCACAGCGATTTGGGTCAGCTCTCAGCGATCTGGTCTGGGTCTGGTCTCTCTGGATCTCTGGTCTCTCTGGATAATTCTGCCTTCTGGGTCTGCTACCGGTTCTGGCAAAAGTTCTTGGCAATGAATTCAAACAGCTCGCCCGGCTGTTGAATAGTTTGCAAATGATTTGGAGGCCTCCTGAAAAAGGATTCAGCTTGTGGATTCAGGCCTCTCTGCTACAAGTTCTGGAGTTAAGTTCTGGTCTCTGGAGATTGATGGATTTGAAGTCTGGAGTCTCCCGGAAAAGCGTCCAGCAAGAGAGTGGAAAGCGAATCTCTCTGTCTGGCTTCCAGTGGCTCTTTTTATGTCTTTAGAAAGTGGGTGTGTGCGTAGCATAACTGAGCCTGCCCCTCTCAACTTATCATTGGCCCAGTTCTCCTCTCTCCCTTGATTGGGGGGAACTGAGTTGTGAGTCAGAGTGATGAGGTAGGTTTATGGTCAGAGGATCCTCCACTTGTCAAATTGCACACAAATCTATTTCTGATCCAAATACATATTTCCCAGACACACAAGTGGTTGACATTACATGTACATATTACAGATTACTTATGGTACATTCTGGCCCAGCTCTGATCTTCCTTGGGGGTTGCATTCAAAAATGGCAACTTATTTTTGTTTTTAGTTGGTTTACAAATATCGGATGTTTACCAAAAATGGCACACATGTACACTGCCTTTCTACCCATATTCCAGTAAATTTTCATTTTTCTAGCGTGAACCCCGTGTCTGCAATCTCCGTAATTCATGGGGTTTTGCCTCAGAACATGGTACAGAGTTCTAACACCTCTTAAAATGTGCACAGAAAACTCACAAGAATGATGATGTTATTTATATAATTTTTACAAGTCCGCACTATGAATTATCCATCTTTTTAAAATTATGCTCTGGCCCGAGGGGTGTGGTTTTCCAAAGCACATGGTGGAATTTCTGGTTTATCCACTTCCCCCAAGCTCAGCTTGCTCACAGATGCAGTGCCCCTCCCCGTTTCCTTCCAAGAGGAAGCCATTTATGACCCCCCTAATTTAACATTTGCCTGGGCCCAGGACAGTGCTTTGTTTAGTTTCCTGCAGTCCCTAGGTGCCACTCCCCTAATTCAATCAGAGAGGTGTCATCTCCTTTTGGCAGGGGCAGCAGAATGCAGCCAGGCCTGGGAACACAGTTGCTGATCAAGTTTCAACTCCTGTCGGGGGTAGTTGCCAGGAAGAATTCACTCTCTTCAAGCCAGGCTTCAGCCAAATGTCACTTTTGTTCCCAGTTTTTCTTCATTCAAAACAAACTTACAATTTTTACACACGCAGCTAGAATGCTGATTCTAAGTTCAAAACTATGACATTTAACAGTTGCAAACTATGTGACACTCAAAAGTAGGTCACTCATTTATTTTAAACATTTAGATTTTAGTGGCTTTCAGTCCAATTTAACTTAGGCTGCTGACATCCACAGCTCAGCCACTTTTGTTATAAACATTGTTTTGGGCTCTTCATCTTTCCAGATTTTGTATGCACACAAGAATACATTCTGCCAAATGTCTGCTGGTGTTCAGTGAGATTTTTGAATATCTTGCAATGTTTAAAATAGGCATTTTTAGCTTGCATTTCAGAGAAACAAAGGTGATTTCAAAGTGGTTTTTTGAGCCAACCAGCACTGCTGTTTTTCCTTTGGCACACATTTAATTCATGGCACTCCTGGCCCATCATGCTTGCACTGGTGGGTGGCAGGACAGGGGAACATTTTCGTGTGCGCCAAAACGGTGCGGTTCTCCAGGATTCTGGCGCAAATGTGGGCTTTTCCGCCCTCTTGGATTCCCTTAACCCACAGCACCAAGTGCTGCAGTATAATAGTCCAAACGTGGGTCATGACACCCAACAGCGCCAATAAATTTGCTGGGAAGAGACCTTTTGAGCAAAGTAAATATGACAATCTCCTTTACTGAAAGGGGTATAGTGTTTCGACCCAGTGTGCAGCGTACAAACGATGTTGATGCGTGGTGCCAGAGATAACGAGGAAAGAGTGGAAGGTACCCTCAGACTTTATCTTTCACCCAATTGTAAATACAGACATCGTGCCAGGAACCATCTTGTCTATTGATCTAGAGGAGGTTTAGGTCTCGAGCAAATGTATCACAGTGATAGGACTGGACACACATGGGCGCGAGTGGAAAACAGTACTGTACATAAACCCAAACATAATGTTGCATGACTTAACTGATGAAGAATTGTTCACTGATGGTGAGGGTGATGGGGAGATAATAATGGAAATAAGCATGCCATGTGACATCATGATCCAGCACAGGGAAATACACAACCCTCTCATGGCTAGTGTCAACGTGCCACCCACAATATTTGAGAAAGATATGGAAAGGTTCCTACCAGAGATTTTGACCAAATGCCCTCATGATGTAGGGTTATTGCACAAATTAACACCAATAAAAATAAAATGGATTAGAGAGACAATAAAGGCACTACTAAAGCAAGGGATAATAGTGCCATCAAATTCACCATGTAACACAACAATTTTTCAGATCAAGAAAGCGAAAGGTGGGGCGTGGAGAATGATACAAGACTTATGCCCACTTAATGACATAATTCAGAAAGAATTCCCATTAGTACCTAATCCAGCATCAATATTGTGTAGCATACCTAAAGACGCCACATGCTTCACAGTAGTGGATCTGAAGAATGCTTTCTTCTAGATTCCAATTTACCCAAGCTCTCAGTACCTCACGGCGTTCACGCTAAGGGGGAACAGATATGAACATTGCAGACTACCACAGGGATATTGTGAAAGCCCCAGCATTTTCAATAGGATCCTGCATGAAGATTTTGGAAATATTGATGCAGAAAGCACAATAATACAACACATAGATGATTTACTTGTCTGCAGCAAGTGTGAAGAGCAGTGCAGGGCCGCCTCTGTGACATTGTTGAATTGTTTGGCCATGAAAGGGTACAAGGTAGATAACGGTAAATTGAAATACTGCCTAGCAGAACTACTGTACCTAGGGCAACTAATTTCCACGGATAGCAAGAGGATACTGCATGACAGAGCAGCTGCCATACGCCATATGATAATACCAAAAACAGTAAAGGACATGCAAAATGTTCTCGTTATCTGCAATTTCTGCCGTGCATGGATACTTGATTACGCGGCATACACATGCCCACTGCTGCAAGCGCTAAAAGAATCACAAATGAATAGTGTCCCAATAAAATGGACAAATGAAATGATGACGCAACACTTCAAGTTGCAAGATCTGATCGCAAAGGCACCAGTGCTCGCGAACCCAGATTATGACAGGGAATTTTATTTATTCGCACACTGCAATGGTACGTTAATGACTGCAGTGCTGACACAGAAAACTCCATTAGGTCACAAGCCATTGGCCTATTACACAGTAATATTGGATTCAGTGATGCAAAGACACTTTGCATGTGAAAAAGCTCTCTCTGCAGCGGCCTTCGCCATTGAAAAAAGCGCCGCCATTGTGATGGGATGCTCAATACACTATACGCGGAGCACTCACTCTTTGCAATTCTGGAAAGATCCATATCTACCTTACAACACAAAGGGCAACCGCCTATGAAATAATAATCTCCAGCCCAAATGTCCTTGTGGTCAGATGTAAAACAGTAAACAGAGCCACGTTCATTACAGAACCATGCACTGTAGAAGGCATGCAGGAACACAACTGTGCTACATATGAGGGAGAGGAGAATGACATCCCCAAAGCAAGTGAAAACACACTACAAGAAGGAGAAATATACTTCATAGACGGTCCAGCATCAATAGATAGTGAAACAGGGGAAAAACACGTGGGAGTAGCAGTTGTAAGAATGGAAGAAATAGGATATGAAATAATTATACAAAAACGCCTTCTCATTACTCTGCACAAGCAGCGGAATTGGTAGCACTAATTTAAACACTGCGAACTGCAAAAGGATGCACAGTGATGATATATTCAGATTCAGCATATGCCAAAACAATGGTACACTCAGGGTTGTCACGATGGCGACTAAGAGGGTTCCGAAGGGCAGATGGGTCGCCAGTACAACATGCTGCATTACTAAATTAATTATGAGAAGCATTAGCGGAGCCATCAGTAGTGGCACTGGTGAAATTCCAGGCCCATATCAACAACACAGTCTCATTGGGAAACGTGGTAGCAGACGCAGCAGCGAAAGATGCCGTGTATTTCAATGCACCTCTAACATATTGAATGTATTGTCAAAACACACAACACAGATACATTAGTGGAGGCATAGAGTAACACACTGTCAATGCAAATAAAAGAACTACAAAGAAGAGCACCGGTAGAGTTTACCATGCAATGTTTCACATGTAAAACATACAGTTCAGGAATGACACTAAGAACACTGCAAGGAACACTGCCACGCCCAGTAGGACCGTTCAGAGAGCTTTACACTGACGATGCGGACATGGGGGAGAGATGTAATGGAGCAAGATGCTTGATTGTGGTGGTATGCCCCTTCTCCAGGTGGGTGGAAGCTGGACCATGTCCCCAACCAGATGCAAAATGTGCAGCCAAATTGCTCTCAAGGTGGGGCATTTGTGACGTGATAAGTTCAGACAATGTTCAGACAATGGCACACACTTTGTAAATGACCTCTTTAAAGAAGTGACATTGCTCCTACGGGTTAAGCACAAACTGTGTTCGATTTATCATCCAATGGCCAACGGGATGGTGGAAAAGATCAACAGCCTGCTCAAAAGTAAATTGTGAAAGTTGTGCAACACACTCAAAAGGAATTGGGTGTATTGCCTGCCCCTAGCACTGTTCCAACTCAGAACTTAGCCAAGCAAGGACAATCATTTGAGCCTGCACGAAATAGTGACTGGCAGGCATATTCATACGCCATTCTTCCCAGTAAGAAAAGCATCAGATGCGCACAGGGCTGCCACAGTGCTGGGGGAAGAATTTAAAGAATACCTTACACAGTTGATACGTGCAGTGGGTAGCATAGCACGACAAATTGAACCACCCTTTACAGAAAACCTGCGACAGATACAGCAATGCCAACGCAAGACAGTCCGGAAGGACCATTGATGCCAGGAGAAAATGTGTATGTGTGAAGTTTTATTCGGAGGTGGAACACTCCAAGATTCCATGGTCTGTATGAGGTGATTTATTGCACGCCAACGGCGGTAAAAGCGAAAGGATTGAAATATTGGGTGCATCTCTCAGATATGCAATCCCTCAATGTGAGCGAACGTCCAATAGTGAAAAAGCAAGTGGGCAGGAAAAGTGATCATGGAATCAGTATAAAATAACAAAGAGCTGAATTAACGAACAATAGAATACAGAATGTATGTATGAGTTTCTCTCTCTTTCTCCCTCTGCTTCATATGTATCTTCTTCTTCTATCTCTCCGTCTCCTTACTAAACTTAATGAAGAATACAAGAAACAAACAGTGTACAAGAATGATGCCTAAAGAGTAAGATAAAATGATGTTTGTTACAAAATAAGTATAACAGTAATGCCATGCAAAAGAAATATATAAAAATAGTACTAAGGTGTGTACACCGTAGATAGCAGAACGTAGCAGCAAAAAGAAGATGAATAAGTAACATGAAAAAATAATAATAATAATGTAATGAGAAATGGAATTTTTGCTTGTCACTTAACAATTTTATATCGTCCCTCCAGGTAACACATTACCGAAAGAAGTGCACTCACAGGCACCAGCGCAATGTTAGTTAGCAATAGGGTAGTTAATAGAGCGAATAAATATTATAATATTGAATGTGGACTGAAATATTTAGCAATATTGTTTTCTACAATGCTATTTTTTATGGCTTGGTACTACACTGTGTTTTTCATTATAGAGGATATTAAAGGGGGGAGAGGGGCACAGCTAATATGAGAAGGGTCAGTACTTATATGGGCAGGTGTGAAAACAATGTGGAGACATAATTATTCTGTTAATGATTACACTGCCAATACAAACCTCACCACGTTGCATGTTAATTGCACAGCAACAGACCCCTTCCTTCCACTTGCTGCTATAAGCGTAAGCAATGACAATGAAACAAACAAATATGATGGTGATTACTTTTGGGCAAATGAACTTAACGTGATACATGTTTATGCACAGACAACCAGAGAACCTACCTTGCAAGAAACTATAATGCACTTTCATGTTGCTGCAACACAAGAGTCCGCAGATTTCTCAGCTGGGTACACTGTGAACAAACTTAATGACACAACATGGGCAGGAGTGTTTCCCATACACTAGCGGAAAGTAAAACAAATAAATAACCGAGAAGGGGAGATGAGGAGAGGGAAAAGGGGGGAGGGAGGGAAGAGACATGATATCTACCACGGCCTGGGATTAGGTGAAATTGAAGATCCTGCCACCCCGACCAATCAAATAAATGATACTCAGACATGAGTGCCACAGTGAAACAAGCCACAAATGAGAGCTGCTATGTCTGCTCGCTCATACTGATGCATCAGGCACACCCAAAATACTAGTGGCACAAGAAGTACCCTTGTCAGACGCCCAGTGTTTAAATCATCTCGTATTATCTAGAATTCGGACCACCTTCCAGGCACACACAGTAACAATAGAGCTGCTGCAGAACGAGAGAACATGCACAGGCAGGCATCAAGGAGTAATCTGTATTAAAGAACCATTCTTCGTCATAGAAGGAACAAGACTCACGGAAAACAAGTGGCATGACGAAACGATCAACTGCAAAGCTGAAGCACTCAGAGGACTGTTGGGTATTTTGTGTAGATTTGGGGCCTGGCGGTATTTTCTTACCGCCAAAAATAATAATTTATTAACAATCACTCCCTACATTCAGAATGGCCCATATACAACAATAACACAGTGGATATGCATTATTTCAGCACACATACCTATTTAGATGGTATGCGCGGTTGGTATGCGTGGTTGGTTTGCGTGGTTGGTTGGTATATGATCTCATTCTCACAACTGAGACAATCTACAACCCTGATTATTATTGTGATTTGCATGACGCGCTTTCAAATTTGTGGTGAGCATAATTCCTTTGGTTTGTTTGTGGCCCCAATATCCAGAACCCCTTATTTTTGTTTAGATTTTTCGTGTAATCACTAGAGACCTCAGGCTTGCATTTCAGGAACACCCCATATTCATTTTTAGTGTGCCACCATGGGCAATTTCTCGCTGTCTTTTCTACGGCAGCGAGCTATCATGTGGTATTTTTCACTAACTTATATACGGTAGTGAACTATGTCCCAGGTCACTATTTTTGCTGACTCATGTACCTTCAGGAAAAGGCTATAACACACACAGTTAGTTATAATTGCTCATACTGAATGACATTGTGCACACAGCTGCAGCCAAAGCTTATTTTTAGCTACCTTAAAAATGACAATTGCACTGTCTAAACATCTCCCCACATCATCAGCACTGTATTGGTAAATATAAAACATACCACCCGTCTGCTTTCAGATATTTTTGTGTATTATAAAAGTTGCATTTAAACACGATCTCACTCTTTACAGAAATAAATGAAATAGCACAGTAACAGCATTATTTGTGACACGCTGAGAAGAGAGTGGCGGAGAACAAGAATTCAATTTGCAACATTAAACACGTGGGTAAAACACAGGAATCTCCTTTCCTACACTGACTGAATATTTCCGCACACACTCAGCCCGCACAGTTCAGCAAGATAATTACCAGGCTTATTCAGTATGTAACTTCTTTGGCTGGTCGCCTTCTGGAGGGGTTCACCCAGCAAGGACTAGCATTTGCTGTCACTCAAACTGGGACTTGTTGACTGGAAATCCCGGTCTCTGCAACCAAGTTGAATCTGCTTTAGGAATCAGGCATCCCCAGCTATCAACCCAGTCCTTCTTCGAGCTGTGTCAATATGTCTCTTCCCAGCTCCTTCCTCGAGATTATAAAATAAAACTCTGGTTACCTCCTACCAAAGGATCCTAACCAATAAAATTCTATCATGCCCTAACCACCCTCTGCACACAATGGCTTGGCTTATACAGTTGCAACTGTAACCAAACTGATTTCCTGCTTATTCGAGGTCTTTGCTTCCTGCAGTTACTGTGGACAAAACAGCAGAGCAAAAAGAAAAAAAAAACTGAATGTGCATTTAAATAATGACTTTCAGAGCCTGTTATTTTCCATTCATGTTGCACTGAAGAACACATTATTATTAGTGGGTTATGATCAAGTTAGTTGTTAATGAGGTTAGTTTATTAATTTTAAAATGCGTTCTCTTGCAACATAGGCATTTCAGGTGAAAAATAATGCGCATTTTGAATGTACAAATGTGTCCTTTTAACTGTGAAAAAAAATGATTTGCTTTTTATATGTAAAAATCGTTTTTGACTGAATAACCTGCCCTCACTTATATGTCCATGTTACACTGGCAACAAATAGCTTGAAACAATTGCATTAAACCCCTGCAGTGGCGCTGCTTAAAAATGCTCAATAACACATGTCTTGCTGTACCACATGATATCAATGCACCAAACCCTTGCAGTGGCGCTGCACTTCAAAAAAAAAATGCTATACATTGATCCTGTGCAGTGGTGCTGTACTCTGTGCACCCAAAACACGGTAAACAATCCTACAGGACTAACGAAGAAAACTTTCAATGGGTCAAAGAAATGTGTGCTCCTGTCTGGTCCCAGCACATTGCAAAACTCACTTGGGTCACCACACTAGAAAAACCCATCAAGACGCAAAGAGAAATATCACATGAGCTTTGCTTTCACAGAGAAGGGAGGGTGCCTATGGGTGTCAGCAAACAGTGCAACGAAACAATCATTATTCCGGACATGAAGAAAGGCAGAGCTGCCCTCATGAATGTACTGGGTCTGCGGTAAACAAGCCTACCTGCATCTCTTGTCATCATGTAGAGGTACTTGCGCCTTAGCCACTCTACATTCAGCTCTAATGGTAATACCAGAAAGTCTTATCCAAGGAGGTGAAGGCTTGTCTGGCATATCGGCAGCAGGGCAATCGGCTGGAACATCGGCAGCGCCACAGGTAGCAATAACAGAGCCTGCGGCGTATGACCTGTTGTCAGAAAGTGACCTAAAAGACAGATTCTCTCGCACAAGGAGATCATCAAACCATATCTCTGCTAAATCATCTGCTCTTCTTGCCGAGATCCTGGTGAAGTATAAACTATTCAATTCTGCAGAGACATTCTTTGCTGCCCTGTTAATGCCGGGGCTCCAGGCTCAAACTAACGTCAAGTGATTACAAATCTTCTGCTGGGAGCTGATCCAACTGGCCAATGACACTGAAGAAGGGTTCAATGTGATCAAGGTGGAACTTCGAGCTTTGCGCCTAATGACAATGCAGAACCGGTACGTCCTAGATCTTCTCACAGCAATGGATGGCAGTGTTTTCCGAAAAATCAGGAGCGCATTCTGTACATTCATACCCTCTGAAGATGCAGATAATGGGACCCTCTCCCATGTGATCTCAGCAGTACATAGCCTGGGGGAGAGAATGTCGAAAGATGCAGGAAAACAACCAAGCAACTGGTTTCACAATATGTTCAGCTGGGTACCATCCTGGTTCAGCGCCGTGATGAAGATTTTTGTTCCTGTCACCGTCTTCATTCTGCTATTTTTCTGTATGTGCCAACAAGGTATCCGATGCTGTGCAAAATCTATGCCTAGCTCAAATATGATGATGATAACAATGGACCGACAGACAACGGTAACAACTATTATAGACGCACAAATGCAAACTGGAGAACCTAACCCATCAAAGTATCGCATTACAGCTGTATACCGCCAGAATGGGGACAGCTTGGACAACCTATAGCATACCACCATAAAAGAACCAAGAGAGCTGCAATGGTACAGTGAAGTATGGGTGGTCCTGGATGGGGATGGAGCGATATACATGACATGCACCCCAGAAGAATACGCAAGGAAGGGCCACAGCCTGAAAAGTGTATGTAGATCATGGATGCCCAAAAAAGGTACACCTGCTTGGGATGAAGCGGTAGCTGAAGCTGAGTACTGTCAAAGTGAAAACAAAAGAGCTAATAGTTTGTTACTTTAGATGTAACGAAAGGGGGCATTGTGTGGGAGCGAGGGGCTGTTAGGCTCCCCCGTACCCTCATGCATTCAGTACAGCTTGGACCATGTGCCTCCAATGGTGGGGAATGCCTCCATCGCCCTTATGGATTACCAGCATTGGCTGGCATATGTGTAGATGGGGCTGATGCGCAGGACATGTGGCATCCATTTTGTGCACCCTTGACTCCATTTTTTCTGACTAGGGCTCACTGCGATAATACAAAAAGGATTCTCTCCCCTCAGTAGCGCTGTGCACACCGCGCACAAGGGCCCCACCCTTTCTCACTGTGCCTGAACGCTTCGCAGCTCCATTCTCACGCTCGAGCCGGAGGTAATTGCAACAAAAACAAATGTAACATCTCACTGTACATAGATCACTGTCCCGTGTGTGAACCGGCTTCAGCCAGGCCCTGTAGCTATTCCTTCTCCACAAACCTGCCATGCCCCCTCACCCTCGCTATTGGAAAATTACTGCCAGTATAACCCTGTGTCCCTGCAAGGTATTCTCTTGATGTACCAGATATGTGACCCCGTCATGATGCTCACCCCAGCATGCCCTTAGCTTAAATCAGACCTCTGTCAGAGTATATTGTCTCCCGCTACTAACAAATGCCAACCTACCTCAGCCTCTTTTATGAATCCAGACCCACAGTGCAATCAATGTTATCATACTGGTTAAGATACTTAACTTGGTACCCCATATCAATCCCAATAAGTAATAATGTAAATACACAAATTAAATATATAGGTTTGCAATGATTTGCTCAAAGGAGTTGTGATGACTTTTATCTAGTGCATGTTTTATTAGTTTGTATTATGTTAGCAACCTGACCCTCACCCCACCGGGACACAGGCAGATGGACTTCATGACGTCCGCCCTCCTGCCAACTGGACAACCAACCCGGATAGAGCAACGCCCAAGGGACTAATTGCATCCATACTGTCTATCCAATCCCGAACTGGCCTAGCACCCTATGTTAGTAGTGTCATCTATGACGATGTTTCACTTTATATTGTCATGTATTTGTAATGTTTGATAGAGCGCTCTCAGGCAGCAGAGTCCTCTGGATGCCAATACTAGATAAAACATTCAAACTCTCACAACCTGTTCTCTTAGCCTTATTCCTCGCCTGGGGTGTGTCTCATTTATTTGTATTGCACGTGGTAAGACGGGGATGGGCTCTTACAGTAACTAGAGGATCCATCATATAATTCCTTATAATGCCCCACCCAGACATCATCTGGGATAGTATAGGTCAATTTGTAAAAGGCACTCCAGGATAGGGGGGCCCGTATTCACGGCCTTCCAAAATTTTTTGTGTCAGCTCTCATTCTCAGGTTTTTCACCCCTGCTCCTCAATCGACCACCATCCCTTGAGAGCAGGAGCTCTGACCGTGATCTTCATGCTTCAGGAGCAGTTACATCCATCTCCATCATACGTGGACATATAGGTAAGCTTTGGGCTTGTCTGTAAGCAGCCTGCAAAGCTCCACTGCTATGTCGCTACGCTTCTCCTAAATTACCCAAAATCATTGGCAACCCAACACCAACAATCACTGTGCATCCTGTATTCGATAGTGCAGCAACATTCCATCTCAATTGCTTTTTTATTTGAAAATCATCATGATATGCAACGAGGCTCCGTCCTTCCCAAGATGGCCACCCTGCTTCTGTGACCCATTCCATTCATCTAACTTTCGCTGGAGCAGCTCCTGGATTGGCTGCTGAAATCCTTTTTTCCCTATAGAATTCGCCGGCCTACAACGAAGGCACAGGAATAAGACACGGCTGACTGAGCTGACCGAGCGTGCCGCGTGTCCGTGCCCACAAACCCCTCATCTTTCGCCATCCGAAACTATTGTCTGTCTAGACATACCAAGTGAGACATTGCAACTCCCATTGCCATAAATTTTTAAATTGTTTTGTGTCTACTGCTATTCCTCTCATCCATTCCCTCATTTTCTCATGCATATTGGGTTGCTTACTCATCAGAGCAATCACCTCGCCATCATTACTCCGCGTCCGATTAGTAAAATCATCGCATTTATTTAAGGTCTCTATTGCAGTACTCACTGCTATAAGTGTTCGCTCTTGCTTGACGACCGTGAAACCCAGTGCATCTCCTAGTTGTGTTGCCTCGCTTGGTCGCGCGTTACCTACACTACCGCCCCCATGTGTTATCCAATTCGGGTATGCACGACTAGCATTCTCTGCCTTTCGCGCCTATTTTTACAAAATTGTATCCACCTTGCATGTGTCACCCATCGAAACGGGGATGTACTACCGCAATTGTCTTGATGCTCATGGGTATTTCTAAAGTATTGTCTCTATGCACATGACCCTTGCACAAACGATTCACATGATTAGCTCATTGCCCCCCTCAGTCTGATTACACTACTTCAATAGCTGTGCTATACATAACCACCCCAAATTGGTTACATCATTATTGTGCCATATATGACCTCTGGATTACGTTATGTAAATGTCGTGCCACATATAACCCGCCTGAACAGGTTATTTCAATGCTGTGCCATATATGACCTCTGATTATGTTATCTCAATGTTGTGCCATATATAACCTGCTGTAGCCTCTATCGTTCATGCCACCCCGCGCACATTACATTTTCAGCACCTAAACTGACTGCTCACCCAGCTTTGTTATTACGAACGCCCTGCGTCAGTCTGACTCTGTATTATTATTAATCATAGTATTAATCTTGATACTAATCCATCCCCCCAATGTGTGCTACCTGCCTGCCACTCAGTACCAGTATAATCGAGCCAGCTATCTCAATATGGTGCCTCAACAGGGATTATAGTTACTGACAACAAAACCTCTCTATACCATGGCATCCTTCCACAGAGCTACACTAGCCCTAGCATCCATTCTTCCACTAGTTCACCATGCCATCGCCTTCCCACCATCTCCTCCGACCACAACTTCACCTAATCTCAATCACCCAAGGGTAGTTCCCCTACTTATCACCAGCACTGACGCACTAAGCCCACTTGAATGGATACACTGCTTCACCTCATGTCCCACACCGCTCATCCCACTCGCACTCCACATAAGGAATCAAAGATTAGTCAATCATTTCCTCATCCATAAAACCACCAGTAAACCCAAAAACTCCACTTGCAACACCAGCCGTGACACAGTTCAACCTCATTCTAATGATACACCCAAAGACCCCATCTCCTTGCCACCAGTCACCAATATCATAGGAGCCCTCATCAAAGCACGCTCCCTTGTGACCCATGCCACAGAAATCTCTGATCTAATTTCTCTAAACTATTTAGACTTCCTTGCAGTTACAGAAACCTGGCTTCATCAGGCTGCAGGTTCAGCACTTGCACTAGCCATTCCAGAAGGATACAACATCCTCGGTGCTGACTGATCTGTAGGCAAAGGCGCAGGAGTGGCCTTTATTGCCAAATCCCACCTAGCCCTCAGAGCCTTGCACCAGTCTAGCTTTCCATCTGCGAAGCTCCTGTCGGTCAAACTAATGGTGTCACCCTCTCACACTTTACTCATGCACCTCATCTACCGACCTCCTGGTCCTGTACTCACTTTTGAGGAGGATATTCTGGACCTCCTCTCCACCCATACCAAACTAAGTTCCAAGACCATCCTCCTAGGAGACGTCAATTCGGGATTCCACGACCTGAATAACCCGCCACCGTAGCCGTGGACAACACCATCTCCAACATAGGCTTTGTGCATAGAATGACTACTCCCACCCACTCCAAAGGGAAATCTCTGGACTGGGTCTCCGATCTCAATTGTTCCATTATCCAAAACGAACCTGTTGCATAGTCAGACCATCCTCTTATTCTCTTCCCCATCACTGGTCCTCCTTCCACCAAAACCAACCCAGGACTGCCCTCGCTTTCTAGGAACTGTCGAGACATCACCTTAGATACCATCCAACCCTTCATTGGCAACCTCCTCCATGAGACCGTATTCTGCAATCTTGACCCACCCAATCTGGTAGACCTCTATGACAATACACTCAAATCTGCCCTAGACACAGTAGCCCCTCTCAACCTCAGGAAAGCCAAACCCCTGGCTCACCTTAACAAGTGGTTCACCCCAAATTAAAAAGTCTCCGTAATATAAAAAGATCAGCAGAAGCCATATGGCGCAAAACTCCATCCTTACTTCATAAAACTGCCTTCACAGCAGCCTCCACAGCCTATAAAAAAAGCCATCATCTCTGCCAAAAAAGACAACTATAACTCCAGAATCCAAAACGCCAACTCCAGATCCAAGGAACTCCTCAGCATACTAAAAGAACTTGAATCTCCTGCTGCACCCCCTCAAGACTGCATCAAAAACAATGAATGGTGTATTAAAATCCAACAAGCCCTAGCAGACAAAATAACCCTACTCCAAAACAAAATCAAAGCAAAAAAGGCAAGCCTTACCATTGCTCATCAGAGCCCTCACCACAACCCTGTCAGAACCCCCCCACCCTTGTACCCCGTTCTCCTTCACGCAAGTAAAGGATATCATAAAAAGCCTAAAACCATACCATTGCCAAGGAGATGCATGTCCGGCCACCATCATCAAGGATGGAGCCAAAAAACTAGCTCTGTTTACTAGCATACTGATCAATTCCACTTTCGCCTCCAACCAGAATCTCAACAACCTCAAGGAAGCCTGGGTTATGCCACTATTAAAAAAAAACAACCTCAACCCCAATGTTCCTACCAATATTTGACCCATCACAACCGTCCCGTTCCTTCTAAAAATTCTGGACTGCATAGTCGATTTACCTCTACTCTCCGCCCTCTGCAACTAATCCAGAACAGGACTGCAAGACTTGTCCTTGGCCTCAAGCCCTGGGATCGTATTTCTCCAGCTCTGAAATCTCTTCACTGGCTCCCTGTGGATGCAAGGATTAAAACCCTCTGCATTGACCACAAGGCTTTCTGGGGCCTGGGTCCAAAATACCTTCAGCTATCCCTCCACAAATACCTCCCCTCTCGAGCTCTTCGCTCCTCTACCTCCAACTAACTCAGGGTCAGTCATTTTTCTAAGAAACAAGCTGGGGTAGATCTCTGTCTTCGGCTGGGGCTTCCCTCTGGAACAGCCTCCCTGCCACTCTAAAACTTGAGGAGAACCATCTCCGGTTCCGGAAGCACCTCAATACCTTCCTCTTTTATTCTGCCTTCACTCCCCCTCTCCCCTGCTGATCTGTTCTCTCTTGGTACCGTGCGCCTAGCCACCCTCTGTCTTTTGGGCCCAGGTACCTGCTCATCCTGTCACCCTCCCGCATTGCCTCCGGGCCACCCCTTGCACTGGGGTCTGTATCTGGACCCATACAGCCCCCCCTTTTTCTTCATGCACTTATCAGACCTACCCTGTATGCTGCCTTAAACCTAGCACTTGCAAATTGCTGGCTGCATTTCCACTGTTTGTTGCCTTTATTATTTATTTATGTATTGTTATTTATCTGTTTCTCCTCTGCTTCGCACTTTCCCCTCCATGCACTTTTCCCCTCCCCCCTCTCTCATGCACTTGCGCATTCTCAATGTCACTGGGCCTAGTAAGATCGCTGTTTTGTTCTCCCCTGTTCCCCTCCCATGCCTTTTCGCGCTCTGAAACACTTGTGTACGAGCTCAATAGAAATAATATCAATCAATCAATCAGTCTACAAATCCAGAAACACCTAGAAGAGAATAACATCCTAGGACTCAGACAATCTGGTTTCAGACCCAGACATGGAACAGAGACAGCCCTTTTAGATTTTAAAATACAAATGGACGAGGCGAAGGACAAAGGTAAACTGGCAATGGTACTACTGCTGGACTTATCCGCTGCCTTTGACCTCGTCGACCACCAAATACTAACCAAAACACCTGACCACAGCAGCAGCCTTTTCCTTGGATGCCACCGACTGGATTGACTCATTCCTCTCACACCGAACCACCAGAGTCTTTTCTCCCTCTGCATCAGACGACCCAACCCCCAGATGGTGTGGGGTCCCTCAGGGCTCCTGTGTCTCACCCACACTATATAACATCTTCACAAAGCTTCTATTTGACTGTCTGGATAACTTGGGTGTCGTCTACACCAATTATGCAGATACTCAAGTCCTCATTCACCTCACTGGCTGCTATGAACATGATTCCAAACTGCTTAACAACATCTACTTAGAAATTCAAGCCTGGATGGCAACCAACGGCTTGTGTCTCAACGACGATAAAACAGAGTTAATGATTGTGGGTACCCAGGCACGCCTGAACAAACTCAACACCAGATACTCATCAATCATTATTGATAGCAACATGATCAAGGTTTCTAAAGAGATAAAAACATTAGGGGTCTATCTTGATTCAACTCTCTCTCTAAAAAAACAGGTTAATAGTGTTGCTTCCTCAACAGCCTACAAAAACAAATTGATCTATAGCTGCAAGTATTTCCTATCACCAAGTAGCTGCCTAATACTAGCCAGAGCTCTAGCTTTGTCGAAAATTGATTATTGCAACACTATTCCTCGGCACCTCAGAACACAACTTAAACAAACACCAAGTGCTACAGAATAATTCTCTCAGAGCTGAAATCAGCCTCCCTAAAAATTGCCACATCTCCACACATAGACAGAACGCCAACTGGCTACCTATCCATGATAGAATCACGCTACGTACTCTTGCCATCACCCACAAATGTATGGCCAATGCAACCCCAAAATACCTGGCTGACAAAATCTGTGTACAACAGCTCACTCGCATCACCAGATCTGCACCTTCACATAATCTAGTGGTCCCGAGATACAATCTCAAAACAGCAGGTGGAGCCAGCTTCCCAGTCCAAGCAGCCAAGCACTGGAATTTCATCCCTACCCCCCTCAGACAGGAACCCTCCTTTCTCAGCTTCAAAGCCGGCATAAACGACTGGCTAAGCAACAAACCCCCATCGTAAGAATTAATATCCTATCTTACACCACTTACACTCACTGCTAACCTAGCCCTTGACCCTTGCGTAACCAGAGTCTTCCTCTGGCCTCTCTATTCCTACTGTTGCCCACATGTTTACCTCCAGGCACCCCATGTTGACTCATTTGTAACCAAGGGTTCATATGCACTTTCATTTTCTTGTTGTCTGAAATCTGTATAACATTGCATGTATGTATCAGTAAGTCTAAAGTGCCCAGCTACCACAGGGTTAGGTGTGCTATACAAATAATAAACAAATACCAGTACAAAAAAATGGGGTATTGAGTCCCTCACGCCTTTTTGGAGGTCCTCTGGCTTTTACTCTGCAAAGGGCTCTTAGCTTTCTCACCCCACTGTTGGGTATTTCTGGACATACTCTCCTCCCTGCTCCCAGGAACAGCCACGGTTAGTTCTCAACATCGGCCTCATCTTCGGTTGTGGGTTCTCAGGCTCATCGGCACCATGGACTGTGGACACAGGTTCCCCACTTTGCAGTTGTGCAGTGCTTTATTGCCTACTCAGTCAAGCATGACTGACTCTAGACTGACCTGCTATCAGCAGCATTTAATGGGCTTCTTTCCTGCTACACATCTGACACCTTCCGCCTCAGCATGCAGCTTAGCTCTGGCCTCCAGGTAAATGTTCTCTCTCAAGGCTTGCTCCGCAGGGCTTCCTCTGCAAGTTCCTCTCCATCTCATGCTGTTTGGTTGCTGTTTTTAGAATTCCAGCTGCAATGAGATGGAATGTTACATTATTTCTGTGTTTCTTGTAATGAGTGTTGAACATAAGGGTCAGAAACTATGGCAGTCACTTCTAAAAGGTAACAAGTACAATCATATTGCTCAATCCCCATATAGCCAACACACACATGGAACCTATCACAGGAGGATGGAGTAATACAATCCCGTTTTGAGGATTACTTGCTCACCGAGGGGGAGTCAACCCCAGGGGGAGTCAGCTTGCCATGTTCCCTAGATGGAATTAGGCTTTGCAAGGCCACCTCCATAGTACCATAACGGGTGGCTCCCCCTTGGGAAGAAGGGATGAATTCTCTTGATTCATCAAACGTGCTTTGAATGCTAAGTAACACAAGGTGAAGAGCACCTGGACAGCTCAGCCCTGTATGTTGACATTATTTAGACAATTTATTTTGTATCAATACATTCCTTCTCTCCACTCCTTCACCTGACAGTGAGTGGTTAGAACAGTGTATGGTTGGTTGTACATTCAAGGCAGTCAAACATTTCTATACCAAATTGTTAATGAATTGGGAGGCCTGATCTCTGTTAATGCTAACAGGAATCCAAACTCTTGCCACACAATCCCTGTCCAGACATTTGACAACACCACCAGGATATATTGCCAATTGTGGCAACAGGGAAACTGCAGAAAACCAATCTGGGGATTAAGAAAATGGTCCATGATAAACCCCATGGGTGGTGGGGACTGACATTCTCAAATTAATTTGTTGGCACACAACACACCTTTTACAATATTCCTGGAGCATTTTTGAAAACTTAGGTGCAATCCAATGTTATTTCAGAGACATTATCATTCTGCTTTTGCTCACATGTTCCTAAACATGATATATTATTACAAGGTGTGGAAGTAATATCTTTGAGGCAAAACACCAACCTTGGTCATCTCTCCACAGGGAGTCCCCCATGCAACTGATATCCCTTTCGTATCAATCCATACATTCTTCACACTTAAGGACATATTTTCCTGCATCTTGGACAATGTCTTTAAAGTCCTTTAAGGAGAAGGTTCTGGTGCACCCTTTACAAGTAGGATGTACTCATCCTCTGATTCTGTCACCGTCGCTAACTTTGCTGTTGAGTCTGATTAACAATGCTTGTTTATCTCATTATCCAGGGGCTATGAGCAGCACATTTAATTATGACAATCATTTCTAGGAGTATTATAGCATCTACGAGTGCCTTTACATACCGACTGTTATTAGCAGGGAAACCGAGTTGATGTTAAAAATGCCCTTTGTTTGCAGAGTTGAACAAAGTCATGGGCTGCCCCAAAGGCATACCTAGAATCTGTATAAATGTTGATAGATTGTTAAGCAAGAGGCTCATAGCCCTGAGTGAAAGACACCAACTCTTCCATTTGCTTGAAGGTAACCCAAGGCAGACTCCTGCTCTCCACCACTTCCCCAAGAATTACTATCACATACCCTGACACCAATTTCCCATTTTGGTCCCGATTACATGACTCATTCCACATTTTTTTTAGATCTGCATCAGATAAAGGGTGTCAAGCAAGTCCCTTTGTGGTGTTGTTACTGATTTTCTACTGACACCTCAGTTCCACATCATGCGGCAGTGGAATGGGTAGAAGGGATGACATGTTCAGCACTGGACATCTAGTTAAAGTGATGTTAGAAGAATTTAACAATATAATCTCACATTTACTTGCACATGAAACATAAATATGTTGGTCTTGAAAGCTTTCAGAAGAGAACCCAGATTTGTATTCTTGCACTGTTCCACTGGTAGTGCGGCTGCAGCCACTGATTGTAAACAATGTGGCAATCTGGTTCCAATTCCTCACTGTAATATGCCACAGGTTGATAATGGAAACCATACTACTGAGTTAACCATATTACTGAGTTAGAACAGGCAGGGCAAATCTATCCTCATGGCAGTAAGTTTTTTATAAGTGGGCAACCCAAGGACAGGCACTTCTACCAAGCTCCTATGTATGTTTCTGAATGCTTCTTCAGCTTCAGGAGACTGTTTTAATGGTTCTGCCAAGGTCTAAAACTGCAAAGGCTTAACACTTGCAGCATAGAACAAAATCTACTATCAGCAATATCCTTCCATTCCTAAAAATGATTTCATTTGTGTATCAGTTTGGGGTCTTGGGATCTTGTAAACTGCCTCATCAAGCGATGGCGCTATCATTTGATGACCCAATGTAATGTCATCTCCAAGTAGTGTATTACTTTCAATTCCTGCTTAGATACCTTCTGAATTGTGTCGGCTTCATAGGAAGTGGATGCATTAGCAATTCATCAAGATGCTTAAAAGCACTGATCTCCAGGGCAAAATTACAACATCCACATCTTTACTGAACAGTTGGGCAATCAGAGTAGGGGTCTCAGTACATCCGAGGTGGTAACCAAATACAGTTGTACTGAATCGCTTCTCTAAGGCGTTCAAAACACCTACTTTATCCAAATTAATAGTCCCTTTTAGTTGGAACTTGTTAGAACAGCTGCCCTTAGCCAGCAGATGTCACAGTTCGAGAAACCAGCACTATTGAAATGTATGTACATGAAATGAGCATTGGTATCCCTCGAAGGGTTCTACACATGCTTCAATTTCTCTCTGCCCATCTCTGTCCCTCTTTTAGAAGCAAATGCCCCATTCACAATTGCCCCATGTAATCGCCACTGGATCACATACTCTGTGACTCCACTTATGGTCCTGAGAAGTGAGGGGATTTAACAGAGGCTCACTGGAGTGGTGCTGTCAAGGGATATAGGGCACTCTTGCTACGTGAATACTCTCCCTTCCCTATTTATGCTGTGACCTGTGGGTGATCCATTTTTCCCCTTTTGCCCTATTCATCTCCTTTTTATTCCCTATCTACAACAGCTATCAAAACAGAAAGAGTCCCTCTCAAGGGCCCTCAACCAGAACCTATTCCAATATAAAACTAGAGCCAGAATGCATTAAAACCAAATCCAGATATACCAGAGAGACCACCGACTCTTCACAAACAGCCTACCTAAATTGCTACTGCCAATATCTTGCTGGATCTATTTCAGGGTAGAAGTAAAACACAACATATAATACCACAATCATAAAACAGGCAAACAGTTGGACTACGATGAAATAACCATCCCACAAGTGCCACCCCATGTATGCATATCCCTGAAACCAATCTTCCTGATGGTTACCCATCTCAGCAAACCCTCCGCTCCCCTGAGTCACTGTCGCAGACTAACCAATGCTGGGCATCCTCCTCCCACTATCCCTGGGACTTTTTTAATGCAGGAAGGGGGGGTCTTTTTGTAGCAAGGATTAACAACTATATGCACATTATTGCCAGGAAAACAATAGAGCATGCAGAAGATATCTTTGAAGCTATCCAAAACAAGGATCAACCGAGATTCTGCAAGCTTATGTCAGCTGTCTCAATAGGAAATAATGAATTTGGACCAGAAAGCATCTTTGGTAAATTATGGTATGATAATTTTAGTGATCTGTATTGTGAGGCATGGGGGTTTGCTGATAACATCGGTGGACCATGAATTGATGAGGATGATACTGGTTTTGACCCTTTGGTATTCATGATAAATGAGATTACCATGGCAATGGCCCTACCAAAAAAACGTCAAAGCTCCTGGGTCAGATAGAGTGCCAGTGAACTTGTTTAAATCAGAAAAGAAAGTCTGTGCACCATCTCTATTGTGCCTCTTAACCGCCACAATCTACTTCTCCGAGACCACACCAAAATCTTGGAGAACCACTGAAATTGTACCATTATACAAAAAGGGAGCACACGAGCAACCAAGTAACTATTGCCCAATCTCTTTACTTGATACGGCAGGTAGAATGTTTGCCAGAGTTTTATTGGGCTGCATAAAGATTTGGGTTGAAGATTGTGCTCTGATAAAACACCTTTGGCCCATCTTCAGAGAAAGCACAAATACGATAGATCATTTTTTCAGATTATTTTTGTTCATAGAAATGTATGTTACATTTAGAGGGATGCATTTTTATATACTATTTATTGACCTTCGTACTGCCTTTGATGCTTTAGCTCATAGAAAACAGGGGGAAACCTAACGTGATCAGGGAATCCCCAATACTTTGTCAGCATTGTTGTTGCTCTATAGTGGTAAAAAAGTAGCGGTTTGGTGGGGCCTGGGTGGTGATATCTCAGAACTTTCAAGGAACAAAAGGAAGTGCAGCAAGACTGTGTGCTTTCACCAACATGAATTTCCCCGGGCATAAAAAGTAGAATTGATAAGCTTCTTGTTTTTCTCACTGATGCTCCAACCTTAGCTGCAGAGAAGCACCCAGCGTCGTTACTTGCTGATGATACGGTCCTTCTATCATTAACACTGTCTGGGATGAGGAAACAGCTACAGATATTTCAAGGGTTTTACATGGGAAGGTTATTAGATATTAATGTTGATAAAACTAAATCCATTGTGATTAAAAAAAGGGAATAAGAAAACAGCTCACCTGCACCATAGCATTGGATAGAGGCAAAATTGAGCAGGTCAAGGTATTTGATTACTTAGGAATGAGATTTACCAACTTGGGCAAATAGAATCAAAATCTAGATTATGTCAGCGTCTCCATTTCTAGAAATTGTGAAGCAATTGCTAAATCTACTCAGTAGCCTAGTAAAGGAGCAGCAAAGTCATAGATGGAAGTTTATAAATTACAAGACAGACAAGTGGCATTGTGTGAGGCAGAGGTTAAGGGTTACATTAGCTATGCAAAGCTTTGTGTGAGTGAAAATGGTTTTCTAAAGAACATTTTGGGTACCTAATAGCACTCCAGTAATAGCACTGCACGAAGATCTAGATTTTCCCGTTTCTGATAATATTATGGTGATTAGACCTATTTTATCAAGGATTAGATTGTGGAGTAGGCCTCAGTTGAACAGATATAGGGATACTGTGCTAGAAATACTTGCACAGGAGGGTGGTACATCGTTGCCTTTCAAAGGTGCATAACGATCTCTAGATAAATCCATCAAGATTATTGATGGATATTAACACAAAAGAGATAGTTAAGAAAGATGTTCAGGCTAAATGCAGGATGGATCTGCTAGGCTGGATCTCTGGCTCCTTGTCACTGACTTCATAGATTGAAACAAAGCTTACACTAGGTTTTGAGGCTTACTTAGAGTTATTGAAGCCAAGATGAATGCGTACAATCTACATGAATCTAAGATTTGGCATTCTTCATCTCACATATAAAATGAATAGATGGGATAATAAGCTGTCAAAAAATGTCTGCTTTGTAAGTACAGAATTGAAACAATTGATCACCTTTTTAGTCTGCCCATTGTACATTTTCGGAGTGTGTATTTGCCAAATAAATAATGATGAAGTGAACATATTTTCAGTTGCTATACATTTATACAGGGCATGGCTTAAGAGAGCAGTATTACTAAAGACAGAGAGTTTAACATTGTGAAATACAGCAAGCATCAGTTGTCTAGTACACCAATCATCAGTTAATGGGGGTTATATCTATAAGTGGTTTTATAGAGCTGTGCTAGTAGTGGTTTTGTATGATGTTTGTTAATGTGCCAATATGATGTGTTATGCTAATGGATCTATTCTATTTTGTTTGGAAATTGTATGGAGTTTTATGTTGAATAGTGTACCCTGTATGCCTAATGATTTTAGATAGATATACGGCAAGGAATTAATGAACAAGTAATCAAACTTTTGGCCTGTTAACTGATTCATTCAAACCTCACCTTTTGCCAGATGCCTAGTTGTATAGACATACGACCACCTGTCCATCAAAACCTCTGTAAGGTGTATAAAAGGCTGTCTGGGACGTTATTCCCTCCTGCCGCTTAACATTCTCATTAATACAGGGGGTAGTCCCTTCTCACTACTAGTGAAAAAAATTGTGTGCAACCATACTGCTTCTGGGTCAACAAGGCTGCCATCATACAACTTCCAGTGTTATCTTGTCTGATAAGGGGAATAGGGCCTCCGCCCCATGACCATTTTTGATCTGACTGAATGACCCATTGCCCTAATCACCTTGTGCTGGTATGATCTACTAGCTTTAGTCCAGCGACCTTGTCCCAGTAACCTGACATGTTTGAAAAGGGTCTTAGTGAGATGGTTTAGCTCACATGCACAGTCCAGTTCTTACAGGACACCATTTGACTACAGCGAATAAGGGAGAGGGCTTTTCCCTAGCGGAAGCATGCTAAAAGAAAGACAAATAATATACTCTAAGGCCTGAGGCTGAGATTGAAATCATTGGAAAAAATTGGCAGAACAGTCCTTTGGGAAGATGTACTTGAAAAGGAATCCCCTCCCTTCCTCTGGTAGCCCCATTAACTTCTTACTGCAAAGACACTGAGAACCTGAATCTTCAATTACCTCTATTCCTGCTTTCAACCTCTTTTCCTTTATTTCTCTACTTCCACCTGACTTTGTAACGTAACTAGCGCCTTGATGCCTCTGGGTTGGGTGCGCTTTTACAAATGCAAAAATAATTAAATAAATAAATACATTGTTTGCCTTCTTTTATTAGTCATCTTTCGATGTATTAATATATCCTGGTGAATGCTCAGGGGCAAGTGACAGCGTATTGCATGCATTAATACCAGTGGATAAAGAAGTGCAATGTTGAAGAACTCCACTATGAAAGCAAAATACTTTGAGGAAGCCATTTTATTCTCTGAAACTCTATGGCGAGTTCACATGTCTAACAATCTAGAGATCCACCGTGTGACTGGACTGCTTACTGTTTCTATTTGTCCCATTTTGTAGCAGCACAATTTCCTGCCCTGCTCCCATGCCCAGTGAATCTGCGAGAGGGAGATGTACTCTGCAAATTGGGATGTGCTATTGATTATATCTGGACTGAGTGTATTTCGATATTCCCACTGAACATGCAAATCAATGTACTGTTATGCTCCTATATGATGAAACGGTACAAGTCCAGTATGGAAGACAAGGCTTTACATGAGCCTAGAGCTAAGATGCCTCAAGGTGGTTATCTTGATTTTTCCGAGGTCAATATTTCACCCCCGGTTCTAAAACAAAATTTTGGAACAGTCCATGCAAATTTCTGGTAGACATCTTTGACAACTGAGGCTTAATTCCATAAAAAAGGTTGACCACTTAAGCTATGCCTGCAGCTTACGCCAAACATGATCATACAAGAAAGGCAACATTAGATTACTTTTTTGCACATAAGATTTATGTATCTCTTTTTGCGTGCTTTAATTTTGTAGTTACTAGTGTGACTGACCACCCATATTAATCCTTGGATATAAATGTGAGTGCGAGTGAGTTTTTTACCAGGCGAAACAAAATCCAGTAAATCTGGGTGCCATGTTATCAGATTCGACAACAATTTGAAGCTTGTGCCTCAATTTATGCAGACCTGCCGCTGTTTGTTAAATGTAACATGTAGACATTCTGCTAGTTAGATGTATGATGTTTAAGCATATTCAAAGTGAGTTAAAATGATTATATAGGTCTGTACCCAGTAAAAGGAATATAATGCACAGGACCACGTCTATGAGAAAATGCGATGCTGCTATTCATATTTTTTTTTTAAAGAACTGAGAATTAACAGCTGATGTGAGCTGCACAGACAATTGGAATTAAACAAATATGCTGAACCAATCTAATCTCACACAGGTTGACTTAATTGGTATAAGAAGTAGAATAAACAAGACCAACAGAGCCCAGGGCTGGGAAACTTTGCTGACAGCCATTGAACCATTTCAACTTAAGCTATCACTGTAATGGAATAGTATTCACAAGATGGTTCAAGGAGCAAAATAGTCCCAAATACATCATGATATAGGTTAATTCAAATAGTGCACAGATAATACACACAATACATTGCATTTTACAAGTTATATTGTAAAGTACAATGCAGTAGATGTCAAAGTCAATGTATGTGATGTTCTGAATGTGATCAAGAACCTAAAGAAATATAGGGCACCAGGCTCAGTTGGCCTTACAAACATGGTGATGGCGATGCAACCAGAAACATGGGTGCATATCCTTACAGAGATATTTAATTATTCCATGACTAAAACTCGCATATACCACTTGCATCTGCTTACACAAAAAAAAGTGACTGTAAAAATGGTCTAGTTACAGAATGATAACACTTTTAGATACTTCAATCAAAATATTTCCAGGAATAGTATTAAGGGAACTCAAGATCTCGGCCACTAGGAAATGGGTAATCCCTGCATTCCAGACTGCTTTTCACAAAGGTTTCTCCACTATACATCAATTGATGATTATAAATATTTTAGCAACACAAGCCGTATGCTGGGCAATCCATTGCTATGTGCCTTCCTTAGAACACACATATGCATTTCATCAAGTCTGCAGGGGATGTCTGTGGAACACATAGGACCAATGGGCCTGGATCCTAGGTTGCACATACATTCAACCACAAGAGTGAGTCTGGGCACTGAGGGGGGAGTTTGAAATAAGTTAAAAACTGGCCACGTCCTAAAACAATATTTTGTACTGCCCCATTCTTTTGAATGTTTATTTAGTCATCCTGACCCTGGCCATAGGGAGGTTTGACAGGATCCTAACTAAAATGGGATTGGAAAATCTAGGTTGATCAATGTATTGGCATTTTTGACCACACTGAAGTGGTTTAGCACCAAAGTCTAATAGCAATGGAGCCACACTCCCAGGTGAATCATCAGGAGATGCATTAGCAACAACACAAAGTTATGGTATTTTCCAATAGGAAAGCTGGGAAGAACCGTTTGGAAATAATCTGTGCATTTGATTGAACATGTATCAGAATTCAGCTATGCAAGCATATTTTTAAATGATCAATCATATGAGAATTAAATGGTTCGAAAAAAGGGAAATAAAAGCTTACCATTTATGGCTGTGTTCAAATGTTTCCAATATACATATGGAGGCTATATGCGAATGCCCATAGGTGCAGAATATAAACCCACATGAATTCCCTATATATTACATGGACTGGAGTCAAGAATCAAAATAAATGTTGACTGGCTTACTAAATGGGTGGGGACATCCTGGCGACTGATATGGTGCCTGTCCAATGGAAACCTAGTTCCCCATATATGCTGTGAACTGAGTCTTTGTTTTCTTTTTCTCTTTAGTTTGGATCAGAAAGGGGCTTTAAACTTTCAACTAGAAACATATTGAATACGTTCTTTTCCATGGTGATTGCAGGGGAAAAAAGCTAGAAAGCCTCTTTGTGAAACAACATTCAAAACAAACATGTTATAGGAACAATTGGCAGATAAATTGCTACTTTCCCCAAGCTACTTTAATACAAGATTGTAAACTAAAAATGGCCGAGATTGAAGTGAGAGTTTACAGGATCTGGCCTCCTATACATACACACAGACACACATGCATACATATATTGCACCTTCTTTTTTCCAAACAATGCACACAAAAACCACACTAACGTGAGATTTGAAATAAAACAACTTGAACATTTAGAAGTTACAGGCCCTAGGATGAATCGTAAGAAACAGCAGAGGACCTGCAAATAATGTAAAGATTGTAATGCCATGGAAACATTTGATCATTTACTGTAATAAAAGGAGTATTCCCTATACACTAGCTAGATAATTAAATGAGACATTTGGGAAACTAGAAGAGTGAACACATGGTTGAGCTGTGTACATGATAACCAGCTGTCACTAACAATGGCTGTTTTGAGGCTTTGGGAACATCTGAAAAAAAGGATATCAAGTAATAAATTAGGTGTTATTTTCGACATGCAAAGACTGTGCTTGAAGACCATTACTGGATTGTATTAATTGTATTGGCTGTTTGTTTGAAATCAGCAGAAATCCATCATATTTGATATTATATTAGTGGGAAATGTTTATGTACAACTATTGTGCACTTGAAAACATAATAAGTGTAATGCACTTACCCTTCAATGGCATTTCGTATTTTCGTGCAGAGGGAAGCTTACTCCAAGACAGTCAAAGTTGCTTCTTACTGGAGAATACATCAAGGATTGGCACATGTACTGTGTCAGTGTTACAGATTTACGAGCCTTGCTCGCTGATAAGTGGACAGTTGTGTATCAGTTTCGTGCCTCTGTGTTCAGTATCAGGTGATTGCCCGCCCCAATCTGACAAGGGCTGCACCCGTTCTTTCATACTGAAAGCTAGGGACATGGGTTGCTCTCCCAAAGAGGGTTGACACGTCTACACGCAGGTTAAACTAATGGCATGCTGTAAGATGGTGTAATGGAGCATGGTGCTCTGGTTAGTTCCGCCCATTTACTGTAGCCTCTTTGCTCAGTACGGATGAGAGCTGGAAATCCGAGCAAGTCCTTAAAGCCTGTGAAATGCAGCGTCCCTGATAACGCAAAGAGTGAAAATGGTTTGAAAATATATGTGTGAAATTGAAATACATTTCCTGATTTCATTAGTTGCTCGTTTAGAAACAATCATCACACTTTTAAAGTTCCAGGCAATGTTCTGCATTATAAAGAAAGGTAACAAAAAAATGCTTTTCTTGCATTTAGTAGTTTTAGAAGGTTTGTCGGATTTTCAAGCTCCATGGGGGGTGGAGCTGGGGGGGGGGGGGTTGAAAGAATGCGATGCGGATGCAGCCGCTGACACCCTGCACAGCACATGTGATGGAATGCATCCTTGATGTAGTTTTCTGAAGACCTGGGGCTCAAGCACATGTTCTTACATTCAGGAGGGGTGTGTGCTGTGCCCCGAGTTGTACATTCCTATACAGGCATCGTGCGCAACGATGTGATTGCAGCCTTGCAGCACATTTTCAGGGATGCCAATCAGAATAAACGGACTGAAACCAAACGCATCATCTGCTTAACTTGCCATCAGCCTCAGAGGTCTAGAAGTTGTTTCATGCTTTCAGAGGCATGGCCGTTTTTCTGGATTTCATGAAGATTATTCTTCAAACAAGCTATCCTCTTAAAAGGTACTGGTAAATGTTTTCAAAGGAGGTGGATAGATATTGTTCAATAATGGACATGAGTGACAGAACACATCAAGACAGTGGGGGTCGTGGAGGTTGTCCCTCCCCAGAACAATTTTTAAAATATAGATTTCAAATTGTGCATTTTACCGTTTAAACTTGTGTGAACATTGGATAAAAAGTTATAGACTTTCAATCGGTTTTATGGGTAAAACATGAAAGATTCCAAAGATGTCAAGCCACTATAAGTACACAGAAGCCTTTTGCAATGCATGTTTCCGATATCTGTGCCCACAATATATGTTAGCATTGCTATTGAAAGGACACCCATGATGGCGTTTCCGATATTCTGAGTACAGATACTATAAGTACGCACTTGTGATGTCTTTGCCCAATAATCACAGTACTGCTACTGTACGTATACAGTCATTATGGCTTTGCCAATAGTTCTAGCATTGCCACAGTATTTGCGCACACTCAAATGTTGGCCATACTCATTAAGTACAGAACTGCTAACTTACATGGCAACTAATTATGGCTGCGTCCAATAATGCCGCTACAAATACTGTATGTTCAAACTCATACTGGCTTTGCCAAATATTCCCAGTACTGCTAATTTAGGTACACATTAATTTTGGCATGTATGCAGTAATTGAAGTATGTCGCTGTAAAATGAGAACGTCGTATTAGCTCTGGCAATAAATGTCATTTTTAAAGTAGTTTACCTTTAGAAGAACTACTATCATTGTCAGACCACCTGCCGCTGTTATTCTCTACCCCTCCTCCCAACCTGCTCCCACTTCTGCACACCCACATACCCGACATCTAGGAATGTACACATATTTCATAGTTCACATACACATACACGCACACACATCCAGACATGCACAACCCCTCATATGTACACAGGCATATATGCACAAAGGGTTTTGTTTGTAACTGACCTGTGCTCCAGCAGCCACAGTAATCTTGGACAATCTCTTTCCTCACCTGATGTTCTCCTCATGTGTGGCCTGCCCTGCACACTCTGAAAACTGGTAGTGGAATCTGGGATGGGGAGTGGTGTGGGGTGGAATGGATGTTGCGAGTCAATCACCCCTGTGCTGAGTTGTGAGTGCCAGGATTCTAATACCTTTTGAGGGCCGGTAGGGGATGGGTGCAGAATTGTGCCCCTTAGGTTTTAATAGTCTGCGGTGCCCTAGCAAATTAAAGGTTGAAATCTGGAAGATTCTGAATTAAATGGCACTGTTCTGTGCACCTTCCAAAGCCCATCAGTTTTCAGGCTGCCATGCAAATAAAGAAGGGGAAAGAACATATGCAAATCAGGGTAGGCCACAGGCCCACCCCAAAAGCAGCAGTCCAACTTAACCTCTTTCTCACATCCCTGTTTCACAAGCAACCCCATAGATGTATCACCTTCACTGGGCATGATCAGTCAAGTGTTGCTTGGGGTCTCTAGGCATCAGTCCCGTGTCTGAGTGTACCTGTCACATTTGGCGTGACTAAAGCAGAACTGAAGAGTAATGGGTGGAAGGTGATTAATTGAACATAAAACACAAGCATTTCTCTGGGCAACCATCAGAGCATGGCTTTTCAGCCAGTCATGCCAATATAGAAGGGGAACTATCATGTGCAAATCTGGCTTGTTCCTACGCTGAAAGAGGTAGTCCAGCTTGAATAGCTTGGTCACATCGCTTCTGCATGAGACAAACAGCAACCTCATGCACGTTTTTGCATCATTTGAGGTCATCAGTGAGGTGTTTCTTGTCTCTGCAGGCAAAGCATTACAAGAAGCAGAAGCAATACTCATTTTAATTCAGGATATAAGCTGTTTTTTGCATGAAGAAATTCTGTATACAAAATAAATAATAGAAGTGTTTCTTCCAGAACAAAATTAGTAGGAAATTACATGTGTTTACTTTGGGCAGATATTACAAAGCGCAATGGATGGATACCTAGTGGAATATGTATCCAATTAAGACCTGCTTTAAGTAAAGATAGTATTTAAAATAAAGGCTCTTTGGATATCATGCTTTAACTATATAAGACATATTCAATATGACATTGAGGAACGACAGTCTGATCTACCCAAGACACTAAGTAAAGTAGAATTAGACAAGGCTTTAGAGGCAACAAATACACATTTGACTCAATACAGAGAGGCATTAGAACAAAAGTAGTACAGAAGTTTTTGCAGAGAATCTTGCAATTATCTCAAGTTTACATTTTGATGCAAAAATAAGAACTACACAAAATGATGTATTTCATTTCACAGTTCACAGTTCATAGTCTTCCATTTCACAAGCTGACAAAGTAGGAAGAGATATAGAGAACAGGATAATACTGAATATGACATAGAGCACTTCTGGGGATTCCTATTTTTCTTCCTCCTTTTTTGTGGGAGGGGCACACAAATAAGATGACCTGCAGGGGGTAGTGGAAGAAGAAATCTGGCATGACCACAAACCCCTCAAAAGAACAGGCAACTCTGGTTATTAATTTCCTGTTAGAGTTTTAATAACTTGTGAATTGGCTACTTTGACATTTTTTGTAGACGTTCAGTTCCTCCTTTCTCTAGAATAATATTGGTACTTATGATTTTGAAAATATGATAAAACATAAGACATTTGTTTCTGAAGTGGAAACAGACCAAGTTGATACACATGAAGAAGACTGACAATATGTTCAAATCCAAGAGCACATGTGTACCACCTATACCAGGAGTCTGCAATCTGCAGCTCTCTGGATGTTTTGAACTATGACTCTTATGATCACTTACCATTCACTACGTTGGTTAGGACTGATGGGAGTTGTAGTTCAATTGTCTGGAGAGCCAAAGGTGGTAGACTCCTGCCACCTTTGGCAATTGCGACCCTATTCAATACCACATAATTGATCTTGTGCACAGATTTGTTCTTGCTGATTTGTGAAGCCACAATACACACACTTAAGTCAGCATTAACGACCTTGAATTAGGACCTTCTATACAGATGATAGTCTTATCCTCAAACCAGCTGACAAGGGAGGACCTTTAGTATTACTCAACACTACTCATTATGACGAGGAATGCCAGTGCAAACTAAGTGACATAACCATATATGCTCCTCTTGATCATTACCCTCTAATAGAAATTTCCTCTAAGTTGACATTGTTGGCTCACTAAGCTACAGCGATGGAGTGGATTACTGAGAAAGCCAAGGCATTGTTTAAAATATCAAATCCAGTTACTCACATATTTTACTTGCTATCTACAATCCAAAAATATGCAACCAAACCTCTAAGCAGACCGATAGTATCAGTCACTGGTAGTGTACTGCAAACTGTGGGTACCCATATTGATTATTTCTTAAAAACATTGATACAGAAGACAGGCACTTACATTAAAGGCAATTTGCATTTTCTAAGGATACCAGTGGGAGTAACTGTAGAAATGAGTAACATTTTGTTTACAGTTGACATAAGGAGTCTATAAACGTCCAGCCACCACAACTCTCGACAAGTGGTGATTGAATAGCTAAACCTGCATGAAGATCAATAAAGAACATCCAAGGTATTCATTATGACACTTCTAGAATCCATTGTTAATATGTTAGGTACAATAATGAATTCTAATTACGAATATCCGGCTTTTCCATGGGATCCATTAAGACACCAACAAATGCAAATAGTTCCATGTATTTGGCATTATTGCATCTAATATTGGGGAAGATATATCGATGTTATTTCTAGAATCTAGAAAGGAACATATGAGGATTATTCCCAATTTTCTGACTTCCTACACAGTTTAAAATTAACTCTTTTACAGCAGTAACGCTAAGCAAGGAATTTGGATTTTGGATGTAGCTGAAACCAATGAATCATCACTGGTTACATTTTCACCATCCACGCACGTACAACAGCTTATCACGCAATCCGTTTTTAAGGGTGACATTGATTGTTTTAAGGTGAATAATGTTCAAAACAGTTGGACAAAATGACACAAAGATTCTTGACAAGTAGTTACACTAATGATGAGTTAACCTTAGGAAGAACAAGGGTAGAGTATAAAACAGGAGAAGGAGTCCTTTACAGAGCAGAAAAGGACATCTTCCTCTGGTACATATTTTTTACCTTTCCATAGAAATTCACAAAATTAAAACCTCACAGGGTTCCGGTTCTCCAGCCACTTGCTCCAGTCTCCCTCTCCCCCCCATGGCATCCCACCTCATGTTTATTTTCGAAAACTCTTCTGGGGTACCTCTTAGAACATTGGGGCTGACATCCTTTTTCCTGCTTTACTGTTTCCAACCTCTCTATTGATAAAACAAAACCCTCCTTACTTTTACCTATATTCCGTTCCTTTTCTGTGCTTCTCTCTCTCATCCTTCCTTACCTTTTTGATATTTTTCCAATTCTCTTCACTTCCTTTGACCACCTCTTTCACCTCCTTGTCATTGTATCACTCCTACTATTTACTTCTTTTTACCTTCTCCTCCAGATTTTCCAACTATTCCATGGACTCCTTTTCACTTTCTTTTATATCCTCTTTACTTCTGCCTGTCTCTCTTGACTGGTCTCCTAACTCTCCCAAGCCCTATAGATCTTTCTTCTCCCAGTCCCCTGTGTCTTTCTTCTCCCAAACTGCTTGGTCACAGTATTCACCACCTTCTAGGGTGAGTCTTTTCCTAGCTTCCTTGACTTCTCATGTAGCATCCTATCTCTTCCATGACAGGCCTTCTAGGCCTCTCATCTGGCCCCTATTTATCACAACCCAGGCTCCAGGTATACTTCGCCAAGCTCATTTAACCTGCTCTTGCTCCAGACACCTCACCAGCCATTGTCAATTTAGATCTTCCTCCCAAATACACTCACCATCTGGCACAGCTGATGATTTCTATAAGGATTTTGTTCAGCCTTCCAGCCTCTCTATCTGTATCAAGCAGGCTCAGGTGTGGCAGCTGAGTGGGGACTGACTTTCAGGATACAGATCCGGGGATGTCTTTATCTAGGAGATTGAACTGGTTGTCCTCTCACTGGCTGCCACACCTCTGGCCTGCCTTCCAACCTCTCTCTGGGATTAGGGAACTCTGTAATGTCTCTTCAGCCAGCTTGTTTTAGGGTTCACTGGTGGGTGTCAACCTTGGGGATGTTTTGCACTTCTTATGTGGGAGCTGTTTGTGGCAGTTCTCCTGTGTTTGTCACACCCTGACCCTGCACCCGGGTTGCAATCCTGTAGCTCAAGTGTGAGCAAAAGCCCTGTACACTCAGGGGCTAACTGACTAAGGTTTGTAGTCCTAGTTCAGGTCCCTATCTTTACTTCTTTATGGATTCAGGATTCATGCACCCATAGGAGGGCAGCTAAGAGTGCAAGTGCTACCGGTCCTATGGCATTCCTCAATTCCCATAAGGGAGCAGATAGATCTAAGGTGGCAGTGCTATGAGCCCCTGCCATCTGCATTTGCCATAGATCATATTATCCAGGGGATCATCCCCCACTACCCTCAGGACCACTATCTCCTGGCTTGTGGTGGCACCGAGTAGGAGGAAATGTGGATGGAGACATGGGTAATGCTGCTTTACATATCTTGGTGCAATGGTGGTATTGGTATGGGAAAGGGCATTTATACTTGGGTTAGTGCAGATGTGGACATGTACAATTGTGCTTTACATAACTCGAGACAATGTGGATGTTCTCAGTGGAATAGCATTTAACAGGACTCAGACACAATTCATGTTTACTTTAAATAATGCCTTACATGTTTGGTAGAAATGTGCAAGCTGGCATGAACAATCCACTATGCATATAATTCTAAAAGTCTGAATTGGGGATTGTGCATGTGCACAACACCGCCCACAAAGGTATCCTTATCCAAAGATAAACCTTCCCTCCTCTTCTCAAATGCTATGCTGAGACCAGAGGAAATAATTATCTCTAGAAACCAGAAGCAAGTTAGGCTTTGGTTCCTATATTAATGCTAGATGTTGCAGTCAATGTATCCTCACAGCAAAACCCAGATTCTGTAAGATGAATATATATGTAGATCACGGTTAGAGAAACGTTAATGTTGGACTTACTTCTGTGTAAAATTAAATCAACATGAAGTCAAGTTTACATTATGTAATACATGATTTAAGTGTACAGCCTTTTTAGCACATACATGATAGGAAAGATGTTTATTGGCTGCACCTTTCCATCCATTTTTATGTACCCCCAAACGTTTTGCTTTTATTTTTGATCCTGACCTGTACTTTTTACAGTGCAGTGAAGCCTTAAACTTCACTAAACTGTTTTTTGCTCATCTTTTATGGGGAAACTGACATGTCCTTCAGGCTGACACTACTGGGAAACATTGTTTGCCTTAGTCTAGTTAATTTGTTATTACTTTTAGTAACTTGTTATTACGTGTGGTAAGTTGTATCACTTTACACGGTATCTTACAATACAGTACATTGGGGTACACGTTTGTATTTGCCCTAGACTAACACTCAAAAGATTTTTGGTTACTCTAGGTGTCCTAAATGGACAATCTGGTGGCAGCAGTGACTTTTCACAATTGTTTGGTTCTTTGCGCTTTAGCCTTACCACGTTTACTGCATTTGGCTCCTAACTGTGGCTAGTGACCAAAAATGTCTATGGCACAAGGTTTTCCGCTTGTCCTTTGGCCATCTTGTTTTTTTAGCCTTCTTCCTGGACTGTGAGGCCAAGAAAATCCTTATGTGGACTTCCAGTGCCAGGGGCAGCACAGGTTTTTGGTGGGCTACTGGAGGGCTATGTGTGTTTGCTGGCATGATGGTGGCTGGGACTGTCTGGTCCAAATCCACAAACTGGTTTCAGTGTGTCTAAGTGTTATGCATGAGTGTTCCGTCTGGTGATCCTGATTGGACCACTGCTGGGGTGTGTGTGGGGCTAGTTCTGCTATTGGATAGTGAGAGTTTGAGCTCTTACCTGGCTTTTGGATAAGAAGAGGACCCCTTCACCCACTCTAGAAAGATTCTGGAGTAACTTGAAGGAGCCAATACTCATGTCCAGCTGTTAGACCCATGAAGAGACTGGAGACCCATCTAAAGGAGGCCTGGTGACCAACTTCTGCTGCTGTCCCAGAGGATCCCTATCTTGCTATTGATCTTCAGCAGACCTGCGAGGTAGCTGTGACCAAAGGAGTGGAGGGAACATCCATTCCTGACGTCGGCTTGGTACCCTGCGAAAAAGAGCCATCAGAAGTGTCCTGGTACCGTCCGTGGGCTGACCAGCTTTGAGTTTGGTCTACCATCCTGCTGATGTCACTGTTCCGCATTGAGGCCTGGAACCAGGGGGGATCCTCAGCTTGTCCTACAAGACTTAGCAACATTTCGGAGTCTTAGCTTACAAGGGGATTCGAAATAGAAAGGAAAGTCACACTGCAAAAAGTGAGCCCCTTTGCATCACCGTGCTATGTTGACCACTGTCTGAAACAGCTTCGCTCAGTCGAGTCCAGTCCTTCGGTGCATACTGCTTCATGTTTTTCTGCATTCTTCATCCGAGAGTCCTTTCACCAGCTAAAGTCACAGACCAGAGATCTGCTTGAAACTGCAACCCCTGCAAATCAACGACTGAGACTGACTGCGGAAAAATAAACCTTGGACCTGCTTCTATTGACCTGCCAAGTCCTGTAAAGAATCAGCATATGGGGGTGAGTTACAGTGGTTCTTACCCGGCCCTAAACTTCCTTTAAAATATTTGCTAATTTTTATACAACTTTTGCTATACTTCGGCTTTGCCAGTGCAAGCTTCTGAAGGTTGGGGACACTTTTGTTAGTTAGAATAAACTGTCATCTAACCCTTGGAACCTTTCACTGGACCCCAGAGACCCTTCCTTCATGTTTTCCTTCATTACAAACTGTGACAGAACTTTTCCTGAACTTTTGGGCACAAGGCCCCAGAAAATTTAGGGAAGGACTTTTGAAGTCAGAGTTAATTCTCTGTGGACCTGCAGTGTATAAACAAATCTGTACTTTCTTTCACAGGGATTGGATTTGTATTATGCCCTACTGTAATCTATTATTGGTGTTGTGTGATACGTTGACCTGTTAGTAGTCATTTTTCATAGTCATATTTGGCCATACATAAATAACTGTATTTGTATACATACTGTCTAAGTGTAATCTGAGATTCCCATTGTGTGTACTCATTGTGGACCGATTTACAAGCTCAACACCTCTTGGGATTTAGCCTAGACCTTTCATCACTGCTACCTTGAACTGGTTTGGCTACAACTCTCGGAGTTATCACTGACACAATATAGGTTGGCTTTCTATACATCTGTCCAACAGGCCAGAGTATAGAAAATGAGTCCTAACAATACATAGTTTTCAAATATAAAGATATGTGATCATTCAAATGTTCAAAAAGGGCTCATTAATTTTGTGGTGCTAATTTTCCCATTCCCCTTTCTCATTGAGGTATGTCAAAAGAGTACAATCAGCGTTAACCAGATTGCTTTCTGTTAGAGTCTTATCAATCCAAGGAAGACAACGGCCCTCATTCGGACTCCAGCGCTAAACCATGGTACTATTAGCACCATGGTCCATGCCGGAGTCTGCCATGGAGAAAGGGGGAATTACCACCCCATTTCAAGGTTGGTGGGGCGGTAATTCCCCCTTTCTCCATGGCCATTCCCCATTCCCTTTGTTGCCCCATAGGGCTCAATGGGAATGGGGAAGGCGGCAATTACGGCACCACAAATTGCGGTACCGTAATTGCCATCAAGGTCCCTTTGCGGGTCCCTACTTTAACGGCTGGTCCAGACCAGCCGTTAAGGTCGGGAGCCGCAAAGAGACCTCATAGTAAGGCGTTAAGGGGTTAACGGCGCCACAGCCTTTTACAGCGCCGTTAACTCCTTAACGCCGGGGTCGTAATGACCCCCAATGTAGTTATTCTAAGTTTTGGTAATATGCTTTGCTCAGTAAGAGATGTATGATATTACTATTATGCATAATGTAAGAAATCATTGGAAATAAGCACTGCATTTTTTTTTCAATACAAGACAGTTTACAATGTAAGTACAATTACATAATTACCAATTTTCAGGCCGATTCATGGAATCAACGTGCGCCGAAAAAAACGGCGCACGCGTGCGAAAACGTGCGATTAGCAGTGAAATAGCAAAAATCGCAGTGCAAGTGCGATTATCGCAGTGCAAGTGCGATTATCGCACAGAAAACATCGCACATCAATTCATGGAAGTCCGTGCACGCGCAAAATGTGGGATGTGCGCTGAAAAAGTGTGCAGCGCACGCTGGCGCATGCTGGCGGACAGGTCATTGAACGCTGTGCGATAAGGCCACAGCGAATTCGCACATAACAAAAGTTGCGTAACACGGGGCGTCACACGCAGAATGGGGAACAACTCGTGAAAATGTGGGCGTCACGGGGGAAGTACAGGAGGCAAGTGCGTAGAACGCCCACACGCTCGCCTACAACACGTATTCATGGAATCGAATAGGGAAAAACAGCGCACGGCCAAAGACGCGCACAGGCCCATACATGCCCGCCACACGAAAGCAGGCGGTAGCGTCCCTGCGCAGGAAAAAAATGTGCGCCAAAGTCCTACACGCGCGAGAAGGCCCACATGCGATCGGGCCTGGGGGAGCGTGTGCGTGTATTACAGAGGTGCGCGAGAAGTTTCACACGCGATCTGGCCTGGGGGAGTGTGTGCGTGTATATCAGAGGTGCGCGGGAAGTTTCACACGCGATTGGCCTGCGTGCGGGTATTTCCGGGGTGCGCGGGAAGTTTCACATGCGATTGGGCTGTGTGCGGGTATTCCAGGGGTGCGCGTGAAGTTTTACACGCGATCTGGCCTGGGGGAGCATGTGTGTGTATTTCAGGGGTGCGCGTGAAGTTCCACACGCGATTGGCCTGGGCGCGTGTATTTCAGAGGTGCGTGAGAAGTTCCACACGCGTTGGCCTGGGCGCGTGTATTTCAGGGGCTTGCAGGTGTTTTCACACGCGATCGGGCCTGGGGGAGCGGGGTACGTGTATTTCAGGGGCTCGCGGGTGTTTTTAAATGCGATCGGGCCTGGTGGAGCGGGGTACTTGTATTTCAGGGGCTCGCGGGTGTTTTTAAACGCGATCGGGCCTGGTGGAGCGGGGTACGTGTATTTCAGGGGCTCGCAGGTGTTTTCACACGCGATCAGGCCTGGGGGAGCAGGGTACCACTCACTGTCTGCCTTGCGTGTAGAAGAACGCGTAGCCAACACCCACCCGCTGTGAAGTAATAGCGTGTGAACCCCAATGCCTGCAAGACACACGCACCGCACCCCACGAAAAGCAACGCCCGTGCGCGATACGTCACAGACGCGCATACGCGCTAAGGGCCTTTGGTCCAATGGAATCGCGTATGCGTGCTGACGCGCTTACGCGCTAAGGGCCTTTCCTCGATTCACATGCTGACGTGCAGAATTTTCACGTGCCAAATCACTCTGTATCAAGCTGGCCACGCGTAAGCACACGGAAGACCACGCTCCTGGCCAAAAGGCTGAATTACTGCCCCCCAGAGCCCCAAGCAGCCTCCCACGAGCCATCTGCTGTTGCCTGCCTGCCTGCTGCCACCGTGCCCTGCCATTTGGTGCCTGCACATCAGCCATCTGCAGGGGTCCAGTTGCTGTGTCCACCCCTTCTGGAACAGAACACTCCGACTGGAATACCATCGCTCCACAGCGCAGCCCCAGGACCCAGTTGCCCACCCACGCCTGCCTCGGGGGTCGCCATGTCGGGGCAAACACCATCCGAGACCACTGGCGAACCCCAGCCAGAGGGGCAGAGGGCCACCAGCTTCAGTCAGAAGGAAGTTGGTGTCCTGGTGGAGCTTGTCCTGGGGCATTATGATGCCCTCTTCGGAGCACCACGCGCCGACAAGGAAGGACGGGACAGGATCTGGGACGAGTTTGTGGTTGCCATTAACGCGGAGGGGGTGGCAACCCGCAACATCAAGCAAGTCAAGAAGCGCTGGGAGGACTTCAGGTCCAGGACCCTCATAAAGGCCCGGCGCCTCGTGGAGGGGGGCCGGGGCAGCATGAGTACCATCCAGCTGAGGGTCCTGGAACGCGTACGCCCAGCGCTCCATGCCCAGATCCTTGAGAGGCGGACCCGCCTGGAGTCGAGCGGTAAGTGGCCAAGCATTGCTGTGTGAGACAGGGCATGTTGCAGCGTGCTGGTTGTCTGATACTTGCCTGTATGTGTGACATAGGCCATGTACGCATGTGTGTGTGCAGGGACATCATGGTCATGCATGTGAGACCAGTAATGTGTGAAGCACACGGTTGGTGTATGTGTTGAAACGTAACATGGGGAGCCCTATGCGGAATGGACACATGAGAGCATGCCAGTCTCTGTTCCTGGACATGGGTGTGGGTGAGGGATGGGTGCTGATGCCATGTACATGTATGGTGTCCATGTCTGTGTTTCTGACCTGCGTGTCTGTGACTTGTGCATGCCATGGATGCATGACACATGTCTGTGACAATGTTCAGATTCACTGATGCAGCCTAGTTATCCTTGCATCCACTGTGTCTTGGGTGTATGAGTCCAGATGGATGAAAGTATGTTGAAGTGTGTGCATGTGATAGGCATGACCCATGATGCATGTGAGTCCAAAAACAACATTGTATGCTTCAAGAGTCCCTTGGACATGTTTGCTTATGTCCATAGCATGCGCCATGCCTGTTACTGCATGTGTTTTGCCTGCACTGACCCATGTGTTGTGGAGGGACATGATGGAAGTGATCTTTGACAGTGCCACTCATCTGCTATTGCTTCCTGTCTAGGGGACCATTGTACAGTACCCTGATGCTTGTGTTCTATGTCTCCCTCTACACAGCGCAAAGTGAAGAAGAGGGCGGAGACGGCGCTGTGGAGCTAAGCGGCGGGGATGCCCCCACGGCTGCAGCGGAAGGGGTGGGTGAGCCCCCACAGGGGCTTGCAACGGGGGAAGACGGTGTGGAGCCATCCAGGTTGGTGGTTTCCACAGAGGAGGAGGAGGCCGCTACTGAGCCGCACATGGGACCTGGTGGGGGCATCCCTGCTGGTGCAAGTGGTGCAGTCCAGGGGAAGGGGCAGGAGGCAGCACAGGTCGCCATGGAGGTGCCTGTGCATGTCACTGTCCTTGACACTGTGACTGCACCACCATGCACCAGCAGGGATGCCCCATCCCAGGCCCTTCCGCAGGTAGGGGGGATGTCCATGTCATCTGACTCCCCTCCACCTGCGGACGAGGGGACCCCTGGCTGTATGGAGAAGATCCCGATTGGTGTCGCGTTGCGCACGACTGTCATTCGTGATGAGGTGCGTGCTTCCCGGGGGGAGCACGCACGTCATCACGAAGAGCACCGTGCCAACATGGCCCAGTTGGGAGCGGTCAGGGTCGGGGGTCTCGTACATGTGTCGGGCACTCTGGCGACCCTCTCCTCCTCTGTGGAGGCTATGCGCCAGTCGTACTCCATGCCGTCTTCCGGCCCAGATGCCACCAGGGCCCCCTGTGGACCTGCCCCGACCAATGCAGCCACCTCGGTGGGGATCCCACCCCTGCCACAGTCGGGAGTCGGAGGTCCAGCAGGGGTGGACACACCAGCAACTGGACCCCAGCAGATGGAGGATGTGACGGCATCATCGGGCAGGGCACGTGCACGACGGCGTCGGTGGTTTCCATCAGCCTAGATGCTGTCGTGCTGGCAGAGGCAGTTGCGTCGGAGGCAGCAGCAGGCTCAACGTGGGAGGCATCATGGCTCGGGGCCATCAACATCAGGGGTGCAGGCATCGGCCGGAGGGCAGGAGAACCCTGGAATGGGAGTGGCTTCCGTGTGGGAGCGGTTGTGCCAGCAGATAGGTGCGGCGCGGCAGCGGGCAGAGGAGGAACGGCTCACAATGGTCAGGGCGGAGGACTCCATGCGGAGGGCGCTGAGGCGGGCTGAGTGCCTTGAGGGTCTTCGCAGGGAGTTGGAGCTGGACACTGCATTATCCCTGCGGGACCTCAGGGCCAGGGAACATGCCCGCCTCCAAGCCATTGAACAGGAGTTCGATGATGCCCTGGCCCATGATAACAACCAGTGAGCCGTCGGACTAGCCCGCTGCCCTTGTAAATAGTTATGTAGTTAGTGTTAGGTTCCCTTTGCTTTTTTATTTATTTTGGACCTTTTGGACAATGGGCCACATTTTTGTATATAGTTTTATTTTATTAGGTAGTATTTTTATGTAGGTTTCATTTCTTCAGTTGGGATCATGGACCTTGGTTTGTTTATCTGTATATAGTTGACTGTTGGATTTTTTTTTTTTATTTACCCATGGAGCAATGGTTTTCGGTTTTGTTTTTACCTTGGATTTACTTTCTTGAACTGTGACTTTGGACACCTTTCCTTTGGATTATGATTTGTCGTTTTTCATTATTTTACAGACATGTTGCTTTTGGTTTTTGATTCCCATTGTCATTTGTTTATTTTTTATTCCATTTATGCTGTTATTAATACATTTTTTTCATCAAACTTCAATGTGTAGTATCATCTCATTGGTATCATGCATATCCTGATATGGGTTTTGAGATTCACTGACACCCATTGGGTGTATGTGAGGGCCATGTGTTCATTTCCAAACTTGCTATTGGGGTTCTATCATGTCATTGCCATTTCTAAGTGGGTGGATGCAGAACTCGAGTGGGTGTTTTGCATTTGGAGGCTGACCATAAGGGCCAGGGATCTAGATTGTGATGACATGTTGGCTGGGGGACATGTGTGGGGGCCTGCTGGCAGGTGCCCCGCAATGCTGGGGGGTGGGGGTGCAGGGGGACATGAGTGGGACATGAGTGGGGGCCTGCTGGCAGGTGCCCCGCAATGCTGGGGGGTGGGGGTGCAGGGGGACATGAGTGGGACATGAGTGGGGGCCTATTGGCAGGTGCCCCGCAATGCTGGGGGTGGGGGTGCAAGGGGACATGAGTTGGTGATCAGTAGTGCAAGGAGACATGTGCCTTTGCTGGGGGGCATGCCCATGTTGGGTGGGCTGCCTGCGGGACATGACCAGGGATGCAGGGTAGTCCCCTGTGGTGTGGGCTGCCTGCAGGGGCCATGGAGGGTGTACAGGGGACACCTGGGAGGACCCACACTGCCAAATCACATGTAGGACTCCCCGGCACCCCTGAAATACACGTACCCTGCTGAAATCGCGTGTGAAAATTCTTGCGCACCCCTGAAATACACGTACTCTGCTGAAATCGCGTGTGAAAATTCTCACGCACCCCTGAAATACACGTACCCTGCTGAAATTGCGTGTGAAAATTCTCGCGCACCTCTGAAATACACACACACGCTCCCCCAGGCCCGATCGCGTGTGAAACCACCCGCGAGCCCCTGAAATACACGCGCCCAGGCCAATCGCGTGTGGAACTTCTCGCGCACCTCTGAAATACACGCGCCCAGGCCAATCGCGTGTGGAACTTCTCGCGCACCCCTGAAATACACGCACACGCTCCCCCAGGCCCGATCGCGTGTGGAACTTCTCGCGCACCTCTGAAATAGACGCGCCCAGGCCAATCGCGTGTGGAACTTCTTGCGCACCCCTCAAATACACGCGCCCAGGCCATTCGTGTGTGGAACTTTTCGCGCACCCCTGAAATACACGCGCCCAGGCCATTTGCGTGTAATACTTCTCACGCACCCCTGAAATACACGCACACGCTCCCCCAGGCCAGATCGCATGTGAAACTTCTCACGCACGCGTGTTCCCGACACCCGTAATACGCGTTCCCCGCTTTGCGTTTGCTGTTTGCCAGTCCGGTAAACTGGTACAGGGTTGCCGCAGTCCTTTGCGATGGTTTTGCGATCTTGATGGCTTTTCCTTGCGCGAGGGCGTTCTTGGGGGCGTAACTGGCGCTGCTGCAGGGTCGCTGCGCCACTCTGCGCCACGTCTGCTTTTGGAGGTGAGAATCCATGAATACTCTGTGCGCGGAAATTGATTTTAACGCACGCGGCTGGCGCAGACATTTGCACGGGCACGCTGTGCGACAGCTGCGTGCGACACTTTTGAGAGGAATTACATGAATCGGCCTGTTTATGTGTTCTTTTGATGGGAAAACAATGCATTTTGTCTCAAAATATTTTTTTCTTTTTGGAATGTAAAACAGCCATGCTTTTATTAAAACCAATTAACTGTTTCTTTGGTGAGCATCAAGGCAATGTTTAATGTTGCATGCTTTCCACTGCACATGTGTTAAAGTATACATAAACACCAATAATTAAGAAAAATATATAATAACAAACACAGTTTTAGACCCTGTAGCTTGTTCCTCTGGTGCCTTACTAGTGTCATCAGAATCCCAAAACCCTCAGTAGAGCTTATCCACGTTCCCTAAACCCCCATATTGAAAGTATGCCATCAGTGTGATGGCGACATGCCTGCAGAATACAAACAATGATAATATGTGTCTCCAAATATAAGGCAGGTTTCCATATTGGAGGATGCCGTTGTTGCTGCTGCTCTCATTCTACTTTTAACCATGAAATAACTAAACACCTCCTCTACCAATTCCTTTAACTCTGTTCCTCTGCTCTTGGCAAGAGCTAGGTAGCTCACACAAATGCGGACCTGACAACATGACTCGCCCCCCACAGAGAACAGGCAGAGAGCAAAAGTGAGTGATGGAAATAGAGAACGAGGGCAGAGTAGGAAAGTGGGGGGAAGGAGAGCTAGATTAATTTATCATATGCAGGGACCAGCCAGTGGTATTTTAAATATTTAGAGCAATATGAAGACTGACATGTGCTCTGGTATTTTACTTATCTGGGAGCAACGTCGATGATGACATGACACATGGCAAAGTAATGGACATGTTAATTGTGTGAGGAGTGAGAACATATACATGAAAATGATACATCATTGTACTGCACTCTAAATTCTAAGTTCATAAAAACGTCAAAACTGTGGGCCTCATTACAAGTCCAGCAGTATCCCTGCGGGCGCTACCGGCGGGTTTACTGGTGCCTGACTTGCCGGTAACACCGGGGGATTACAACCCCAGCGTTCGGAAATTCAGACGCCGATAAATTGTAATTCCCATTGAGTGCGGGTGCTTCCGTTAGAACATCTTCAGTACTGAAATTGTATTTGGTGTACATGCATGCCTTTCTAATGTTTAACAAGTGAGCTCTTCTGGATGTGTTATGTGTTCACAATGACCTCCAAAGTCTGTCATGCCTGCCCAGTTATTATGCCATATTACTGGATGCACAACTACTTTTCAGAAACATAATAGTACCTTTTCCAAATATTTGTACACTTTTAACAATGACCAAATTGTTAAAGTGTAAATTGATTAGTAGTTTAACATATATCCATAACAGTGATAATTTGCGTGTTCTTTTTTAACATTTCCTTTTAAGCCTAAATGGGGTTTCTTCAGTTTATGTCAAGCGTCTGAAAGCAACAACTCACATTGACAGCCAATAAGCCTCAAGATTCGTCTGCTCATGCACAGGTGCATATACAGTTGTGGAATTCCTATCTTGTCATGGACTACTGTACGTGTCAGGGTAATGTTTTAAACCACTTTATATGATAAGTGCATGCACTTTATGTAACTAATGCCCATGAAAGTGTTTATCCAACAGTTGAAAAGATACATCAAGTGATGAGAACTCTAATCCATGCAACACATCACGAAATGTATTTATGAGAACTGGTCTTTGCATAACTGCATCCAACTACTGCTATGGGAAGTTGAAAACAAGCCTGCTTCAGCTTTTCCCTCCTCTGGCTCATTCTGCAAGTCGAGCAACAAAACGTGAACAGTGAAAGGGTAGCAAGGGTGACAGATAGGTCTGTCCCATGTTAGCAGGAGAACTGTATCTCCCTGAAGCAAAAGATCCTGACTATTAATCCGAGATCCAAACGAGTATTCCCATACCCATATCTGACCAAACCATATTCGCATCACCAATGTTACTGAAGCTTGTTCTCAAACAGCTTTCATCTGTTGAAAACCATTTTTACAGTTAAAAGCACACATGTGCACATTCAAAAATGCACACTATTTTTCACCTGAAATTCCTATGTTGCAAGAGACACATTTGAAAATTAATAACTAACCTTATTAATAGCTAACCTGACTAATAAAACTTCATTTAACATAACCCACTAATAAAAATGTGTCTCCACTGCAGAATTAGGCCTACGCTGAAAGTGAACTTGTAAACGCACATTCATTTTTTTTTTCTCTGCTGCCCTGTCCACATAACTACAGGAAGCAAAGAGCTCGAAGGAACAGGAAATCAGTTTGTTACAATTTTTACTGTAGAAATGAGCCATTGTGTAGTGAGGGAGGAGATGACATGATTGATTCTGATTGGAGCAGCGTCATAGCAAGTATCATGCTAGAGGCTGTGATTAGAGTTTTGCTGGGGAAGCTTGAGGAGATGGGGAGGCAATCGAGATCTTGCAGAGCTGGGAGAAGGACCTGTTTCCTGGCTGAAGCATTCCTGCTGCAAAAGCTGAGAATTCCAGGCAATAATTTCTTTTTTTTTTTTTTTTTCTTTTTTTTTGGGGGAGATGCCGGGGATCAGAGGCCACGGGAGACGATGGAGTCCTGGAGTCCCCTGGATGAAGACCAAAAGATGCCTGCCTCCAGGTGGAGGTGAAGACAAGATAACCAGAATGCCAGAAAAGATGACTCCTATGGATCCAAGATTGCCAAGATGAAAGTGTACTCGAATGAACCAAATGACATCGCTGGTCGGGACATATCAAAGGCGGACTGTCACTGCCTCCTGATTGTACCCATTTATTTTCTCTTTTTGTGTTCAAGAGACTTTATCTGTTTCTACATGCTCAAGCTGCCTGATCTCATGTCTCCGATGGCATGGTTTGATTTGATTTACATGGACGAACTGCTCTATTGCCGTTTCACCTTCATTTTTCAAAATTTTATAAACTACAGGAGAGACCTTATCTATAATTCGAAATGGCCCCTGCCAGGCTGCTAGAAATTTAGAATTTTTCTGTTTACTTTTTCCAAAATGAAACTTGTACACCTGATCCCCTACACTGTATTCCATTACTGATGTCTTCTTGTCATAATAAGACTTTGCACTGTCAGCAGCTCTTTCCAGATTTCTCTGCACAAAAGCAAATGCATGTTGCAAATGCCTCCTCAGTTCATCAATATATTCATGAACTGTGGATGCACTCACAAGTGTCTGCTCATGTGTTCTGTATAGTAGGTGTTGTGGTAACACCATTTTCCTACCTGTCAAGACCTCATGGGGGCTAACACCTGTTGCTTTGGCAGGAGTCGACCTGATTGCCATCAAAACCAACGGTAAACGTAAATCCCAGCTGGAACCTGCTTCTGCCACAAATTTCTTTAAAATATCCACAACAGACCTATTGCTCCTTTCAACTGTACCTGAAGACGCTGCCCGATATGCGATATGTAGTTTCCTTTTCACACCTAGTATTTGCCATACCTTACTCATTAGAGTACTTGTGAAATGACTTCCTCTGTCTGACTCAATTCTTTGTGGCAACACAAACCTTGAGAACACATGGTTCACCAGCAATGTGGCTGCTGTTTGCGCACTACAATGTGGTGCAGGAATGCATTCAATCCACTTCGACATCAAACATACCACACTTAAAATATAACGGTTTCCCCTGCTCGACCTTTTTAAAGGACCTACATAGTCTATTTGCAAATCTGACCATGGGAGAGTTAGGCCTCTTTTCATCAATGCTGCTCTATGCATTGGTGAAGCAGGTTTAAATTGGGCGCATACTAGACATCCTCTAGTATATAATTCCACATCTTGGGAAATATGTGGCCAGTAAGCATAATCTTTTAGTATTTCTAATGTTTTTTGTGAACCTCTATGGCCTGCAGTTATGGCATCATGTGCATGGTGTAGCATTAGCCCTCTGAATGAAAGGGGTACTACCCACTATATTTGTCCTGTTATGGACTCTCTAATCATGAGTCCATCCTGTAATCTAATTTGTGTCTTGTTCTTTAATAGCACCCTCAACTCTTCTTTTCCCATACAATCATTTGCTGTTAAAGAATTTTGTTCAGGATCTATCAAATTATTATAATAGATTCCCAAAATTCGATCATTCTTTTGTGCCTCAATCAAATCTTGGTCTGGCGTGTCATGACTCCACTGCACCACCAGTTGATCTACCTCCTTTGGTGCTTTAGAACGTGTCACTGCATCAATTTGTATTTCACCCATTAAATAATCAATAGGTAGCAATTCTCCCATCACAGCCCCAATCTTAGCCAGGTGGTCTGCCTTATCATTTCCCTCCTTATCCTCTCCTGGTGTTTTTAAATGCCCACAAATTTTTCTCCAGTATATTGTTAAATTATTCTCTGACACCAATTTGTCTATGGCTTGTATCATTTTTCCATGTTTAAGTGGCTTTTTGTTGTATGTAACCATGCCTCTTGCTTTCCAACCAGGCAAATACTCCACAAAGCTATTCCGTGCATAGTCAGAATCAGTCACCAGGACAATTTCACTGAACTTTTTATCAACTGCAGTAGCAATTGCTTTATAAATGGCTGCCAATTCCGCTACCTGACTGCTCCTATCTCCAATCCTCATCCCTATACTGGGGACGCCTTCACATTTCAACCAGACATTTCCTATTCCTGCCACTAATTGTTTATTACTGTCATTTTCAATGTGAAAAGCACAACCATCCACATATACAGTTGGCAAATCCTTGCATGTTTTTTCATCAAAAGCTTTGTGTGGTGATTGTTCAAATTCCTGCAAACTAGTTTCCACTTCCATTTCATTTGGTATTTGTTCAGCTGCGCAGTCATGTAAGTCAGCCAACCCTTGAGCAATTGGGTTCTTTTTATTTTGTCCATATCTCACTTCTACAGGAAAACCTTGTAATGCCAGCGTCCATGACCTGATTCTGGACTGCGCTAGATTACCTGATCTAATTCTTTTACTCGCTAAAAATTGCAAAGGTTGATGATTTGTTTCAATAATCACCTTTTCTCCCTGAACAATGGGGCGGAAATGTTGTAGCGCCCACACAGTGGTTAATAGGGCCTTTTCACATTCATTAAATTTCATTTCAACTTAGGAAAATGCCTTACTTGCATAGGCAATGGTTTTGTGATTCAAATTGTGTTTTTGTGATAACACTGCTGACATACAATGTTCAGAAAAACCTATTTCTATAAAGAAATCCCTGTCCTTTATGGGGTATGCTAAACAAGGTGCCTTTACAAGACATTCCTTTAATTTAGCCACTGCATCAGACTGCTCTTTTTCCCATATCCAGGGAGTATTCAGTTTAAGCAGTTTAGTCAATGGTTGAGTGATTTCTGCATAATTTTCAATGAACTTTCTGTTATAGCCTGTCATCCCTAATAAACTTTTTACTCCTTTCACATTTTTAGGATCTTTTAATCTTTGCATGGCCTCTATTTTCTTCTTTTGTGGATTTAGCCCATGTTCAGTCACTTCATGCCCTAGAAAGTTCACTTTTTTCTTGCACCATTGTGCTTTTTGCAAACATACTTTGGCGCCTGCTTTCTGCAATTGGCCAAGCACATGTCTTATTTCATCAAAATGGCTTTTCAGGCTTTCATTTTTTATCAGGACATCGTCCACGTAAACTATTGTTCCTCTTTCCGCTGCATCCGGCATGGCCTTTCTCAAAAATATGCCAAATTCACTCCCACTATTGATGTACCCGAACGGAGCTCTAAGCCAGGCGTATTGAGTCCTGTCAAATGTAAAGGAAAATAAATGTATCTCCTCTGCCAATGGCACACACCAATATCCAGAGGTGAGATCTAATGTGGTAAATACATTTGAACCATGTACCTGAGCTAGGCCCTGATCAATGAATGGCAGTGGCCATCTAGGTACTGGTACTCTTTTATTTAACTCTCTCAAGTCTGCACATAGCCGCCATTGACCATTTGGCTTTAACACACCTAAAATAGGTGTATTGGATGTGCTATGAATGGGCCTGATGATTCCCCGCGATTCCAAATTTTTAATAATCTCTGCCAATGATTCTAAACATGCCAGCGGTAGTCTATACTGGCGTACAAACACTGGATTTCTGCTACACCCTTCTGGTAGTGTGGCCACATGTAAATCAGTTAAACCACAATCATAAGCATCTTTTGCAAATACATCCTTAAACTCCATAAATATCTCCCTCAGATTGTCCCTATCCTCATTGCTTTCACACGCATCCGCTAAGGAGATCTGCTCTTCTACCATTTTGGAAAATTCTGGAAAATCTTCTGGTAAGGGAATCTCGGCGCTTTCCTCTAACTGTGTGGCTGTGTCTTTTTGTAAAGCTGCCACTTTTAAATATTTTGGCATATCAGCTTCCACTTCAATGGGCTAATTTTCTGTTTCATTTTCATTTAAATTAAATATTATGCAATCCTCTTGATGGCAGCACACTGTCTCATTTGAATCATAAGGATACACAGAATGAATTTTAAATATTCCTTTGGGCTGAGAATCCAGGTGTTCTGGCAACTCACCCTTGGCATCTACATATTTTTCAGGGATATTTCCAATCACCATGTTATTTAAATCTGCCGTATAATGTGATTTTTGTATGGCCATTCCTAATGGGGAGTTTTCCTCTAAATGAATATCCTGACAACCTTTATTATTTACCATAATTTTTACAGATCCTTCACCAATGTCTACCAATGGAATGTATTCATAATACAGGCCTTGCTGTTTTATGGATTCATTCAGGCATACAAATGCATCAGAGCCTTTCATTTGCTGTCCATTTTTGCATTTCAGTGTTATTGCAAACTGTTTTGTAAATGCAGGAATAATAGTATCTTTCCTCATTTGTAATTCAATTGCATAAGGAACCAGTTGTGCACAATGATAAGCCCTTCTTTTGTCTTCAAATTCAGGTGCCGGACCACCTAGGCGTGACCATATTTTTTGATTAAGGAAATCTAACACCATACACATTCTGTGCATGATGTCATTGCCCATGTAAAATTCATTCTGTGCTCCACTCACTATCCATACATTATGGTAAATTGTTTTCTGCCCAATGCTAATTTTAAGCATGCATCTGCCTGCAATTCGGTTTTCAAAGTCTGGACTGTCCAAGCCAGAAACATATTGGTTTTTAATCCTAAATTTCGGGATTTCTTCCCTCTCCATTATTTCATGCAACAATTTCTCATTAATGAAACTCCTTTCATGTCCAAGCGCTAAAGTGGCTTTTATTGTTTTAAAATAGTCATTTATACCAACATGAACCCATGGTTGCTCATCTTCCATGTGTATTACGACCAGAGTGGTAATGTGTTTTTCTGAATCTGTTTTAGGAGCAATATTCTGTTTGCATGTTTTCTCTTTTAAATAAAAACGTAATGTGTGCTCATCTATGGCAGTCTGCCAATTTTTTCTTGGGTCCAAGTATATTTGTACAGGTAGTTTTTCATTGTCGCTCTGCATTTTGTCTTGACACATTAATATAACAGTGACACTAGGTATGCAGCTATTCTGGAGATATACCTCCACAGCATCATTTGTTTTGGCAACTGTGTGACATTCATTTATATTGCTGTTTTGTGATTTTAGTTTCTTAGGCCTCAATGGTTTTTTGGTTAAGGACCACAGCACTCCATTCACCCCATCTATGAGAGGAGACAATCTTTTCAGGCAATCTGTCCCCATCAGAAATGGAATTTCACAAATAGATGTGATCAATACCTCTTGTTTCATTCTGTGCTTTCCTATTTTTATGTCAACCTCAGTTACACCTATGATGGGCACCTCCTCCCCATTAAAGTTATGCACTGGACCTTGATTTTCCTTCACTGTGATCTGACTCTGTGGGGGTCTCCCTTCATTGATACTCTTTACCAGCTCCTTGGACATAATTGTGGCCTGTGCGCCAGTGTCAATCATAGCAAAGGTGTGGCATTTTTCTTCTACAGTGATGGGTGCATAATATCTGTCCTCAACTTCCTCTAATACACATAAGAAGAGTGAATTCTTACTGATTTCAGGGCTCACCTTTCTCAGGTCTTTTTCACTTTTGGCTAAGCACATTGGTAAATGAAAAGATATTTTTCCCTCCTTTTTACCCATTTCTGCGCAAGAGACTTTATTCATTTCTAAATGATCAGAGGTTTTTTGGAGTGTGGCCACTGTTTGCCCATCCATCTGGGTAACATCAGAGACCACATTACAACCTTCCAACTGAACATGTGTAACAACATCATTCAGCAATTTGTCATTTTTTAATTCTGTGCATTTGTGATCATTTAGTGTGATACCAGCCCTTTCAGCCTCTTCAAAAATATGTGGCTCAAAGAATTCTTCAGGTGATTGACGTGTACCCTCCTTTTGATTATTTCCTTTTTCTGTCTGTGTTTGGTCAGTGTTTTGCTTGCCGAGGGAAGGAGCTATAGCATCCCCACTTACTCCCTGTTCACTGGTATTCTCCATGCATGAGTCATTTTTCTTAAATCTGTCCCTTTGTTCTTTTGGAATTCCTAATGTTTCTTTTTCATTTGTGCAAATCTTTACTTTTTTATTTAGCTCTAGGTTAAACCGTACCTCTTTTTTAGAAGTATTTGCACTTTCTGTCACAAGTTTGAAGTGGGAGAATGGAAGAAAAGGCTCCCACCAATCCCCTATCTCCCTTGGCCTAGAGGATCACGCCCCAGGCACCCGCCACGAGAGGAGTTTACCCATCTACTAGACGACCAAATACCCTGGTACAAGAACATACGGATGTGCCCTCCCGCGTGCCCGCCAGCCTGCCATACCCTTGCCGACGCCTGCGGCATGGAGGGACTCGACTGAATCATCCAGCACTAACTCGACACATCATTAGAGATGCCATGACGACCCGGCCAACTGCCAGAATACCCGTACAACATACACACTGGACACTCCCACACCAATCCACATGAAGAACATACTCAGTGCTATGACGCAAGTGACGGATACACCCACAGACGCGCATCTTTATTATTTTTCACATAGGCTTCTCAAAATGCAGAAAAGCAAAACGCACAATGAACTCATCTAAAAGCTTGCTCACGCTTCTCCTAAACCCATGCGCAATAATGAAAAGCATAACAAAGACACAATACTGGGGATGAAGCAATATGATACCATAACCTAAAGCGCTGTGTACCAAACGTTTCCGCCTATGCACCAGGCCCAAGTAGGCCGCAAGCAAGAGCTTCCATGAACATTGAATGAGCAAGAGTATAGTTGCTGACCCTGCAGAATGAGCCCGGCGATGACTGACAGTCAAGGGCACAATGTTGCAATCTCGTATGCCGCAAGCCGACGCCGAGGTCACACCTGCAATTAAAACCAGGCACACAGTGGAAAATACAATATTAATTGTGCAGAATTCTGCCACGACCACGGTCCCACCTCACGTGACCAAGCCAAACCTGACAGGGTACCAGGCCCAGGAGGAGGGAGGCACCGAAAACCCCCGTTTCAAGACATAGGCAGATACAATTAAGTGATTCAATGGACATCTGCGGCGGTGGGAGTAGTCGGCCTTCAGGCATACCAATAAATCTTCACGTTGTCTGCACATAACCATAGTGAAACATTGTTGCAAATGACAGGTGCACTGCGAGCTGGGAACAACGATGGTCCCAGACTGGGGGGCTCGTGCATGGACCAATCAGAACATGGGGCTCTTATCACTGACGCCAGTAACATTGACCAATCCCCAGGGATCTTCATGTAACAATTTTCATGTATCAATTTGAAGGGACAACCCAATTATACCACCTGACTAACCCTCAACCACTAACAATGCTCTCTATACGTATGCTATACTAACCCTACCACTCGAGGAACCAATCCAGAGTGGCGATAGGTTTTTTGCTAAACTTTCCAAGGTGACGCAGGTAGCGCGTCATACTAAGGTAAAAAGGGCCTGCGAGCCCATGATGAAGAGAGAGAGTCAGGACGGACACGCACGTTCCTTGACCTATTCATGCCGTTTGTCCAATAAACAGCAGAACCACCTTGCTTCTTGCGTGTGCCTCATACTCATTTTTGGGATACACGGGAGGAGTTGGGGCCTCCCTGCCTGGAGGTCCGCGGACGGCTCAGCCGACCCCAGGAGAATTCCCCCCCCGACAAGTTCATGTACTGGCACTTTTATTTTTAATCCATTAGGCATCTCAGAGTCGTTATGCAAAATTATATCAGAGCAATCTGTCATTTTGGCACTGCAGTTATCTTATCTTATCTGAGTACTTAGTCACTTTTTGGAAGCCCCCCGGTCATTGCTATGGCCATCAGCCCCCTCTTTGGAAGGTTGTTTTTGCGCTGTATAGAGCTTTCCTATTTGCTCAGCTAACATTTTCACTTGGGCCTCAAGGCACTGGAACCTTTCCATCTCTCTAGGATCCTCTTTCTGTGGCCTAGGTCGATATTGGTTGTTTTCCCCCTGATTGGCTCTATTCTGATACCTCTCAGGTGATTGATGTCGGTTGGGATGGTTTCTGAACTCTTGATTCCTTTGTGGAGGGGAGCGGGTTGCACCCATCCTTTGATTATAGTCCCCTGGTGGGGAATCATTGTACTGACGTGGATTGTAGTTCACGTTTTGCCTCATGTCCTGTCTCTTAGATTGTGGGTACTGGCCCCCATGTTGATTTCCATTATCAGTAAATCGATCCACATATCGGGGTCTATCCTGATTACCATATATCATGGGGTTGGGATCAAATCTGCTCTGTGTCCCCAATGACTGGTAGGGACCATCATTCCTTTGATCTTGATTTTGTCTCTGGTTATTGTTCATACCTGCCATATCAGGCCGGTATCCTACCCGGGGTCTGTCCCCTAAATACCTAGGGCTGATGTAGCTCTCTCTATTACTAGGATCATGTGATTGGAACATTGGTAGAGGAAATGGCGATCTTTGTTGATTACCCCTTTGTTCAGGTGTCACATTATTTTTACCTTGGCTTTGAGCAGACTCAAGGGACATTTTGGCTGACCTGATTTCCATTACTGTGGCTGAGGGTTCTTTAGATTTAGGTCTAGTATCTTTAATTTTCTAACTTTCTCTACCCTGACAATAGAGTACCTCATATAGTTTTGTGCTTTGATGTACAATCCATTCAAGGGACTTGTCACGGTCAAATTCACGGACCAATTGGGATATGATGTCTTTCTGCAGCCTATAGAAGTATGCAGTTTTAAACTCATTGGAATTTGGGTCAAAAGATACATCAAAGCGAGAAAATGCTCTTTTTAAGTCTTGTAAAAATTGGCGAGGGGATGTATTAGGTCCAGCAGTAATTGTGTAAGCGACTTTCTTTGCCTCCTGCAATGACTGAAAAGGAAAAAAATGACGCCCAATTTCTTTTTCAAACTCCAACCAGGTCATATTCTGCTGTTCATTTAATCCCCTTATGATGCTGGCCGTCGGGGCATCTAAAGTTAAATGAAAATATTGTCTGTACTGTTCCTTAGGTATCTGGAGTGCTTTAAAAATGTCATGCACCGCTTCTAAGTGATCCTCAATGCAGCAATCACCTCCCTTTTTAAATGGTTTGATCAGGGCTTTAATGGATTTCATTATTTTTATGGGGCTACTTGTTGCAATGCATGGAATTGCACTATTTTGTGATTCAATCCTGTTTTCAGGTGTATGAGATTGGTGGCTGCCCCCAATGGGAGTATCAAATCCCCCAAGGGCGCTGCAACCAAGTTCAGTCACCGGCCCAGTCACTGGAGCACTAGCTCTTTGGGCAGAGCTAGAATTCACCTCCACTCCATTGAATGTGGTACCCTGCCGCCTCTCCTGGGACCTGGGAATGCACATTTGCTGTTCTAATTCCTTACACTTTTTAAGGAGTCTGTTTGCTTCATTTTGCAAATAGTTGTTTTCATCACTCATCTTATTAATGACCTCCTGCATGTCGCACATTTGTATTTGGCATTCATTGAACTCTTTATTTCTCTTGTCTCTTTCTTGAATCATTTTAATAATTTCTTGTTCTGCACTCTGTAGATCACATTCTTTTTCACAATGTTCTTTTTGTAAAATCTGCATTTCTGAAACAACCTCATCTTTATCCTGTCTAATGTGGTGCACTAAGGCTTTTAAGTGTACCAATTTTTGCTCACTATCCTCAAATTGTTTCTTGCTTTTGGATAACTGAGCATCAAAGTCTCTACATTTTAATTGCATGTCTTTTTGGCATACATCCAATTCTGCTCTTAACATTTCCTGGTTTTTTGCTTGCCCCATCTAATTCAGTCTTTAACCTGTTAATTAGCTGGGTATCATTCTCCTGCATTCGCAGGGACTTATTCAAAATAAACCATATTTTGCCGCATAGCTGTATTAAACAGTCTTTCTCTGCACTTTTATCGGCTGCATTCAATAATCTTGTAAGGCAGACCTGAATTATGCTGCCTTCTGCAAAAATATTGTCTAGTTTTTCTTTCTGCACCTCACCCTGAATGCGGTCACGCCATTCTAAGGTGCTGTTCGACGACCACGTCCCATGTGCAAACAACTTTGCCTCTAAATATTGCACTAGGTCTGAAAATGTGGTTTCCCTTTGTGACATTCTGAAATTCGTTTTTAGTGGCACACTGCTATTATAAAATGGGTTCCCTTTAATGTGCAAATGGCAGTGTGAGACACGCTTGCCACGCCCAGTAGGTACTATATAATCACTTTCCCGGCCTGCAACGCACCATAAATATGTTGGGTATTTTGTGGATATTTGGGGCTTTGCGGTATTTTCTTACCGCCAAAATACCTTTAGCAATAATCACTCTCTGTATTCATATTGGATCACACATAACAATAATACATTGCATTATTTCAGAATTCAGACCTATTTAGATAATGTGCGCGATAATTTGCGTGGTTGGTTTATTTGTGGCCCCAATATCCAACATCCCTTGTTTTTTATCTAGATTGTTCTTGATCACTAGAGAGACCTCAGGCCTACATTTTAGGGATACCACATTTTCAGTGTTAGTGTTGTGTGCCACCATGGGCTATTGTGGTATTTTTGTGGTAATTTCCACTACCTTATATACATTATGGAACTATGTCCAGAGAGTCTCTCTTCCCGTTGGCTCATGTACCTCCAACAAGCTATGCTACAAACAGTCACTCACAACTGTCCATACTGAATATAATCATGCACACATCTGTTTTAAAATGACAATTGCACTGTTTAAAAATCTACCCACGTTTAAATCTTTTCCCATGCAAAATGAAATAGAGAAATAATACACACTAGCTATCTGTTTTCAGATATTTTTGTATTATAGAAATTTCCTTTAAACACAGTTTAACCCTTTTTTACAGAAATAAATGAAATGGTACAACATTATTTGTGATAAAATGAACAGAGAACTGCGAGAATATATTCAATTGGTAACATTAAATATGCTGATAAGGGACTGGGATTCCCTCGAATACACTGACTGAACAGTTTCACACACTTTCGCACAGCTCCCACACTTCTGTAATTACCTTATCTGTTCAGCATGAGTTTTCTCCGGCTATTCTCTTTCTGAATTTGGCGTCTGGAATTCTCAGCTTTTGCAGCAGGAATGCTTCAGCCAGGAAACAGGTCCTTCTCCCAGCTCATCAAGATCTCGATTGCCTCCCCCTCTCCTCAAGCTAACCCAGAAAAACTCTAATCACAGCCTCTAGCATGATACTTGCTATGACGCTGCTCGAATCAGAATCAATCATGTCATCTCCTCCCTCACTACACAATGGCTCATTTCTACAGTAAAAATTGTAACAAACTGATTTCCTGTTCCTTCGAGCTCTTTGCTTCCTGTAGTTATGTGGACAGGGCAGCAGAGAAAAAAAAATGAATGTGCGTTTAAAAGTTCACTTTCAGAGTAGGCCTAATTCTGCAGTGGAGACACATTTTTATTAGTGGGTTATGTTAAATGAAGTTTTATTAGTCAGGTTAGCTATTAATAAGGTTAGTTATTAATTTTCAAATGTGTCTCTTGCAACATAGGCATTTCAGGTGAAAAATAGTGTGCATTTTTGAATGTGCACATGTGTGCTTTTAACTGTAAAAATAGATTTGCATCTTATATGTAAAAATCGTTTTTGACTGAATAGCCTGTCTTTACTTATATGTCCATGTTACTCTGGCAACACATATAGCAATGCACCACACCCATGTGGTGGTGCGGCATAAAAAAAAAAATTGCTATCAGTGCAGTAGTGCTGTACTCTGAGCTGTAACACGCCAAATATCCTTACAGTCCCTTCTCCCCAAGGGGGAGCACTTTCCTGTGAGGCTAGGGAGGTGATCCCGCTCCGCAACACTATCCCTGTACAGGGAAGTGACACCTAAATGGTAGAAACTCCCCCTTTGGGGACAAGGATTCCCATTTTTGTGAAAAACTCCCTCAGGCTGCACATATTGTGGCCTACATGAATTGTTTTGATATGCCAAATGCATTGTGTTATCAGTACTGGGATAAAGAAACTCCACATCATGTTTCTTTAAATCAGAAGGTCCATCCACTGAGATGAGAGCCTGGATAAATCTGCACTCAATGAGGGAAAGATGTAAGAGAACGAGTCGAAAGAGAGAGAAAGAACCACATACGCAAGCCGGGGTAGGCCCATGCTGTGTCCATACTGATGTAGAAAGAAAAAAGGAAGCCTGTGAGTTTCAAAGTCGCCCTGCACCACAGAGCGTTATGCTGGAGTTACGGCTTCCCCAAAACCCAAGAGAAAGGAAGGGGAGGAGCCCAGTAGAAGCTGGAATCCAGACCATGAAATGAAGTCTGTGGTGGACTGTGAATGAACGTTGAGGACACCGCCAGCCAGAAAAGGCCGCTAGTTTTCTGGTCACAAAATAAACTACCAGGACACCATGAAAAAAGGGGAAGCACAAGGAAATGGAGCCCAATAAGAAATGGTGGCGAGATCATGAGAGGGAGAATGTGGTGCACCAAAGGTCCAAACAACTTTGCTGATACCACCAACCCAAGAAACGTGTGGGCTGTCCCGTTATGCAAGAGAGGACCAGCATACTGCGATGGAGGAACGGGAACGTGGAAAGAGAGAGATGCCACGGATAAGAAGGTGTTGGTGAGCCGTGACCAAAGAAAGCATGTCCATGGAAGAGGCTCCAGAAGACATTTTCCTGTCAAAGCCCATGTAGCGGGGAGAACAGGAAGCCTGGCAGGACCCGGGAGATCATTATATTGCACAGCTGACTAGTCCCAGTAGCAAAAATGAAACAGAGTTAAATGTGAACCAAAGAAGATTCAAATATTGTGATTCTAGAGATATTGAAGTTCTGAGGGATCCATCTTTTGTGTAATAAATACAGCAGTGGTACTTCAAGCATTAGCCTTAGAATATTGTATCAATGCTCTCCCCCTGACTTTACAGCAAGGCATTTTACAACATCATAACCCATAGTGAGAAACATCCATTCAAATTGTCCAAGCTCACTCAGACACTGCTACATATCTAAGATACATAGAGAAACCGGGAGATGGGAAGAAGAAATGAAGCCCCAACATAAGTTCATCCCACCAGAAAAATGGGGAAGAATTGACACATTTCCACCCAGGAAAATGCCAGTAAGAAATCTGCAAAAGAACTACTCTAAGCCCAGGTATAAAATCTTCCATATCCTGTAGAGAAGTAATGGGAATAATGAAAGCCACTTTCCTCACAATCCAAAACTGTTTCTCATGTGGACAAAAGGGTCACATCAGTAGATTTTGTCTCAAAAACAAACCAGACGAACCAAAGGAAATTGTATGGATATCAGGAGAATCTTGGAGAGAAGAAAAAGGAGAACTGGAATTAGGATCAGATAATTCCAAAATCTGCTACTAAGGGTAAAAACCATTTAAGACTCATGCGAGTGTTAGTTAATGGAGTATTGTATTTATTTATAGCATTTGTTACACACCCAAAACTCGGAGGTGGCACAGCGTACATTAAATACACTTGCTTGTCTGGTTACAGAATAATCACAATACAGGTCAGGTTAGATGCGGAAATTTGTTACAAAACAAAGACTAATAGTTTGAGTTACAATAGTGTTACATTGCATTATGAGGATTAAACATAAACTGGTCACTATGTGCTCACTAAGGCAAAAGTGAAGACACCACTTCTAGAATCTGTTGAAGAGCCATGTTTTAATGAGATTCTTAAAGCGCTGGTGGGAGGGCTCATTTCTGATGTGCAAGGTGATGGAGTTCCAGATCTTACGTGCAGCTACAGGGAAACGGACACCCCCCCTCTAGAGCTCTTAAACCTTGGGACAAATAGATGTGGGCTAGAGCCCGATCTGAGGGATCTAGTTGACCTTGTTTGGGTGACACAGTTATTAAGGTATGAGGGGCATCATTAGTGATACATTTGTGTGAGATGATGAGGGTCTTGAATAAGATTCTGGCTTGGATGGGTAGCCAATGTATTTCCCTCCTAATGTGAGACATATCGTCATTTCTTTTTAAGCCAAAGGCTGCTCGTAGGGATTTATTTTGTAGCAGTTGTAATCAAGCCAGGTTCGCCTTTGTAGTTCCTAGAATGAGGATTTTGCAATAGTCCAATTTTGATAGTATGAGGGCTCCAGCCAGGATGAGGCAGTTTTGTGGGCTAAGAAATTGGCAGCTGAGTGCGATGAGTTTGGCCGTATAGGCCGTGGAGGATTATTGGGAACTAATGTGTTTGGTCATAGTGAGTTGGAGTCTATATAGACACCCAATGTTTTGACCTGTTTGAGTACTAGGATGGGTGTTCCGTCAATGGAGATGGCTGAGTGGTCTGCATGAAGCGATTTTAGTCGGGAGGGGGGATCCACAATGAGGATCTCGTTTTTTTTCTTGTTAAGACACAAGCTGTTGGAGGCCATCCAGTTTTGAATGATGGCATAGATCTTATTGATAGTAGCAAAGTCTTGTTCATGGTCACCCGTGATGGGGAGAAGGATCTATGTGTCGTCTGCGAAGTTGGTGTAAATGACACCCATGGCGTCAATGGTTGCAAATAGCAGTTTTGTATATGCATTATACACAGTGGGCAATAGGGTGAGGCCTAATGCATCCATAGATTCAGGGAGTAAACAAACGGGACTGAAGGGAGAAATCTTATGTCCCAAGGAATTACAAAATAGTCAACCTGTCAAAATAACTTGTGTGCAGGAATGTGGAGACTCACCCGATGGTACCTTTAGCCCTAGATGGTAGAAATCAACCCATGACTATGAGAACAGCTGTTGTACCTGGGTTACCTGAGGAAGTAATGATAGGCAGAGACTTCCCAAACTTTAGAGAACTGTTGACAAATGACAGAACTCGAAACACAAGTATTTTATACACCCCTTTCAAATCCTTGATACTATCTGTCAAGCTTTTAGATGGACCTATATGGAACTGGGAAGATGTCCAATATCCAAGTATAGAGTGAATGAAGCCCTCTACTACAATGTATAACAAGTGAAATTATGATTCAGGAGGAGAAGGGACAGTCACTGAGACGAGGGAAAGGGTATGTGTTGAATTGAGGGAATTCATCCCTTCTGCCCAAGGGGGAGTCCCTTCCTGTGAGTCTAGAGAGGTGAGACCACTCTGCAATACATTCCCTAGTGGTAGAGGCAAGTGGGTTCTCACCGGGAGACACTTGCCTCTTGGGGACAAAGACTCCTGTTCCTGTGAGGAACTCCCTCAGGCTGCACATATTTTGGCCTACATGAAATGCTGTGAGATTCCAAATACTTCAAGATATCACTACTGGGATGATGAAACTCATACTAGATATGGTACTCTTATGGAAACAGATCTTGTCTCTTTAAATCAGAAGGTCCCATCCACTTAGACAAGTGTGTGGATAAAGCTGCATTCAGAGAGAGATGTGAGAGAACGAGATGAAAGAGAGAGAGAACCACGTACGTAATCCGGAGGAGGAACCATGCTGCAGCCATCCTGATGGAGAGGGAATATGAAAGCCTGCAACTTTTGAACTTGCCCAGCAAAACATAGTGGTATGCCAGAGTTATGGATTAGTCAAAACAAGAGAGAGTGGAAGGGCAGGAGCCCAATATAAGGTGGTATCCAGAGCACAAAAGGAAGTATGTGGTGGATTGCAGCTCCAAAGAACATTAATGATTCCATCAGCCAGAGAAGGTTGCTGGGTGTTGGGTCACAAAATAAATGTCCAAGACACTGTGGAAAAAGAGGAAAGCACAAGAGGGCAAAGGCCAAATAAGAAGTGGTGGGGAGACCACGAGAGGGAGACCATGGTGGACCAAAGGTCCAAATAAATGTGCCAATACCACCAACCAAAGAAGCCTGTGGGGTGTACGGTCATGAAAGGGGGGCGGGGGCACTGCGAAAGAGACAAGCGAAAGCACAAAGAGAGAGATGCCAAGGAGAGAAGGAGTTGGAGAACCATGAACAAAGAAAAGGTCTCCACAGAAGAATGCTCCCAAAGACGTTATCCTGTCAAAGGGAAAGTAACTGGAAGCATGGGAAGCCTGGGAGGATTAGAGAGATCTTTATATGGAACAGTTAACTCGTCCCAGTAGAAAATATGAAACAGAGTTAAAAGTGAACTCAAGAAGTTTTAAATATTGCAATTCTAGAGAAAGAACTGTTGAACTTGTGAATAATGAGACGAGTAAATAAAATAAAAATACGCTGAGAAAAAGGGGAGGTAATTTGGTACTTTATACAAAGAAAACAGTGTTGAAGAGAAATCCAGGGATGACAAAGAACCTACTGAAAGTAAGCAACTGAATTGTGCTACAATTAAAGTACAGCAAAGCTCAGAGACCAGCACCCAAGGAAGGAAAATGAATAGACTTCCCCGAAAAGGATATCCAAAGAGGAGAGAAAACCCAATTACCCAATTAAGGAACTAAACAGCTTAAACACTTGTGTATAGGCGTGTTATAAATGCCATATCATATCAATCCAAGAAGTCACAAGAGACTATTTGCAGATTATATATTCAAGAGACCCCAAGAACCCAACCAGCGAAGTGAAGAATTCTGGTCCAAGGAGTTCCAAAAAACTGTTGGTAGTAAAGACTGGTATTGGAAGTGCCCCAGGAGAAGGGAGTCATTCTCCTGACTTGAGTCATTTTTTGTCATAGTGGTAGAGTCAGTAAGGATAGTTTTGGACCTTTTGGACCTTTCATGACTGACTAGTGAGCACCTTTGTTAATAACATAGATAGGAAAAAGCCACAGTGTAAGGGAAAGGCGGGTGTTGTCCTTTTATTTTAATAAAACACTTGGACTTATGCCCTCAGGCAGTCAGTGTCCTTTGTCCTGACTTGCCACAGGGCATAAACAAAATGTTTACCTCAGTTTGCATGCCCTTTTCACTATGGAGTCTCGTTTGACATTGTGGTTGTCTCGCTGTTTTTCAGCATGCCTAGCTGCATCAAGCCTCTGTCTTGTGGGGCCTCATGCTGTATTTTTGCTTTGTCAGTGCATGAGCTTGTTTTTTGGTTTGCCTTTGTTCTGGGATCTCCTGCTGTCTTTATACTGCCAGTTTATCTTTTCTCCGTTCTTGTGCCTCCAAACATAGATTGTCTCTTGGGTCTCATGATGACGGAATTATTTTTTTTATTTTTTTATCACTGTTTAGTTGAGTGTCAAGAAAAGCAATTGCCCAGATTTCCTTGTCTCACTATTCTGAGATTTCCTGTACTAATCTTTAGTGCACTTTCAGTATTTATTATGGTTGTTTGTTGAGCACATTGTTAGCTTTTGCCATGGTCGTATTTCAAGCCAAATAGCTATGGTCGTTTGTTAAGCAAAAGAAGCATCAGTTCTAACTTCTTTCTAAATTGTTTCACTTGGAGCGCCACTTCAGAAATGTTCAATTTTAAATGAGGCTAAATTAGCATTAGTTGTAAATGTGTCCACCAGATGCCCCACTTCATAACTTGCTACCACACCATTAGATACCTAAGGAGCCCTCTAGATGATTCCCCCTTAATTTCTATAGCAGACAAACAGGCAGACTCACTTTCAAAAAAAATATATTAGAATTTGTGAATCAATACGGTCAAATTTGAACTGTAAAACTATTACGCTTAAAGTGTGTAGAAATACGGAGTGTTGTTATTGTTTATGTACTATGTTACATCACATTATACATACTTAGGTCCTGATTTACAGAGCGCTTTTCAATAGGTCTGTCCATTGAAAAAACAGTTTGTTAATCAGGCCCTCCTTGGATCACTGTTGGTTAAAAGTTTGATGCTCAAAACGTTATCTTGGATTTTTCTAAATAATATATAACAATATTAAGATAGACTGAACGATTGGTGCTCTGGCAAAGCATCTGATGGACCAGGGGTAGACATACTGTACTCGTTAATCCTGAGGTTCTCTTGTCCTGAGACATTTAAAATAAATGCACTTTCAGCATGAGGTCATTAACGCCCAACCCCCCATATGTGTGCACCATTACCACAAGCCCCCACACATTTAACAGAATGCAATTCTTTTTGGTTCCTTTCTTTTCTTAATGTTTTCTGTCTTACATACATTAGCTCTGCTGCCATCAGTAAAAAGCTTTTCAAGTGCATAGAAAAATGATTTGGAGGAAAAGTACATTAGATGCATCTACTACATTATTTCAAACCGAAATGCAGTGTTATGACAAATACTGCACTTGTCATTCATGGACTGTCATTTGTACGTTAACTCAGCATGAATAGCAGCCATTGTTTTAGATATTATGGTCCTGCTAGGCGTGGGCAAAGGGGATCGTGAACAACTCAATCTTCTGGAGGTTTCTGGAGAATTGTGGGTTTGCCAAGAGTTGCAGTAATGTAGACATCTGCGAGACTGGTATACTCAAGCTGTGATTGGAGATCAAAATGTCATGTTCGTTTTAGGCCTGTTGCAAATATATAACAAAAACATAATCCACAAAGGGTGGGAGCTTAGTAGACAGGTTTGGGATTTCCCCATTAGCCATTATACTTATTTCAGGCATTCCTATTGTGCGAATGACTAACTCTTGCTTTGTTTTTCTGGTAATTGTAAGGCACTTTTCTGTTAATCTGAAAACAGTGAAGGAGCATCCATTAATCTATCAACAAGACTGATAAAACTGCCTTTCTATAATTGTGCAAGAAAATAAAAGTGCAAACAACAGTCCCTCAAAGGCAAGTTCAGTATTTGACAGAATACTGCATGTTAGATATCAAGAGTTATAATGAATTTAAGTCATTTCAAGAAGATTTGTCAGGTCTTCAGAAAAGCCCACATGCAGTATCCCTCTTATATGTTAAGGTCTTTGGCTAGCAACATTTCTACAATATATGAACAGCCTTATCTGTGAAATATTTGCAAATGTGTATTCCTATTTGGGGTCCCATAGCGCGAACCTAGATAGGAAACTGGTGAGCGCTGGGCAAGTAATTTGGGATTAAAAGAGATCTGTATAAGGGGAGGTTACAAGTTATAGCAGCTTGGCTATCCCATACTAAACAGTTGGTATATACCTTGGAGTAGCAAAGAATTACCAGCTGGTTTGGGCCTTTTTGTTGATATGATGCCAGAAGGAGAGATTTCTGTCAATAAGGAACCAGAAAGATTTGGCACATGGGGTAAACTGAAGTTTTAGGTTGTTTTTTTTGTCAACCAAGCTTGAATGAGGTGAGGAATTTCCTGAGGCCTGAAATGTTTTCAGTACAATTCACGTTGAGTATCTTCTGCCTATTGGTGAAATCAGACATTTGGGTCATGTCCTGATCAAGGACTATTTGGAGAAGTGGCAATTAGGGGTAATGGCGGATCTTGAGAACTGCTTCATCTTCCTTGAAACACTTGTGTTTAGGCGCGTTATAAATGCAATATCATATCATATATATTATTGTGTGAGGTAAGTTTTAATGACATGAGTAAATCAGCAAAGTCCTTGTGGGCTTGACAGTTGTCCAGAGTTGTGCTGCACAAGATGGAATGTTGACTGGGTTGTCATTGATTTTGACAAATCACTATGTTGGTGAGCTCATCTAGCTTTCTAATTAAAAGGTTAATTGCATTATATTTAGCTGTGGGCTCAAGGATTATCTGGTCAGGCAATGGATTGGATTGAAGCAATGTTTGACTTCCATGAAGAAGGCTTTACCCCCGGTAGCTGGTGCCATGAAAGTCATTGAGTAATATGCAGTTTTAGCTTTAGTGATGAGTGCCCACCTCATAACGCGTAATATTTTATGGTAATAAGGTTCTCGCCCTTATCTTGATTTTGGATAATGCATGTATTATCAGTTCACAGATATACTAGGTGGCAGACATATTAACCCTAGCCCAACTTTGTTTCAGGGGAGCATGTATGCTTGCAAGTTCCTTTGCAGTTTAGTTGAAGGGCGACAATAAGGCTCAGACATTGGTGTTGGTTGGCCTGGCTAGAGTTGCAAGACTGAGTTCTAGCTTCTAGGAGAAAGCTCTTAAAGGAAAAGAGTTAAAACATATCACTTATTATTTGTGAAGGAGTATGTGTAAGGAATCTAGGAATGGCAATGTAGTCTGTCCAATCAAGCAGGATTGGGTTGAGGCAATTTATGCCAATGTGATGAGATCACAGATTCCATAATGGAATGACCCACATCTGTAAAGTGCATGTAAGATGAGATGGAACATTTCAGTCTGTTTGAGTGATGCTGGGAAGTGGCAAGTGAGGAACTATATGGAGTTCTTAGATACTCATAAGGGCACAGTACAGGCACGGTTGGATCTGTGGGCGAGTGCCCACTTTCCCATAGTATCCCCATGTGGTCAGAATATTGAATGATGCACTTGGGTGGGATGAGGATGTGAAATATGTGGGAGAATATGGTAGACAACCATGTTTCAGTGATGTTTCAGTGATAGAGATGGCATGGAATAAACATGTAGAAATGAGGAGCAATGATACTGGCCTAGTGAACGCTGATTAGCATTAGGCTGTGTTAGAGCAGCAGGGTTTGGTGTGAGGTGTCGATGAGAGGGATGTTGATGAGTTTCTGAGGATTCACGCAGCAGGAATTCTTAAAGTGTTGATGGACCAAACTCAGGTACGGTATTAGGCGTGATATAAAATAGCAATTAAGTAAAAAAATAAATGTGCCTTTGAAACACATTATGTGAAAAAAACACTAGTTTTGTTGGTGCAGGGAAATGCAGTGCAAGTGCAGAATGGAAAAATATAGTAACTTGCTCTAGGGGTAGATTCCCATTGCAGGGACTGTCTTTGTTTCTGCCTGTAGGTAGAAATTTAGAATGTATCAGCCTGTCTCATATGTTATACCCTCGTCTGATAGCAAATAATGAAGGTTTTTTCTGTTCGACCATGAACATTTGGTCAATTCTTGCAGCAGTCAATGGACCAAACAAGAGGGTTAAAAGGACTACTTTCCACCTGTGAACTATAATTGATCTTGAGTAACTGGCAACAACAAATAGTTTTCAAAAACACATTTATGAAAGCGTTCCTTGTAATGTTCACCCTAAAATGCAAAAAAAGTATCCCTCCTAAAAATGTGCCAATGTCAGCTATTGAGCAGCAAGATGCATGCTCATCAGTAACTTTCAATCAGAAATCCTGACCAGCAGAAGGTATAAACTATCAATGTGTGTGCGGAGGGGGAGGTGAGTGGGGAGGGGGTGGCTGCCAAGAAAGTGGCTTCCCATCCAGTGATTTTGCAAAATAGCGGTTTCCAGAAAGCAAGACCTTGAGGCCATTGACATTGAATAGTTACTTCCTTCCAGCCCTGTTGTTTCACCCAGGAAGAAAAAGAGGCGCAGGACGAAGACAGGGGGGTTGCTTCTAATCCAGGGTGAGACTCCTGCTGAATTGGCGGTGGTGCTCCCCACCCTTAAACCCATGAACCCCAATGGGAATCCCTTTAGACCTGGTAATTATTTGGCTGTTAACACTCTTCCGGTTGGTTCCACACGACAAGGGTTATTGCATGGTCCTTTTTTGGAAAGCTGTCCACCACTGACTTAAGGGCAGCCAACGGTTTTCTCTTCTCTAACAACAGAGACAAAGACGCAGCTGGTATACTGATATACTGCAATGCACAGGGTCATCATATCCGGCATAACACTGGGGCCACCGGGCAGGAACTCCCTCTGCCTATTTATACTCAAGGGTAGTTCTAACGGGCTCCTTGCTGCATGGAAATCATGTGTGAAGCTTGGGAGTAGAACCGCGGTAAATGAGAGGCCGCATGTGGATCCTAGCAGGAACCGAGCTGGTACAAAATATATTAACATAGTTGAATGAGGCCCTTTAAAAACCCGTCCCTTTTTGAATCAAACATGGCTGATCCAACTGCTACAGCTCATCCCTGACCTCAGTGGACTCACCTCAGATGAAATGTATGACTCTAGCGCTGCCTCTTTACCATAGCTCTACTAATTGGGTATTGATGAAATTGGCCTCCCCTTTGATTGCAGAATGTGCCTGTAAAAATAATAAAATGCTTTATGATCTAGGTTAGATGTTTTTGCCTTGTATCTTGCTGCTGACCAGGTTGCCTGGGCCCAAAAGACATATTTTGGCCCCATTGGATCACAGATTAATGAAAAGGGACATTGTTTCTAAGGGTAGACTGACCGGGGCCTGGTATCATGTCTTTCCATCAGACTGAATTCAGGAAATTGCACCTAGCCAATTTACATTACTTTCCTGGAACATTCGTGGTCAACGCTCATTCTTATCTAACCCCTTGGGAGCAAAATAATTATTGTCCTCTCATTTTTTCTGTCTCCAGGAAACATGGCTTTCTTCCCCCTTTTCATTAGAGGGCTACATCATGTTTTTTCACCCCTCCCCCACTCCCACACTGGGCCGCCCTAAAGGTGGGCTCTGTATTGGGGTCAGGTGGGCATACTCCCCTTCTTCTTTCCATGCTGTAAGGGAGGAAGAAAATAATTTGGCAGTTACCTTATCGGACCTCTCTGAAAAGGTGGGTGGCACACTGGTGATAACCTTATACGAGCCCCACCGGGGGCGACATTGTACATTTCCCTCTGTATACATGGTTAGGCGAAACAAAGGCAGGGGGTATTATTCTTACCAGTGACTTTAATGTGGACTACTTGGCTGAGTCTATGTCCCTAGTAAGAGCTCACATGGGTCCTGCTACAATAAAACGAGCACAGGAGTGGTGTTAGCTTATGTCTGTTTTTGATCTGACTCACTTGTCTGTTGAATTTCCCCAAGCAAACTTTAAATGGTCTAACGATGTGAGTCTTAGTAGAATCTAATTCATTTTTGTAAATAAGGCCATTAGAAAATTAGCGCCCCAACTATGCACTCAACCCATAAACATGAGTAACCATGTCATATTAAGAATGACCTGCAAAAGGGCCTATACAACATCCATGGACTATATTTGGGTCAATCCTCGTTAACCTATTAGGGAATAGACTACTCTGGTCAACAGCCAATATTGGCAGTTTCAATCGTGCATTGACCAGGGATGACCAAAAGATAGTATCTGTTCTAGATAGATACAACTGGGATCTGGATCAGTTAATGGATGTCTTCTGGCCTCAGGGGCCTAAACACCTGCCCAAGCGTATTCAATCTTGTAAGCAGGGTGCCCGCTATGACACAGTAATTGCTGCCAAGAAAAGAGCATTGAGGCGTGCTGAGACAAATTAAGCAGAATATGGCCATGCAGCCACTTGAAGGAAGAGACCAATCCAAAATTATTTAAAAAAACAATATCGAGCATGCCAAAAGTGCCATAAAACAAGCTAAACTTCTGCGAAAAGGCAGCTTATAGGCCCTTGGATTGTTACCCACGATTCTAAGAAATGTTGGCATATGCTGGTTGTTTTTCAAGCTAGCTCAGAGGCACAGGAAGTCTGCTGCGTTGCAGATATATTGTTGCTTTTAAATCTAGATGTATTGAACAGTGTAATTGTTTATTCCTTGAATAACAACTTTGAAGAAACTGTTTTGTTGTTTCTAATATTAAAGATAGAATAGGAGAAGAAAAGGTCTGTCCTGCTTTCTAAATTGGAAACTGTGGAACCAGGAAGACGGGGCCCAAATCTCCAGCTTCCACACTTCATACATCATGTGATCCAGAGCAAATCATATATGATCAGTGTTCCTTATTTTTTCTTAACTATCTATTGAGAAATTCTCACTCATATGGGTTCATATTCTATAGTGTCATTTGATATATAATTATAATTGTAACCATTTATAGAATGTATACTGATGAGAGGGAGGTGCCGAATGCCAGGTGAGGTTCTTGTGATATGGGGGTTGAATAGAGAGGGTGACATGTATGGGTTTTGTGTTGTGGGCTGGAGAGGAAGTAAGCGAGTTATGGGTCTTTTGCCGTGCCAGCTCATATTTGGTGGTGAAAGCGAAACCAGACCCCCTGGGCCAGCAATGACTCAGCTCTACCAATTAATTCTCTACCTTTGTCACCTCTTTAGATTGGTCTAAAACTAAAGATGAGATTGGATGGGTTGAGAGGCGATTTAGCCTGCTGTCAAATGGCAACCTGTGACATGGTGAAACCTGAGCTCAAATTCCGCTTTCCCATTTCACTAATTGTATAATTCTGTGACATCATTGTACTATGTTTGGTATGTGAGACAGTCTCCTGGGGTCTGTGCTCTAAGAAACCACAAACATAACTGAAGGCCATATTCTGTAAAAGGAAAGCAATGACAATAATGTCTACTATATATGCTTGAGAATGTGAAGGAGGGAAGAACTTTGTATTATGTCTACTTGTTCTGGAAGTTGGGGCTGCTGCATTGTGGCCTTGGGCCACCGAAATATGGGGCAGAAAAATACGCTTTTGTATTTGCATTAGTCTCTCCCCAGTTGCCTCTCCACTCTTTCTCACTGTTCTCTCTGTTATCTCCTCTTCTCCCCTTCTTCCTTTTCCCCTCTATTCTCTACCCCTTCCCCTTCTTTACTCTATGCGCTTACTCTATCAGAATTGTCCTTAGACATAGTATGATAGCTACATTTTTTGTCTCCCACCCTCTCTCGTTTTTCTTCCTACCTCTTCCTCTCTAGCACTATCTAAAATATCATCAGGCCTATTACGATAGTCCTTTGTTTTGTTCCTCTCCTTCCTTCTCCTCCCGTCACCCACTCCTCTTGTAATCATCCAGCTCTATCAGAAATGTTGTCAGGCCTAGTACGTTAGACACCTGTCTGTTCCCTTTCTCTTCCCACCCACCTCCTCCGTCCCTTATCTGTGTCTTAGCTCTTGCACTATCTGAAATGTCATCAGGCCGAGTAAGATAGTACATGTCACATTCTTATTGTTCAAGGCCTTGTAAGCATGTTCACTGTGTGTATGTTTTCTGTGTTCCCTCCCTTGCTTTGAAGTGCTTTGCAACACATTGTATATAGGCGCTATACAAATAAACTATCATACCATATCATACCATACCACTTGCCTGCCAGGCTAAATGTTGCCAGTCCTCCCCTGGGGGTGATGTAATTGAATTTTCTTTTTCCTTTGATGAGGAATACTGCTGCATACTGGATAACCTTTCTGGGCCCAAGGTGACAGCTAGAACCCCATGTATGGGGTGTTGCCAGCATCCATGTTGGAACTGACCAGATCTTGAACATGGATAACAGGCTTGACTTAAAGAGTAGCATAGCTGGAACCATGATGTGTGGGTCTTGTTTACGATGTGTGTTGTGTATACTAATTGTGTTTAAACTAATGTTTAATCCTTAGGTCAATAATGCCATTATAATTTCCCATATTTTGCAATGCTACTTGAGAATGGCTCAGAGCTTCAAGGCCATACCAATTGTTGTCAGTTTGCAAACGCTATGTTGCAAACATCTGTTCTTCTTAGAACGTGGTATCTCCTCATTACCTTTTTTATAAAAGATATGTTGTGTAATTGTCTCAATTGTGCATTTGTTTATCTGATGTGTGGTTGTATTGTTGTGATCAGTGATAATATCCCTATGATCAGTTGTGACATACATTGGTGCTATTACTAGCTTTAGTATGATGCCTGGGATGGTGAGATCCAATTCCTTAGTACCAAAAAAGAATGTTCGACTCATGATATCTATCCCTATGTTTGGACAATACTGATAGGAACTTTCTTTGTGAGACAGTGTTACACGTTCCTCTTTGCTGTGGTAGGTTTGCTCAGTTAGAAGAATTGGGTGAAAAATGTGGAAATGCAGATTATTTTTAATCAAGTATTTATAAAAGCATGTACTGATCCTCTCCAATCTTTGTGATTAACATTTTAATTCGGCCCATGTTGTTATTGGGTCCTATCAGTTTCTTAAAATTAACAAACAATGTAGAGACACATAAGCATGTATCTCTTTTTTGAAGAAGAGGTCTTTTATTATCAGTAGCCAAAGTCATAGGAATGCTTAATCTCATATGACATACAAAACATTGTATTCCACTTTGCTTTGGATAGTCTGAAGGAGGCACCAACGATATTTCAGAATTAAGAATCTTTACAAATCCACATTAACCATATAAATATGAATACTAAAACAAGCTTTTATTCCTAGAAAGATCTCTTCAGAATTGTGTGTCCAATGTCTTTTTTAATTTGAAAAATGACCCACATATCTTGCTTTGGTTAATTACTTATTATTTAGAATTGTTCTTTTCATCAACATAAAAGCGCCATCCACACATTTCATGCCAAAAGATGCCATTCAATGTGGTGAACAAATAAAAAACTATGTTTCCAAATATTTATCTAATAAAAGAGAAACAGTTTAGATCTAATCTCTCAAGAACAATTTATTACCAATGGCTTCATTCCATTGTATGCATCACTTCCAAATAATGTATTCTGTCCAGTCAGTTCAATGAGAGCTTAAATAAACATGTCACAAATTAAGATTCTTGTCTTATTCCAGTTATTACTGTAAATTGAGTCAAGTGCAGGGATGCAGTTTCGTCAAAGACCTTAGATTTTCAGGAATTGTGTCCCAAAAAGCAAAAGAAATGACATTGATTTGTTACTAGCTGGGATTTCCTTCATCTATACTATTAAATATATTCATTTTATGTATTTATTTTTTTATTGATTGAGCATTTATTAGTGCCTTTACAACAGAATTGTGTTTCGAGGTGCCACAAGGCTAAATTGGGAGGGAACAGGGGTGCAAATAACAGGAGCAAGAAAAGTAAATATTCAATTGTGGTACTACTTGGCCTTGTGGCATTCAGACATGAAAGTGAAGTGAAGAGAAGAGCCAGAAATAAGGAGGCGGGGTGTGCAGGGGTTTGATGGTGCAGGTTAAGGGCAAGTGCTGGTTGGAGCCGGGGAGGGAAGTTCCAGGGGGACCCAGGGAGGAGACAACTGTCTAGGTGATAGGGCGGAGGAGTCTGAGTTTGGGATGTACAGCCACCAGGCAATGGGCCTGTAAGGGCACTGCAGGGGGTGTGGGGGTGCTGGTGTCGACTGGGTTGAGTGTCTGATTACATTTAAGATTCATGAAGGACCAGGCAACCATTCGCAAGAGCAGTGGAGAGATTAGCAAGCAAGGAAAAGAGGTAGAGAAAGGAGAGTTTTGAGAAGTTTCCAGAACTTTAGAAGGAAGGTCTGGCTCGAGTTTGAGAGGGGCAGGGAGGCTTTTCTAAAGACAGGCACCAGCCAAGGAGAGAGACCTGTCCCCCACTCTCTGCTTAGAGAACCATTTGACAAGGAGTTGGAGTTAGAACAGTGAAGGGCTCAAGCAGGGAGATGTTTAGGGAGGGAAAGTTGGAGATAGAGTGGTGCCAGACCTCAGAAAGCCTTGTGGGTGATGCAGAGGATCTTGAATTAGATTCCTGCAACCACTGGGAGCCAGTGGATACATTTATGGGCAGGAGAGATGCAGACCTTGGGCTTGAGGCCAAGGGATAAGTCTCTCAGCCCTATTCTGGATTTGCTGAAGGGGACATACAGAGGAAAGGGGGAGATTGAGGAAGAGGCTATTGTAGTAGTCCAGCCTAGAGAGAACCAGAGCTAAGGAGACATTGAGCTTCTCGGGAAAGGCAAGGAAAGGAAGAATGCCTCTAAGGAGGTGAAGATGGAAATGGGCCTTCTTGGCAAGGTCCAAGATGTGAGGGGTGAAGGAGAGAGCAGAGTCAAAGATGACCCCAAGGTTTTTGGCCTCACAGGATGGGGAGGATAGAGGGCCCAAGAAGGCCTGCCAGAGTGTAGGAGGGAAACCAGACACATGAATCCCAATGTGAAGGATCGCTGTCTTACTGGCATTAAGACAGACCATCAGCCATACACCAAGTCAGGATGGAGGTCAGACAATCGGGGATGAGAGAGGAGGAGGAGGTTATGGAGGGAAGTTTGAAGGAGAGGTGTGCCTTATTGGCATGACACTGGAAATGAGGAGAGGAGGAGATCTGGTGAGCGAGAGGGCGAGATAGATGTTGAAGAGCCAAGGTGAAATGATAGGGCCCTGGGGGATGCAGCAGGTGAAGAGTGATGTAGGAGAAATGGGAAGGGTGTTTTTTGAGGAAAGAGGTCAGCCAATTAAGTACCCGATCCGTGATGCTGAGGGTGTCACAGTATCGTTTTATAATGGTGGAGTGGTTGACCATGTCAAAGGCAGAGGAGAGATCGAGGAGAATGAGAACAGAGGGAGTGTTGGAGTCAAGATTTGTGAGCATGTCTTCAAGGGTGTTCAGGAGAGCAGATGCTGTGCTTCTTGATGTTTGGAATCCAGATTGATGGTCATGGAGGCAGCCAACAAGTTCAGTGTGAAGGTTCAGTTAGTGTAGGCCTCAATGCCTATGGGTTGTATGTGCACTATACAAATGAAATAAATAAATACAGTTTTCCAAGAGTTTACCCGGGAAGGGGGTAATGGAGATAGGGTGATAGTTAGCCGGGCAGGCGGGATCAGCAGACAGCTTTTTTAGGAGAGGGTGCACAAGGTAGTGCTTGAGAGAAAGAGAAAGAGGGAACAAGCCAGTGGCAAGGGAGTGGTTGCTGAAGTCAGTAAGAGACGGTGCAAGGGATGATATGTTGTTATTAATGGTTCTAGAAGAGCAGAGGTGCACCTGTTTGGATGAGACCTTTATAGAGCAGATAACTTTAGAGACCTCATCGATTTTGTTGTGGGTAGGAGGGAGAAAAGTGCGGGGGTGGAGGGAGGCACCCAAGGGAGGCTGGCATGTTAGAGCGGGATGAAGGTGGGGATAGAGAGGAGTGAGGACAGGATGTCCAGCATTTTACATGAGAAGTAGGAGGCCAGAGTGGTGCAGAGCGCCTGAGAAGGAAGGAAAGAGGTGGAGACTGTGGATGGATTGACAAGTTCTTTGCAGATTTGGAAAAGTTCAGCCGTTTTGATTGCGGCTCCAGAGATGCAGGCTTGAATGTTGGCCGACTTCCTGGATATGGGCCCCCTCTTTGGAGCAGTTAGATAACCAATATTGCCTTTGGAGCAGGCAACAGGACAGACTGTCAGAGGGTGAACCCTAGGTCTACCACTTCCGTCCAGCAACTCTGCAATTGCGTTTCAAGGATGCTAGTTCAAAGTCATACCAGTGGTTGCACATGGAGACAGGTTTCAGGTGGATCCTCATGATGGGGCAAGGATGTCAAGGGTTTTGGACATTGGGAGGGGAAGGTTAGTGAGGACGGACTCAGAAGGGGAGTCAGAGGCAGGCAAGGGAGGGGGGATGATGGTGGAGGCAAAGGACCGCAACTGACATTCGCTTCATTGGTCAAATAATGGCCAAGGAGGTTGCCAGTGCAGGGGGAGGCTCAGAGGGAGGGCAGAGGGGCTCCAAGTGGGAGTAGAGGAGTGAGTGGTAGGGCCAGGAGAGGGGGGTGGTGACCGGCTTAGAGATAGGGATGTCTCCAGAGATGAAGGCATCCAGAGTGTGTCCGGCTTGGTGGGTCAGACCGGAAGGAAGAATAGTGATTGAGAGGGAGTCACAAAGGTCACAGAACTGTGAGGTGGCTGATTCGGGCGAATCGATGTGGATGTTGGAGTCCCCAGGAGGAGAGGTTTGGAAGAAGGGGTCAGGAGGAGGTGAGGTCGGCCCATTCAGATTGGAAGGTAGCGATAGGGCCAGGGGGGCTGTAGATGGTAGGAAAGGTGAGTGAGAGAGTAGGCGAGACCCCGAGCCTGCAGACGAGGCATTTGAAGGAGGAGTACGATTAAGTGGGTATGATGGAGGCAGGGACCCACTCTGGGAAGATCAAGGCCACTCCACCACTGCGCCAGTTGGGCCTGGGTTTGGAGAGGATCTTGGTTTGGAGAGGATCTTGTAACCCACAGGGAGGAGTGTCAAGAGCAGTGACAGAGCTGGCATTGAACCATGTCACAGTAAGGGCCAAGATGTCATGGTCTAAGTCTTCAAGGAGGAGACAGATGTCAGAGGAGTGTGTGACAGCAGAACGAGCATTCAGAATAGCTAAGTGAAGCTGATTGCCACCCTTCAGTTGTGATGGAGAGGTGAGAGGAGAGGAGGAAGGAGAAGGGAAGATGTTTATGAGAGAGGGCAGGCACCGATCCAGAAAGAGAAGAGTTGGTTGAGAACCTTGGGCCATAATAGTGCCATTGTGATAGACATTAATGATACACCTAGCGGGTGAGAAGTACGCCAAGAGTACGTCTCACCTGGTACCGCCATTAATGGGTTAAGAGGAGAAAGGGGGGGGGGAGTGGAGACTAGATGGGAGTTCCAAAGGTCAGGAGAGGGGACAGCAAAGAGAATGTCAGTAATACTCTTCCTGGAAGTAGCATTGACATAAGTGTCAGCAAAAGGAAGGTCTGGGTTAGAATCCAGGAGAGCTCCTTTAAACTTTTTCTTCCAGACTTCATGAGAGAAATAGGATTGAAGCAGTTGGAATAGATAGGGGAGATAAAGAGTGACATGTGAATAGTAGAGGAGAGATAGACACAGACAGGTGAATTGTACAATGAACAAATAGCTCACCAGGTGGCCTAGCAGCCAGGCAGGCACAGATGAAGAAGATGTGCTATGGAAGACAGTAAATGCACAGATTTCAAAGCACACCTAAATGCACATTTCAAAAAAGGCACTAAAATGCAGCACAAGTTTTTGAATGCACAGACTTAAAAGCAAACCTAAATGTGAATTTAAAAAATGGCACTAACATGCAGCACAAAATGTTGAATGCACAGAATAGCAATCCTAAATGTGAATTTTAAAAAAAGGCATTAAAATGCAGCACAAGCTGTTGAATGCATAAACTTAAAAGCACACCTAAATATGAATTTCAGAAAAGGCACTAAAATAATGCACAAGATGTTGAATGCACAGACTTAAAAGCACACCTAAATGTGAATTTAAAAAAGCACTAAAATGCACAAGATGTTAAATGCACAGACATAAAATCACACCTAAATGCAAATTTCAAAAAAGCATTAAATGCAGCTCAAAATGTTGAATACAAAGACTTAAAAGCACACCTAAATGCAACTTTAAAAAGGGCACTAAAATGCAGCAGAATAACAATCAGTATGAATGAAGTAAAGCAGATAAAAAATGTCACATGGTCTAGGGAAGACAGTAGAGGAGCATAATTAGTCTAAGCCAGACCGACAGTCAGAACATATAAGCTATTTGCAGTTGAAGATAGAGGGGAAGGGAGGCAAGAGGACTGCATGCATTTAAGAGTGGTAAAAGGAGAGAGACATTTGATTTTTAAGGTCTTTTTAGGAGCAACATATCGGGCCTAGGGAACAACTCCACATGGTGAGAGCATTTCTTTACCTAAGTGTCCGGATCTTTAAAGTTGATAGAGAGGGGCTGGTAAAGCGAGCAGTGAAGTCCAGGTCATTCCCACGGTAGAGCCAGATTCTTCCCTCCCAAGAAGAAAGGTTGGTGCAGGTAAGAGCTAAGAGGCTCTGTAGGACAGAACATATGGGGCAAAGTCTCTCCATGGCATTGGAATGCCTGACAGCAATGTTAACAGGAGAGCGCACCCTCAAATCCCTCCTCAGTCAGGACATGGCCAGCCAGGGGAGGCATAGGAGCCTTTAAAGAGGGGCTTGAACAGGGGGGGCGGCTCAGCCTGTCAGCTACCCCAATACGTTATGTTATGTTATGTTATTTTGCATTTATATAGTGCCTTATGTACCACTGATATGATCTCAAGGCGCTGGTAGGTTGAACGCCCTCGGGAACCGAAGTTCAAGTCAGTAGAGAGAGAGAGAGAGAGAGTCATAAGGTTTGTGTGAACACCGGATATGTGTGCAGCAGCTGTTGCATTCCTGTGATAGCTGCTATTTAGTGGTAGGTGTGGTGGTTGGGAGATCAAGAGTATGTGTTTGTTCTGGCAGGTTATCATCCAGACCGATTCTGGCTGTGTTAGGCCTGAGGAGAATGCCTAGGCTGGAGTGTAACCAGCTGTGTTTAGTTAGGATGATGAGGAGTATGAGGCAAGTGATGGTATGAGAACAGCTATACCGAATGGTGTCATAGTATCGCTGTGTTCTAGTTGAGTGGTGGTGTAAAGAAGAGAGTAAGCGTGGAGATGTGATATGGAGGTTTACCTTAGGTGCTTGAGATCGAGCGCACCCCAAGCGTTCCATGCACTCCAAAAACGTTCCATACACTCCAAAAATGTTCCATGTACTCCAAAAACGTCCCATGCACTCCAAACTGTTCCATTCACTCCGTTTTATGCACTCCAACCTTTCTATGCACCCCAACCATTCTATGCACTCCAACCATTCTATGTACTTCGGTCATTTTATACACTTCAGATCATTCCATGCTCTCAAATCATTTGTGTAAGTGTCCACTCCGTGCCCTCTATCTGTTCCGTGCATTCCATCCGTTGTATGTACTCGCTCAGTTCTAAGCACACTATCAGATCAATCAGTTCTATGTATTCCTTCCAATCAATGCACTTCATCCGATCTATACATGTTATCCCTTCATCATCCGGTCTGCTCATTTCCACATTATCCGTTCTTTATGCATCGTCCATCCACCTCCTTGACCTGTTTCATACACCCAGTTTTACCCGCTCCATCCACATACGTCTTCCGTTCATCCACATACGTCATCCGTTCATCCACCTACTTCATCCATTCCACCCACTTCACCCGTTCCATCCACATACTTCACCCGTTCCATCCACATACACCAGCCATTCCATCCACATACTTCATCTGTTTCATCCATCCATTTCATCGATTCATCCATCCATTTCTCCCGATTCATCCATCCATTTCTCCCGATTCATCCACATATTTCACCCGTCCTTCCACAAACTTCACCCGTTCCATCTATCTACATACTTGACCCTTTCCATCCACATACTCTTCATCTGTTCCGCACTCTTCATCTGCTATCTGCTCAATCCGCTCCACACTCTACATCCGCTCCACACTCTTCATGCATTCCACACTCTTTATGCATTCCACACTCTTCATGCATTCCACACTCTTCATGCATTCCACACTCTTCATCCGTACCACAATCGTCATCCGTACCACAATCTTCGTCGTTTCTACACTCTTCATCCGCTCCACATACTCTACACACCTCATCCGTTCCATCCGCCCCACACTCTTCATCCACTCCACACACTTCATCCGCTCCACACACTTCATCCGCTCCAATAAGTCAGATGAAGGAGGCTGCATCTACTCTACCCATAGGAAGGAGGTTGCTGGGCAACTGCTGTAGTGGTTCAGTAAGTGAAAATGGCGTCTTCCATGTTGGAATGACCATGAGAAGGCTGAGGTGCATCCCAGCTCAGGTGGGCTTTCCTGATTAAACTCTTCGTAGTGCTGTGGCACAACAGAGGAAATGGAGTGCAGGGTGAGCCAAGAACTTTGCAAATTGTGATGGATATTTATTTGCTTTTCAGAAATATCTGTTAACAGCACAAATGTGCCTATAAATTTATCGGACCTCGACGGAAGGTGTCGGAGGGCATGGGGCTGCAGGCTGGAGCTTAAAAATGCTGCTGTGCATCGCAGCAATGAGAGGTGATTATTGGGAAAGTGTAAATCCATCTCTTTATATACCTAATTCCAGTTTTACCTTTCAATACTATTGTTTACTACTTAGGGCATGATGTAATTTCCTTTCTCAAAGATTTTGCTTGTTTTGATTGTGTTACTGAATCAGAGTTAAGTCGTGCTTCTTTCACTGAAAAACAAGAAGGCTTTCTGATATTACCTATAGAAAAATTATGTTTCAAGGGCATTAACTACATAATGTATTCATAATCAGCTTACATGGGGCACCATCGTCTGCATTTCTAAACATTATATCCATGGGCCTCCATTTTCAGAATTGCAGAAATTAACAATGGCGTTCCTCATAAATCTGGTGGCCATGTTAGTGTTTCCAATATCCTACAGGGCCTTGGCGGTATCCAGGTGGGAATTGCACCAAGATACCATCAACGCTAATAGCGTTACTGCAACTCGGTCTGGCGCCAGATCCCGAGTTTCAAAAGCGCTGTAATTCCCCATTTATTCCAAGTCCATAAGACTTTATGGGGCCTTTTGGTGCTATTACCCCCGGCGGTAATAGCCCTGGCAGTAATAGAAACGAAAATGAGTGGAAAGTTGGAGATTTACATCCAGCTCAAAGTTGGAGGTAAATCTCCAGCTTTCCACCCAAACTCAGGATTGGCAATGCCGCAGTAATAGCATTACAAGCGCATTTCCGCTGCTCCTCCCAACCCGTAATGAGGCCCATTGTCATTTACATCTTAGTTATTACTGTTTTGAGGCCTTAAAGTTGCAGTGTTCATATGAGCATAAAGTAGATGCATGAATTTCATACTTGAAAATTGTAGGTTGTATCTGCAATTGTTTGTTATAGTTTTTTTTTTAAATATATATAATAGCTAATGAACCATTCTTTTTCATACACATTTATTCAACAAAATCATTACATTGAATATGAATACGAAAATAAATACGTGACATTTATATTTACATCAGTCGACCCTGGGATGAAACTTACAGAAAAAAATACAATAAATCCTTTGTTACACCATGTTTTATTTTTTATTTTTTTATATTAACTACTGCTTTTTATCTAGCTTGAAATGCCTTCTGTTACCAATTACATATAATCCTGCCTCATCAGTCTGCACTCAATTTCCACGCCTTGCAGAATGCAATGTTTTAACAGGAAAGTTATTTCCATTTAGAATTGAAGTTGATAGGTAAATGGAAATATGATTCTACATAAATCATTTTTCAGTTGCAAGAAATTAAACAATACCAGTATGGACTACCCAACAATATTTTAGGGTTAGCTTGCACCTGCATCCCTATAAAATATTAGTTAGTGAATCAAATAAACTCTCTACAAGGAATATAACCCATTCACATGCATCCACTATTTCTGTAAAAGGTGATATTCCAAGAGGGTTCTATTATCTAGCCACATTTCTGCAGTTTACAGAGCACAATTGATATTTTCCGAAGTCAATTTTAATTTCTGTACAGACTTCGAGCACATAAAGAACCTTAGTATTCAATGTGTGTGCATCCAATGTAAGCAGGACTAAACTCACGTGTAAAATGATAGCCCATTCAAAAAGACATTTGGATACTTCTTTCAATATACAAATTAACAAAGGCATTGTGTGGATGTCCATCTACCACTGCCCATCACAACTTGGTCGTGTCAATTTGTATTGGGACCGAGGGTTGAGTGGGAAGGTCCTGGAATTGTTTTCCAAAGTAGCCCCACATTACACTGTGCGAGGAACTGTAGCCAGCATGTTCAAACTTTTTAAGCAGCGCTACAGAGGGTTCTCCAACAACATAGGAAATACCTGGGCCCAAATGTTGAAAAGTACAGCATATGTGTCCTTTCATTAAAACTGAAATGTAGTAACACATATAAAATAACTCACCCATAAGATTTGTTAAAATTAAGGAACAACATACATAAATCTTTAACAGAAAAAGAAAAAAAAACTTCATTTGCAATGGATGTGGAGGAGGAGGTGAGATGGAAACAGGGGATAGTATTAATGGGAGAGTGTTAAGAGAAGCAGAAAAACTGGGTACTCACACAAAACGTCCCACGGTGCATAGACCCGCCAGGAATTATCAAGAGTTCCATGGCAGCCCAAACCAAAACTGATAGTGGCAAGTACTCCAGTCCTCAACAGCCATTCAGACTCATCTGTCCTTCTCAACAACATCACGACTGTCCTCTCCATTTCTTGACCAATCTCTCCCCACTGATCTCATCCTCTTGTATGAGTTCTCCTACACACCACTTTCAATATATTCTTTCGAATAGGTCTTAAAGGACACACACCTACCACTATGGTGCCATGCGGAGATCTCAAATTTAGCATAGAAAAATTGTTTGTCAAAGGTCAGTCATGTCAATGGGAAAGCTCTTTGTGTGCAGTAAAGTGGTGGTAAAAGACTAGAAGACGAAATGCCTGAGGACGAACCCAGGGAGAAGACAAATTAAGAGATTCACCAGGGAATACATCCAGTAAAAATACCAGAAAGTAAAACAAAAAAAGCAGTATAGTGTTAGGAACACTTTAACCACCCAAACTATCCTATTAACAAAAATAAACAATTTTAAACACAATTACTTGTGCCATATGTAATGCCGTGTTACAGGCTTGTATAGACTTGCCATTATGAATTATGTCACCAAGCATCTTTCCCACCTATGTCTGCCTTTACTGCTCCCCACTCCTCCAGCTCAAAAAGTGAGTTGCCATTGGTACAGAAACTTATATCAAAGGAGTCACCCTTGAATGGCAGAAAACAGCACATGTGCTTCACCTGCCCAATGGACACTGCGCCCTGATCGCACGGTCGGACTGGGACAAGAAATAGGCCCAGACGCGACAAAAAAATTGGCCCACCCCTCGCCTCAAAAAAGTGGCTCACCCCTTGCCTCACGACCCTTGACCTCTGATGACATCAGCGGAAGTGATGTCATTTGAATCCACCACAAAGAGACATCCCAGGAAGCGATGAAACGCAACCTTTCACCCCTTGACAAAACAGGAAGTGGCATCAAATAGCATTGTTCTTAACTACACTACTAAAAATATGGTTATGATTTCACTAATGTGATATACATTTCATACAAGAATGGATCACTCTATGTATCATTAATATCTGTGTATAGATCTATATTGTCAAATTACTGTGAATGCAATCAGACGTCCAAGGCCACATGATAATATGTTATTATTGTATAGTATTTAAGCTTAATCTGATTTTTATAGAACAAATATGCATACAATATCACCCAACCTGTGTTGGTACACATTTATCGACCTAAGAAGGATGAAAGGCTGAGATGGCCTTGCTGGGCTTCGAACCTGCAGATCACACACACATCGCAGCAGCGAGCAGTCAACCCACTGAGCTATCATATCGGCTATAGTAAAATGAACAATTATTCTGTAGTGGAAACCATTAAACATTTAACTGAGATTTAACAGCAGACCAGTTACGTTCATCTGCAGGTCTGGTGCAAAGTTTGGCCGCATGTCAAGCCTGCATGCATTAAACATTGGTTACAGACCAATGACTGCTGACGCTTAACTCCACGACCTGGCTTTCGCTACCTATACTCTGACAATCCCAACACAACTACCAGAATCAACAGTTCTGAAGTGCATATTATTAATACTAATACACCACTATTACATATGTATATATTCTGTAAATCTGTACATTGTTTTACTTTTTACTCTCCTGTATTATATATTATACTGTAACTGTGACCTTAAAGTTGTAATTGCTGCAAACGTAACCTTTAAAGATGTAATTATTCCTAAGCCTTCTAAAGCGGCAAGATGCCTGATGGCCCGGTGTGCTCTATAAATAAACCAACAACAAGATCTACTTTCAGGCTTCAGAGGTTGGCAAAATAGGGAAAACAGCACACTCACAGGACATCCCATACTCTGAGCACTCGTTACCTCATACTTGCAAACAAACATCCTGAACAGCATGCCAGGGAGATGGGAAAGATAGACATATTACAACAAAGCATTCATTGTGGCACAATGAAGTCAATGGGCACGTTATGTGCTATGGTCGAATATTTCTACACTGTACAGAAGCTTTTAGACACAAGGAGTTTGTCAAGTGACCGAGGACATCGAGATGGAATGTCTTGTGATGTTCGTAAAAGAGACAAGGCAGAAAAAATACATGTTATTACTGCAAATTGCAAAAGGCAAAATACATAGGGGCTCTTAACAAGTTTGATGGTGTGGTAAAAACGGTTCCGATAAACTACCAGCACCGTTATTACTGGACCGGCAAATAACGAGTTCTGCTCATGGGTGCCTTTCCGCCCGCCAGGTCTGACCTGGCGAGCAGACCGACACCCGCGAGCAGACCTCGACGGATGCACCGGCACCATTCATGAATGGTGCCGGTGAATCTGGCCTCCATAATCCCATTGAGTGCAATGGGACCAAATGGGAATGGGGAGTAATAATTACCAAACAACTCACTATTCTTAGAGAGGCACAGCTAGACTCTACTGATGAGGTTTAACCAGACTGAAACACATGTCTGGGGTTGCTGTTGGTACTCTTGTTCAGAGGAGAACTGCTTAGCATTTCGGTGCTGGACTGCCCCAGGGCAGGGCAAAGACTGATATGTTAGGGATATTTCTCCTCTGTGAAAGATAGTGAGCTAAAGACTCTGGGCAAGGCTCCTGTAAGCAAGACGGATGTCTGACAGAGAGTCTCCCAGGTCTCCCCCTGTTATATGAGTAATAATTATCGGCACCAGGCAATGTGGATTTACCAGGTCCGCCGGGGCTGTAATGCTCCGGTACATCCCCATTGCCAGGTGCCGGTAAATTTGAACTCCGGCGGCAGCCGTGCCGGTATTTACCAGCACGGCTAATCCAGGGTCATAATGACCCCCATAGTCCGAAATGGATGCTTATTCTACTCTAAAATTGGTTGTTTATCACTAATATCACTAATACATATTTATCACTAATACAACAGCACAGCCACTCCAGGTAGCCCCGGCCCCTCAACTTTGCATGCTGCAGCAGAATGTGAATGATATATGCATCATAATGTATGATGCACATATCATGCATACAAATCAATCATCAAAGCAAGGTTCCATGTGTTACCTTGCTTTGATGAATTATGCCATTGCAGGTGTTTTTTTTGGGTGAAATTATTATTGTTTTTTGTTTTTGTTTTTAAACGGGCCAGGCATGGGCAGAAACCGGCCCCCACTCCCCAGGGACGATTTCAGCCCGGCCACGGGCCGAGAGGCTGAGGGGACAATCCAACCCTGCCTGATTGTTGGAATCTGGGCCTTATTTAGGTCCATGTTCAAATGCCTAAAAAGTAGGAACCCTCACTAAAGAGAAGCACACATTGCTGCTGGAATGCTCTTTTTAAACATCTATCTTAGAAAACCAAAGCTTGGTGGATTGCTTCTCATTGTTTACCCATATGTGCAGGTGGTCCTCAGTAACTACATTAGAATGAGGCATGGCACATGCTCAGTAGATTTCGGGGTTCTGGCTTATTCATTCCAGAATGCAGAGAACTGGGGGTGTAGAGACCTGAAACTATATACCCTGCCAGCTAATATGTAGGGACAAATCACAGGAGGCTAAATAGATGCCTTCACATTTTCATCTATAAGGATGCCTATAAACTCAGGGTGATTAGTGATGTATATAGGTAGGTATTATCGCAAACCAAAAATAAACTGTGCCTTTGGTTTTTCCCATAACTCTTACTTTTACCTTTGTAAAATAATCAGATTTGACCCAAGGTGCATACCAAAAACAAACAAAAAAACAGGATTTTGAATAAAGAGCTATGAGCATTTAAACAGTGATGAAAACATAGATTCACCAAAAAATCTCACCTGTCAGGAAAGTGAGTCATATAGGTAATGTTTAGTTCCTGTCCAGTAATAGAATATTGTCTAAAGTCAGATAAAACACCAGATTTTAAATACTACTACCAAAGAAGTGTCAGGCTGGTTGATGACAGCGATTGTGAGTCACAAATTCAGCAGATGTGCCAGTTGCCAAGAAGAGTGATCTATACTTGAGAATAGCATCCCTTTCCAAAGGGCAAATGAGGTGTGTGGGATTACAATGGGATCAATCCATAAATACATGCAAGTGGACAGCAGGGAACACATGCACACAAATTAATGCTGGCACTGAAGTAGTGACTGTAGGGATTTTAAGTAGGGGAAGTGAATATTGGAAATGTACTGCAAGAATAAGATAAGAGCCCAGAACCTAGAGAAAAGCAAAGGGTCCAACAGGAGGGTCTACTTGTGACTGACAAAGCTGTCATGAGTAGCACACCAGCTTTCCTGGATGCTACACATCACATACCTTGTGATACATTCTCCTCATGCAGCAAATCAACCAACCGGCTTTAATCACAACTTGTCATCAAAGAGAGAACCCACAAACAATCATTCTCTCGTCATGCACCCACCCTCCGAAACTGGATCACAGAATCATCTTGCAATGCCCCCAGAAATCTCCAGTTAAGCAAATCTCTTAAAACGTTGCCTTCTAACAATACCTGACCCAGGACTAATCGCAATGGATGCACAGACTGCAAATCACAGTACTGCACTACTTTTAAAAGATACCAGCACAAACACTCGCTACTCACACACTGCTGTACAGCACCATGATGCTCCTGAGCTGTATCTGTGTTTTAAACAGCACATTTAAAAAAAGTTAAATAAGGACTAAGAGCTGAGACACCATCAGCAAAGAATTCAGAAGTATCCCACATTGACTCAAGTACAAGTAGGTGAGGAATGGATGGAAACTATGGGAGAGTAGATGATAAAGATTGCAGTCTGTGTGGATGAAAAGCTATCAGTATCTGCAGGAGTGGCACCAGACAATGAGGTGGTCAGGAGTGCTAGCACACAATCACCCTGGCACAAGCCTCCTCAGCTCTTCCCCAGCTGAAGCCTACCTTCTCCACCCGTCCCTCCTCAAGCAGCAGTCATCTCACCATTCCCAGTCTCAACACACCTCATTTCCACCAATCTCCTTCCTCTGCTTTCCACAATGGCCAGCATGGAAATAATCAAGGAACTCACTTGTGAGCTCAGCTTACTAATTTTCAGCAGTGGCCATCATTGTTTAATTTTTTTTATGGAAAATGGGAAAAATGGCATGTGTGGATTTTGCAAAGCTGACTATCCCTCACAAAGAAATGTAAAGAGCTGTGTCTAGTGTGCTAATAGCTAATAGCTTTAAGGGCCACACAGAAGACCTTTGTTTGAGGGTAATGGGGCTAAGCCATTGGAAAAGGCCATTGGTTCTCTCAGGCCATTTACCACAGGCAAGCAGATGATAATCAACTGACTACCCCCAATTCGTCACCATGCACAATATTTGAAAACTAGTGGAAAAGCCTGTGTACATGGGCTAATGTGCATAAAGGAAGGCATTTTCACAGAGTAAATATATCATGCAGTGTATTTTAACATAATTTATGTTAAAATAAAAATAAAATTGTCAAGCATCTTGCTCCATTTACATGGTGGAGCAGTAACCCCAAACAAAATCTCACAGCATCTGTTGAAAGTCCAACATAGTACATGCAGCCAATTGTATCTGCTCCTCATTGTCTTGGATTCCACTTACGGGTTTCAGACTCAAAAATATGATGTTGAGGGATGCTAGAGTAATACAATTCACGCATTACTGTTTGCTCTTCACTGTGTTAAACTAGGGTGTTTCTCTCCTCTCGCAGGAATCTCAAACTTAGGTGGCCCTGACCCCCTACGCATTACTGTTTGCTCTTCACTGTGTTAAACTAGGGTGTTTCTCTCCTCTCGCAGGAATCCCAAACTTAGGTGGCCCTGACCCACTACGCATTACTGTTTGCTCTTCGCTGTGTTAAACTAGGGTGTTTCTCTCCTCTCGCAGGAATCTCAAACTTAGGTGGCCCTGACCCACTACGCATTACTGTTTGCTCTTCACTGTGTTAAACTAGGGTGTTTCTCTCCTCTCGCAGGAATCTCAAACTTAGGTGGCCCTGACCCACTACGCATTACTGTTTGCTCTTCACTGTGTTAAACTAGGGTGTTTCTCTCCTCTCGCTGGAATCTCAAACTTAGGTGGCCCTGACCCACTACGCATTACTGTTTGCTCTTCACTGTGTTAAACTAGTGCCCTCCACTCACTTCCTGTCTGCATACTCGTGTCGTTCGCCTCCCCTCCTATTCCATGGTGCTCTCCATCTCGCCTATCTACTCTAACTGCTTCTCCATTGACTATCCTGCTCTCCTCACTAAATCCGGTAGGAAAAAGTTTAAAAAGGACATCCTGGTCTCCAACCCAGGCCTCCCTATCGCTGACACCTACACGAGCGCCTGCTCCAAGGAAACTCTCACTGACATTCTCTTCTTCGTGCCTTCACCTGACCTATGGACCCTTCACATGGTCGCTGTGCTCTCTCCTTTCTCCACCTCTCCCATTAATGGTGGCACCCGTTGGGATGTCCTCTTGGCCCCTTTCCACTCCTCTAAAGCCATCATTAATGTCTATGCTAACGGGACCGTCTTGGTCCAAGGCCCTCAGGCCAACCTTCACCTCTTTGATAGACGCTTCCCATGCCTCATCAACTTCCTCTCCGCTCCCGCTGTCCCCCCTCCTCTATCCTCAGCTACCTTGCCTCCCCCCTCCCTCCCTGCCCCCTCCCTTGCTCCCTCTTCAACTCCTTCTCTAACACCTCCGCAGGGTGTACCTCTGATCTGTACCCCTCCCCGGAAGTTTTTCAAGGGTGGCAACCTTCTCCACATTGCCACTCTAAACTCCCGCTCTGCCATCAAGCACTCCTCTGATATCTGTCGCCTTCTTGAGGAACTGGACCTCGACATCCTCGGTCTCACTGAGACTTGGTTCACTGCCAGCTCTGCCACCAGCTTCGACACACTCCTACCTGACGGCTACAAGATCCTCTCCGTGCCCAGGCCCAACCGTTCAGGGGGTGGTGTTGCCCTTATCTTCCCTGAGTGGATTCCTGCCACTGTCACTCCTACGCAGACCTACTCCTCTTTTGAATGTCTTGTCTGCCGACTTTCTCTCTCTCCTAGCCATTCCCTTACCGTGGCTACTATCTATCGGCCACCTGGTCAAATTTCCTCCTTCCTCTCTGAGTGGGCTGATCTCTCCTCATCACTCCTGTCCTCAACCACCCAACTCCTCTTTCTCGGCGACTTCAACATCCACCTTGATGCCTCCTGTCCCCCCACTGGTCTCTTTCGCGAACTCTGCAACTCTCTCTCACTCTCTATTCTCCCTTCTGGTCCTACTCACTCTGCAGGGCACACTCTTGATGCTCTGATCTCTTCTGACCTTCCCCTCTCCCTCCCTCTCTCCACTCCTCTCTCCTGGAGTGACCACTTTCTTCTATCCTCCCACCTCTCCCTCCCTACCCCACAGGCAAAGCCACCCTCTTCACTGCCACCCACCTTCTCGGTCATCCGACCCATGAAGCGGGTGTCAGTTGAGGCTTTCGCTGCCACCTTCTCGCCCCCTCCTCCCCCCTCGGCTGACTCCCACCCCGACACAGCCCTCTCCATGCTCTATTCCTCTATATCTGATACTCTCGACATCCTTGCCCCCGTCATGAGAATCCGCCTGAAGCCCAAAGCCAAATGTAATTCCTGGTACGACTCGGATCTCGTCACCCTAAAACGCAAGTGCAGGGTGGCAGAGAGGAAATGGCGTGCTTCATGTTCATCCTCTGACAAACTGGCCTGCCGCCTGCTCCAAAGGCAATATCGGCTCTCCGTTCTCACTAAGAAGAGAGCCCTTATCCAAGCCCGCATCTCTGAGGCATCAAACAACTCGGCCGAACTCTTTAAAATCTGCAAGGAGCTGGCCAACCCTGCTGCAGTCTCTACCTCTCCTGTCCCCTCACAGGCCCTCTGCACTGCACTGGCCTCGCACTTCATCTCAAAAACTCAGGACATCCTGTCCTCACTCTCCTCCCCTCTCCTCCCTCCCTCTCTTCCTGGCTCTTCCTCTTGCTCTCTTGTAGCCGCCCCTCCGCCCTCCTTCTCTTCATTTCCACCTTTTTCTGCTGACGAGGTTTCCAGACAAGTCCGATCTATGAAAGCCTCGTCTAAACAGGTTCACCCCTGTTCCTCCAAAACCATCAAGGACCACATCGTCTCCCTGGCTCCTGCCCTGGCTGACTTTTGCAACCACTCATTCGCCTCTGGAGTCTTCCCATCCCCCCTCAAGCACTCCCTTGTGCACCCCCTCCTCAAGAAACCCTCTTCCGACCCCTCCTGCCCGGCCAACTATCGCCCAATCTCCATTACTCCCTTCCTGGGCAAGCTCCTGGAGAAACTGGCCATCTCCCAGCTTAACCTCCATGCTGAATCTGTTGGTAATCTTCATGACCATCAATCCGGCTTCAGAGCGGCCAGAAGCACGGAAACTGCTCTCCTGAACATCCGTGAGGACCTGCTCCTGAACCTCGATTCCAACACTCCCTGTGTTCTCATTCTGCTCGATCTCTCCTCTGCCTTTGACACTGTCAACCATGCCATCCTGCTCAACCGTCTCCGTGATAACCTGGGTATCACTGGTCAGGCTCTGGCATGGCTGACCTCTTTCCTCTCTGGTCGACCCTCCCAGGTCCAAATGGGCTCCTTCCTCTCTGACATCTTTTTCTCCACCTGTGGTGTCCCCCAGGGATCCAACCTCTCTCCCTGGCTTTTCAACCAGTATCTGGCACTCCTTGCCCACCGCATCGCCGCCCTCTGCCCCCACTTCCAGTGCTATGCGGACGATACCCAGCTCATTTTCAGGCTACCCTCGGCCTCCTCCTCTCCTTCCCTCATCTCCGACTGTCTGTCTGCTATCCAGGAATGGTGTGCCGCCAATGACCTCTGCCTTAACGCCAGTAAGACTGAGATTCTACTCATCGGCGCACCCACTCCCTCCTTCCCTGCAGCTCTCTGGCCGGCCTCCCTTGGCCCCCTTCCTGCCCCTACATGCAAGGCTAAAAACCTCGGGGTCATCTTCGACTCCACACTCTCCTTCTCTCCTCATATATCTGATGTCTCTAAGAAATCACACTACCAGCTGCACCTCCTCAGAGGTATTCTTCCCTTCCTCTCCTTCCCCCAGAAGCTCACTGTCTCCCGAGCCCTGGTTCTCTCAAGGCTGGACTACTGTAACAGCCTCTATCTTAATCTCCCTGCCTCCACTCTCCGCCCTCTGCAACTTATCCAGAACAGAACTGCGAGACTTGTCCTTGGCCTCAAGCCCAGGGACCGTATCTCTCCAGGACTGAAATCTCTTCACTGGCTCCCAGTGGCTGCGAGGATTAAGTTCAAAACCCTCTGCATTGTCCACAAGGCCTTCTGGGGCTTGGGGCCTAAATACCTTCAACTCTCTCTTCCTAAATATCTCCCTTCACGAGCCCTTCGCTCATCCATCTCTAACTCCCTCATGGTCAGCCGCTTCTCGAAGCAACGTGCTGGGGGTAGATCTCTCTCCGCAGCAGGGGCCTCCCTCTGGAACAGCCTGCCTGCCTCCCTGAAACTTGAGGAGAACCATCTCCGGTTCCGGAAGCACCTCAAAACCTTCCTCTTCGCTTCTGCCTTCTCTCTCCCTCTCCCCTGCTAAACCTGCTTAACTCCCCACTGAATTCTGCACTTAACCTGCATCTGGGCCACTCTCAGCGACCTCGGTCCAGGGCCCAGCCACTCTCCACTTGCACTGACCCCCTGGCTCCCCCTGCACTGTGGGACTGTCACTGTATCCCTACAGCCCCCTGCCCAGCACTTGCTCTGCACTTACCTCGCACTTGCCACCAGCTGGCCCTTTTTATTTATCATTTATTATTTCATTACGCCACTTACCTTGTACTGCACTTCTCCCCCCACCTCCTCCCCCTGCACTTTCTCCTTTTTCCCCTTACCTCTGCACTTGCGCGATCTGAATGACACCTGGCCTAGTAGGATCGCTTGTCCGTCTTCCCCTTGTTTCCCTCCCTCCCTGCCTCGTCGCGCCTTGAAACACTTGTGTATAGGCGCGTTACAAATACCATATCATATCATATCACGTGCAACATGATTCGAAGTAGACATGAAATCATAAAATAAAGTTTATTGAACTCAAATAAAGTTTAAATTGTACATCAAGAATAGTATTGATATAATAATACATTCCAAGAAATATTACAGTGAATAATTACATAATACATAAATCATAAAAAGTAATTTACTTTGTTAGAGAAATAGAACTTAATCAAATGAATTTCTGTGTGTTTTTTTTTAAATGGGTATATTTTCTTAGTCTATGCAACTTAGTATGCTGTTAAAGTGGTATCCCTTTCTTGGGTCTTTTATGCAGCTAATTGTATGTTATCATTGTTGAAATGCACATTCTGTTTGCTTTGAAGATGAACCTGAAGTCTTATTGTTTTTGCGTAAGGTAACAGCTTCCTCTAGAGGTGATAACGGGTGAAGTGGGTAGGACAGCTTCAGACAAACATATATATGGCCTTTTATTATATAGTATGATGTTCTCATAGCTGCCTCTACTCTGATGAGGCTGTGATGTCATCGTCTTTGTTGACTGGGTGACATGCTAATTTCTGAAGCTGCTAAGAAGGTCAGAAAATGCTGAACAACTTAAACTTTGACTGTATGTATTTAAGAAAATAATGATTTCTCAAACATTTGTGGTAGGACAAAAACGAATTTCAAATTATCTTGTAGAAAATGTTAGTTAACAGAAAGTAATCAATAGAGTAGCAACAATGCACATTATATCTCTTGGCACAGACACTCTCATAGTTATTAATATGTGTCTCCTGTTCATCTACTAGAGCATGTCTCTTTTGAGCACATATTCATCTACTGTGGAGAAATACTCCAATGTGGTGTGGGAAGCTTGGCCTATAAAGTATTGTAATATCTCCTGTGTTCCTCTGAGCACAGTGTGTAAATCCACTGGCAAATTGTTTGGGCAGGTAAATGACCTTGTGATTTTAGCAGCGGGTGTGGACTGATGTCACCCTTTCCATGCACGCAAACACCTACACTGCTTATGTCTGGCAATTCCTCTTAATTCCAAGCATTGTAGTACCACATGCTCCTTGTACCCAATTCAATGGTAGTCAATGATTCAAACTCAGAAGGATGAAGGTCTGAATTGGCCCTGTCTAGGAACTCGAAATAGCAATCTGCAGGCTATCCAGCAGGGCAATTTCTCACCAAAAATGATAATTCTGTAAACATTAAGCAATGGAAGCAACCTTCTGATTGTGTCATTCGTGCAACCGCTGTAATGTTCAAAGAAACTAAACTAAGTACACATACAACCACTGATGACATAATTAAGCCAGGTGATATTCTCGATAAATTAGCAAAAATAACAACTAATTTATTGAAAATTTGCTCAAATTAAATTATTTGGAAACAAATAATTGATTACATACTGTGCATTTCATATACACATGAATTATCAGTTACTAAGGAATGGTGAATGGACTACCAGATGCAATGCACTGTCATGTGTGAAGCATAAGCAAATAAAGTAAGTATGAAAGCACTGCATGTAGCATATCATTAGATATGGCCATATGTAAAATGTTTAAGAGAAAGCCAATTTGTCCATAAATGGTCCTCAACTGTAAGTCTCAGAATGTGTCTGCTGAAGTGACTCATCTCTGTTTCCAAGCCCATGTCCCATTTGGGCTTTTTCATAATAACTTGTTAACCAAGCAGAGAGTCAATACGTTAAACACTAACTAGTTTTAACTGTTGTCATCATTTTATTTTTGCGAAGGGTTTAACTTTGCAAACCAAACTAAAAACAAATAAAAAATGTAAAAATAAGTGAAACACTGATATAGTCAGGATGCGTTAAGAGATAGTTCCTTATACATTTGTCTGTGTGTACCTTGGGTTTTGCCCAGTTTTATCCACAGACAGGTTTGCTCATCTGTCGCCAGTACTGTTTGAGGACTCATTTGGAACTAGCATTTAGGATCTCGATTTTAGGGAAGGGCTACACTTTCAAACATTCACTCCCCATCTAAATATTTAAAAGTCAAAATGTGTTTGGTGAAACAGTGTGGAATTTTATGAGGAACAACACTTTGCCACAAGTCTCACCAAAAACAAACAATCTCCACCAAATGTTGCATAGTTGCCTGTTACGATCCTCTGGAGATTACTGGCTACATGACATTTGGACACCCCTCCCTTTTCTCTGGATTTCAGCAAAAGCCAATATTTGTTTGTGGGTTCATGGCTTGGCAAAGCATTGTTACTTATACAATTCCACACCGTTTCACAAATTTACAGCACATTTTGCATAGTTACCTGTTAGGAATGTGAGGAATCCTACAGATCCCTCACTGAAACCTTGCCTATAGTTTCCTCACAGGTGGCCAGGGGGAGGTAGACACTTCCTGATCCCAGCTCTGGGGGTGGTGTACTTTGGGGGGATCACCTGGAGGAGACAGGGCCTAGGTTGGTGAGCAGATTCCATGGGATGAGACACAGTACTTTTCCTCTGACAGGAAGATTCTTCCCAATGTGCCTAAAGAGGTTATGGCTTATTATTATTTGAATGTCTGTAAACTACACATTTGATCTAGGGTAGTGAACACTAAGATTTTAAAACCAGAGCAGTGTATACCAAAATAAAGATCCTTTTCAGTATCCCAAACTGAACACCTAACTCAATATCAAGGGGGCAATGTAAAAGAGTATGGATATGTTGTCTTCACTAAACCGTCTTCCTCTGTAATAGCTAATTCTCAAAGTCCCTCTATTAAAAACATTAAAGGAATTAAATCTACCCTTACAAGCAATGCAGAAGTGGATACATGTAACTATTGATAGAAACTACCAGCATCCTAGAGGTAATAAGACGAGGAAGAAGACTGAAGAGGCATGCAGATGTAGCAGTCAGGCAATTAAGCCTAGTAGCCATTGCAGTAGTCAGGCATCCAAGGCTAATAGCCCACACCTGAAGCCTATTACTGAACCTGGGAGACATAAAAGGACCCCTCAGAAAGGAAGGAGTAGAAGGAGTTGGAACAAGAGCTGGAAGGCTGGCTGCAGCTATAGAAGCAGAGGAGAAGCCAGACGCCGACAAATCACAAATAAGTGGCATCAAAGAAGAAACACTGGAACGTGGAGACAACAGATTTCACCTGCATGTTCTGAAAGAGTCCTGTTCTCGCCAAATCTTGAATACAGAGGCTGCGCAATGGAAGACACGCAGGAGGCTGAGTTCTCCACATGTGAGCTTTATTGCTGTGATTGCAGAGCTGTGAACGTGCAGGAGACTAAAGCCAGAAGCAGAAGGCATGCCGAGGGTTTCGGGAGGAAAAGGAACTCCCAATTTGAGTGGCTGGTCCAGAGACACCCATGTAGAAGAAGGGTATGGGTCCCTAGCAAGCCAGAAGCAGTAGAAGTGGCAGAGAAAGTCAGGAAGCAGTACAACCCCAGAAAACCAGTGTTTTTGAAACCGGTGAATGAAGCACAGTGTTTTAGTACACTGCACAAGACTTGTCTGTAACTGTAGCTAGCTCCTTATTGACTTGCATACTGTTTAATGCGAGTGAAAACTGTTCATTATATACAAAGTATTGTTAACAATGGAACTGTAGTACTTGCGTATACTATAGAAGATCAACACTTGCATGAAAGCTAAAGTCATTGAAAAACATTGTTGAACTATTTAAATACTGTTACTGCTTAATGGCCCTGTGTAAATGCTGACATTTCTTATGTATGCTTGAACTTCATATCTAGGTATTTATAATCTGCTGTCCCTGTGTGAATCTTGCTTAAAGTACCAGTTTCATCTGTGCTTTTCTGGCTGATAGGCTGCCTGGTGAGTTCCTTGTGCACTATGCAGCTCTCCAACCCTCTTCCTCCGCTATGCATACTTCTGCTCCCCCGCACCCATGTTGCTCTCCATCTCCCCAATCTATTCTAACTGCTACTCTATTACCTAACCTCCCTCTCTTTTTAAGCCTGGAAGTAAAACATTTAAGAAGGGTCTCCTGGTCTCAAACCCAGGTCTGCCCTTTGCTGACACCTATGTAAAGGCTTTCTCCAGGCAGACCATTACTAACATTCTCTTTGTCGTTCCCTCTCTGGAACAATGTACACCCCATATGATTTCTGTCTTCTCCCCTTTTTCCTATTCACCCATTAATGGTGGAACTAGATGGGAAGTGCTCTTGGCACACTTCCCATAATCCATATGCACCATCAATGTCTACTTGAATGGCAATATCATGGCCCAGGGCTCTCAGCCCAACCTCCTCCTTCTTGGCAGGTGTCTATCTCTCATTAACATCTTCCTTTCTCCTGCCACCCCATCTTCTTCCACCCCTTTTGCCCCTCCGGCTGTGGTGCCTCGTCTCTTCACCCCTCCTCGGAAAATCTTTAAAGATGGCAACTAGCTTCACTTAGCTGCCCTTAATTCTCATTCTGCTTTCAAACACTCCTCTGACATCTGTCACCTCCTTGAGTACTTTGACTTTGATAACCTCACGCTCACTGAGACGTGGTTCAATGGCAGCTCTGTCACTGCTTTTGACATTCTTCTTCCTGAGGGCTAAAAGATACTTTCCAAGGTCAGGCCAAACTGTCCTGGAGATGGCGTGGCCCTTGCATTCCCTGAATGGAACCCTGCCTCTATCATAACCATCAATCCTACTCCTCCTTTGAATGTCTTGTCTGCAAGGTTTGCATCTCCCCCACCCTGTTGATCACTCTCGCTGCTATCTACATGGCCCCTGTGCCGGTCTCCCTCTTTCTATCAGAGTGTGCCAACCTCACCTCTTCTCTCCTGACTTCTATCTCTAAGCTTCTCCTCCTCAGAGACTTCAATATCCATCTTGACTCATGTGATGTGGCCTTCCCCTTCCACGAGCTTTGTGACCGTTTCACCCTCAACATTCTTCCCACTGGTCCAACTCACTCAGCCAGGTACACTGTGGATGTGCTCATCTCTGCTGACCTCTCTCTCTCTCTAACCCTCTCAGTACGCCTCTCTCTTGGTCTGATCATTCTCTCTTTCCCCACTTAGCAAGCCCCTCCCACCTGGTACCTTCCTGGTTGCTGCTCTTTTTCCCTACTTAAGGAACCCTCCAGCCTCTTTTCCTTTGCAGATGGGGAGCAGGTTCAAGTGGATCTAGGCCAAATGTCCTAAGCCCCGCCAAACTAGTGCCTTCCTGGTTTCCACTCTTTTACCCCACTTAACAAGTCCTGCCCACCTTGTGCCTTCCTGGTTGCCGCTCTTTTTTTCCTACGTAAGGAGCCCTCCAGCTTGTTTTCCTGTGCAGATGGGGAGCAGGTGCAAGTGGATCTAGGTAACCTGTGCTAGGCCCCACCCACCTGGTGCCTTCCTGGTTGCCACTCTGTTTACCCACTTAGCAAGCCCCACCCACCTGAGGCCTTTCTGTTTGTCACTCTTTTTCCCTACTTAAGGAGCCCCCCATTGTCTTTTCCTTGGCAGATGGGGAGCAGGTGCATGTGGATCTAGGTCACCTGGCCTAAGCCCCGCAGACGTGGTGCCTTCCTGGTTGCTACTCTTTTTCCCCACTCAGCAAGCCCAGCACACCTGGTGCCTTACTGGTTGCTGCTCTTTTTCCCCACTTAAGGAGCCCCCCAGCTGCGTTTCCTTTGCAGATGGGGAGCAGGTGCAAGGCAAGTTAATCTAGGTTACCTGACCTAAGCACCACCCACCTCCTTAGACCTGCCTCTTCCTTCCTGCTCTTAACTCTTAGATCAGGGGCATCTCTCGCCCGGGTTTACGAAGCAAAGGGCAATTCCTGTTCGGTCCAGGAGGACCCAGGGCCTGAACCCTTGCCCAGACAGCAGGTAAGCATGCACCAACATGCATTTACTCCCTCTGTCACCACAGGCCATCCCCACCCCTCTGGTCCCCCTGTGATGTTCCCTTGTGCCCCCCTTCTCGCACACAGGTGTTGCCTCTTTTGTTTGATTCTTCTACCCTGCTCCCCCCACCCCTCCAGCCTACTTCTGCAGGAGTCTGTCCTGATACATTCAGGGTTCACCATCAATGTCTTGTGGCCAATACTTGTTCTGACTTTTATGGACTTCATTGATTCACAATGCATCACCCTTTCTCATGGTGGCCCTAAATCATGCTGTTCCCATCTTCATCTTGCATCCAGCTTGCAACATTATGTGCTACTACTGACTTCTGCAATTGTATTAACTCTCCCCTCTTGCTTCTCCACTCTTTTTGACAGCTTACTCTCTGTTCTATCCTCCTCTCCCTTTCTCACTTTTCCTATCTCCTCCCCTTACTTTCTTCTATGCACTTACTCTATTAGAATGGTCCCTGGACCTAGTATGATAGCAACCTTGTCTGCCGCTTCCTCCCTCCCCTTACCTGTCCCCCACTGACACTCCTCCAGCACTATCTGAAATGTTGTCAGGCCTAGTATGATAGTTGCTTCCTCATATATGTCTTAGCTCTGAAAAGTCGTCAGGCGAGTATGATAGTTAATTTCACATCCTTACTGTTCATAGCCTCTAAGAATGTCATTGTACTTTCCCTTGTTCTCTCCCTTGCCTTGAAGCACTTTGAAACACATTGTGTTTAGGCGCTATATAAATAAACTATCATATCATATCATATAATATCATATCTCCTCCCATCTGGAGCTCCAGGGCTCCCCGGCTAAGCCTATGCATACACTGCCAGCCTCCAACATCCAAACGATGAATCAAGTGTCAGTAGTCACTTTTGATGCCTCCATTATTCTCCTCTACACCCCAGCTACTGACTCAGTCCTTGCTAACCTTCACCTCTCCATCTCCAACACCCTTGACATCCTTTCCCCTAGCATGATGATCTGCATGAAGCCTGCCTTCAGGTGCAACAGTTGGTTTGATTCTGACCTAGCCTCTCTGAAAAGCAAGTGCAGAGTTGCTGAACGGAAGTGGTTGGCTTCTCGCGCAACCTCTGACAAACTGGCCTGTCGCCTGCTCCAAAGGCACTACATCCGGTGCAGGAAGTGACTCCAAATTCAAGCCTGCATCTCTGGAGCCATAAACAACACGGCTGAACTCTTCAAAATCTGTTAGGAACTTGCCAATCCTACTACAGTCTCTACTCCTCCTCTTCCTTCCCAGACCCTCTGCACGGCTGTGGCCTCCAACTTCACAACCAAAACTCAGGACATAGTGTCCTCACTCTCTTCTACTCCTCTCCCTCCTCCACCTTCATCTCCGCCTCCCTTGGCCCCTCTCTCTCCATCCCCTTGTCAAGGGTTTTGACCCATGTTGAATCAATAGACTGGGTAGATGTGGGGATGAGCTGTCGCCACCCATTATTCTATCCCAGAACAAACTAAATCAATAGACTGGGTGGATGTGGGGATGAGCTGTCGCCGCCCACATTCACGCCAGAATCCAGGAGAACTGCGCAGTTGGCACAAGACCACTCCAAAGATACAACCTTCTTGTGGGGGGTTCCACATCACCACTCTACTGTAAGGATGCCATCAAAACAATGTTAAGCAAGGGTCCTACACTATCAAGCAAAAGACCACTCTATTGAAATGCAGTAATTCAAGACAGATCCCAAAAATGGATGCAATACCGGTACTCACAACTATCAGAAAGCCAGCGTTTTAAAACCACCAGACCTTTGTGTAAAACTGAACAGAGGAACCCAAACCAGGCCAAGGAAAGACTTGCTAAGAGGTGGATACAATGTAAAACTATATTCTGAAATGACTTGAAGGAAGTAATTATTTAATGTATATGTAAAAATTGTAAGTTTTAATTTAAACTGGGAACTAAAGTGACATTTAGCTGAATTCTGCCTGACAACAACCCCCGACAGGAGTTGAAACTTGATCAAACTGCATTCCCAGGCCTGGCTGCCTCCTTCTTCCCCACCAAAAGGAGATGACACCTCTCTGATTAGATTAGGGGAGGGGCACCTGCAGGAGGTTGAACAAAGCCTTGTCCTGGACTCAGGCAAATGTTATATTGGGGGGGCCGTAAAGTGGCCTCCTCTTGGGAGAAGTGGGAGGAGAAGTGCCTGTGAGAGCCAGCTGAGCTTGGGGGAAGTGGATAAACCAGTTATTCCACCATGTGATGTGGGAAGCCACAGCCCTTTTTGACCAGGGCATAAGTTAAAAAGATGGATAATTCATAGTACAGACTTGTCAGAATTATATAAGTAATATCATTATTCTGGTGATTTTTCTGTGCACGTTTTAAGAGGTGTTAGGACCCTGTGGTGTATTCTGGGGGGTTGCTAGCGGAAAATAGGGTTTTACTCCAAATGCCTGCATGTTAAAAATCTGACACTTCATCAATTAATGTCCATACTCCTTGCGCACATTTGTGTAATTTTTGGTAAATGTCCGATATTCGTAAACCAGTCAAAAAGCGCAAAATGTTGTCATTTTTTAATGCAAGCCCCCAGGAAGATCAGAGGCGGACAAGCATGGACCATAAGGAATACATATTGTATACATGTAATTTCAACAAATTGTGTATCTGGGAAATATGTATTTGAATCAAATATAGATTTGTGTGCAAATTGACCAGGGGAGGATCCTCTGACCCATAAACAGACCTCATCATGATGACAATCTATTTCCTTCCCCCAATCATGGGAGAGGGGAGAATTGGGCCAATGACAAGTAGAGAGGGGCAGGCTTAGCCAGGCACAGGCACGCACCCATTTTCAAAACACATAAAAAGGAACATTGAAACCCAGGTAGAGACATTCATTTTCCATTTCTGCGGAGCATTTTGACGGCCGACATCCCATCCAGACAGAGACCAGAACCAGGGACCCATAGACTACAGAACTTTGAACCTAGAAGGCCCACTGCAAGCAAAAGTATTCTCAGCAGGCCTTCAGAATCCAGCAAACCTAACCAAACTATTCAACAGCCGGGCGAGCTGTTTGAATTCTTTGCCAAGAACTTTTTGCCGGAACCGCAGACCAGACCCAGACCGCTGTGAGCAGAACCAGAGATCCAGATCGCTGTGAGCAGGACCGGTGCCTGATTGACCCGCCGAGCAGAGAGAACCGCCGCTGAACGTGTTGACCAGATCCGTGACGAGGCCTATTTCAAATTGATATTGTGAGTACCTAGCAGAACTGTGCAGAACCCAATCTCTTAGTTAAAATAATCTAATCCAAACTATTTTAACCTAAATAGAACTGCCTCCTAGAAATCCTGTCATCTGTCATTCCAAAGCTGCGAGCTGTCACTCTAAAGCTGCAAACTGTCACCTGTCATTTTGAGTTTTCCTTTAAATCCGAAAATCTACCTTTATTAAATTGTCTGTATCTCTGGAACCGTTTGTCCTACGAACAAGATTTAACTTTCCTCTGAAAGCTTAGAATCGAATCTAAGCCTAGAACCGACTTCCTTATACTTTTACCGCGATTTGGCCTGATTTCGTCATCTGTAAAAAGATAGCCGCTTTTGCCTGAACTGCTAAAATTCGTTTGCAACCTAATAACCATCCCTGAACCATTGTTAGGGCTGACCGGAACATATTTAAAGTGTCTACCACTCACCCTGAACCTCCTATAGGGAATTAAAAGGAATTTTAGCATTTTTCACTTCCTTGCCACCACATTACAAAGCACTCTTGCCTGTGTTTTAAAAAGCATACCTGTTGTCTAAAGCTTTCTGGGGGGGGACTGAATTCCGTATTGTATTTGATTGTATTCCTGAAGACTGTGTGTGTTACTTCCATCTCCTTGCATTGCATATAGGGGGGGGGGGGTGAATTGCCACCAGGGAAAAAGTGAACATATTATCTCTTGTGAAACCATATCAGTTTATTTTCTGTACTGCATTTATTCCACCTTGCATTTCCTTGAAACCATAAAGCATTTTAGCTACCTCATTCTCTATACTACTTCTAAGTAACCAAATCAGTTCACCAGTAGAACATTATCCATTGTTGATCACTGTCATATTTTAAGTATGATATCCAATATTAATTTATTATAAAAGTGTGATAGATATATATTGTTATAATTCTCAAATAAACCTTTTAAATTTGCAAAACAGACCTAATTCTTGGCTCAGTGGGGTCAGGGGGATTCTAAGAGAGGGGTGTTATATAAGGGTTGTCATCCAGAGTACATGAACTGGACCTAAAAATATATCAATAAGGGTTTCCCTCAGCATCCCAGACTAGGCATTGACTTAGCTGTAGTGTTGAAGTGAAGCCGCTTAACGCCCTCCTCCTGTAATCTTTCTCAGCCATAGAACTGGATGAGGTGACCAAGACTGTTTGCTCTATGAACGTCTCCTACAAACAGGTACTTCCCTGCTTCTCTAGAACTATTAAGGACAATATTGCTCCTTCCCATCACCTCCCAAGTACTCCCTTGTGCACCCCCTCCTAAAAAAGCCAACTTCTGACCCTTCCAACCCATCAAACTACTGCCCTATAACTGCTACCTCCTTCTTGGGCAAACCGTTGGAGAAGTTGCTCATCTCCCAAATATTCCACCACACTGAATCCACTGGCTGCCTCCACAACCACCGGTCTGGCTTCAGAGCAACCAGAGGCATGGAAACTGCTCTCCTGAACACCTGTGAAGACTTCTTCTCAAACCTCAACTCCAACTCTTCTTCTGTTCTTGTACTACTTTATCTGTCCCCTGCCTTCAACACTGTCAATCATGCCACCCTCCTTAATCGCTCCATGACCCTTTGGGCATCAAAGACTGTGCAGTAGCTTGTCTTACCTATTTCTTTTCAAATCGGCCATTGCAGGTTCAAATGGGCCCTTTTCTTTCCTCTACCTCACTCTCTACCTGCAGCGTCCTTCAGGGCTCTATCCTCTCGCTGTGGCTCTTTAATATGTACCTTGCACACCTGATCTCCACCTTATCTCCTCTCTTCCAGTGTTATGTAGATGACACTCAGCTCTTCTTTAAGCTTCCCTCCTCTACATCCTCTCCTTCCTCTCTCACTCCTGTATGTCTGACTGCTATTCAGGAATGGTGTGCTTCAAATGATCTCTGTCTTAATGCCAGTAAGACTGAGACCCTTCTCATCGGAACCCTCCCACTTCCTTCCACCCTACTCTCTGGCTGCCCTCCTTGGGCCCCCTCCCCTCATCCTCTTGTGAAGGAAAAAAACTAGGTGCCATCTTCGACTCCACCCTCTCCTTCTCACCTCATATCCCTGACCTTGCCAAGAAGGCTCACTTTCAGCTTCACCTCCTCAGAGGCATTCTTTGTTTCCTCACCTCCCCCCCAGAAACGCAATGTCTCTAGAGCTCTGGTTCTCCCTAGGCTGCACTACTGCTACAGCCTCTTCCTCAATCTGCCTCTTTCCTGCATCCACCCTCTCCAACTAATCCAGAATAGGACTGCAAGACTTATCCTTGGCCTCAAGCCGAGGGACTGCACCTCTCTAGCCCTAAAATCTCTTCACTGGTTCAAGGTGGCTGCAAGGATCAAATCAAGACAGTCTGCATCATAAACAGAGCTTTCTGAGATCGGGGGCTGCTCTACATCCAACTTTCTCTCCCTAAATACCACCCGGCTAGAGTCCTTCAGTCCTCTAGCTCTAACTCGCTGCAGGTCAGACATTTCTCCAAGCAGAGAGTGGGGTAGATCTCTTTGTTCGGCAGGAGCCTCTATCTGGAATGGCCTTCTTTCCCCTCTCATGCATCAGCCAGATCACCTTAAGTTCCGGAAGCTTCTCAAGATGTTCCTTTTCTCCTCCTCCTTCCCTTTCCCCCTTCCTTGCTAATACCCGCTGCTGCTGTGACTGGCTTTTGGTCCCTTCTGAGTCATACAGGGGACAGGCACTCTCTCGACCAGTGTGCCCCAGCACCCCCCCCCAGCCCATCCCACCAACACTTGCCTTTGGCACCCTTCCCTGACTAGATTACTGATTACTGAGTCTAGTCCACCCCCCACCCCCTCCTCGCACTAGTCACTCTTAGGTAACCATTACTGAATACCTAACTTTGACAAAAATACGAGTTACAATTTGCAGAGAGTGAAACCTACATCAAAAGGAGGTCATGCATGCCTAATTGTATATCCCAAAGGAAGTAAGATCTTCATCCTTTGCCGTTACACAGGAATACAAATCTTTATTCAACTTGAAATCTTGAAATCTCCTTTAAAGAGAGGTTGTATGTGCCTACTCGTGTTTTCACTACAACGACTGAATCCTATACTGTATCCAAAAGTGACCTTCTTTGCATTTCTAGGAAGAGTCTAAACCATTGAAGAGAAGAACAAGCATTAACCAAGCCAAGAGACAATCCCGTTTTATAGTGAAACAAGGCTTGCCAAGAGTTAAAGAGCCATCCAACTAAACTGTGAAGTTGTTTACAGCCAAGTGTCCTAAGATACACATATACCCTTATTGCCTGAAGCTGAAAGAGTGGCAGCTAAGCTTCTGGGTGACAGCTTGGGCTGGTAACTGACAGAAAGGTGTGAGCAAAGTTGGGGAAGTGGAACTATATGCTGGTGAAGAATATTCTGAAGTAAAATACAACCTGTGATGCCAAAGACTGCTGAATATGGAGGAAATTGACTCTTATGAGCAGAAGCAGGTTGTTATGGTGGCAGACGACAGGAGAGACAAAGAGGCTGGCCCTTTTTGAGAAAGTCATTAAAAAAAAGAGCGCTTTTCCTACCTGAAGAAGTTGAAGTGTATCTTGTTGAAGCCTGTTTAGCAATTCAAAGTACTGAGTTGTGGTAGCAATACTTAATCTGTGGTGGTATACTAAGTTGTTAGATGTAACCTTGATGTGGTCTGAAAACCAATAACGTACTGTGGGGAAAAGGTGATCGTTCTCATAGTACCAAGAGTAGAAGTATGGTTGTTAAGATGGAAGAAGCAGCACAAAGAAAACACCCTAACAAATAGACTAATGCAAAGTTGTAACCAAAAAAGTCCTAAAGAATTGTGTATTATTGACATTGGGAAATATTTCACCTTCTTTTGAATTGTGGTGAACTGTTTGGAAGAGGAGACAATTTAGCATAACCAGGATTACCATTGGTGCTATTTCTTTTGTGGAAGGGGATCTTTCACCCTGTAAGTGATTTCAATCCAGCACTCCAACTAAGTCAATGCCTAGTATGGGATGCCCAATGGAAATCCTTATTTATATATTTTTATGTCAAAAGTTAGAATTCCCCCGGTCTCACTGAACCAAGAAATAGGTTTGTTTTGCAAATTAAAAGATTTATTTGAAGAATTCAACAATATATATATCACACTTTTATAAATATGGATAATATCTGAATATCACACTTATGAATATGAACAATGATCGGCAATGGGTAATATGACAATATCAACAACCTCTTTAATCAATTGGGAGTAGAAATAGGAAGAATAATGCAGCAGAGAATAACTTTGTGTGGTTCAAGGAAATGCAATGAAAGGAAAGAATGCAACACAGAAAGAAACTTGATATGAGTCAACCAAAGACAATATAATCACTCTTTCCCCCTGTTGTTACTCACTCCCCCCAATATGCAATATGAGGAGATGAATGAGGGCACACAGGTATCAGGAATAACAATCAACAATTGCAGTTTCAATCCCGATTCCCCCCAGCAAGCTTAGAAAGAACAGTAATGATTTTAAAACAGGTCAATTGCTTTTAAATGTGGTTTGGATTAAATGGGAAAATAATAAAAATTATTTTAATTCGCTAACTTGGATTCAGAACTAGTGAGAGTTGTTTTGGATTGGTTCAGGTAAACACTAGAAATGATTTGTAAATGATTAGCAGATGGAAATGAAATTCAGAAGTTGAAAGCAAGAAATAGCTATTTTTACTTGTGGTGAAACCTAGCCAAATGCAAATTCGCTGCAACGATGGATTACTTTAAACTAAGAGATGACTCTGGACAGTTCTATACTAAATACTCACAACTCTGGTTTAAAATGGACCCGTCAAAGATCTGGTCAGGGTTTGGACTGGACTTCGCTCACCACCGGACAGGTCTCAGGCACTTGGTTCTGCTCTCAGCACTCTGGTCTATGCGTGGCCTCTTGAACTGGATCTGACAGGTTCTGGGTTACAGCTCTGCTGGACTGATCTAGATCTTGGGTTCTAGCATGGGTTTTGGCCAGAAGCAGGAAACCAGCTCAGCCAAGCTGTTGAATGAGTTAGGTTAGGCCCAGTGTAAGTTTAGGAGTTAAATCAGGTTGCAAGATTTTAAAGGCCTGCTTCAAAGGGTTCAGCTCTTTGGGTTATGCCTCTGCTTCAGAGTTCTGGAGTCTGGATCTAGGTTCTAGAGTCTGGATCTAGGTTCTGGAGTCTGGATCTTCCTGCAGGGCGCTTCGCCAGTGGATCAGTGATGAGTGAAAGTGTGTCTCTCTGGGTCCTCAACAGTCCCTATTTATCCATCTTCCAAAGGGGTGGGGAGGCTGATTTCACAATGCCCAACCCTCTAAGGAGCTGATAGGTCAGAGAATTCCCCCTCTCCTGTTTGGAGAAAGGAACAGTGTGTCATGATGTGTCATCATGTGTCAGAGTGACACTGTGTTTAGGGTCCAGGAGAAATCCCTCCACTCGGTTCTTACTTAGAAAATCTATTTTTCCCAAAAAACACATTTCCAATATGCACAACGTGTTAATAATACATAATTACATGACAGATTGACTAAGGTACGTGTCTGTCCAAATCTTATCTTCCTACGAGTTTTGGTTCATAAATGACAGTTTTTTGTGCTTTTGGATGGTCACTGAGTGCCAGTTCTGTACCAATTTTTACACATGCATTCACATACCATCTGGGCATATTTCTGTAATTTTTCATGTTCCTAACATAATCACAATTGCTAGAATATGAGCTTTTTTGTGGTTCAGTCTCTGAATGTCACACATATTCCAGATTAGTTTTAAACTGTGAGTGAATTTTTCATTTTAATAATCTCTAAATTTCATATTTTCCTTTCCCAAAACATACAGTTACTTTAGTTTCCAATCCACATTTCCTGTCTGGCCCTCCTCCAAGCTTGGCTGAGTCAGAGAGTCACATGGTCTTCTTCCTGCCAGAGCAGCTGATGTCAGTCACACCCGAATTAGCATTTTCTTTTCAGTTCAAGGAACCCATTGTCTCTTTCCCAGAGCAGCAGAGGAAGTCTCCTCCCCTTCTCATTAACATGCCAATGTGATAGCCTCTCCTTTTGGTGGGAAGGAACAGGGTGGTATGTTCTCAGGGGAAGAAAGCCTCTTTGAAGTTTTAGCTGAATCAGGTTACCGTATGGTCAATTGTGACATAGTTCCTTGTGAAAAATTACAGTTACAAATTTAAAATAAGCAAACATATCTTCAATTCCAGTCTTTTTTCAACATGAAAATCAATGTGTGATGGAAATCCCTTCTTTGGCATATTTACTTTATTAGACACAAGTTTCTCCTGTCAGATTTAGAGATCGCCAGCGTCTGACAGATACGAGTAACGGTATTGCACCCATTTTTGACAGATTTCTTTCCAGCAAGCAATCTTCAAGGTGGATTTTCTTCTGATAAGTGTACTTCTGTGGGCATTGTATTTATGTAGATTCTTGAAGTAGAATGATGTTGAACACCCAACAAGGAGGTTGGGTCGTTTGGGTGGTTTGTGAGCCATGATTTTTGCAAATTTGACAACCAAGAAAACGGATTTTCACACAGCTCTGTGTTTCTTTTGCAATCAGCCTTGCTCTGCGGGCAGCCAATGGTGGGTTTTGGCAGTGGTCTCCTGTGTTACCACTGACATAGGCAAAAGTGGATGGCGGCCTATTTTTCAGATTTTTACTGCGCATTTCTGGGTGATTTTAGTGAGCAGAATGCTTTCCAGTGGCCATTCTGATGTTCCTGATGCAAGCAATGCACAGTAATGTTGCAGGGCCTGGACTAGTGGAGAAAAACATCCCACAATCCATGAACAAAAGATGTGTTACCAGTGGATTTTTGCTTGATGAGCTTTTTCTTTGAATTGGAAATATCAATAGCTGGTGTTTAAAGCTTTTGTTTTCTTTTGTTGAACATTTTGGAGTTGACTTTGATTTGTGGGGAACGGACCTTACCCAGGAGAGGAGAAGGTCATTCAGATATTGTATTATTATTGTTTATTATATTGTGTTTCCATATATTTTCTTTGTATGTTTGTCGTTTAGTGTGAGGGCCAGTTATCCCATGCTAGGCAATGTCCCTTTAGTTTATAGAATAGGCAGGGAATTCTCCAGTAGAGTGTGGAAAGCAAGGCTTTGTTTTCATGCATTTTCTTTAATAAAATGGCATATTTTGGTAAACCCACAAGTGGTTGTCCACCTCGCATTACTGTCCCCTCACAGTACCGTCTGGACATTACTAGCTACATGACATTTGGACAACCCAGCCCTCTCCCCATATTTCATTACCTTTACACATGAGAAACCATCTCAAAATGGCAAAACATCAATGTGATTGTAGAAGAACTGATCCCAACCCGAGGGACAAAACTCGAGGTCCAGGCCCTAGGATGCACGCTTTCCAAGATATTTGCACTGCACTGAACTGCACTACACCAGGGTGAGATGACAGGTGGAGAGAGAACACAAAAGTCCCAGTATGCAGCAGCACACCAACTCACACCTCCCACCGTCTGCTCCGGGGTATGTCAGCCAGTCACACACACCCATACTCGGTGCAGTTTACTTCAGTGTGCAAAGCATATCAAGCAATAAGCGAATCAGGACAGCGAGCTGCAGGATCAGCATTATCTACTTCTGCTAGTTTTCTACAATCGTAATGGATTGAATGCTGACCATTGTTTCAGGCTTTAAATACAATTTTATTGCAATCTGGCAGGGCAGTGTGGGCCTTAGCAGACACACCTTTATCTCTGGTAGGCAGCATTCTATCTATCTAGGCAGGAGGCTTAGCAGATTTACGTCTAAACGTCACAGCGGCTCAGTCCCGAATGCAGTGAAGCGCTGTATATAAAGGTATGTTTCCTGCATGCATTTACAGGTGCTCCACTTCATGAAGTTGGTGTGTTTTTCCTCGAGTTGATATTGGTGTGAAGACCCCTACCTTGGCCCTATCACCTTTACAGGGCAGGTGGGTGATGCCTTTCTGAAATGTAAAAGAGTGGGGAAGGTAGGCGGTATTTTAAGAGATCCCATCTAATGTGTTTGTATTTCTTTTGCAACCGAGAACCTAGAGACATTCGTCCACTGCCTTTTCATCAGGCTACCTGGCCAGAGAGGGCATTAGTTTGTCCTGGCTGAGGAGGCTGCAGGAAGTCTCTGCTGTTCTCCTCGTAATTTCGTATGCCCCACACCGTGGGTTAGGTCTGCCCACAACAGTATCAGGATAAGTGGACGCACAAAGTTATTTAAAATCCTTACTCCTTCGTGACCAGTTTCCTGTCAGTTACCCAATCTCTTCCAACACATTTTCGGGTAGAGACTGCATGCTCCACTCCATTTACACCACATTTCACCATCCTTAATGCCCTTGATTGATAGAATCATGTACAAGAGAATAGATGAGATCTATCCTAGACCTAATTGTAGTGCATGGCCGCTTACATTTTCAACTAAAACGATAAAATCCATTATTGTTAAATTGAATAAATCCCATGCCCCTGGACCTAATGGACTTGCCACTATAGTAATGAAATATGATCCATATGTCGGGAGCGATGCATTCCAGATTCTTGGAAGAAAGCTATTCTTATTCCGGTGTACAAAGCAGGTAATAGAGCCCTTCCTGAGAACTACCGGTTGTTGTCAATCTTAGACTCCACCAGTAAAGTATTTACTGCTATTGTCTTGAAACATATCAATGACTGGGCTCAATGCAACTATCTGTTGCACCCCTTCCAGACCGGGTTTTGACATGGCACCAGTACTACTTATAACATTTGTGTCCTGGATGCCATAACCATTAATGCACAATCTGGTAAAGGCCCTTCTGTTTATGTAATTTTTGTTGATTTTAGGTCAGCATTCGACAGTGTTGATCGAACCAAACTGTGGGAAATTTTGACGAAACTTGCATACCCCAGTTGGCTCGTTGACATTCCTCTTAATCTACATGAAAATAACAGTATGCAAATCTGCCTAGATAATGAGGGCAGTCTGACACAACCGATTAGTGTAAACAGAGGTGTTAAACAAGGCTGCCTGCTGGCTGCCCTCTTGTTTAACCTCTATTCAGCTGACCTCATTAGACGTCTTGTCGCCAAAGCTAAATGTCCTGCTAAATTCGAAAATGCACTGATATCGGCTATGCTTTATGCAGACGATTTGGTGATAATTGACCACTCTATTGTTGGTATGAAGGCAATGTTGGAAGAACTTGGCTGTTTTGCGAAAGAACATGGGCTGACCATTAACCTGCAAAAAACACAGGCCATGCTGTTTACTAGTAAAAAAGTTAACAGAGTAAAAATGGAAGTTTCTTAGGGCAATGTAGAATACACCGATGTGTATAAATATCTGGGTGTCCTCTTTAATTGTAAAATAGGTTACAGATATTTAATTGAGAATAAAATTAGGAGGGCCAAACAAATTACTATGATGGTTTACAAGCTTGTTAAGGAATATGCAGGTTACTCACTTAAAAGTATACTAACTTTATATCGCCAATGGTTTACTCCTGTCTTGGTGTATGGTTTAGAGGCCATCACTATTCCTGACCTTTCCTTCCTAGATAGAATTGAAGGACTATTTTGGCAAACCATCTTGGGGGTACCTAGTTTGTGCCCTAACCAATATATTAGGGTCAAACTTGGCCTGCAGTCTTTAGGATCCATTGTGAGGCAACAACGTGGCCTTCTTAATTTGAAAGCTGTGTGTCACCCAGAGAGTGAATTGTTACAAGTCATTGGCACTAATGCTGTTAAAATTGACTTTCCTACACACAGGAGTAAATATATGACCAGCTGTTGTGAATACTTCCAAGAACTACAGTGGGAGACAAAAAGGAAGTGGTGTGGTTTTTTTCCCTTTTATCAAAAAAAGTGTTTAAATCCAAAGCAAGGAGAATTGATTGGGAGATGAATTTTACTCGTATGTATGAACTGAAAAAATTTAAATATATTGAATGGATTGTACATGAGTACTATAAACCTCAAACATTTTTAATACGTTGCCCAGACTCGTTGGTACAGAACTTTAGATTATTAATGCGAACCAACCAACTCCCGGTGAAATCTACCTTCGGTCACCAATGGAAGATCTGGGAAAAAGATAGATACTGCCGAATGTGCCTGAACGTTGATGAACTAGAAACTGTTAGGCACATATTATCCTCATGTCCTGAAAGACGAAATCAGTATATGTTGTATTGTGGTCGATTTGTCCATAATATGAATTATGTACAATCAGACAAATTCTGGAGATGGTGTCTGAATGTGTAATCTGAGGCTATACATATTGCTTTATATGGAGTATGGAAAACAATCCCGCCTAGAAATATTGAAAACTTTTAATACAAATTGGCTATTGACATGTAATAATGTATTAAGGGAATGTTCAGTAGCCTTTTAAGTATTGCACGGATAACTGTTCTATAATATGTATTGTATGAATGCCTGAGTATTTATTTCTTTTTCTACTTTTATACAATCAATAAAAATGTTTTATAGTATGTATGTATGTAAAAGTTGTAAAGTTTTATGAACTGAAAAACAACTTAATAATAAAATAAATTGCCTAAATGCCCTTCATTTATCAGCAGGTGTTTCAATCAAGAGTGAGATTGTTTTCATCCATCATGTGGGTAGAACTGGGCTTCTTCTAGTTCTTGGATGGGTGACAGGTGAAATTCCATACTATTTCACATGGCAACAGTCAAAGCTGGATAAGATTTGAGGGTAGTAACCACAAAAAATCAATCACGCAAACTCAATCTGAAGGACCCACATCTTTAACTGTTTCCCTTACGATGGACTAAGTAGCACACTTGCTCAATGTGTCAGCCATTCTGCCATAGGTGATTTACATTTACATTTGTTTGGCCTGTGTTTGAAACACTTTCAAAATGCCCACAATGAATTTTCACTTTATGAGCCAAAAATCTGCTCAATGTACTTCAGCCTCTCCCCTGAGAAGAGCTTCACTCCCCCAAAACCTGGACTCGTCCACAATAATATTGTGTGTCATCATGAGAAACCAATTCCTGGTTCCGTTCACTTTTAAGTAGTGTAATAATCGGCATCACCTCACTCAATATGTCACCTTCAAAAGGAAGCAAGGCTGTTTCGTTCCTGCCAAGATTCTAACCAATGAAATGCCGGCTGGCCCAACATCTGACGTGAGCGATAAACACGTGAGCTATCCTTCCAGACATGAACAGCTTACAGTAGAAGGATTCCAGCCAGCAGTCACACTGCCTTATTAACTCCCAGGCGCCATTTGCTCACGGGAGCATTTTTAAAAACATTTTTTACGTGAAGACGAGACTCATTTGGAGTAGGATAGACATGGACGATTTCAGATGGATAAAAAAGGGAAGGAAATCTAGAAAAGTCAATGAAGGAAAGCAAGCCACTGTAAGAAAGCAGCCAGTAAAGGAAGGACAGTAAATCGGTGGCGTTAAAAAGAGAGAGGAAGCCAAATTTCCATTTCACATTTACAATACATCTGATTTGCCATTTCCTTATTTTGCACTAATGTAGGATATATTTTATTTTAAATTACCGGACAACCAATGTTTTATTGCCAACCTATAATCTGTTTATGTGGCCACATTAGAAATCCTGATACTCATGTAGTTTTATCTTGTGTGTTATTTTCCTATACTCCAAACGGAATCCTTCACTATAATCAAATATGACCGTATTTCATTTCTCAGTACATGAAAGCTTTCATTGCACTGTTAAATAAAACATATTCAAATTCTATTGCAACATTCATGAAGATATGACAGGTAACCTTCTCTTCGACATGAAAGAGTGCGCTGTACATTGCCAGGTATATCGCTCCCTGAAACAGATTAGAGGGGAAGTAGGAAAATGCTCAAGTAAATTTCTTACACAACTATTCTTGTGTCACGCATGTGCATTATTAGGAAACGCTCTGGCCTCGGACGAAGACATGCGAAGCCTGTGCCTTTGAACAAGATAATTAAATACCGAGTGTAAAGCAGACTCGCAGAGAACACTTTGGGGCTAATTCACAGAAGCGTTGTATAATGGCAAAACCCCATTGAAAAACGGTCTGTGTATCATTAAATGGTCAGCTAGATGAAAAAGAGGAACACGCGTGGTAGACTTGAAAAATGGCAGGGGCTCAGAACAGCCAAGATTGCAAGGCCAGTCACAAGCCTGAGGTTGACTGAGGCCTTCGACCTCATTTACAAAAATGTTTTAAAATGGGGGAAGTCCCACTTAAAACATGTTTGTAAATCAGGCCCTTTGTGTTTTATTTCAGAGGTTATTATATAAGCGGAGCTGAGCAGAGGTGACAGTCCTGCAGTCTGCACACCACGTTTCCTGGAGTGTTTTCACAGTGACACTCTTTAGGTGGGTTGGACCTTTAAAAGCCCCACCTGGCCACGGAGCGGCCACAGAGCTAAGCAGCGGTAAGCAGTCCCACAGTCTGCACACCACGTTTCCTGGAGTCTTTTCACAGTGACTCTCTTTAGGTGGGTTGGACCTTTAAAAGCCCCACCTGGACGCAGAGTGGCGGCGCAGCTGAGCAGAGGTGAGCAGAGGTGAGCAGTCCCACAGTCTGCACACCACGTTTCCTGGAGTCTTTTCACAGTGACTTTCTTTAGGTGGGTTGGACCTTTAAAAGCCCTACCTGGCCGCAGAGCGGCCGCAGAGCTGAGCAGAGGTGAGCAGTCCTTCATTCCCGCAGCCCCCTCAGCCTTGAAGCTTGAAGCCTCGAAGTCCAGAATAGATGCCGAGCATGCAGAACATAGGCCACATGGCAGAGATGGCAGACAACTCCAGAGCGGTCGCCAGCTAACAACAGAAATCCACGTGACTATTACATCAACAGCCCTCATGGCGAGAAAATCTTCAAAGTCGCCTACTCAAGAAGGTGAGCCAAAATGTACACCAACACCACATAGCGCACCTTGCACTTTGAATGACTCCCCCCCAATCCCTCCACTGCTATCACCCCTGCGCCCCACCACGACTCAACACACTAACAAACTCACACCTCTTGGGATCACTGCACCGCCTGTTACCTGGTCTCCGGCGTCCATCCTTGGCTGTATCTGCGTCAATGGCCGTGACAATGGCGGCTGCAGCAGTGTCCTTCCCGGTGCCCAGGGGAGTGGACAGAGAGAGAGTGGAAGAACCTCCTGTGATGCCAGAGGGGTGCAGCGACTCCGGGGCCTCGTGGACCCTGGAGCGGGCAGCAGAGGAAAGGCAGCCTCTGCCTCCGATGGAACCTTCGACTGAGCTTTCGGCATGGGTGGAAGAGCAAACAAAGGGAGTGACAACGGATGGTGTGAGTGCGGAGACAGCTGCAAATGCAGCCGCCCTGGGGAGCCCACGAAATGGGCTGGTCAAAGTAGCGGTCAAAGTTGGGGAGGAAGAGGATGCGGGCGCCCCTCAGGGCAAGGTGGGTTTGTATTCAAGCCCATCCTCAAAATCAGTAGCACTCAGGGACTTACAACGCTTCCTGACCCCAAAGGCAATCCTAGCACCAGCGTGTCACAAACGGGAGCAGTACGACCTGAACAAACTCCCTCACACTATGGCAAACAAGCAATGAAATCCACCAGGTATTAGCGAGAAAGGACTTATCTAGCCCGAGGCTAAACCTCAGTGATCTGCCCCACTCCTATGTCACAATTTCAGTCTGCGACAGAATAACAAACGGGGATGAAGAGCGGCCTGACGAGTCTCGCGAGTCCCAGGCGAGGAACACCTCAAAATTAAAAACAACACTGACCATACCGGGCGAGGAGCCACAGCTTACCCGACAAACAAATTCAGCTCAAAAGGATTTGGTATCAGATAAAAACGCTTGTGCAACACCAAACCTACTAACTAAAGTGGAACACCTCCAGAGCTTGCCCAAAACGGAGGCAAAAAAAAAAACACAGCCCACTCACCAGGAAAGCAGAGGAAAATCCGAAAGAAGAAATAATCGGCAAGAAAATCAAACCAATTAATACGAAAGAAAAGTCGGGTAGAAATCTAAATCAAGGTTGAAAACATATGATAAACACCACACTAGAAAAATTCTTCAATAAATTCGGAAAAGGACCTGACTGCACAAGCCACCCGAAAATTCTAGAAGGTGTGGAACCGATAGATTAGACAGGAAGGACGTCTGCAAAGCAGGAGTCCCGGAACGTCCAGGAAAAAACAGAAAACCACATCAAAGAAAATTTTAAACTAACCCGCAAACCAGTAAGATGTCACTTTCGGGAAACCTAGTACTGGGTCCAAGCATGCCCTCAAACGATACTACTACACTGGAGATAAAAAAAACGTATAAAACAGATAAAACTAGCTGAGGGTTTCAACCTAACCTCAGCTCCAAAAGTAGTGGCGAGCAGGAAATAAACCACTTCGCTAAACAACCAAACGACTCCTCCTAAGCTACAACCCCTTGACACAACAATTCAGAAGTCGGTCCACCAAGGAGAAAAGAAGGCTTGGGAACCCAAAGGAAAGATCCCAGAAATTTCAACGCCACAAACAATAAAGGGTAAAATTAACCAACAACCTTTCCGCTTTACCCAACTGCCAGCCGCACACTTCATTGCACACCCAAAGATCAATCGAAGTGGAGCATGCAACTGAAAAGACTTCACCCAACAAAAAATTAGACATTTTCGCAATAATGTCGGCAGTGACAATAGCCCTCGCTCCATTCGGCAAACTATATGAGTCATTAATAGAAACACTAAAAGATCACACATCCATGACGGCTTTAATGCACTCAAAACTCACACATCTAGAAGGTTATATAATGGCCACCGAAGCCTGGAAAACCAACAAAAGGGACCAATGCACAATTAAGGAAAATGAACAATGGGGGTACAAAAGGATGGATTCACACAAATCCATCCTCCAGAATAAGAAAAGTGCAGCAACCACGGGAACCCAAACAACAGAGACCCTTAAAATCCAAAAAAAGGATCAAGTTGGAAAGACAGCTGAACTCTGCTTACCGGCCTCGAAAGTCGGGCTAAGACCTATCACCCAGGATCACCCCGTTCAGGCACAAAAACAAGCGTCACCACCTGCCGAGAAACCTCGTACCTCAGCAAAGAAAGTTTTTCCTCAGAAAACCCCCAAAAACATAGAAACCTTGACCATGTTCCCTGACAAGCGCCAGAAACCACGAGGGCCACGTAATATCAAGATATTGTCACCTTTATGGTCACTGTGATCTACAGAACAACACAAAGGAAATACAATCGCCAGACAGGATACTGGCCTAGCGACAATCTTTGAACCCATGAAAAAGGTCAAAGGGAAAAGCTCACTTTTGGTAGTGAACGAATTACCACCAAAGTCAACTGCGAAAGAACGGAATACAGTGCATGAAGACACAGAGGCCACAAACAACTTGATGGAGATTAGCCAGTACACCATCGAAGACTCTGAATCAGATATACCACCTTTGCAAGACAGAAAGTGTGTTTCACTGACGATACTCCACCTCATAGTGAACCGAGAAACAACCTGGCATTAGTGGAGACAAGTTCTCCAACTTTTGGAACCCTACAAGAAACACACGACAGGCTAACAAGGCAAGAAGAATGAACCAACAGAAAAAGAACTCACTGTGAACCAAGGACAAGTAATGAGGTTAGCCGGAATCGCGCTGAGAGAGCCGGCAGAAGGCACAATTTAAATGCAGACGCACTAAGGGCCCATCAGAGCACAGACCGCACCCAAAAAAGAAGAACATGTAGCCATAATACACACAATCGTAACAACAAGAAAGACAGTCCACCCAATGGGCAGGGAAAGCCAATCCCTGACCAAAAGTCACAGCACTCACAGATAGTGCCCTGTTCACACACAAAAGCAGAGCTACAAGGACTCTAAAATTGGAGCGGATTTTAAATATGGAAGACAGGCTAATCTTGAACAGAAATACAATAATGGACTTATTAAAACATATATCAGACTTGAAGAGCCTCAGAAGAGAGGATATATCATTGAATTCGCTAGAAGCGGCTGCCTTGACAGCATCTATTTACATTTAACATCGGCAAGCATCAAGCTCATGCTGATCAAAGCCGCTGGGAAACTACAACAAATGGGCTAGGACATCAGAGAAACCTCAGCGAAGGAATGAGGATTGGAGAGCTTCACATGATTGCCCAAAAAGGACAAGATGACTACTCCACCCGCTCAACAAAGCTCTAGACGTTATAGATCCAGGGCAATTCCGACCCCAAGGATAACCATCAAAGATCTCCCCATCGAAAAAGAACTCCATCAACTTGACATCATAGATTTGAACAAGGAGAAGAAGACAAAACAAAAGAGAAGTACTGCAATAAAAAAAAGATCACCACAATAAACTGTGGCAGGAAAAAGTGAAGTAAATGCAGATCCCCCAGCCAAATAAAGATCACTTGAAAGCAGATGACCATATACAGCTAAGCCCTTCTACAAACTTGGAATTTACACTAAGACAAGAGAACCACAAGGAGAGATATATCCCCCGGGTCAGAGCACATTTAAAGGCACTCTCAGACCAAGAACTAAAGAAATGGGAGTGGGTTCAGGGGGCCTTAACGCACAACCATCGAAAATAGCAACCAACACCTTAAGGTTCATTGCCGCCCCTTGCAACCCACCTGGAAATCCACGCAACAAAACAACTGACCTTGGCTTCTGGCACACCTGAGGGTTTACAAACCTCACCAAGGAACGAGATGTCAACTTGGGTGATTTTGACCTGTTATGCTTGCAATAAACTTGGCTGATCAACACCCCAAGCTTAGACAGCTATTATATTAGCCTACTGCCAGCTGCAAAGGGGCCAAAAGGCAGGCCATCCTTAGTTCTATTGATGGCAGTCCATTCAGGCAGCCCTCTACATAGAATGAATGTTCTAACATCAACCACCTTTGCACAGGCAGCTCTACTCTCATGGACCCATTGCAAGCCACAAAACGCGCGACCCGCACCAGAATTTCTTCTGGCGATAAATGTCTACTGGAACCCACAAGCACTCACAGAAAAGTCCTTTTTCAACACCATCAACTCCATTGTTGAAGAGGCTACTAGAGCACATAACATAGGCCACATAATTATATGTGGATACTTGAATGCTACCTGCTTTGAAACAGGGTGGAGAAAAAACAGTAAACCAATGGAACAGACCACCACAAACCTTGGGCATTATTCAGACTCATGGAAGCGTGGTGTAACCTGGGCTGAACTAATGGAGGCACGGGATCTCTACAATTTACACTCAACGAACAAGACCAAAAGGGCGGTCCTGACTTGGGAAAGAGATGGCTCTGGAAGGAATATAGACCACATCTACGCCTCAAATGAGCTTTTCTCTATCATTGCAAACTTTGAAGTGGTTGAAACACAACATAGTGACCACAACATCCTAACGGCCACTTGGCCCACTTGAAAAACCAGACAACAAACAATGAGAATATCTTTGGAGAGTGCCTCAAAAGGATTTCGCCTGAAATTAACAAAGGAAGCGATCTGTTCAATTACAATATCTTATATAGCCCAGAGCTATCAGAAAACCCCAAACAAGCTCTTGTTGGCCCTGGACTATCAATCACTACTCGACCCGTATTTACAACCAAGGATGAAGCTAAATAAACATCCTTAACAGCACCTACATGCTTATAGCGCAGAAATAAGGGAAAGGAGGAAAGTGATGAGGTGCGCAATAAGGCACGCAAAAATCCACCCTTTGGAAACCAACTAAGCTCAGGCAGCAAAAGCCAGACACACTTATCGAAACTGGCTAAGGAATTACTGATACAAATTGTATCAAAATGACTCAGAATGCATGCCGAGACCCCTCTCGAACAGAAAAGCAAATTATTTCTGGTCTTTGGTCAAAGCAACCTCATCCACAGAAAACAACTTACAAAACTGTGTGAGCGCAAATGCCTGGGCAAAGCACTTTAGAGAGCTATTTCATCAAACCAACATCACAAAAAGAATAGATCAAAATCTCCACCAACCTGCCTGGGACATAGAATACGACAAAGAAACAATCATGACCAAGATCCTTAAGTTGAACAACTGGAGAGCCTCGGGGCCAGACGGGATTACTAACATTCAATTAAAAGCCAACCCGGCTGAGTGGGCAGAGCTGATGAACAAAATCATAGAGAGATGCATGACTGTGAGAGCAATACCGGCTTCATGCAAAAGGGCAAACATTGTCCCCATATTCAAAAAAGGAGAGAAAAATTAACAAAAAAACTAACGCCCGATAGCCCTGTTCAATGTGGTAGGCAAGCTGTTTGGCTTCCTTCTACTCGATACATTTTCTTCATGGATCAAAACGGTGGGCCGTGCTGACCCATTTCAGTTAGGGTTTTTAAAAACCCTGGGCACACAAGCAAACATCATGCGTATTAGCATCTTGAAAGCAAAAGTCCTGCAGGGTCGCTTTCATCGATTTAGTGCAAGCGTTTGACAGAGTAAATAGAGAAAAACTATGGTTAAAGCTAACAACATGGAATTGCCCTAGTTCACTCCTAGATCCTGTCAAACTACTTTACACTAACACTTCATCAATGTCTATAGCCACCTCTTTGAGCAAAACTGAACATTGGTAGTATGTCGTTTCGTTGAAACCTTTTGAAAGCTATAGTTAACCAAAATAAAAGAGAATTTAAAGCGACACTCATTAAATCGCATTTTCCCGAATGTTTTATAGCCTATAGCAAAATATTTCATTACTCCAGGGCTAAACGCATTATCCCACTCAAGCAGTGGAAAAAGGGAACCTTTGCGATTTTCCACTCTGCCAAGACTCATCTCCATCCTTGTCATTGGCAGGCTGGATAACTGCTCCAGCCTCCTCCCTAGACTCCCACTTTACTCATTTACCTCACTGGACAGGGGTTCTAGTTTAAAAACCTGCCCAATCGCAAACCACTCCAACAAGATAGATTTTCAGAGGGCATGATTTTTGTCCATCTGGGTTTTCACCCCCAGAAGCATGCAATCCCCTCAACCCCGCCTTTCCTGTCTTGTCTTGGGCATAACTCCCCACCCGCCCCATCTGAAGCAACTATAACTATATTTTTATTAATGTGATACAATTTAAATATAAACTGTACACATAAAAAAATAAACTCATCAAAACTCATAACATTAATTATAACATATTTCACAAGAAAGAAATATAAAATGATTATATCAATAAGTAACTTATATGAAATTAATTTCACATTTCGGAAAGTGACAATTAAAACTAGTTAATTTCCTCAAATGGCTTTACATACACACACACACAGAAGTGTTGATTACAATTATAATTCTAATTCTGATACTTAAAATATCAATAGAGGGCAAATAGAAATAATTAGGATACAAAAGTAAGCCACAACCTAGACGTCCAAAGGTATCTTTATTTCCATCAGGCCAGAATAATGCTCTCGTCAGGTTAGTTAGCCTAAATAGCTATGCCCAGAGTGTTCTCAATCTTGAGCAATATGTTATACATTGCTATGTGTATCTTTATGTTTAAGGAGTTAACACAACGGAACCAAAACAGAGTTTCCCCTACTCATTCAATGTCATGTACATGCTTTGCATAGTATAATATATACATTTTTGTAAGAGATGGGCAGTCAGTGAAAAGATGAGTCCCTCTTTACTCATTTACCTCACTGGACAAGGTTTCTAGTTTAAAAACCTGCCCAATCGCAAACCACTCCAACAAGACAGATTTTCAGAGGACGTGATTTTTGTCCATCTGGGTTTTCACCCCCAGAAACATGCAAGCCCCTGAACCTCGACCTTCCCTGTCTTGTGTTGGCCCTAACTCCCCACCTGCCCCATCTGAAGCAAATATGCACCCTGTATCTCCAATCTTCCGTCCACCATTATACTGATCCCCACCACACAGCCCCTCAAAACTCTTACCTGCTCCCCTGCTGTCCCCTGTGGCTTTCGCCTTCTGAGCCTGCTACATGTCCTGCCTGCTCCAGTGGGATATTCCCCCGGAGTCATTTTGTGGGAGGGAACTTTAAGAGGCAATCCAGGATGTGGTCAAGGGGGGGTATAACTTGGACAAGATGCAGAAGTTCTTAACCTTCACCTTCTTCAAAACTCGCAGCCACCTCTGCGTCCTTCCGATGTGTTGGCTGTCTTTCTAGGCAAAATCATCCTGTCTATAAAATGGTTCTTCTAATCTACAGTTCTATCCATGAGCAGCCCCTGTCCTAGTCTTTTAACTCCATCTCTTGCTACTCACCGTGGCACAATCTCCAATCTCTACCTCTCCTCAACCTCCATCGCCCCAAATGCTACCTCTCTGTTTTGAACCTTGACCCTGCTCACGCATCAATAGAAGAATGTCCCTCTTCTTGACATCAAGTCCATCCCCACTATGTTAGGCATCAAAACTGCCCCAAAATGGCACCTCATTTACCTTTAGGGAACACCCGATCTGGCAGCTGCTATTCCCAACCCCCTACCGATTTGCCATCCTCTCTAAACTCCTATACAGAGATCCAAATACTGCGTTTGATAATCCTCTATCCTATGGAAATATTCCATATAGTTCTCTTTACCTTTTCATCAGGTCTTGTCAGCACGGTCTGCTAGTAGACCAGGTTAATGAAAAGGATAAATGATGTGTTATTTATATAGCTTTTACCAAAGCGCTTTACACAGAACATATTTACATACAGTATCACCCAACCGAATTTGGTACTCATTTAGCGACCTCAAAAGTGTGAACGGTTGAATTGGCCTGGGCAGGATGCGAACATGCAACCTGCAGATCACACATATTGCAACAGCAAGTGCTCAACCCGCTGAGCTATTCTATGGTGGAAAGTTAATGCATCTGCCACGGATACCCCACACTCTTGTAATGCACAGATGCCTAGGAATGCCCAGTCTGCCATACATGCTCATGTACCGAGCTTCCTACCATAGCTTCTTTGAAATGTCAGTCGCCTCCCTTATCTTGCTGTGCTTCACAAACCAGCATTCCCCTGAAAGACGGTGAAAGAGAGATGTGTTAAAAAAAGTGTAGAAAACAACACTTTGCTGTCATTTTCAGAGGCTGTAAGCCGACCAAATGGGTGTTTGCTGGAATTGCATGAAATTGTAAAGAGGAAGACAAAAAAGTAACAAACCTGTAAAAAATCCTAAAAACATGTCATCAAAAATAATGGAAAAAATGTGTTTTTTTTTTAAAGAAAGCCATTCCCATAAACGGAATGCCTTATAACGATACATTGCAGCATGAGCAGGGGAAGGGAAGGAAAGTGATCGGAAACGACACAGAGATGGGCAAACACAGATTTTAAAAATGAAAATAGGGAGATGATGAAAAATGAAGAAAGAAGAGGTTTTGGACAGATGCGTGTGGACAGGTATTGAATAGAAAGAGAAGGAACATTCTGAGGACAGGAAGACCTTCCATAAAGTTGTAATAAGTGGTCAACTTGACAATAAAGACAGTTGATTAGACACATTTATTTCGCTGTAAGCATGATTTGTTGATGCACGTGTTCCCCTGTGGAAAATGGATACAAGTATTGTTCATTAAGACACAGGAATTGGTGAATATTTTTTTCCCGTAATCCTGGAACACACAGATTATATAAATGATGAAATGAAGACGAATACCACCAACGTGTGCATTCGGGCAACGTTTGCAACGTTCTGCATCACTCTAGCTCACTGACGTTATTTGGACTTGAGGAAGATGTTACACATGCAATAGCATTATCCTAACAGTGGGCCTCATTACAACCCTGGCGTTGGACCATGGTGCTACTAGCACCATGGTCCATGCCGGATTCCGCCATGGTGGATGGCGGATTTACCACCCCATTCCAAGGTTGGCGGGGCGGTAAATCCCCATTCACCATGGCCCCTTCCCCATTCCCATTTTTGGCCCATAGGGCTCAATGGGAATGGGGAAGGTGCTAATTACGGCACCGTAAATTACGGTGCCGTAATTAGCACCAAGGTCCCTTAGCGGGTTGCACTTTAACGGCTGCAAAAAGCAGGCGTTAAAGTGTGAATCTGACGTTAAGGGTTTAACGGCGCCGCAGCCTTTTACGGTGCCGTTAACCCCTTAACGCCAGGGTTGTAATAAGTATATCGACACATTGGGCCTCATTACACGGTAGGCGGTAGGGGTTTACCGGTACCGGTAAGGGCACCGGAACCGGTAAACCCCTACCGTCTTACTACGAGTTCCCTTTGCGGGACCCGACTTTAACGACTGGTTTTACCAGCCGTTAAAGTAGGGTGCCGCAAAGGGACCTCGGAGCTAATTACGGTACCGCAATTTGCGGTACCGTAATTAGCACCTTCCCCATTCCCATTATGCCCTATGGGGGCAAAAATGGGAATGGGGAAGAACCTTGGTGAATGGGGAATTACCGCCCCCGCTCACCTTGGAGTAGGGCGGTAATTCCGCCATCCACCAAGGAGGACACAGTAATATACCGGCGGCAACCATGGTGCTAATAGAGCCATGGTTACCGCCTACCGTGTAATGAGGCCCATTTTGTGTGTAACAATCCTTCTTACAGACGACTGCCCAGCAGTTCGCTCGTGTCTTGACGTGTCCTGAGCCAGAGACTCCAAGACTGAAGTTCATTTTTTGCACCAGGCAGGACGCCAGTAATTCAGTTGAGTACTATTTCATTGGGTAATGAAAATTACTATTAGAGCATCTGGTAAGCGAGAGACTCCGACAGGAGGCGCTAAGTAAGAAATATAGTACCAATATCTATTCAGGCCGCGGTTTGCTCCGGAATGTACATTTAAACACATTATCATTGGCGCACTTTAAGGCAAATTATTCCAGCTCCCTCAGCTGAAAAAACACATCAGCGTTAGAGACGGCCTTGGTTTGAATACTGAAGCGGTCCACTGTAAGATCTGCCAGCTATGCGCATAGCAATGTTATTCCAACAGAGCACACATATAATTCTGTATCCAAAATGCAACCTCTGCTGAAAATAAGGCATGGCTTTTCATTAGGTTACAAATGTGTAGAGTGTCACGGACCACCCAGAAATACAAGAGGAAATAGGATATCCATATCCCCATGAGAACATATTTTTAGAGCAAACACGTCATCTATTATAACACTTATACTAATGGAAAACATGCATCATCCATCTTGTGACATGAGAAAAGGGGGTGCCAGAGAATGGGTCCATCTGGCATTCAACTGGCAAGCGTACGACTTCATCCTAGTAAATGTGGCAGAAAAAAATTGACTTCCGAATTCCTGTGTCGGATGTACTTGGAATGGCTATGCATACTTTAGTTACTGCGCCCAATGCCACTTACCTATGTAAGTAAGACTGTTTAAATAATGAAATGAGATGTAAGTCTGATTGTCCATCCGTTAAAGGGCCACAAAAGCTTGTCAATCTATTACTCTGCCACAGCATTCCTAACCCTGTTTTCTGTGCCACAGAACATATGGCTATCAGGAATTGCATTACAGGATACCTGTTCAACTTACTGCATTCCAAGTGACCTCCCATCAGTTACTCTGCCAGATGGTTATGCCAACCAGTCAATGTGCCTGAGAAACCTTGCCACCAAAGACTGTGCTGCTGCTTGCCCGCCCATCAATTACTGTGCTGCAGCTAGCCCACCCATCAATCACTATGTCATTGCATGCCTAGTCTCTTTTCACTGTGAACAGATCTGTCCACCGGTTATTGCTGCACCCTGGCTGTCTTATACAATGCTTTGCTACATAATGCCTGTCTGTTGATATGTGTTTACTGACTCACCAACGGTCACAGTTTCTACATGGATTCATCAGCCGTTATACTGGCACACATACCTACCCGTCAGTACCGTGCATGCAGTTCTTACCCACCGGTTACTGTGCCGCAATGTGTGTTTTGTGTGTTCCTGTGCACAGAAAGTCTGCCGATTACTGGCCACTGGAGGCAAAAGAAACTAACTACACAACATTTTGAAATGTTTAATCTTTTTCATATTTTAAACTAGTAAAATGTATCCGAACACTGCATGGGTTCTGTAGACAGACATGATAACACTCTCATCAATTGTTGAAAATCAATGATCCTGTAGGTCGCTGTTCCAAGTCGCTTATTGCTTGATGTGCTTTGCACTCTGAAGTAAACTGCACTGAGACTGGGCGAGTGTAGCTGGCTGATATACCCAGGATCAGACAAGGAGGGGAGTTGAGAGTTGGCATGTTGCACCCTACTGGGACATTCTGAATACTCTCCGCTGGCGCAGTGCAGGGCAAATATCTTGGAAAAAGGACTGTCCTAGGGCCTTAAAACGTGATTTTTGAGACCTGTGTGTTTTGTTCCTCACGACAAGATGCTTGAAATGAGCTTTGTTGGGTCCTTCTAAGACCACATTCATGTTTCGCCTATTTCAGGCAATCATCTAATGTGTGACGTGGCCGAAATCCGGGGTAAAGAGTGTGGTGGCCAAATGTCGTGTAGCCAGTAATGTCCGGAGGGTTCTAACAAGTAACTATGCACAATTTGGTGAAGATTGGTGGAACGTGTGGATATACATAAAGAACAAACTAATGGATGTTCTGCTTTATATATATAGAGAGAGATGAAATAAAAGAAGGCTGCATATCATTCTAATTAAATTCATATAAAAATGTCTGGATTATGCATGAGTACTTGAAAACTTATTTAAATCTTTCCAATATTTTGATGTTTCACAGTGAAGACATTATATACAAAGTTACAGTCAGTAGACATCTATAATGCAGAATTACATGTGTGATTGGTTGCACAAAATAGTCGCTTGTTAAGCTCTTTCCAACTCCTGTCACTCTCTAAATTCCCCTCTCTTCTTCCCAAACAACAACTTCATAGCTTGGTGATGATTTGGTGAATTGCAGATATGGGATAAGGATCTCACTTTTTGCATGCAAGTCTCACTTCTTTGATGGCAGGGTCATGGAGTGCAATTGACCAAATGTTACACGCTGTTTGCCGTTTTATTCAATTTAAAAATGCTTTGAGTCTAGTCTTTAAACCTGAAAAATAAATCCAGATATCCTTACTATCCTACATACGTCATGAATGGAAACAAAAGAAACAGTCATCAACTTTATTCGTAGTAAGGTTATCAAAGTGCATCATTAGAAAAGAACAAATTAATATCTTTTCCAAGAAATAGACAGACAGTGCCCAAAGCCCTAGGGCCTTTCCCAGAATCAGCAATCCCTGACTCAGTTGGACATTAATCAGTGGCCAAAAATAACATTCTCCTCCTCTATTGATGTTACCCTGAACCCTTTTCCCCAGTGGAATTGCATTGGTTCCAGAGAGCAGCGAGTTTTGAGAAATCATTTCTGGGGAATGAACATTAGTGGGATGAGGGTGGAGACTGTTTTTAATCATGCTATGTACAGATAAGCGGCGTCTCATGGCAATGCCGAGTACACCATCAGCCACTATTTGGTTCTTCAATGCATATAAAGTCAAATGCAGACCCACCGTAAAATTTACAATATTGTCGCTAATTAGTGATGGCCATCCGCATACTGCTCGAAAACAATGATATGGTAGGATAAGTCATTTATAACGCGCCTGTACACAAGTGTTTGACAAGACAAGGAGGGGGGACCGAAGGTGGACTAAACAATGATCTATCTGTGTCATTCAGATTGTGCAAGTGCAGGGAGGGTAGAAGTGCAGGTAACTCAATAAGTGCACTCAGAGGGTGGTTCATAAGTGCAGAGAGACAATGGACTGTAGGGTAGCAGATACATACCCTTAAGTGTTGGGGGATCCTAGAAGCAGTGCAAGGGCAAGTGGACATGCAGTAGCCTGGGCCGAGTTTCAGTGGGTGGCATGTGATCAGTGTGCTGAGTGGTCAGGGACATCAGCAAGGGAGAGGAAGAGAGAAAGTGAAGCAAAAAGGAAGGTATTGAGTTGCTTCCGGAACCAGAGGTGGATCTGCTCAAGTTAGAGAAAGGCAGCGAAGCTGTTCCAGAGGGAAGCCCCAGCCAAGGAAAGAGATCAACCCCCACTCTGTGCTTGGAGAAGCGTCTGACCCTCAGAGAGTTTGAGGTGGATGAGTGGAGGGTTCCAGATGAAAGATGTTTAGAAAGAGAAAGTTGCAGGTAGTGTGGTCCCAGGCCCCAGAAAGCCTTGTGAATGATGCACAGGGTCTTGAATATGACCCTTGCATCCACAGGGAGCCAGTGGAGAGATTTCAGAGCTGGAGGGATACAATCCCTGGCTTTGAGGCCAAGGACAAATCTTGCAGTCATGTTCTGGATAAGTTGTAAAGGTCGAAGAGTATAGACAGGCAGATTCAGAAAGAGGCTGTTGCAATAGTCCAGCCAAGGGAGGACCAGGGCTCTGGAGACAGTGAGCTTCTGGGGGAAATTGAGAAAAGGCATAATACCTCTGAGGAGCTGCAGCTGATAGTGTGAGATGTTAGACATGTGAGGAGAGAAGGGGGGTGGAGTTGAAGATGACACCAAGATTCTTAGCCTCACAGGAAGGAGCAGGAAGAGAGCCCAGGGTGGGCAGCCAGAGAGAGAGAGGATAGGAGGGAGCAGGTATCCTGATGAGGAGGATCCCAGTCTTACTGGCATCCAGGCAGAGTTCATTGGCGGCACACTATTCCTGAATTGCGGCCAGACAGTCTGGTATGAGAAAAAGAGCAGATGTGGCTGAGGGGAGTCTGAAGGAGTGATGGGTGTTATCTGCATAACACAGTGAGTTAGAACAAGATGTAGCAATGTGTTGGCCAAGTGGTGCCAGGTAGTGGTTGAAAAGCCAGGAAGAAAGGTTAGACCCCTGGGGAACACCACAAGAAGAGAGAGAGAGATAGAAGAGAGGAAACCTCAAGTTGGACCTGGAAGGGTCGGTCAGTGAGAAAGGAGGTCAACCAGGCCAGGGACTGACCAGTAATACCCAGGTTATTGTGGAGGCGATTGAGCAGGATGGCATGGTTGAACATGTCGAAAGCAGAGGATAGATCGAGGAGAATGAATGGGTGCATATATTGATGAGATATTCTCTACATTCTCATTGGTTGGGGGCAATTTTAGGTACTCAATGCAAAAATACCTGACCCCTCTTGCAAGTTCCTACCATGTTGTTGGACACCATGCCTTGCTCATACTGGGGTCCAGGACGCCCATGTCCAGTGAAGAAAGCAGTTGACTTCAATTCGGCATGACCTGTCCCCTCTCCTAGCCTGCCACCCGCATGCGTGACTCTAGGCCCCCAGACTGCCCGCCCACATATAACATGATGGAGTGGGTGCCTGATTTCATTCTGTTGCGACAGATTTTTTACAGAACTGGCTAGGTCTGCTGATGTTTGCCCCTTCTCAGATGGGACATTGGTATGCCCAATATGATCATTGGGTATGTCAGACAAATTTGGGCAAGACTCCGGAGTGCAGTGGGCTTTTTCCACTTGTGCCTGGGAGGCATGTATGCTGACCGTCATTCTAGGTTTGCACTCCCACATTTACATTTGCATCCCATTGATCCCTCATCCATTTGGTCATGGGCGAGAGAGGGGGGTGTCAGATGTGCCAAGAGGGGAAAGGGTACAAGGAGAGAAACTGCATGGCTGAATGTCATTATTCGTACAATTCTGCAGCCCCTCATGATTGTGGGCTCCTAATGGGGTGAGGGTATCAGACCTTGGAAGCAGCAGCCCCCACTCCCTGTAAACCCTTTGTTGGAGTGCTAAGCTCTGCCTTATGGGCTGCATAGTCTACATAGACTTAAGATGCTAATGTCTCAAAACTGATTATGGTAAAGTCTATCAAGAGGGCAGTGTCAGAGCTTTCTATACAGTTCTGCCGAGGCTTGTTCAAAAGAAATATAGAACTTATCAACATACTAATTCAGGAATTATAGTTTCATCAATTAATATATACTATAATACAATCATCATTTAACAAAAAAAAAAAAACTACAGACCCACTAACTAATTTAAACTGCCTGGAATTCATCCAAATACTTTGCAAATATCCCATCTCATCACAATATATGTGATTGCGGTATTTCATCATAACTTAGGGAACTAAAGCTACGTAAGAACACATCTATGATATAAAATAGCCCATCCACAATCATAAATATGTGTTTTCACTGCTGATACGTTAAAATATTGTTTGGGCTGGAGAACATCAACTAGGAAAGACAGATCTATGCTCTCACTGATGAGATTAAGGTTGCAGATAATATTCCTCCAGGCCCATCGTCGAAACATGGTTAACTCAGGAACATTATGATTGCCTCACACTCTTCCTGAAAGGGTAGGATGGTACCCCTTTGTCTCTTGGCAAATCGTGGGATTATCTAGAACAACATCACACAGCTTATTAAAGCGAGTTGAAGTAGCACATAGTTGAAAACTGTATCATCCACTAGGTGTACCACCAAAACTCAGAAGTGGTATTTATTTGGTGTGAGTCTCACACAATATTCAACAGCTGTTTCACTCTGTGGGTGTGAGTCCCAAACCTAGAACCACAATATCACTCACTGGGTTAGAGCATTACACTGTTAGGAACACTCACAATTATCATCTAAGTTATATAAACTGCAACACATTCTCTCTAATTGGGCCGGACACGCAGACCTTGGCGCACTCATCAATCATTGGGTACGGACCTCATTAAGTGAATGTTTCTCACTCCACAGAGCACATTTTCACTCTCTGGTTTTAGTTTCATGTACTAAAGCACAAGCTTTAAAACACGCTCACAAAAACTGGGCATCCCACCTAATTATATTCCAGTGTTGCAGCACAGTTTTAGTCACTGGATGTGACTGACACCCAGGAAGGAATTTCCATTTACTGTGTTCAACATCTGGCTCCTTGGGCCTACGTTTCTTCATTGTGTGCTGGTTTCTCACACCTTAGAGCAACATTTCACTAACTGTAGATATGTCTCACACCTTTCTCTCCTTCATCGTAAGCCTCACACATGGGAGTACAGGCTCAGCCTCTGGCTATGCATGTATAGCACTAATTCAATGTAAAGCTCAAACCACTTTCCCATTGTTTCAGTTATGATGTCTGAATATTAGTTATGGACATTGTATGAAGCTGTGAGACTCAAACCCCATTAATATGACTGTCTCAGACATTTGTTGTGAGACAAAACCTCCAAGCACTGAGACAAGGTTTCCCACTTGGTCAGTCTCGGGGCCCTCTTACATTAATGGTAAGAGGGTAATTCGTGGTCAGTCTCGGGGCCCTCTTACATTAATGGTAAGAGGGTAATTCGTGGTCAGTCTCGGGGGCCCTCTTACATTAATGGTGTCAGTCCCGGAGAGTATACCTATTCACGCATTAATATTTGGTCAAGCAAGCTTGTGAACTTTCTGATGTTCAGACCCGTAACTGACCTGGTCAGTTCATTGGGGAAATAGCAATATTTTGTTAGGGAGTGCTCAGAATTCAGTTTGAAAATGGTGAGAGGCCCACAACTCCACAATCCTTTATCAAGTATAGCCACCCTGAGAGGTGCCATACTATTTCAGTGTTTAAAGCACTAACATCTAATTTCTCTACAGATAAAAAAAAAATCCTGGTTCTGATTCGGCCTGTTAGACACTGGACTAGTGCCAAGATGTCACGCTGGTGATAAAAGATAATGCTCAATCCAACGTTTACTCTTTTCATGGGTGACCTTTTTATGTCCCTCCATAGTGTATGTGTGGATTCATAGTTCCCTATAACTGTTGGGTTTAATGCATTTTACTATGGCAGCACAGAGCTCCATATGGGCAGTGTTGCTGGGTTGTCTTTGGGCTTCCCTATATTATTTTCTATCCATTTACCTTGGGGGAACTACTGTTCCCGAGGGTAAAGTGAGACTTCAGTCCACTTTAAATTGGATATGTGAGACCAGAACCCCAAACCTTATGTGGAGTTCTGGGGAGATATATGGTATCCCCTTTCTCACTGACCTAGTAACATTGTTGTCACAACAGCAAGCTAAATCTTATGGCTGGTGACAGCATATTTAATTTAATTTCTTTATTGACAACATTACTCGCAAGCTGTCAAATCAACTGCGGTAATGCACAGGAGGGTCACCATTCTGCTAGAATGTGGGCTTTTGTCTTTTTTTCACCATTATGAGTGTGCTTGTTGTTTCTTGGGTCTTCCTCTGCTGTCCTAGGTGGGGGAGATCCTGGTTGAAGTTTTGTCTTCAGCAGAAACCATTTGTTTTTCCCACCGATGCTTCAAAGTGTCTGTGAAGGAAGGAAGTGAGGGAGGAGTCCGAAACTCTGCAGTCCTTTGTCTTCCAGTTTTCCTGAAATGAACTAGTTCCTACTGGGGAACTGGCTGTCTTGACTGTGCAGCTACCTGCTTCTTTCTGTAAACTACAGGAGAGTTTGCAGACATTGTGCTTCGGTTCCTGTTAAATAGTCTGATTCTGAATGAAAGCTGAAGACAAGTCAACTATTGGAACCAAATCCAAAGAGGAAGATGAAAAAAAGATGGATGTGACTGAGTCCAGCGACCGGAGAGCCTGCTGTGTAAGCAGAGCCTGTTTTAACCCTTCCTTCCAAGCAATGTGGGGGTCCCAAAGAAAATTACCTGGTGTGCCTCACTAGTCTTGAGAAGACCTGCGTCTTGAGCTATCTCTTGATGTGCTGCAACCTTGCTGGGCTTCAAACCTCCAGTACCAGGGAACCTCAAGCCAGTGTGCAGTGCACGGTCTACTGAAGTTGAAGTCCAAATCCTGCCAAAACTTTGGTGCACTCCTGCTAAAAGGGCACCCAATCCATATAGCATTTAGAAGCATTGAGGAATCTTCTGTTGGAAGCCTCTCCTGTCACCTGCCGTTGCCAGTTCGCAATCAGTATCTGAACTTTTGTTACCACGACCCAGAATCCAGGGACTGGGTCCTGTGCTGCTGCCTAAGGAAGACACCCACCTCAAAGCTCTTTTTCTTCTTTGTTGAGGTGCTGTCTTGGGTAATACTTACATTAAGTTGTGTGTTGATCCTGTGTGTCTCAGTGGGTGATTTTTGTGTTTGGGAGTTTACCCATACCATTTGTCCAGGCCTAATGCTCGGACGCATATAGGGAGCCGTCTGTGAAGGACCTGAACACTTTTCACGTACTCTGAAGCTGTTACTTACTTGTTCAAGCAGATATCTTGTGGAGCTATGACTTTCCTGCATTTGAACCCTACCCTGACCTGGTTACTGTTGGCTCCTAGACCACTAAAGTCCCTCTTCTGTCTCAAAGATAAATAAGCCCAGGAATAGTGAAGGACGGTAAAAGATAAGGCTTCTGTATTGAAATTGGAACAAATGTTAAAAAGTACTAACTGGTAAATGTGTTCTTTTGTAGCTTTGATTCTTAAACAGAATTAGTTACAAAATGTCCTGAAGTTAATACTTACCTTGCAGCCCCTTGTATATATAAGTATATACGTTATTTTACTTACTTAGGATTTGTGTTTCACTCTTCTGAAAATTAATGGTGTTGGTGTTGTTTTATTATTCTTGACGTGAATAATTGTAAAAGCTTACCAATAGGGTTTACTCACCTTGAATAGCGTCTGCTCTTCTAAATGTGTACTATTGGGTTTTGCTTCCCTTGATCTGCTTTAGTGCATTTCTAAAACAATTGTATAGTTATCTTAGAATTGACTATTGCTTCTCCAATAAGTAGATAGGTTTTGCTTACCTTGAACTGCTGACTGCCTTTTTTAAATCTCTGCTAGAATTCCTACTTAATTTTCAATTGTGTCCCACACTTCTGAAAAGTCTCTTTGATAAACTGTCTATTCCTGTATTAGAAATAGTGTACACGTTTTTATACTAATAGGATTATACTGACCTTGAGCTGCTGCTCTTCTAAAACTGTAACACTGGGTTATGCTTACATTGAAATGTTTTAGTTACCTTTCCTAGGTTCTTACTGTTCCATGAGGCGCTAAATGCTCCTCTGAAAAGTATAGGAGTTATTTTACTATCTCTGAACTGTGCTCCTAAAAGTAAACATATGTTGCAAGACAAACTTCTAACAGTGTTGGTCTAACTAGGTGATCCTCGAAATTGAATAACACTGTAAGTTAGAACCAATAGGGTCTGCTGCCCTTGAGTTACTTACTGTATTCTAAAAGGTTAACTAATCTGATTTTGCTCCCCAAGTCTGGCATATTGCCATTCTGGATGAGTATCTTTAGGTTTTGCTCACCTTGACTTGCTGACGGCTCTTCTAAATAAGCTTATACTTTGGTTTGTATACCATAAGTATTGCCTGCTGTGAGCAAGGGTGCAGGGTTGACACCATTTCCAGCTCCAGCAGTGTGGAATTTCTTCTGCTTTGCTCATTGGGCCATGCCCCCTGGGCTTTATATTCCTTGACCCAGCCAATAGTGGTGTAAGCCCGAAGTGAGCAAGGAACCATTGTTGGTGCTGTTTCCAGCTCCAGCAGTGAGGATTTCGCCTGCTTTGCTCATTGGACTGCACCCCCTGGGCTTTAAATTCCTCTCACTGAGCCTGTAATGGTGTAAGCCCACGGTAAGCAAGGGTGCAGTTTTGGAGCCGTATCCATCTCCAGCAGTGAGGATTTCTTCTGCTTTGCTCATTGGACCACGCCCCCTAGGCTTCAAATTCCTCTCACCCAGCCCACCGTGGTGTAAGCCTGTGTGGTGAGCAAGGGCACAGTGTTGGTGCTGCAGGTGTTCATGCTGCTGGTGGCAGCCGCAAAAGTGTGTGTCTTTCTTCAATCTAGCCTGTCAGTCGACACAGTGATGGCGTGGCCAAAGCAGCAGTAGCTCAGCCGAGTAGGTGTGAGCAGCGTGGATTATGAGAGTGTAAGGTGACTGTGCTTTGCCCTGCTCACGTTTCCCCTTCATATGCTTGTCTCAGCTCCTCGTATCCGTGCATTCCTCTATCCTTGTGGTAACTTGTGCATTATTGCAGACTTTGTGCGTGCTCCGGGAGCAAAGGTGAGTATTTAGACTATGGGCACCGCAAAAACCAGTTGGGCGTTCTTCGCTCGAGATAAAGTGCATTCCGTCAATCGCCCAACAGTTTTCTTTGCACGCTAACCATAAGCATCAATCCATTAAGGGAGATGGCTACAGGAACTTGCAACAGGAACCTGGAAGTCTAAGAAGACATTTTGGGAGAGTCATATATAAATCATATATTTGCACATGCCTCTTACAGATATGGTTATATTGCTTGTATATATCGGATGTATTCTCAGCAAACCTTACATCGGAACTAGTGGAATAACATACAAGAAGCATCCCATATTTCATAGGTGTTTTACATTTTTTATATTGTTGCTATTATTCATTTGGCTGGACGTTGTTCCCCTTCTTCCACCATTGTCTCTCTGCCAATATCATTGGAATGTGGGTGTTGAAGGGGTTTGTAGCGGCTGTTGTGGGGAATCCTGCAGATCCCTCAACAAAACCCTGCCTGAAGTCTCCTCCAAGGTGTGCCAGGGGAGGGCAGACACTTCTTGATCCCAACTCTGGGGGTGGCTCAGAGGATCACCTGGGTGGAGACAAGGCACAGGGTAGTGTAAGGAAGACATTGGGCCTCATTACAACCCAGACGTTAAGGGGTTAACAGCGCCGTAAAAGGTGGCGGCGCCGTTAAACCCTTAACGCCTGATTACGAGGTCCCTTTGCGGGTGGCACTTTAACGCCTGCTTTTAGCAGGCGTTAAAAAACCAACCCGCAAAGGGACCTTGGTGCTAAGTACGGTGCTGCAATTTGCGGCACCATACTTAGCGCCTTCCCCATTCCCATTGAGCCCTATGGGGCAAAAATGGGAATGGGGAAGGGCCATGGCGGCATGGGGAATTACCGCCCCGCCAACCTCGGAATGGGGCGGTAATTCCCCATTCCGCCATGGCGGAGTCGGTAAGTTACCGCCATGGACCATGGTGCTGTTAGCACCATGGTCCAACGCCTGGGTCGTAATGAGGGCCATTGTATCAACAGTAAGACAGACACAAGTGACCAGAGTTCAAGGGTGTTTATTGAACATTAACTGGGTTTGAAAAACAACTATCTAATCTTAAATCTAAAGATGGGAGCAAGATACGACCATCAAATAATAATAACCCAGTCCTAGTGGTGTCTTGTCAAAATAAAACCTTTTACCAATCCTTAGCTCTATATATACACAAATAGTGTGGGAAACAATGTTATGCAAAAGAAAAGTGTTCAAGAAATTATATATCAGGATATTTAAGCCGTTGGTTTCCCTTCTGCATGTTTTCAGCACGGGATAAGGTGGCACACTTGAGCTTAGCACAGTCTCTGGCTTCTCTAGCACAAGGTTTCAGTTCAAAACTCCAACATCATGGCCTTCTGTGCCATTCAAAAGTCTCTTCTTTGAGAAGGCCTGTTGCAACACACAAATAACACATTTCCTTTGCTTTCAGGATTCTCCCCCACACACTTTACTCAGGTGATTTACTGTTCACCTTGGACCCCCCTCTGCTGGGCTTAGATCCACTTTAACACAAGGTTTGTTCTTCACATATACACAATTTTCTTAGGATTTTCACATATCTAATTTCTTGGGTGACTCACGGTTCACCCCGGATCCCCCTCTGCTGGGCTCTGATCCGTTCTTACACAAAATCTTCAATCAGTCTCCCTCTGCCAGGCTCGGACCAATGTATCTATTGTAACACTAACTTGCTTTAACACAAAGCGTTCAATTCATCTCCATCTCCCAGGCTCGCACAAACTTCACCTACTTTTCCATCGACTTTCTTTATTGTATCAATATCGAAGACTTTCAATTGTGCACAGGACTTTGCTTGACCCGTTGCAGGACCACTTTGATTCTCAATCCTTTGCCACTATTTCACTTTTGTCAATTCTCAGCTGGACACCTTGCACAGACCTTCAACTGAGCCTGCACGCATTGCTGGACCACTCTGTCAAAGGTATCATACATTTTGGCTTCAAAATTCAATCACTCATCTGCAGTTCAACTTTATTTGCATTGGTTATCACACGTGTTTAACCCAATGTTCTCAGATCCAGTGCTCGCCATAAAATGTTGCCGCTTGCAACCTTGGCTTCAACACATTATGTTATTGTATCCATATACCCCAACTCACTGGCTGTGTTGCTTTTAGTGAAGTGCTTTGTTCTTGGAGCCAAGGACAGTACCATGGTGGCTGGAGATTCTCCAGGCCTTCATTACTGACGTGATATGGCCCTGGGTACCTCCGACACACAAGGCAGGATTCTTCAGCCTGGTTTCCTAGTCTTGCGCTTTCTCTCAAGGTCTCGTGAAAGTAACGGTTCATTGTTGAAAAGGTCAAGGGAACTTATCTCCTTGCGTCCCCCTTCTGTTTCGCTGTCTTTCTCTTCTCGTTAAACTGCCATCTTGGAACTGCTGTTTCCTTGTGTTCTTTGCCTCACTCAGAGTGTGCTCTCATGCTCTGATTTTTATCCATGTGGGGAAGTTTAATGGAAGTCAGGTGTATGTGATGGTCAGTAATTGCCTGACCCGGCCTGACCACTGTATTGGTACACGTCAGGTATACGGCTATGCTGTTTGTCCATTTTCTCTCATAGTGGGCTGTCTGTGAGAAAGTGTTTGTGTTGTAAAAGGGGGTGGGGTAGAGTTCCTAAATATCCTACTGGGTAGGATGGGGTAAAGGTGTTATAAGGAAGGGGATACTGCGTCTGACCATCTGTTGTCCCACGCCCACTCCCACTCCCGAAGATCCCTCACCCAGGTGATCCTACCGCTCTGGTCCCCCCCAGGAACTGGATCCAAAAGCGATGGCTGTGTCCTGGCCAACTGGATGACAGATCTCTGGGCAATAGTGGATGGGAAACCTTCTGGTTTCTCACAGTAGAGAGGAGAGTCTGTGGGATGAGGCACAGTATTTTCCCTCTGAGAGGGATACACTTGTCACTAGGTCAGAGGAGGTTTTGGCTTATTGCCACTTTAATATATCTCAACCTCCTAATAATACTGAGATGGTAAGCTCCAAGGTTGTAAATCTTCAACCTATTCCATCCACAAAACAGGACTTATGTATCCCTAAAAATAAATAGCATCCCCAATGTCAAAGGCACACTACAGGGGATGGTGAGGATTGCTTTCTCTGCATCTGCAGTCTCGAGTAAAACTAAAACTCAGAATACCTTTTCTAAAGATATTCGTGGAGTTACAGCTATCATTAAATGTAAAAGAAGTGGAAAAACTTAATTTTCTTAAAACTACATGTCCCAGAATCCCTCAGGGACTGTGACAAAGAAGAGGGCTTAGGAGGCATGCAGAAGTAAAGGAGAGGCAAGTAGGACTAACAGCCTTTGCCAAGATTAGGCAATTAATATTAAGGGCCGGTACCCAAAGTCAATTGCCCACCTGAGAGGCATAAAAGGCTTCAGCAGGAAAGAGCAGTAGAAGGGTGCTGGAGCAGGAGCTGGATTTTAGACAGTAGTAGCAGAAGGTGAAGAGCCTGAGGCTGGCAATTCACGATGAAGTGTGACCACTTAAGGGAAGCCATGATGAGAGAAGAGCAGATTTTATGTGCAGGCTCCGACTTGGTCTAGTGCTCAAGAAACTTGTCTGGCTGCGGCTGCACTGAGAGAGACAGGGAGAAGTTAATGGTTTCTCCAGGTGCGCCTAATAGCTGCGACTGCATAGCGACATCATGCAGCTACCCGATGCCGATGTGCAGAAACAAGCCGAGGGAAGTAGGAGGGCCGGCGACTCTCCATGGTCAAACACGTGCTTCAGAGGAGTGTGGGTCCTAAGAGTACCTGCAGTAGCAGTAAGAAAAGTCAGGAAGTGGAAGCTGCCAACAATCACAGTGTTTTCGAGCCGGTGAGTGAAGCTCCATACTCCAAATCACTAATGGCTCCTTGATGGTAACTGTAACCAGCTCCATTTAAACCTCTGTAGAAGTAAGAGCGAGTGAACGTTCACTGCTGTGGAAGTCTGGACAACAAAATAAATATGTTTCTCGTGCACTTTTAAAGTAGTTAAAGTGCTGGCATATGAGAAAAACCTTTCATTTTCCATTGTTGCAATAAATAACCTTACCAGAGTGGTTGTGTATCTCCAATTAAGAGGTACAACGCTGCTTGTAACCACTCGAAAGGTAGCAGCGGACTTTCCCGAATTGTTACAGGAATATAAACATCAAAGAAAGGTTGCATGTGCAGGATCCAGATTCCCAACTGACGTTAAAGCAGCATCCTATATGAATGAAAGGGAATGCTAGAATTTATAGTAGAAATTCTCCATCAAAGAGTGGTTGCGTGTACCTAATTCTGTTTCCCCTGGGAAATTCAAATCTTAATCCAGAACAAAGTACTTTTTAATTGAAGATGTTGCTGAAATAGGAAGAAGAACAATCATTACCCAAGTCAATAGGAAAACCCTTTGTAACGTGGAACCAGCCCTAATAAGAATTAATCACCCATATTTTGAAGTTGTCAAAGTTGGTACCAATCCAATGTCCTCTGAACCAAGTGTGACACGGTTATCTAAGGCTGGAAGAATGGTAATACAGCTTTGGAGTAACTGCTGGAATCAAGAAGGTGTGCACAGAGATGGTGAACGGAGCTGGGTGCTTGTTAAAATAAATAATCAACATTCTGTAAAGCTGAAACTTGAAGCTGAGAGAAAGAAACAGTCTAGAAGAGAAGACAGATTCTAATGGGAGCTGTAAGACAGACAGAAGAGGCAAAGAGGCTGCTCCTTTCCTGTGGCATAGGATGGAAGAGTGCCTTGCTTACCTGTGGATGTTAAGGAGTCTGGTCTTAAAGTTGTTCAATACATCCTCAAAGTAGCAAGTTGCAGTGGAACTAATAGAGCTGTGGTTGTCTATAATATTGTCGGAAAACATTATATTGAAAGTGGTTGAAGCAGTAGTACACTGTGAAGCAATGGGGTCCGCTTTCACAGTGCCATTAGAAAAAAGGAGTTGCCAAGCGGAAAGCAACTCCCTTAGAAGAACCATCCTGAGATGTTATACGAAGGACGCTGTAGAAGTTACAAAAAGATGGACAGTTGTTGAAGCCAAAATGGTACTTTTGTTGTGAACTTTGTCATGCGTATTCAACAAACGGAGAAAGAACTGTTACGAGTGGATTTTTGTTTTAATGAACATTTGTTTCTTTTGGAACTTTCAAGAACTGGTTTAAGACTTTACTTTTTTTGTGAAAGATTGATTTAGGAGATTCCTGTAAATGGATCTACCCAGGGCAATTGGAAGTTATCCAAGTCACTGGTTATTTGGGAAGTATTTGTCTATGTTGTTTATGTTTTGTTCTGAATGGTTTGTTGTGATGGCCAGTTTTGTGTATGCTAGGGGATTGTCCCTTGGACCTAGACTAGGTAGGGAATTCAGGCTTAGTTAGATTTTCTTTCCATTTTCTTTCATTAATGAAATATCAAATACAGAGAAAACTACAAGCAGTTGTCTGCCACGCATTACTGACCCCTCACAATGCCGAGCCATTTTTCACTAATAGTGTGGATAGTTGTGGCCACGTGTATTTGAAAAGATGTCCAAAAGGAAGGCCGCTACAGAAATTTCACCTGGGAAATGGCAGAAAAAGTTGTTCAAAACGTTTCAACCAATTAATTAAGTGAATGTATCAATCACTGAAATCAAGGGTCTTTTGAGCGATATTGAAGGAAATCTAGGGCTGGAGAAAAGAGCGCACAAAATCAAACTGTGTAGTGGAAGAGATCAATGGAGGGTTGCTGGAGATAGCCAGAGTGGACTTTGGCCCCTGTGACCCACCAATTGGCAGACACCTGCCTGGGAAATCTGGGGGCCTGTACAAGGAAACCTAGATGAGTTTGTAGTGGGCAGGAAGGAGGAATAAACTACTTGCTACTAGTCACTAAAATGAGCCTCCCATCCACCTAACAGAATCCTTAATACTACCCCCTTGTGCCTGCAGGGAAATAACTGATGTCGACCCGGACCCCCGCCCAGGAATCCGGGGAGGATGTAGTGGTGATATCAGTCCTAAACTCAAACAGATTTTCCAACTTGAGTAAACTAGACATGGTCACCAAGAAGGAGGGAACCAAGGGGGCAGAAAGAGGAAGAAGGTAAAGGGGGGTCCCCAACACAGACTTCAAAACTGCCCAGCTGGGGATTGACAAGAAACAACCAGTGTTTGAAAAGAAGTAGAGGAATGTTAGTAATAAAGAGACGCAAACGTCTCCCAAATCTGGCGAAGAGCAGAGCACTGTGCAAATATCAGCAGACCTAGCAAATATCAAGGAGACCACGTGTAAAATCATAGCGTGGCTGGGTCAGCTCTGAGGACATTTAACCCCTTAAGTGCCAAGGATGAGAATGCTCATCCTTTTTGCATAGAATTGCATAATAGCCTGACACTTAAGGGGAGAAAGGGGTCCTGTGCAAATTGCTCTGAAGATCATAGTCAACTGGGATGGAGCCAGGGACCAAGAAGCTGCACCCAAACAGTGACAACAAAGCCAATAAGCATGTAGCACTGGAGCCACAAAAAGTGGCATTCTGACAAAAATCAGAGTTGTAATCGAAACGCTGGACTTCACCGCGTAGATAAGTGGCCCACCTGGGCTGTACCCATATTTGAGGTGATTGTCAAGAAGGCAGAAAAAGGCCCAAGTAGGTCAAAGAACTTCCCTGGTAGAATGAATGAAATACACCATCCAATGCAAGCGGGCTAATAAAAAAGAGGACAGGATAATCCCTTGATTTCTGGTGGCCCAAACAGGAATTTGAGATCATACCCACCCAGGAGGGACTTCATAAACGGGCTAACAAACCATCTTGTATTCATGAATAACGTCCCCAAATTAGGAATGGGGGCTTATTAGAGCCAAGAGACACTCATTAATAAAGTAACCCACTGCATCAGACATAGGATGGGATGTGCCTCCTTTATCTGAGACAACCTCGTGACTTGCAAAAGATTCAGTCTGCCCAACAGCAGGGACAATTACGTTCAGAAGAGTGGCTTGCCCAAAGACTGTTGACAATTGAACTTTGATCACATCCGACTCCTGGATGTCTCAATGCCAACCCAGCATTGACACATATACCAAAGGCCACCCAACTATGCTGCACTCAAGGCCAGCATGGGGAGCAGTGGCAAGGAGCATTGTAAGTCGCCATACAAAAGAGATGATGGCTGGAAGGTTTGGAATTAATCCCCCTTTTCCTTCATGAAGGTTTGGAAGGAGTAAACTGACTGACCCCGGTGGCTAGCGCCTCAACTGTCACTCCAAATTCCAACCTGAAGTGAATCTCTTGGAACATCCCAGAGATCGCCAAGTATCCTATCGACATTGAGCGGGTGAAGTCAATGGAGGATTATGATATCATCATCCTCCAAGAAACATGGGCCACAGAAGAGGCAGCCATTCAAGGATATTTGTCGTTTGATTTCAAAGCTAAGATGGGCCCAAGGGGGAGGCCCTTAGGGGGCTAGCCATATGGGTAAATGCAGATCTCAACTGGGAGGTCAAGCAAGTTACCACTGGCTCATCTGACCTCCAGCAGCTGGAAATGAGTTTGCCAGGCAATCGTTATTAGTTATTGTATAACATTTACAACAGGCCAAACAAGGGATTCATCCAAATGCCATCACTGCACTCCATGAGAGAGTATGCGAAAAGGAACTGGGTGGTAAGAAAAGTCACGGGATTGTTATTTTGGGGGATTTCAACATCCAGCCAGAACCGCAAAGAGAACTTTATGACCTATGGGAAGACCAGGACGGGGCTTGGGGTATTCCACAAGTAGATGCTAGTTCCCCTGTAAGAGCTCATTGCATGCCAGTGGATACCACTTGGACCTTAATAACCCCGAACTGATGGCCTGTAAGGGATGCTTCCCCACTGACCAGCCTGCTACTTACACCTATCACAGGTCTACTGGCAAGTCAAGAATAGACCTCGCCCTGGTGCTAACATGAGACTAGGACCAAGTAATCGATTGACCTGAATCAATCATACACCAACATTGCTCCTACTTAAGAGCAATGATCAAACTAGAATTATGAGAACCACTAGAACCACAGAGATCATCATCATAGGACATGCCCATCGTCCGGTGAAATGGGCATCATTAATCCAGAAAAATCAATTTCCCAGTACATATGATACATTCCTGTAGAACATTGAGCGGATATGCACTATGGAGAATACTGACCTAGATGTACTGTTGGAATTTGGGAAAACACATCCAACATCTTGTCAAAGCTTCAAAATCCCAAATTATAAAGTGTGCAAAAAAGTGGACACCTGGTTAGATAGGGATTGCAGAGATGCCAAAAATAGATTACTTGCCTATCAGACAAATACTGAGAATATAGATAGGGACCACCTCCATGTCCTGAGAGGCATCTATAGAAAATTAGTAACAGCTAAGAAGCAGGTGCACATGGCAAGTAAATAGTCCTCTATGTTAGAATTTGACAAAGAAAGAGAAAGTCAGCGAAGCTCTTGAAGTGCACCACCGATAGAAATCTAAAGGGAGATGTAACCCTCCAGGCATGCATGGCTCCTGATATGTGGCACAAGCACCTCAAGGCTTTATACCAGCCCTGTGTGATACTAGGAATGATGACCTGGCACATCTCCCTGAGACAGGCATCAACAAAAATCAGGGGAACCCACATCTAGTACTCACCTTGAAGGAGGTGGATGAGGCAATCAGGTAACAATCAGGTGGCAAAGCTGCAGGCCTAGACAAAATTCCTGTTCACCTGTCCAAAAGTGAACCTGCATTGTGGGTTCCAGTGCTGGCAACTATTTTCAATGCCAACTTGGCCACAAAAAGAATCAGAGAGATTTGGACCAGTGCAGAGATAGTCCCTATTTTCAAAAAGGGAGATAGGGTGGCACCCTTCATCTACCGCCCGATTCCCCTTCTGGACTTAAGTAAAACATTTACCTGTGCGGTATTGAAACATCTCCAAGCTTGGGTTGACAAAACAAGCCCTCTAAATCACATGCAAGTGTGTTTCCAAGCTGGGATGAGCACCATATACCAGAGCTTTTGGCTGCACTTAATTTTCCAGAACCACCTACTAGTAAAAGACCAAGATGTATGCAGTGTTTGTCGATCTGAAGACAGCTTTCGAAAACTTTCCAAGATGCTTACTGTGGGAGGCACTTCGGGCAAAAAACATTCCGGAAAATGTTCTTAACCTGATACAACTCTTCTTCACCAACAACACTGCAGTGGTTCACTGGAGTTTGGAGGGGATGTTACGAAAACATTGGCAGTGGCAAGGGGGGGTCCAACATGGATCTGTCTTGGACACCCTGCTATACTGCATATACATTAATTGAATCATAGATCAACTCTTTATCATGAGCCCGGATTCTCAAAGGTTGGGAAACAATCCAACCCCTGTCCTCTTCTTTGCAGATGCTGCAGTGCTGCTGTCTACGACCCCTATGGGTTTGTGCCTGGCCGTATCCTGCTTCGCTAGCAAGTGTGACAAACTCGGACTGGAGATTAATGCTAGTAAGACCAAATCTATGGTCTTCAGCCCAAGAAAGGCAACATGTAGACCTCTGAATCTAACTGTGGGGCACACTACGCTAGTGCAAGTATCCTGGTTTGACGATTTGGGCGTAGGTTTCTCAAGTAGTGCAAGCTGGGTGAAGCAGCTGTTGAAGGCTAAGGCCACTGTTAGTTTTTACATTTCAAACATGGTGGGGGCACAGCCAAACCAGTCTTTGATGTCTACCACGCACATGCTAAGGCATCATCCCTGTACAGGTCAGAAATCTGCGGTTACGGAAACACCTCTTCCCTGTCATTAATAGAAATCAAGTTCCTCAAGAGCACTCTGGTACTGCCACAAAGCATCTCAAGTGCAGCAGTGCAAATAGTATGTGACTTGGACTTCATTGGCAAAAAGGCAGGGACTAGTCAATGTATTACTGGCTAAGGTCTGGGGCAATCCCAGCTCAGTAAAATACCGGGCAGCCCTTGTGATGTCCACGGTTGGTGGGCACAAAATCCTGTGGTTCACTCACATAAATAAATGGCTTATGATATTGGGGTTAAGAGTGTATTGGGATGACCTAATATCGGTACCCAAGGATGCAAGGTTGATTGTAAGATAGCCCACCAAAGGTATAAGAGAAACAACATGATTGTAATGTGTTCTGCACTGGCTAGTGGGCCTGAATACCTGGTTAGCAAGCTTGGTGAACCAGCTGATGAATGCTAAGGCCACTGTGAATTTTCTTTATTTCAGGCATGGTGGGGGTGCTGCCAAACCAGTCTTTGAAGTGAACCAGGCACAGGCTAAGGCATCAGCCCTGTACAGGTTGGATTACCTGATTAGTGAGAGTAAATCAGGGTACAAAATATATCTCAATGTCCTCAGCCTGCCATATACACAAGCATTATGCATCAGATTCTAATGGGGTTGCCTGTCGGTAAGACTCACACTTGCCACTGGAACAGGATGTCAGGTGCAAGTTTCCTGATCTGTGGTGCTGAGTCTAAAAGTTCCCTCCATTTCAGGCTTAAATGCAAAGGATTTGGAGACCGAAGGAGAAGATAACGAAAACCGCTCTTTACATTGTTTAATACCTCAATGACAAGGAATGCTATGTCATTTTGTAATACAACAGCAAATATGAATATAGTCTTTTTTTTGCAAAATACATTCATCGGGCCTAGCTAAAGAGGAAAGACTAATAGCAAGCATGCACTTAACTTTGACCTATTTCGTTATACGTACTAGCACTTTATGACCTGTGGCTAAACTCATGAATTAAATTAAATTTAGCAGGACCAAGATTGATCATAGGGAGAAACTGTAAAAGTAACATGCTTTTAAAGGATTTTTGTTCTGTATATTTTGAGTGTTTTTATACTTTGCCTTGAAATGGTTGTATTTTATACCTGATGACCAATGCTGAATAAAGGTTTTACAACATAAGTATTGAGTAGGTTTTTATGATTGTGTTTATATAATATGTAACACCGCTTACCTTTCCAGAGAGGTATCTTTGCATATATGCATTTATAATAAACCATTATTTTTACAATCCATAAGTGTATCAGTGTTTTTTGGACCATATATTACACGGCCTGCGGTGGCGGCCATGTAGTCATGGTTAAGTGGCTCAACTCATACGAAGAGCACTTTTGGGCGGCTTATAACTTCGCTCCGCCTTGCTGAATCCTTACCAATCTTTGCAAAAAAAAGTATATGGCCCGCTCTGAATTTGTCTGGCAAGATTGGTGAGGTTTCATCAAGGGGGGCAAAGCTGTAAGGGGGTCCCCACATTTTTTTGCTTTCCATAGACGCAATGGAAAAAATGATTTGCCCATGCCTGCAGCCCAAACTGAGGGAAGGATTCTCACCAAATTTGCATCAGGAGCGGCAGCTTGGTTCCAAACGTGTGCTTTTGTAAATTATGTGTACATTTGTCCTGTAGTTTTCTTTAAACAGGCAAAATGTAGGTCCCAAAAAATTAGTGCTACCTGGGTCCACTCCGTGGACCCATTTATCTGTTTGCTCCGTGGACAGTATGCCACACGCCCGTTGATTAGCTGGTGAAAAGCATGATGTGAGTCATACTTTTCCAAAGTGCCTGCCATGTTCTATCCGTGGATATCTGTGGCTGTCCATGGATAGCGCAGTGGAGAATAGGGTTGGGAAACATATTTTGGGGCATCTCGTGTTGTGAAGAGGTGCCTGGGAAGGGTGGGGCAATGAAAGGTGGATGATATCATGTATTTGTTTACGTGGAAGAAAAGCGTGCAGAGCGTGGTAGCCGCGGTCAGGGACTTGGGCGGACGGCTTTTCTGGTGAATGCAGGCAGGCTTCATTGGGTTAGGGGAGTGGAATGTAGATTTGAGAATGTTTGTATAGGTTAAAAATAGGCCATGCACCCAAGAATCTAGGCTCTGGCACAACCACTGCAGTATCATACGGCCATGCAACCAAGAATTTGCCAACAACTATTGCAGTAGGTAATGTTTGGTGGGCAGTTGGAGGAACATGTTTGGGGTTATTTGGTGACTACACAACGACTGGTTAGAGTAGGGGAGTGCAATGTAGATGATATGGTGATATTGCCATTGGTGAAAAAGGGCAAATTGTTATGTGTTTGTTGTGGGCAGTGGCCAGATTCTTGGGGGCATGACATTATTATGCTGTGGTGGTTGTGGCCAGACCCTAGACTCTTGGGAGCATGACCGGAGGCTTGTCTAGGGAAGATAGCTCAGGGGCAATGTGCTCGCCTTGGAAGCAAGACGACACGGAGCACCACAGGTTCAATCCCCGGGCCACTGTTATAAACCTCTGGGCATTAATCGCGTTATAAATAACCTATCATATCATATCATCATAACTACTGCAGTATGATACGGCCATGCAGGCAAGACTTTACCCACAACTATTGCAGTATGTAGTGTTTGGTGGGCAGTTGGAGAAACATGTTTGGGCTTATTTGGTAACTGCACGAAGGGTTCTTACAGCAGGGGAGTGGAGTTTAGATGATATGTGATATTGCCATTGGGGACAAATAGGGTTGGCGTGTGTGGGTTGTGGCCACTGGCCAGATTCTGGGGTGCATGACCCTATTATGCTGTGGTGCTTGTGGCCAGTCCTTAGACTCTTGGGTGCATGGAGTCTAGGGACTGGCCACAACCAACATAGCATAATACGGCCATGCGCCCAAGAATGTGCCCACTGGCACAAGCATTGCACTAATATGTGTACAGAATGCAATTTGGCCATTGGAAAGAAGCATGACAATAATATGTGCATAGTCATTATACATACTGTCTAGGCAGTGTATACTTTTTGTAATACAGTGACACAATACCAATGGTAATTTCCATTTATGTACCATTGTGGGCACACATTCTGTTTGTTGCACATAGTAATGCAGGAGAAATCTTTGCTTCTTTCTCTGTGAAAAAAACAGCATAATATGTTAGGTAAGGTACTTCAGAATCTCGCATTGTACACAATGTCACATATTCATGTGCTTTGTAGACCCTCATAATTAGTACATTACAAGTACTATGCTTCAAACAACATCACTGTGCAATTTGCACAGTTGCGGTGTTTGGTTGCATAATCATTGGGTCTGTGGGGAAAAAATCCATGCAGGATAAAAAAAAAAAACCTAGTACATTTATATGACGTTACGTGTCACACTATGTTTGATTGAAAATGTGGAGTACTTACAGGAATGTTTAAGGTGCACAAATACATGCTTTTGCTGTTAAAAGCACTATTGCAGTAGGCAGAATTTAAATGGTGCATTTATTTTGCTTTTCGAAAGTGGTGGTGGTGGTATGGTTGCAGTTAGATACCAGTTGGCATATTCTAACTGTTTATTGTTTTTCAATTTTTAAGGCTACGTTTTGGTGCAGTTTGATTCCTGTTGGTGCATTCCAATTACTTTTATATTGAAAAGTAATATTGTAGTACTGTGGGTGCAGTTAGATACCAGTTGGCATATTCTAACTGTTTATTGTTTTTCAATTTTTAAGACTACGCTTTGATGCAGTTTGATTCCTGTTGGTACATTCCAATTACTTTTAATATTGAAAAGTAATATTGTAGTACTGTGGGTGCAGTTAGATACCAGATGGCGTATTATAACTGTTTAGTTTTACAGTTCTTGGGGGTATGTTTTGAAGCACTTTCATTCCTGAAGGTGGATTTTAGCAGTTTCACTACTGGAAGTAATATTGCACTACTATGGGTGTACTCCGATACCAGATGGTGTATTCTGACTGTTGATAGTTTAAGAGTTTATGTATGTTCTGCAGCACGTTCATTCTTGCTGGGGGATTTTAACGTTCACAGTATTGGAAAGTAATATTGCAGTATTATGGGTGCAGTTAGATACCAGTTGGCTTATTCTAACTCTTCAAAGCTTCACAGTTTTGTGGATTATGTTTCGAAGTGCTCATTCCTTTTGGTGGATTTCAAGTCTTTCACTATTGGAAAGTTATATTGCAGTATTATGGGTGAAGTCAGATGCCAGTTGGTGTATTAATTGCAGTGGTATGGGCACATTTAGACAGCAGTTGATAGTTTTACAGGTTAGTGATTACAATTTGTATACCCCATAATCAGTTAATTTTAAGTAGTATGTGTGAAACAATATTAGTGCGTGTTTTGCACAGTTGTTGTTTCTCTGTGTATAATCATTGGGCCATGGGGGAAAACTGTATAGCGTTCTCACAAATGTACAACTTGCACATCTGTTGCCATATTGAAACGGTTTTCCATTTCACAAACAGCATTGTAGCGATTGTATATACTCACATACCAGTTGGTGTATGCTAAGTTTTATACTTTTACAGGTCAGAAAGAGATTTTTCTTTTGCACTTACATACCTGTTGGCGTTTAGCGGGCAGTAACTTTTGCTACTTTTACAGGTCAGTGAGTAAATTTAGGTTTCAGGAATATTAAGTAGGTATTTGTTAGATTTGCTGGTAATCTCTGTTTTAGAGTAACAGAAGTATCATTGCATTCAAACAACCCAAAAATGTATGCCGTATAGTGACCTGCACTGGTTGTGGCACCCGTGTGGTAGATTATTCTTAATGTTGTGAAGGTTTTCTTGTCAAGCGATACTTACCTGTTTGTGAAGCTAGTAAGCTTGCAGTTGTTTTTAGTACCATCTGTGTTGTATCCTAAAATCATTACTATTACATATTGGCTATGTTAGTTTATTTGTAAGGTGGAACGATTATCTGAATTGGAAACATAACATGCCATGATTTGCATTTTGCAACAGCTACTGAAATGGAATGGATTCACATTTAATTATAGATACATACACAAAGCGCTCATTAGGGACTTGCTCCTGCGCAACATGGTTGCAGAGAGTGCATGTAGGTTTCGACATACATGAAATCTGGAAGATTACATTTATAAGTATATTTTTGCTTTCTGGTGTTAAGTACATTAGACATTCTTGTGGATCTTCTTGTGTGTTTATGGTGAATCTTACCATTCCCGCACAGTTGTCCAAATCCTTCCTTATTCCTGAGACACTGAAAGTGTTGTCAGGATTGTTTGTTACATTTCTATGAAGGAGCAGCATTTGCAAACACAACTGGTCTGTGCCATTCAAGTAAATGTTTTGAACAATTGGTGGCAATTGGAACAGAACTTTGATTTCTATATTTGCATTGTAATTTTCACCAGTTGTATTGGAAACTTTAAATGAACCTGAGAGTTCTGTGTCAGTGTCATTTGCTGGAGGTTCACTTGTTTTTTTAGAAGACATATCGCTGTTTGTTTTGTGCTGTTGGATGTGCACTTGTGTTCGCACTACATGGTTTTGTGGTTGTGCTACTTGATGGAGTAGTATCTGCTTTGCCTTTCTTTGGTGGTACTGTTGGGAGAGGTTTTGTTTGCATTACTTTTCTTTTAACAAGTTTTCCTTTTTAAGGAACAGGGTACATATCGAGGTGTGGTGTGTAGAGTGCACGTAGTCTGTTGCAATCCTTGATGCAAGGAATGTCAACCTTGAATTCGTTTCTATCTAAAAACGACTAGAAATAATCATTTGAGTGTACATAGATGTGACAGTGCTAAATAACTCATACCTTCTTTAAAGACTGTGCTTCCAATGTCAATCAATGCTTGATCTAGGGTTGGACCTTGAGATTTATGAATAGTGACTGCATATGCAAGAGACAGAGAGAACTGTTTTCTGTGTACATACATGTATTTGAAAAGATGGAATCGTACAGTTGAGTGTCCAATCCTTTGAAACTTCTGAAAGTTGTCAAAGTGGATGTTGACAAACTGAATGTTGTTGTCACATGGATATGTCTGGGAGCAAACAACTGTACAAAGTGCTCCATTAAATAAACATTTTACCACGTCAAGGTTACGTTTTAGAATTACTCTACAGTTTAACCACAATGTTAACATTTTCTCCAAACCAGCTGTGTTGGAGATACCATTGTCTAATCTATTTAGTCGTACTGTTGCTTGCTGACACATAGGGAGTGTCATGCTGCACACTTCCAGTTTGCCTGTGGAGTTAATTTGCACTATTGGTTGCATTTCTTTTTTTAACATTGTGTGCAGCTTTTTAGGGTTGGCATTAAGGACATACATTTCACATTTGTGTGTGCTAATTGTTCTATGACATCAGAAGCAAATGTGTCATGACCATATAGCTCATGGATGAGTCTACTATTTAAGATAGATTGTGCATCTTTACAAAGAAGACCAATCTGAATGCATTTTAAAATGTTAGCATAGGTGAGGACTGCAGACTGATGCATGATTTGAGTTAGATCTCTGTTTTGGAAATGTTGCCAGAGATTTACATTTCCCATGCTGCCAAGTGTGTTACGGCAAAGTTGGTGTCCTAAGGTATTAAACATAGGTTCACCTTTCACTGGTATTAATTGTAGGAGATCTCTGAAAACAATAACATGTTTTTCGCCAAAGATTTATTTGTAATTCGTTTTAAGGACCTCTTGCAATCTGAGCTGAATCAAAGCCATTAGGTTGCAGACCATGCTCACCTCATCTATTCAGAGCATTTTCATTTGCTTCAGAATTCTGCATAGCTCCATAGGAATTTCTGTTGAATGTTTATAGTACTCTAATTTGTTTTGGTGTTCTACTCGAATGAGCAACACTCAGTGTAAAGTAGCACCTCGTAAACGCTTGTTGTATGTCATTTTTTGGAGGAATTTGCTTAAGCTTTTTATTAAGAATGTTTTGCCTGAATCAGATTTACCACTTCCATATAGGAGTACAGGTTTATAATTTTGGCAGCTACAAGTTTTACCCTCATGCTACAAACCATGTTCAATTTCTTTACTTCTAGGAAAATGCTATGTTGCTCATCATTGAGTTGTGATTTCAGCAGAGCTAAGTTTTCTTCTGGTTCCTCATATTGACACATGGTGTTTTCTACTTCAATCATGACTAATTATGCTTCATTTACTATGAGTGGATGTCCCAGTGGTTCTTGGCTTCCTATAACATAAGGTTGACTTCACTCAGGAGTGTCTTCATTTAGTTGTGCTTGAACTCCTTCCTATTGTTGGCGTTCATTGTCCAACATATTTTTCTACTGCTTGAAATTGATATTTGTTATACTGCTTTCATTTGCATTGAAAGCATCTTCAAAGGAGTCATGGGTGCCTAATGTATCCTCTTCTTTTCTCCATGGTTTAAAAAGTTGGAGTAGGGATATGTAGAAAGTTTGCAATGTTGAGGATTTTTAAATGATAACTTTATATGGTTAATTAGGCTGGGTTTGGCAAGTTTAATGAGGCTGCCTTCACAAGTTCTGTCTATGTATTTACCTTTTTTATTCTTGTACGAGAACTGTTGGGCTATGTGGTATAGACATGTGTTTTCCAAAGCAGTACTTCTGTTTGGGTAGTATGTGTTTAATAATTTTTTTTTCAAAATGTCCTGGCTTTTGGGATCATTTTTGGCTATTGTTTCTATGTTTTTGTATGATTTCAGCACTCTTTTTCTGGATGCAGCAGGCCTAAGGCTTAGACAGTCTATGTGTTCAGATTTGCCATATAAGGCTGTTCCTGTTAAACGGTCTGCAATTTTGGACATCCACATTCTCTATGAGATAGGCAACGCTGTACAATTTTTCTGACAGTATTTTTTCAGATGATATATCATCCCAGAGGTCTTTTAGCTCTGTTTTCTCAGCTTTGGTTAGGTAGGCTATGACATATTGTGCAACAGCAGTGGAATGTTCTGCAATGTATTGTATATCCATGTTTACATTCCACAAGAGGGCAATGATTGCATTGTAACCATTGATGTACTTTGAAGTTTTGTATAGTTTAATGCAGTATGTGTTTTTAGGCGATTTGCCTTTTACACTTTGTCTAACAGAAGACATGGAGCTGTTTTCTTGTCCTTTTGCTAAAACTGGTCTAGGGACGCCAAAGAAGCATTTGGTGTAGTACTTGACTTGACAATATTTTCCATATTTATATATTTAGAAGCATAAAATGTGTGTGTGTTGCTCACTATGTGTGATATCTGAAGGGATGTTGCAGGTTACATATTTGTGAATAAACTGCAAAACAGTGGCATCACTGTACTGACCAAATATCAGAGCATCTTGTATCGACAAAAGTATGTGGATGTGTGGTGCTTCTCTGGATTGATATTATTTCCTCCAAAAGAAGTGTTGCACTTCTCAAAGGGGAGGAATTGTTTGACTACAGATGAAGTGCAGCATGGCAATAAAATGCTGGTGAAAGTATCTTGATATATTTACAAGGTTAAGAGAGCAGAGTTCCCCTGGAGTTTTTATGTCTATCTTTTTTGGTTTGCTATGCGTAGGAAGTTGTGCAAGTCCTCCCATGCATATTCTGCAGATCTCAAACCACTTTTTAATGTGTGTGCAACTCCGTAACATAGAGTTGCTAGTTCACTTTCAAACAGGAGGTAGAATATTTATTCACCATTTTGTCTGAATCTGGGGTCTTCAGAATACATTCATAAAAACTGGTATTCTGATGCTGTTATTTGTGTGCATCTGTCATCATATCTTCCCACTTTTCCGGTAGGAAAGATTACAGGAAAGGCGCATGCTTCTACACCTTTTTCCCAGATGCTGATTGGAGATCCTTTGGCTTGACACATTTGATATGTTTCTAGTGAATCGTCTATGGTGTCTTTGGAATGCAGTGGGTGAATTGTATACTGTTCTAAAATATCGGATGCTGTGATAGGATCAACAAGTTCAAATTGGCCAGTTGCTGAGGAGTCCTGCATTATTTCTGTGGTGTCCCTTAGGTTGTGTTCAATGTTCATTTCTTTGTAGTACTCAATGTTCTCTTTAAGATATTTTAGGGCTTATCTAACTTTGTTTAAGTCTACTAGTTGTTGCCAAATGTTGTTGACTTTTGTTGATACACCATTCACCAGGATAATGAAAGATTGTGCTATTGGCCGTTACACTCCTAGAATGTCTACATTTTCTTTAAGATCTAGTGGAAAGAAACTACTTTGCCACAAATGCCTTTCAGTAACTCAGAGGGAGGCAATTTGGCTGTTTTGGTTTGAAGGCGTATTATAGCTTGAAATCCGTGTACTGTTTGGAAAATAATGCTCTTATACAAATTAAGTTGTTGGAGAGGTATTGGAAGTGGGAATATTTCCAAGTTATTAGTGCTAGCCCGTGAAGGAATTGGCTATTATCAAGCTTTGTATTGCAGTATGTGGAAAGTATTGATGGGGTGGTCATTTTGTATTTATGTTCTGCTATAAGATAGAGAGCTAATTGGAACCAATGAAACACTTGTGTATAGGCATGTTATAAATGCCATATCATATCCTATCATTGGGATTCCTCATTGTCTTCTAGTTTGTACGTTATATCTACAGTTTTGGTGTTCTTTGTATAAAAAGTTATGTGACAACACACACATACTTGGTTTGGTACTTCAGCAGATGTGCTTTTAAACCTTGCTATTTCTTTTTTGTACGTGTTTATTAGAAGATTGACATTTTGTACGTTTTTTGCTACTCTTTTCTAAAGTTACTGGATTTTCTAAGTGATCTTCACTTCCAAAATATTTGCTTTGGATGTGGTCTATTTCTTGAAGGAGTTCTTTTTCTGTGCCATGTAGGAGAATGTTACTAAAATGTTGTAGATCCAAAGCAGGACTTTTTGCACAGTACAGTCTCTGGACAAGATTCTGTAGAGTGGAATGGTGTGCAGCTAACATTTTGATGTGGTGGAAGGTGCATTTTCAAGCAGGTCCTGAAATGCAGGCTATTGAATGTCCTTGCAGTCCAGTGTAACTGCGTACTGGACAGGAGTCCATGGTTTGCAAAGTTATTATTCTAATTTTCTCTTTTACTTTCACATAGTAATTCAGGACTTGGCGTAAAGATTTGAAGGATTGCTTCTGTACGTTACACATTGAGTTGCAGGGTCATTTGTAGACTGGATGGATTGGTTCGGTGGAATGGAAAGTTGATTGTATCTTTGTTGAGGAAATGTTTTCAATGAGGGTTTCTTCTGCCATTATGGTGTTGTCTACCATTTCATACCCTCGGCCACTGCTATGTATGACAATTGTGTTATTCTGCTCTTGTTCGTATGCCTCTTCATTGAAATATGTTTTTGTGCAGGTTGTGTGAATCCACTCACCTGCACAGAAGTTTGCATAGATATCTCAGTTGACATTGTGCATGTTTCTAAGTGCTTCTTTATAGTTTACTGATTAATTTTGTAAGTGGTTTAATTCTGGTTGAAATTAATGTACACAATTTTCTTTGCATTGCACTGTCAATGAGAGCTTCCAGGATAAGTCTTCTGCTGTAATTTTTAAAAGTTGAGCGTGATTTCTCTGCTGTTTTTATAAGATTGTGAAGTACTCTACAGCATAATATTTTTTGTAAAATGTATTATTTGGAATGCTTAACTTTGGCTATGTTAAAATTGGTAGATGTAGTAATAGTGCTATTAGTAGTTTTATTCTTCTTAATACATTTCTTTTTATTTACATTTTTTGGATGAGGGGAGAGCACATGCACGTGAGGGATAGTCAGTCTCTTTGCAGGGATGCTTTGTAATGAGTAGGGATTTTTAGATGTAGAAGTTAAAATTAAATTAAACTAATATTTTCTGTCGGTTTTGTGATATAAAGATAGAGGGCGCCAGGCAGAATTTGCTTGTCCATACACTTTGCTGGTAATACAATTCCTTTCTAGCAGTGTAACCCACTGCGAGCCAGTGTACCAAGAAGGACACTTTAAAGAGTGAAATAGCGAGGAACCTAGTCACATTTACCGATCGAGTCAGATATCAAGAGATTGCTCAATGCATACAGATAGAGATGGCAGAGGCCACCTATCTAGCGTATGCAGAGGAGCAAGTGGAAGGCATCTTAGCCAACCCCTCAATCCTGGGAGTGGAACAAGAAATAGGACCCCAGACTCAAGGAGATGAGTGGAATGAATTAGAAATCCTACGGAAAAAACGAATCCGGACGGAACTCCATATTATAACGCAATATTTAAGGTCACATATTGCTCCGAACTAGCAAATTATCAAGATCAAACCATTAATTATTTAGATCAAACCCAGTTCAGAAATGACTGCAGCTATATCACGAATAAATGCACCAAAATTGGTTAATACTCATCATTAATACGGCGAAGAAAGTTTCCGGAAAAATCATGAACGAAACAATCAAAAAACAGGACTCTCTGGCGGCTAAAATGATTGTTGGAAACTATATGAAAAGCATGGGAGCATTGGAGCAACAATAAAAGAATTTAAAGAATTCTATCTAAACAAGAAAATAATAAAACTCAAATGCACAACACAATGTTTACACATGAAAAGAAATATCCATATGTGACTGACGATTACTATGAAGAAACAGACCAGAATAAAAACAACGGACAAGCAACAGGACGCCTGCCACAACAAAAAACAAGACCAAGACCCAACAATTGGAGTTTTTCTAGCAGTATCTCTGATGAAGGGAAACCTGGTATGTCCGGGGAAGGACCAAATGGAAGAAGATTGGGTAGGAATGTACACTTTGAAGACCAGGAACAAAATAGACAGGCCAACACTCAGGGTTTTCAAAAACCCAGAGGTCGAGGCAGACCCAGAGGATGGTGTCAAGATCAGTCCCCCCGGATTACTCACACAGGGGCAAGGGATGGTACGAACAAAATGCCCCAGAAAATGTAAATATCTATGAGAGAACAAAAGCCCACTAAAAGAACCTGAATAATCCTTGGTGGTCAACCTGTCAAAGATTCAACTTGCCCAAACACAGATGGGATGTACTTCAAAAGGGTCTATCATTTGACCAACTTCTAAACATCACCCGTTTCAGACGAGAATAGAGATAACTCAGTTAATGAGAAAGATCCGTTTTGAAACAATATTTCAGTACAAAGACCTATGAAGGACACAGTGATGTCACAAATTTGCACAAGTCTACTTTTTACCCCAGGCCAGGTGCAATAATGACAGAATCAATCACAATTGAAAAAGACCTACTTAAAAAACTTGAAGAAATAGAAGCTCAAGATCACAATCCTTTTTACAACCTGAGCAGAATTGAACAGGCGCACTGAGGGACCTCAAGAACAACAATAACCTTGTGATACAATCAGCGGACAAGGGAGGAGCGACAGTCGTTATGGATAATGAAGAAGATCGAAAAATGGTTGACATGTTAGTCAATGACACCACCACATATAGAATACTAGGGCATGATCCCACAAACAACCCGAGGAACATCATCAATCCCATAATAGAAGAAGCATTGTCAGAAGGACAGATAACCCAAAGAGAAGCAGACTTTCTAAGTCTGAAATACCTGAGATGCCCTTCTTTCTACGCCCTCCCCAAGAGACAAAAGAGGACCACACCACCACAAGGCCGCCAGATTGTGTCTGGAATCGGATCCATATTAGAACCACTGTCTCGGTTTGTAGACTTCTTTATTAAAAATGAGGTGATCAAAATGCCGTCATATATAAAAGACACAACAGCGATACTCACATATCTTGCAGATATGACCTTAATCAACAACAATACGTTAATAGTCACCATGGACATAGAATTGCTGTATTCTAAAATTCTGCTGGGCAAAACACTAAGCGTTATCGAAAAAGTGTTACAAGAGATGGTACCTAGAGTCAAGATGCCATTACACTAATAATGCAGCAGGCTGAGTTAGCCCTCACGAAAAATGTCTTTGTGGTAGTGGACAGATATTACTAGCAAATAGCTGGAACAGCGATGGGTGCGAGATTCACAGCACCCCTAGCTAATCTCTATATAGCAGACTTTGAGAAACGGACTGTATACCATCAATCAAATCCATTTCTGACGAACATCTTAAGTTGGATGCGCTACATAGATGATGTGCTGATGTTCTTTGAAGCAAATTGTAATTATTGTAGTTGATACTCTTATAGTGTGCAATCCTCAGAAAAGAATACAATCAATTTTCCGATATGATTTGATTTATTTATTTTGTGTGTTACCAGTTTCTTCATGTATTTGATTCATACATTTAGGTATTGCACTGTCCTTATTGTATACGTTCAGTGTGTATTGGATTCATACACATATATACAACTCCTTGTTGTCACTAGTTGAATAATCTCCCACTTTCAGTTAATATATTTTTCTTGTGTTGGATATATGCACATATATACAATTCCATACTGGTTGAACAATCTTATATATATCACCTTGAGAGCCACAAAGAGGGTCTGAATTAAGAGATATGTTGGCAAACCCTGGCCACGTTATAGACAATACTGAACATATTTCAAGGTTATCACTTTTAGATTTCATAATGGGCGGAGTCCAATGTGATGACAAGACACCAATAACACAAGTTGGGCATCTTTGGCATCAACCAGAACAAGGGAGCTTTACGTAAGCAGATGCATTGATCCGCATAAAATTAAGAGACTGACTGCCTTACAGAATGCAGAATATTATAAAACTATATCTCACTTAGGGTGGGGATCAGAACACAAATTAAGAAACTAAGAGGGTCCATTAAAGACATCTGAAAGACCCTATGTTATACTGTAGCATGCAATTGGGCTGCAGCACATGAACAGAAGCATTGAGAAAGCTGAGAATTCAATAGGACTAACTATCAATATGCACAATAAATATCCAGCAAGGTTTGGAATGTCTGATCGCACATGCTGCTTAACTTGTGCAAACAACTAGATATGCATGCATGCATTGTGGCCACTATGCAACAGAGATGACGTTGCATAGCAGAGTCACATGATGGGCATAGCACGTGTACACGCAGGATTGTAAATGGCATTAACATGCGCCAATAACCAATCCTATTATGACTGTATACTTGTTTGGATTGTTGATGTTTAAAACACGAGAATTAATGAGTGTAAAAAAGGATCAGTCACGTGACTCAACATATTCGCATGATTTCTAATACTTCTGCCCACGCCGGAACGAACCCTGTTCATATTGTGAATGAATAGGGCAGAGTCTAGGCGAGGCGAGCGAGAAGAACAGTTGCAAGAAAAGAAGGTGAGTGACTCGAAATTAGTAAACTACACATATCCCAACCAAGTTACAACTAGGAGACCATAATGTGTGAACATAGTGGAGATTGCGAATCACCGTAAAAAACACATAATCGTATAACTCCATAAAAGCGGAACTTTCAATACAAGCACTGTGGGAATAAGCAGCGGAGGGGGATGCACTGAGTACCAAAGCATTCAGGCTCGAATAATATACAGGACAAATAGTTATGTGGGGCAGATGGAATAGAGTTTGGCTAACCTCTCTCACCAAAGGGTTAGAGATACCTACCCACACACACCATACAGGCAAATGTGCTTAGCAAAATGAAGCCAAATTTAACTTTTGATATGGGGTAATCAACAGACATGTTCTCTGCCTTACATTTAGGTTCCTCTGAGCGAAGTTAGAGCTATTCACCCACCAATATGCTATTACCCAGATAAGAAACAGAAGTCAACATAAGAAGGTGAAGACCATGAGTTGGTAAGCAGTGCCATGTGATGTGACTAGTAAGTCATCAGATAACTATACATAACATCTGGTATTTGGAGTAGGGACAAGCTTGTTTTGTGAGTTTGCCCACAGATAAATCGGGTAGGGTGAGAAGCCCCACAAGGACACAACATAAAAAGAAAAAAGAAGATGAAATAAAGATAACAAAAGACAATATGAGATAAACACCAAGCAGCGGTAAGTAAGCTCAAATCTAGAATAATTGATGTTCGAGACAGATGAAGGACTATATAATGATGGTTTCTACATATATGTTCCCTTTTAGGGTGGACACATATTAAGACGGGTGTATAAAGAAAGAAGAGACACACTCCCCAAACAAGAAGATGGTAACCGAGAAAAGAATGAAGATGTTCTCTTTTTTATAAAAATTGTATACATTGACTAGGCACATCAGGGATAAGTCCTGAAGGAAGCAACCATTTACACCAATTCCGCTGAAACCGGTCGACTACTAAGATTCAGGGTGATGACCTGACCCACAAGACACTTTTGATCAGCTCAGATTAATTAAATCATTTTAAACGATTGACTAAATCTCTTACAAATAAAGTGGCGATAACAGATCCACATCTTCAATCGTCTAATAAAATTGTTTTTAGTTGGTAATTCACGTTGGTAAGTCACACTAAGAGGAAGTGATTAAAAAATTAGAGTTTGACTTCCAAAAGTGTACATCAATTATAGATGTTAGCAAAAGCAGTGAGAGAGGGAAGGGCCAGTCTCGTTGTCTATCCCCTAACCTCGATAGGTGGCACACGAGCAAACACTAGGGAGAGCACATCCACGTGAGGGATAGGCATTCTCTTTGCAGGAATATTTAGTAAAGAATAGGGCTTTTTAGATATAGAAGTTAAAATTAAATATTTTCTGTCTGTTTTGTGATATAAAGATACAGGGCACCAGGCAGAATTTGCTTGCCCATAGACTTTTGTGATAAAACAATGCTTCAGTAACATGCATCCAGTTGTCAGTGTGCATTGTAGGAGTTTCAGTGCAGCTTTGTTAGTCAGAGAAGTGATTTTAAAAGTGACAGAATGAAAGAAGAAATAATAGTTTGTACATTATAATGGGTGATATGGGCAAGCATGCATATCGTGGTAATATATTGAAGTTTCACATAGGATCTAGCACTTAAACATGTTGTGGAAATGTTGCCAATGTGTTTTCTTTCTTTATTTTAACAAAGTAATCATAGAGAGTGCTGCTAAAATTGAAATATGTGTTTTGAAACGGTTATGAAAGTGCTCAAACTTGCTAAGCACACAGCATTGTAAGTAACTGCCACTTGATGTCAGGAGATGCGACACATAAGAGTAGGTTATGCAGGGTAAGTAGCAGAAACTCTGTTCATATGCATTTGTAAACGAGTTGCAAATGTACTTTACAAAATATATACATACAAGTAGTTTGTGTTGATGGCTGCACATGTGGATGAATGTGGAAGAATACATCTTGGATAGTTTTACAGTAGTTTTTGATGCAGGTGCTTGGGAGTGGTCTTGGGAGGATAGCTCAGGGGCAACTTCCCACCTTGGAAGCATGATGACACGGAGCAACCCAGGTTCAAACCCTGGGTCCGCGCTTAGAAACCTCTGGGTATTAAGTGCGTTATAAAATGGGAAACCTGTACTCTGATGTTGAACAGTACATCTGAAGTGTTGAACTGAGATGACAGTTAGATGTGATTGGATGTGATTGGTGGATGGGTGTGTTACTGCTTAACAGTAGCCAATAAGGTAGTAGTGCAAGTAGTGCAAAGAATGAAGTAGAAAGGGAAGAAGGGCTGCCCTGTGGCTGCCCTGTGGCACTGTGGTAGCCCATGGATAGTGCATGCCACATCCGGGTCTTCACAGCATGCCTGCCATGAAAATGGGACTGTGGGGATTAGCCAATCGGGGATTAGCCAATCGGGTGTTCAAGTTGTGCTTTTTAGGAAGTGAAAATACTTTTTTTCATTCCTGTGTGTTGTGAAGATGGCTGTGGTTGCAGAGATGGAGAGATTCAGTGTGTGGATGGTTGGAGATTGTTTTACGGCTGATCTGCAGAGGTATGCAGAGATAAGTGGCATTTCTACCACCCTTGGATTTGAGATATTGGAGGCTTTGTGGTGTGCCTGGCCACAATTTGCAAGGTGTGCTTGCACTTTGTCAAGAAATGACTGCTATCAATATCCGAGATCTTCTTGTGGTGCACTGTGGAGGACTGCATTTGGGGTACATCAGTGCAGTAAGTTTGCAGAGTGCACTGAAGGACTTGATAAAGGCACTGATGCTGCTTTTTCCATGTGCAAAGGTACTGTTTTCACGCATAGTTCCTAGAGCACCATGGAACTGCCCCAATGTCTTCTGTCCTCAGAAAGATGCAGGGAGTTGTATTTTGAACAGAGGCATATATTTTTTTTGTGTTGTGTTGGGATGTTCTCTTTTGAGAATGAGAACAATGATTCAGAGTGGGTGAATGTTTTCACTGCAGATGGCATTTATTTGTCAAACATTGGGAATGCTATTTTCCTTTACAATGTAAGGAATGCTCTGAAGAGTTTCTTGTATGCCTGTAAGGCAAAGAAAACAAGAGAAAAGCCAACAAATAGAGCACCTTCTAAAAAAGAAGCCACCACTAAATCTCCTACCCTGGTTTAAATTTCTCTGCCCACCACCTTGAATTGGACGATGTATCCGCAGACACTGCGGTAGTCTGTGGATACCATGTGCCACATATGGGACTTTTGAGGATGGCAAGCATGGACATGGGACTGTGTAGCCCAGGGGATTGGCCAATAAGGTTTCCTGGGTGTGGTATGCAAGGAGAGAGTGTGGCAGAAGGTCTGTTTGCTTAGAGGAGTGCAGATGGCTGTGGCTATGTCTTTCAGGAGGCAGAGTGTGTGGATTTTGGGGGACTCGTGGATCCATTGGTTTCAGGTGTATGCAGAACAGTGTGGAGTGGCTGCGCATCTTGGATTTGATCATGTTGATGTGCAGTGGTATGGAGTGTGTGACATGAAGTGGGTGGACTTGCTCCCACTTTGTGCCACTTTGGTCACCAACAATAATAATGGCCGGATTCTGGAGCGTTACGCTCCAACATCCGGCCATTATTATTGTTCATTGTGGAGGGAACAGTTTAGGCCATGTAACTGGAATTTCACAGCTTTTTGCAATGAAGGAGGCATTTGGGAAAATGATGGACATGTTTTCTTGCATTGCCCATTGACAGATGTCGCTGCGCTCCAGTTCAAATGGAGCAAATTTGGTTTGCAAATGGAGAAAGCAAAGGCTCAATGTCAACAAGCCTGTTTGTGCATTTTTGGGTGATGTTTACAGGACATCTTTCCACAATGAAAACATTACATTTCACAGCACCAGGATTTTTCGCAGGGATGGAGTACATCTTACTGATGCTGGTAATCAGCTTTTCTTGCAAAATATCCTAAATGCTTTGCAGCCCTTTTTGCAAATACAGTAAGCATTTTTCAGTAGGGGTTGCCTACTTTTCTCTAAAATTTGAAAAAAACCTTCCAAAAACAAAAAAACAAAAAGGCTCTTTTCAGAGCACCAATTTCTCCTGCAAAAGAGTGCAATGGTTTAGATGCTGCCACCACCCACAATTTTTTTATTTCAGCAGACTACCGCACTGCCCGCAAACTTTGCAGGCTGCCCAGTGGCCTGCATTGGTACTTCTATTTTTGAACTGTGAAAGGTGGTTCTGAAAAGAATGGTTTTATTTTTTATTTTTTGTTTTATGATTTTTTTTTGCCTTTTTTAAACAGGACAAACAAGGGAGGGAAGTGAAGGGAGTGTAGGGAAAGGGCACCCACCTCAGGGACAATCATTTATGTCCTGGGTGTTAGTCTTAGCAGTGCAATGTGGTGGTGCATGTTATGGTTGCTAAGCTTACCATAACTGGTGAATTTCTCTGGTTTTTCGATTTTACTTGTAACCATAATATCCCTTTAACAAAGTTTTTCTACTGAATGAGATAGGTTTTTATTAGTGCAACTTAACCATAACGTCGATCAAATTCAGTGAAACATCTTTGTTAAAGGGACATTATGGTTCAGTTGCCCTAAGAAAAACCTATAAAATTCAGTGCACTAATAACAACCTATCCATATTATGGTTACATGTAAAACTGAAAAACCCCAGAAATTTGCCAGTTATGGTAAGCTAAGCCACCATAACTCACGCCACCTCAAAGCACTGCTAAGACTAACACCCAGGAGGCTACTCTTTGAAAAGGTGAGTGTAAGGGTACTGCAGTTTGAGTGTGCACGTGAGTAAAGTAAGTTAGTGTAAGGAGTGAAAGTGAAGTGGTTGCTACAAAGTTGAAGGAAGGAGTTTGAGTAGTACTGATGGGAGGAGAGTGGTAGTGGTGGCATGAGTGTAGTAGTGGTAGGACGAGAGTAGTTATGCAAGAGGGGGGAGAGTAGTGTAACTGAATTGGAGTGGAAGAAGTGGTAACATCAAAAGAATAGGGAGCTAGAAGGAATGAAACATTGGAGGGACAAAAACGTGTGGGAGGAGGGGTATAGTAGCAAGAGTAGAAAGGAAGAGGTGAGTGTGGGTGTGAATGAACCCACCTGACAAAGTAAGTGCAAGGCCCAATACCAAACACCATCAGATTACTAACCTTTCGACATAGCAGGGACATCTATTAAATCCCTATGGGAGTTGAGATAGAGTTGAGATAGCCAGCATATTAAGGTTACATCACCAGTATAAGATAAGATCATAGACATTAGGGTTTACCATTCAAAAGGCACTAACCTGGGGTTATGGATGCCTGTGTTAGGGTGGGCGTTCAAGGGAGATGCTTAGGAAGGGATGGCCCTATGGCCTACAAAGTACTAATAAAAACTGTTCAACAACCCTGGGCTCTCAAACTGATTTGTGTCCCACCTGTGACACTGTCATAAAATGGAATTCCCCTAATGTGCTTGCTGAGGGAACTGTTAGGCAGTTTCACTCCTCTTCCTTTCGATTCCAAACCTAATGATGTTGATGCTGTGTCACAGACAAAATAGATAATTACAGTGATGACATTGCCCATTATCAGCCTAGAAGAGATTGTGTAGTGATGGTTTGAAACAAGTTAGACTGTTTAAGCTGTTGCTCTGCCTGTAACTGTAACCTCCAGACATTGCAACCAGCTTAGTATAGATGTAATATTGATGTTTTTTTCTTCTGACTCAGAGTTTGTTTGTTTATTTATTTGTAAACAAAAGAGTGTGTGCATCAAGAAACTCCCGTCACCATGTGTGCTCCCACTTTCTCTGCAGTGCATGCACCACACAATGTGTTTGCATCTAATCTGGTCAGGAGGAGTTCACACACAATTAGGTGTGGGTCTGTCATGAATCTTGAAATCTAGGAAACCTCTGACCAGACCTGCTGCACAGCCCCTCATTACTTTGAAATCTTACGCTTCCCTACCCCTTACGAAAACGAAATATCCATCAATAACTTTGTCCACCAATTTGGAAATCATATGTGCAAGGAACAGGGATCACAACTTAACAGACGCAGAAATATTAGAAGGTGATTTATCAACATCCATTACCCAGGAACCACCAAATTCAGTGAATGGTGGAATGGATTTAACAGATACTGAGAGGATGAATAAACATCCTTCTGTTCCCATGGGTGTGGAGGTAGTGACTCCTCCTAATTTGAATGAATGACACGTGAGGGAAGTATTGGACATTTCAGTGACCCGGGTACATTTTCCCCTATAAACACCTTTAACTGTTCTTAAAGGGACTCTTCCTATTCAAGCCAAAGCGCTGGTGTCCTTTGCTGTTCAACCAACTTCATCCGAAATGGTATTGACTCCTCAGAAGCATATAACTGAGATGCCCTGTTCTAAGTGCTGAAGCAATGTACCCTTTAACTGCTTGGTTGATGAGGGACATTGCCCTTATCTAAGAGAGACTTGATCAAAAGGCTAAATTCATCAAACTTGATCCCACGTTTAATTCACCAGACCTTTCTATGTCACACCAACAAAAAGACGCTCCTTATGGTCAATGTAAAACAATGTCTCAAGTATCCTTAGGAGAGGACGTGAGGGCCAATGTTAGATCAATGGAAATTGAGATAATACCTAGTACTCATCCCAGGATGATTTAATTTTCATCGGAACATGTAATTGACTCTGCTAAGATTCAACCAATGTACTCTTCCCTATCCTTCCCGTCCCTCGATTAGTCTATTTTGTCACCTAAAACTATCCAAGGTCCACCGAATCATCTCAATTCCATCGCATTTCAAATGCATTGTAGTGTCATGTCTGCTTTAACCATCTCTCTGGTGCCATTCTTAAAACTGTACAAAACAGTGAACGAAAACATCAAAGATCAGCCGACTCCATTAGCCATGATCCACTCTAAAATGATATGTATAGAATGCAAACAAGAGTGGACCATGGAGCAGCAATTTCCGCCCAGCTACCAAAGAAACTCCAGGAAACCCTTGAACTGGAACGTGCAGGTAAAAAAGTATAATAGCCTCACTGCTGGAGATTTTACAGGTAATAAGTTAAATAAACATTTTTTTAAAACTGATTAAAAAATCAATTTAGAAAAAACTCACTGTGACCGCACAGAGTGGTCTTTCTGAATCGAACAGTCAGCCCATGCGATCCACACAAGTGCGCGCAGGGGCTGCAGGCATGGCGAGATCCAGAGGAGGTGTCGATGGATTGTCAGGTGATGGGGGAGTGTGTGTGTGTGTGTGTGTATGTGTGTGTGTATGTGTGTGTGTAAACAAACAAATGTATGAGAACATGAAGGTTCGGGGTGAAATGAAACGTTGTGTGTTTATCTGGTGGGGGGAGGCAGTAGGTGGTGAAGGAGGGTTTGGAGGTTGAAACCCACTAAATAAAAATAAAAACATAGCTATGTGCATTTTCACCATTTTACATGGAAGAAATCGATCATGATTAAAGACCTGTGATATCTAAGCATTAACCATCTGATCGCAATTTAAAATCCAAAATAAAAGTAAGTGACTTAAATAGTCCTTCATTGGCTGAACCACCTAGTTTAACAGATCAAACTTCTCAGCATCTTGTCAAACGGAATTGCAACCGCAAAACAGAAGGACATTAGTTGCTGAAAAAAGAATATTGTAATCCAGCGGTAATTTCAATGGAAACAGATGTACCTAACTTTGCTATCACAGTTGCAGAAGGATTGCTCTCTATTTATAGGACATCAGAGAGAAGCTGTGAAGATACAGCTTTACCAGTGGACTCTTTTTCCAATTTTCCAAAAGAGAAAGAAAAGAAAATTGCTTGACAACAGTACTAAAGATGGACTGCAAACAAAAAAGCCAAAACATATTCAACAACTGAAAAGAGGGAAATTACACAAGGAATGTCCTGCGTAATCTATCAGTTCCTCTGTTTTGAATCTTTTCTACAGCCACAAAAAGAAGCTAACGAGTGATGAAGCAGACATGAAGCATGATTTCGAGGAAGTCGATGTCCTGGGTTTTTCCATCTACATGATGGATGATGGCTGGGAGACTGGGGAATGTTTGGAAGAGGAAGCACAACATCCACACTTGATTGAGATAGTGACAGATCAAAATAAAAAGGAATTTTCATTACTTGATAACAGTGCACTGGTTCTTACTTTGGCAGAAAAACAAATGGCTGCCGATCTGAGATCAAAAAATGTGTACAGCCATCCTAACCCAAAATCTTCAATTGACAGGCTTATGGGGACAATGCCCTGCTTTTGGAGGGTTTGCTACCAGCTGGAGATGGTTTGATTCTAAATTGTTTTAATGTATTGAGATTATTCCATCATATCCCTTTATTTCAATTTATTAATACAGAGGTTATAAACATTGTTGAATGTGTGAAAGAACTACAATTAGAAAAAGTGATTATTCATTTAAAATCTAGAAAGATCAAATCATCCTTACATGGAATTGCCCACCTGTTTCTCCCTTTGGGTTGAGAAATTGGTGAATCTTGATTAACATGAGACCAACTACATTAAACCAGCAAGGATCTAATGAATCTACTATGAAAAATAAATGATCAAAATTAACAACTACCTCCGGGTTAACCGATGGGTTTGCAGTAAACTCACAAACTATGAACTTTGATAAAGACTTGTACGTTCCCAACATAAACCTAAAGTGCACTTAAAGGTCATTTTTAATTGTTTAAACAGACTAGATGGCAAGGTCAGAGAAGATGCAAGAAATCTAAACAGTTCATTTGCCCCTGTTTAGTGGTCCTGGATGGAAGCGTCCCTCGCCCAATCTAACAAATAACATCAAGAGGTACCAAGCGGATGAAACTGGGTAATAGGTGCATGGAATACATGGGGTTTTGCTCATTTGTTCACTGATGGTGTGAAAAAGTTGATGTGTTATGTCTGCAGAAACCGTGGCTGCAATTAAACCCTATTTTGGATGGCTACAGTTCACACCTCAACACAGCATAAAGGGATTTAGGGCTAGACTCTCTTCAGGACTCCTCACCTTTGTGAGATACAGGCTGTGGCTGACTGTGGTTTCAACTTGGAATCTAAATCCTTTTGTACAAGTGATCTTACTGGATTTCAATCAGGGGGTTTCCAGGAATCCATAATCTGGGCTTATTCTTAATGTGTATTGGAATCCTGACGCCATAGCGTCCAACACATTTGTTGATTCAGTGATGGACATTGCTGTGAATTATAGTACACGTTCAAAGGCCCCACATATAGTTATATGTGTGGATCTGAATATTCCCTGTATCGATAAAAAAGGTGAGATTACCATGGATTTAAAACATTCTATTAGTAAGGGTCATGAAAGCGCAGCGAGATGGACCAAGGCAATGAAGATGAGAGATTTCTACATGCTTAATGGTCAAACCAAGGGGGATTTTCCAGGCAATATTACCTGGTCAAATGGTGTTCAATCCAGAGTTTAAGACTACTTCTTTTATTCTGGAAACATGATCAATAACGTTACAACTTCAGAGGTGATGCAAATTGAAAAGAGTGGCCATTCCCTCTTAAAGCTGATGTGGGGTACAAACAAAAGGTTTAAAAAAAATAGCTAGTAAACTTGAAAATTTCACAAGGTAGGAATCAGTTGCGTAATAAGCTTCTTGATTTAGCTAATTGTCTAAATACAACAAAAACCTGGAAAGACAACTAGATGTGAACTACGTGCCGCTACTGCTTGACATCATCATGACTGATAGAAGGGGAAAGAACCAATTTTCTCCCCCAAACATAGTCATGGTTAAGTGATTGTATTGGGAAAAAACAGGTATGGAAAGATGTGTGAGTAATTAACCAAATAGAGAACAATTGGAGAATAGAACTGCTTAGGAAAAGGAAACAGACATATACAAACTGGTTGATTCGTCATAGAGTTCAAATGTTAAAGAACGAAGTTGAATTTATGCTAAATGCAATAAAGAAAAAAGATTCAAGACATATTTGGAATATGATTAATAATCAAACTTCTCCTCAATCAGCACTGTGGACAAATGTGGTTGCAGAGGAGGACTGGATTACATTTTAGGGAAAACTGTTTGGTCCTGAAGGTGTGTTCGAGAAATCGACATCAAAATAAATCTACAATGGCATGGTCTTTTTCACTAGATTTTACTGATCTAGAAATGCTAATTAAAAAATCAAACCCATTGAGAGCCCTGGGTCTAGACGTCTCATGAACAACATGATTAACTAGGCCACAGAAGTGGATCCCTTTCTTTTATTGTCAAACATTTTAATCAGGTGATGAGATTAGGAGACGTGGCTCACTCTTGGAGGCTGGCTATAGTAATTCCCATATTCAAGAAGGGCAATAGGGCAGATCCTACCAACTATCACCTTATTGCCCTGATGGATGTTTTGGGTAAGCTATTTGCCGCAGTAATCCCAACACACCTGCAGAAGTGGGTAAGTCGTATGGGTAGGCCGAGATTTTCACCAAACAGGTTTTGTAAAGGGTGTGGGAACTGACTTGCACTTGTTTCTGTTGGACCTCTTGAAAACAAAAGCAATAAAAAGTGGTTAAAAAATGTGGTTGGCCTTTATTGACTTGAAAAAATCCTTTGACAGCATTGACAGCCAAATCGTGTGGTCTAAGCTGAAGGCTTGGGACTGTCCACTTGACTTACGGATGTCAATCAAGGCCTTATATACCTCAACACAGGTTAAAATCAGATTAGACTCCATGTACCACTGACCAAGGAGATCAGTACCAAGTAATGATGCACATTGCCTCCACTTGTTTTTAATGTATTTGTATCTGACCTGCACGAAACTCTGGAACTAGTTAGGGCCTTCCCCCTAAAATCAATGGTCAGGACTTGCCCTGGATTCTTTATGCGGACGTCCTCGTCCTGATTGATTCGACTCGTATAGGTTTAAAGTGAAGGCTAACTTGTTACAGGAATATGCAGTTAAAAACAGATTTGAAATAAATACAAACAAAACAAACATCTTGATTCTACGCTCGATGAGGGTGTAAGCAAATATGTCCCTTCAGGTGATATTTGGGTTGAGATGAACTTACACAAGTAAACACAATGATTTACTTGGGTTCATGCAGAAATTCCAGCAAAAACGACAAGACTCATCAAATGGAATTAAAAATACAAATAAAAAGTCACTGCTCAAGGAATATTGATGCATAGCAAATACGGAACATGTTCTGTTCTCTCTTTGCTGACTTTTTATAAATCAAAAGTGATTCCCATTTAAAGTTATGTTTTGGAGGCCTTTTTAATTACTTCCTGGAATACTTTGCCATCATTAGAGGGTGCTTTTTGGAGCAGGGTACTGCAGTTACCAAGGAGGGACACTACATCTGTTATTAGGCATGAACTAGGTCTAATATCACTTTAAGCAGTACCGGTATGGAAGGCCCTCTACTTGTACCGCAAGAGTACTATGCCCAACCACCACCCTTCCATATCAGATATTGAACACCGATATTGGGAGGGGTAATACTGACCTGCTTGAGCAATGGAAATCAGGATGTTTGGCCTTTTTAGAGCATATGGGAACTAAACAGGAAATGCTTGTGCCAAAATGTAGGGGGCGGTAAAGAGGAAACTATGGCAACAGGATTGGATGTTGACATTTGAGACTAAAACAAACATAGGTTGTATGCAGATTTAAGAATGGAAACTCGGGCATACAACAGTCTTCCAAAATATCTAACCAGATTCCCCAGTCCTCTGCATAGATATAAATTCATCAGATTTCGCATGAATATATATCCTACAAAGCAAATCCTTTGGGCTTACAAACTGGAAGTAGTTGACCCTAGATGTAGAATTTGTGCAGTTGAGGGGAAAATGGAAACCATGAGACACATTTTATTGTTTTGTACTGGTTTGACCACATTGAGAACTAGATAAGTTGGGAAGTTCGTGGAAAGACAATACCACAACAATGAGGAATGTTGGTCTTTATTTTTAAATGGAGGAAACTGTTCTATGACTTTTGGTATGATAATATGTTTTAAATTAAGCTTTTTATCAGTAAAACAGCATGAATTGAAGGAACTATGCATCAAAGCTTTTTAGATTTTGAATTGATGCATACTTGAATGATAGATTTTTAGATTGTATATGAATTGGAAACAAGTATTTAGATGATGAAATTATGCTTATTTTGTGTGTGATGGTTTTGACAAAGGTTTGTAATAAACCAAATGTCTTAGTAAAAATATAAATACCTGCCCTCAATGTCTATATGAAATGCAATGCAAGCTTTATGACTGATAAAAAGTGTTTTTTCATAGAGGCCACTTGAAGTGGACTGCATCTAATACAGTGTGGAGTAGGTTGGCAACTTTTCCTTGAAGCCTCCCTGACAATCCTGTCCAAGAGGCTGCTCTTCTTCCCACCATCCATAGTTATGAGCTAGCAATTGAAAGGCCCCAGAATAAGATTAAAAACATCGATACAAGGCCTCAGGTGTAAGGGGGAGGTGGAGCAACATTGAAGGTGGTGATTATCCAAACTCCCATCCAGCAGCGGCTTGCTATGTGTGGTTCTACTGAAGGTATGCTTGAACACCTTCCATGGTCGCAAGTGAAATGGAGAGCAGGAGGCAAGGTACATTTCAACTATATAATAAAGCGATTGGCATTGCCACACTATAGCAGTAAGTACAAAGGATATAGACCTTATGAGTTGAATGAATGTTTACATTTCAAAAATATATGTTCATGTATTGCTTTATGGTATGCTATGGCACATTCTATCAGGTTGTATAGTAGCATGAAGAGCTTTGTTTGGACTGACTATTAATTTGGACTAATGAAAGACACGTAGTCGTATAACGCTTTTGGTGGCGAAATTAAAGCACACAACGCAGTCATTGATAGACACACCAGACACACTGCCAACTACTCCATAAAGCGTCAGACAAATAGATTGGCAAGCTTACTTAACAACTAATGCATGCAAGAAAAAATGATCAGAGAGTTGCTTTCTTCTAATTACATACACATAGAAAATGTATATGTATACTCAACAAATACATTATTTAAAATACTCAAACCCATTGCTCAGGTGTGTGTCTGGATTTATGGTATTTCCATCTAATGCCATTGCATCTAATGCCATTCCATAAAAATGTTTCCATCTAAAAACTTTGCATCTAATGCATTTTTATTTTCTTTTTGGGGGGTGGAGGCCCCCCAACCCCTGTTTTTTCTACCCTTTATAATGCAACTCAACAAAAATTCTCTTTACCCCCCAAAAAATGCATTAGATCCAAAGTTTTTATATGGAAAAAATTTGATGGAGTGGCATTAGATGCAATGGCATTAGATGGAAAGACCAGATACTATGTGGCTGGTCTCCGTTCTCCGGCAATGATGCATGCACGAATGTGTATGTGGATTAGTCATCCTCGTGTCAGGGTTCTCACAGCTACCTCCATAACCTGTAAATTGGAAGAGAACTCTCCTGGATTTTACTGAGGTTGTGTCTGCTGATGTAGCCACCACTCAAAATGTAACTTCTGGACACAGTCTTTCAAGGTGGCACATGTGCAGTAGATAACCACACCTTTAGGGACAGTGAATATATCTGACAACATCGCAGAAGGTGATCGAAATATGTAGTAAAATCACTATCTGCTGGGGATGTTTGTGTGAAAAAAAAAAAGGATTGTGGGCAAACAGACTCAATTGACCAATGCAAAATATTGTTTTGAACTGATGGCTTCCAGAAAAGTAAATATCAAGCAAAAAGAGCATTGGTGGATCAACGGGTCTATAATGTGGCAATATTTACCCACTATAGGACGCCCGCTTTCTGGTATTGGTTGTCTAGAAGAGATGTAACTGGAGACTAACTGTGATGAAATGTTTGACATATTACTATTGGTGTCCTTTTGGGATGAAAACAGTACACCTTCGCCATATTGCCCTATCCCAATATGCATGCCATGTTTCAAGTACCTACTGTCTAGTACAAGTTTATTGATGGCTCACTTTATGGCGTCTGAAGCAGTCAATTGAGGAAACAACAATAATAATTAAAAGGAGAGATTCATGGATGAAGACCATGATTCTGTGAAAGAACTTTCCAAATACTATCATATCAAAATGTACTATTAATAGCGTGCAAGCAGAGTGTTTATTAAATGGATTAAACAAGTTAAAAGAAGGCCACGGTTGATGATGGTAATCGGCAATCATGGCAACCTACGGACAGTCTAGGCAATAGCTAAAAGGATCCTGTGAACGTTCAGGTGCCTGAGAATGGAGCATTGCAATGGAGATTTGCAAACGCCTTTTCAATGGGAAACACACATTTAAAGAAATCATGCCCTGTATGTTCTGCTGGCTAGGCAGGTGCTTTGAACCATAGTTAAGGACAATTATACACCTATTGGTGAAATAACAGACAACGTCTCACAGGTATGTATAAGACAAGAATCAGTAATGTTTTGGGGGCAAAATAGTGACGAGTTCTCAATAAAATATCAGTTTAGGGAAATAAAAATAAAAAAGAGTGCTCTGTCTGAATGTCGCTGTCAAGCACAGCACGGATTTATCCTTCTTCCAGATCCCATTTGTTCTATCAATTGCAGCTTTTAGTACATGAAAGGTCTCAGGTGGGTGTATGTAATACACACTGTTCATTTTCGCTCCTTTAGTGATATGATACAATGAAACAAGGGCGTACTACGTGTCCCCGCATATCTCGCATGGTTTTGTAATAAGCATCATCCGGTGCTATCACTCTCAAACTGCACCTCTGACTTTTTGGCAGGATTATGTCATTATTGATTTTTTGTCACTTAAGCGCTTCACATTTTCTAAGTGCATCTTATTTTCAACACCATTAAAATCAAACAGTGGAAACGCCAGCCATTCATCGCTCCTGTAAACAGCAACCTATGATTTTTGCCAGACGGTTATGGATTTCAAGTTTCCTTTATTCCAAGAAAGCATTTTTGGTTAACAAAAAACATAACAGGGTGCAGAAATTCATGATGAAGTTCTCTTTCTGTGTTGCTGTGTTACTATATATATATATATATATATATTTATTTATTTTTTTAAAATATTTTTTACATTTATAAAGCGCTCACACAGCCGCAGGCATCGAGGCGCTGTTACAAGAATTGTTTGTTTTTCTTAGTTGCGTAATTGTGTTTTTTTTTTGTCTTAGTTACGTATTTATAACGTAACTAAGAAAATATATATATAAATAAATAATCACACACACACGCACGCATGGATAGCATGCTCTTTTTTGCCATGCCATCTGAGAACATACAGAGAATTTAAGAAATGTGCATTTCTCAAAATAGTGATGTATTTGCAGATGACTTTTCATCAGATAAAATATTATCAGGCCGATTCATGGAAATAATGTGCGCGGAAAAACCGGCGCACGCGTGCGAAAACGTGCGATTCGCAGTGGCACAGAAAAAATCGCAGAAAATCGCACAGAAAACAGCGCACATCCATTCATGGAAGCACGGGCACGCGTGAAATGTGGGATGTGCGCTGAGAAAGTGCGCGGCGCACGCTGGCGCACAGGTCATCGAACACCGTGCGATAAGGCCACAGCGAATTCGCACATAGCGCGGCGCACAGAACAAAAGTAGGCGTAACACGGGGCGTCACATGCAGAATGGGGAACAACTCGTGAAAATGTGGGCGTCACGGGGGAAGTACAGGAGGCAAGTGCGCAGAACGCCCACACGCTCACCTACAACACGTATTCATGGAATCGAATCGGGAAAAACAGCGCACGGCCAAAGACGCGCACAGGCCCATACCCGTACGCCACAGAAAGCAGGCGGTAGCGTCCCAATACATGTGCGCCAAAATGTGCGCTTAAAAAATACCGTATACACAGCTCAGCGATTGTGCCTGGGGGAGCGTGTGCGTGCATTCCAGGGGTGCGCACGAATTCATACACGCGTTTTGGCTGGGTGCGTGTACATCAGGGGTGCGCAAGAAGTTTCACATGCGTGTTGGCTGGGTGCGTGTATATCAGGGGTGCGCGAGAAGTTTCACATGCGTTTTGGCTGGGTGCGTGTATAACAGGGGTGCGCGAGAAGTTACACACGCGTTTTGGCTGGGTGCGTGTACATCAGGGGTGCGCAAGAAGTTTCACACGCGTTTTGGCTGGGTGCGTGTATATCAGGGGTGCGCGAGAAGTTTCACATGCGTTTTGGCTGGGTGCGTGTATAACAGACGCGAGAAGTTACAGACGTTACAGAAGTTACAGACGCGGGGCCTGGGGGAGCGGGGTGCGTGTATTCCAGGGGCCTGCGGGTGGTTTCACACGCGATGGGGCCTGGGGGAGCGGGTGCGTGTATTCCAGGGGCCTGCGGGTGGTTTCACACGCGATGGGGCCTGGGGGAGTGGGGTGCGTGTATTCCAGGGGCCTGCGGGTGGTTTCACACGCGATGGGGCCTGGGGGAGCGGGGTGCGTGTATTCCAGGGGCCTGCGGGTGGTTTCACACGCGATGGGGCCTGGGGGAGCGGGTGCGTGTATTCCAGGGGCCTGCGGGTGGTTTCACACGCGATGGGGCCTGGGGGAGCGGGTGCGTGTATTCCAGGGGCCTGCGGGTGGTTTCACACGCGATGGGGCCTGGGGGAGCGGGGTGCGTGTATTCCAGGGGCTCGCGGGTGTTTCTACACGCGATCGGGCCTGGGGGGAGCGGGGTACCACTCACCGTCTGCCTTGCATGTAGAAGAACGCGTAGCCAACACCCGCTGCGAAGTAATAGCGAGTGAACCCCAACGGATGGAAAACACACGCACCGCACGAAAAGCACGTACAGAGAAGCCCTGCCAGGGCAACGCCCGTGCGCGAAACTGCACAGACGCGCTTACGCTGTAAGGGCCTTTGGTCCAATGAAATCGCGTACGCGTGCTGACGCGCTTACGCGCTAAGGCCCTTTCCTCGAATTTCACGCTGACGTGCAGGATTTTCACATGCCAAATCACTCCGTATCAAGCTGGCCACGCGAAAACACACGGAAGACCACGCTCCTGCCCAGAAGGCCATATTACTGCCCCCCAGAGCCCCGAGCACGCTCCCACCTGCCATCTGCTGCTGCCTGACTGACTGCCTGCTGCCCACGTGCCCTGCCATTTGCTGCCTGCACATCAGCCAGGGGTGCCGTCTGGAGTACCATCTTGCTCCACAGCCCAGCCCCAGGACCCACTTGCCCACCCACTCCTGCCTCTGGGGTTGCCATGTCGGGCCCACCACCATCTGGCAGCACTGGCAACCCCCAGCTGAGGAGGCAGAGTGGCACCAGCTTCAGTGCCACCGAAGTTGGTGTCCTGGTGGAGCATGTCCTGGGGCATTATGATGCCCTCTTTGGACCAAGACGCGCCAACAGGGAAGGACGGGATAGGATCTGGGCGGACATCGTGACTGCCATCAACGAGGAGGGGGTGGCAGTCCGAAGATTCCATCATGTGAAGAAGCGCTGGGATGATTTGAGGTCCAGGACCCTCCTGAAGGCCCGGCGCCTCGTGGAGGGGGGCCGGGGCAGCATCAGTCCCATCCAGCTGAGGGTCCTGGAACGTATAGACCCAGCGCTCCACGCCCGGATCCTTCCGAGGCAGGCCTGTCTGGAGTTGAGCGGTAAGTGGTCATGCATTGATGTGTGAGACAGGGCATGTTGCAGTGTGCTGGTTGTCTGATACTTGCCTGTATGTGTGACATAGGCCATGTACGTATGTATGTATGCTGGGACATGATGGTCATGCATGTGAGACCAGTAATGTGTGAACCACATGGCTGGTGCATGTGTTCAACAGCAACATGGGGAGCTGCATGCAGAATGGACACATGAAAGCATGCCAGTCTCTGTTCCTGGACATGGGTGGTGGTGAGGGATGGGTGCTGATGGCATGTACATGTATGGTGTCCATGTCTGTGTGTCTGACCTGCGTGTCTGTGACTTGTAAATGCCATGGATGCATGACACATGTCTGTGAGAATGTTCCGAATCACTGATGCAGCCTAGAAATCCTTGTATCCACTGTGTCTGGGGTGTACGAGTCCAGATGGATGGAACTACGGTGAGGTGTGTGCATGTGATAGGCATGAGCCATGATGCATGTGAGTCTCAAGACAACATTGCATGTTTCAAGAGTCCCTCGGACATGTATGCTAATGTCCATAGCATGCGCCATGCCTGTACCTGCATGTGTTTTGCCTGCACTGACCCATGTGTTGTGGAGGGACATGTTGGGAGTGATGTATGACAGTGCCACTCTATCTGCTATTGCTTCCGGTCTAGGGAACCATTGTACAGTACCCTGATGCTTGTGTTCTATGTCTCCCTCTACACAGCGCAAGGTGAAGAAGAGGGCGGAGACGGCGCTGTGGAGCCAAGCAGCGGGGATGCCCCCACGGCTGCAGCGGAAGGGGTGGGTGAGCTCCCACAGGGGCTTGCAACGGCGGAACACGGCGTGGAGACATCCAGGTTGGTGGTTTCCACGGAGGAGGAGGAGGCCGTCACTGAGCCGCACATGGGGCCTGGTGGGGGCATCCCTGCTGGTGCAAGTGGTGCAGTCCAGGGCCAGGGGCAGGAGGCAGCACAGGTCGCCGTGGAGGTGCCTGTGTATGTCACTGTCCCTGACACTGTGACTGCATCACCATGCACCAGCAGGGATGCCCCATCCCAGGCGGACACTCTGGCGGCCCTCTCCTCCTCTGTGGAGACCATGCGCCAGTCGTGCTCCATGTTGTCTTCCGGCCCAGATGCCACCAGGGCCCCCTGTGGACCTGCCCCGACCAACGCAGCCAGCTCGGTGGGGATCCCATCCCTGCCACAGTCGGGAGTCGTAGGTTCAGCAGGGGTGGACACCCCAGCAACTGCACCCCAGCAGATGGAGGATGTGCAGGCAGCAGGAGGCAGGGCACAGGCACAGCAGCAGCAGCAGCAGCAGCAGGAAAGTGGGAGCCATGATGGCTCGGGGCCTTCGTCATCGGAGGGGCAGGCATTGGCCGGAGGGCAGGGGGACCCAGGACAGGATGTGTCTTCCGTGTGGCAGCGGTTGGGCCAGCGCATAGATGCGGAGCGGCAGCGTGCGGAAGAGGCGCGGCTCACCACGGTCAGGGCGGAGTTCGCCATGCGTCGGGCGTTGACGCGGGCTGAGTGCCTCGAGGCATCTCGCAGGGAGTTGGAGGTGGCCATGGCGTCGTCCCTGCGAGACCTCGGGGCCAGGACAGAGTCCCGCCTCCAGGACGTAGACATGGAGTTCGAGGATGCCCTGGCCCACAACATCACGGAGTGAGCCGCAGGACTTGCCCGCTGCCCTTGTAAATAGTTCTTTAGTGTTAAGTTTCCTTTTATTTTTGATTTCTTTTGGTTGCGCTTGGACAATGCACCACGTATTTTTATTTCTCTTTTTATTAGGTAGTTTTTGTTAGGTTTCCTTTCCTCAGTTGTGCTCATGGACACTGGATTGTTGTGAATAGTTCTACATTGGATTCTTCATTTTTTCCGTTTTACATCACCATGGAGGAATGCTTTTCCGTTTCTTTTCATAGTTGCTTTTGATTTGTAGGCCTGTGACTTTGGACAACATAACTTTTGGATTTCTCTGGATTTTGATTTCTGGTTCTTAATTGTTTCACGGCCATCCAGCTTTTCTTATTATTATTCCCATAGTTGTTTTTTTTTTATTTGCATTGCTTTCATTTGTGTTTAATACATTTCTGCAGTCATACTTCAATGTGTGGTGTTCTCTCATTGGTTTCATGCATGTCAAGATGTGGGTTTTCACATTCACTTGCAACCATTGTGTGTGGGTGACGGACATGTGTTCATTGACATACTTGACATAGGGGTTGTATCATGTAGTTGCCTTTACTATGGGGGTGGTTGTAATACTTGGTGGGGTCTTTGTGCTGGGTGGGCTGGCCATAAGGGACATGATTGAGGATCGTCATGTGCTGGGGGAAGGGGCACATGAGTGGGACATGTGTGGAGGCCTGCTGGCAGGTGCCCCACACTGCTGGGGGGTGGGGGTGCTGGTGGACATGGGTGGGGGCCTGCTGGCAGGTGCCCCACACTGCTGGGGGGTGGGGGTGCTGGTGGACATGGGTGGGGGCCTGCTGGCAGGTGCCCCACACTGCTGGGGGGTGGGGGTGCTGGTGGACATGGGTGGGGGCCTGCTGGCAGGTGCCCCACACTGCTGGGGGTGGGGGTGGTGGGGAACATGAGTTGGTGATTATTTGTGCAAGGAGACATGTGCCTTTGCTGGGGGGCACGCCCATGTTGGGTGGGCTGCCTGCGGGACATGACCAGGGATGCAGGGTAGTATCCTGTGGTGTGGGCTGCCTGCAGGGGCCGTGGAGGGTGTACAGGGAACACCTGGGAGGACCCACACTGGCAAATCACATGTAGGACTCCCCGGCACCCCTGCAATACACGTACCGTGCTGAAATCGCGTGTAAAACTTTCTGCGCACCCCTGGTATACACGCACACGGTCCCCCAGGCCAGATCGCGTGTAAAACCACCCGCGAGCCCCTGAAATACACGCGCCCAGGCCAATCGCGTGTGGAACTTCTCGCGCACCTCTGATATACACGCGCCCAGGCCAATCGCGTGTGGAACTTCTCGCGCACCCCTGAATTACACGCACACGCTCCCCCAGGCCCGATCGCGTGTGGAAGCACCCGCGAGCCCCTGAATTACACGCCCCCAGGCCAATCGCGTGTGGAACTTCTCGCGCACCTCTGATATACACGCGGCCAGGCCAATCGCGTGTGGAACTTCTCGCGCACCCCTGAATTACACGCACACGCTCCCCCAGGCCCGATCGCGTGTGGAAGCACCCGCGAGCCCCTGAATTACACGCGCCCAGGCCAATCGCGTGTGGAACTTCTTGCGCACCCCTGAATTACATGCACACGCTCCCCCAGGCCCGATCGCGTGTGGAAGCACCCGCGAGCCCCTGAAATACACGCGCCCAGGCCAATCGCGTGTGGGACTTCTCGCGCACCCCTGGATTACACGCACACGCTCCCCCAGGCCCGATCGCATGTGGAAGCACCCGCGAGCCCCTGAATTACACGCGCCCAGGCCAATCACGTGTGGAACTTCTCGCGCACCTCTGATATACACGCGCCCAGGCCAATCGCGTGTGGAACTTCTCGCGCACCCCTGAATTACACGCACACGCTCCCCCAGGCCCGATCGCGTGTGGAAGCACCCGCGAGCCCCTGAATTACACGCGCCCAGGCCAATCGCGTCTGGAACTTCTCGCGCACCTCTGATATACACGCGCCCAGGCCGATCGCGTGTGGAACTTCTCGCGCACCCCTGAATTACACGCACACGCTCCCCCATGCCCGATCGCGTGTGGAAGCACCCGCGAGCCCCTGAATTACACGCGCCCAGGCCAATCGCGTGTGGAACTTTTCGCGCACCCCTGAATTACACGCACACGCTCCCCCAGGCCCGATCGCGTGTGGAAGCACCCGCGAGCCCCTGAAATACATGCGCCCAGGCCAATCGCGTGTGGAACTTCTCGCGCACCCTTGGATTACACGCACACGCTCCCCCAGGCCCGATCGCATGTGGAAGCACCCGCGAGCCCCTGAATTACACGCGCCCAGGCCAATCACGCGTGGAACTTCACGCGCACCTCTGATATACACGCGCCCAGACCAATCGCGTGTGGAACTTCTCGCGCACCCCTGAATTACACGCACACGCTCCCCCAGGCCCGATCGCATGTGTAACCACCCGCGAGCCCCTGAAATACACGCGCCCAGGCCAATCGCGTGTGGAACTTCTCGCGCACCCCTGAATTAAACGCACACGCTCCCCCAGGTCGCGTGTGTTACTTCTCGCACTGGTACAGGGTTGGCACAGCCCTTTGTGATGGTTTTGCGATCTTGATGGCTTTTCCTTGCGAAAGGGCGTTCTTGGGGGCGTAACTGGCGCTGCTGCAGGGTCGCTGCGATACTCTGCGCCACGGCTTGTTTTGGAGGATTAATCCATGAATACGATGTGCGCTGAAATGGATTTTATCGCACACGGCTGGCGTAGACATTCGCACGGGAACACTCTGCGCCAGCCGCATGCGATACTTTTGACTGTATTTCCATGAATCGGCCTGTATGTGTTTACATATATCGCACACTGCATCAGATCTTGGCATTCACACGCAGAATTGTGAAATTATAAAATACAAGCACCAGTATCTAAAAGAATTATAAATACTCTTTTTGTAAAGGATTAGGATATTGCGTTCGCCTAAGTTTCTTTTTCACAAGTTAGTTCAGATGATTTGCCTGGTTCTTAGAACGTTGCCTGGTACACCGATTTTGTCGTCGGTTCGTTCACCCTTTTACAGGAAGAAGAATTCTGCATTTGTCTCTAGAAGCGAGACAGCATATCAAAGCTGTGCGAGCCCAGAGGGGCTCGGGCCAGCCTGTGTCAAAACTTGGGCTCTGGCCTGAACCTCATTTCAGGGTAGTGCCCACAGTAGGTGCTGGACACGAGTCCCTCCAACTGCCCACTCAGTAAATACAACAACAAAAAACACTGCCATGAAGGCCGATCGCACAACAATAGCATACTTGCTTGACTTTCTATCCCGCTCCAGCCAGATGGGCTGGGACGGGACAGGATGTCAGGCAGCTGGGGCGGGATGTCAGCCGGGCACGCTCCTGTTGTGCAGTGACGAATTGTAAGGTAAATCCCACTCCCAGGGTCGGACTGGGCCATAAAATTGTCTCGGGCACCAATGAAAAAGTGTCCCACAGTTGCAAATTACTATTCAAACAGTGTCAAAAAAGGAATGAAAAGCAATAAAGTTTTTTTGTTTGTTGATAAAGTGTGATGCAAATTGTGCATTTTAAAGAATATTTATTTATTTATTTATTTATTTATTTATTTGCATTTGTTAAGCGCGCTTGCAGCCCGTAAGGCATCGAGGCGCTGTTACATAGGATACGCAAACTTAGGATTACAGACAGGTGCCAGGAGGGCTCTTAGTTACAGATTGGTAGGCATATATGCGGTGGACGATACAGGTTCAGGTTAAACAAAGAGTCTGGTTTTGATAGCCTTACGGAAGGCTAGGTGGGATTGAATGAGTCTTAGGTGAGGTGGCAGAGCGTTCCAGTGCGTGGCTGCTAGGGTGGGGAAGCTGGAGCCACCAGCGCGCACTTTCCGAGTAGTAGGCGTGACAATTGTGTTGGCATAAGGGGACCTGAGAGGTCTCGTGGCGGTGTGCCTAGTAATTCTGTTGGTCAGGTAAGGAGGGGCAAGTTCGTGAAGGCATTTGTGTGTGAGAGCAAGAGTTTCAGCAACACTGGTTAAAACTACTAGCTGCAGAGCAAATTAACTCATCGAACTGGCACAAAATGGCAAAAAAGGTGCCCACTTTGACCGTAAAAAGTGGCCCACACCATAGTTTGTTTTTTTGGTTCGGCCCTGGGCCTATTGCCCTATAGGCCAGTCCGAGTCCGCCCACTCCCCCCTTCCATCATGCTTCTTTCCTTGCACCAACATCCAGATGCAAATCCAGCCTTTTCCCTGCTCAAGCTCCCTTACCTACATGTTCTCTGCCCTAGCCCCCTCACAGTGCTTTTCTTGACATCTAGATCACTTGTACCCCTTTCCTGGCTCTCTCACATCACTCATTTCACTTCTCACCCACACCCCTTTACTCCCCTCTTTTCACACCCCCTAGACATCTCAGACCCCTTTTCTCACCCCCTAGACACCTCATACCCATTTTCTCACCACAACCCCTCCTGCACCCCTTTTCCCACCCTTAGCACCCTCAACCCCCTTTTCTCAACCCCTAGCCCCCTCAATCACCTTTTCCCATTCCCCAACCCCCTTAATTTCCCTTTCCTGGCCACAAGCCCACTCAACCCCCTTTCTCAGCCCCACAAATCCCTTTTCTTGACTCAGCCCCCACACACCTCTTTCTCTCCCCCTAAGACTGCTTTTCTTGTCCTATAGCCCCCTCAGACACCTTTTGACACCTGCCACACCCAAACCTCCTCACCCCATCTTCTTGTCCCACACCCATCTCATGCTACTTTTCCCTGCCCCCTTAACCCATTTTCTCGCCCCCAGCCCCCTCATACACTTTTCCCCACCCCCTAACCCCGTTCCTATTGCTTTTCCCGGACCCCAGCCACGTCAAACCCCTTTTCCCAGCCCCCATCCTCCCTCGTATCCGTTTTCCTGGCACCAGTGCCCTCAATCCCTTTACTCCGACATCTCACACCATTTTTCTCGCCTGCAGCCAGCCCCTTTTCACCTTTTTTCTACACCCTCCAGCCCCTGACACAGACTAACCCCCCCCAGTTTTCCATGCCTTAGCTCGCATTTAGCCCTAGGAGCTAGCAGGCTCGGACTGGCCTATGGGGCAATAGGACCATGGCCAAACCAAAAACGAAAAAAGGTTGGTGTGGGCAAGTTTTTGGGTCAAAGTGGGCAACTTTTTTGCCAAATGTGAGCCAGTTTGGTGAGTTACTTCACCATGCGGCTAATAATTTTGACCAGTGTTGCTGAATAAATATTCTTTAAAATGCACAATTTGCATCGCATTTTATCAACAAAACAAAACCTTGGGTACTTTTGAAACATTGTCACAAAAGGAATGAATTGCCAGTTAAAACTGTGGGACTCTTTTTCATTGGTGCCCGAGACAGTTTTATGACCCAGTCCGACCCTGGCAGCTAGGACAGAGCACCTGGGTAATACTTGGCTACGCGCTACCCAAGATATCCCTGGCTCTCCCAGCTCTAACCAGAGCTAAGTGTAAAATGGGCATGTGGCGATACCTTTGTCAGACCTCCACATGAGACCACCAATATTGTCACTGTATAGTAGGGGTTCAGGAGTAAAGAAGTGAGACGGTAGTCAGCAATGTCTACTGCACCTCCGGTCTGGTGACAGGGAAAGCCTGAAGAATGTGCACCGGCAATCCTAAAGAGCAAAACTATTTATAGATACATGTACTTCATGAATAACAATTATGACTGTTCTCAACGATAACAATGCCTCCTAACAGTTCAGGAAAGGAGGAAGACAATAGGCAACAACTTAAGTCTCATTAATAAAGGCACCACGGACAGGTATATTGTAGCTGAAGTGAGCATCAGTTTAGTTCTCTTAGGAGAGCACACAAAGCACCTATGGAGAAGGCCCTGTGCAAGTGTCTCAAAATACAACGAAGTACTTACTACTCACTTAGATGAAGGCAGTACACAACAGTAACAAAACATTGAATTGTGAACTAACACATATATCCAGGAATTTTGTACAGTGCTAAATGCAAAGATAACTGCTTCAGAATGCGAAGGGAAGGGGGAGCAGGATATGAGTGTCACCAGCCAGAGAGAGGCAGTGACAAAAAAAGAAGGGAACAGGGTTGACAGGTAAGGAGTGAAACATTCATCTCGATGCAGGCGTACCTTAATAAATATTATTTTAATCCATATAGCCTAGTTCATGTATGAATAGAGCCTAATTACATGTTTGCGCCTATGGGTAAAAATGTTGGTTAAGTACCGGTCATTCTATTACAGCCAATTTACAACACTGCTGCATCCTGGGAATGGAAGGTAAAGTGGGTGACTTACCTCAATGAAATAGCTGGCAGTAAATCGTACACTTTACCTCAAAGAATTGTTGGATTTACCACGGCAGAATTACAACTCAACATACATTCAGCGCAATCCCAATGGAGTCTTAGGGAAACCAAAAAGGGTATTAACACTCCTTTTACTCAAGTAATAATTACACAGTAAATGTTGGAGAAGAGCTTTAAATGCTGCACTATCAACAGGCATACGCTCACACTGCCGAAAGGTCAATTTGAACATAATTTTTAAAATAAGTTCTAGATTGGGCAACATCCTTTAGTTAGATATGCAGCACTCAAGTTCTCCAGAGGTAGGTTTGCACCATAACAATATATTATAATAATAAACACCTATGAGCCAGGGACTAGCCTTGGTGGAGGAGCAGATCCGGATAAAATGAAGCAAAGTAAATGGGAAGGGGTTGGATTGACCATTTGGAGCAAGAGGGTAGCAGAATTTGTACCAAGTTGGCATTATGGGTGAGATGTACAAGTTGGTGTTACTCACCGGTAGGTGAATGCCCAAAACCGAGTTCCGTATACTGAAGTGGGAACTTGATTGTAGAGCTCGGGTTGGAGCCTCCTACCCGAGCTCCCTCTCTGTGAGGGAAAAAACTCTTTTCAATGATATGGCCCTCCACTGGTTAAACAGTAAAGAGGGTCCTGATCACTTAAAAGAGCGGGGAGAACACACCGCGTAGTAACCGGCTGCAAAGAAAGATAGAAATCATGAGCCACAGATAATGAGCGTATACATATGTCCCCAAAGAATCACAAAGGATACCTGTTGTTTTCCCCCCCAGAATGGCTACAGGAGACACCGACCGTCGTCCTGTCAATAATTAAACAGAACAAGAAAAGTAAGTTGTAACTACTACTTGGGAACTAGATTGCAATATAAATAATTCGTTGTATCTTACCACGAGGAGTACTGGGTTCTTTGTAAAGGAAACAACGGCAAGTATAAAATAAAAAAAAGGAAGGTTAGTAAGGTTTCTACTCCCGTACGGCACGAGGAGCGCTCTAGTTCGGGGATGGTGCAATCTCACCGTAGCGTTCAATATGCACACAGGAGAAACAAAGGAGTTCCAGTACTTGGATTAGGTGGAGGTAGCGGTGATTCCAGTAGTAAGAAACCCGTGAAACACGGGGGAGAGAGGATAGGTCATCACAGGAGATGCAGTCTTATTGAAGTGGTGAAAAAGGACAAGACTCACCGAGTCAGCAGCAAGTAACTGCGCTGCGCAGGGGACGAAGGCAGCGCTGTATTGGTCTTCACACAGGAAAGGGTCCTGGTACGCGGGCGGACGGGTTCTGATGAAAACGAAGGCAAGAGCAGTCCGAATGAGGTGCCAGGAGTCCTGATACACGGGCGAGCAGAGTTTCAAGCAAAACGAAGGCAGGAGCAGTCCGAATGGGGAGACAGGAGTCCTGATACACGGGCGGGCAGAGTTTCAAGCAAAACGAAGGCAGGAGCAGTCCGAATGACAAGCCAAGAGTCCTGATAAACGGGAGAGCAGAGTTCCGAACAACAACAGGCAGTCTGGAGAACGGGAAATAGGTACCCAAACGAAGACGAAACTTCAGGTAGCAACTTCAATTAGAAGCAGCGAAGAAAGACTCATAGCTGCTTATATGGGAAACGTAATTGAGGAGCGTACGGCCACGCTTGGAGAAGGTCATGTGACAACCAGCCAGGCAGCATGGAAATAGTAGTCCTTTTACAACTTATGCTGCCTGAGTCTCCCCTGTAGTTTCCATCGGGCTAAAAACGGTGCTACATAGCACCGTACACCACAAGGCAGGTTGATGGTCTTACGCCGTGCAGCAAGGTATTTTTGCACATACCCCGTGCGCGGCATGGAGGAGTCTTGCAAGCGCCTGCGAGCACTGCGAAGTGTGACAGCATCCACCCCCAAAGGAGGCGCCACCCCAGTGCGGGCATGGAAACGACGCACAAGGGCAGGAGAGTGAATGTTACACAGCGGCTCCCAGGACCCGTCTTCGGGACCGTAACCTTTCCAGTCGACCAGATAGACAGGGCGACCCCTACGGAGCTTAAGTCCAGGATGTCAGCCACTTTATATTCTAAATCACTACCCACGCGAATAGGGGGCGAGCGAGAAGGTAATCTAGTCGAGGAAGGACATGGTTTTAAAAGGCTAACATGAAACACGGGGTGCACCTTCCAGGAGGATGGCAGAGAAAGACACACCGCCGCAGGACTGATCACAGCCGTGACCGAAAACGGGCCCGTAAACTTTGGAAGAAGGATTTGTTTGCCAGGAATCTTCAAGTTTCGTGTAGAAAGCCAGACCTTCATGCCAACCCGGTACACGGGTGCAGGAAGCCGCTTTCAATCGGCATAGCGTTTTGCCCTGTCTTGTGCCTGAACCAAGTGAGTACGGACAGATCCGTGTACTGAACTGATGTTCCGAATACAAGCCTGGGCTGCCGGGTTGTCCAGCGGAATGGTCGGATCCAGAGGCAAAGACCGAGGATGCTGGCCATAGAGAGCAAAAAAGGGAGACACCCCCGATGACGAGTGCACGGAATTGTTGTAGGCATATTCCGCAGGAGGAAGCATCGCCAACCAGGAGGACTGATACTGAAGGCAAAGACAGCAGAGATATTGCTGAAGGGTGGCGTTATCCCTCTCAGTCTGCCCATCCGTCTGCGGATGGTGGGCAGAGCTGAAACGATCGTCGATTCGAATAGAGCATGTGAGAGCCCTCCAGAAACGGGAGGTAAATTGTGTACCCCGGTCCGAAACAATAACCGAGGGAAGACCAAAAAACCTGAAAACGTTCTTGAGGAACAAGCCAGCCAATACAGGAGCCGATGGTAGACCAATGCAAGGGACAAAAATCGCCATCTTAGTGAAATAGTCCACGACCACCCAAATGCTGTTAAACTTATCAACAGGCGGTAGCTCCACAATAAAATCCATGTAAACCATGTACCACAGCTTGTGTGGAACAGGGAGAGGCTGCAAAAGGCCCATAGGCTTAGAACGGGAAGTCTTGCATTTGGAACAAATTGAACAAGAAACCAGGTAATCAGTGACATCCCGGGACATCGAGGGCCACCACGCCCAATGTCGGAACGAGTCCAGTGTTTTCTGTTGACCCGGATGGGCCGCCATTAAGGAGTCATGGGACCAGGTAAGAGCATGTAAGCGCGCCTCACCCGGAGGTAGGTAGAGTCGACCTTGAATATACGGTAGACCCTGCACAATGTCAAGATTGAGGTCAGCGCATTCAGTGGTGTGTGAAGCCACCCAATCCGCAACCAAGGAACGTAGAGAAGGCTGCGGAGTACATCCGCATACCACCCGGCAAGGTAATACCAAGGGACGATCCACCACAGTAAACCGGGGACCCGGTGACAAGCGGGACAAGGCATCTGCACAGGTGTTAAGACATGCAGGGCGGTAAGTGATTACGAAATTAAACTGTGAGAAAAACAGATGCCACCGAGCTTGACGAGCAGTTAGGCACTTCATGGATTTAAATGCTAATAAACTACGATGGTCTGAGAATACGGTGACTTGATGTTTGGCTCCCAGAAGATGATGCCTCCATTCGGAAAACGCATCCTTTATGGCAAGCAGTTCACTTTCGGTGATAGGGAAGTTCTTTTCATATGGTGTTAATTTTCGGGAAAAGAAGGCAACAGGATGGATCTCACCCGAATCAGGACAACGTTGATACAGAACCGCACCGACTGCAGATCCCGAGGCATCGGCCTCAACCATTTAAGGCAAAAGAGGGTTAGGATGTTGCAAAACCGGAGCGGAAGAAAATGCAGCCTTCAAGGCATCAAAGGCATGCTGGGCTTCCGGGTTCCAATGATAAGGTTGCTTTGAACTGGTCAACGCGGTCAGGGGAGCAGAGATGGCCGAAAAGGAGTGTATAAACCGCCGGTAAAAATTTGAGAACCCCAAAAACGATTGAAGTGCCTTAATGGAAGATGGTACAGGCCACTCCAATACAGCCTTGACCTTGGAGCGGCTCATGCGGATACCGTGATTTGTGATATCGTAGCCAAGGAACTCCACCTCAGTGGTGTTGAATACACATTTCTCAGCCTTCACGAAGAGATGGTTGTCCCTGAGTCTCTGAAGAACTAAACGCACATGTTCTGTGTGTTGATCAGGGGTCGGTGAATATATTAGGATATCATCCAGGTAATCCACCATAAAGTGAACCAGGTAATCATGAAATATATCATTCATGAATGCCTGGAATGTGGCCGGGGCATTACAAAGGCCGAATGGCATCACAAGATATTCGTATAATCCATATCTCGTTTTGAATGCAGTTTTCAATTCATCCCCCTCTCGAATTCTCACAAGATTGTAAGCGCCACGGAGATCCAGTTTGGTAAATATGACAGAATCTCTAAGTTGATCCCAGAGAACTGATATCAGTGGAAGGGGATTTTGGTTCTTTACCGTAATGGCGTTTAAAGCCCTATAGTCGATGCAGGGGCAGAGGTCGCCCTCTTTTTTAGGAACAAAAAAAAAGCAGTGAGGCTGCCGGTGACCTAGAAGGTCTTATGAAGCCTATGGCCAAAGCCTTGTCGATGTACTCTTTGAGCACTTTATCTTCCGGAATGGTGAGAGAGTAAACCCGACCAACCGGAATCTTAGCTCCGGGTACCAAATTGATCGGGCAATCATAAGGTCGGTGGGGAGGTAAGTGTTCCGCCCGGCCCTTGTCAAAAACATCAAGGTATGATAGGTATTCTGTGGGTATAACCTCTTTGGCCTTAGTTATAGACCCGACAATAGTAGAAGAGGTCACCAAGGCCTGAGAGAAAGAGACTGGTAAGACACTGGCACTTTGAAAACACTGTTCATTGCAGAGAGCAGACGGGAATTGGACCACCCGGTTCGCCCAATCTATGGCCGGGTTGTGTTGCTGCAACCAGGGTACTCCTAAAATGACATGGAACTGAGGAGCCTTTATCAAGTCAAAAGAAATAGTCTCCAAGTGACCCTCCTCCGTTTGCATTTGCACCATTGAGGTGTTGTGTGTAACTAGACCAGACACCAAGGAGGTACCATCCACAGCATGGACGGCTTCTGGTTGTGCCTTAGACAACAATGGAACGTTGTGAGAGACAGCGTAGTCGTAGTCCATGTAGTTACCCGTGGCTCCTGAATCAATGATGGCCAATGAGGAAAAAGACATGTCTGGTGCTGTGGTGAAAATCACAGGTAAACTGACCGGGGCAGCAGCCTTTGATTGAGAGTCCAATGAACGTATCCCCAGCGTAGGGACTCTGGCTAACGGCGGGTTTTGGCATTTCCAGTCTTCTTCACAGGTATCTTTGGGCAATCTTTTAGCTGATGGTCGGCTGAACCGCAGTACATGCATAAGTTGTTTGCCCGGCGGTGCTCCCGCTGAGCAGGGGTTAGATGTCCCCGTACTATCCCCAATTGCATGGGTTCCGGAGCAGAAGAAAGAGGGCCAGTGATCTCCGGAAGGGAAGAAACCGGAGTCACTGGTTTGCGTTCCCCTTTCCGTTCTGCCCTGCAGGCGTCTCTTTGTAACACCAGATGAAGCAATTCTGCAAACGAGGTCGGAACTATTGGTACAGTGGCTAGTATATCCTTCAGTTCCTCTGACAGACCTTTATAAAATACTGCTGATTTCTTCTCTTCAGGCCAGTCTGTCTCGGCTGCCAGCTGGTTGAACTGAGTGAGGTAAGTAAATAAGGAAGAAGTCCCTTGGCGCAAGTTCAGGAACTCCAGATCAGTGGCCTGTGATTTATAACGGGTATCAAAGACCCGGTGCATGGCAGTTATAAGGATATCAGAATCATATAGCAAATAACTATTAGATTTGAGTAACGAGTTGGCCCACGCCGCCGCGGTACCCCCAAAGTGGGAAAGCACAATTGCAGCTTTGGTCGTACTATTGGGAAATGCCGTTGGACGGCAAAGAAAATGCAACTTGCATAGATTGATGAAAGTTCTGAAGTTCTTGGGATCACCCAGGAACCTCTCTGGAGGGGCCAATGGGAACTGGGATGCCATTAAAACCGGAGCTGCTGAAAACCCAGAACCAGAGGCAGAAGCAGCCCCAGAAGTGGATGCAGATGCACCAGAAGTGTCGATCCCCAGTGTGTGGGGATTCGGAAAGTGCTGTAAATCATCAATCCGGTGGTGTAAGGCATCATGAGCAGCCGCCATATCAGCCCTTAGTTTGGCTACCAACCGTACGATAGCGGTCAGGGGGTCCTCCCCTTCCATGGCTTCTAATTCTGTTACTCACCGATAGGTGAATTCCCAAAACCGAGTTCCGTATACTGAAGTGGGAACTTGATTGTAGAGCTCGGGTTGGAGCCTCCTACCCGAGCCTCCTCTCTGTGAGGGAAAAAACTATTTTCAATGATATGGCCCTCCACTGGCTAAACAGTAAAGAGGGTCCTGATCACTTAAAAGAGCGGGGAGAACACACCGCCAAGTAACCGGCTGCAAAGAAAGATAGAAATCATGAGCCACAGATAATGAGCGTATGCATATGTCCCCAAAGAATCACAAAGTATACCTGTTGTTTTCCCCCCCAGAATGGCTACAGGAGACACCGACCGTCCTCCTGTCAATAATTAAACAGAACAAGAAAAGTAAGTTGTCACTACTACTTGGGAACCAGATTGCAATATAAATAATTCGTTGCATCTTACCACGAGGAGTACTGGGTTCTTTGTAAAGGAAACAACGGCAAGTATACAATTAAAAAAAGGAAGGCTAGTAAGGTTTCTACTCCCGGACGGCACGAGGAGCGCTCTAGTTCCGGGATGGTGCAATCTCAGCGTAGCGTTCAATATGCACACAGGAGAAACAAAGGAGTTCCAGTACTTGGATTAGGTGGAGGTAGCGGTGATTCCAGTAGTAAGAAACCTGTGAAACACGGGGGAGAGAGGATAGGTCAACACAGGAGATGCAGTCTTATTGAAGTGGTGAAAAAGGACAAGACTCACGAGTCAGCAGCAATTAACTGTGCTGCGCAGGGGACGAAGGCAGTGCTGTATTGGTCTTCACACAGGTAAGGGTCCTGATACACGGGCGGACGGGTTCTGATCAAAACGAAGGAAGGAGCAGTCCGAATGAGGAGACAGGAGTCCTGATACAAAGGCACTGGCAGAGTTTTAAGCAAAACTAAGGCAGAAGCAGTCCGAATGACAAGCCAAGAGTCCTGATACACAGGAGAGCAGAGTTCCGAACAACAACAGGCAGTCCGGAGAACGGGAAATAGGTACCCAAACGAAGACAAAACTTCAGGTAGCAACTTCAATTAGAAGCAGCGAAGAAAGACTCATAGCTGCTTATATGGGAAACGTAATTGAGGAGTGTACGGCCACGCTTGGAGAAGGTCATGTGACAACCAGCCAGGCAGCATGGGAATAGTAGTCCTTTAACAACTTATGCTGCCTGAGTCTCCCCTGTAGTTTCCATCAGGCTAAAAACGGTGCTACAAAGCGCTGTACACCACAAGGCAAGATGACGGTCTTACGCCATGCAGCAAGGTATTTTTGCACATACACCGTGCGTGGCATGGAGGAGTCCTGCAAGCAGTTGGAGGGGTGAGGAGACATATGGGACAGGTGGGAAGATATAGGAGATGAAAAGGGTATACAAGAGAACAGAGAGGGTGTGGGAGGAGGAAAACAGCAGAGGTTGGAAGCAAGAGATCAACAGATGGTAGTAAAGAGAACTGAAGTGGCTTGAAGGATGCTAACTGATAAACTATCTTTCAATGAAGATAACTTCATGGGTTGAATGAAGAACAGTTGGAGGAAGGAGGAGAACAGAATGTGGAAGAAGGAGAAGAAGAACAGATTGTGTCAGGATAGTATCATTCAGTAGTAGCTGGAATAAAGAAGCAGAGAGACCAGACTAGTACGTTTGGAACTAGTAAGAGGAGGGTTGCAGACAAGGCCATGCATTGACCAGGGGGTCAGAGTAAATCCCTGATCTCAAGAGGCTGAGCCCATGGTGGGAGGAGAAATGAGGAAGTAGTCCAACAATAACAAGGGCCAGGTCCAGTGCAGAAGCAGAGAATCAAGGAAGGCTGAAGCAATCAAGATCCAAAGGTAGGGAGGCGATGGCAAGGTGACAAGGCCATGCATTGACCAGGGGGTCAGAGTAAAGTCTTGATCTCAAGAGGCTGAGCCCATGGTGGGAGGAGATATTAGGAAGTAGTACAGCAATAACGAGGGCCAGGTCCAGTGCAGAAGCAGAGAATCAAGGAAGAGTGAAGCAATCAAGATCCAAAGGTAGGGAGGTGATAAGAGCCTTGAAAGCTTCTTCTGTGAAAACTGGGTAAAAAAGGATTAACCTGCCCATGGACATCAACCTTGTGGCCCACTAGAAGGTCTGCCAGTGGTAACCTCCAAACCATTATAGGAAAGATGACAACTTTGAACTTTTAGGGAACCAAGCCTTATAGACACTGAGTGCCAGGGAAATACCCCCAAACTGCTGTGCACCTTTAAATTAGTCTTTTTGTTCAAGTCACTATTACAGGAGAAGAAAATATTGATGAGCCTAAAGTTCCTCAAGGCTCAGAGGAAAGCTCTTTTCCTATGTTTTGTAAATAACATTTGTTTATACCCATTTTTGTTTCTCAAAATGTTGTAGATATCAAAAGGCCAGATGAGAGTAAACTGAAGCTAGCTGACAGGAGTTAAGAGGTTAAGAATGAAGTGGAGAGATTGTTGGGATATGCATAAAGAAGAGTAAACCAGTAAGGACGTGAGTGATGAAGATGAGAGTATTGAGAAAGAACGATGGAGATTGTCATAGGAACAAGGGACAAATGAAGAAACAATAGCAAGTTGTGCACGTGATGTTATTGTAGCAGAGGGCAAAGAGAAAGAAGAGGACCAAGAGACAGATGGAAGCAACAAGAGCATAGCATGAAGGCATTGAGGAGGTTGTCAGTAGAGGCAGAATACAAAAAAGAGGTGCAACAGGAGAAGAATTAAGGAAGAGGAAAACAAGATACCGCAAGGGGTAACATGAAAATGAGATATCCATTCATGAGAGGTGGTTATGAATGGAAAAAGTATCAGAGGAATGTGATAGCATCCTGGTGGAGGAGTGAATGAGTAGAAGTGATTAGCTGAAAAACCTAGTACAATCAAAAGGGAAGGGAGAAAATGTTGACAGAGACTAGAAGATTCACGGATTGGCATAGATGGAACCAATAACAATATGGACAATAGTGTGGACGTCTGCTTTGAGGAGTATGTTGCAAATACAATGAGAAGAGTGAGGAGGAACATTTGAAGGAGGTAGGAAAATGCATCATAGAGAGCAAGGAGCAGTATATTGAGGAGGTTCACAAAGACACTGTGGAGAGTGAGGATTGGTAGGACGATGAGAAGGAGGTTGGGTAGTACACAAAAAGAGAAAGAGAAGGGAGTGTTCGACCCTGAGAAGGTTGTAAGTGAAGACATTAACTGAAAGTCTATGAGGGGTGACCTGTGTGTGAAGGAGGAACAATAACGTCTTCGATCTTTGAGGTAATACAGGTGAAGCCCGAGGGCAGTGAACATAGATCAAAATATGGAATGCTTCCTTAAGATCGATCATGTGAATAGCCATCAATGAGTGAATTGAGAACAGGATGGTGGCCATTAGAATTAGATCTCCTAGACTGGCAGGTAAACATATTATATTTGTGTTTTTTGGAAGAGTGGAGTTTGTGGCGGGACTCCCTCTCTCCTGCGCACCCTTTATTTGGTTGTTAGTTGAATTAGACCTGCAGCCAGAGTCATAGTTTGTCAGGGAACCAACTCCGAGGTTCCTACTGTCTAGAAAGATTGTGGGGGGAGTGACAAACTTTTGGACTGGAAAGGCGCTGGTTGGGTTTGATAGTCCAGTATTTGTTTGTAGGTAGTTTGCACAAGAAAAAAGATGGTCCAGGTTGTTGGTGTGTTAAACATGAGATTTATAGGTTTATTCCTTGTTATAATCAGCACCAATGAAAGACATCATTGGATGTAAATGTAATATTCATAACATGATGATATGTTACACAGCCGACGCGCGTTTCAACCTAAGTCTTTTTCAAGGCTGTGTTTTTGGTGAGGTGGTGATACGGTATACCCAGTGTAGTGACATTCCAAGCCAATTAGTATTAAGGATATTTCATTCACATCCATTATGCATACATAATTTAGGCAGTATCATGAAACATAGACAAGCCAATTGTGATTAGAGCAAAACAGTACAGTGTGACACCCAGGAGAGGTGATTTACCATGTTGAGTGATTGCAGGTGATAGTGACAGTAAAAAATATAGTTAGTCGGACAGGGCAAATTCACAGTTTTTAGAAAATCAAGTGCAAATTCACAGTTTTAGTTTAGCAGAACGAAGAGAGACCAGTGTACCCAGGGAGAAAAGAACACAACAGAGGATAATAGGTTAGGTTTGGGTAAGTAAGGAGCTGGGTAGAATTCCCACATAGTTTCATAGAATTGGAAGAGTTAGAATCTTACCCAATTGGGTTTGGTGGTTGAGTTTTCAGGTGGAATGGGCTGGTCCTCCCAAGTGTGGGTGCCAGAGGGCTGAATAGCCGTACTGAAAAGGAAAATAAGTTGGAGTAAGTGATAGTCACCTGGAGTCTTAGAAAAATGGGCATTGCTGTAGTAGTGGCGTGTTGTCCGAGCATGGTGGTATTGGGATGAAAAGGCCTGTTGTGTGTTGGAGGGTTATCAAGTCTGATAGTGTGATTAGACTTTTAATTGTTTGCGAGTGCGCGGTTAATAAGGAGGGAGCTTTAGTTACAGAGATATTTATCTTATTATTTGCACAGTATGTTGGTAAAACGTGCTTATTATAAGGCGCATTACGTAAAGGGTCTAAGTGATTCTAGGGCTGTGAGCGACTCCTCAATGTTGGTGTCAGCCTACATAATATAAGTACTCGGATTAATGCTGCAGTCAAGCAGCAATTGGTGAGCAGTACTGAATGTACAGTGAGGGCTAGTGTTTGGACAGAAGGCAAAAATAAAGGGAGATTGGCCCCGGAGGCGTCCAAAGTGGCGCAGTGATTGTCACGTGTTGGCGCTTACCTTGGCCGGGTTGAGCAATGCTGGTGTGTGGAGTCGTGAGTCAGCCAACATTGGAGTTGCACTCCTTCCTGAAATTATGGAAGCAGCGCTGTGGTTGGTGCCATCAACAAGCAATCTGATTCGCTTGTTGCAAGGCGCCCACGGATTGGCTGCAGGGTTCATGTATGTCATGGGGCTTGGAATAGCTTGTTCAATATAATTGTTACGAGTTTTAAAGGGTTCTAAGTCTGATAGTATGACTAGGATTCCAACTGTTTGCGAGTGTCCGGTTAGTGTGAAGGGAGCTTTTAGTTAAAAAAGGGGGGTGGGGGGGAAACGAAAGACGATGTGCTTGATCGGGGTGTTTGTCGTATTGTCTGCACGTTGTGTTCATAATATGTGTTGTTGTTTGGCGCATTAGATTTGGGAGGGCTGTTAGTGACTCCTCAATGTTGGTGTCACCAACCTAATAAAAATGGTTGGCTTAACGTTGCAGCCTGGCAGCAGCCTTTGGACAATGATGCATGTGCAATGGGGGCTCACAGTTTAACAAATTGGTGAAAATAAGGTGAAACGGTCCCGGAAGCGTCCATAGTGGCGCGGCGATTGCCCCGTGTTAGCGCTTACCTTGGCCGGGTTCGGCAATGCTGTTGTGTGGAGTCGTGGATCGGCTATCATGGTGTAGCACTTCTTCCTGAAGTTTATGGGAACAGCGCTGTGGTTGGTGCCAAAAGCAAGCGATCTGATTCGCTTGTTGCAAGGCGCCCACGGATTGGCTCTTGGGCTTGTGGATGTCATGAGGCTTGGAATAGCCTGTTCTGTAAAGTTATTATGGGCGATGTTGGGTCTTATACCCTGGTTAGTATTGCGATTCGTGGCTGCGCGAGTGCATGGTGTGATAATTCTGTTCAGGTTGTGTCATAATGGGGATTAGTCCAGTTGAGAAGGGACTATAAAGTTGAGGGGGACTGTGTCAGCCCATGATGGGCGATGGGTGGGAATGATTGTGGGTGCATTTGGGCAAGCGTGTCAGACTATAGTTGGCATAGGGCCCACTGGCGTGCAGTTGGTTGGTAAGACGGCTATAATAATGAGTGAAGGTCTGGTTGGGGGCAATTAATGAAGGAGGGGCACGAGAGTTTACTATTGTGTCCGAGAGTAAAAACATGGGGTGAAAAGGGGAATTCAAGGTTATTCAAGGGGGTTGGTGCCCTCATGATGACGAAGGGGTACCGAATGTGGTAGTTTGGGTTCCAGAAGTGCCAAGGAGGTCATTAAGCAAATTAGTCAAAAAATGTTTTGACATGTACAGCATGCATACTGTCTATATGAGTAAAATAGACACTGTTATAAAAACACATGGAAATCATGGTCACTGTTCAGTCCAGAGGTAACTGCTCGATATTTGCATATCAGCTTTGCTTCTCTCTGCCGTAGTCGGAGTTCCCTGTCTCCACCTCTCACGTTGATTGGTATTTTTTCCAGGCCCACGAAGGTGATGTCATCCTTGTTGTCCCACTGGTGTTTCTCCTGCCAGTGTAGCGCCAGTGGATATCTGGTGTCCTGAGCATGAAGGGAATTCAAATGTTCCCTGATCCTTGTTCTGAGCTCTCTTATCGTGCTTCCAATGTATTTCCGGTTACAGACACAGTTGATAGCATACACCACAAATTTAGACTTACAGTTTATATATTGCCCAATGGTATGTGTGTCAGTGGTGCTGAAGGTTAACATTTTAGTTGTAGTGGCGAATTTACACATAGAACAGGATCCACATTTGTAGAATCCTACTGGTTTATTGCTGGTGAGCCAGTTGGTGTCAGTTTTGGCAATGGGTGACATAAATGACGGACTGAGAATGTTTTTTAGTGTTCTGGCTTTAGTATAGGTTAAAATTGGTTTATCTGGGATCCATGCCCTAATGTCTTCATCAATTGTTAGGATATGCCAATGCTTCTTAAGGATTCTCTGTACTAGATGGCTGTCACTGCAGAATTGCGTGATGTACCGTATTTGACTGTCTTTAGTTTCTTCTTTGTTGGTGCGTCCTCTGGGGGTCAGGAGTGTGCTGCGTTCCCTATTGTTGGCCATAGTTATAGCTGATTGGATTGATTGCTCGGGATAGCCTCTCTCGAGGAAGCGTTTGCTGAGTGTTGAGCATTCTTTCCCAAATGCTGGTAGGCCACTACAGTTTCTTTTAGCTCGAAGGAATTCCCCCTTCGGGATATTGTTGATTATAGATTTCTTGTGGCAGCTTGAGGCATGTAGAACAGAATTGACCTCCGTGGGTTTCCTGTAGGTTGTGGTTGTAAGACTTGTGCCTGATGGTGTGATGGTGATGTCCAAAAAGTCAATGTTTTCCTTGCTTGAGGAGCCTGTTAGTTGAATGCCAAAGTTGTTTTGGTTCAAATAGAGTTCAAATGAGACGAGTTCTTCTTTTGTTCCACACCAAATCATCAGGATGTCGTCAATAAATCGTATCCAAGTGTGGATCAGTTTGTTAAAGTCTTGGTTGGTGAAGGCATGTGTTTGCTCGTAGTGGTGCATAAAGAGGTTAGCCATGGAGGGTGCATACGTGGCCCCCATGGCTATGCCTTTCGTTTGTTTATAGTACTGTTGGTTAAAGAGGAAAATAGTATTCGTTAGTGAGAATTCCAGGAGCTCCTTTGTGAGCTCCAGGTGTGACCAGAACGAGGCTGATGCTTTTGTGAAGGCATAATCGATGGCTTTGAGAGCTAGTCCATGGTCAATGGATGTGTACAGGGCTTTCACGTCCAGAGTGACGAGAGTGTAATCATTGCTCCATACAATTTCTTTTAGGATCAACAGGGTATGCATTGTGTCCCGTAGGAAGGTCGGTATCTTGGGTACTTCAGGTGCCAGGACATTGTTGATATATTTGTTTAGAGGTTCAGTGATCCAACCAATCCCGCTTAGAATGGGTCGTCCTTCTGGTATGGGGTCAAATTTCTTGTGTATCTTGGGCAAGAAGTATATTGTTGGCATCCTGGGATGTGAGGGTTGTAGGTACTTCAATTCATCGTCTGACAGAAGTCCACGTCTATGCCATTTGGCCAACATCCTGTTTGCTTCCGTTGTGATTTCCTTTGTCGGGTTCATGTTCAAGGTGTCATAGCAGCCGGGGGTGGTGAGGTGAGTGGTGGCCATTTTGATGTAGTCAGCTCTATCCATTATGACTACGTTGCCGCCCTTATCTGCTTCCTTAATTACAATTTGATGGTTATCTTGTAATTTTTTGAGTGCGAGTCGTTCCTTGTTGGTATTGTTGTCCACTCTTCTCGAGGGATTTGATTTTAGACGATCCTCTATTGCTTGGAGGTCTCTTGTAACTGCCTGGTTAAAGATGTCAATTGCATTGTCCCCTTGCAAATTTGGGGTGAATTTGGATTTCTGCTTCATTTCCGGTATTTTAAGGTTGCTTTCCTCAATGTTTAAATCCTGTATAGTCTGTGACATGGTCTGTCTTTCACTGTTGGGTAATTGGTCCAGATTCGTCAAGAGGTGAGTGTATTCTAGGTGTTCCATGTCTAAAGTGCTCAGGGGCACTGGTATAGTTCTAGGTTGTTTCCATTTGATTTGTTTAGCAAAAAATTTTTTGAGCTTTAATTTCCTGACGTATTTGAATAGATCAATTTGAGCATTCACAAAGTTGGTGTTTTTGGCTGGTGCAAATGAAAGTCCTTTGTTTAGAATTTCTGTATCATGTTCCGAGAGGATATACTTGGAGAGGTTTGTCACTAGATGTGTTATCTTGGTGCTTGTTGCTGTAGCTGTGTTTTGGATCTTGTTAGCCTGATAGCGCTTTCTTGTTCTTCGTGCGCGTTTCTTGGTCCCCGCTCTCTTGCCTCTCTTGGTTCTAATCTTGGTGGTATGTTGTCCCGGGTAGGGCCTAAAAAACGAACTTGTTTGTTGTTTTTTTGTTGTTGTAGCTGATTTTGCTGTGGCGCTCTGGTTCCTTTCCTGTATCGCTGAATTTCGTCCAGGAAGTTGTAGCCAACACTCCTTCTTAGCTCATGTTGTCTGGACAATCTTGGTGTGACTCTGTCTTTTTCTTTTTCGGTGGGGGTCGCTACTCCATCTGTTTCTCCTTGTTCTATTTCTATCACTTGATCACAATCTTCATTTTCTTTTGATTCCTGTTCTGTTTCTGGTTCACTGTCAGCGTCAGATGTCGCTGGGGTGCTCGATGCAGAGCTATCTTTTGAATTATTTCCTTGTATGTTGTCAAATTTAGGTTGAAAAGTAAAAACTCTGTTATTCTGATAATCTCTTTCATCCCTTGCGAATTTCCTGCATTTCCTGATTTTAACTTCATCCTGGTGATTTCTTAAAATTTCATACATAGTTTTGTAGTTTTTGTCTTTAGTAGCCGCAGGGGCATTGTTGGTCTCGATGACCTCCTTGAGTTGGTCAATCTGTACAACCAATCTCCCATGCGCTCTATCCGCATGTTCTAGGAGCAATTCCATCATTGTTTTGGAGCCCATGATTAGGTTTTCTTCCCATTTTGCAGCTAGATCTGCGTCATCAGGGTCAGTGAAGTCCGGAAAAATAATAATTCGAAGGCCTCTTGGGATTTTCTCTTGTTCTAGGTAAGTTTGGAGGGTGAATCTCTCCCAAAATTTATTTATTTCCTTGGTACACAGTCTCTCAAGTTTTATAAAGTGTTGCCTTAGGTTATCTGGCGCCCTCGGGGTCGGGGGAAATGCATGCACTGTAGATCCTTTCGGTGCGAAGAGGTTCTTCGTATCTGTTTTTCTTGATTCCAGATAGTCAGCCATGTTGGCTCAGGTGCTGCGGGGGATCAGGTCCCTGATTTGTGTTTTTTGGAAGAGTGGAGTGGCGGGACTCCCTCTCTCCTGCGCACCCTTTATTTGGTTGTTAGTTGAATTAGACCTGCAGCCAGAGTCATAGTTTGTCAGGGAACCAACTCCGAGGTTCCTACTGTCTAGAAAGATTGTGGGGGGAGTGACAAACTTTTGGACTGGAAAGGCGCTGGTTGGGTTTGATAGTCCAGTATTTGTTTGTAGGTAGTTTGCACAAGAAAAAAGATGGTCCAGGTTGTTGGTGTGTTAAACATGAGATTTATAGGTTTATTCCTTGTTATAATCAGCACCAATGAAAGACATCATTGGATGTAAATGTAATATTCATAACATGATGATATGTTACACAGCCGACGCGCGTTTCAACCTAAGTCTTTTTCAAGGCTGTGTTTTTGGTGAGGTGGTGATACGGTATACCCAGTGTAGTGACATTCCAAGCCAATTAGTATTAAGGATATTTCATTCACATCCATTATGCATACATAATTTAGGCAGTATCATGAAACATAGACAAGCCAATTGTGATTAGAGCAAAACAGTACAGTGTGACACCCAGGAGAGGTGATTTACCATGTTGAGTGATTGCAGGTGATAGTGACAGTAAAAAATATAGTTAGTCGGACAGGGCAAATTCACAGTTTTTAGAAAATCAAGTGCAAATTCACAGTTTTAGTTTAGCAGAACGAAGAGAGACCAGTGTACCCAGGGAGAAAAGAACACAACAGAGGATAATAGGTTAGGTTTGGGTAAGTAAGGAGCTGGGTAGAATTCCCACATAGTTTCATAGAATTGGAAGAGTTAGAATCTTACCCAATTGGGTTTGGTGGTTGAGTTTTCAGGTGGAATGGGCTGGTCCTCCCAAGTGTGGGTGCCAGAGGGCTGAATAGCCGTACTGAAAAGGAAAATAAGTTGGAGTAAGTGATAGTCACCTGGAGTCTTAGAAAAATGGGCATTGCTGTAGTAGTGGCGTGTTGTCCGAGCATGGTGGTATTGGGATGAAAAGGCCTGTTGTGTGTTGGAGGGTTATCAAGTCTGATAGTGTGATTAGACTTTTAATTGTTTGCGAGTGCGCGGTTAATAAGGAGGGAGCTTTAGTTACAGAGATATTTATCTTATTATTTGCACAGTATGTTGGTAAAACGTGCTTATTATAAGGCGCATTACGTAAAGGGTCTAAGTGATTCTAGGGCTGTGAGCGACTCCTCAATGTTGGTGTCAGCCTACATAATATAAGTACTCGGATTAATGCTGCAGTCAAGCAGCAATTGGTGAGCAGTACTGAATGTACAGTGAGGGCTAGTGTTTGGACAGAAGGCAAAAATAAAGGGAGATTGGCCCCGGAGGCGTCCAAAGTGGCGCAGTGATTGTCACGTGTTGGCGCTTACCTTGGCCGGGTTGAGCAATGCTGGAGTGTGGAGTCGTGAGTCAGCCAACATTGGAGTTGCACTCCTTCCTGAAATTATGGAAGCAGCGCTGTGGTTGGTGCCATCAACAAGCAATCTGATTCGCTTGTTGCAAGGCGCCCACGGATTGGCTGCAGGGTTCATGTATGTCATGGGGCTTGGAATAGCTTGTTCAATATAATTGTTACGAGTTTTAAAGGGTTCTAAGTCTGATAGTATGACTAGGATTCCAACTGTTTGCGAGTGTCCGGTTAGTGTGAAGGGAGCTTTTAGTTAAAAAAGGGGGGGGCCGTCTTACCAACCAACTGCACGCCAGTGGGCCCTATGCCAACTATAGTCTGACACGCTTGCCCAAATGCACCCACAATCATTCCCACCCATCGCCCATCATGGGCTGACACAGTCCCCCTCAACTTTATAGTCCCTTCTCAACTGGACTAATCCCCATTATGACACAACCTGAACAGAATTATCACACCATGCACTCGCGCAGCCACGAATCGCAATACTAACCAGGGTATAAGACCCAACATCGCCCATAATAACTTTACAGAACAGGCTATTCCAAGCCTCATGACATCCACAAGCCCAAGAGCCAATCCGTGGGCGCCTTGCAACAAGCGAATCAGATCGCTTGCTTTTGGCACCAACCACAGCGCTGTTCCCATAAACTTCAGGAAGAAGTGCTACACCATGATAGCCGATCCACGACTCCACACAACAGCATTGCCGAACCCGGCCAAGGTAAGCGCTAACACGGGGCAATCGCCGCGCCACTATGGACGCTTCCGGGACCGTTTCACCTTATTTTCACCAATTTGTTAAACTGTGAGCCCCCATTGCACATGCATCATTGTCCAAAGGCTGCTGCCAGGCTGCAACGTTAAGCCAACCATTTTTATTAGGTTGGTGACACCAACATTGAGGAGTCACTAACAGCCCTCCCAAATCTAATGCGCCAAACAACAACACATATTATGAACACAACGTGCAGACAATACGACAAACACCCCGATCAAGCACATCGTCTTTCGTTTCCCCCCCCCCCCCCCCCTTTTTTAACTAAAAGCTCCCTTCACACTAACCGGACACTCGCAAACAGTTGGAATCCTAGTCATACTATCAGACTTAGAACCCTTTAAAACTCGTAACAATTATATTGAACAAGCTATTCCAAGCCCCATGACATACATGAACCCTGCAGCCAATCCGTGGGCGCCTTGCAACAAGCGAATCAGATTGCTTGTTGATGGCACCAACCACAGCGCTGCTTCCATAATTTCAGGAAGGAGTGCAACTCCAATGTTGGCTGACTCACGACTCCACACACCAGCATTGCTCAACCCGGCCAAGGTAAGCGCCAACACGTGACAATCACTGCGCCACTTTGGACGCCTCCGGGGCCAATCTCCCTTTATTTTTGCCTTCTGTCCAAACACTAGCCCTCACTGTACATTCAGTACTGCTCACCAATTGCTGCTTGACTGCAGCATTAATCCGAGTACTTATATTATGTAGGCTGACACCAACATTGAGGAGTCGCTCACAGCCCTAGAATCACTTAGACCCTTTACGTAATGCGCCTTATAATAAGCACGTTTTACCAACATACTGTGCAAATAATAAGATAAATATCTCTGTAACTAAAGCTCCCTCCTTATTAACCGCGCACTCGCAAACAATTAAAAGTCTAATCACACTATCAGACTTGATAACCCTCCAACACACAACAGGCCTTTTCATCCCAATACCACCATGCTCGGACAACACGCCACTACTACAGCAATGCCCATTTTTCTAAGACTCCAGGTGACTATCACTTACTCCAACTTATTTTCCTTTTCAGTACGGCTATTCAGCCCTCTGGCACCCACACTTGGGAGGACCAGCCCATTCCACCTGAAAACTCAACCACCAAACCCAATTGGGTAAGATTCTAACTCTTCCAATTCTATGAAACTATGTGGGAATTCTACCCAGCTCCTTACTTACCCAAACCTAACCTATTATCCTCTGTTGTGTTCTTTTCTCCCTGGGTACACTGGTCTCTCTTCGTTCTGCTAAACTAAAACTGTGAATTTGCACTTGATTTTCTAAAAACTGTGAATTTGCCCTGTCCGACTAACTATATTTTTTACTGTCACTATCACCTGCAATCACTCAACATGGTAAATCACCTCTCCTGGGTGTCACACTGTACTGTTTTGCTCTAATCACAATTGGCTTGTCTATGTTTCATGATACTGCCTAAATTATGTATGCATAATGGATGTGAATGAAATATCCTTAATACTAATTGGCTTGGAATGTCACTACACTGGGTATACCGTATCACCACCTCACCAAAAACACAGCCTTGAAAAAGACTTAGGTTGAAACGCGCGTCGGCTGTGTAACATATCATCATGTTATGAATATTACATTTACATCCAATGATGTCTTTCATTGGTGCTGATTATAACAAGGAATAAACCTATAAATCTCATGTTTAACACACCAACAACCTGGACCATCTTTTTTCTTGTGCAAACTACCTACAAACAAATACTGGACTATCAAACCCAACCAGCGCCTTTCCAGTCCAAAAGTTTGTCACTCCCCCCACAATCTTTCTAGACAGTAGGAACCTCGGAGTTGGTTCCCTGACAAACTATGACTCTGGCTGCAGGTCTAATTCAACTAACAACCAAATAAAGGGTGCGCAGGAGAGAGGGAGTCCCGCCACAAACTCCACTCTTCCAAAAAACACAAATCAGGGACCTGATCCCCCGCAGCACCTGAGCCAACATGGCTGACTATCTGGAATCAAGAAAAACAGATACGAAGAACCTCTTCGCACCGAAAGGATCTACAGTGCATGCATTTCCCCCGACCCCGAGGGCGCCAGATAACCTAAGGCAACACTTTATAAAACTTGAGAGACTGTGTACCAAGGAAATAAATAAATTTTGGGAGAGATTCACCCTCCAAACTTACCTAGAACAAGAGAAAATCCCAAGAGGCCTTCGAATTATTATTTTTCCGGACTTCACTGACCCTGATGACGCAGATCTAGCTGCAAAATGGGAAGAAAACCTAATCATGGGCTCCAAAACAATGATGGAATTGCTCCTAGAACATGCGGATAGAGCGCATGGGAGATTGGTTGTACAGATTGACCAACTCAAGGAGGTCATCGAGACCAACAATGCCCCTGCGGCTACTAAAGACAAAAACTACAAAACTATGTATGAAATTTTAAGAAATCACCAGGATGAAGTTAAAATCAGGAAATGCAGGAAATTCGCAAGGGATGAAAGAGATTATCAGAATAACAGAGTTTTTACTTTTCAACCTAAATTTGACAACATACAAGGAAATAATTCAAAAGATAGCTCTGCATCGAGCACCCCAGCGACATCTGACGCTGACAGTGAACCAGAAACAGAACAGGAATCAAAAGAAAATGAAGATTGTGATCAAGTGATAGAAATAGAACAAGGAGAAACAGATGGAGTAGCGACCCCCACCGAAAAAGAAAAAGACAGAGTCACACCAAGATTGTCCAGACAACATGAGCTAAGAAGGAGTGTTGGCTACAACTTCCTGGACGAAATTCAGCGATACAGGAAAGGAACCAGAGCGCCACAGCAAAATCAGCTACAACAACAAAAAAACAACAAACAAGTTCGTTTTTTAGGCCCTACCCGGGACAACATACCACCAAGATTAGAACCAAGAGAGGCAAGAGAGCGGGGACCAAGAAACGCGCACGAAGAACAAGAAAGCGCTATCAGGCTAACAAGATCCAAAACACAGCTACAGCAACAAGCACCAAGATAACACATCTAGTGACAAACCTCTCCAAGTATATCCTCTCTGAACATGATACAGAAATTCTAAACAAAGGACTTTCATTTGCACCAGCCAAAAACACCAACTTTGTGAATGCTCAAATTGATCTATTCAAATACGTCAGGAAATTAAAGCTCAAAAAATTTTTTGCTAAACAAATCAAATGGAAACAACCTAGAACTATACCAGTGCCCCTGAGCACTTTAGACATGGAACACCTAGAATACACTCACCTCTTGACGAATCTGGACCAATTACCCAACAGTGAAAGACAGACCATGTCACAGACTATACAGGATTTAAACATTGAGGAAAGCAACCTTAAAATACCGGAAATGAAGCAGAAATCCAAATTCACCCCAAATTTGCAAGGGGACAATGCAATTGACATCTTTAACCAGGCAGTTACAAGAGACCTCCAAGCAATAGAGGATCGTCTAAAATCAAATCCCTCGAGAAGAGTGGACAACATTACCAACAAGGAACGACTCGCACTCAAAAAATTACAAGATAACCATCAAATTGTAATTAAGGAAGCAGATAAGGGCGGCAACGTAGTCATAATGGATAGAGCTGACTACATCAAAATGGCCACCACTCACCTCACCACCCCCGGCTGCTATGACACCTTGAACATGAACCCGACAAAGGAAATCACAACGGAAGCAAACAGGATGTTGGCCAAATGGCATAGACGTGGACTTCTGTCAGACGATGAATTGAAGTACCTACAACCCTCACATCCCAGGATGCCAACAATATACTTCTTGCCCAAGATACACAAGAAATTTGACCCCATACCAGAAGGACGACCCATTCTAAGCGGGATTGGTTGGATCACTGAACCTCTAAACAAATATATCAACAATGTCCTGGCACCTGAAGTACCCAAGATACCGACCTTCCTACGGGACACAATGCATACCCTGTTGATCCTAAAAGAAATTGTATGGAGCAATGATTACACTCTCGTCACTCTGGACGTGAAAGCCCTGTACACATCCATTGACCATGGACTAGCTCTCAAAGCCATCGATTATGCCTTCACAAAAGCATCAGCCTCGTTCTGGTCACACCTGGAGCTCACAAAGGAGCTCCTGGAATTCTCACTAACGAATACTATTTTCCTCTTTAACCAACAGTACTATAAACAAACGAAAGGCATAGCCATGGGGGCCACGTATGCACCCTCCATGGCTAACCTCTTTATGCACCACTACGAGCAAACACATGCCTTCACCAACCAAGACTTTAACAAACTGATCCACACTTGGATACGATTTATTGACGACATCCTGATGATTTGGTGTGGAACAAAAGAAGAACTCGTCTCATTTGAACTCTATTTGAACCAAAACAACTTTGGCATTCAACTAACAGGCTCCTCAAGCAAGGAAAACATTGACTTTTTGGACATCACCATCACACCATCAGGCACAAGTCTTACAACCACAACCTACAGGAAACCCACGGAGGTCAACTCTGTTCTACATGCCTCAAGCTGCCACAAGAAATCTATAATCAACAATATCCCGAAGGGGGAATTCCTTCGAGCTAAAAGAAACTGTAGTGGCCTACCAGCATTTGGGAAAGAATGCTCAACACTCAGCAAACGCTTCCTCGAGAGAGGCTATCCCGAGCAATCAATCCAATCAGCTATAACTATGGCCAACAATAGGGAACGCAGCACACTCCTGACCCCCAGAGGACGCACCAACAAAGAAGAAACTAAAGACAGTCAAATACGGTACATCACGCAATTCTGCAGTGACAGCCATCTAGTACAGAGAATCCTTAAGAAGCATTGGCATATCCTAACAATTGATGAAGACATTAGGGCATGGATCCCAGATAAACCAATTTTAACCTATACTAAAGCCAGAACACTAAAAAACATTCTCAGTCCGTCATTTATGTCACCCATTGCCAAAACTGACACCAACTGGCTCACCAGCAATAAACCAGTAGGATTCTACAAATGTGGATCCTGTTCTATGTGTAAATTCGCCACTACAACTAAAATGTTAACCTTCAGCACCACTGACACACATACCATTGGGCAATATATAAACTGTAAGTCTAAATTTGTGGTGTATGCTATCAACTGTGTCTGTAACCGGAAATACATTGGAAGCACGATAAGAGAGCTCAGAACAAGGATCAGGGAACATTTGAATTCCCTTCATGCTCAGGACACCAGATATCCACTGGCGCTACACTGGCAGGAGAAACACCAGTGGGACAACAAGGATGACATCACCTTCGTGGGCCTGGAAAAAATACCAATCAACGTGAGAGGTGGAGACAGGGAACTCCGACTACGGCAGAGAGAAGCAAAGCTGATATGCAAATATCGAGCAGTTACCTCTGGACTGAACAGTGACCATGATTTCCATGTGTTTTTATAACAGTGTCTATTTTACTCATATAGACAGTATGCATGCTGTACATGTCAAAACATTTTTTGACTAATTTGCTTAATGACCTCCTTGGCACTTCTGGAACCCAAACTACCACATTCGGTACCCCTTCGTCATCATGAGGGCACCAACCCCCTTGAATAACCTTGAATTCCCCTTTTCACCCCATGTTTTTACTCTCGGACACAATAGTAAACTCTCGTGCCCCTCCTTCATTAATTGCCCCCAACCAGACCTTCACTCATTATTATAGCCGTCTTACCAACCAACTGCACGCCAGTGGGCCCTATGCCAACTATAGTCTGACACGCTTGCCCAAATGCACCCACAATCATTCCCACCCATCGCCCATCATGGGCTGACACAGTCCCCCTCAACTTTATAGTCCCTTCTCAACTGGACTAATCCCCATTATGACACAACCTGAACAGAATTATCACACCATGCACTCGCGCAGCCACGAATCGCAATACTAACCAGGGTATAAGACCCAACATCGCCCATAATAACTTTACAGAACAGGCTATTCCAAGCCTCATGACATCCACAAGCCCAAGAGCCAATCCGTGGGCGCCTTGCAACAAGCGAATCAGATCGCTTGCTTTTGGCACCAACCACAGCGCTGTTCCCATAAACTTCAGGAAGAAGTGCTACACCATGATAGCCGATCCACGACTCCACACAACAGCATTGCCGAACCCGGCCAAGGTAAGCGCTAACACGGGGCAATCGCCGCGCCACTATGGACGCTTCCGGGACCGTTTCACCTTATTTTCACCAATTTGTTAAACTGTGAGCCCCCATTGCACATGCATCATTGTCCAAAGGCTGCTGCCAGGCTGCAACGTTAAGCCAACCATTTTTATTAGGTTGGTGACACCAACATTGAGGAGTCACTAACAGCCCTCCCAAATCTAATGCGCCAAACAACAACACATATTATGAACACAACGTGCAGACAATACGACAAACACCCCGATCAAGCACATCGTCTTTCGTTTCCCCCCCCCCCCCCTTTTTTAACTAAAAGCTCCCTTCACACTAACCGGACACTCGCAAACAGTTGGAATCCTAGTCATACTATCAGACTTAGAACCCTTTAAAACTCGTAACAATTATATTGAACAAGCTATTCCAAGCCCCATGACATACATGAACCCTGCAGCCAATCCGTGGGCGCCTTGCAACAAGCGAATCAGATTGCTTGTTGATGGCACCAACCACAGCGCTGCTTCCATAATTTCAGGAAGGAGTGCAACTCCAATGTTGGCTGACTCACGACTCCACACACCAGCATTGCTCAACCCGGCCAAGGTAAGCGCCAACACGTGACAATCACTGCGCCACTTTGGACGCCTCCGGGGCCAATCTCCCTTTATTTTTGCCTTCTGTCCAAACACTAGCCCTCACTGTACATTCAGTACTGCTCACCAATTGCTGCTTGACTGCAGCATTAATCCGAGTACTTATATTATGTAGGCTGACACCAACATTGAGGAGTCGCTCACAGCCCTAGAATCACTTAGACCCTTTACGTAATGCGCCTTATAATAAGCACGTTTTACCAACATACTGTGCAAATAATAAGATAAATATCTCTGTAACTAAAGCTCCCTCCTTATTAACCGCGCACTCGCAAACAATTAAAAGTCTAATCACACTATCAGACTTGATAACCCTCCAACACACAACAGGCCTTTTCATCCCAATACCACCATGCTCGGACAACACGCCACTACTACAGCAATGCCCATTTTTCTAAGACTCCAGGTGACTATCACTTACTCCAACTTATTTTCCTTTTCAGTACGGCTATTCAGCCCTCTGGCACCCACACTTGGGAGGACCAGCCCATTCCACCTGAAAACTCAACCACCAAACCCAATTGGGTAAGATTCTAACTCTTCCAATTCTATGAAACTATGTGGGAATTCTACCCAGCTCCTTACTTACCCAAACCTAACCTATTATCCTCTGTTGTGTTCTTTTCTCCCTGGGTACACTGGTCTCTCTTCGTTCTGCTAAACTAAAACTGTGAATTTGCACTTGATTTTCTAAAAACTGTGAATTTGCCCTGTCCGACTAACTATATTTTTTACTGTCACTATCACCTGCAATCACTCAACATGGTAAATCACCTCTCCTGGGTGTCACACTGTACTGTTTTGCTCTAATCACAATTGGCTTGTCTATGTTTCATGATACTGCCTAAATTATGTATGCATAATGGATGTGAATGAAATATCCTTAATACTAATTGGCTTGGAATGTCACTACACTGGGTATACCGTATCACCACCTCACCAAAAACACAGCCTTGAAAAAGACTTAGGTTGAAACGCGCGTCGGCTGTGTAACATATCATCATGTTATGAATATTACATTTACATCCAATGATGTCTTTCATTGGTGCTGATTATAACAAGGAATAAACCTATAAATCTCATGTTTAACACACCAACAACCTGGACCATCTTTTTTCTTGTGCAAACTACCTACAAACAAATACTGGACTATCAAACCCAACCAGCGCCTTTCCAGTCCAAAAGTTTGTCACTCCCCCCACAAACATATTATATTTGACCATTCTCTCAAACTGCCAAAATATCTAGCACTCCACAAGGACTTTGGGAGCTGGCACACTATCTATCCCTGCACTTAATCCCTTTCCTGCTGACAAGGTACAGACTTTACAAGAGACCAACAATGAGTATCAACTCACGCCTTTGTCAGGAATGAGTACACAGGTAAAGAAGTACAAGATGTGGGTGGACCAAGAGAGAACTCTGAGACTGTGAATGCCCATTGTCATTTCCCTAAACAAGGAAATAAGGCGAGACTCAGGGACAGACCCACATTTAAGGTGAAACGTCCTGTGGCTAAGACTGAAAAGGGGCTTTGGGTAACCAGGATTTTTATTTATTTATTTATTTTTTATTGTTCACTTATTAGGCACTTATACAGCAAGAAAATTCTGTTTCAAAGCGTGGCATGTAGGGTCAGAGTTTAGTGTGGTAGGAGTTTATGGCTGTCACGCATTTGACCATGATGAGTTTTGGGGACAAATGTAACATGTCATTTTAAATTGTCTTTTTCCACTATTGAATTTGTGTGTTTAGAGCTATGACTTTAGCTGAAAGCAGCTGCTAAATTGATGTCCCAAAGATAACTAAATGTGTTGATGTAGGAAATCTTCTCTCCCCTTATATCTGCTGATCTCTTCCAGATATCTCAGGGTCTACTTTGCACTTTCAAAAGTCTTCTCTTTTCCTCCATCTCTTCTAACGGCTCCTTCATCTCGTTCCAGAAGCCACTCCTTTCACCTTCCATTCTCTATCTCCATCTCCCATCAGTTCCCCAAACGTGTAACCTTCTATCCACTAATCTCTTTGCCTTCCATACTCTCTCCGCTTCACTGTAAGGAAAATAATTGCCATAGAATGAAACAAGAAAACTGTGCACTGCAGACCTCGCAACAATAGACTGAGAGATGAATCGATATATTAGGTCATAAGAATAAATGTTAAGTACCTTCTATTCAACATGTAAGCATTAATTGAACTATAAAAACAATGCAAACCCAGAGCAAAAGAGAAGCAAGACAAATAGTGTGGTAACATCAAACTTCAAGTATTCCTTTTGTATCTTCTCTTCCTTATCTATTCTATCTTCTTCTCCTTCACTTTCAACAACCAGTAACCTTCAATCCACTCCACTTTAACACCATTCCCACATTGTGAACAAACAAAGCACCACGTTTTCTTTGCCTGGCCGGGGAGAATAGAGGTTGATGCCACATCTCCTCTGCATAAACTGAGAAATGTGGCACCCAAGCCCTTATTCCATTTCAACTGCAGCACAATCCAACAATGCCTCCCTTCCCTGAATAATATGGCTACATCCAGCAGGCCATGGAGGAAAGGCTTGGGGATCCAGCATCTTGTTATGAAAGACAGATCTCCCCCAGAATAATGCAGTAGAGAATGGGATATTTCGTGGCATAAAAATGACATTCTGAACAACTAAGCAATTTTGTCTGCATATTTGCAGCACATTTCTAATTGGGCGGAGGGTTTGAGGGAGTGCTTGTATACATGAGAGAGGGCCAGAGCTATATAACAGATAACCTCAGGATGACATACACAGGAAACATCATATATATGTATATCTCACACCATGCAAAGTATCAATGTATATAAAACAAAGTTGGGTTATTTGTGGGTTTGTATGTGGCGTTCTTGGGGACATAACTCCTCATGAACACTTAGGTCTGGTGTCATGAATTTTGCATGGAATATTCTGCATTCCATTACCAAATTAATGCAACTATTTCTGGTTCAAAAGATCATCCTGTTCCCGAGATAATTAATCTTTTTGGTTTTTCGGCTTTGATGTTTGGCATTATATTTTGTGGTGTTACACTGCCATATACAGGTCATTTGTAGGAAGTGCTCATCATCATACATCAAAGCTGAATCATGATCAACATTCTGAAGGAGGAAGATCTCAAGACCATGAAGCTGATAGAATTCAACATGCTTGAGATAGAACAACGAAAGTGCTGAAGAACCTGAATGTTAGAAGGTGCATTCTAAATGAAATATGTATGATATTATATCATTTAGGATGTTCTTGGGGATATATTTGGTAATTGTACGTCATATGTTGATTCTCCCTCTCTTAATTAGACTTGCTCCATCACACCCACTGTTACAGGCACTGCAACTGCAGCAGTCCACTTCAAGTCTTCTCTAATTCATGAACACCTTAGTCCTTCCCTTGTCACTCTGCATGTTTAAGTTACCAAGGAGACACAGTTTGATGCTGGTGTGGATCATTGAATAGAGAAAGGTGCTAGTAAACTTTTTGTATATGTCATATTGTCATGAATTTAAAAGTTTGCTTACCAACTAACCAACCATGTAAGTCATTACCATCTTTTTTCTCTGCTACATCATGTTTCTGCTATGGTGTATCTGCTCCTTTCAAACTTGAGCCAGGACACTTGAAATTGTAATAACCAATATTTTGATTGATCTGACAATATCAGTGTAGAGTTAAACTTGTTATACTCTGCAAGTGTGCACATCAAAGCAACAAAAGAAATGTGTTTTTCCTTAAGAGTCAAAATGACCTCAGACGGACTGCAATCTACATGAAACATATTAGAAATCAGTCTTCCTTTCAAAACTGATTTTACGTTTTCCTCAAGAACTCCTATACAGATATTATTAAGCATTTCTCCATACTCTAGGGGGCTGATTCATGGAATTTGTGCACCAAAAAATTGAGATTTTTGTGCCATTCTTCCCACAAATCCCTGTTTAACAAATGGGGATTTGCGGGCAGAACGGCACACAAATCACAGTTTTTCCGTGCACATATTCCATGAATCAGCCCCCAAGTCTCCAAATTGACTCATATTAATGGTACGTTCTTGGAATTCAAAACAATTCCAAAGATTAAAAAGACCAATACGTCCTATTATTTTTTGAGCATCCATAGATTGCAGCATTCTGAAAACTGGTGGACCTTTCACAGGAGTTAATTGCAACAAGTCTCCAAAAAACAAGTACATGTTTACCTCCAAACAAAACATTGTTGCCAGATTTAAAAACCTCTTGCAAGCATGCAAAACAAACACCAAAAAAGAGGAATATATACCAATACAACTACTAACATGGCTGACACATTCTCAGCACAACCTATCACTAAGCCATGCACACATGCAAAAGTAACAACAGCCAATAGTAAACAATGAAACTGAAAGAAATCTATTTTCTCCCCAACTCATGAGAAAATCCAGCTAAAACTAGCTTCACTTGTTTACAAATGTCTAAACAATGCCGCACCACGTTACCTCTCTACGAGATTCTTGAGAATAAATCCAACAAGACTTAACTCCAACAACATTTCAACACCTAGATTTAAACTATCCAAAGTTGGTGGATGCAGCTTCCAGGTCAAAGCAGCTTAACTATGGAACTCCCTTCCATCCACCTTGCGGACAGATCAGCCATACCCCACTTTCCGACATAACCCTACAAGGTGGATCAAAGACATGGACAAATAACTAACCACTAACTGCCTGGACCTATTCCACATGTACCTCCACTGTTTGTATTTTTGCACACATCTACCTCTCAGCATTTACCGCCCTTCTGAGTAGGACTGTAAATACTTGCTCCATTATTTTTGCCTTTGTGTATATTTATTGTCACCATATTTGCTTCTGTGTTTCTGTAACTAAGCTGTAAGTTGTCATATGCAATGTGCCCGGTTACCCATGGGTCTGGTGCGCAATACAAGTAATAAAACAAACAAAAAAACCTACCGTCTTTCATATATGTGGCTAAATATTTTGGTTTGTACCCACGGCTACACAAACATTTTTCTGCAAACCCAAAATAAAAACAAATTGGCCTTCAAAACTTCAAATGAAATAAGTGAACAACTAAGTACATTAAATAACCTAGATAAATAAAAATCTGCACTGTATCATCCACAGGAACATATGATTATTGCACACAAAATGTATGTTTATAGACGCAGCCACAAATATAGCCACGGCTACCACATGTCCACAAACACACAACGTGTCAATTGTCAAAATACACCCGCGGCTACAGAGTGGTTATGTGCATACCTACCTGAACACCGGCTACTACACGTTCACAAACACACAACATGTCATTTGTCCTAATATAGGCGCGGGTACAGAGGTGTGCTGTGGATGTCTACCAGTGAATAGCAATTCAGCGAAACAAAAACAGCACCATCAATCAATTAGAAACTACAACACACACACACAAATCATACATACTCCAGTCATACAAACCACTTGAAATTCAAAGTAGGAATCATTTTCCTGGAAACAGAGAAAAACTTCAGGTATCATCATGGCTGCAATAAAAACTCTGTGGCAGATTGGAGACAGTTGGCTGTTTTGGCTGCTGGCTTTTTTTGGGCCTAGATTTGACAAATTTCACAATTAAATGGTTTGGAATGCAAAGAATGCAGTGGTTTCCAAAATTGTTAAGTCTGAAAAGTACAGGGCACCCAGACATCATACTCACTCATTGTGGAGACAATGATTTATGGAAGGAACGAGGGGTGTCCCTTACTTTAATGATGAAAAAAGACATGGAAAAATTAATTGAACTATTTCCTGACACCATCTTCATCTTTTCCAATCTAACACAGAGGCAAAAATGGAGATGGACCACCAGATTTAATGGTAAAATTGAGAAATCCCAGAGAAATGTTAATAAAGCAGTTTCAGCATTCATGACTGACCACAACCAATTATGCCTTTTGAAAAACAACATACAGTTCTACGTGGCCAATTTCTATAGGCATGACACATTACACCTAACCGATGAAGGAAATGCAGTGTTCCTTGATAACATCAAAACAGTACTCCTGATGTGCTAAAGTCCTACATTCAGTTTTCCCCCAAACAGTCATTTTAAGGACTACTTATGATATATAAATACACAAATAAAAAAAATACATGTTTTATTTTGCCCGCGGCTACAGTTAATTGACTTTTATTATAGCTGCGGTAACAAAAAGTTAGTTGAGAAGGGGACTGACTTTAATTTGTATGTTACTATACAACTTAAATAATCAGTACAGAACAACAATGCTCATGTACATGTACGAAATAACTGAAAAATTATAAAATATGTAACAATAAACTAGGTAGGCTAACATTCCACTGCCACACAATATAAAAGCATAATTGAAAATACACACCATGAAATACATTCTATTGTACATCTAAAACTACACTACAATTCCTCCTTTTCATATTCATTTTGTTAAATCATTTTCTTCTATTTCTCTCCAAAATCTCACATGCTCAAAAGTCTGAAAACACAAATCCAAAATAAAAGTCCCAGACCATGGCCTTTGGCCATGGCCAGGGATGTTTCACCCCTGACGAGAGTATACCTTAACAAAGAACTTACATAAAAATATAAAACATTGTCACCCCAAACTACATAGCCGCACATACCGAACTACACATAACTACAGCTAACTGTAGTCTTTTGTAGCCTCAAATATAGCCACTAATATCATTAAAATGGCAAATAAAAATGCTTTCCTGACCCCCCCAAGGCCCTCACCTATTGCCCTCTTCATCTGTGCCAGTTTCCCCCACTCACTAGACGGTCTCTTCACCTCCTCTGTCCTCTCCCTTTCACCTCAGAACACACGCTGCTTCTGTGACGCAGTTTGAATCGAGATGTCGGCTATTTGCGGCTATAGCCGAAGCTAGGGAAAGCTTTGTGGTGCAAACTCGGTCCCTATGCCCTCCAACTCCCGAATTTCACTCAGTGCCCTCTAGCCAACCCCCCCACTCTCCCTTGACAACATGTATATGTTTTTTGACCTACAAATAGCTTTTTACTACATTTCATTTCCCCAAAACCTCGGCTATAGCCATGTTTATCTCTTGCATAGAGAGAAAAACAAGATGGCGGTCGTTTCATTTCTGAAAACCATGAGCCTGCAATGCACCATCAGAGATATAACTATAACTTTTGTGGGGACAGGGGCAACCGCTTCTCTGTCAAATTTTTAAATAACCACTGCATGGAATAATCCCAAACCACACTAGGATCACAAGTCAATGCTTCGTGACCAAGTTGTTTTGAACCTGGTTGTGCGCTTTGGAATACATTGACCTTTTTTGTCTATGGGAAAATTAATGGTAAGTAGGCCGCACTTTTGGCAGAAAAAATAAATAAAAAATTGACGTTTAATAACTTTTTCATTTTTTAACAAATCTTTACGAAACTCTGCAGTCTGGGGGCCCGCAGACTTTTAATCACTTTCACAATTCCGTCCAAATCCGTTACTCAAAGCAAAAGTTATTAACAATAGAATTTTGAGGGGTTCCTATGTGTCTCCAACTCACCTTAACTATACCCTATAATATATATATATATATATATATATATATATATATATATATATATATATATACATATTACATGGCCACGGTAGTGGCCATGTAGTTATGGTTAAGTTGCTGTTTCCATAGGAAGAGCACTTTTTGGGCGGCTTATAACTTCGCTCCCCCTGGACGAATCCTCACCAAACTATGGAAAAAAAGTATATGGCCCACTCTGAATTTTTTTGCAAAGTTTGATGAGGATTCGTCCAAGGGGGGCAAAGTTATAGGGCGGTCCCAAAACTTTTTTTTTTCCCCATAGACTGAATGGGGAAAAAACTTTGCTCGCGCCTACAGCCCAAACAATTTGGTGAAAATCCGTCCAGTAGTTTTTTTTAAAATGACCAAAAAGTAGGTCATAAAAAATAAGTTCCGCGGACACACTTCCCTGTTCGCTCTGCGGACAGTGTCCTCATTGGCCAATCGGCTTGCAAGATGTCTGTGGACATGCAACTTGTTCGCTGATTGGACGGCTGGAGCGTGAAGCGTGTCAGATTTTCAGTAGCGCCCGCCATCTTGGATTCTCGGATGTCCGCGGACAGTGTGGTGAAACTTGGTTTAAAATTTGTATTTAGTAGAGTGTGTTGGTTTGTAAGAGTGTTTGGGGAGGGTGGGAGAGTATGAGATAGGTTAAATGTTGTGTGTTTTTATGTGGTGGATTGTGTTTGATTTGTCTGCGGACAACACGGCTGTTCTGAAATGTTATAAATGAACTAAATGGGGGGGTGTTCTGAGGACGCAATATGTGTCCATTTTGTTCGCAAACAAGCTGAAACTGTTCTAAGAACACTCGCAGTGTCCTGAAATGTTCATAAATAAACAAAATGGGGGTGTCATGAGGACACTGTCCGTATTGTTCTCTGGCAAGTTGAATGTGTTCTAAGAACACTTGTGGTGTCCTGAAATGTTTGTAAATAAACAAAATGGGGGTGTTCTGAGGACGCTGTCCGTTTTGTTCATTGTCAAGTTGAATGTGTTCTAAGAACACTCGCGGTGACCTGAAATGTTCATAGGGGGTGTCCTGAAGACGCTGTCTGGCAAGTTGAATGTTTTCTAAGAACATTCGTGGTGTCCTGAAATGCTTGTAAATAAACAAAATGGGGGTGTTCTGAGGACGCTCTCCGTATTGTTTGATGGGAAGTTGAATGTGTTCTAAGAACACTCGCGGTGTTTTGAAATGTTCGTAAATAAACAAAATGGGGGTGTCTTGAGGACGCTGTCTGTATTCTCTAGCAAATTTAATGTGTTCTAAGAACACTCGTGGTGTCCTGAAATGTTCGTAAATAAACAAAATGGGGGTGTCCTGAGGACGCTGTCCGAATTGTTCTCTGGCAATTTGAATGTGTTCTAAGAACACTTGTGGTGTCCTGAAATGTTCGTAAATAAACAAAATGGGGGTGTTCTGAGGACGCTGTCCGTTTTGTTCGATGTCAAGTTTAAAGTGTTCTAAGAACACTTGCGGTGTCCTGAAATGTTTGTAGGGGGTGTTCTGAAGACGCTGTCCGTATTGTTCTCTTGCAAGTTGAATTTATTCTAAGAACACTTGCGGTGTCCTGAAATGTTCGCAAATAAAGGAAATGGGGGTGTTCTGAAGGTGGCTGTCCGTATTGTTCATTGTCAAGTTGAAAGTGTTCTAAGAACTGTAGCGGTGTCCTGAAATGTTCGTAGGGCGTGTCCTGAAGACGCTGTCCGTATTGTTCGCTGGCAAGTTGAATGTGTTCCAAGAACACTTGCGGTGTCCTGAAATGTTTGCAATAAAAAATGGGGGTGTTCTGAGGACGCTGTCCGTATTGTTCGCTGGCAAGTTGAAAGTGTTCTAAGAACACTCATAATGTCTGCGGACATTAAAAGTTTCCATAGGCCATAGTTGAAATGTTTGACTCTATGGGTGTGATATGCTGTGGTGAGTGTTGCCAGGGCATAGTATCTTGGGTGCATGGCCGTTTGGCCATGCACCCAAGACTCTATGCCCTGGCCACAAACACAGCAGCATATCACACTCATAGTTGCTTATAACTGAGTCAAAAACAAATTTATAAGGAACAAAGTTATAAGCCACTATGGGTGTGATATGCTGCGATGGTTGTACTTATTATGATATACTTACTGTTTGGTTTAGTAACTGGAGTACATGTATTTCTTGTTCATTTCTGTGATAAAAGAAAATAGCATGTTAGTATTAGTATTTTGTAATGACTTATTACATTGTATAATCAACATTTTTTTTTTTGGACCCTCATATTTAGTAGATTACAAACCAGAGTACTTTGCAATGTGCTCAGTTTCTGTGTTTGTTGCTAAAATCATTGGGTCTGTGGGAGAAAAAAAAAATCCATGTTGATTAAAAAAAAAACTTTTTCTGTTATGCTACAGTTTATTTGTTTGTTTTCAGTGTTCACTTGTTGTTTCTGGGTAATGATTTATACATTGGCTTGTTGCAGTTTTTTGGAGCAGTAACATATTATTTATTTGTTTGGATATTGTAAAATTTTGGAGCAGTTAGATACCAATTGGCGTATTCTAACTGTCTATTTTTTGATATATTTTAGTGGTATTGATTTCTCTGTTTGGATATTGTTAAATTTTGGGACAGTTAGATACCAATTGGCGTATTCTAACTGTCTATTTTTTGCTCTAATTTAGTGGTATTCATTTATCTGATTAGTTGTTGTAGAATCTTTGGGCAGTTAGACAGCTTTTGGAATATTCTAACAGTTTATATTTTTTTACTACACGTTTACTTAAAGTTTAAGTACAGTTTAGTTATCAAATTTTGGTTTTAAGAACATTAAATAAGCATTTTTAAGATTTGCTGGTAATCTCTGCTTTAGAGTAATGGTACTATCATTACATTCAAACAATCCACATTTCTTTTTTATAGATGCAGTGAAGTGCCCTGAATTGGTTGTGGCTCCTGCATGGTAGATTATACCTATTGTTGTGAAGGTTTTCTTACCAAGTGAAATTTGACCATGTGTGAATCCAGTCAGCTTGCAGTTGTTTTTGGTACCATCTGCATTGTAACGTAGAAGCATTAGTATTACGTATTTACTATGTGTTTGTATTACTAACGTGGAGCGATTATCCGAATTGCAGGTCCTACATAATTTACCATGGTTTGCATTTTGTACAAGTTGCTGAAATGGAATGGATTCACAATTAGGTATTGATATATATATATGAAGTGTTCATTGGGGATTTGTTCTTGTGTCACATTGTTGCAGAGAGTGCATGTATGTTTCCACATGTATGAAATCTGGAAGATTTCATTAATAGGTATATTTTTATTTTCTAGTACTTGTAGTAAGTACATTAGAAATTCTTGTGGATCTTCCTGTTGGTTTATAGTGAATTTAACCATTCCAGCACAGTAGTCCAATTGTTGTTTTATTCCAGAAACACTATACCTGTCATCAGGATTGTTTGTTGCATTTCTGTGAAGTACTAACATTTGCAAACACAATTGGTCTGTACTGTGTAAGTAAATGTTGTCAACAATTGGTGGCAATTGAAATAGAATATTCATTGCTACGTTTACGTAGCAACTTACTCCAACTATATTTGAGAGTTTAAATGGACCATGTAGTTCTGTATCTGATTGATTTTGTTTTAGTTTGTCTTCCTTCTTTGATGAAGTACCTGGTTTACTTTCCCTAATGGGTTCTTTTATGTTTGTGGTACTTGATGAAGTTTTAGTTTCTTTTACACTCTTTGGAGGATTTGCAGTGACATCCTGTTGCATTTCTGTTTAATTTACTTTTCTTTTACCAAGTTTTACTTTTTGTAGTACAGAATATGTGTTTAGATGGGGAGTGTATAGTGAGCGAAGTCTATTGTATTCTAAAATGCAAGGAATATCAGCGTTTACTTTACTTGCATCAAAGTTGATTAGAAATAGACCGTCAAGTGTACGTAAGCATGATAGTGCTACGTAGCTCATGCCTTCTTTAAAGACTGTGTTACCAATGTCTATCATTGCTTTGTCTAGGATAAGACCTTGTGATTTATGAATGGTGACTGCGTATGCAAGAGTTAGAGAAAATTGTTCTCTGCATATATACATGTCTTTGAAGAGAAGGAATCTAGCTGTTGAGCGTCCTATCCTTTTTTTTTACTTGTGAAAGTTTGTCAAAGAGAATATTCACAAACTGGATTTTGTTGTCACGTGGGTATTTATGAAAGCCAACAACTGTACCAAGTTTTCCATTTTCCATTAACTAGTCCTTGGTCCACGTCAAGGTTACTTTTAAGCATTACTCTGCAATTTAAGGATAATTTTAATTTTAATATCTTTACCAATCCTGCTGTGTTTGAGATTGATTTTTCTAAACTATTTAGTGTTGTTGTGGCTTGGTCACACATGGGTAGTGTCATACCATGTACATCTAGTTTGTCTATGGTGCTAATTTCCATTATTGGTTGCATTTCTTTACTTAACATTATTTCATTGAATTTGAAACAGCTTGCAAGAGTTGGCATTAAGGCCATATAATTTTTTGTGGGCTAATTGTTCCATAACATCTGTAGCACATGCATTATCACCATAAAGTACATGAATGTGCCAGGTTTTCAATATTACTTCTGCTTCTTTAGAAAGCATACCAACTCTGATACTTTTTAAGATGTTGGCATAAGTGAGATCTGCAGATTGGCACATGTTTTCTGTTAATTCTCTGTATTGGAAATGTTTGTTTTGGTGTTCTACTGGCAGGAGTAGCAATCGGTGTAAAGTGACACCACCAATGTTGTAGGCAGCTAACCCTTTGGGGGCAGTGACAACAGCTGACAGTTTGTTGTTTGTCAATTGTTGAAGGAACTTATTGATGATTTTTATTAGGAATGTTTAGCCAGAACCAGCTTCACCACTGACGTACAATAGTATAGGTTTGTAATTTTGGCTGGTGCATTCTTTGTTTTCATGTTGTACACCATGTGCAATTTCTTTTGTTACTTCTTAAAAAATGCTACGTCGCTCATTGTTTAGTTTTGATTGTAGTATAGTTAAGTCTTCTTTATCCTCATACTGAAACATGGTGTTTTCTACTTCTATCATAGCTAATTCTGCCTCATTTGTTATTACTGGCTCTCCCAATGGTTCTTGGCTTCCTGTTACAGAAGGTTGACTACTGTCAGGAGCGTCCTTATCTAGTTTGGGCCTGGAGTTCTTCGTGTTGCTGTTCATTGTGCAACATTGTTTTGTACTGTGTAAAGTTTACATCAGTTATAGTGCTTTCATTTGCTTTGAAAGCGTCTTCATATGAGTCATAGTTATCTAGTATTTCTTCTTCTTTTCTCCATGGTTTAAAGAGTTGTAGCAGGGACATGTAATATACTTCTTTATGTTGAGGAGTCTTTAATGACAATTTGATATGATTGATTAAATTTGGTTTGGTGAGTTTTACTAAGCTGCCTTCACAGTTTGTCACTCTGTATTTACCGTTTTTTTCATCAGGTTTTATATTATTTTTGTATGTGTAGTTTTGGGCTATGTGGTATAGACACATGGTTTCCAAAGCGGTACTCCTGTTTGGGTAGTATGTGTCCAATAACTTGTTTTTTAAAATGTCTTGGCTGTTGGGATCATGTTTGGCTATTGTTTCTATATCTTCGTATGATTTTAGAACTCTTTTTCTAGATTTAGCTGGACCAAGACTTAGCCATACTATATTTTCAGATTTACCACACAGTGCAGTACCAGTTCAACGATCAGCTGCTTCATAGGATCCAAATTCTCTATGGGACAGCATTTCTATGGCCCAAGCTGTATATTTTTTGAGACAATATTTTATCTGACGACTGGTCATTCCAGAGGTCTTGCAGCTCTGTGTTTTCTGCTTTGGTTAAGTATGCTGTGACATATCGTGCAACTGCAGTAGAATTGTCTGCAATCTATGTTTCCATTCCTTAAGTGAGCAGTGATTGCATTGTAATCATTCATATATTTTTCTTCGTCTTTTCTTTTTATGTAATATGTATTTTTAGGTGACTTACCTTTAACACTATGTCTAACTGAAGACAGGAGGTTGTTCACTTGACCTGTATTTGTAACTGGTCTAGGGAAACCAAATTGGCATTTGGTGTAGTATTTCGTATTTCGTATTTGCGACGACAATATTTGCCACATTTGTGTCTTTGAAATTGTAAAATTTGTGCATGAAGATCACTATTTTTGGATTCCGATGGAATTTCACAAGTGACATATTTTTCAATAAACTGTAAAACAGTGGCATCACTGTCTTGACCAAATTTAGGAGCATCTTTAATCCATAAAAGCATGTGGATGTGTGGTGCTCCTCTGGCTTGGTATTCTTTTCTCCAAAAGAAGTGTTGCACTTCTCCAAGGGGAGGAACAGTTTTATTACATATAAAATGTACATAGCAATGAAGCGATGGTGAAAATATCTTGAAACATTAACATGATCCAGAGAACAAAGTTCTCCAGGTGTTAGTATATCTATGTTTGTTTTGTTTTTGTTTGATATGCGTAGGAAATCATGTAAATCTTCCCATGCATATTCTCCACAACTTAATGTAACAAACCAAGTGGGTGGGCCAAGGTTTCTTATCATATAACGTACATCTCTGTGATGTCGAAACCAGTACTCTGTAGTACCACGCATATTTGCTAATAGATTTGTAATATTTGATTGTAAAACCTCATGTTTTTGTTGCACTTTTTGTAATAATTGTGTAGCTGTCATATTTTGAAAGTGTGATCCTGATTTTAATATGTGTGCAACTCCGTAACATAAAGTTGCTAGTTCACTTTCAAGGAGTTGGTGGAATATGTATTCCACATTTTGTCTAAATCTGGGATCTTCAGAATACATCCGTAATGAGCGGTATTCTGAAGCTGATATTTGAATAGGTCTATCATCATACCTTCCTCCTTTGCCAGTAGGAAAGAGTAGAGGAAAAGCACGTGCTTCTATTCTTTTTTCCCATATGCTGATTGGTGATCCTTTTGTTTGATGCATTTGGTACGTTTCCAGTGCATCTTCTATGGTGTCATTAGAGTGCAATGGATGAATTGTATAATGGTCTAAAGTTTTTGATATTGTAGCAGGATCTAGGAGCTCAAATTGACCAGCTTCTTATGTCTCTTGAATTATTTCAGTTGTATCCTTCACATTTTCTTCAATATTAATTTATTTGTAATATTCATTATTCTCTTAAAGATATTGGAAGCCTTCTCTAACTATGTATATCTACCAGCGTTTTCCAAATTTTTTTGTCTTTTGTAGGTACTCCATTTACCAAGATAATTAAAGATTGTTGCATTGTACGTTGCACTCCTAGAGTGTGCACATTTTATTTTAGATCTAATGGTAAATACATTACTTTTCCACAAATACCTTTCACTAATTCAGAGGGAGGTAATTTTGCAGTTTTTGGTTGAAGGCGTATTATTGCTTGAAATGGGTGAACTGTTTGAATTATGATGCTCTCATATAAATTAAGTTGTTGAAGGGGTTTTGGTAGTGGATATAATTCCAAATTATTTGTGATAGCACGTGAAGGAGTTTGGTTGTTGTCAAGTTTTGTAGTGCAGTAACTACAAAGTATTACGGGGTCAGTTATTTCGTATTTGTTTTCTGCTATAAGGTAGAGAGCTAATTCAAACCATTTAGAATATTCATTGTCTTCTATTTTGTATGATATGTCTACAGTTTTTGTGTTACTTTTATAAAAAGTTCTGCAGCAACATACACACACATGGTTTGGTACTTCAGCTGGTGTACTTTTAAATGTTTGTATTTCTTTTTTGTATGTGTGTAGTAAAAGGTTGCCATGTGTAGAATTGTTACTAATTTGGTTTACAGCTATTTCTTTCTTTAAGTGGGTTTCACTTCCAAAATATTTTTTCTGGATATAGTCGATTTCTTCTAGTAGGTCTTTTGCTGTGCCATGTAGAAGAATGTTATTTAAATTGGCTAGTGCTAAAACAGGACTTTTAGCATAGTACAGTTTATAAACTAGATTTATAATAGTTGAATGATGTGTTGATATCCTTTTGATATCATGGAAGGTGGTTTTGCAAGTAGGTCCTGTAATGCAGGCCAATGAATGTCCTTGTGGTCCTGTGTACTTGCGTACTGGACATGTATCCATATTTTGCAGTAGTTTAATTTTTATTTTGTCTTTGCTTTTCACATATTGATTGAGGAATTGGCGTAAAGACTTGAAAAATTGTTTGGGACTGTTACACATTGACGTGCATGGCCATTTGTACACTAGACGTTCTGATTCAGTTGAATGGAGGGGTAATTGTTATTGTTATTGTTATTGTTATTTTGCATTTATATAGCGCCTTTTATACCATTGGTATGGTCTGAAGGCGCTGGTAGGTTGAACGCCCTTGGGAAACAAAGTTCAGGTCAGTAGAGAGAGTCAGAAAGGTGTGTTTGTGCACCGGGTATGTGTGCAGCTTGTGCAGTATCCGTAAAATAGCTGCTTTCTAGTGGTAGGTGTGATGGTTGAGAGATCAGGAGTATGTGTTCGTTCTGGCAGGATTTATCCAGTCCGGAAGTGGCTGCATTAGGCCTGAGGAGAAAGCCTGGCTGGGGGGTGTGTAACCAGCAGTGATTACTTAGAATGATGTGGAGTGAGCGGCAGATGTTGGTATGAGAACAGTTAAACCGAATGGTGTCATAGTATCTCTGTGTTCTAGCTGAGTGGTGATGTAAGGAGAGAGTAAGCGTGGTGGTGAGATATGATGCACACCTGTCTGCCCCACGCATGCGCTCCTGTCTGCCCCACGCATGCGCTCCCGTCTGCCCCACGCATGCGCTCCTGTCTGCCCCACGCATGCGCTCCTGTCTGCCCCATGCTCTATGCATTTTTCAGCTCTACGTATTCATCCATTCTACGCACTCATCAGTGTTGGATGCAATCTGTGATTGTTCGTTCTACGTACTTGTCCGCTCTACGCAACACGTGCGTTCACTCTGGGCACTCATTCGCTCAGGCATTCATTTTCTTTATGCCATCAAATGTAGTAAGCATTCACCTGTTTTACGAACTCACCCCCTCTACGCACTCGGCCCCTCTAAGCACTCACCCCCTCTAAGCACTCACCCCGCTGCGCGCTCAGGCATTCATTTGCTTTATACCATCACATGTACTAAGCATTCACTAAGTTTTCAGGACATATTTTTGTAAGGCGTACTTCTTGTTCCATTATGGTATTATTAACCTTTTCATAACCTCGACCACAGCTATGTATGTCAATTGTATTTGTTTGCTTTTGTTTGTATGCTTCTTTATTAAAGTATGGTTCTGTACTCGTAGTGTGACTCCATTAACCTCCGCAGATACTTAAGAAGTTCTTTCTGTTGACATTTTGTTTATTTAGAAGTCTTTTTTTGTAATTTAGTTATTAGTTTTGTTAGTGGTTTCATTTTGTTTAACACTAAAATAAATAACTTTCTTTTGAGAAGAATTGCACTGTCTATCAACGCTTCTAAGTTTAATTTACTACAATAGGTTTTAAGCGTTGAACCTGGTTTCTCTCGTGTTTTTATAAGATTTTGAAGGACTTTGTGATGGAACATTTTGGCTAAAATACTTTTCTTGGTATGCTTACTTTGAACTATATCAAGATTTAAAGAAGCAGTTTTATCTGTATTGATAGCTGATTTTCTACTAATTGTTTTTTGGTTTGGTTTACATTTTGATAGAGGAGGCAACGTTTTTGTACTTGAAACTTCTTTTGTTTCACTAAATGACTATTAGCTGTTTTGTTTCAACTTTTTTTACAAATTGTGCTAGAGATGGATGCTTATGTTGGACACTTATTTTCATTTGCTCTACTTCTGCGTTGCTTTCTGCGGACTTGAATTTTGGTAGGCATTCTTTAGGGTCTGTTGAAAAAAATAAAGAAGGTATGGGTTGTGGTGTTCTGCAATGTATGTGTGCTGTGTGCATGAGTGTTTGAGTAAGATGTTAAAGATGTATGTAATGGTGTGTGATTGTGCATTGGGAACTACAACTAGTAGGGATGGGTATTCTTGAATTAATGTGTTACTAAACTGGGGTTCAGATGACAGAAAAAAGTAAGCTAGTGGTGTGGAGAAGTATAAATAGTATATCTAATGCTATACAATTAAAACAGTCGTTTGTTCTATAACATCTAATTTTTAGCGGTTGAGTTGGGTAATCTGTGTGTCAAAAAATAGGAATTTGTGGGCCATTCTGGCTGTAAATCGCTGTTTAAGACATGGGGATTTTTGGACAGAATGGTGCAGAATCTCTATTTTTAGGCACAGAAATAGCATGAATTAACCTTACAGTGTGTTTGAGTAATAATACAAATATTATGGTGATATTCTACTTACTTTTTTCTAAAATGAACAGGTTACTTCTTAGTTGTTCTTTGTACTTCAAATGTGGTTGCTTCTTTTCAGGAGAATGGTCTTCACTGCAATTGAAAAAGAAATAAATTAGTAATTTTGTTTGTATATAGCACTGTTTTTAATTTAGACATTGATTTTTTTCAATTGAAATCCTCAGCGCCTTCCTCAAAACCATTAAAACTATCCTATTTACATAAGATACGTCGCACTAGTTGAATACATATGATATGTTCTTAATGAACAAATTGTATTGCAATGACTAACTGTAGCAAACAAAATATCTTTACTATGTCTTGTGAAATTCATAATGTACCACTGAACACCATTATTCCTGTAACTAAGCTCTTCCAAGTAATAGTGCCTCAATGTCATGGGCTGCTTGTCCTATATACATGTAAGTAATTAAATAAAGAAAGAAATAAAAAAAAAATTATATAATTCTACAAGTATTATTGTTTGAGATTTGAACATAAAGTGTGCATGCAATTTTGTTTGACTATATGTAATCTATATATTTCATTTAAAACATGTTAGTTTAACATGATTTGAGTGTGTGTGTGTATAAAGAAATTAAATAGTGTAAAGATTTGTAAGTGACAGTTGATTTTAGGAGATTGAAAAAAGACAGTAGATTCATTTTACAGATTATTCAAGCTAAAAGTCAATTAGAAAATGTGTTCATGCACTGTACAGAAAATATGCATACCTGTAGATTGTGTTCATGCATATGGATATGCATGGAGCTGCAAGTAGAAATCGTGGAGACTTGTACAGTATTTCGTGTAGATGGTGCTTGCCAATGATATGCCACTTGTACTCAGAGAGATTCATAGTACATTTGCCGTGCTGATCTATGATGTTGCAGTTAGATGTAGAGGTCTTGAATGTGATTGGTGGATGGTCATGTGACTTCTTAGCTACATCCAATGAGGGAATGGCACAGATGTGAACTGGAAATGGTAGAAGGGCTGTTCATGTTACGGTATGTCCGCAGACATGGCGGTAGTTCGCGGACATCGGGTGTTACATCCAGGGATCTTTGGGTTCAGAAGTCATGATAATGAGAATGAGCACTGAAAGGGATTGGTCAGGAAAGTTTAGTGGGTGTGTTGTGCCAGGAGAGAGTTTCTCAGATACTCTTTTTGCTGAGAGAAGAACAGATAGCTATGGCTGTGCGTTTCAGAAAACAGATTGTTTGGATTTTGGGAGACTCGTGGATACATTGGTTGAAGGTGGATGCAGAAACCTGTGGAGTAGCTTTAGATCTTGGATTCCCACATGTGGAAGTACACTGGCATGGAGTACGTGGAATGAAGTGGTTGGACTTGTTACCTCTCTGTGCTACTTTGGAGACAGAGCAACAGCCAGATATAATTATAATTCATTGTGGAGGGAACAGTTTAGGACATGTGTATGGAATTTCTTTGCAATTTGCAATGAAAGAAGGACTTGGGAAGGTCATGGACATGTTTCCAAATTCTCAAGTAATGTTTTCTTTTCACTGAGTGCACAGAGACAAATGTGGTTTCGTTCTTCTTCATTTGGTCCACAAATGGAGAAAGTAAGGTGCAATGTCAAAAAGGCTGTTTGTGCGTTTCTAAGAGATTTTGGCATGTCCTCTTTTCACAATGAAAATATTATGTTTCGTAGTACATACATTTTTCGCAGAGATGGAGTACGTCTAACTTATGCTGGCAATCAGATTTTTCTAAGAAACATACAAAATGCATTGCGACCTTTTTTAGAGTGACAGCATCCATTTTGAAGTAGGTGTTGAGTATTTATAATTTTTCAAACACAAACACCTCCCAAAGGCTCTTTTCAGAGCCAAAACTTCCTCTCAGAGAAAATTGCAATGGTTTTGATAGGGTAGCACCCCAAAATTTTAGATGTCCGCGGACTTCTAAAAAATACAAAGGGCCCTGCTTCATTTATTTTCACTTCTATTTTTTAACTGTGAAAGGCGGCTCTGAAAAGAACCTTTTTTTTTTTTGTTATTTTATTTTTTTGTTTTTTTATACACAACACACTAGGAGAGGAGGGGAAAATAGGGTAAAGGGGGACACCAACCACAGGGATAAGAAAGGGCGAGCTGAGAGAGGAAGATGTAGAGTGGGTTTTATTTGGGTAGTGAGCAGGTCTTCTCGTGCTCTGAGACGATAGTCTCAAAAGCACTACCAAGTCGCTCCCCCCTGCAGAGTACTGTGTCGCAGTACATACACACAACTGTGACCCTCGAAAGGTAAAGGTCATCAGCATTATGTATGGCCTGTGAGGCAGCTTGAGGAAGATGCTGTCCCACAAAGGTGTTCCTTGTGGTGACAGGATCAGAAACGGAGGATGAAGTAGAGGAAATCAACCTACTACGCTCCTCGCAAGGTACAACCTTGCAAATGGCCCCAGAGTGAAATGACCTTAGGTGTTGTTTCATGGTAGTGGTCCCAAAGCTGTACGAACCATGCCTCCCGCGACTGAGTACCATTTTGCACTCATTGCAGGTGACTCGGTTCGCACAAGCCTTAGGACCATCCCCATGAATGGTAAATAACCACCACACCCAAGACTCACGCCGAGTGCAGGTAGTAGGGATTTCCACTACCTCATTCTTGTCATCCTCTTCTTCCTCCTCTGCATCCTCACTCCTGTTCCCCTCTTCAGGCCCTTGGGGAGGTGGTGGTGGGGGTGGTGCTGAAGCAGGTGCAGCACCAGGTGGCAGTAGTGCAGCCAGGGATGCAATCTCGATGATGCAAATTGCAGGAAAAATAGCTGTGCTCTGAAGAATAGCCAGAAACACAATGAGAATAAGCTCTAGTGTGTGGTCTTTTATAGGGGTGCTTGTACGCGGTTCAGGGACATGCGTGCTGTCCGCGGACAGATTGAACACAAAAAAAGGTTTAAAAACTTTCAAAAAGTATGTAGAAACTCAGGATTATTATGTGGGACTTGTGCTATGGTGAGTTTTTATTGAGAAATATTGTGGATTACTTGAAAATGTACTTTTAAATTGTTCAGGGACACGAACAGTGTCCGCATTCAGAACACGCGATCAGCATGGGCGCGGTCACAGGATCGCTTTGCGAACCTGTTCGCGAAGGAAGCCGCTGTCCACAGGACGCCAAATGCACGGACATTGGTTTGCGCATGAGCATTGATGTTCTACAAACACTGTTCGGATCCTGAAGTAATTAAAAGTTCATCACACATCAAACAAACAGTTACGGACAACCGTTTGTTCTTAGAACAGTTTAACTTCCTTGCGAACAATACAGACAGACATAGCGTCCTCAGGACACCTCCATTTTCATTTATTTACGAACATTTCACAACACCGCGTGTGTTCTTAGAACAGTTTCAACTTGCTAGCGAACAGTACGGATAGGTATACTGTTCTTCAGGACACCTCCATTTTCGTTTATTTATGAACATTTCAGGACACCGCTTCTGTTCTTAGAACAGTTTCAACTTGGTAGCGAACATTATGGACAGGTATAGTGTTCTTCAGGATAACTCCATTTTCGTTTATTTACGAACATTTCAGGACACCACTTGTGTTCTAGAACAGTTTAAACTTTCTAGCGAACAGTACGGACAGGTATAGTGTTCTTCAGGACACTTCCATTTTCGTTTCTTTACGAACATTTCAGGACACCGCGTGTGTTCTAGAACAGTTGCAACTTGCTAGCGAACAGTACGGATAGGTATAGTGTTCTTCAGGACACCTCCATTTTCGTTTATTTACGAACATTTCAGGACACCGCGTGTGTTCTAGAACAGTTTCAACTTGCTAGCGAACACTACGGACAGGTATAGTGTTCTTCAGGACACCTCCATTTTCATTTATTTACGAACATTTCCGAACAACCGCGCTCTCCGCGGACACCTAAATTGTTTTTTTTTAAACTGAAACTAATTACAACACAATATAAAAATGTAACTTTATTTAACATATATTAACAATTCATGACAGAGAAGGTGAGGCAGAAACGGAAACAAAAACAGGAGAATTAGGGGTTTCAACATGATTGGTATCAGGTGAAGAAGGGATGGAAGTCTCATCAAAACCTTTTGGGTTATGGAGAGGGTTTGGGGATAATTGACTGGGATATGGTGAGGGGGGACAAGTACATGTGGGACAATGGTATGAGGTTTTTGTTTTAAAATGCTCCTCAACAAAAGTTTTCAAATTATTAAAATTGGTCAACAATATATCCATCTTTTCTTTTATGCTGTCAAGAGTGTTATCCGTAACAGTTTCTTCAGAGGTATTTTCTATTTTGGTATGCTCTGTACAAAAAAATATATATGGTAAATGTATATAAAATAATAATAATTACATGGTTTATATTGTAAAGTGTATACCATTAGTTTCACTATCTTCTGACATTTCCTCATGTGGGAAATGCTCCTCTAGCCATTCCAGAGTACTAGACATTTCTGTGAGAAAAAAAAGATAATATATATATTTTTTTATCTAATCCAGAAAGTTTATAAATATATGAGTAAAATGAAGTACACTTACTATTTCAGGTAAGATATGTTCTGAGTACTCTGTAGGTCTGGTCTTGCTCTTAGTTTTGGAGTGTCTGTGAGGTAATTTTGTTGGAAGCCAATGTATCTTCTTTTGGTATATTCCATTTTAGAACATATTGTATTTTAATGAATGGTTAGTGTGTTACATATATGGGTTACATTTCTTATGTATTACTACATATAATATGTATGTGTGCTGCTTTGTGATTTTTTCAAATGTTACTATGTTATGATATAACAATTAAACATACCCTCCCAGAGTTTTTAGGTAGTGGTACTGTTGTCTGAACATGTCCGCGGACATCAAATTCAGTAGAAGGGGTTCAGTATGTTCCATAGTACATGTACATACAGTCAAAGTTATTATTGTTAAGTTGTGCTACTAAAATCCTATGAAATTCAGTGAAAACACTTTGTTAAAGGGACGTTATGGTTCCAAGTAAAACCGAAAAACCCTTGAAATTCGCCAGTTATGGTAAGCTAAGCAACCATAACTCGCACCACCACCGTGCACTGCTAAGCCTAACACCCAAGACATCAAAGATGACATCGCAAATATCATTGATGACATCACTGATGACATCACATGTGCATTTACCTTTCATGAAAAGTCTGTACAAGGGATTCTTAGTGTAATGTTAATAAAAAAAAGTGTCAAAGATTATTGGAATAAATATCAAGTTCTAATCAGTGCATTAAGCTATGCATTGATATAAATAGCATTCTATTATTAACTTCAATCCAGTATACTAAGGCACTCATGTAGAAACATAGGCATTGTGTGCAGCATACATGATGGCGGTGCAATATTCATAAGCTTGCCATGTTGAATAGTGAAATGATAACTGTTTTCATATTAGAGTTTTGCATACAGTGAAACTTGTGATAAGTAGGTAATAAAACCCACTTACTACATAATTGCATTATTATAGACAAATCACAAAGAGACAACACCACATACAAATATGAATATATACAAGGGAATTGAACTAAGAAAACAAACAGCAATAGTAGCAGAAAGTGTTCATAACCTAACTGATTACCTTTATGCAGAGAAATTATTGCTCTGTTTCAAAGCTGTTACTCACCCTATCTATATATATCACATGATGTGGCTGGACCCTAAGGAAAATAGTGTGAGTACAACATATAAAAATATGAGCATATACAGGGAAAGTACAGTAATAAAAAACATCAAAACTATCAGAAAGTGCTGATAACTCTACTGATAATTTTAATGCACAAAAAGGATTGCTGTCTTTCAAGGTTGTGTCTTCTCCTATGTATATGTTTCATATGATATGACTGGACCATAAGGGAATTATTGTAAGAACATACTTGAAGGATAAGTCTACAAATATAGTGCATTTACAATTTTTGGTTCCCGACTGTTACTGAAGAAAATCATGTGGCCTAGATATGTCAGGAAAGGAAAAAAGGGGGCGTCGGACATGTGATGTCATCAGTGATGTCATCCATGACATTTGTGATGTCATCTTTGATGTCCTGGGTGTTAGGCTTAGCAGTGCACGGTGGTGGCGCGAGTTATGGTTGCTTAGCTTACCATAACTGGTGAATTTCAAGGGTTTTTCGGTTTTACTTGGAACCATAACGTCCTTTTAACAAAGTTTTTTTACTGAATTTCATAGGTTTTTAGTAGCCCAACTTAACCATAACGTCCCTTTAACAACGTTTTTTCACTGAATATATGCATATATCAATACTTGTTTGAGTCATAATTCAGAGAGGGGTAGTTTAACCTTCTCTCCATTTGACTAGTAGTATTAACGGCTAATTTTTTGTGTTTTTTGTTGGTTTTCCACAACACAATAATCTGAGGTTTGACAAGACATAAGCCTCTAATTTACAAACAGAGATGGAGGATGTCATTTCAGACTCCCTTGAACTTAGCGTGACCCATATTTCCAGCTCCAGAGGAAGGTTCAACTCTTTATAAGAATAAAGAACTGAAACATTTCGAGCTCCAGAAGTTTGGGCTTTACAACCTGAGTTATATCTCCATGTGATTTGTAATTTGATTACAGACCATTTCTACCTCAATAATTAGTCTACAATTTGTTAGACAGGTGTCACTACTGCACTTTACATGTGTCATTTATTTTATTATTCTTATTGATTGTTATATTGTCTTTGTGTTTGTGTATATATAATTGTGTGTGTTGATTGTGATAAACACCTCCTAGTTTGTAATATTTATTGATTAAAATGTGTTTTATAAATCGACTTGATTTCCATTGGTTGCTAAATAGACATCCACATTTGGTGTTATTAATATTCTCCCCCTCTAATTTTTGATTGTTGTGGATACCTACTTATTCTTGATCTCTACATGTTTGTTGATGCACCATTTTAGAGAATGCACTGATTATTATTTGTTCACCCGTCATCATGGGGTAGGTGCTTTTTTCTTAGGTCAAGTATGTAATCTAAGAAACTTGCCTAGCAAGACTTGTGGGATTTTTAAGACATTACGAGGCCTTTTGATGACACCAAATTAAACATTATCTTGCTTATTACTAAAATACTTGTTGATCTGTGTGCAAACTCCCTGCAAAACATATTCAAGCAAATAATACATTTGCACTGCTACATAAGAGTGAGATTTTAGCCTATTGCTCTTTTTTCCCCACAAACAATTGCCATTTCATTGACAGATATCACTTCTATTTTGGCACCAAAATCTGCCTGAATTGCAACTAATACAGCTGGATGACTCAAAGTCTATTTCTTTAGCAACTAGGTATCTCCTTGCTATTCAACATAAGTAGTCAAACCTAAACATGTACGACCTGTCCAAAACACATATGGGAGCCCCCTTTTTAGTCACGTAAGTGCTTAAGTGCACGTCAAAATCACAGCAGTGATGGACTACAGGTTATAGCACTCAAAGTGAGCATATGTGAATGTAAAGTTTGAACCTTATCACTGACGGTATCCTTTCACTTTTCTGTATTTTATTTTCTAGTTCAGGCATTTAACAAGATATAAAATAGGCCTGAATTACAGAGAAGTGTTATGTAAAAGCAATATTCTGAATATAATCACTTGTTTAAAACCTGATGAACAGATTTGGGCAGTTCAGTGGTCACCTACACAAAATCTATGAGGCCATAGAGGGGCAACATAAAATGCAAATACAATATATGGTCTCCACTAATCAACCAATGATCTTTTACAAAAGGTTTGTTTTGGGGTAATGGTAAACTGAAAACAGGTAGAAGAGTCTGTGTACATAAATTACATTTGTTCCTCACAGACTTCTCCAACAGGTTTTTCTATATTGGTGGTAACCTGCGGGGGGTCAGAAATGAGAGCTGGACACGAGGCAGTCATATTTTCAAACAAAAACATTCATTAAAATAGAAATGGGTTGGGAAATTGCCTATCTGGCCCTACTAAAGAGGAATGTTTCTACCTAGAAATCAAAACTAAGGATCAGTCTATGTCACAATGTGAGTAACTAAAAAGCCGTCCTTGTGTCCAAAACGTCCTGTCCTGACCCTCACACTAAAACAAAATAACAAAGGGGTTAAAGGTAATGTAATTATCTTTATGTTAGCCAAAAGTGTTCAAAACCACAAAGTGTAATAATGACCCCACCACATATGTTATCCCTTGGCTCCAGAGGTTGTTCCCCTTCCCCTGGATTCATAAACAGGATGGCACAAATCTCTCTTTAACTAACCATTCCTCTTTGTCTTCACTGGACTCAAAAAGTTCTTATTTCGGAATCACAAAGCTCTTGTTTGGACTCACAAGGCTCTTGTTCAAACAATAAGCTATGCAACAGTCTTTCTGTAGACTTTCTTTTAACTTTACAGATTGCCTGGTATACTCCCCTACCAGGATTATTTATATATTTTCATCTGCCTGGTGTAGTCCCCAGCCAGGACCTCTTTCAAAGTGCTCCAGATCACCTGATGTACTCCCCTGCCATACATCCTTATACAATCTCAGCTGACAGGTGTACTTGCCTGCCAGGACTTCTTATACGTTTTACATTTCTTTGGCTATACCACAATGGCACATGCCATGAGGTGCTTGGTATTTCTATCTATTGTAACATTTTCTCAAAACTCTCCCCCACACTGGCATTTCATGCATCTGTACTGCATTGGGGTTTGCCTTTCTAAATTGTCTGCATTCAAACATTCTTCGTTTGGGTGTTGAATTTGTACTTTGCCATTACTGCATTCAAACACACTTTGGGTATTTCCTCCAGCAGCAATGTAGTACTATTCAAACAATTGTTAATGTGCTTGTCCGAAGGCCCTGTGTTACTCAGCTGCTTTGGCCAGTCTCACCGATCTCTTCCAGCATCTCTGATTATGCTCGCGCCTCTACGGTGTGGTTCTTTCACCCACTTTCTGCTTTGGAGTGCGCAGACATTCTATGAGCATCCTGTGTTGCTCTGTGATCACACGCTGGCTTTCCTTTTTGGCTCGGACTGAAGATTGCCATCTTCTCAAGCGGCCCAACCACTAGGAGTTCCCAGCAGCTCCCAGCATCTCCATGGCACTTCTTGCTCCTACGCAGCTGCTCCTCTCTTGTTCTGGTGGCCTTTTCTGTGTGCCTCACATCATGAGCCTCAGCCTGGAGTTTAATGTGCTCTCCTTCACTGCTCTTGCTGCAGCCTGCATTGAAATCTCTCTCTCTCTAGCTTCCCTTTTTGTGAGAAAGCATGCTGTTAACTTTGGGGTGTAGCATCCTTCTAAGGCTCAGGTGTTTCCCTTGTTTTAGGAGGGGCCAGGCTGGTCCCCTTGGCTCCTCCAGCAGCTCTCAGCTCCCCTTTGACAGTTGGGGTGCAAGGGTTTCCTCTCCTCTGGCCCAAACAGCAGTCCACAGATCCTTCCCTTATGTCACATGAATTCTGCAGCTAGGTCCTCCAGGAAAGACATCGCACACACTTCCTGAATCTGTCTTCCATTTTTTAATGGCTTTGTCCAATAGGATTTGAGCAATGACTAGACTGCTGACAAGGGGAAGTGATCATGATTACTCCTCTCATGTTATTCATCCCACTGTTGTGGGGATTGTGGGAACAGTTGTCCCTTTCAGAGAATAGTGTATAAACATTTTAAACAATTTCAAAGGCAAACTATGTTTCAAGGAAGAGTATGTGGAGCTGGATAAAGTGTCTTTCATAATTTTATAGGGCCGGATAGTTGAGAGTTGGCCTTTGGGATGTGAACTCTCTTCTAGCCTGTGTTCTGGCAACTGCTGATCATCTATCTTTCCGCCGGCTACTAAAGACATCTCTCTTTGTCTAGACTATTACAGAGAGTTTAAGCTTTGTAATTACCTTACTTAGTGCCATGATGCCCTTCAGTGAATGTGCACTTTATACATTCATGTAACATAACATAACCAATGCTTTCGAATATTCTCCATGGGTGAAAGAAGGAAGATATCACAATGGGATATTAGATTGTTACAAATGGCAGATTCATCCTAAAAGGGGGATACTACGTCTCACCCGATGGACTCAGGGTATCTCCCATGGAAGTTGCGAACCGATGTGATCCTCCCTCATACAGGGGCCCCAGGGTCAGGATCAGGTAGCATCCCCTGGCCACGTGGGAGGAGGTCTACACAAGGGAAAACAGTGATGAGTCTTTCAGATTCATCACAGACCCCAAAGGGTTTTACATTTTCACGATGCAGCACTTAATGCAACATTGGAGGTTGTCCTTGTGAGCAGCAACTGGATGCTTCTATGTAGGAGTGCAGAGTTACATTAAAACTGGTAGTGTATGTCAGGAATAAAATTGTGCCACAATTGGTGTCGCAATTATTATTTTTTGAAACTTTGTTGCTGTTAAAACCTTTTTATCCGATATGTTCTTTGCCCATTTCTTGATGCTTTCTCGAGACTAGGATTTAGTAAAGCTTATGTATATAGCAAAGTAGGTGTGAAACATGTCTCAGCTATGTCGACCAAACCAGAAACACAGTTTCAACAAAAGGAAAATTGGGATCTAAGTACCATCAATTCGGAGGACGTTTTATTTTTCTATTTTACTTTATGTGCATTTTGGAACAAATACTATATTTATGTAGGCAGATAAAATATTGTAACTGTGATGGTGACTTTGCTTTATGGTTTACTCGAGACCTTGCCTTCTAAATAGAAACACAATCTCCTTAGATAGTATTCATGATTGTGCATCTCTAGCCATGTGCTTAAACATATACTACCCTACATCGAAAACAATATGGAGTTTAACAATGTACATTTAAGAATTAATTCAATGTTGAAGCATAGGCAGGAATGCGTTTTGGTTTCATTTTAATTGTTACACTGGTGATGCCCATCTTGCCATCAGTTGTCATACAGTGCTGTGCCAAGAGGCTGCTCTTCTACCCTTTGCCCCATTACTCATAACTGCAGTGGCTCGCATTTGACTTGATGCTACTCCTTCCTCCTCTCCCTCACATGGTATACAATATTACAGCTTTCTAAAGGATGGGGGTTTGGCTAATCAAAGCTGTATATACAAGCCCTGGCCTTTCCTTGCACTATCAATTGCGTTCTAGGTGTTGTATTATATATCTGCTTAAATCGAGTACATTGGGTAAACGGTAGGCAGGGGAGCAGTGTTTCAAAACATAGGAGTTGTTTTCAGGAATAACAGTACTATTTTCTCTCTCCTTACAACATCTTGCAAGCATGAGCGTCCTGTTGTTAAAGTATATAATATTGTAAACACCTTTCTTTCTATTCTACATATATTCTACAAAAAGCATTGTTTATGAAGTGCACAATGTGCAGTACGTTAGGTGAACTGACATAGGAACAATGAGGTAATCCAGCCAAATGTCTAAAGGGCTAGGTTTGACCCCCCTCTAGGTGATCAAATCTGCTTTCCTTTTCAAATCTGCCAATTTGTTTGAAAAACACGCAATAGACACATACTTAGGCATTTTGACAATATGTATTTGGATGTTGTTTTGGGATGTCGTTTTAGTTTGTTCTGTGGCAAAACCATCTCCCTTTCTACTTCCTTTGGCGCCAAGTTGTAGCATGTTGTGATGCGCTGTTCTGCATTTACATTACAATAACATCCCGGCCACAGCACAGACATAAAGCAGGGAGTTTACTTGGGATATGCGCTACCATATATAAGATGTCAAGTGGATTGGATGAGTGGTGGGCCTCCTGATAATGTATACTGGAGCCAAAGGGTAGCTTGAGTGTGCTAAAAGTGAATTACCCCCAACTCTCAACATGACCTGGAACCCGTCACCCATCTTGGCTGACTCACATGCTTTGGTGGCGGTCATAATGCTGACCCCCACCTCAGCACGTGAAGAATCGGGAAAGGCAGGGTTGGGGTGTAACCCTGCACTAGGCATGTCCTTATGTGCAAGGTTGAGCTGCCAGCTCTACCTAGGGTACAGTGGCCTAGAACAGCAAGGATTTAAAGAAACCTGTCATTGGAGAACCCAAGATGGTGACCACTGGTGAAGGAAGACATTTACATTGATTTGGGGGCGGGGGGGGGAGAGAGAGATATATATATATATATACATATATATATATATATATATATATATATATATATATATATATATATTGGCACTGACACAAACCTTTGAGCAGAAATAGCAAAATGCACCGTTAAGTGACAAAGCTGCCCTGTATTCTGTAGATAGACGACACAAAAGAATTTGGTACAGATAACATGAAAATATGTTTTGAAGGCCAATTGATGGCCAATATTTTGAGCGAAAGTTACAATTTTCTTGGACACACAATATTGTGTTTTTATAAAGTGACTTTGTTATTAATGGTTTGTTTTTTTATTTATATAGCGCACAAAGCCCATGGGCATCTAAGCGCTTGGCTTAAGACAATGGTTACAATAAGGGCAAGACAATGGTTACAAATCAGGCATACATTGGGCCTGGTAGTGCAGGAGGATACATATATGGAAACAAACTTTGCCTCTTGTGCAATGGTCTGCATCATGGACATATGGATACTAAATAGTTACAGAGAATGTATACATGGTGAAGCTCGCTTCTTGTTGCGGGGAACTACATCAAGTACATACGAGGACAAAATAGGTAGCGAAAATATACATGGGAAAGCTTGCCGCAAGTGGCAGGGAACTACATCAAGTACATATGAAGTCACAAATAGAGGTAGCAAATATATACATGGGAAAGTTTGCCTCTTGCTGGGGGAACTACGCCAAGTACATATGAGGTCAAAACGTAGGGGTAGCGAAATAATACATGGGAAAGCTCACCTCAAGTGGCAGGGAACTACATCAAGTACATATGAGGTAAAAAATAGGGGTAGCGAATATGTACATGGAAAAGCTGGCCTCTTGTTGCGGGGAGCTACATCAGGTACATATGAGGACTTCGTTATAACGGGTGGACATAATGGTGCAGTAAGTATAAGCATGGGAAAAATTATCCTCTTATATGGGGTACGAGAGAAGTTGTGTATATAAATGTATACTAAGTGAATTACATCTCTAATTACATTGAGTTGTGAAAGTTGTGCCAGATGGAGATAACGAATGGGACGGTAGAATGCATAAACATTAGTAAACAAGGAAACATAGAAGCCATGTTAAACGCACATGCAAGCATAAAGATGATGAAGTGCAGCCGAGTGTTGAGGTTGTATACATGAGAACAGACTATTTTGGTTAAGAAAAGGAATGTCTATCGGGCAGCGTATGGTAAACAAGAGGATCAAATGTTTAGACAGCATATACTAAGGATTGAGTAGAGCACACTTAGGTACAAAAAGGCCTAAGGACCTGTCTAATGCGACCAGCGGCAGTGTGACACTAGCATTGGCAAAGGTTGTTAACTGAAAGTGAGAGGGTGTAAAGAAGTGCGGTGCTCGCCACTGAACCCGGTGTGTTAAGAACAGCTGACGGAACGCGAACTGTCAACAGTTGCAGATTTTAGAACATTGGGTGTTGCACAGACAGGTACAACACTATAAACAGCTGGAAGTAGTGCAATAGATCAATAAGAATGCCAAGCAGTGTAATATCCATAACGGCGCAGCTTGTAGCGCGTGTAGGCGTAGTTCAGTTCTTTAGTGATGTTGAAAAGCAGTGTTCTGATGCGATCAGGAGGGGAGACCACTTGGCAGATACGAATCGGGAATTGTGCAGGTTTCGCATGAGATGGAGCAAATGGGGTTCAGAGTAAATGCTCTTACAAGGAGAAAGAGGATAGCAAGCAATTACGAACAAGTGGTTGGAATCAAGGACAAGGCTGCAGAACATTTATATTGTTTAGATGCCGGCTCCATTCTGGACACTGTTTTTTTCCACATACTACCGGTTTGCATGTAGCCCATGATGGCTTCCTTTATCTGTAGACATCATGCATTTGGGTTGTGATTCCCATGAATGGCAATTGACCAAATAATGATTTTGTCTTTACACATTCCGTTCAAGACCATGCTTAGGATCCTGTGGGTCCAAGGGTTTAGGTGTGTCTCCCAATCAATGAAAACGTATGAAGAGGCGTACCATTGAAACCGGTTTAATTAGATGTCATAGATGCCTGCCCATTTTCCATCTGTATTCCTGTTTGCCCTGATGAAGTTTAGGCCCTTGGAATAATTTGGTCTCATTTAGCCGAAACTCGAATTGCCACTGTTCATCTATTTTTTTTTCCCTTATGGGCTTGGGTGCCTCTTGGCTTTGCTTACAAATGTTGGAATATCGTGATGCATCTTCTGCAGGAAGGCAACACACAACTGTGGCTGAAGGTGTATATAACTCTCGTAGGTTTTCATTTTATGCATGTTTCACTCAGCGCCCCCTTGTTACTTTTCTTCTTTTACTAGTTGGTTGTGGGTTCACTTTCTTGCCCCTCCTTCCCTTGCTTTTCCTTTCAGGCACGATGATGTTTTGCACCTTTTACTATGATAATTTGTAGTTACTATGTTGGCATATACTATCAAACTGTGTGCGTGTTTATACACTAACTGCATTTGATGAATAAATATTGCAATTCATGTCTTATCATTCATGTATTTTGTTTATTGTGTGCATTCATTGAGGTTTCTGAATTTGGGACCGGTTTTGTCTTTGTAAGTTGACCCCTCTTATATAGGTCCGACTTTTAACTTATTTGGTAGGCAGCTTCCTGTTTTGTAGTATATATTGTTTAGCTAGGCGATATGATTTTCTTAAGCATATGGAACATTGGAAATCGCAAGAATTTTGCCACAAGTAGTTTTTTTCATGCATGACCACTTTACAGGCCATTGCTATACCAACTGCTAATTTGGCTTTTGCAAAAGGCCTAGATCTATAAATACCAGCATAGACTGTACAACAATTTTGTATTCAGAGACCCTAAATGTATATGTGAGTGGAAACCATCGGTTGGCAAAGTTGCTGTGTCATGAGGTGTTGTTTCCTCAAATATATTTCTCACCATATGGAATGTGGGAGTCTTCCTTTATTATTATAATTGTTCTTTTATAACACGCTTACAAACAGAGAGTAGTTTCTATGTACGGGATGGGGATTCAAAGCCGTGTTGTGCTACGTTGTCTTGCTTCCTAGACAAGTGCATTGTACATGAGCTATCCTTCCTCATGACATTGAAACCTTACTTAAAGTGAGAGAAGTGGGATAAAGTAGCTCTCAAGTGCACAATAATACCATGTCTTAAACTGTCAATGCTGGTATGTGTTCTTGAGACAGAGGCCACATCAGAATTGAGGTGGATACACATCATATTCAAATGTGTTGTATAATAGCAGGGATGACCATATTAATTGGAAAATACCAAAACAGCTTTTCATACAACAGAGCCGCCAAAAACGTGTTATGGTGGCATTGTAAGTCTACATGTTTGACAAGCTACAAGTTCCTTGTGCGCAACCAGCTTGAAAGAAGGGCTTTGCTTGCATATATTGTAGTGACATGTTATATGATTTCCTTTGGGCACATCTTGTTTGACGACGTGTTTTAAAGTACAAAATACATATATTGTTGAAACAGGGCCTCATGATTTCGTTTGGCACAAGTATTGCAGATGTTTCTTAAAATGTCCCTGCACACTGGTGATCCGAGAGCTATTATAGTAGTTAATTTGCAGTTATTGCATCATTTTGGCTCATTGATTAAGAACTGTACAGCATGAAGAAACTGCCCAGAACCATTATGATTTAAACACATTGTTAATGGGGGTCATTTATGTTCCATCATTTTGAAAGGGCACCAAACAAAAATGGACTCAAACACACATGTCAATGTACCAGAATGCCATCTGGTGAGGGTATGACAGTCCAAATTAGGTTGATTTGTATTCATATAAAATAATGCATATCATTTCATTTCTTAAAGGCAGGACCAGATCTTCAGTGGCACACATCAGTTTTAGAGGTTGCATGTCATCCCTGCTGGGACACAAAGTCCCTGCTGACTAAGGTAGCATTTTAACTATCTGCACCCGTGATCGAATTCTGATAATTGTATGCCTTAGAGTCTGGTTGCAGGTGAGTCTTTAAATAAAAACCATGAAAAGACTGTGGCAGCATGGTGACTACTAAGGACTCCTCATTATATATCCACACTAATTTGATATAACCGTGTCAGCTTGTGAGCAGGGGTTCACTATGAGTACTTATCTGAATTGGTGTCTGGTCTGACTTTCTGCTCTAGAGCCATGTGGAGCAATAGCCAGACTACTGCCTTTAGATTCCTTTAAAAGGGCAACACCCACCTCTCATTCCACAGGAACTGAGGATGTCTCCTTGAAACCATGCATAACAAGGTTCCTTGGATGCTAGCAGGAACAGAAAGGGGGTGGTATTAGAGTAGAGAGAGTGGGGAAGTAGGCCTGGAGATGGGTCCCAACATATTGCTTCTATTAGGGCTCTCTTCCCTTTTCTTCCCCTCCATTTCATTTAGGTAAGGTTTTCAGTGTGATGTCATAAGGCAAAGCACATTTTTTACAACATCAGAGATTATACTCATAGAAGCAGGCTTGTTTTGGACCAAGACAGTGCCATACTGCCTATTAAAGGAAAGGGCCAACCCCTCATCATTGGATTAATTCCTGGAAGAACAACAAAAAGAATGCACATTTGGGACTCTTTTAGGAGTGCCGTTCATTTCAAAGTCCTCTACCTGAGAGCTCAAAACAAAAGGCATCCAAGGCTCTGTTCACTAACCATCCGCTGGGAGCAGTGAGTGTGAACTGCTATTGCACAAAAAATTAAATTGTAGCTGCACTGGATCCAGGACTCAGTCACTGGTTATTAGGGATTTCCTGTAGGTGACTGCCAAGCTCCCTGAAGTGAGAGTGCATTGGAGGGACTCACCTAGTCCTGGAGCCCTAGGATTGGGATTAAGAGCAACACAGGTGACCAACAACACCCAGAGTCCTGTTTTACTGCCTCGTGTCATACTTGAGACACTATGACTTTGCTCAATACCTATGAACCAAGACAGGACCCGTGGAGCTGCTTTTGGACCTCACAAATGTAGAGCCTCTTAACTGCAACTTCGTACCATCTCACACCTTTCAAGATCATTACTGCCTCATCTCAAGCCCCAGCTCACAGCAGTAGAAGCATCCAACTCACCACATCACAAGCATCGTATGTATACTCGTGACCTCATCTGGACCCAAATTAAGCACTAACTCGACCGTCTCGAAGCCATCACGTCACTCACAACTCAACCAGGCAGAAGCATGTTTTGGCCCAAATGCTGATTCAAACCTGTTGAAACCCCTTTACCAACACCATCTGAATGTGTACTCGATGCATGCAGAGCCCATTCTTGATGCCGACTCGCCACTGGATCAGGAAGACTGAACCCATCCCAACACTCACTCAAAGATTTAAAATGCATACAAGCACACATTGGCACTGCCAGCATGCAAGACTAAGATAAAAAAGTTAATGTGAAGAGGTCCTGTCCCCCCCTGATCAACATTTGGGGCCACAGTGACATTTAAGACCACCTCTTTGAGTTGTTTTCAAGACATTTTCTTAAACACTAATTTTGTTCATCTTAATTGCCTGACAACCCCTGTTCATCTACAAAGAGTGCTAGCGTATAACATCTTGAATGCTCTGTTTCTTTCCAGGTATTGGTATTTGCTTGTGTTTCTAGTTAGTTATTTGCAAATGTGTTGTTTAATTTAAATAGTTTATATTTGTATTGAACCTTGATTGGGCACTCATTTATTTTGGTGAATTGTACTATTGCTGATTGTGTTCCTACGGTTGTAAGCACACATCCCTCCTGAAGGCATAACTTCCCCTCCGTTTCCACTACCACACAAGACAAGGACGTTATATCCTTCAGGCTGTGCCTGTTTCACCTTTATGATGGCGATCACTGCTAGTTAGTGGTAGCGTGGCACTGAGTAGTCAGTTTAGCCACTACTCATCTCTGTACTCCTGCAGAACGGAGGTCATTTTTTCAAAGTTACAAGGAATGAAAGCAACGAAAAGATGACAAAGGATGTCGTAGACTTGTAAAGAGCATACTCTCCCATTTACAAGTTGGTGTACACATTAAGTTCAAGAAAGGCATTTAACAGTATCCTCTATGCAAATCGGAACGCTTCTTATTTAGGAACAACGTTTAAAAGTGCAATGCAGAAAAGCCTGATATTTTGCATATCAGTAGATGGAAAATAACCCTGCCAGCTACCGTTTGGGTAATTTTGGATTTAGAGGCGGGGGGTAGAGGGGACGGGAGAGATTGAGAACAGTGCAACCAATTACACATTTTGGAAATATGTCACATACAGTGCAAAGGCACAACATATGCCGTCAGTGTTTTAAAGAGCTATAATTGTAGCCATTGCTGTTGATGTGTTTCATCCCAAGGGTGTTCCCGAAGAATAGATGTAATCCACTGTAGCAATACAGGAAGTGCATCCTGTCAGAATGGACATAGATAATGGGGCAATACCTGATTAGTACAAAATATATGTATATGAAGGCAAAAACAAACCCGTATATCCTGGAAGTGTACCGATGAGGATTGGCCATTGAATATCTGTTGCAGGGATGTCAGCCAGTGTCTACGCCAGAAGGTTTATTGGTACTAATATTATCACTGTGATAGAGAATAGAACAGGTTTATCAATACAGATTTATCAATGCATAGGGTCTGGAGTCTATTTTTAGGTGTAAATATGAAACAACAGCTGATGCACAATAATCTAAATACAATCTGGAAAATGTTTCGGATCTTTATTGCATTACCCAATTAATCATCAGATCTACTGTTAACCTCACAGTAGATAATTCACATATCCAATGGTCACTTCCCACTCCTTTAATGTCTACTGGACACACATATATTGTCCTTTGCATGCAAGATAAATTTAGGGATTGACAATGCCTAAACATGTCCCCACTTCTACCTTCAACTGTTTTCTTGTAATTCAACTATTCTTCTGTGTCTTCCACCAGATGGCCTTCCTAGCAAAGCCCAACAGCTATAATTCCTTTATCACAAGCTTCAAGATGTTCCTATGCCTCCCCTGCTATAGATTCCTCTTTTCTGTCCTCCATCAGTTCTTCTTGCAGAAGACCTTCTACTATCACTCTCCCATTATAGATATTCTTCTCTGTTCTGGTGTTCCACTTTTTGTCTTTTGATTTGATATGATGATCTTGATTTAATGTATTTCAACAACATCCCTTTCACCTTTACCCACTGCATGTTGTCCCTGTGTGTACATTTCTGACCCATCACAGTACTCTTCTTAACAATGTCCAACAACTGCCCATTTTCTAGCATCCTATGTACACTTTACATCTATCTTTTCTGGTGCCTTATTTTGTGTTTTCCAAAAGTCCTTTATCTTTTTGGAGCACACCAACCACAACTTCTTACCTGCTGTTTGCTCAACTTCTGTCTTTTACTGTATACTTCTGTTCACACCAGAAGTTCATCTCATTTGGGCTCAACATTTAGTGTTCTTCCACTCCATTTTCATTTTCTCCTCCTCTGGTCTTGTGGGTTTCATAGTGTCCTGCAGGTGGCTCTGTCCCTTTGAAAGAAGCAATCAACCCACCCACAGCAAACTCTATTTTCTCTTCAAGGTTTGTTCTGCATTCACCACCTTCCTGTTAGTTTTCTTTGTAGTGGATTTCGACAACTGCTTTACAGTCTGCTGCATGCTAATTACTGATTAATATTCAGTGCCCTCAAGTTGCACATCTTCTTGGAGCATCCCAAAAACTGTCTCCACCATCCACCATGCACTCTTTTTCTTTTGTCTCTGTTTCAGAAACTAGATGTGTGCGCTCCAGCAAGCTGTTTGTCTTTGAAATCCCCCCTCTGTGGAGACTTTCAGCAATAGATCAAGCTTAGTCATCATGGAACAATAAACCAAATTTCATGGATTTGCTAAGGTGAAGAAATCTCATATGTGGCAGCCAACCCCACAATATAAAAGGGGGAAAATAAAAAAAGGAGATCAATAGTTAACACTTTGCTAAAAGAAGGCAACACATATAACACACACATACATACATACAAGAAGGATGTCTCAGTTCTGGAAGCTCCAAAAACGGACCCAGATAATACAGGATAGAACATCAGTAAAGAATAAGGAAGTTAGAAACCAGTTGCCTGCCTAGATAAGCCTAAGGGTCAGTTCAAGTTAAGTTTGAGAACAGAAGACTAATCTGAATCCGGAACAGTTCTAATATCCAGGAATAAATCGACCCGATAGGGTTATGAGGACAACCTACCAACAGTATTCCAAGATCAGATACACAAATGATGTGCATGAACATGGTCCTCCAAGTACTGAGTAAGGAGTTTGGAACTGAACAAATTACCAACCATAGAAGACAGAAATGAGCAGGAACATCAGCAAGAGGCTAACCAGGGGGGAAATCCTCAGGTAAAACCATAGGATTCTCAGCTGGCAGAAACAGTGCATAGTGCACAGGAAGAATCCAAGGAAGTGCTCATTTAGCCTTATAGTGGGTGAGATGCACATGACCATGCAAGGCAAAGTATGATTAGGAAAAGATGTATTAATATATTTTATAGTAAGTGTAGGGGCAAGTAGGAAGATATACGAGCCCCACCAACCACCAGCTCATCAACCTCCTGTAGATCTTCAAATCACAGATAGGATTCTGTGACGCTCGTACATGCAGCGCAGCATCACGCGAGCTCGGAATCCTGACAAGCTGATGTCTCGTGGGGAGCTGGGTAGAATACTGCACATCTCCCTGCCTTTGCCTCCTTGTAACAAAGCGGAAAATCTTTCCTTAAAGTTCTTCACGTACACTGCACTTCTACACAAAGTCCTTCATGTGGTGAGGCCTGCGACTAACTCTTCCCCATCTTGCCATGCGTGGATTGTCTGGGTTAGGTTTTGGCATGGAAAAATTTGACATTCCTTTATCCCTCACCACTCTCCTCACACTCCTCACACCACCTTGTGCACACTCACTACCAACTGCAATTTTCTCGTCTTGTGTAACTCGGACACTTTGTGGCTTTACCACACACACCCTTTCCATATTCCAAACCCTTCCGTCTTCCACCTTCACTATAAATCGGACCTAACACATCCATGCCCAATTCATCCCAAGGTTTCCCTGGAATTTCTGTCACCACCAGAGGATATTTCACACTCGTGCATGCTCTATCTCTCTCATTACAAAGGATACAAATACGAATGAATCACTCCTTTGCAGTGGGTGAGGTGCACATGACCACGCAAGGCAAAGTATGATTAGGAAAAGATTTATCAATATATTTTATAGTAAGTGTAGGGGCAAGTAGGAAGATATACCAGACCCACAGACCACTAGCTCATCAACCGCCTGTAGATCTTCAAATCACAGATAGGATTCTGTGACGCTTGTACATGCAGCACAGCATCCCACGAGCTTGGAATCCTCACGAGCTGTTGTCTCGTGGGGAGCTGGGCAGAATAATGCAAGCCGGCCCGAGAAAATATGTTCCCATTCAAGATATTCTAATTGTTTCTCAGACTACTGTCAGGATGATGATGAGAGCTAATCAACATAACAATGGGAAGCACATGAGTGGCAAGAGTGTTCTGGGGTAGCCGTGAGTGACAAAGCAAAAATTGGATATAAAGAGCTCTTTCCCAATAGTTTTAGTGTGGGAAAACTTGAGTTATAAATAATCAATAAAACAAGTGTCGTGAAGGTCACATTAATCGTGTAGTACTTCATATGGATTTGGTCTTGTTTTCCTGAAGACTCTTTATGTGCTAGTGTTTCCAACTAGAATTAGTTTCTTGTGCCATGACAGGGTATATAGGGTCACTGTTTGCCAGGGTATTTACTATCTCCATTGGGTTCCAATTGTAGCAACACAATGTTATTCACGGTTGCTCATCAGCTCATAGAAATTTCCGGCGGGCATCATATAGGCCTCTATAGAATAAACCAGAGGAAGAATAGGGAGCGTGATAATGATTTAGATAAAGAATACCACAGGGGCTAAAAACATGAATTTCTGGAAGTCAAATATGCAGCACACAGAAAACAAAATATCTACTTAGATTCAACGGCACATCAGAGCAAAGCATGTTCTCTCTCCCTCTTTGCCACCATGCAGTTTAAGGACAAATTTCAACAAAATTAAACAATTACCTTTTGTGGTCACGGTTTTCTCCATGATTTGTTTATAGGAAAGAGGATTTGAGTCCTTGATCTATTTTCCCCTGTCCCCCAGTTGCTATCATTGTCTATTATTATTTATGTGTCTTGTGAAACTGATAAAGAGGGTTTGCTACACTTAGGAATGTCTAATCTAGCACATATCAATAATAGTGACATACATTAGCCATGGCCACTTGCTATTATCTGATGTACTAAACACATCCATCAATGTGTCTTTGTGGAGAGAGTTTAACTACTGATAAAACCTGTATACGGGCAGTCTTTAGTCAGGTTACATATTCAACACCTGTAAAGCCTAATTCAAACAATGGGGTCCCCCTTCAAAGGGACAACAGTGTTTTCAAAATGTATGCTCCTTACAAACTAAAGTCTCAACATTTCGATGTCCACAGATGTCTAACCCACTGGTCGCAACCACTTGGCTCTGTGCATGATAAACTTTGCTAACAGGGTTTACACATCCACCTCTAAAATGTATAGCAAAGGACAATTGAGCTCATTACGGGTCTGGCGGTAACCCTGCCGGTGCTACCAGTGGGTTGCTGCCAGGCCCATAAAGAAATCACCGGCGCATGACTTCCCCGTGCCACTGGGCTGTTCCAAGTCCGGCGGTGGGGAAGTCAGGCTCCGGTAATTTCGTTAATCCCCACTACCATAGAGTCCGATTGGACTCTATGGAAGTGGGGACATGGAAGCACAGGCTCCATTGTTAACGATGCCGGTGCATCTGTGACGGTTTTGCCTCCCTTGACCGCTGTGCCCAGCAGGGTCAGACCTGTCGGGCACAGCAGCTCCGGCAGGCAAACACGTAGTTTGACGGTCCGGAAACAACCCTTATTTCCAGACCGCAAATGCAGCATGGGGTCCAATGTATCAGCCCCCCATCAGCTCAGTGGAACCTCACTCTTGTCCAGCTTTCCTGTGGACATTCACACCTATTCTGTCCCCAAACAGTCTAAGGTATTTAAAGGCTGAATCATCTTGATGTTCAAAGTAAGGACAAACATGTTTGCTATGACAACATCGAACTAGTCTATTTTTGTATTAATAAGCAAACCACACTTGTTGGACAAGACTTTTAGGGTACCTAATCATTTGTGCAAGCCATTTTTTGAGATCAATATCATAACATCTGTGAATAATAACATTCGTATATGTACTCTAGTTAATCTGGGGGCCCATGCTTCCAATTTTGCTAACTCGACTGACAAACCATTTTAATATGCAAGGAAAACAACAGAGAAGCCAGTATGCATCCCTGCATTACCCCCAATTCAATTGAAAACTAGATGTGATTTCTTATGGTGGTGCACTTCCTTTTGCATAGATGCACAATCACTACTTGAAGGTTCCGTGGGATGCCATAAAAGCTAAGGCTTGATCAAAGCAAGCACTGGTGCATGCCGTCAAAAGCCATGCCGAAGTCTACAAACAATAATACAAAGATCCTCTCTATAAAACCACATATATTTCATGCACCTCATTTAATACTATTCCACTGTCTCTACCTTCCTCTTACAACCAGCTTGTAAGCGAGTATAAATCTTCTGGTATTCTACCCAATCCTTCTACCTCTGCATGAGTTATTTTGCATGCACTCTCTCCACGGCATCAATACAATAAATCAGACATTAGTACGTATTGGAGGAATCTCTGTCCATCTAAAGTGCCCAGGAAAATGTCTTTTGCATTAATGAGATAAAAAATGTTTGATAAAATGGTAAGGTTTATTATTTAAAAATAAAAAAGTGAATTAAAAGCCTGTCTAATCCAGAAAAATTAACATATTTCTGGGCGAACAGAGCAAGTCCTACTTCCTTTAGAGAGAGCAACAAGGGTACAACATATGTAGCTTCACTCCACCTATATTCTCTCTTTTTCTTCTTTTTGACTATTGTCCTTTTCCTTTTCTATTGTTTTCAAATGTATCCATGTTGTTGATCCTCTTTATTGTTCCTCTCCTATGTCTGTATATACTCCTTTTCGCTCTCTATAGTCACTGTCCCAAACCCTGCTCTCTCCTCCCATTCCTCCTTGGGCTCCCTATTTCTGTTCTTTCTCACTTCTAGTGCCTAAGCAGCCAAACTGCTTTCCACTGTGTATACGCTCTACACCCTCTGTTCATCTATACTGTACTCCTCTTTGATCTCACTGTTTATCAACTCTTTATAAATAACCCTTTAACACTTGCCATTATTACCTGGTATTGTGCCACTTTCTCATATTTTGGCAAACACGCTTTATAATTCTGATTAAATACAAATACAGAATCATAGGGTTTGTAATGAGGACTCATTAATGCATGCTCAGTGCTAGAGCTATCAGAGCCATGATATCAGAACCATGGGAATTATTCAAATTACTATAAATTACTAGAATGTTAAACCAATGATTGGAGGTTATACCTGAATCAAGTTCAAGAATTAAGCCAGAGGCCCAGAGTGGAATGACTTCTTAAAACGCTCATGGTCTTTAATATGAATTGCTGCCACTAGAGCTTTCATTTTGCTATTCTCTGCATCAGCCTTTTCCGTGGTTATCAGCTCTTTTAGATCTTAACTTTCTTACAAGCTGATTAGGTTCCTAATATGTATACTTCAAGACTGTGATAAGAGCCTTCTTTCTCTACAGTCCTTATCAAAGCAAGATCCCCTGCTCAGTGCCTTGTGTCTAATTTGTAAGGATGAATACGCTGAACGTGGCTGGACAGCTACAACACATTCTAAGTAAACTGCTTTAATGATAAAATAATTAACATTATCAATAAAAACATATCAAGCAAGGGCATTAATGTTTAATAAATAGTGGACATCGTTTCAGCTAGGTAAAACTGGGACGACAGAATTATATTCAAATGGAAGAAACCCACGTGTAGGTAATTGTTGTTCATTTTTGAGTGGCAACCTTTAAATACACTGGATTAGGATCACTCCGAATCCGATTCTCTGTAATAAGATCATTTACAGAATCCCATGCTTTTAAATTAAATAAAATAATATCTAAATGGCTATAAGTACCCATGGGTGGGGCATGGGTTAAAGCCACATCACACCAGCAACCTACTAAGGCACAGGGAAGCACTTCACCACAAAACCAAAGTCTTTTGCATCACTTTGGTGCACTTCACATTTGCCACCTGCTCTATCGCATAGTTAAGCCAGAGTCACCCACGTCCAACCCAAAATTTGATTTTGTCTGATAATGTGTATATTTATAGTGTTCATTATTAGCCCTCCGGTTCTACCTTACTGAGAATTTTTCAAAAAAAGGTAGCAGGCGCTCCTCTCCAGAAAGAACATGCCATGATAACCTGTTCTGAGATGAGAGTTTGCAGCACACGCTTTTTGCTCACTGTACCTTTCACAGATGGGAAATAACCATTTGCATATCAGTCTTTGTCCCGCCCATATGGGCAGTCCAGCACCGAAATGCTATGGCAATTCCTCTCTGAACAAGAGTATCAAAAGCAACCCCATACACGTGTTTCAGCCTTGTTGGGCCTCATCAGTGAGGTGAAGCTGTGCCTCTCTGAGCACAGTGAGCAGGGAGTCCACGTCTGGTTGCCCCCAGGTAACTCAGGGTGACCAACCCCAAGTTCCTTGCAAATATTTCAAAAAAGGTAGCAGGCGCTCCTCTTGAGGAGGGTGCAACCCCTGCCCCTGTTGTGAAAGTGGCGGTGCACTGCAGTTCACTTATCACAGTAGTGTCCTTCATACAAATTGACAAATTCACTGTTGTACATGAGGCAGTTCTCGTTTTAAAGGCAACTACTAAAATGATGGGTGCTCACAAGATGACCCCTGTGTTCCGTTCACTGAAAGTAGATATATTCAGAAAGTAATCGCCTGCAGGCACTTAAGTTGGTGGGTTGATCTACCAGCATGAATCCTACCTGCATGCTCAAAGTGCAACAAGTTTGATTAGGCGGCACGATCTTGGCTTGCTTGTCTTATGCAAGCTGGCATCCTGCAACGTCAGTCACAGTGGCCTCCATCACCAATGTCAATCAATTGCCCAAATAGGCACTCTGACATTACATTGTTTCAGGTATCTCTGTTGGGTCTTCTTAGATTGCAGGTACCGTCAATTAAGTATGCGGGCACAGAACAGGTTGTATTACTGTAATAGGAGTGGTCTCTCATGTTGGCATGCATTTTAGCTGGACGCTGTTGGTCAGGAAGGCTAATTTTATTTTATGTAAAGCCCATTTTTCAAATAGTAAGAAAACTTCTTCTGGGTTCTGGAAAACAATGGTAATTAATTGTGTGCTGTCCAAGTGTCCACCCGTGAGAAGTGATTGAACAACTGAGGGCAAGAGTTGTCGGAATTCCATACAATCTTCTTTGTAGAGGCAAGCAACTCCCCCTGCCCTACCATGCATGATATGCTCTTCTTTTGAAGTCTCTGAAATGCAGTGTGCCTTTCAATGTATTGAATTCCTTCATCCTTGTAGTGTTCAACAAATGTGCATTGTATGCCATTGCATGAAATGCAACTGTTTCCCATCATGTGCGTTTTATGTATTTCAACATATCCGCTAAGGCCAACACCCTCCTAATACAACTATGGACCACTTTTTTAGGATCCTCTATAGCTTACTTTCCACTATATGTAACCTCTTCTGTCAAGTTGCTCCTTTGATCTAGTGTGATGTTGCATTGTTATTTTCAATATACATTTTTTAGGCATGCCTTTGGATTCTAATTTATTTCTAGCAAATCGAATTCGATTATGAAATATCCACTTCTTCATGATGTTTGCTCATATGTTTCTATAATTCTCTACTTCCACACCATCATCACTACTATTGATTTCTTGACTTGATTGTGGGGTCTTGACACTGCTTCCTTTCTTAAGCCAGCCATCTTTAAAAGATTGCACAGACATTTTATGCTACTTTATCGTTGTCAATAACTCATTCTTGTGTGTTGCTTGAATTTTCCAAATCGGGGAAATGGTTTAATGATACTAGAAACAAGTGTTGGACTATGGTTAAGAGGGCCTGGAAGAGACTTCAGGCGCATAATTAAGATGGAGGATAAATACTTTGTTATGTGAAATACAATTGTCCAATTCATCACACATGCTTTGTTCCTGCCTTTTGGGTGCATTTTCACTGATTGTGCTAGTGATCTGGTACTCTTGTTCATGTTATGCTATTTCCACTAATGTGCCAATGGAGAGAAAACAAAGATGTGTTTGTGCATGCACATTTAATATGGCTACTGAGAAAACTGGCATGTGATGTGTGTCCATTCAATTCGTGTATTCCCTCTGACAGGTACATTACAGGTACAGGTACAGGTCTATTGACTGTCTTTTTGCTATTTCTTATAAAGAGGTCCATTCTGTGTGACAATGGTTGTTAGGCTCGGCCTATTTTACTTCTCACTTGATAGTGGATAGAATTCATCTCTGATCCTTGTGTAGTCTCCCACTCCTCATTTTCAATGGCGATGGATACTTACAGGTCCTTCCTTGCATCCTGTAGTGAAAGTAAGTCCTAATCAGTGATCGAAGTGAGCAGGAATGGTCAGGAGCACTTTTCCACTATGTTCTTTTTCTGTTTACCATTCCTCTTCTTTTTAAGGCCATATTCACCATTCTATGTAGAGGATTTGTCCATTCATGTCCCTATCCAAGTTGTAATAGGAGCCTTAGTTACTAGCCACTTAGACTATTGCGATGCCTCATCCGCAACACCTTGTGACATGTTGTACTATGCTCCCGCCTACACTCTCCCCTGCCGAGACCCCAGTTCCACTACTTTTTTCACCACACTTCTACCACTGGTCCTAATTAATAAATACAATATTTGGAAATCTAAATCACAAATCTTCTTCTGCATCCATATCAAATTCTGTTTCCTCGCGTACAGTTCAGTATGTAGTAGTGACACAGTGATACATAAAAAATGATGCTGTGTTGTAATATGATATACAGAATGAGGCCTGGAAAGTTTTATGTGGCACCAATACTATTTCTGGCACTTTTTGGTGGCACCAGAAATATTGTTGCTGACATTGAAAAAAATATGGCAATAGTATTAATGGTGGTGATGGGCAAATTACTCTGTGGTCATGCCAAAGCTGGGTGGGGTAGTCTGCAGCTTCATCACTTCAAATCAAAACACAGAAAATGCAAGGAATCCATTTAAAAGGAAGTAAAGTACTAACATAGATTAACAACTACAAACATGGGCATGAATAGATAGTAAAAAAGTAACAGAGCACATAAGATGGCAAATTGGGAATGGAAAATGAGAGCGTGCTGCAAGTAACACAAAACAAACAACATTATTAGAAAGGTGTACACACTTCGAAATTTCAGAGTCCGAAGAAAATGAGAGAAAATATGGGGAGGATCTCTTGTTCCCCCTCACAACACAGTGGTCAGAGGGTAGGGGCTTATCAGTTGTCTATCAGTGAACACTGAGTCATTAAGGTTTGAGTGAAAAAGTAGTGACCCTGCAGTCCTGGAGAATAGGACATGTGGGTATTAAATGGTTAATGGTTGGGCACCAGGAATGGTGAGATTGTAAAAAAGTACCTGCAGGCTGGAGAAAAAAGATTGCTGGCTGGCAGGGAAGAGCAAAGAGAGAATTTAATGCTGGGCGGCTCCACTCAGGTATCACAAGACTCACTTGCACAATTTAGTGTGTGCACATCTGCATGCAATCCCAAACTGAATTCAAAGATGGACAACTGGCTTCTTGTAGGTTCACCCTGCAAAACGAGAAGCCCCTTTTGAGTTTTGATCTTTATGACCTGAAACAAACATGTGGTTAATGATGACAGTTGGATGAAAACCTTAAATGCAGACCCAGCCCAGGAGGACATGTTAGCAGCCCTTGTAAGCGGGCAGCCTCAAGATACTTTTGTAGGTGAATCGAGTAGTTGAACAACAAGTTGTGAACAGATGGAGGTGCAAAGAGAGCTAAAAGGTCCATGAGTATGTGTACCACAACGAGAGCTGAAGGTGTAGCAGGATGAATAGGTGTGGAGAGAGCTGGTGTGGAAGATGACGTGGAGTTGCAGAGAAAGGTCTTAGTAGAAGAGGAGGAGGGGAGAATGCAGACGAATTTGAAGAAAAAAACAGCACAACAGAGAGGGAAAAAGAACAAGAATAAGGGAAAGTAGAGGAGCAAGGGGAGAGGAGCAGCAATACAATCTGTGACAACCGCCTCATCCACTTTCCACCCTTCATCGAATGCCTCCAGCACAAGGCTGCCTCCTATCGGAGACAGTACTGAATCCGGTGCCCCAGATCCGCTGGACAATTGGAGCACCCGCTCCAGCTCAAGATGATGGATGTCATGTTGATGCCTCTTGATACACTGCAACTAGCCCTGATCACGTGCTCCTTGATTGGCTGCACTTTGAGGTAAACATGACCTCAGACTCAAGCCGGCAGGTGATGCCGGCCTCCAAAAAATCTCACATACAAGGCCCTCAGCACCTCTCTTAGTCAGTTAGGGCCTGGAGGATTGTGGCAGGAGCCCGCCACTGACAACAGATTTCGCCTATCCTTTGCCAAAGCTGCACTACATGCTCCTGTTCTCAGGTAAACATACCTTGTGTTTTCAACTACCACCTACCAGAGCCACCCATTCTTCTGCCACACTAGCTCCACCACACACACCATTACTCTCCATGCTCCTCAACTCCCGCCTCCCTTCTGCCCCCACCATTCAGCAGGCCTCACACCATCTCATCTCTGCCGCAAATTTCTCCACCCAAGCTACCAACTGGATAGCATCCTTTATAGCAGATAGATCTTCCCGTGTCTACATTGGCGACTCTACCGCCACCCCTATTGCTGACGCTTGTGGAGTTCTACAAGGCTCATGCGTCTCACCCACCCTCCATAACATCTACACTAAACCCCTCTGAGCTCCTTGACTCCCTGGGCATTTCTTACACTAATTACACCAATGTTAGCCAGATCCTCATCCCCCTCTCAGGCACCTACTCGAATGACAGATCCACCCTTAACTCCATATACAAAACTATACAAGCCTCGATGATGGCACACAATGACAAAAGACTGAGCTTTGTATCATAGACACTTGTACTTTCCTCACCAGCCTTGATCCAGGCTACCATTGTTTTCTCATTGACAGCCACTCCACCCCTATCTTCCCATCTGTAAAAACACCAGGTACGCACCTCAACATGTGGCGGCATATTAATACCAATGCATCTTCTGCTGCTTACACTACAAGACAATGCCTGCAAATCCTTCCTCTCACACAACAATCATCTTGTAATTGCACAGGCCATCATTTGTGCCAAATTGGGCTACTGCAATGCCCTTTTTGTGGGCACATCTGAACATAATCTCAATAAGATACAACTGATGCAAAATAATGCACTCTGGGCCATGCTTGACATCCCCAAACATGAACACATCACAGCCGCTAGGAGGAAGATCCATTGGCTTCCAGTGCGGGACCGCATCAACTTCAAGACCCTGGCCATTATTCATCAGTGCCTCTTCAACTCTGCACTGCCCTACTTTTTGCAAATACTCTACCTCCCCATTCACTCAAGGCCCACTCACACCCCCCCCCAACAGCCTCAAGCACCCCGTGCCCAGATTCAAAAGAACAAGAATAGGTGGCTGCAGCATCCCTGTCAAATCTGCTCAGCTCTGGAACTCCCTACCTCCTGCTCTCCGATCAGAACCATCCTACAAGTCCTTCAGAAAGAACCTTAAGACCTTGCTATTTAACTAAGTTGTCCCTGCTCCCTAGCCTCTATTCAGTCAGCTGCCTCATTTACTTCTGGTATACTGTTTTAATTCATGTCCTAATGTCCTGTACTACTTTTTCAATGCTGTTCACTCATGTAGCCTGTGGGCTTGAATATTCTTTACAAATGAAAAATAAATAAGGCAGGAGAGAAGAGGAGCAAGACAAGAAGAAAGGCGAGGAGCAAGATGCAAGGAGAGAAGAGGAGCAAGAGAAGAGAGGGAAAGACGAGACTAGAGAAGAGGAGCAAGATTAGAGGAGCGAAGAGCAACAAGGGAGGACCGAAGAGAAAACGAGCAACATGAGAGTTAGGAAAGAAGAAGAGCAACACAAGAAGAGAGGAAAGAAGAGGAAAGAAGAGCAACAAGAGTGGAGAGGAGAAACACAAGAGAAGAGGACAAAGATGAGAGGAAGGGGGAGGAGAGTACATGGGAGGAGATTAGCTAGCAAAAGAGCAGGTTCTGATTTGGAGGAGGGGTGGAGGAACTGAAAGTAAACCACATAGAAGGGAGACATTTCCTTGGAGCTACAGGGAATGTGCTATAACACTAGAGTATTAATTGTTTGGGAGAATTGGGAAGATGCATGAGCTTGAAGAAGGACCATGAGGATGTCTACCAATGACTCAAGACTGAACTAGAGACAAACCTCCAGATCCAAGTGAGTTTCAATTTTGTGAGGAGGAATGTGAGATGGGATTGGTTAATAGGATCAGGCACCTAAAGCAGGGAAGCAGCAAAGGACATGGCCAGGAACCTGGAGACCGGTCTGGATTTTCTCACCCCTGCGAGATAGTGAAACTGTATTGAGGCAATTATTTGTCATTGAACAGGAGTGTTCGTTTTACAAGATGAATGGTACCCAACCTGTGTCAAAGACACAAAACACAGAAGACCAGTACGTTTTCGAATGAAACATAGTTGTGCAATAAGAGGTGTTGAGTGACACAGGAGATACTTCTTTTGTGAGGCAGAGTTTTACAGTTGCTAACCAAAGTAGCCCCACATTCAAATGCTGTCTACATAGTTCGGAATACAATCTTTTCAACTAGATGCATTGGTGTTATCCTCTGTGGCTTTCACTTGGCTTTGAGATAAGTGTTAACATGGAGTGCTTGAAGGTGGTATCTGTTGTCAGATAGACAGCCCTGTTAAATGGCAATGTATATAACATTCTGAAAGAATAGGGCTTGGAAGCCCTTCTGTCAACACACTATATCTCAATACATTTACTATGCAATAATAATAATCTACTTCAAATATGTTACAGTTTTAGACAACCACAGAATCATGAGTATTATACGATATTAATGCAATATGTTTTCTATTATTATTAAAACAAAAATGTTATCATGTGCCTTATAAAGAAGCTGATGAAATCAGAACATTTTCACTTGGATTATTAAATATATAATTTTGCCTCCAGGGCAACAACCAGGAAAAATAATCGTTAATGTGTGATTCTAACAGAGTGAGTAATTATGATTTTACTCAGAAAACGATCTCATCAAACTACCCAAAAATGCATAATATTTCTTATCTGTAATGTTTCTCAAATGAATATTAAACAGAAAATACCTTTGAAACAACTGCTATGCATTGTAATTTCACTGTGCAACAACATTTCATGAATGTAATGGGATAACAATCCTTTGATAGAAAGTTTCTAAAGAGACAGGCATGCCAATTACAATCAGTCTTGATAATAAAGATGTAATAGAAACTTTTTTTAATGGTTTTTCATTGCTCAAAGGGTGATTGCATGCCTAAAATGAAATCCTCTGATTGTGAAATGGTTGCTTCATTCACGTTGTTATTGTGTCTGTACAGGCTGTAATCAAGTTGCAAAGTAAAACGTGTCCATTCATCTTTAATAAATAGTATTATTCCAGAAAACAGTAAATGTTCTATAAAAGATGATGGACATTTTTCCCTTTGCTTGCACTATTTATATTGGCAGTATGTGTATTCACAATTAAAATGATAACAAGAACAGTGCATTGCATTTGCATGTATTTGTGTTTTTTCTGTGGTTTTGAGAGTGGAGAAAAGTTGGAAAAGGTGATCTAATGTGTATTCTTGGAATGAATATAGTGCTGAGACTTCAGTTTTCTGATGTGTGGCATGCTGGAGTGAGGAGTCGGAGACATAGGTGGCATTTAAAGTATGCTTTTATTTAAAGAAAGAAGAATGCACCTACCTTTCTCTAGTTCTAGTGGGTGAACCCTACTTAATGAAGGGATAACTGGGGTGTTTGTCGTAAAGGTTGAATATCCGTTCTCTGTCCAAAGATCTCCTCTACTCGAGACCTACCACTAAACAACAGAAACAAACATAAATAGGATGCCTACAGCCCAAACCACTGCATAGGTTTTCAAAAAATGTGCGGCAGCTTGGTCCCGAAAGCGTGCTTTTGTAAATTTGGTGTCAATCCGCCCAGTATTTTTTTTATCAAATAGTAGGTACAAAAATGTGTGATATCTGGGTTCGGTCGGTGGACTCACTTACCTGTTGATCTGTGGACAGGCATCCGATTGGTCCAGAGGGCAATGTGAGATCCGCGGACATCAGACAAACCTGCTGATTGAATGCCAAAAAGTGTGAGGTGCGTCAGATCTTTGGAAACGCCAGGCATATTGGATTTGCGGACAGTACAGTGGGAAAAATGTCTGGAAAACACATGTGGGGTTATTTGGTGGTGGAAAGAGGAGCTGGGAAGGGTTGGGGCATGGACAGGCAGGTGTTGTAGCTGTCTGCGGACACCACAGTAGTTTGCAGACATTGTCATGAACAGACAGCTTGGAAAAGACATTTGGGGTTATTTGATGGCTGAAAGAGAGCATAGCAATGGTAGCAAAGTGCAATGAAGGTAATGTGGAGCTGTTATTATAGGAGAAAAAAAAGTTTGGAAATGCTGATGAGTCTGTGGTCAATTCCGGTGTCCACGGACACCGTTTCGATTACAAGGGGATCACTGTGAATTGTATTCGTTGATGGTATACGTACTTGTTACATACTTAATTGTATCATGGTGGTTGAGGCCAGTGACCAGATTCTGGGTGTCATGGCCTTAGGCCATGCCTACCAGAATGTGGCCATTGGCTATGGCCACCACAGTAGTAATATGTGTACAGTCATTTCTATGGTTACTTAGTTTTATAGCGTTATGAAGCTTGAATCTCTGGTTTATTTTCTTTGGAAAAAACAGTACAAGTTGTTAAGCAGGATAGTTTAAAAGCTGTAGTTGTATACAATTTTAAATATATATTTTTATGGACCCTCATAAACAGTACATTTGAATTACTATGTTTGGTACAACATTAGTGTATGTAACCATGCTGTAGTTTTGACATTAAATAATGATTGGGTCATTGGGGAAAAAATCTGTGCTGGATTCAAAAAACCTGATGACAGTTATGCGAGTGTAAGGGTGATAGTGTGTTTGAGGTATGTTGTGATTAAGAGAATGCTTGAAGTAGTTAGATACCTGTTGACATATTCCAACTACATTAGAGGATAGAAGATGTTTTGTCATATAAGAATTTAGATGAAGTATTTGAAATGTTTTGGATTTAAGGGTATTTTTCAAGTAGTTAGATACCTGTTGGCATATTATAACTAGATTGAATTTGAAAGGTACTATTGTAGTATTATGGATGTAGTTAGATACCTGTTGGAGTATTCTAACTGTTAATTGTGCTATAGTGTAGTGACTTAATTTGGGTTGAAAGAATGTTAAGTAGGCATTTCTCAGATTTGCTGGTAACCTATGTTTTGGAGTAACAGAGGTATAGTTACATTCAAACCAATCACTTCTTTTTTTGACATATGTAGCGTAGAGCCATAGAGCGGTTGAGGCACCAGTGTGGTATACTATGAGTACTGTTGTGAAGTTTTTCTTTCCAAGAGATGTTTGGCCGTGTGTGAAGCCTGTAATCTTACAGGTTTTTTTGGTTCCATCTGCATTTTACCTTAGAAGCATTAGTATGACATATTACTGGATCACTGGTGATCTGCTAGAGCTATCATGAGTATATTCTGTGTAACCCCAAGTGAAAGGGCCTGTGATCTGTTCCTGGTGGACTCCAAGAGATTAGTATGACATATTGGCTATGTGAGTTTATTTGTATGGTGGAACTATAGTTTGAATAGCAGAAATGGCATAATATGCCATGAGTTGTATTCTGCAGAAGCTGGTGAAATGGAATGGATTCTGAATTTGATATGGATACATATACAAATCGTTCATTAGGGATGTGGTCTTGTGAAACATGGTTGCAGAGAGTGCATGTATGTTTCCACGTTTATAGGGATGGTTTGGTTTCCAGTACTTGTTGTAAGTACATTAGCAATTCTTGTGGATTGTGTTTATGGTACATTTTACTATTCCTGCACAGTAGTCCAATTCTTGTGGCATACCTGAGACATTGTAAGTGTTGTCAGGATTATTTGTGGCATTTCTATGAAGGATGAGCATCTGCTAACACAACTGGTCTGAGTCGTTTAAGTAAATGTTATGAACAATTGGTGCCAATTGAAAGAGAATACTCATTATTGCATTAGCATAAAAATGTACTCCAGTTGCGTTGCTGAATTTAAATGTGCTATAGAGTTCTGTTTATGGATTATTTGATGTGCCTGCAGATGTTTCTGGAAAAAAAGACATGTGTGTCTTTATTTTCTAATAGACGTGCAGTTAACTTTGTACTAGACCCATTTGCGGTTGTATTGTTTGATGCAGAATAAACTGGATGTTGTTTTTTTAGCGGTATTGGGAGTTCTGCTCTAGCTTCTGTTTTTATTACTTGTATTTTTTAAGGTACAGGGTAGATATCTAGATGGGGGTGAATAGTGCCCGTAGCCTGTTGTATTCCAGGATGCAAGAAATGTCAGCATTGACTTTGTTTGCAGATGTGAACGTGCTACCTAACTCATACCATTTTTAAAAACTGTGCTGCCAATCTCAATCAATGCTTGATCTAGGTTTAGAATTTGTAATTTGTGAAAAGTGACAACATATGCAAGAGATAAGGAAAATTGCTCTCTGCGCACGTCTTTGAAAAGATGGACATGTGCTATTGTTCAGCCAATTATTTTAACTTCCACAAGTTTGTCAAATTGGATATTGACAAACTGAATGCTGTTGTCCTGTGGATATGTTTGGAAGCCAACAACTGTACCAATTGCTCCATTGACTAAACCTTGTTTTACCTCAAGATTACGTTTTAGAATTACTTCACAGTTTAGACACAAAGTCAATATTTTCTCTAATCTAGCTGTGTTGGAGATGAACAAGTTACTTTCTTACCTGGTAACGTTCTTTTGACAGGTAATGTCCACAGCTGTGCTGCTTCGCAATATCTTTGGTGTCTGCGTCCTGCGTCATTGACGTCGATGCGTCATCCCCGAGGACCTCCTCCGACGGCCGACGTCACCCGATGTGATAAGTAGGACGCACGACGCCCATAGCCTCAGTTATAGTTTTTTCCCCCAGAACGTGTGCCACCAATTTTCTGCCAGTCAGACACACAAGGCCTTGCGGAACGCAAGCTGCAATCGCAAAAGAAATTCTGCAGCGGGGAAGGCAGGGAGGGAGCGATATGGAATACGTTGTCGGACAATCCCATCGAAAGAACGTTAACAGGTAAGAAAGTAACTTATTCTTCGAGGGGATTGGGTCCTCCGACGTATTCCATATCTATGACAGACTCCCAAAGCAGTACCAAGCAAGGAGGTGGGAAAGAATTTAGAATACAAATTTAGCATGCCCAATCAAATTGCGGAATAGAGAACTGCCTTGCCAAAGGCCAGATCTTGCCCTCTGATGGAATCAAGGGAATAGTGACGTACAAAAGTATGTACTGAAGCCCAGGTGGCTGCATCACAGATGTGACGAATAGGAACCCGCCTCTGCAGGGCAGTAGATGCAGCCACTCCTCTGGTAGAATGGGCCCGCAAGCCAGCCGGAGGGTCCTTACCCGCCAAGCGGTAACACTTGGAGATAGCTAAAATAATCCAACGAGACAAATTCTGTTTCGTCACAGCTTGTCCCAAACGCTTTCCAGCGTAACCAATGAAAAGTTGATCGTCCACTCTGACCCGGGACATGTGTGAGATATAAAAGCTCAACGCTCTCCTAGGATCAAGCCTATGGAGCCTCTCCTCTTCCTTACCAGGATGTGGAGGAGGATACAATGCCGGAAGAACAACCTTCTGGCTCAAATGAAATTCCGAAACCACCTTCGGAAGAAAAGAAGGACGAACTCTAAGGACAACCCTTTCCTTGTGAAACACAGTGAAGGGAGGCTTAACTGAAAGTGCCTGTAACTCACTCACTCTGCGAGCGGAAGTAACCGCAATTAAAAACACAGTTTTTAGAGTCAACACCCTCAAAAGAATGTAAAAGCTCAAACGGAGCACCCATAAGAAACTTAAGAACAAAGTTCAAATCCCAACCTGGCACCAGAAAAGGAGACAGACGGAACACATTAGTGAGCCCTTTCAAAAACTGTGAAATTAAAGGAATCTTAAAATAGGAACACTCTTCAGATGAGCGCTTAAATATGGACAGCACCGCCAGGTAACCTTTAATGGTCCCCACTTGCAAGCCCCTGTGGACCAAAGAAAGCAAAAAAGACAAAACCATGAGAATGTTGCATTCAAAAGGATCCACATTCTGAACTCTGTACCAGTCGCAGAACTTTCTCCAACGGCAACGGTACAGAGACTTAGTTGTCGGCCGCCTGGCCGAGAGCAACACCTCCATCACGTCTTCAGGGAGGTCCCAATCCTTATACCTCAACCTTTCAGAAGCCAAGCATGAAGATTGAGGGATCTGACCTCTAGATGGAGAACCTGACCCCCCTCCTGTGAGAGCAGATCGTCTCGGTAGGGAAGACGACGTGGAGGGCAGATGGACAAGTCTAGAAGGTCCGGGTACCACGTCCTCCGGGCCCACGCTGGAGCAATGAGGATCATCCGGGAACCGAACCTCCGTAACCTCCGCAACACTTGCGGGATGACGGGGACTGGAGGAAACGCGTACAGCAGTAGGAATGATCACTCCACCACGAACACGTCTCCTAAGGCTCCTTTTGGAAGAAATTCCAGTTAGCAAAGCCTTTCGCACTTCCGGTTGACACTGGAGGAGACGAGATCCAATTGAGGGGCCCCCTAAAGGGCGAAGATCTCCAGGAGAATCTCCTGAGCCAGCTCCCACTCGTGAGAGATCGTGCTCTGCCTGCTCAGAGAGTCCGCCGTCTGGTTGTCCTCTCCGCCCAGATGAACTGCCAAGATCGAAACTTCCTGCTGGATGGCCCAGAACTCGAGCTGCATCGCCTCCCTGCACAGCGTAAGTGACCCTGCCCCCCCCGTTTTGTTGAGGTAGTGCATGGCCACCGTGTTGTCCGTCAGAATCAGGACACTCTTCCCGTGCACAGTCAGCAGAAAAGCCTTCAGGGCTAGCCTGACGGCCCTCAGCTCCAACAGATTGATATGGAGTCTGGACTTCGAAAGAGACCAACGAACGCTGACTGTCAGCTTGTTGGCATGAGCTCACCATCCCGTGAGGGATGCGTCCGTCACGATCATCACCTCTGGCCAGGGCAGCCAAAATGGGGCCCCCTTCATCAAATTGCCCTTGACAGCCCACCACAGAAGGTCCCGGGCTACCGAGGGCGGCAGCTGAACAGGGTCCGACAGCCTGCCGGAGGACTGAGACCACTGGAGCTTGAGTGCCCACTGCAAAGATCTCATCCGCAGACGAGCCTCTGGCACCAGAAGAATGCAGGATGCCATGAGGCCGAGCAGTCTCAAGAAGTCGGACGCTGGGAGATTCTGGGCAAACTGAAACTTGTGCACCATCTGCTGAATGTGAAGAGCCCTCACCTGAGGAGGAAAACACTGCCCCATGGACGTGTCGAGCACTGCTCCGATGTACTGGAGCCGCTGCGTTGGTGTCAAATGGGACTTCTTTATATTGAGGGAGAAGCCCAGCCTGTGAAGGGAGTGGCAGGTGACGGACAGATGATCCAGGACTTGCTCGGGAGAGCTCCCCCTGATCAACCAATCGTCCAGGTAGGGGTAGACGTGAATCCCCCCTTTCCTGAGATGCGCTGCCACCACCACCATGAGCTTGGTGAAAACCCTCGGGCGGAGGTCAATCCGAACGGCAGGACCCGAAACTGAAAGTGCGAGTCGCCAACTGCGAACCTCAGGTACTTTTTGTGCTTGGGATGGATCGGCACATGGAAGTAAGCATCCTTGAGGTCGAGAGACACCAACCAGTCCCGACGTTGAAGGGCCTGGAGGACTTGAGAAAGAGTCACCTTCTTGAACTTGTCCTTCCGGAGGAGTTTGTTCAAACCGCGCAAGTCCATGATGGGTCTCAATCCCCCGTCTTTCTTTGAAATCAAAAAATAAGGGGAATACCACCCCTTGTTCCTCTCCGCTACAGGCACCAGTTCTATGGCGCCTTTCTCCAGCAGGGCTTGAATTTCCTGCGCAAGGAGCGGATCTGGACTCTTCAAAGAGAGGTTCCCTGGTGGATTGTCGTGAGGCCTCTGCCGAAAAGGAAGACAGTAGCCGTGGGTTATGATCTCCAGAACCCACACATCCGAAGTAATGGCTTGCTACTCTACAAGATGCTGCGCCAGCCTTCCCCCAACCGGTGAACCATGGGACCTGGCCTCATGACTGAGTGGTAGCGGCTGCGCCGTTGCCTGAGGGCAAAGAGGCAACTGCCCGAGCGGCCTTGGCACCTCGAGTACCTCTGTTTCCACCTCTGGCACTCTTACGATGGCCTCTTTGACTGCTAGCTCCTCTCACTTTACTGAAGGACGAGTAATAGCGAAAGCAACCTCCCCTCTATTGCTGTCCCCTAGGACAAAAAGGCAGAGGTTGGCGAACTGCAGCGCCCAACGACTTTGCTGCAGCTTTGGAGGTCTGCAACCTCTCAAGGCTCTCGTCAGCCTTGCTGCCAAAAAGGTGTTCACCATCAAAGGGCATGTTGAGGAGCCGGGATTGCACATCAGGAGCAAACCCAGACTTCCTCTACCACGCAAACCTGTGCATTACGGTGCTCGCCACCATTGACCGGCTGACACAATCCGCCAAGTCCAAACCCGACTGAACGGCCTCACACATGGCATCCTTGCCATCCTGAACCATAGCAAGGAAACCATCCCGTTCGTCCCCTTCGGGAATATGATCAGCCGCTAATGCAACACAGTTCCACAGAGTGTGTGTGAAACGAGACAAAGCACATATGGAGTTGGCCGCCTGAAGTGCCATACCCCTAGAAGAAAACACTTTCTTCGCCCAGCCGTCAAAACGTTTGTCGTCCCTATCCGGAGGGATGGTAGGATACGACGCCTGCTTTGCCGGGGCCGTAGCTGCCTGCACCACCAAACTCTCCGGGGTGGGGTGCCTAGACAAGTTGCAGGGGTCGCTACTGTCTGGACGGTATTTTCGCGACAAAGACTTGCCCACTGCCGGGAGACTCTCTGGAGCAGCCCAAGCCGCTGCCACCACCCTTCTCTGAAAAGCCATATGAAAAGGCAAAACCGGGTCAGTGGGTGGACCGAGATCAAGGATGTCTGTGAGATCATCCTGAACGAACTCCCCTGGGGGAGCTGACCAACCCAAGTACTCGGTAACCCGAGACATAAGGCACCGATACGATGAATTGGCATGAGTGCCACGCTCCGGCTGACAAAACTCCACCTCCGGAGAGGTGTCTAGTCCACTGGCATCATGCAGTGACTGCCTCAGGTCATCAAACTGACTATGGCCCGAGATAAGGTCATCTGGAACCGTAACCGGAACCAGGCCGCCATCAGAGCCTTCATCACCCTCTGAAATGTACTCCAGGCGGGGAGAGGAAGACCCCTGCAGACCAAAGCAGTGCCGGACCTTAGCCATAGCCTTTTTAGGGGCAAACCCCGTGCAACGGGGCCCCTCTGACACCATCGCCTCGAAAGGTGCCGAGGGCGCCGAGCGAGTCGGCGCCGGCGTCAACAGAAAAGGCGTCGATGTCAGCTGCAACGCCTACAGCATCTGCGGCATCGACACAGTCCTCGAAGCTGGAGCTCCATGCGTGTCTCTCGACAACCTGGGTGCCGACGGCGTCGACGACCCCTTCGAAGACGGAACCTCGAGAGAAATCCTCGATGACCTCGGCGCCACAGGCGTCGACGTCTTCTTCGAAGACGGCACAGGATCACACGGTCTCGAGCGTGTCGAGGACCGGGACCTGGAACGGGCATGGCGAGAACGGCTACCCTTGTCCGAGTAGGACCTCTCCCGCGACCCGTGCCGACCACCCGAGCCCGAAGGCGTATGGGTGGTGTCATCTCGACCGGTGCCGACCAACCCCACTCGGAGGCGCGGACGGACCGGTGCCCTGCGATTCTAGAATCGCAAGCATCTGCTTCCCAAATGAAGCCCATTCCTCCGGTGTCGCTTGCATGGAGGGGTAAGCGACCCGCCGACAGGCGGAGTCCTCGGAAGAGGACGGGGAAGGCGACCTATGCCGGAGCTTCCTGGAATGCCTAGAAGAGGCAGAGGAGTGGCGAGACCGACTCCTGGAAGGAGACCCACCGGACTTCCGACGACGACGCAGAGAGTCAACCCTCGAGTCATCGGTCGAAAGCCCCGCAGACCTCGACTTCCGGGACTTAGACACTCGGCCTACCGACAGTTTCTTCTTGCGTTCCCGCAAGGCCTTCGCAGTGAGCGACTGGAAGTCGACACAGTTGTCCGTATCGTGGGCCGTATCGGGCACCAGAGGAAGGCGTCATGCGAGTCCGTGACCGACATCTTGGACCCACAGTCACCGCAGTCAGACGCGGGGTCGAAGATGAGAAAGACATCTCCACGAACAGGTTTACACACCAAACGAACCGAGAATAGAAAACAGCAACTCCAACGAGTCGAGGCGTACCGAGATTCACGAAGCGAACACATTCGCGGAAAAAACGGAACTGAGGCTATGGGCGTCGTGCGTCCTGCTTATCACATCGTTTGACGTCGGCCGTCAGAGGAGGTCCTTGGGGACGGCACATCAACGTCATCGACGCAGGACGCAGACGCCAAAGATTTTCTGAAGCAGCACAGCTGTGGACATTACCGGTCATAGATATGGAATACGTCGGAGGACCCAATCCCCTCAAAACATTTTTCTAAGCTATTTAGTTGTGCTGTTGCTTGTTGGCACATCGGTAGTGTCCTGCCATGGACGTCTAGTTTTTCTGTGGAGCTGATATGCAGTATGGGTTGCATTCATTTCTTTTTTCAACATTGTCTCGTTGAATTGACTACAGCTTGCAAGGATTGGCATTAAGAACATACATTTTAGAATCTGTTGAGTTAATTGTTCCATGAAATCAGGAGCAGATGTGTTTTGTCCCTATAGCTCATGAATTAGTTTACTATTTAAGATGGTTTTTGCATCTTTAGTAAGCAGACAAGTTCTAATACTTTTTAAAATTTTAACATAGGTGTGGTCTGCAGACTGGCACATGTTTTGAGTTAGTTCTCTGTAGTGAAAATGTTGCCAGACATTTACATTTCCAATGCTGCTCAGGGCATTGTGGTATTGTTTGTGTCCTAATGTTTTGAAAATAGGTTTCACTGGTGTTAACTGTAGGATGTCTCTGACAACAATAACATGTTTTCCTCCAAACAGTTCTTCGTAGTTGGTTTTTTAGGACTTCTTCCATTCTCAGATGAATTAAAGCCAATATGAGGTTGGAAACCATGCTTACTTCATATCAGGAGAACTTTCATTTGATTTAGAATTCTGCGTACTTCAGTAGCAGCTTCTGCTGATGATTTGTAGTATTCTAATTTGATTTGTTGCTCTACGGGGAGGACCAGTAGTCAGTGTAAAATGACACCTCCTACATTGTAGGCAGCTAAACCTGTGGCGGCTGTTACAGCTGAAAGGTTGGTGTTTGTTAGGTTTTGTAGAAATGTGCTGATTATTTTAATTAAGAATTTTTTTACCAGAGCCAGCTACATTACTTACATACAGGAGTAGAAGTTTATAATTTTTACAGCTACTTGTTTTAGTTTTGTTTGTAAAACCATTGGGAATTTCTTGAGTGACGTCTGGATAAATGGTAAGTTGGTCATTAATTAGCAGTGATTCCAGCACTGACAAGTTTTCTGCTGTTTGTTTATTATTGATGTATGGTATTTTCTACCGCAGACATGGCTATTTCTGCTTCATTTAGAATGATTGGTTCTCCAAGGGGTTCTTGGCTTCCTGGAAGGGAATGTTGACTGCCCTCAGGGGTGTCTTGTCTAGTTGAGTTTTAATGTCTTCCTCTTGTTGGCGTTCATTGTCCAACATATGTTTGTATTGTTTGAAATCATCATTTGTTATACTGCTTTCATTTGCTTTGAATGCAGCTTCAAATGAGTCCTAATCACCTAACAATTATTTTCCTCTTCTCCATGGTTTAAAATGTTAGAGTAGCGCCATGTAATACAATTCTCTATGTAGTGTAGATTTAAATGATAACTGTATATGATTAGACTGGGTTTGATGAGTTTCACTAGGCTTCCTTCAGAAGTTAAGACTGACGACTATTTGCCAGTTGTGTCATTTAGTGTGACATTGTTTTTCTAAGTGTAGTTTTGGGGAATGTCGTTCAGACACCTGTTTTCCAAAATGGTACTTCTGTTTGGGTATTATGTGTCAATTGAATTGTTTTTTAAAATGTCCTGGCTGTTGGGAGCATTTGTGGCTATGTTTTATAATCTTTTCGTAGGATTGTAGTACTCTTTTTTTGGGCTGAAGCTGTTCCAAGGTTTAGCCAGATAATGTGTTCAGATTTGCCATATCTGTACCTATTAAACAGTCTGCTGCTTCGTAGCACCAGCAATATCTATGGGAGAGCATTTTGATACCGAAGCTGTACAATTTTTGTGATAGTGTTTTTTTCAGATGATATGTCATCCCAGAGGTCTTTTAGCTCTGTTTATTCAGCTTTGGTGAAATAGGCTTTGACGTATCTTGCAACTGCAGTGGAATCGTCTGCAATGTATTGTATGTCTATGTTTGCATTCCACTAGAGGGCAATTATTGCATTGTAATTATTGATGTACTTGGATGCTTCATCCCTTTTAATGTATGTATTTTTAGGGGATTTGCCTTTCACGCTGTGTCTAACAGATGACATCAAGCTATGCACTTGCCTTTTTTAGCAAACTGGTCTAGGGAAGCCAAAGCAATATTTGGTACAGTATTTGCCTTTGTTTTTATATCTACATCAGCAGTATTTGCCACATTTATGTTTTTGGAGGTGTAAAACTTGTGTATGTGGGTCACTATCTGTGGTTTCTGAAAGGATGTTCCAGATAATGTATTTTTCAATAAACTTTATAACAATGGTGCCACTCTCATGGCCAAATTTAGGAGTATCTTTTATCCACAAAAGCATGTGGATGTGAGTTGCTCCTCTGGATTGATATGCCTTTCTCCAAAAGAAGTATTGCACTTCTCCAAGCAGACTGGTAGTTTTATTGCAGATAAAATGCAGCATGGCAATGAAGCAATGGTGAAAATACCTTGATACATTGACAGGGTAAAGAGAACAGAGTTCTCCGGGTGTAATCTATTCCATCTTTATTTTGGTTTTCAGTGTGTAAGAAGTCATGCAAGCCATCCCATGCGTACTATGCACAACTTAAAATAACAAACCAGGTGGATGGGCCTAGGTTCCTTAGCATACAACGTACATCAGTGTGACATTGGAACCAGTATTCTTTCGTACCACGCATGTTTGCCAAGAGATTTGTGATACTTGACTGTAAAACTTCATCCTTGTCTATTTTTTTATGCAGTTGGGTAGTCGATACGTTTGAAAAGTATGAGCCTGTTTTTAATGTGTGTGCAACTCCATAACATAGTGTTGCTAGTTCACTTTCAAAGAGGAGGTGGAAAATGTATTCAACATTTTGTCTGAATCTGGGGTTTTCAGAATACATTCTTAAACAACGATATTTTGATGCACTCATTTGCTCGAACCTTTCATCATATCTTCCTCCATTTCCTGCAGGGAAGAGTATAGGAAAATAATGTGCTTCTACACTTTTTCCTCATATGCTCATTGAGGATCCTTTGGCTAGATGCATTTGATATGTTTCTAATGCATTATCAATTGTGTCTTTGGAGTGTAGTGGGTGAATTGTATACTGTTCTAAAATGCTGGTTGAAGTAACAGGATCTACATGTTCAAATTGGCCAGTTGCTGGTTAGTCTTGAATAATGTGGGTGGTTTCTCTTACGTTTTCCTCTATGCTTATATCTTTGTAGTATTTATTGTTTTCTTTTAGATATATTAGGGATTGTCTAACTTTGTTTAAGTCGACTAGTTGTTGCCAATTTATTTTGTCTTTTGCGGGTACACCATTAATAGGTACAATCAAAGATTGATCTATTGGCCATTTTATTCCTAGAGTTTCTACATTTTCTTTTATATCGAATGGCAAATATACTACTTTGACAAGAATGCCCTTTAGTAACTCAGGTTACTAGCACGTTATTACATTTGGTTATTGTCAAGCTTTGTGTTGCAGTGCATGCACACTGTTGAAGGGTCAGTTATTTTGTATTTATTTTCTGCTGATAGATATAAACCTAATTGGATCCATTGGGAATCTTCATTGTCTTCTATTTTGTAAGCAGAAAAATAAAGAGTTGTATACAATTGTGTTGCGCCAAAGTAAATATATTTCACGTAATTTGTGGAATCTTTTGGCAAAGAGATAATCTTGTGTTGGCAATAAAGGTAAATTGCTCTTTATGTCCCTCATCCAAATATAGAGGTTAGTAGTTTGTATGCTAGATCTACTATTTTATGATATTTTTATAAAACGTTCTGAAAACATGGCTCTTTGCCTAGTAATACTATTTCTGAAACTGTATACTGTGACTGGCCTCACTGTACCTATGCTTGCAACCTGCACCCCAGACTTGCATTGTTACACAAACCAGCTACCATATTACCTCTGGCAATTGTAAATATTGTAAATTTTTTGTATGTATTAACTCAACCAGAAACAAAATACACCAATGAATAGGTTCAAAGGTACTCATACACAAAGGGGCTCCTACAATTGGTTTGAAAAAATGACTCTTCGAAATTGTTATCATAGAGAAAGATCTCTAGAGGATTTTTTATGTTGTAATTGCATGAGTCAAAAACACAACAACACAATTTACAGAGAGAGAATAGACATCATCAATGGTTTGTTGGACCATAACAGAACATAAACGTAAATGCTTTAAAACACCATTTACCACCAATGCCCGGGACAAAGTTGAAAATGGTGTGTGTGCAACAAACCCAACCTCTGTGGAGGTTTGTCAAAACAGACACAGTTCAATTGTGAAACAATTCAAAGCGGAATTCTAAAGACAACGTAAAACAACTAAGAGGCAACAGATAAGATTTTTCATGTGTGAATAGCAATCAATGTGCTGTGAATTCGGGGAGTAGTATGTCTACACCAGGTGTTTCGGCCGTTTAGAATTGGGCTAAATGAGCCTCATCTTTGGGACGGCCATCATCAGGACAAGGTTCTGTACACAGGACGTCTAAGCTGTGGGGAAGGGAGATTACAATCAGGTGGGTGTATGAGCCGCAGAACTAATTTAAATTGACTGAATCAAAAATGTGTAGTCACAAAATAGAAAACACACAGCTTACCTATGTAGCAATTGATAGGCACTGTATTAGAGATCCATACGCCACACTGGGCTGGTCTCTTGGTACTCCTGTTGTGTTAAACAGAAAAAAGGGGGGGGGAGCGAGTCTAAATCCCAACCGTTATGTACATAATAATATAAATGTACACAAAGCATAAAACGTGTCTTACCTTTCACCGAATAACTACAGGTGAAAAGGTCCAATGTGTTGTAAAGCGGTCAGCCATCAAAGGTATGGCTGCAAGCAAACAGAAAGTCACATTTAAGTGTCTGAATGTAACAACTACTCATGTGGAACTAAAAGTGCCCATGCTGGCGAATTTACCTTTGGTGGTGGGCCAGATAGGCTGTCAAAACACTGCGTGCAGAGAGCGGGGCATCTTCGAGTGACTGAAAGAGCACACTGCACAGCGTGGGAAAAAGCTGTTGCCAAGGCTGCATGAGTGTTTTATATGGCAGCCATGTTAGGATCAGGCTGAAATCGAGCAGCCAGAGAAAAAATGTATAGCGCTCGAACTGGTGGAGCATAGTGATAATAAATCAATTTAGAGGGCACACGGGATCCAAATCTGTCTTAAAAATTAATTTAGGAGCTACAATTAGCCAACTGGTTGTCATGGTAACCGTCATGTGACTCATACAAAAAAATCATGCATCAACAGAGTGTAAGATGACATCATGGGGATGTTAACAAATTTGTTGAAAAGTCGCTGCATGATTAGAAAATGGGCCCAATATGTACAGCTCTTGGAATGCATAGGCAAATAGTAAAGCAATAATAAATACATGGCACATAATGCAGGTACATAATTGCATAGTCATAGAAAGCCGCAAAATGCATTAATAGGTACAACTCTTGGAATGCATAGGCAATAGTAAAGCAATAATAAATGCAAGGCACGTGGTGCAGGTACATAATTGCATAGTCATAGAGAGCCACAGAGTGTACTGATTAAATACCAGCCGTGGGCAAAAGAACATATAAATTGTACCGCTATCCTAAATAGATGGCAAAAGAAAGCCGCAACAAAATGCTCACTAAATGTGCACACAGACATAAGAATTGGACTGGATGGAAATCGATGTATAGAAAACCGAAAAAACAGTGGCATTTTTTGGAAAAGCATTCTAGTAGGCATACCGGACACATAATTTGGTCTAGATGTAAAAATATCTAAACAAATGAATGTTCAAGAAACCAAAACACAACATTTTTGAGAACAGTGTTACAATGGACATTCAAGTGTGTCAAAGATGGTTTAAAGAAAAGACTTCCATTCCACTGAAATGTTTAAGCCAGAATTTACGGTGTTAAGTCTGTGCACCCACCGTTGCTCTAACTGAGTCAATGTTTTATTCAAATCCCCACCCCTCCTTGTCGGGGTCACTTTCTGAAGAACAAACCACCTTAAATCTGTGTCTTTGTGATTTTTACTAGTAAAATGTTCTACTAGGGGCTTGTCTGGTATTTTGTTCCTGATGCAGGAACGATGCTCGGAAATGTGCATTTTAATTGCACATACTGTTTTTCCCACGTATAGAAGATTGCATGGACACTCTATGATGTATATAACACCCATGGTGTTACAACCGCAAGATGACCTGTATCTGACCTGTATCTGTACTGGCTCAATTCTGTACATCTTGCATGTATGTTTTAATTCGATGACTGCAAATTGAATTGTATCTGTAACTCTCTAACCAAGCTAAAGCGCCTAGAACCTGAGGGTTAAGTGTGCTATAGAAATAAATAAACTAAACCAAACCAAACTAGGAGAATGTTATTTACATTTTGCAGTTCTAGACTTTTCTATAGTAGAATGCTGTGTTGCTAACATTTTGATGTGGTGGAAAGTGTTTTTTCAAACAGACAAGTGTGGCTTTGCACTGGACAGGAGTCTATGGTTTGTAAAGTTTTCATTTTACTTTTGTATTTTTGTTTCACATAGTTATTGAGGAATTGTCATAAAGATTTAAAAGATTGTTGGTATACATTACACATTCAGCTGCATGTACATTTTTTCACTGGACAGTTTGTTTGGGTGAAAGGAAAATTTGGTATGAAGTTTGTTGGAGACTTTTTTTTCTTTTGCTTTAACAGTGTATTCCACCATTTCATACCCTCGACCATTAGTGCCTATGGCAACTGTTGTTTAGTGTTCTTGTTTATAAGCTTCTTTATTCCAGTATGGTTTTGTGCTGCTTCTGTGACTCCATTCACCATTACAGAAGTTTGAAAAGGTCTCTATATGGAAACTGTGCATTTTTAGACATACTTTTTGTAATTTATTGATTCATTTAATTAGTGGTTTCTTTTTGTTTAAAATCAATATAAACAATCTTCTCTTTAGTAGAAAAGCGCTGTCAGAGCTTGCAGGTTTCGTCTCCTGCAGTAGGTTTTAAGGGTAGATTGTGTCTTTTCAGATGTTTTTATAAGATTGTGAAGAACTCTATGGTGGACCATTTTCTGTATCATAATTGTTTTGGATTTCTTTACCGTGACTATGTGAACACTGGTAGATAGAGTGTTAGGTTTGCTAGTAGGTCTGCTTTTTTGTAGTTAGTTTTTTACTTTTAGTTTTTGCAAGGGGGAGCACACCCTATTGTAGTTGTGGCTAGTTTAGTTATGTTAAGTGAGGTTACTAGCTCTTTTGTTTTAATGTTTTCTATACATTGTTTTAGAGGTGAATGACTATAGGGTGTAGTTTTAGTCTTACACGCTCTATTTGTTCTTTCTTTTCTACTGAGTTGCTTTTTAGTAGGCATGTCATTGTGTCTGTTGGGAAAAATAGAAAACAGAACATTTGCGATGGAAAGTTCTGCAATGTATGTGCATGTATGCTGCATGGGTTTGTAGGTGTGATTGACGAGATGGATAGAGTTCTGTTTGATTTTGAGGTGGTATATTAGGTATGATTGGGAAGGTTGTGAGAGTAATATTCTGAAGAGGTGTGATAGTGTTGGGTTAGTGAGTAAGGGAGTGGTGGTGTGATGAAATCTGTAGGGTGATTTTGCTGTTTTGAGCAACAGAGTGGGTATTGCAATGGTGGTGTGTAGATGGGAGTATTAAGAGTGTGAATGGTGGAATATAATGGGATAAAGTGAAATAAATGTTTGTTTGAAAAGATTAGTCTGGAGTAATATATAGTGGAACTGTGCTGTTGTAATTACATACATATACATGATACATTAATGTACTTACTTTGTTGGATGCAAAGGGTATTCTTTTTAAGGGTGTTTTGTTCAGTAATGTGCTTCTTTCCTGCAATTGTAAAAGAAAGTTAGTGGGAATATGTGGTAATGGTGAAGTACTTTTAGTAAGCAAGGTTCATATTTATGAAGGAAGGAGGAGTGGTGGGAAAACAGTGGATGGACAGGCAACATTGTTGTATTTAGGAGCATTTTCGTGAAAGTTAAGAAATGTGTTTCTGTATTTGTAGAAGCTCTGTAACGTTCTGTAAAAAAGGAGAACGCTTGTTGGAAAAGATTTGTAGTACACATAAATGGCAGATAGTGTGTGGAATTTTAATATGTTAGGAGTATATGCATACTTGCAAACATAATGCATTTTAATCTGCAGGTGTTTATGTAGCCCTAGTTGTTTTGTTTGCATTCTGGAACTTGTAAATCAATTTTTCTGTTGTGAAAGTTGGAATACAAGTCACAGAATGTAGTGAAAAAAGTATGACTGCATAAGCAGCTGAAGATTGGAAAGGGTTATGTTAGGAAGTATACATGTACTGTCAATATATGAAATTCGCACAAACTGAGCGCCAATCACAAATGGTGTATAAGTGTATTTTATCTGCTCTAACTTTCTTTAAGAAAAAGTGCCACAGTGCTGCTGTAAAATACTTCCCCACAAAATATTTTGAAAAGTACAGCATTTTATATGTTTATTTCATATACATGTCACAGTTGCGAATCTTGAAGTTAAGTTGTGTTTTTTGCATTCTGGGAGCTGCAGTTTGAGTTTTATTTTTGTTATTTATTGATTTGATTTAGTATAAATGCAACTTTACAAATACATTTCTTAAATTGTTTTAGAGAAATAAAACCATGCACATTCTGTACAATATTTTAAAATATATACACATTATGTCTATCAAGACAAATGTCCTTATTTCAAACTTTTTCTACTTTGCTTATTTGGAGCAAAAGACATTGGCCCTCATTACGACCCTGGCGGAAAGCGACTGACCGGAGCGCCACAGCGTAAATAGCGTTTCCGCCATTGCACGAAGGAGCAAAGTGCGGCCCATTCCGACCCATCGGGCACGAGCACCACGGCATGGCGGAAGTGCAAAGTCCGCGATGGCGGAAATGACCCCAAAACGGCCCACACCGCCGCCGTACGGCGCCCTAGGTGCAATACCGCCACCCCTCTTAGCGGTCACCGCAGTGTGCGCCTACCGGAAAGTACGGTGCCCGGAAATATACGGAAACGGAAGTTAAAACATGGGCCCGGAACGGGAAACATCCCGGCGTACACCTATAAATACACTAAAACCACACAACCACTAAAATCACTACCCTGAAACACACCCCAACCCGTCAACCACCCTAGCGAAACCAAGAATAATGGGAAAAGCAGCGAAGAAAGCGTGCGACCGCAAGCGGCAGGTCCACTTCTCCCGTGAGGAACTCACCGTGCTAACAGAGACCCTCCAGGAGAATGCTGCCGTCGTCTTCTGCACGCAAATGACCAGGACGGCACTTGCAAACAAGAAGGCCATATGGGCTCTGGTGGCACAGCGGGTAAGTGCGGTGGGGACCGCACCCCGCACCCCACAGCAATGCCGCAAGCGATGGGATGACCTGCGGATACGCGTCCGCAGCATACTCTCTGCCAACCGCAACATTGCCACAGCCACCGGGGGAGGTCCTGAATCACCCATCAAGTTGACCCCCTGGGAAGAAATCTGTGCCTCCACCATCGGAATGGAGAGCATAGAGGGAGTCGGAGGGATGGAGAAAGGAGTGCAGACATCCGAAGATACAGGTAGGTGGGCCAGAAAAAACAATGCCAAATCCACACAGTCCATCCATGTGAAGTACCATGCGTCCACATAGTGCACAGAAACACATGTCCAGGAGAACGTCCACACACATCGGCCTGATAGCGCACGTTAAAACCCACAATAAATACATAAATAATTTAAAACCCCTAATACACGCACTAAACGTGCAGCAGGCACACCCTAACTGCAGGCTGCCAAACAACTGCACCCTCACTCCACACACAAATCAAAGCACCTCCAAGGCCCCGGCCCAAATCACCCTCAGGTACCACCCCAATGCATGTGATACAATGCCATTCCAATTCCCACAGACCCACCAATAACCCTCGCCCTCCTCTACTCCACCACAGGGTCCGATCCAAACGACGAGCTACAGGACACCCCTACCAGCACACCTGCAAAGAGGGCCAAGACCAACGGCCAGAGACCCTCCACCTCAGCTGCACGCATCAAGACACGGCAGCAGCACAAATCAGGTGGCAGCACAGAGGAGGGAACATCAACAGGCACCCCAGCAGCCAGCATGCCCACAACACCACCACCACAGGTCCCCCCAATGGATGCCACAGAAGGCACTGCCTCCGGTGGCAGCAGCACCATAGGTGACACCCCATTGATGGCAGCATGCTCCGACACAGAATACGGGGATGCCGAAGTCAGATCCATCCATGACCTGTCCCAATCCCCCTGTCTGTCCCATCCCGTACAACATGAGGATACCACGCAGGGGCACCCACAAGACGACGACTGGCCATCCCCCACAAGCCCTGTGGCAAGGCAACATGAGGACAACAGCCCCTCTGTGACACCCCCGCAAATGGCCTTGGCCCAGCAGAGGCAACAGTCCCTCGACCAGCTGATCGAACAACAGCAGCAACTGGCCACGCTCCTCAAGGACCATGCTGATGAATGTGGGGGCACTAAGGCAGACATAGAAACATCAACTGAGACACTTAGGGCACAAATCGAGAGTAGCACCGAGAGCCTGAGAGTCCAAATGGAGAGAAGCACCGAGAGCCTGAGAGTCCAAATGGAGAGAAGCACCGAGAGCCTCAGGGGGGAACTGCATGCGACGGCCAAGGACGTATGTGCCGAACTTGCCGCAGTGCGCCGTGTGCTCACTGAGCTCTCGCAAACCCTTAGGGACATGCATGGACGTGAGCAGGCAGACACATCATCCGTTGCAAGTTCCGTCCAGGGCAGCCCCCAACGTAGATCTGGAAGGAACCTGCGCTCCACAGGCAGGGGTGCCCCTGATACCCGCAGAGGGGGCATGCAATAGCGACAGCCCACTGACAATGAGCATCTTTGGACACTGGTGTTCGGGGGGGAGGTAGGGGGGTGGAGGGGGTGTGTTGGGTTCACTTGGGTGGCGGGTCGATAGGGTGTTCAACATGACATCACATATGCCATAAAAAGTGCACGATCAACCAATGAGATGTGTGGACATTGATCTTTGTGTACTAGGCCATCATAGGCGTACAGTCCATATTGTGCATGTCCCAGACACACGCAGTGCCACGAGTCCTGTGTCCATGTATCAGCCACCAGGCGTGAGTGCTAGAAGCATACATCAATGAGATGCTGACGAATGTCACGGGCCTCCGGTGCCTCGCAGACTCCATGAGGTGCTGCCACATCCCCACCCTCATCATGACCATCTTCAGGTGCTTGCAGTTCTGCGTCAGGGGGCATGGGCACATTTCTACGTACGCACATGTTGTGGAGCATGACACATGCCATCACCATCTTTGCAACCTTCTCATGGCGGTACAGGAGTGCCCCGCCAGACCTGCTGAGGCAGCGGAAACGGCCCTTCAGTAGGCCGAATGCCTGTTCTATGACTACACGGGTACGTGAGTGGGCATGGTTGTAGTCCTCCTCATGCTGGTCCCGTGGGTTCCGGACTGGTGTGAGGAGCCATCTCTTCAGTGGATATCCAGCATCACCTGTATGTGGACGAGAAATGTATGATGTGGAATGCCATTGATACGTACGCACACCCCCCCCCCCTTCCTGCCAGCTCATTGCCAATTCACATACCCCACATCATCATGCATGTAATGAGACTCACCGAGTAGCCAGGATCTGTTCCCTGCGTGTCGCTCCATGTAGCGTGGTATTGTAGAGTTCCTCAAGACCATAGAATCATGGGTTGATCCAGGGAATCGGGCGCAACAATGTGTAATGATCCTGTTGGAGTCACACACCATTTGTACATTCAGGGAATGGAATTGTTTTCGGTTGCGGTACTGGGCCTCCATGGCATGTGGGACGACCAATTCCACATGGGTGCAGTCGATGGCACCAATGCAACCCGGTATGCCGGCAAGTGCATGGAATCCCACTTTCGCGTTTGTAATTTCCTGCTCCGAGCGTGGTAGGGAGATGTAGTCGTCTGCGTGCTGCAGGAGGGCATCGAGCACTTGCAATAGTGTCCGTGAGAACAGTGGCTGAGAAATGCCATGCAACTGTCCGACTGTGTGCTGGTAGGTGCCTGTGGCCAGGAAGTGGAGTACAGACACCACCTTCAGTAGGGGTGGGATGGCGGTTGGGCTATCTATCATGCTGACAAGGTCAGCCTGTGTCATGTCCACAATGGCGGCTATGGTGTCCCGGTCCAAACGGTAGAGGGTGTGGATCTGCTCATCAGTGAGTTTGAACGGATGTGCTCGGAGGCGTGGGATTGCGGGCTGCCTGCGTGGTGGTAGTGGCTGTGCTGGTGGGCCTTGCTGGCCCTGCCTTGGCCTCCTCCTCCTCCTGCGTCTCCTCCGTGCTGCTGGTTGTAGTTGGTGTTCGTCTTCCTCTTGGAGTTGGAGCACTTGCAGTGCTATCAGGTCCCCCAGGGCCAACATCGCGAGTCCTGCCGGTAGCATTTCGGTGTGGTTGTGGGAGGAGACTGGCTGTGCAATTTATGTGTTTTCAGGCTGTATGGCCTCCACCTGTGGTGATTCATTCCACCTGTGCAAACTGCCCTCCCCTTTGGCCGAGCACGTCACGCGCACAACGCTGCAATTCGGGGAATGGTATCTTGCTATTGCTATCATGTATTTGTACCCGATGGCCGTGTTAGATTGGTTGATATGTTCATTCGGCTATGGTCCCATTGTTTCCCATTCTATCTGTGCAGTCGCGAACAGACTTGTGAAGGGTCAGTGGAACGTAGTACTCGAGTAACGGTGGGCCCTCATGCATCACTGTACCGAGTTGCAACGACGGGCGGGGCGTCCCATTCGTGGGTGAAGGCAGTTGCCATTTTCACACACAGCCGCACTCGATGGAATAATTAGTGATTTCAAACGGCCACAGATGCCTTTCCGACGTGGTGTTGCAAATGAGGAATTCGAAGGGCGGCGCCTTCGGTCTTCAGCTAGCGGCGAGGAGATGCCCACAGGTCTGACTGCAAATATAACGTTCTATTGTTCAATGTCCTTGAGACAGGGCCCATGGCGAGGGAGCAATGATTGATATGAATAGTTTGGGATGCGCAATAGCTACGTGGGCGATGAGGCCGGCCGTTCCCAAATACATGTTACTTCACAACACTGGAATTACGGGCTGGGGCACTGTGGATTTTGCAGGCTGCATAACGCACAGACTCAATGGATGTTTCTAATGTCATGTGAGTAATTATTCAGGCGTTTTGATCCCGGGATGAGGGAATGATGAATGGATGCATGGGCAGGTGATTTGATACAGAGTGTGCCATGTACAGGGCTTCTTGGGATCTATCCGCCTCCCCTACGCTATGTGATGCAGGGCTGCCATAGTGGGACCATCGTCTATCTGGCCTTGTTGAGCCCTCCCTGTCTCGAGGCGCCCTCAGACACTTGTGTCCATGCACGTTAACATTCCCATCTGATGGATTCTGTTTTGACAGACGCATGCACAGGTACACTCGTTTGTGATGGTGTTTGCACCTCGATATAGATGGTTATGAGTCGCAAGTGGTTTTGGGGTGGTGATGATCCTTTTGAGTGGGCTAGCATGCATATGGCTGTGGATTTCGTGTGATCATTGAAGTGAGTTGTTCGAATGTAGTTCTGATGGCCATTCTGTTCTTTTTCTTTTCTTTTGGTTGACAGGTATCTCCTCCCCTTTTGCCACTGCCATCTGTATGCCACTCCTGCAGATGGATTTTACTCCCGACACCTGCTGCTTCGTGTTAATCGGTGGAGCAGCATTACGATCTTATGGGACGATCGCCAATGGCCCACATGCCCTTACGCAGTACTGGTGTCTCGGAGCAACATTTCGGCCTTTCAGCTGGACTAGTGCCTCCCCATTGGGACGGCCCTGCGGTTCTGTGCGCTTCCATGTTGCCTTTTCGTACGTGAATGTGGCTCTGTGTACCATGGGGGTACAGGGCGACACACAAGTAGTGGCTGGTCATTTCTTGCGGATGCAGCCCACAATGGTGATTAGTGTTTTGGAGTTCATGGCCTGATGGCTGTATGGGCTTGGTGTCTTTGATGTGCATAAATTGCTATTCTGATTTGGCCCGTGTAGCGTTTTTCTTTGCAAGTGATGTGGCATATGCCTATTTGGGGGGCGATGTATTGTGAGGAGATCTGCATTGGGTTCCAGCTTCGGGGTTTAGTTGCGTGGTACTGTACTGGGCGCGTTTGCCTACTAAGCCCGTGAGGTCAGGGATGGGGGCTGCCTATATGACAGTTTGAATGTTGTCATGCTCAGGGGCGGGGGATTGGGTTTTGTGTAACAGATGCCGGTCAGCCAGGTGGACTGGTGGAATGATGTGATTTTCGGAATATTGCTGGGCACAGGTGCCTGTGTTTGCGTGCGTTTCTTGGTGGGGGACTGTGGTCATGTCCATTGGGATGGCTTCTGTATTCGTGCCATCTGTGACCTGCAGCTCCCATTGGCCCCTCTTGTGTTGCTTTTGTTCGTTGGCATGCATGGGTGCTTTGTACATTTCAATGGTTGCATTGTGACTTCATTGCACCTACCGGGAGTTGTACTTTGTGGGCAGGGAGCGGTGTACAGGCACTCAGTGGGGCCGTTTACGGTTGATTCGCGATGCCGTACTTCTCGCCATGGCGGAATGGTACATTCCGCCATGCCTGATGGCGTTAGGTACATGTCCGCTAGGGTCGGAATTGGCGTACCGTTGCGCCATGGTGGTGTTTGCGGTTTGGCATGGCGCGCGCGCGCGTGCTTGGTGCAGTTAGCGTTGGCGTTCACTACGGTGTCGCTAATGGCTTCGTACTTTGCGGTGACGGGTCATAGTCGCACCGAGTGCTATTCGATGGCGGTATTGCATTTCCGCCATCGTTTTTCGATTTCCGCCAGGGTCGTAATGAGGGCCATTGTGTTTCCAATGACACAATTTGACAAGTTTCCATGATCCAAAATCAAACCTTTAGCCGTTCCGCTTGTTTGTAATTGCTTAACACAGTAGTTGCCATATATTCACTTACTTTTGTATAAATCTGTCAAGATTCCAAAACTATTGCAAAAGGTTGTTTACAATTTTAACAATGTTGTTTCATATATTACAGTGGTTAGAGGAGAAAGATCTAGTCCCCTTTCCCAAGCATGTTCCCGATAGAGGGTCTTTTTCTTTAGGATCATCAGCTTAAAATGTCCTTATTCCATGCGTTGTCTACTTCACTTACCTAGAGCTGAAAACACTATTTTTCCAATGTCACAATTTAATACAATTTAACAAGCTTCCATGCATCAATACCAAACTTTTAACCATTCCACTTGCTTTGAAATAAGCTAACACATATTTACATAAATGTATATACTTGTGTCAAATTCCACAATCTGTTGCAACATGGTATTTACAATTCTGGCGATATTATTTCATATAGTACAACAGTTAGAGGAGATACATTGAATCCCCCATTCCAAGCCAATACACGATCAGGGGTTTTTATCTTTGAAGTCATCCAGCTTTATTCTCACTAGATATCTAATAACTGTAAAGTTTAAAAAATGTGCTGGTCATTGAGTATCTTCATCCACATCATGTTAGGGTAGTATTTCAAAAAATATTCCTGTCTTAAATTCGAAAAAAACACTCTGCATTCATCCACATGGCCTACCATTCTGCTTTCCCACAGGTGTCCAAATGAAACCGGTACCTCACATGTGTGGGTGCACCTACCTGGGCGCCAACTGGAAAGCCTAAAAGACCCCTACCCCCAAGTCTTTTCTGACAGCTGAATTTCACACATTTTCCAGATGGGCACACCATACACATATGGGCCTCAGGTGTCTAAGCCACCAAGGAAAATAGGGAACCCCATGCATTTCCGAAAAGAAGACACCCGTGGGAATCCGCAGAGGTCTGACTTGCGCAAATCGGCGCACAATTTTCAGACATTTCACTCTTCTCACCATCCAAAACACACTGCCAACAACAGAAGTCATACCTTCCCACATTCCCACAGTGTCCCAATGAAAACGGTACCTCACATGTGTGGGTACACCTACCGGGGCACAAAAGGAAAAAGGCTACACCACTTGTAACCCCAAAGGGTTTGGGGAGACAACCTACAGATTTGGGCCTAGGGTGTCGAAGCCAGCAAGGAAAACAGGGAACCCCATGCTTTTCCCAAAAGAGGACACCCTTGGGAATGCTCAGAGGTCTGACTTGGGTGCCCAAACCTTACTGCCCCACCCACTGGGGGGCCTGTCCCACAATTTTTGGGGGCCCTCTCCCTCCTCACCCCAAATAGGTGGCAGGGGCAGCGATAAATGACTGCGTGAGGTACACCCCCTCCATTTGGGATGGGGGAGAGGGCCCCCAGAAATTGTGGCAGAGGCCCTGCAGTGGGTGGGGCAGTAAGGTTTGGGCACCCTGGGGCCAGATTGGCACAAAAATGTGACCCTCTGCGCCAAGGCAAGTTTTGTAAACAAAGAAATCCATGGAAAACGGTACACTACAATTTCCATACCATTGCACATGAACATCACAAAATCCAAGATTTTCAGCCACTCCACACTGCTCTGCATAGGCCTTCAACCAATGGATCCATGAATCCCCTCAAAATCCACACACTCTGCCTCCTGTAAGACATAGCCATAGCCACCTCCACTCCGCTCAGCAAACAGACCTTCTGCCAGACTCTCTCCTTGCACACCACACCCAGGAAACCTGATTGGCTAATCCCCTGGCCTGCACAGTCCCATTCCCATGCTTGGCATCCTCAGAAAACCTGGATGTGTCACGTGCCGTCTGAGAACTACTTTGGTGTCCACGAACAGATCGTCCAATTCAAGGGGGTAGGGGGAGAAATTAAACGCAAGGTAAGTTATGTACTCTTTGGTTGTGGCACTGAAAATAGCATTTTTTGTTTAAGGGGGTTTGTAAGCAAACACATTTTTTATTTTACTTTTTTGCATTCAGGAACCTCTTCAAAGCATTCCTTACATTATGAAGAAAAATTGCATTTCCAATATTTGAAAAATGAATTCCATCTGGAGCAAAAAAAAATCACATCCTGAGAATTGATATTATCATTCTCAAAAGATGACATTCCTGAACCATACAAAAAAGCAGACACACCTTCATAGACAATCTGTCTTGATAGTTCAATTTGAGGACTGAAAAGGATTGTTGGACAACTCTGTGTGTGTCTTGGATGTATTTCCGAAAAAATATCTTAGCAGCAGGAAAGAGTTGCATAAGGCTTTTTTAAAAATCATTCAATGCAACTTGCAGAGACACTGGAGTCACGCACCCCAAACTGTCCCCTCCACAATGGACAATCACATTGCCTGGACTTTTAAAATATGCCATACTCCCACAAAAAGAAAGCAAGCCTGCCCAGTTTGAACCACAAACTGCATGCCAGGTAACTTCCACTTCTGGCAACCCGATATTTCAAAGGATGCCATGATTCTCAGCATTTACCTTCAATGAATGAATTGAAGAGTTCCCCAGAATGCACACACACTGCCTCCTGAAAGACAATGCCAAAGTCATAGCCATCTGCACTCCTCTCAGCAAACAAACATTCTGCCAAACACTCTCCTTGCAAACTACAACCAGGAAAACCTATCGGCTAATCCTCAAAAGACCAGGATGTGGCACGTGCTGTCAACGGACTACCACATTGTCTGCGGATAGATCGTCCCATTCAAGGGGGTGGGGGAGAGAAATTAAACACAATGTAAGTTATTTACTCGTTAGTAGTGGCTCTGAAAATCTTTTTTTGTATTTTGATTTTTTCAGATTCTTTTTCCTACACCTACTCAGATGCACTGTACATCATTTTTACAAGAACTTTCTGAGTGCATTTTGAATATTGACAAAAAAGTTTGCATTGCCACAATCAGTAAAAGTGATGCCATCACTGAACAAAGTATGTCCATCATCCACCAAAATGTTCTCATTTGGGAAGGATGTCATCCCAACACCATTCAAAAATGAATATTCCCCTTTATTCACAAGGCACCGTCCTGCGTCTTGTTCAGGACAAAAGACATTGGGGCATCTCCATATTGCCCTTGGAGGTATATATGAAAAGATTACCTTTCCACATGGAAACAGTTCCATTAGTGCCTTCAGCAATTCTTTTGCACTGTTATACCCCAAACGATGTCCTCCACAATGCGCCACAATGACATCTGGACATTGGAAAATAGACATATTTGCCCAGGCACACCACACCAAAACGCCTCAAACCCAAGGTTAACAGAAATGCCAAACATTTCCATGTACCTTTTCTAATTCACCATGAAATAATCTCCCACCATCCACACAGAAATCCTTCTCATCTGTACAACTACAGCAATCTTCCCTACACACAGCAATGAAAATAACTGTCACCCTCTCTTCCTATAAAACAGAACCAGAAGACCTCATTGGCTAAACCCCACAGCCCCCTTTGCATGCCAGGCATCCTTAAAAAACCTGGATGTGGCACACCCTGGCTTCGGCTACCGTGCTGTCAGTGGACACTATTACACTCTTCCCTTTCCACTTCAATCTTTGTAGCACTCCCTCATTGGCTACTTTCATGCAGTCGCACACCCATCCACCAATCACATAGAAAATCTCTACATCTAACTCTGTCATCTCAGTTGAACACTTCAGATGTACTGTTCAACCATCAGAGTACATGTCTCCTGTTACTCCGAAGCACCTGCATCAAAAACTACTGTAGAATTCTCCAAGATTTCTATTTGCAGATTCAACCACATCTGCATTTATCAATGCAAAGTACAGGTATGCACATATTTAAAAATGACATTCCCAACTCTTCTGCAAATGCATATAAACAGAGTGTTAGGGAAGATTTCATAATTGTAGGTAATTGTCCTTCCATGTGGCAACCCCCAAACTTTTCGCTGTTGTTTTACACCATGATCTAGACTTTGCCAGAGAAGCACAGCCTTCCGCCGCACTCCTCTGGGCTTTCGCTCAATTCTTCTGGGGAAACTGACATGCCCTTAAGACAGTCAGTACTGGGAGGCTTCATTTCCCTTAGTCCTTTCCTCATGTTGCAGCTTTTGAGCAACATGAAACAAGAGTGCACCGTAACTTACAATACTGCGCTCTTGGGTCTCTAGTCATTCCAAAGGCCCTAGAACCTCTCGCTGGACTTATCATGAAATGTGCAAGTGTGTCATGGACAGGACTGGTGGCATCTATTGTTTCTTTGTGTTTTGAACCCCTTTTGCCATGTTAACCGTGCTTCCCGCGTTTGGCCCAAATGGGTGGCCTGGCCTCCAAAATGGCCATGCCACGAGGTTCTTTGTCCTGTCCGCTGACTGTCTTGCCCCTTCACCTTCACCCAGGTCGAGCCGACCTGGGGCAGTCCTTATTTGCTCATGCACTTTCCTGCAAAACACAACGCTTTCGCGGGCTTCTGCATGCCTTGTGTGTGCCTCCAGGATGTGGGGTGCGATGTCTGTTCCCAATACACATCCTGGGTGCTAGAGAGCCTAGAGAGTGTCCTGAATGCCTGGGGCCACCGTGGTCCACTATAGGTCCATGTATGGTGTGAGTGTTTGTGAGAGGATCTCCCATTGGGCCCTCTCCGTTTTGGCGCGAAGGGAACTTTGGATAAGAGGAGGCTGAAAACACCACTACCATGTCGATCTCCTGAGTTCTCACAAACAAAGGATCAGGAGCCAAGTATCCTGCAACTAAGAAGCTGAGTCGAGGAATCGCTGGTGACCCGCTGAAGGTTTGGCACCCTGCACTGCTGTCGTCCTGCGAGACCACTCGGCCTCTGATCGAACGAGAAGGTCTGCAAAGGCGCTTTGACCGTTTAGAATAGTGGGAACAACTATTCTCGGCATCTTCACCAAATCCTGTACGTAAGCCTTCGGAAGCGTCCCTGGGCCATCCAGTGGACTGACCAGCCTACACAGGAACCTTGCTCTGTCACCGCCATCTGGCTTACTACTAATCCCGTGTCCTCGGCACTCTCACACGATTCGTACACTTGCCGTTCCCAGGTCTGAAGTGAGACGTGTGCTTTGGGACCGGAATCCACACGGTTGCCGATTTGCCCTGCTGTGGTAACAAACCTGTGTGTGTTCGCTGCATCTAGGACACCCTCGACCCTGACTCCTGCTGTCGCGGAATCTACACGGCGTCGAGATGTCCCTCTGATTGCATCTGAACCTGCCAGTACCGAAACAGAACCGGAGAAGCCCGAGTCTGCCTGCATCGGGGACAGGTGAGTAGTCAATACCCTAACCGGTCGCCCTCCCGCAGGAGCTTGTGGCTTTCCATCGCTGTTGTAAACAGCAAACCCTTTCCTGCACTCACGCCCTGCTTCTGCCCCCAAGTGGAGGCCTTGCCTGAGTCACTGGGATTTGTGCACCATCTTTCGTCCACCTTTCTGAACTGCCTGATTTCCCTGAAGAGACTCTCTCCTTTGCCCGTTGGCACCTGCGTGTAAAGGTACTTTGAGCACAAGGCTCCACTCTTCGTAGGGCCCGGACTTCTTTCTAGTTAGGTGGCCTCTGATGTCGACCTGGGTCTAACGATCACTTGCACTGCCTGTTTTCCTCCCCATCTAGTTGGTCTGCATATTTCTTGCTGCTAACTCTTTAGACCCCTCGGCCTTGTATATATATTGTATTGATTGTGATGTGTTGGTTTACTGGAGTTTTACCGTGATTCTTTACTATGGTCAATGTTACAAAGGCCTTGTAATAAATGTGTCTATATTTTTAATATAACACCTGTCTGGAGTAATTTGTAAGCGTCCTTGCTTTGTGTGCTCATTTCGGGCTTTCAGTCACCCTCACCCCTCTTGAGACCTAGTCTTGACTGCTGCCAATGCTACCCTGATTGGTCTGGCTTGTCCAGAGGTTACCCCGTTCCAAGAAACTAGGCTGGGCTTCTGAACCTCTGCCCCTCCAGGACAGAGTTCATAAATCCATCTTAACACAGGGTTCCTACCAATTACCCTGCATTAACCTACTAAATAATCATACTCTCATTTGTCCGACCTCCGGACATCAACTGGCAATTACTTAAAATGCTGTGTGGTTGCAAAGTTTTATTTTAATTTGCATTTCATAACAGTTTCAAAACACATGTTCAGCAGCACTGTGTCTTTTTTGTGAAAAAATAAAACCACATTTAAAACATTTCCATAGCATGTTTATGCGCCAGATCCTCTGTCAAAGTTCAATATATTGCCAGTACATGCATACTTGCCAATATGACCCATTACAACCTACGAAGTGTTATATTTTGTATTCATTCTGTCACTTTCAATACCATTCATCCCACTAGCAAAGTTACACTAAACAGCCAACAATGCAAACACAAAATGATGTATGTTACCAAAGCATGGCATGTACATGGAATGAAAAATGGAAAAATGCAATGCATGTACAACTATTTATTTCAGCACGATTTCAAGTAAAACAAATAAATGCATGTATACATTTGCAGCAGTGCTGTGTGTAATTGTTAATAAGTAATTGAAAGAAAATGGAAACAAACAATTTCTCAAACATATTGCAATAAAACTCAGAGTGCAAAATTTAATTAACTTTCCCACACTTGCATACTTGCTGACATTCCCCTTTCTAATCTGTACATGCTCATTGGCTTTTCGATTATTCTCTGCATTCTGGGGCTTGCAGAGCACCTTTTCTAATGAAAATAGTGCAACCACAACTCCCAAAATACAAACAAAGGTACCAGCATTTTAAAAGCAAGTACACATTACAATGAATCCCATTTGAAAGTATGCATGTACTGACACCATAACAAACCTTAACGCAAGTGCCACTTAAAAGTGTTATAAAAATATTTTTCATCTCCATTTCTTTTTTTTTTAGAAAATAGTTATGCACAGTGCTGCTATAAATCCACAAAACCATTTTTTTGCTTTCATGTACAGCCTCCCAAAAAGGATAGATGTTTAAACACCCAGCATTTTTCATTTTGAACTGTATGAAAATGTCACACTTTCTTACTATGGCCCCATTGGGGATACATATCACGGGACCGCAGGCCCCTTTATCAATGCTGCCAGTGCTACCATGCCCCCATTCCTGTAGAGTCCTATGCAACTCCACAGAAATAGGGACTAACATTTTCCGGCACCTGACTTTCCAGGACAACAGGAACTGTAATGTACTGGTGTCACTGGGAAGGTAGCTACCAAACAATTATTAGGAATCTGGTTCCAATCCATCCGCAGCAACGGCAGAGTTGCCACCATACTCGTAATGAGGTCCAAATTTACTAACTCTTCTTCCCAAAAACTCTTCCTACAATCCAAAATAATGTCTTCTTGTACCAAAATTACTTCACCATTACCATACATACCCACTAATTTTCTTCTGTCCCAATTGCAGTGAAGAACAACCTGTAGAAAACTACTCTTCACATCCTATAATGTAAGTGTACTAGTGTAGTACTATTCTTTCTGTTACTCATACAGTACAGTGCAGCCACATAGCAGCCTACAAAAGTCCTTTCAAACCAACATTTATTTCCCCCTTATTCATTACACCTTACCATGTACACTGTTTGCATTTTCATCTGAACACCATTATCATAACACCCACTATTATCCTGAAAACATTGTAATGTCCTTACTTATTCATTAACACTACCACTCTCTTACACACTAATCCAAGCCCATCACACATCTACACACACAGCCACTATTACACCCTTCCCAACCAGAACTAGCAGCCCATTGCACAAACACACAGTCCTATATTTATGTCTGCCATCACATTCACACACTCATTCACAATGCACACAAACATATTCCACAACTTTCAACCCACAATTATTTTTTTTCTCCAACAGACTTAACAGAATACCTACTAAAAAGCAACACCGTAGAAAATGAAGAAAATACAGAGCAGATAAAAATAAATTCATGCAAAACACTCATCCACCTTTAACTGAACCCATATCAAATATTCAAATACATTGCTAATACAGTCAGTCAACAAAACTGAACCAGCTCACACTAAAAAAACTAGGGACCCTCTTCCAAAAAGTAAAAATAAAATAAAATGTATAAAGAAAGAATAAAACTGCTAATTACCCTACCACTATATCTACCAATGTTAACGTAGCCACAGTTAAGCATTCCCAAAAAATTATTTTACGAAAATTGTAACACCGTATAGTACTTCACAATATTATGAAAACAGTGGAAAAATCACGCTCGCTCCCTTAAAAATTACTGCAGAAGGCTAATCCTGGAAGCTTTCATTGACAGTGCAATTATCCTCAAAAGAAAATGTTTTATATTAATTTTAACCAGAATGAAAGCACTAACAAAATTAATCAGTAAACTACAAAAATTATTTCTAAACATCTGCAATGTCAAAATAGATACATTTGCAAACTTCTATGAAGGTGAATGGAATTCACACAAGCAGCACAGAACCATATTTCAATGAAGCACCTTCCACCACATCAAAATGTTAGCAACAGACCATTCCGCTATACGTAATCTTCTCCAGAGACTGTACTATGCAAAAAGACCTGCTTTACAACTGCAACATTTCAATAACATTTTCCTACATGGCACAGCCAAAGAACTCCTTCAACAAATAGACCACATCCAAAGTAAATATTTTGGGAGTGAAGATGACTTAGAAAATTCAGTAACTTTAGAGAACATTACCGAAAGCCTTACAAACGTCAAACTTCTAATAAACACATACAAAAAGAAATAGCAAAGTTTAAAAGCACATCTGCTGAAGTACCAAACCAAGCATGTGTGTGTTGTCGCAGAACCTTTTTTTATAAAAAGAGCACAAAAAATGTAGATATGACTTACAAAATAAAGACAATGAAGAACATGAATGGTTTCAATTAGCTCTATGTCTTATATCAGAAATCAAATACAAAATAAGTGACCCCTCAATACTTTGCACATACTGCGATACAAAGCTTGAAAATAACAAAATGCCTTCACAGGCTGTCACTAATAGCTTGGAAATATTCCCACTTCCCAAACCTCTCCAGCAGCTTAATTTGTATGAGAGGATTATAATCCAAACAGTACACCCATTTCAAGCTATAATACGCATTCAACCCCAAACAGCCAAATTGCCTTCTTCTGAATTACTAAAAGACATTTGTGGCAAAGTAGTTTATTTGCCATTAGAACTTAATGAAAATTTAGAAACTCTAGGACTGCAAAGGCCAATAGATCAATCATTGATTATACTAGTTAATGGTGATCCAATGAAAGACAGAAAGAATTGGCAACAACTGGTAGACTTTAATGAAGTTAGAAAAGCCCTACAATATCTAAAACAAAACAATGACTACTAAAACAATATAAACATTGAAAAGAACTTAAGGGAAACCATCAAAATAATTCAGGATTCCTCACCAACTGGATAATTTGAATTTGTAGAGCCTATTACAGCATCCAATATTTTACACCAGTAAACAATTCACCCACTACACTCCAAAGACACTGTAGACGATGCATTAGAAACATATCAAATGCGTCAAACCGAAGGATCTCCAATCAGCATCTGGGAGAAAAGTGTTAGAAACGTATGCCTTTCCTCTACTCTTTCCTACAGGAAAAGGGGGAAGATATGATGAAAGGTCCACACAAATAACAGCATCAGAATATTGCACTTCACAAATGTATTCTGAAGACCCTGCATTAAAATGTTGAATACATATTCCGACTCCTGTTCGAAAGTGAACTAGCAACTCTATGTTATGGAGTTGCACACACATTGAAAACAGTCTCCAATTTTTTAAACAGGTCTGCTACCCAACTACTTCAAAAGATAAAAGACTAAAATTAAGTTTTGCAGTCAAGTATCGCAGATCATTTGGCAATCATGCATAGTACAAATGAATATTGGTTCCAAAGTCACGCTGATGTACGTGTATGCTAAGGAACCTCGGCCCACCCACATGGTTTTTTACTTTAAGTTGTGATGAATATGTATGAGATGACTTGCACGACTTCTTGTACATAGCAAACAAAGATGGAATAGACATTAAAACACCAGGAGAACTCTGCTCTCTTGACCCTTTAAATGTATCAAGATAATTCCATCACCGCTTTATTGCCATGCTGCATTTCATCTGTAATAAAAATATTCCTCCTCTCAGAGAAGTGGAACACTTCTTTTGGAGAAAAGAATATCAATCCAGAAGAGCACCACATACCCACTTGCTTTTGTAGATAAAAGATGCTCCTAAATGTGGTCATGACAGTGATACCACTGTGTTGCATTTTATTCACAAATACATAACTTGCGACATGCCTTCAGAAACCACACATACTGAGCTATGTACACAAATGTTACACTTCCCAACACATACGTGTGGCAAATACTGCTGACACATAACAACAAAGAAATACTCCACCAAATGCCGCTTTGGTTTCCCTAGACCAGTTTCAGCAAAAGGGCAAGTAAACAGCTTCATGTCTGTTAGACACAGTATGAAAGGCAAATTGTCTAAAAACACATACAGCTTTAAAAGACATGAAGCTTCAAATTACATCAATGATTACAATGCAATCATTGCCCTCTTGTGGAATGCAAATATAGATATACAATATATTACAGACCATTCCACTGCTGTTGCAAGATATGTCACAGCCTACCTAATAGAAGCTGAGAAAACGGAGCTAAAAGACCTCTGGGATAACATTTCATCTGACAAACCACTGTCACAAAAATTGTACAGCTTTGGCATAAAAATTCTCTCCCATAAAGAATGTGGATTCTGCAAACCTACAGACCGCTTAACAGGCACAGCCTTATATGGCAAATCTGAAAACATGGTCTGGCTAAGCATTGGTCCAGCTGCATCCAAAAAAAGAGTGCTGAAATCCTACCAAGACCTAGAAACAATTGCAAAAATGATTAGACACATACTATCACAACATAAGTGCTGCGTTGGAAAACATGTGCTTCTACCACATAGCACAACATTTTTCCTGCAAATATAATGTGAAACCAGATGAAAAATGTGTGAAATACCTTTTCGCAGCTTGTGAATGGAGCCTCATCAAACTTACCAAACCCAGCCTAATTAATCATATGAAGTTATTATTTAAAACTCCTCAACATAAAGAACTTTACTACAGGGCCCTACTGCAACTTCTTAAACCATGGAGAAAAGAAGAGGATTTATTAGAAAGCCATGTCTCATTTGAAGCTGCATTCAATGCAAATGAAAGCAGAATAACACATGTTAATTTCAAGCCATGCAAAAACATGTTGGACAGTGAATCCCAACAAGAGGAAGAAGTTCAAGTACAACTAAATGAAGACACTCCTGAGGGCAGTCAACCTTCTGTTACAGGAAAGCAAGGACCACTTGGAGAGCCACTCATAGTAAATAAAGCAGAATTAGTTGTGACTGAAGTTCAGTACACTATGTACCACTATAAGCAATCAGAAGAAAACTTGGCAGTAATGAAATCGCAGCTAAATGAGGAGCAATTTAGCATTTTCCTAGAAGTGACTAAAGAAATTGAACATGGATTGAAGCAGGAAAGTAAAACTTGTAACTGTCAAAATTATAAACCTCTACTCCTCTATGTAAGTGATGAAGCTTGTTCTGGAAAAACATTCCTAATAAAAATCAACTTCAAATTTCTACAAAAGCTAACAAACAAAAACCTTTCAGCTGTTGTAACAGCCCCCACAGGTTTAGCTGCCTACAACATAGGAGGTATTACTTTACACCATCTACTGCTCCTTCCAGTAGAACAGCAAAACAAATGACAGTACTCCAAACTATCAATAGAAGCTGCTACTGAATTACTTAGAATTCTGAAACAAATGAAAATGCTCCTAATAAATCAGATAAGCATGGTTTTCAACCTAATGTTGGCTTTAATTTACCTCAGATTACAAGAGGTCCTTAAAACAGACTATGAAGAACTATTTGGAGGAAAACACAATTACTTTTGGAGATCTCTTACAATTAACACCATTGGAAGGTGAACCTATTTTTAAAACCTTAGGACGGAAACAGTGCTGCAACACATTTGGCAGGATAGGAAAAGTAAATATCTGACAACATTTCCAATACAGAGAACTAACTCAAAACATGTGTCAATCTGTAGACCTCACATATTCTAACATTTTAAACAGCATTTGGACTAGTCTTCTTTCTAACGATGCACAGTCTATCTTAAATAGTAAACTCATCCATGAGCTATATGGGCATGACACATATGCTCCTCATGTCATGGAACAATTAGCAAAAAAGACTTAAAATATATGTCCTTAATGCCAAACCTTGCAAGCTGTATGCAATTCAATGAGACAATGTCAAAAAAGAAATGCAACCAATAGTGCATATTAGCTCCACAGACAGACTGGAAGTGCACAGCATGACACTCCCTGTGTGTCAACAAGCAACAGCACAATTAAATAGCTTAGAACAATGTAGCTCCAACACAACTGGTTTTGAGAAAATGTTAATGTTGTGTTTCAACTGCAGAGTAATTCTGAAACATAACCTTGACTTGGAGCAATGTTTAGTCAATGGAGCAATTGATACAGTTATTGGCTTCCGGACGTATCCACATGACAACAACATTCAGTTTATCAACATCCACTTTTTCAAACTTTAAGAAGTGGAAAGGATAGGACGCTCAACAGCACGATTCCTTCTTTTCAAAGACATGCATGTACACAGAGAGCAATGCCCTCTGTCTCTTGCATATACACTCACTATTCACAAATTGCAAGGTGTAAACCTAGATCAGGCATTGATTGACATTGGCAGCACAGGCTTTAAAGAAGGTATGAGTTGTGTAGCACGTTCATGTCTATGAACTCTCGAAGGACTATTTCTAGTCAATGTTGATGCAAACAAATTCAAGGCTGACATTCCTTGCATCCTTGAGTACAACCGACTACGTGCACTCTACACACCCCATCACAATATGTATCCTGTTCCTGAAAAAGGTCAGGTTTTAAAAGAAAATTAAAGCAAACAGAACTTATAAGAGATCTCTCAACAATACCACCAATGAAACTGAAAACAACTGCAACTCCATCGAGTAGTACAGCCACAAATCTATCTAGTGCAAACACAAGTGTGTATCCATCAGCAGATATAAAGAGAGATACTTCTTCTAAAAAAAGCAAGTGGAGGTCCAGCAAATGACAGAGAGACAGAATTCGCCAGTCCATTTAAATTTTCCAACACAACTGGTGTAAATTGCTATGCAAATGTAGAAATCAATGTTCTGTTCCAATTGCTACCAATTGTTCAAAACATTTACTTGAACTGCTCAAACCAGTTGTGTTTACAAATGCTCGTCCTTCATAGAAATGCCACAAATAATCCAGAAAACACTCTCTCAGGAATAAGGCAAGAATTGGACTATTGTGCAGGAATAGTACAATTCACCTTAAACACAAAGGAAGATCCACACGAATTTCTAATGTACTTACTGCAAGTACTGTAAACCAAAATGAGCTTAGGACCCTTTTTTAGGGGTAGGGTGTCATGCAGTAGATGGGTTCCAGAGTAACTCTTTACACCAAATAATCAAACCAACTCAGGAAGATGGCAAAGATGTGTTTACTCTTTTATTATCAATTGTCTAAAATTGAGAGTTACAACGGACATCAATGGACGTCCCATGGCATTATCTCTTGAAGCATTTCATAAAAAACAATAATCATCATACATGATGTCATACTGTGGCAAATAAGCAAAAACGTATGGGGGTTGTCGGCTCAAGGGGAACATCGAAGCATACTTTCTATAAGGGATTGGCTTGTGATTGGGTCTCTACAGTCAGGTGGAAAACTCATGCCCACTCCTAGTGCAAGTCATCTTCATCTGTTATTAGAAGCATGGTAAATCATTGGCTCTCAAACTATAAGGCCCTTCGTCATATGGCCCTCAACAAATGGTTGGCACGCTCGTGCCCTCCTGGAACATTCGGCTCACTAGCAGCACATAAGCTCATACTCCAGGTGTCAGGAGGTGGACATAACTTTACCTCCCCACCCAATTAGCCCAACATCTCCCATCACCCATGCCTTCTGCCATGAAGAGTGTCTTTAAACTTGGCCTTGCAATGTATTCTCATCTCTGGGAATATAAGTGAGTGCGGGCACACGCTTATCATAGTTCAGGAACTGTGTGCCCAACTTCTATTTCCATCCTTGGCTCACATGACAGGAGACCACACTTCATACCATTTTGCAGTATTTAATTGTCTTGAATTAATAAAACCTGGCACTCATGGTGGTCTTTCTTTGCACAAGGGATGATAACCAGTCTTTGGCAGCTTCCAGTTTTGACACCATGCCAGACAGCCCTTCTCGATTCTTCCATGCTCCCAGCTAATTCTGTGCTGTGACACAGCTTTCAGCCCTTCTCTTCATGGTTTGAACTTACTAAGATTATGACTCCGATGTCCAGATTCTATATAATGGTGGCTCTGCCTGCAGTCCTTGCTCTTCACACATGCAATCTTCGTTTTGCACATGAAAGTTTACTCAATTCTTTACTTCGTCATCAGTTTCTATTAGGCCCATACCTTCTCTTTGTCAGGCAGACTTCCTAGTGCGTCACGCTTGTTTCTTGTGATGATACCAACTTCTCTTTTTCATATTCCTTCAGGGATCTCCTCAAAGAGACTGTCATCTCTTCGGGAATACATCTGATAGGGTTTTTTTTTAGATACCTTTTCTCGAAGATTCGACGCAGAATAGTCATAACTGCTGGTGTCAAACATGGCACAATTTCAGCCTGCCAGCATACTGGTAGTTTGGGGGCAGGACTTCCTTCAGGGGCAGTTGGCTTCGCTTGAAGAAGTGCTTCTTCGGGGTCCAAATCTTTATCACTTCTTTTAGGCATCCTGCTGATTTTACAAGTTCATCCTCACTCCAGGTAATGTAGCTGCACTGTCCATTCATATTACAACAGACCCATCACCCTACGTACTTCTTGTGATTCTTTGGGTACAGGAACTTGGTTCCCTCAGGTGCTACGATGCTGGCCTCTGTGTATTTCCCGATATCATCATCGGTCAACTCGTAGGGTCTGAACCCTGATTCAACATCAATCATGATCTTCATTCCTACTGCCTTCTTCACTGTCTTCTTGCACTGTGTAATTATTATCCTGATCACACAGAATCCAAACATCACCATCACTAATACTGCTACAAGAAACGTTAAGATGTTCGCCATCCACTGTGGAACCCATGAGAAAATAGACGCAAACCATCCGTCATCTGTGATGTCTTATGTCTCGTCTTCCATCTTGTTGTGCAGGTTTGTTGACAACGATATGGCCTCTGTTAAAGTCCCATTCTAGTCATCGTGAGAAGGTATGAACGTGCAACATGATGGCCCGCTTTTCATGCAAACTCCTCCATCCATCCCTGTGATCATGTCAAGGACATATCTGTTCTGCAGGGTCATTAATCTTATGACCCACAATTCTTCCCCGATAGCATTGAATCCCTTTATGGTGGTGTTGATGGTCTGCAGAAGTTCCCATCTGATAATCTGTAACCATTTGGCACATAAAGACAATTGTGAATATTGAAGCAGTCTTGTTCAACAACCTGTGCTCATATGGAATAGCATCAAAGACTTCTCCCTCTTTGTTCGATTGAGAAGTTCTAGCAATCTTCTTCTTCTTAAATGGGCATCTGCTTTCGTAAATTCAACAATGTTCAGGTCACTCTGAGGAATCACTAACGCTGGAACATGGATGAGCACCAAGGAACACGTCCCTCCCCTGTCCTTGGGCAACTTCATGTAGGCCCTGGACACACAAGCCCAATAATGATCCATTAGGACTTCTGTTCCTTCCTTCATGCCTGGTACATCAACAATTCGGCCAAACTGGCGATTCTCTCCAACTTTCCTCATACCATTATTTCTGAAACATAAGAACACATCCTCTTGCAATCTTCTGCCATTGATCTTTGCATTCTTTTTTGCATTTGCCACAACTGATTCAAACGGTCCAGTTAATGCTGTTGCTTTGCACAAAACCAGTCCATCAGCCCATCCTTCGTGAGTAAGCACTGTTCCTTTGATTTGTAGTTGTCCTCTTTCCCATTCTTATCTTTACATTGCAGAATATTTTTTTCTCCAATCTTGATTCCTGCTCCATTTATTCCAGGCTGTTCGTATTGTATTATTTGATGCTTTGTTTCTAATTTCTCTCTTGTCTTTTAATCTAATAATTGTCTTCTATTTCAGATGTCGCTTTATTCATCCACACCATGGATGCTGTTAAGCCTTGGAACTGTCCTCCTGCCAGGCAAAGTGTGAGATGTGTCCGGCAATGTGTTTTTTTCACTTATACTTCCGTGACTATGAATATTTCAGAGTGTCCGAAAGCATAAGGTATTAGGGAACACACGTAGCAACACTCCTTAGATGTTCTCTCTCCCACCATGTTCATGTGTCGATCCCACACGTTATTACCCAAGTGTGCTGTATTATATAGATAAGTGTTTATCCCTTCATTATCTTCCTCTGAATTTCTCCCAACACTCCCATATGTAAGGTTTGTGTACTGACCACGAAGTGAATCAAAAGTAGTTTTCATAGTGGGAAGAACCAAGGGGATGTCTGCTTTAATTGGACTAATGTGATAAAGAGTGTGAAACAGGAGAAACAGAAAGACAAAAAGAGAAATTGTACATGCACACTATTGAAGTGGGAGAATGGAAAACCAGGCTCCCGTCCTTCACCTCTCGCGCTTGGCCTAGAGGGTCACGACCCAAACACCCGCCACGAGAAGAGTTTGCCCATTTACCAGACGACCAGATACCCTGGTACAGGAACATACGGATGTGCCCATCTGCTTGCCCAGCAGCCCGCACTGGCCATGCCGACACCTGCGGCACGGATCAACTAGACTAAAATCTACACGTCGTTAGAGATGCCATGACGACCTAGACAACGGGAAGCACATCTGTACAAATATACACACTGGACATTCCCACACCAACCTACACGAAGAATATACTCAGTGCTATGACGTAGGCGACAGGCATATTCACGGACGTGCATCTTTATTATTTTTATATAGGTTTTCAGAATGCAGAAACGCAAGACGCATCATGAACTTTTACTAGCTTGCTCACGCTTCTCTTTGAAATCAGGTACAACGATGAGAAATATAATAAAGACAATACCGATTATGGAATTATATGCTCCTATAACCTAAAGCACCTGTGCACCAAACGAACAACTTATGCACCGGGCCAAAGTAGGCCTCAAACAAGAGCTCCCGTGGACATCAACAAGACAAGAGTCAGTTGCTGATCCTACAGAATGAGCTTGGCGAAGCAACCAGCCAAGGTCGCAATGTTGCAAACCCACGTTCCAAGAGCAAATCATCAAAGGCACGATGTTGCAACCTCGCACTCCGCGCACCAACGTTAAAGTCACACCGACAAATTAAACCAGACGCACAGTAGAAAAACAATATTAATTGTGCAGAATTATGCCTCTTGCACGGTCCCTCCCCACGTGATCAAGCCGAACCTGACGAGATGCCAAACCCGGGAGAACAGAGGCGTCTGGATCCCTCGCTACGAGACACTGGCAGATACACTTGAAAGGCTCAATGGACATCTGCAACAGTGGGAACGGTACCCCGTCTAGCTATGAATAAGTCCTCACATTGTCTGCATGTACCCATAGTGAAACATTGTTGCAACTTACAGGTACACCGAGAGCTGGGAACGACGGTGGTCCCAGGCTGGGAAGCTCACGGGTGCACCAATCAGAACATGGGGCTCTTATCACTGACGCCAGCACATTTAGCCAATCCTCAGGAGCCTTCATGTAACAATTTTCATGTATCTAATTGTAGGGACAACCCAGATATACCACCTGACTACACCTTGTCCACTAATATCTTTCTCTATATGTGTGCTATACTAACCCTACCACTCGAACACCCAATTAAGAGTGGCGATAGGTTTTTTGTTAACTTTCTGAAGTGACGCAAGTAGCGCGTCATAATACAGTAAAAAGGGCCTGCGAGCCCCACAATTAAGTGTGTGTCAGGACGAACGCGTGCGCTCCTTGACCCATCCCTGCCGTTTTGTCTAATAAACAGCAGAGTCACCTTGCTCCTTGTGTGCGTCTCATACTCTATCTCATCTTATCTGGGATACACACGGGAGGAGTTGGGGCCTCCCTGCCTGGAGGTCTGCGGACGGTCCGGCCGACCCCGGCAGAATTTCCCCCCGACAAGTTGGAGGCACTGCTGAGATCTGTTTAAGATCGACTTTTATTTTTACTTTTTCCAGGCACTCCCGTTGCGAGGAGGCCCGGCGGCGCGGCCCCCTCTGCCGTTGCACCCTTCTGAGGACTACAGGACCATCGCGGAGCTGCGAGAAGACCGGACAGCGCAATCCGGATATTGGCCCTCGGGAGCCGGTTGAGAAGTATCCCGCCCGCGGTTGGCGAGTGTCCAGACGTGGTCCAGACGAGGGGAGGTGGCGAGCCGCTTGGAGGGGTGCACGCAGTCGAGCGGCCCTGCATCGAGAGAACTTGGTGAGCATGACACACACAACGAGCAATGCGAAATTGTGAGGGAGGGGGGAGGAATTAAACAAGGGAGGAGGGAGGTGTTGCACAGGTGCGCGGCGAAGGTTTGACAATATAGTGTTGGCAATGGAATGAAAGGGAGTGAAAGAGTGCGAGAGCAGTGACGTGAAAGAGGGGGGCGGAGCACGAAACATCACTTGTGGCCGCTCGTAGACACTGATTGGCCTAAATCGCGACTAACGTGTAGGGGTGGGCGTGTGTGGTTTCCTACGATTTGGCATTTATTGATCAATGAGTAGATGAGGTTCCCTATTGTTCGAGCAAGAAACTCGATAGGTAGATGAGGTTTCCTATTGGTCGAGCAAGAAACTCGATAGGTAGATGAGGTTTCCTATTGGTCGAGCAAGAAACTCGATAGGTAGATGAGGTTTCCTATTGTTCGAGCAAGAAACTCGATAGGTAGATGACGTTTCCCTGTAGGGGGTAGCTAGTTGCATAGTTGCCAAATACGGAAGATAATTGGCTGGTTAAGCCCTCCTGTTGAGGGGCGTATCACACGCGAGGCGACGCAGCGTGTGCAGTCCAATTATATTATTGATGAGATTACCTTGTTCCAGGAGAGACAGGAAGACAGCTGTAGGGTTAGCGGGGATAAATTGCAAGTGTATTTTGAAACTAATAATGAGACTGTACTAGTAGCGTAGAGACATCAGTGACGTCACCAGTAGGGATTTTATAGGATATCACGAGCACAAGGAACATTGAGTTTTGAAAGTGGTGGGGAAGAGAAAAATGATGAGGGAGCGGATAAGAAGATAAACAATAAACGAGTGGATTGGAAGAGGAGAAGGGGAGAGGGGCGTGGCTGAGCACGGAGAACGCCAGCCACGGCAAATGTAAAAGGGGGAGGAGAACGAGGAATAAGGACGACTGTATAAGATCGTCGTAAGGGGTACGCAGTCACAGGGGGCTGCGTGCGCTTCGGCCGCAGGGGGCCGTAGGGGAAGGAATATACAATACAAAATTATACATATATATATTTGTGTTTTATTATTTCTTGTTTTTTTTTTTTTTTTTTTTTTTTTTATATTACTGCATACTCTGTAAAGGATTGTCGTAAGTCCCCACACTTACGGGGCCAGGTAAACAATATAAGGTTGTAAATTGCAAACTGATAGCGAAGGGAGGAGTAACAAGTAGGGCACAACTATGTCATATGGGACAGGGTCGGGAGGGTGGGGGAACACCCTCACTACCCCACTACAACACATATGCACAACACTGCCACCCCATAGGGAGAAATTAATTAAGTACAGCATAGAGTGGACCCAGGGGACGGATAACAAAATGTTAACACCATGGCCGCCTAATGGTAGTTTCGATCCATATGCCCAACATTCATTGCTAAACCATCTGCACAATACATACAAGGGGAAGAAGTTGGCGAGCCATATGGAGGTGTTTAACTTATGGAGGATGTTCCAGGGATCCCGACCAGGACCAAATGGAATGTTTTCTATGGGAGAAACACCGGAAGTAAAGGAGATTATGAAAGAGGGAACGGATGGGGAAAAGGGGTGTGAAAGGAAAAAGAATGCGGAGAATGAAGGAGAGGGAAGAGAAAAGATTGACAAATTAGAAGACATAAAAAAGGAACCGAGCAACGAGATACCCATAACACCGGGAGTGAAAACAGAGGGAGAAGGGTTGTACCCTTTAAGAGAACTAGGAGAAATGGAAGGACAGTTAAGGGCGGCTGAAGGATACTCGAACCCGGCATACAGCCCTCCACCATATGTGGCTCACAGGAAGATAGTGGGGGAGGGGAGGATTGGAGAAGAGCAGATTGTAGAGATAGGACATGATGAGTGGGTAGCTGCACAGATATTATTAAAATTACGGGGTTCACTAACGGGAGAAGACAGGGAGGCTGTAAAGAGAACAGGCGAGGATAGTAGAAGGGAGAGTGAGATGAAGGGGGAGGAGCTACTAATACAAAGAGAAGAGATTTTGGAGGAAAAATTGGCAAAACTAAGGGATGAGCAGAATGAATTACTAACACAGCTTGAGAAGGGGGAAAAGAGAGAGTGAGGAAAAGGAAAGAGGGTAAAAACGAATTGGACAAATTAAGGGAACGAAATGAGGAGCAAAGGATAGAAGATGGAAGGGTAAGAGCAGCAGCAGAAAGGGTGTCAAGAGTAGTATTGAGAGAAAAAAAGAAGGAAGAAGAGGACAAGGAAAGGGAATTGGAAATATGGAGGAGGAGGGTAGTATCAGAGGCAGCTAAGAAATATGAAGAAGAGAAAGAAATAGAAAGAGAAAGGGTGAAATGGGAAAGAAAGAAAGAAGATGAAAGAATATTGGAACAGATGAGCAACGAAGTGATGGAGGAATTAAAAAGGAAAAGGGAGGAAAATAGTAGGGAAGTGGAGGAGAGGAGTGAAGAGGAAAGAGGAGGGAGAAATAAGGAGAGTGAAAAATGGGGGGATGTATACAGAAATAGAGAAGTAGCAACAACATCAACACCAGGGGGAACAGTTGGTAACAAAGGAAGAGGAGAAATGGAGCTAATAGACTTAGTAACAGTAAAGGGGAAAAGAACAGAGTGGGGGATACCATCTATGACTGATTTTTGCAGTGAGGAGGAAGAAGGAGTAGAAAGGGTAGGAAGAAAGAGTGAAAGGGAAAGCTTAGATAAGCTGTACCTCACTAGAACCAACATAGACTCGCCATGGATCCGTAAGAGAAGGGAGGAGCTGGAACAAAGTGAGGAGAGGGTGCAACAACTAGTGGAAAAACAAACCCATGAAGCCACACCATCGCCATCTCCATCACGCCCTCCCCCATCGCACCCTACATGCTCAACCACCACACGCACGCTGCGCAAAATAAAGCTTGCGCCATTCATGGACGAAGTGACTCCCTATGCGTGCCGGCTTAGAGACCTCCCTAGCCGCAGGCAAGACAGACAGATAAACATACCCATATTAAACACAGGGGATGACGAAACAAGGGGAAGGGACGGAGAGGTAGGTAGGAGGAGGGGTAGCAAGGAAGAATTTGAAGTGGTAAGGGAAACAGGGGAGGAGGAGGGGTGTGAGGACTCAATATTATGGAACATAAAGGGTGACACAAGACACAACTTAATGCCACTGTTGGAGAGAGGAGGGGTTAGACCGCAGTATGTACCATGGAAGCATACGGATAAAGAAAATATAAAATGTAGGCTCCCATCACTAAGTGGAGGTGCGGGTAAGTGGATATATGAAATGGAAAAACACACCGCAGGGCAGAAACTAGCAGTAGGAGATGTGAAAGGCCTGTTAATATCAATATTAGGGGATAGAGCGGACGACATCTGGAAGAGAGCGGGATTCCATGGGATAACAATAACGAACACATCGCATGATGGGGCGCCATTTGCAAACTGCAGACATGCGCTATGGCAGGCACTGAGAGTACAGTACCCAGACACATCAGACATAGGAGCAATTACTTCCCGTAAGATGCGTGAGAATGAAGATCCCGTTGATTATATACAGGATATTCAAGAGAAGTGGCGCATGGAAACTAGAGAACAATGGGATAAAACACCAGCCATATTTTATCATATACTAGTACAAGGGCTCCCAGAAGGAGTCCAGAAACAACTAAAGAAAGTAGTGGGAATGGAAGTAAAACCATGGCCTGAAATACAGCTGACAATAGTACATCACTGCAGGATATGGCAAGGAAAAATGAAACAAAAGGAAGAGGACAGGAAAACGGAAGAGGCCAAACTAGTACAGAAAAAACTAACTAAATATACAATGGAGGGAGCACTAATAACTGCACCCACAACAATGGCCCAAAGCCCCACGCAAATAGTGGCTGCACAAGACCCAGCTCTAATAGCACCTCAACAAAGTATGATACAGCAAATGCCGCCACTACAATTACACGCACAAAACGTGGGAGGAGGGTACCAGATGCAAGGAGCTGGGTATTATGGTTATAACAGAGGGAGAGGAGGATTTATGAGAGGGAGAGGATACGGATATAACACCCAACAGCAGGTGGGGGGAGTTGGAAGTTCATACCCCACAGGGCAACCGGTATACCAGGACAACACAGGGAGCTTTCCATGGCAAAACAGAAAACCACCCGTGTGTTGGAGTTGTGGACTACTAGGACACATGTCACGCACGTGTAGGGTCAGGCCAGGAACACCAGCATGGAATGAGCAGGCACAACCTAGGCCACCACAAGAACAGCAGGGCATGCAGCAACAGCAATTAACACAACAACAGCCACTGCAGCAACAGCAATTAACACAACAGCCACTGCAGCAACAGCAATTAACACAACAACAGCCACTGCCACAACAACAAGTAGTGTTAACACAACAACCCCAAACTGAACAAACGCAATTGGGTAGGGTGACGGTATTGGGACACAACCCTTACACAGGAAATGGCCAATCATTGTACCCCCAATAGGACAGCCCACAGACGGCCTTGGTGTGTCCCATCCTGTCAGTAACACCTAATAGTGCGGACGAGCCACGCATAGAGGTAACGATAGGTGACAAAAAGTTATCATTCCTTGTTGACACCGGGGCAACCCGGTCTTGCATAAAGGAAGGTAAATTTAAGATGTCAGGCGAAGCCATGAACACCCAAGGATTTTCTGGGGCTAAAGGATTGGTTCCTTTTACTGATAACGTTCCCTTATCTATCGGAGATTACGATCTGTCAGTTCCACTCTTGTATTATAGTGCCTCACCAGTAAATATACTGGGGAGGGACATAATGAATAGGTTGAATATGACAATCTCCTTTACAGAGGATGGTATAATTTGCTCTACTCCAGGGATTAACATGCTAGCAGCACGACAGATTATGCAAGCATACTGTGGGCAGACAGCGATTAGGGCGGAACCAGTAGATGGCGAGATATTCCAGTATGGAACAGACATGGCAATTGCATGGATGCCAGGGATAGAAGGGAAAATATGGAGGAGGCCAGCAGCTTACCTGTTCCGACCAGAAACACCTGTTAATGAACAAGAAGGAAAGGTGTTTGCAATAGACATTGAAAGCATTATTACAACAGCTGAGTATATTGCTGTGCACGCCCAAGACAAAGAAGGAAGAGCATGGAGGGCAGTGATAGCACTAGCAGAAGGATGTAGGTTGACCCAGGTGTCAGATGAGGAACTGTTTTCAGAAGAAAAAGAGGAGGGGGAAATGGTGTTCATGATGAGTGTAGAAATATGGTTACGAGTGGCTCACAAACATATAGCGCAGAAAATTGCTATGGCACTTGAGGCACCTGCATGCACCCCAGTCCCCTTCTTTAAGGAGGATATGTCAAAGGTGCCCAAATCATTATGGACCATTAGCCCTTATGACGTAGGATGCATTAAAAGCATAGGGGGTGTACGGATAAAATTGAAAAAAGGTGCAATACTACCAGGAGTAAAACAGTACCCATTGTCAAAAGAGGCAGATGAGGGCATATATGAAACTATAACGGCCCTTATAAACAATGGCATATTGGTCCCCTCAGAATCACCATGTAACACGGCTGTGTACCCAGTGCGCAAGGCTAAAGGGGGGTCTTGGCGCTTCATACAGGACCTAAGGCCCTTGAACAACATAGTGGAAGCAGAATATCCAGTAACAGCAAACCCGGCCACAATATTGTGTGGCATTCCAGCAGAGGCATCACGATTTACAGTAATAGATCTTAAAAATGCATTTTTCTCAATACCATTACACCCCGACTCACAAGATCTAACAAGTTTCACTTACCGAAATACTAAATGGAAACATACCAGGTTACCACAAGGGTATTGTGAATCACCCTCAATTTTCAATAGAGTGATACAGATGGATTTGGGTAACGTTGAGGTGGAAAGCACAGTGTTACAATATGTGGATGACATAATAATTTGCAGTATAAACGAAAGTAAATGCAGAGAGGACTCGTTAAAAATGTTGACTATATTGGCTGAAAAGGGGTATAAGGTAGACATGGAAAAAATTCAATACTGTCAGGAACAGGTACTCTACATTGGCCAACTGATATCCCAATATGGAAGAAAGATTGCACCACAAAGAGCACAGGCCATCTCAAGCACTCCCATGCCACAGACTGTGAGAGAACTGCAGCAATTTCTGGGGCTATGCAACTACTGTAGAGCATGGGTATTTGATTACAGCTCATACATAGGACCCCTGCTTGAGGGGTTGAAGGAAGCAAATAAAGGGGAGAAAAGGTTGGGGTGGACTATCGAAATGAGGGAGGCATTTGACGAATTGAAGGACGCGATATCAACAGCTCCAGTACTGGCATCCCCAGACTATGAGCGACGATTTTTTATATTTTCACATTGCGACTCAGCAGTAATGAAAGCAGTATTGGCCCAAAAAACAAGCATGGGCTATAAACCAGTAGCATTTTATAGCGGTCACTTAGACCCCGTAATGTTAGGGCATTTCCCTTGCGAACAAGGCCTCGCTGCAGCTGCTTTTGCAGTAGAAAAGGCATCAGCAATAACCATGGGGTGTCCAACTACACTGTTTGTGGAACATGCATTATTTGCAATATTGAATAAACCCAAGTCCACACTAACGACACAAAGGGCATCAGGTTATGAGATCATTTTGTCTAGGGCTGAACTAGCGATTGTTAGATGTAGCACTGTTAACCCTGCAAGATTTCTAGCAGAAATAATTGAGGAGGGAGATTACGCCCACGACTGCACCCAACTAAATGAAATATATTCATGTACTAGAAAAGTTGAAGAGAATGCACTAGAGGGAGGTGAGCTTTTGTTTATTGATGGGTCATCAACTATTGATCAAGGAGATGGGATACGGAGAACTGGGGCAGCAGTGGTAAAAATGATGGAGGCTCCGGTGTGTGTGGCTATGAAATGTGTACAGTTACCACAGCATTACTCTGCTCAAGCCGCTGAACTAGTTGCACTAATATTGGCATTGAAAGAAAGTTTTAACAAACGTGTAACAATATATTCCGACAGTGCATATGTTACATCCACTGTCCACTCAGGGCTAACAAAATGGAGGAGAAGAGGGTTTAGGAGAGCTGACGGCACTCCAGTGCAACATGCCCTCTTGTTGGCTGAATTAATTGAAGTAATAAACGACCCCCAAGAGCTAGCCCTAGTAAAATGCACCGCACACACCAATGGTGAAGACCATGTCTCAAAAGGGAATGCAGCAGCAGACGCACATGCGAAATATGCTGCATACTTTGGTGAGATATGGGACCCCACAGACTCACAGAGAGGGAGAGGGAGGGGAATGGCTAGGGAGATGTTAATAAGAGAAGGGTATACCCATCTCCCAGCCACACAGATTATGGAATTACAAGCAGCAGCACCAATGGCCGAAAAGGAAATATGGGTAAAAAGAGGATGTACAATGTCCCCAACCGACGCACTATGGCGCCAGAGTGGTACTGGGAAAGTTGTAATACCATTGGCACTTTTAAATACCGCCCTGAGCCAATTACATCACCCAGCCCATACAGGCAAGGAAATAATTGCAGCACGAATTAGAGATGATTGGTTCTGTCCCGAGTTAAATTCTCATGTTTCAAATTTTATCAGCAATTGTCTCACATGCCAACAGTTTACGGCCGGTCATACCCTAAAAGTGATAAGAGGTACCATACCCCGGCCAGAAGGACCCTTTCGGCACCTCCACATTGACTATGTTGATATGATCAACATATGTCAAGGTAATAGATACATGATTGTAGTAGTATGCCCATTTTCTAGGTGGATTGAAGCAGGGCCCTGTTCACACCCAGATGCATTTAGAGCAGCCAAATTCATAGTAAGGGAGGTCTTCCCCAGGTGGGGAGTGTGCGAAGTATTAAGATCAGATAATGGCCCACATTTCGCAAACGAAATGTTCCAACATATCACAGCCCTGCTGAGCATAAAGCACAAATTTGCATGTGCATATCACCCACAGGCTAATGGCGTATGTGAACGCCTAAATGGCTTATTGAAGGAGGCAATTGCAAAGATACAACAAACAACAAAGAAAAGTTGGTTGTATTGCCTTCCGTTAGCATTGTTCGAGCTGAGGAACAGGCCAGGGTCCGACCACCACCTCACCCCACACGAGGTGGTTACTGGACGTCAAATGCGCCTTCCTCTAACGCCAACGTCAAGGGCATTCACTGACCACGAAAGTTCAGCGAGTATACTAGGTGATGAAATGTATCAATATGTGTCATCTTTGATTACTAGTGTTGTGTTTGTGTCTCAACAGCTCGAGCGCACGCGGGGCGGGTCCACCAGAGATAAAGAAGAAGGCGCCAGTACAGAATTAGAAAAAGAGAACTTGTGCAAACTTGCCAAAGGTGACCACGTGCTACTTCGCAATTTCAATAGAAGGTGGAACGACAAAAGGTTCACCGGTCCACATCTGGTAGAAGACGTATCAACAAGAGCAGTAAAACTAAAGGATAAGCGTGCTTGGAACCACCTACATGATGTAAAGATATACAAACTGCAGACCCGCCCCAGCGCCAACGACAGGTCCATTGCAACAACAGCAACAACCTCCCTGACAGCGAAAGGAAGTTCTACCACAGACAACGACCCAATTGTTACCTTACCTTCTCACTACCCAGACACCCCAGAGACAACAACTGACGAAGAAAGGGGTGATCACTACACTGCCCACCCCATGGTCACACGTTCAAAGAGTAAAAATAATTACGCCATCCCCCCCCCAGGACAGTTGTAACATAAACTGAAAGACATTGGCCGCACAAATACACATGTAAACACGTGAATGTTCTCTTTTTTCTCTCGCACATACAGGAACTGCGTATTATTGTATTATTAAGTATAAAGCTAACTAACAAAGTCCACTGTCCAGGCGTAGATGGTACTCCCAGACGATAACTACCCAGAAGAATTGTCACACCAATTTGTATACGAAATAAAAAGGCCAACATACCTAAAAAGAAGAAGGGTACGTGTTTACTACACAGCCTTCCTCCTGGCCATAGAATATTACATGCCCCACCTCCGCCCATACTTGCCGGTCTTAAGAGACCAATCACTTAGAGTAGCGTGGGAGCAGCTCTTCGCCTGGGCACTGAATGACTATTTGATAGGGAGAGCTTAAACAAAACAAAACTAACATTTAAAAACGAGCATTTCTGAGAATTTTTAGGCGGGCAACTTTAACGTCGCAAGAATAAGCTGCCAGGACTGCAGCAAGGTAAGAGCAAAATGCCGGTGAGATTAGCAATTGTAATAAAAATAATAGGGATTTTGATAATCACCGGATTTTTGGCTGCTTCTGTATGGCAGTATAGCTGTGCTATCAATTTTGTTGCTGCACCCAAACCTAATATACCCCCGTTCCTTGCTGCAACAGGTGTTACGTCAGGTGGTAGCAGTAATATTGCACCAAAGAAAAATAGAATTAAACGCAGCACATACTCAGACAATAAAGGTATTGATAGTTATGTACAAGATTCAGCACATGTCACAAACAATATATGGTACCAACACATGACCCGCATTGGTAAGCAGACAACTGAGGATAGCTGCTACGTCTGCTCATTAATACCATACGCCATGAGTGCTTCACGAACATTTGTTGCCACAGAAATAAATGAGAAGATAGCACAGTGCATAATATACTTGGCACTGTTCCAGACGAAAGGAAGATTTCAAGGAACTGTAGTGCACATGACATGGAAAACACGAGACTCATACCCATATGAAAACAACTTCCTCAAGACCTACTTGAGTTATCACAAGACCAGTTTACATGCTGAAGCATTCAAATATATAACAAGTGGCCCTGCAAAAGGAGAAACACAGAAAGTAACACTGAAGTATCTACCATGTGATTGGTACGCCACTGAAATTCCGGGTAAACAAGGATGCTGGGAGAGGCCGCTACTGACGATAACAGGAAAGGTGTATCTGGATAACAGCTGGGAGATAGGAGTGATTGGCAGCAACATGGTAACAAAAGAAACTATCTCAACCATCGAGACACACAATCACCGATGTTGGACGACGTGGATCAAGTATGTACCAATGCTCACATGGGTAGAAGAAGATGAAGACCCAATAACGATACTACCGTTGACTGCGCCCAAGGTATGTTACCAGCATAAAGGAGAGGTGGACGTAGGATATAACACCAATTGCGCAAGTGTGACGGAGTTACCTGAGGGGGGAGCAGGAACAGCAGTAATAATGGATCATTATTGGGCCTGTGGAGAAAAGGCATACCATACACTGCCTCCCCTGTGGAATGGTGTGTGCACAATGGTACACGTCAATGTACCATCACTAGTGGTACCTAAGAAGCACGTCGATGTGGCGAAATTTCCTAGAATGAATGAAGGGGATAAGAGAAGAAAGAGATCTGCACCACTCCAGGAGGAGCAAGGGAACAGGACCAATAGCAATGACACTGTCCTAAATAGAAGAAAAAGACAAGGAGAGCCGCTGACAGGAAATTACCTATGGGGAAGGTCGGAAACGGCACTAACATCAATACCGCCAGAACACAGGCTATTCAGCAGAGCAGCAATGTTCTTCTCCTCAATAATACACCCGGGATTACAGGCTTACGCAAACGCAAAATGGCTCCAAATAACTAGATGGGAACTAATGATGACCATCAATTCTACTGTAAATGGGTTCAACGCAATAAAAGAGGAGCTGCGAGCTGTAAGGATGGTAGCACTACAGAACAGATATGTATTGGACCTTCTCACAGCAATGGAAGGAGGAGTTTGTGCAAAGATAGGACAATCATGCTGCACGTTCATACCTGCCAATGATGCTGACAATGGTACACTGACAGAAGCAGTTTCACAATTAGCCCAGATGCACTCCAAAATGACGGATGAAAGCAATGGTGTGAACAAGGATGAGAGCTGGTTTTCACTATTATGGTCATGGATGCCATCCTGGCTGTCAGATGGACTGAAAATAATAGTGGGCTGTACCATATTGGCTGGAGCTACCCTGATCATAATTAGATTTTGGAAGGCACGAAAGGCACGCACTACTGACGAATTGCTGGAAATGGTGGGAATGCACCCCTTGATGCCAGCAGATGACGGTCAGCATACAGGTGTAATTATACAGGAAAGGGAGAAGCTGCGCACCCAAATAATTACCAACCATCTAGACCCACCGTCAGTAAAGACCGAGAACCCAAGAAACCCCAGGAGCTACATAGGAAGATGGGTATATTGTACTCCTGGGGGTACCTGTGAATATATGTATTGGTCATTTGAAGATCATGTAAACCACTATGGACATCTCGGAGGAATAACCAAGATATGGCGAGTAAGAGGAGATAACGAGAAGGATATGTTTGTGGTCGACAAGTCGACCAGAGGGGGGACTGAAGTGGGAGAATGGAAAACCAGGCTCCCGTCCTTCACCTCTCGCGCTTGGCCTAGAGGGTCACGACCCAAACACCCGCCACGAGAAGAGTTTGCCCATTTACCAGACGACCAGATACCCTGGTACAGGAACATACGGATGTGCCCATCTGCTTGCCCAGCAGCCCGCACTGGCCATGCCGACACCTGCGGCACGGATCAACTAGACTAAAATCTACACGTCGTTAGAGATGCCATGACGACCTAGACAACGGGAAGCACATCTGTACAAATATACACACTGGACATTCCCACACCAACCTACACGAAGAATATACTCAGTGCTATGACGTAGGCGACAGGCATATTCACGGACGTGCGTCTTTATTATTTTTATATAGGTTTTCAGAATGCAGAAACGCAAGACGCGTCATGAACTTTTACTAGCTTGCTCACGCTTCTCTTTGAAATCAGGTACAACGATGAGAAATATAATAAAGACAATACCGATTATGGAATTATATGCTCCTATAACCTAAAGCACCTGTGCACCAAACGAACAACTTATGCACCGGGCCAAAGTAGGCCTCAAACAAGAGCTCCCGTGGACATCAACAAGACAAGAGTCAGTTGCTGATCCTACAGAATGAGCTTGGCGAAGCAACCAGCCAAGGTCGCAATGTTGCAAACCCACGTTCCAAGAGCAAATCATCAAAGGCACGATGTTGCAACCTCGCACTCCGCGCACCAACGTTAAAGTCACACCGACAAATTAAACCAGACGCACAGTAGAAAAACAATATTAATTGTGCAGAATTATGCCTCTTGCACGGTCCCTCCCCACGTGATCAAGCCGAACCTGACGAGATGCCAAACCCGGGAGAACAGAGGCGTCTGGATCCCTCGCTACGAGACACTGGCAGATACACTTGAAAGGCTCAATGGACATCTGCAACAGTGGGAACGGTACCCCGTCTAGCTATGAATAAGTCCTCACATTGTCTGCATGTACCCATAGTGAAACATTGTTGCAACTTACAGGTACACCGAGAGCTGGGAACGACGGTGGTCCCAGGCTGGGAAGCTCACGGGTGCACCAATCAGAACATGGGGCTCTTATCACTGACGCCAGCACATTTAGCCAATCCTCAGGAGCCTTCATGTAACAATTTTCATGTATCTAATTGTAGGGACAACCCAGATATACCACCTGACTACACCTTGTCCACTAATATCTTTCTCTATATGTGTGCTATACTAACCCTACCACTCGAACACCCAATTAAGAGTGGCGATAGGTTTTTTGTTAACTTTCTGAAGTGACGCAAGTAGCGCGTCATAATACAGTAAAAAGGGCCTGCGAGCCCCACAATTAAGTGTGTGTCAGGACGAACGCGTGCGCTCCTTGACCCATCCCTGCCGTTTTGTCTAATAAACAGCAGAGTCACCTTGCTCCTTGTGTGCGTCTCATACTCTATCTCATCTTATCTGGGATACACACGGGAGGAGTTGGGGCCTCCCTGCCTGGAGGTCTGCGGACGGTCCGGCCGACCCCGGCAGAATTTCCCCCCAACACTATGCACAAGACCATTGGCATCCACCTCTCTCGCCATCCTGGTACTGGTTGTGCTTGTTCATGCCCTAAAAGTGTGTTTGCCTCATCATTCCTCATTTCTACTGTGATAATTTAAGGAGAAAATATGTTTTTACTCCTGCAATTGCAATCACTCCTTTATTATTGCTGTCAGTAGTCTTCTGATTACAGGGCCATTTTTAGGATCCTGTAAAAAAGTGCAAACATCAACGTCTCTACTGTACATCCCTGTCAGTTAGGACCATAGGGCAAACCAACTAGATATCCAATGAGAAACAAATCTGGATATTGCTCTTGTTTCCAATTCTTAATTAGGAACTGTTGTTTAGGCATAACTTTGACGTATCCATGTGATTTCTAAAGTTCATTTTTACATGATTCCTGTGACTCTCAAAGGTTTGCACTCCCGCTATAATATATATAAGGAGTGTCCGAATGAGTCACAGTCCAAATGCTAAATCTGCATTAATAGTTGGTAGCTTTATCATCCTTCTTCTTAGTCATTGATTGAGTCTGCACTCGCTGAAATTCTTCTTCTTGTCTTGCTTCTGGATCGGCAAAAATAGGAGGGGTGGTCTCAACATTGTACAATTTCACGTTGTTCAAGTGAAGCCAAGCTCGTCTGCCTTGGACTTTTACTACTGAGGGGGTTACATTTTCAACACAAAAGGGGCCATTTAAATGTGGCTCGTGCCACATTCGGGTGACATTTGTAATCAGAATGGTGTCACCAACAAACAATTTAGGTGCTGTTAAAAGTTCGGAATATTTGGTTGTTGGATTGTCTTCATCTGTGTTCTGGGACTGACCCACCTGGTGCTTGAAATGAGAAAGATGCTAGAGGTCATACATGTCAAATAATTATGCAACTCATCACCTAACAGTCTCGCTGTACTCTGCGCATCACTTCTACTCCTCGATGAAGGTATAAGAGGCATTCTCATTTGCCTCCATTTCACTAGTTCATGTGGGGTGAGGAGGTGGTCTGAACTAGGCTGATTCCGTAGAGCGTATAAAGCCAAGGGCAGACAATATAGCGATCCCTCTTTCAAAGGTAGCTTGATCTTTGCAATCCTTTCTTTAAGGAGGACTTTGAGTCTTTCACATATCCTGTTTTCTTGCAGATGACAAGCAGAAGAAAACTTGTGCTTAATACTCAATAATAATCCTATCTGTTCGTACACTTCATTAACAAAATGTGGCCCATTATCGTATCTCAGTCCTTCACACACAGACTTCACGTACTAAAAACTTTGCTGCACAACTAGCGTCAGGGTGTGTACACAGACCTGCCTCGATCCACTTAGAGAATGGACACACCACCATCAGATACCTATATACATTACATACTTGCAGCATGTCAACATAATCAATATGTAAATGCTGAAAAGGACCATTCCGTTGAGGTATTACTCTTCTAATCATTCTCAGTGTATGCCCAGCAATAAACCTTTGACGCACGATGCAATTCACTACAAAGAATGCTACATGTTCTAACAAATTTGGAATTAACAAGTATTCCACAATCGTTGCAGCAAGACTTTCCCTAGTTACATGTCTGGTGTAGTGTAGCTGTTCAAGCTCTACTTTTAACAATGCTATTGGCATCACCAGTTTTCCAGTGCTATCCAGTCACCATAATGCTTCTGTGGGGGATAAATAACACCCCCCTTCGTTTCCATAACTCCTGCAGTGCACTTCCTTCAATCTCGATTAATTGGGTCTTTGGCAAATGATTAAACCCTTCTTTCATTACCATAATCATGGCTACTTTCTTTTTGGCATTTGGAGTAAAAAAAACTTGAAATATCTGGGGAATATGCAACATGTTTGGCTTCTGCGGCTTCATTCCTGCAAGAAATAAAATCTGTTCGCTTAGTGTGAGGGGCACATTTGACGACCGCTATGGTTACTGGGAGTTGTAGTGCCTTAATAAGCCTGTCTAATAAGGATGCGTGCTGCACTGGAGTGCCGTCCTCTCAGAGGTAGCCCCTCGTTTTCCAATGTGCCAACCCTGCATGTAGGGTTGATGTCACGTATGTTGAGTCACTGTACACCGTTACTTCCTGCCATTCATGTTTCTCAAGCAGGTCAACGAGCGCTGCCAATTCGGCTGCTTGCGCTGAAAAGTGAAATGGTAGTCTGGCACTTGCTACAACTTCAAACTCGCCATTTACCTTATGCCGCACTTCAGCTGTGCCAGAATGCCTTTCTCCACTAGTTTGATCAATTTTCAAAGAACCATCAACAAAGAGAATTTCACCTCCTGACAAAGCATTTGCTTTCACGAGAGATATATCTTTCAACATAATTTGCACAGACATGTATATGATCGCTTTTGGTTACTGGCTCAACTACAAATGTCGCAGTATTTTACATCTGACAATGTTGATCATCGCATTCGAAATAATTACCTCATAGGCTGAGGCTCTCTGAGATGTCAATGTAACTTTGGGTTTCTCTAAAATGACATACAGAGCATGTTCCACGAAGAGAGTCATAGAGCAGCCCATAACAATACTTGTAGACTTCTCAATTGCAAATACGGCGGCTGCCAATGACTGTTTGCAAGTAAAGTGCCCTCTCATAAATGTGTCTAAAATCCCACTGCACTACGCTAGAGGTTTATACCCCAATGTAGTCCTCTGTGTAAGCACTGCTGTCATGACTGTCCCATTTGTGTGTGAAAACAAATAACATTACTCAGCATACTTAAGAATTTCCCAACACAGGAGCTGTACAAATCGCTTTCTTCAATTCCTCAAACCCTTTCTCAATCTCCTCAGTCCATTCTATGTTAACTTCATTAACCTGTGCTTTCATTAAAGCCTGCAAAGGGGGTCTTGTGTACAAACCGTAGTCAGACATCCAGGCTCTAACATAATTGCATAGTCCCAATAAGAGTTGCATCTGTTTTACTGTGTGCAGTTTTGCAGTTTTCATAATCGCCTCAGCTCTTTCAGGTGACACATTTTTTTCCCTCATGTGAAATCAACTGTCCTATGTATAACAACTCTTCTTGACAATACTGTGGTTTCTCCATGTCTACCTTGTATCCTTTGTCTGCTAAAATAGTCATCAACTGAATCGAGTCTTTTTGAACTCGTCTTCTGTTGCGCTACAAATTAAAATGTCATATGTATTGTATTACCGCACCTTTCAAATCAACATTGCCTAAGTCCATCTGGAGGACCCTGTTAAAGATTGATGGAGATTCACAGTACCCTTGAGGCAGCCTAATATGTTTCAGACGAGTTTGGTGGAATGTAACTGAAGTCAGGTCTTGTGAGTCTCTATGCAACGGGATTGAGAAAATGCATTTTTCAAATCAATCACTGTGGAATATCGCTCTTCTACTGGGATACCAAATAGAATCGTCACCGGGTCAGGAACTAGAAGAAACTCTGCCTCTACAATCTGGTTAATCGGTCTGTCTTGTATGAATCTCCACAACCCTCCCTTTCATTTTTTGAAAGGATACACAACAGTATTGCTTGATGATTCTGATGGCACCAGAATGCCTTGTTTCATCAGTGCTCAAATGGCCTTATATATACCCTCATCAGCCTCTCAAGACATGAGGTAAAATCGTCCGTGGCTTCAGCTTTATTTTATCTTCTTCTAATCCCTTTAATAATCCTATGGCATAAGTGCCTGTAGGGCATAGGACACTTGGCACCTTCTCCAAGTCTTCCTCAGAAAATGCTGGATGCTGCCACGTTATTGGCATTCGCTGTGGGATTTCCCTTTTCAGTATCCTAATCCATTATGTAATGCTCATAAAGAACACTACTTCATCGTCTGTTGGGTCTTCTCTAAACATATCATCATCAGTAATGTCAGTCAACCTGTACCCTACTTCGAGAGCCATTACTGTCCTCCATGGTCTACCCTCATTATCCGTTCCTTCAAGCATTGCCATTTCCCTTCGTACTGGCTGCTTCTAACTCTAGAGGGCTAGTCTGTCCTCCCTCTTCGTCCATAGGTATCTGTGATCTGAACAAAAATTCATCAGGTATCCTCACAGTCTTCCCCACTTAACCAGGTAGCCATGTTAGTAGACTGTTCACACCATAAAGAAAAACCTCTGGCTCTGCTGCAATGCCTCACAGATCCATTTGCCCTGTGAAAGCCAGTATGAATTTGCCCACATTTAAGTAGTGTATTCTGGTAGTGGAACACACTATTCCTTCATCAATAAATGAAATTGTCATGTTAAGTTTTGTCATCAAATGTCTTCCTAAACTGTTAACTGGTGCCTGTCGTGAATACAACAATGGAACAGACATGTCACACTCTCCAATAGAGACTGGTGATTTGTCAGTAAAAGGAACTCAACTCGTAGCCCCAGAGAACCCTCGAGCATTCATGGCAATTCTCGACGTTGGATATTTTTCCCTTTTGTATACATGAACGGGTAGCCTCAGGGTCTACTAGAAAAGAAAAAGATTTGCCTACCATCGTCACATGAACCCTTGGTTCCTCTTGGGGGTCTGGTGTCACTGATAATATTGAACACATCAAGTCACCCTGTGAGCTGTCCTATTGTGGGTACATGCATACCCCTGTACCTGTGAAAGGATATCCTCCAACCACAGTGGCACCTCCTATTCTAGGTGTCAGTAATTGTCCCGTGTTTGCATACTGCTGTGTCTGCATGGGGGGATGTTTTGCAACTGCCCTTGCGGTGGATTGATGTGCACTTGCGGTGCTTGTGTCTGAAACACTCACTGATCTTGGGCAAACCCTTCCCTAGTTTGTGTGCTGAAGGATATGTGGTCCCTCCTCTTGACAATTGGCCATTCTGTACAGTCCCTTGGCTCCCACATACGTGTGCAATGTGCCCTGTCATCCCGCAAGTCCAACATACAGGTAGAGGCTGTCTGTCTAGTCCCCCTTGGTTGAATCCTCCTTGCACATTCTGATTCTTATTCTGTGCATTTTGAAACCCACCTTGATTGTTTTGGAATCCCCCCCTTCCTCTATAGCCCATACCTCTGCATCATGGTATGAACCTATTCCCTCCTTGGTCCATCAGGTGCTGATTATTTGCCTGCGATGCACCCACTGCTTGCTGCATTCCCAGTCCTTCTCCACTTGTCAATATTGCCCCTTCCATGTCAATTTTTTGACAGTTTCTTCTGAACTAATTTGGCTTCCTCAATTTTCCTAGCCTCCTCTTTCTCCTTGTTTTTCTCTTGCAATGGCCGACAGTGATGCACTATCGTCAACTGTATTTCAGCCCTTGACTTTGCCTACATTCCCACTTGTTTCTTCATTTGCCTCTGTACTTGCTCCGGCAAACCCGGACATAAAATGTGGTAAAATAATGCCACTGGTTTTTCCCACTGTTCCTGCGTTTCAAGTTGTCAACGCTCTTGAATATCCTGAATGTAAGCAATAGGGTCTTCATCTTCTTTCATTTTACATGTCATAATTGCACTCATATCAGATGTGTTGGGATATTGCACCTTAAGAGCCCTCCAAACATCTGCTCTACAATTATTGAATGGCACTCTGTCGTGCATTGTGGTTTGTGCTGTCACACTTGAATAGCCTGCTCTCCTCCATGTCATCAGCTCTCTCCCCAAGAATAGCTGCCACTTTCCAGCACCCGAAGTCAAACGCAGGAGCGTTCACGTTAAATTATCCTTATCCATCTGCGGCCATGGAATATACTGTGGTCTGGCTCTCCCTTTTTCCAATAAGGGAACATGCGTAAATCCTAACCCGCAGTCTGCTCCCATCATCTGCCTATTCATGGCAGGGACAATCGTCCCTGTCCTTCTCCTTACTTAACATGCTCACATAGGGCAGTGATTCTTGTGCCCTGGGACACTCTAGATATGCTATGTGATCTGGCATCCTTTCCTTAGGTTGCCATAGATCTGACCATTTTACTTCTTTGTCCGTTGGCAGGCTTCCCTCTGGGGCACATGCGCTTCCTCCCTCTTCCTCAAGGAAGGATTCTCTTTCCTCATCTGACATTTCTAGTCCCCAACTAGTGTGACTCATCCCATTCACCATTATCTAAGTTCAGTCTCCTTAAGGATAAGGCTCTGTGCTCGAGGCTAAATGGATTTTCCTATTCTCTTCCCAATTGGAATACTAGGGACTGATCTCCCTACCCTCGGTTTCCAGATTTGCAACCTTCCTTTAACTCTTGATAGGTCTTATCCAACCTGTCTCTGGAAAGAGTGACTAATTCCTAAAAATTAAGATATTCTCTTAAAACTGTTAAACTGTTCAGAGACCACAAATGAAAGTGTCAGTTTGAGTTTTTGGTTGAAACTATCCAGATCAGAGTTATGAGCAAACATGGCCCCCAAGTGTAGGAGGTCCAGGTCATAGAAATGGATGCCCATGGTGTCATATTCTGAATGTAGATCTCCAAACGAACATTAAACCATGATTTAGTGAGTGGAGTGTACACGGCTGGTCAGATTTATAGTTTCAAATGGGCATATAAAATCAGCTAAAAGACATTATGTCATCTCAATGGACAAGTAGTCCTTGGATAAGCAGCCCCTCACGGTTATAGGCCAATTTCATTACTGGATATTGCCAGCAAGATATTTTCCAAATGTGTGTTGCTCATACTGGAGGAGTGGGCTCAAAGTAACAATATCTTGAAGCCCTTCCAAATGGGTTTCAGGGGAGGGCTTAGTACAGTGGACCACTGCTTCACTCTGAGCACCATCATGGAGAAATACGGTAATGTTAAGGAAGGGAGATTAGTAGCTTTTTTTCAGATTTGGTGGCAGCATTTGATTTGATTGATAGAAACATATTGTGACATAATTTAAATGATATTGGGGTCCCTAATGGTTTATTAAATCTTACCCAACTGTGATAAGCAGACACCTCAATGTCTATTTGATATACAAGTTTGGGGAATTATACATTGTTTTCCCCACCAGTAAAGGTGAAAAGCAGGGATGGCATTTGGCCCCCATGGATTCCTTTCGGATTATGGCTCTAGTACTTCTCTTAGCACAGTTAGTCCATGCTCTCTGAAGTGTACTTTTTATAGCATGCTTCTTTATGCCAATGATGCAGCAATTTTTAACTTCACCCCGGCAGGTCTCCAACAGGGCCTGCTATACACAAATTACTAGTTTGATATTAAATATAAAACAAAAATGATGATGTTTGGGAAAATAGTGAAACCTTGTAGCTAGTTATTAAATGAAAGTTAATAGGAGGTAGTCTCATTTTTATTTGAGCCTACTCTTCTTAAATAGCGGTGCTTGGGTCTAACTGTGAAGAAAGCTGAAAGGGCACCATTAAGAATTAAATGGCTTTTTACATGTTTATTTCAAACTTGGGCATTCGGGTTGGACAAGTGCCTGGAGTTATACAAGGCAAAGGTCTGTTCCGTGTTTTTTCTATGACAGTGAAATCTGGGGTGTTTTGAACTGTCTTGTCCTGGATAGGTTATACAATAAATTCCTGTGCCAAATAGCACGTGGCCCACCGGGTAAACCTGGTAGCACCTTATGAGCTGAATTGGGGGGTGTTCAGTTTGAAGTTGTCGAACCAGTTAATATTTATACGTTATCTTTTAAAAGGACATCTGGAATTGTATGCAAATCATAAAGTGAATTTCAGTGCAATTGTCATTGCAGCCTCCCCTGGAAAAAAGAATTGCGTGTGGTAAACAGGGTTATAGGGCACTGTCCACTTGGATGGGGTTGGGGGTTGCGATAGAACTAAATTTGGCACATTAATTTAACTCAAAATAGCTCTTAAAGCAAGAGCTTGTCCGATGGGGAGAGATACAGAAGTCCAAAATATACATAGCTGTCCTCTTTACCTTTATATGCACATACACACAAGTTGTCAAGGAGAACTATGTGAAATAAGATCCCCAATGGTACATTTACAGTTTCCCACCCTTCAATAAATAGCAAAGGTGTGCAGGTGGAAGCACAAAGTGTGCCTGCAAAAGGGGAGTCGATGAAGATTTGGTTCATTTTCTGTTCATTTATCGTTATTTCTCAGTTTTGCGTAAAGGTGGACATGCATGGAATCTAGCTTTTATATAATTAATTGTAAAGAAAACGTTTTTATATATAGCTTGTTTGAATATGTTAAAGTTATATGTGAATTTTATGAGATATGATACATGTTTTTAAATGTTGCAAACTTAATGGAGAAATATGGTTAAATAAATATTGATTGAGTAATACTGGTCATTACATGGTAGGCTTTACAGATCAGTAAACTGGGGCTTTGGAGGTCACTCCACCAAATTATTTTGGCATATAATGGCCAATGCTGCATTGTAAATTGTTATATTGGTGAGAAAATGGATAGGAATAAAATAAAAACACTTTTCTGAAGGATTTGGAGAATCTTTTGTTATGCCCAAAAGCGATTTTACACAAAACATATTGGCATAAACTGGTCAAAATCTTTCGAATTTGACAACTATTTCATAGAGGGGTGAGGCGTTAACTAGGTATTTGGATCAATTAATTGGCTTGTTAATTTACATTTATGAACAGTAACTTAATTGGATTTTAAAATAGGACTAATTAGTTATGAAAAATGTGGCATATATTTGCCTTATCTGCCCGTTATCCATGTGCCAGTTGGGCAGACTATCAAACAATGGCAATGTTTCCACTAGGACACTGTAATAATAAATATAGGTGACACTAAAAGTAATATTTCTGATAAATGTAATGCATGGTGGCATCAAACACAAACCTTAGTTGTAAAAAAACGAGTGCATGCAAATTATTTAATAAAAGGAACGTTGGATATGCATGCCACTTATTTGTCCATTATGCTCCTACTATCTGTACAAAGGAACATAATAAGACAATTTTCTCCGGGACATGCACATGGTTCAATTATTTTGCTCATTAATACATTCGTCAGCTGGGTAAAGTATGTGAAGGTGACAGGGTTTGAACAATGACACTCCTATAATAAAAAAGAACATTTACAGAAAAATAATTTGCACAGTGGCAACAACCTCAAATCTTGCATGTACGAAAAACAATTCATGCTCATTGGCCAACATTCTTGAACAGTTCAGGACTCTGTCCTGGCTATACTGCTACTGAGGTCTCAACCCTTCAACATATCCTTCTAGGCCTCCACACCATGGCCCAGAGCAACTGGAAAGCAACATTTTAGGGTGCCGCGGGCAACATGTTGCTCCAGAGCTATACATTGGGGATCACTGCACTAGGGTCACAAATAAGGGTAGGTAATGATTTTAACGGGTGGTCTGGTGACTACGTGGGCACCTTGTTCGGCGTGCTTGGTAATTATCTGCTGAATAGCAAAAATTGGGCAGTGGTGCACACGTAGTTTGCGTACAGTTAATTTGTATTGTAGAAAATTCTATTAAGTCTTTAGGTGCAGGGGGGGAACTTGGGTCTTGGCACAAAACCCCTACACTAAATAATGAAGGGAAAGAAGATTCAGCCTTGAAATCCTCCCGTCCCCTGCACACTTTTAATCGTTTGGGGAAAACCCAATACTATTCTTTAGACATAAAACAGAGTAAATATATATTGGTAACAAAAGTTAAGTAAATAAAGCAATTCAAAAAGCAGAAATATGTTATAAAAATAGTGTAATTCAAAGAGAAATTTTATTTAAAAAAGAAGAAACAATATGGCATCAAATAATAAGCATCAAAGAATTAAAGGATGATGGAGTCCGATAAAATCGGTGACGCGTTTCAAGGATGTTTTCCTCTTCTTCTGGCCAAAAACGGACTATTTAAGTAAAGATAAAACAATAATTCACAATCATCTAAACCAAGAATTTAATTTTTACAAGAACACAAAAACCTCTTCAGCATGGTAAACATGTGAATCAAACTGCTATATTTTTTGGTTTAATGTTCTTACACTGCCAGTCACTACATTATGAGACTTTTCAAAAAATAAGACACAGACACATTTTACAAAACTATGCTTTCAAGCCCTTGCCAATGCTCCTTACACAACATTGTTTTATTTTTTGAAAAGTGTCATAATGTACCTACATAAAGAAACTTAGCTCCCAGTTCACAAAATCCATCCATACTTAGCAGAAATATTCAAGGTTGGGTCTATAATCTTTGTAAAATCTTTTGTGCATTTGTCAAACGGCAACAGTTTAAGTTATAACCCATCTAGAAATGTTGAAATGCCCTCCAATTTTGCCCCCTCTTCCCAAAATCCCACCAAGCATTGCAGAAGCATTCAAATCTGGGTCTTAAATCTTTTTGCAAACTTTTGTGCACATTTGTAAAAATGGCACCAAACTTTGTAGAACCATTCAATGTCACGTGTAGAATAATATCACAACATTTCATTCAGTTTTATTGAATGGCGCCAAAGTTATATGCCATCCAAAAACTGCTTTTTACCAACCCTGTAATGCAAAAATATGTATGGATGCCTACAAACATCTGAAATGTTTGCCAACATTACAGGGATGTCACAAACTGTTCCCAGACACCATAGGCATATCCCATCCTCATTACCCCAGAGACTGTTTCATTACTTTGTGTAATGTTATGTTTTCTAATAAGGTTATAAAACGATGTTCGCGGACAACTGTGGCTGTGCGCAAATCCAACATGGTGGGCGTTTCCGAAAATATGACGCACCTCACTCTTTTAACCATCCAATCATCGGGTACGTTTGATATCCGCGGCCATCACACCTCCTTCTGGTCCAATCGGACAGACCAAATAGGGAAGTGAGTCCGCCGACCAAACCCAGATACAAGAATGTTTTTGTTACCTACTTTTTGGCAGTGTAAAAAAAAAGCAAGTTTTCAGGACCAAGCCACCACTCCTGGTGCAATTCTGGTGAAAAGCTGTCCAGCAGCTTGGGCTGTAGGCATGTGCAAAAGTGTTTTTCCATTGCATCTATGAGAAAAACCACACAATTTGCTACATTTTGAGACCCCCCCCCCTGGACGAAACCTCAACAAACATCACAGAATCAATCTCACAGAGCCATATGCAATGTTTTGTGAGGATTTGTCCATGAAGGTCAAAATTATAAGCCGCCCAGAAAGTGCTCTTCCTATGGGTTGAGCAACTTAACCATAACTACACAGCCACTACCACAGGCCGTGTAATAAACATGTATCTATTATGTCATGGTGATCAAATTGCCTCAACCAAACAGTCCAAAATTTCAAATTTTGAAGGTGAAACCACTGCAGACCTGCACTGCATAGCATAGCGTCTCAGTCTGCTATCCCCATTACTGACTCTTTACCGACTACTATGACACTTTTGCCTTCCATTTCTGAAACCTGCCAAGGATGGTGTTGATTTGAAGCTCCACGTCATGTCACAGTGAAATGAAAGGGAGATGGAATTATTATCTGGCCTCAATGCATTTATAAATTAGAGACATTTTCTACTTTACAATGTGCTCAACGTAAGTTTGGCCTTCTTGGCAAAAACAGTATATTGGCACAATCAATTGTTTCTTTTCAAAGATGATACTAGCTTATTATAGGAATTCATGAAAAGGTCTGAACAGCAGTACTATTGTACCTTCACATATAATATGTACTTTATGCTTTTGCAGTCTACTGAATTATTATAGTGGAATTGTAGTGTGTTGTGAAATGTATGACACAATTAAATGTATGTTTCAAATGTTCCCTTGAAAGGGTTAAAACTTTCTGCTAATGTCTAAAACAGGGATGTCCAACTCTGGACCTTGAGGACCAGAATACTGATAGGTTTTCAGGCTATCCCTTATTAATATTAATGAGGAAACATGTGCATACATTTAGTATCATTGTATGCAAATTCATCTCATGAACAATGACGGGTATCCTGAAAATCTGGCATGATCCGGCCCTTTAAGCCTGGAGTTGGACAACCATGGTATAAACCATTTTCGGCACATGCACTGTATTTAGTACTAATCCAATCTTTATGTTCTCATGTTATATTGTTCTTATTGATAATAAATGTAATACAAGTTTGATTAATAGATTACATTAATATTACAAATACTAACCATACTCACTATATCTTTGTATGTCAGAAAATAAACTTAGTGACAATAAAAAAAATAGAACATGTTTTGATTTATTAGAATTTTAAAACACATTTTTAGGTAAATTCATTCATTTTAATTTTTTTATGAGCATAGAACATAGAAAAGTGTTATACGTATGTAAATGATTGTATCACTTTTTCATACTATGTTATTTGATGTACCATACTATTTCATATATTACTCTTTTGCTTAATAGTGACACCTGTTTTGTTAATGTTAAATTCTTTGTAGTATTGTACATTAAAATGCAAAAGATATATTTTTATGTGGATGTTTTTTACTCTCCAATGAGTTGATTTTTTTTGCACTCCCCAATTGATTATTGTTCACAATCTTAGACAGTTTGGTATATGGAACATATATTTCTTTGTTTCTGCACTGGCATGATGGGCAAAAAGGAAATGTACTTGTATTTCTGTATTGGTTGTATGTTTATTGATGCACTGTTTTCTTATTTATTGTCCTTACCATGAACATATACTTCCACAGCAGCTGGTATCATAGTTGTTCAGAGGGGTGAGTAGTTGGCTCCTGATGGTAATAGGTTTCATATATTACGGTTTGTAAAAATACATGTGCATGGAAGGTATAGCACAACAAAACCGTTGAAATTCAGTAAACAAACTTAAGTTAAATTTGTCAGATGCTGGAAGCTATACAACTGTAACTATAAAACCACAATTGTGCAAACTGTAAGCACTCTGATGACATCACAAATGACAGATTATTTAATCTTAACAGTGTTTCCACCAAAGTTTTTTCACTGGATTACAAGCGTTTTGTTGCACTGAAAGTATTCACCTTAAATGTGCCTTAACTAAGGTTGTTTCTTGTTATTATAGTGTGATGGTCGCAGCACTGTTGTTGAGTTTTGAGTTTTCATAGGAAACGCAAAAAATGAATTGCTATCAACTTTTGACTTGTATGACAGATTTGGCTGGAACAAAATTAGACTTACAGGCACCTAACCTCCCCTTCCCCCAACAAGAAGCTTGACATTTTGGGAAATATCCATTTAAAAAGATATTTACATGGCCACGGTAGTAGCCATGTAGTTATGGTTAAGTTGGTGTTTCCATAGGAAGAGCACTTTTTGGGCGGCTTATAACTTCGCTCCCCCTGGACGAATCCTCACCAAACTTTGCAAAGAAAGTATATGGCCACTCTGCAAAGTTTGGTGAGGATTTGTCCAGGGGGGGCAAAGTTATAGGGGGGGTCCCAAAACTTTTATTTTCGCATAGACTGAATGGGAAAAATGTTTTGCTCGCGCCTACGGCCCAAACCGCTGGACGGATTTTCACCAAATTTGGACCAGGAGCAGCGGCTCGGTCCCGAAAGCATGCTTTTGCAAATTTGGTGAAAATCCGTCAAGTCGTTTTTTTTAAAATGACCAAAAAGTAGGTAAAAAATATTTAGTGATATCTGTGTTCGGTCCACGGACACACTTCCCTGTTCGCTCCGCAGACAGTGTCCTGATTGGCCGAGCAGCTTACGTCATGTCCGCGGACATGCTGCGTGTCCGCTGATTGGACGGTGTGAAGCGCCTCAGATTTTCGGTAGCGCCCGCCATCTTGGATTTGCGGACAGCGCAGTGAAAGTTTGTTCAAAATGTCTATTTAGTAGAGTGTGTTGGTGTGTAGGAGTGTTTGGGGAGGATGGGAGGGTATGAGATAGGTTAAATGTTCTGCTTTTTTATATGTGGTAGACGTTCTTTTTGTGTTCGATTTGTCTGCGGACATCACGGGTGTTCTGAAATGTTCTAAATAAACTGAATGGGGGGTGTTCTGAGGACTCAATATGTGTCCGTTTTGTTCGCAAGCAAGCTGAAACTGTTCTAAGAACACTCGCGGTGTCCTGAAATGTTCGCAAATAAACAAAATGGGGGTTTTCTGAGGACGCTGTCCGTATTGTTCTGTGGCAAGCTGAATGTGTTCTTAGAACACTCACGGTATCCTAAAATATTCGTAGGGGGTGTGACGCTGTCCGTATTGTTCTTTGTCAAGTTGATTGTTTTCTAAGAACACTCGTGGTGTCCTGAAATGTTCGTAGGGGGTGTCCTGAAGACGCTGTTCGTATTGTTCGCTGGCAAGTTGAATGTGTTCTCAGAACACTTGCGGTGTCCTGAAATGTTCGCAAACAAACAAAATCGGGGTGTTCTAAGGATGCTGTCCATATTGTTCTTTGTCAAGTTGAATGTGTTCTAAGAACACTCGTGGTGTCCTGAAATGTTCATAGGGGGTGTCCTGAAGACTATGTCCGTATTGGTCGTTGACAAGTTGAAAATGTTCTAAGAACTCTTGCGGTGTCCTGCAATGTTCGCAAATAAACAAAATGGGGGTGTGTTCTAAGAACTCATGCGTTGTCCTGAAATGTTCGTAGTGGGTGTCCTGAAGACGCTGTCCGTGTTGTTCGTTGTCAAGTTGAATGTGTTCTAAGAACACTCGCGGTGTCCTGAAATGTTCGCAAATAAACCAAATGGGGGTGTTCTGAGGACGGTGTCCGTATTGTTCGTTGTCAAGTTGAATGTGTTCTAAGAACTCTCGCGGTGTCCTGAAATGTTTGTAGGGGGTGTCCTGAAGACGCTGTCCGTATTGTTCGCTGGCAAGTTGAATGTATTCTAAGAACACTGGTAATGTCCGCTGACATTAAAAGTTTCCATAGGCCATAGTTGAAATGTTTGACTCTATGGGTGTGATATGTATGGGTGTGATAGGCTGTGGTGGTTGTGGCCAGGGCATAGAGTGTTGGGTGCATGACCATTTGGTCATGCACCCAACACTCTATGCCCTGGCCACAACCACCGCAGCATATCACAATTATAGTTGCTTATACATTTGGGTCAAAAACAAATTCATAACGAACAAAGTTATAAGATATTATGAGTGTGATATGCTGCAATGGTTGTGGCCATGGTATAGAGTGTATAATACACTTACTGTTTGGTTTAGTAACTGGAGTACATGTATTTATTGTTAATTTCTTTGATAAAAGAAAATAGGATGTTAGTATTAGTATTTTGTAATGACTTATTACATTGTATAATCAACATTTTTTTTTTGGACCCTCATATTTAGTAGATTACAAACCAGAGTACTGTGCAATTTGCTCAGTTTCTGAGTTTGTTGCTAAAATCATTGGGTCTGTGGGAGAAAAAAAAATCCATGTTGGATTAAAAAAAAAACCTTTTTCTGTTATGCTACATTTTATTTGTTTGTTTGTTTTGAGTGTTTACTTGTTGCTTCTGGCTAATGCTTTATACATTGGGTTGTTGCATTTTTTTGGAGCACTAACATATTTATTTGTTTGGATATTATGAAATTTTGGAGCAGTTAGATACCAATAGGCGTATTCTAACTGTCTATTTTTTTATATATTTAGTGGTATTGATTTATCTGTTTCGATATTGTTAAATTTTGGGACAGTTAGATATCAATTGGCATATTCTGACTGTCTATGTTTTGCTCTAATTTAGTGGTATTCATTTATCTGATTAGTTGTACAATCTTTGGGCAGTTAGATAGCTTTTGGAATATTCTAACAGTTTACATTTTTTTACTACAAGTTTACTTAAGGTTTAAGTACAGTTTAGTTATCAGATTTTGGTTTTAAGAACATTAAATAAGCGTTTGTAAGATTTGCTGGTAATCTCTGCTTTAGAATAATGGTACCATCATTACATTCAAACCATCCACATTTCTTTTTTATATATGCAGTGTAGTGCCCTGAATTGGTTGTGGCTCCTGCGTGGTAGATTTTACCTATTGTTGTGAAGGTTTTCTTACCAAGTGATATTTGACCATGTGTGAATCCAGTCATCTTGCAGTTGTTTTTGGTGCCATCTGCATTGTAACGAAGAAGCATTAGTATTACGTATTTACTATGTGTTTGTATTACTAACGTGGAGCGATTATCTGAATTGCAGGTAGAACATAATCTACCATGGTTTGCATTTTGTACAAGTTGCTGAAATGGAATGGATTCACAATTAGCTATTGATAGATATATATGAAGCGTTCATTAGGGATTTCTTCTTGTGTCACATTGTTGCAGAGAGTGCATGTATGTTTCCACATGTATGAAATCTGGAAGATTTCATTTATAGGTATGTTTTCCAGTACTTGTAGTACGTACATTAGAAATTCTTGTGGATCTTCCTGTGAGTTTATAGTGAATTTCACCATTCCAGCACAGTAGTCCAATTGTTGTCTTATTCCATAAACACTATACGTGTTGTCAGGATTTTATGCTGTATTTCTGTGAAGTACTAACATTTGCATACACAATGGGTCTGTACTGTGTAAGTAAATGTTGTCAACAATTGGTGGTAATTGAAATAGAATATTCATTGCTACATTTGCGTAGCAACTTACACCAACTATATTTCAGAGTTTAAATGGACCAGGTAGTTCTGTATCTGACTGCTTTTTTTGGAGTTTGTCTTCCTTCTTTGAAGAAGTACGTGGTTTACTTTCCCTAATTGATTCTTTTTTGCTTGTGGTACTTGATGAAGTATTACTTTCTTTTACTCTCTTTGGAGGATTTGCAGTGACATCCTGTTGCATTTCTGTTTGATTTATTTTTCTTTTATGTTTTACTTTTTGTGCAACAGAATATGTGTTTAGATGGGGGGTGTATAGTGAGCGAAGTCTATTGTATTCTAAAGTGCAAGGAATATGAGCGTTTATTTTACTTGCATCAAAGTTGATTAGAAATAGACCGTCAAGTGTACGTAAGCGTGATAGTGCTACGTAGCTCATGCCTTCTTTAAAGACTGTGTTACCTTTATCTATCATTGCTTTGTCTAGGGTAAGACCTTGTGATTTATGAATCGTGACTACGTATGTAAGAGTTAGAGAAAATTGTTCTCTGCATACATACATGTCTTTGAAGAGAAGGAATCGAGCTGTTGAGCTTCCTATCCCCTTTACTTCTGAAATTTTGTCAAAGAGTATATTGACAAACTGAATTTTGTTGTCACGTGAGTATGTTTGAAAGCCAACAACTGTACCCAGTGCTCCATTAACTAGTCCTTGGTCCACATCAAGGTTACGTTTAAGCATTACTCTGCAATTTAAGGATAATTTTAATATCTTTTCTAAGCCTGCTGTGTTTGAGATTGATTTTTCTAAACTATTTAGTCTTGTTGTGGCTTGGTCACACATGGGTAGTGTCATACCATGTACATCTAGTTTGTCTGTGGCGCTAATTTCCATTATTGGTTGCATTTCTTTACTTAACATTATTTCATTGAATTTGAAACAGCTTGCAAGAGTTGGCATTAAGGCCATACAATTGACATTTTTGTGGGCTAGTTGTTCCATAACATCTGTAGCACATGCATTATCGCCATAAAGTGCATTCATTTGCCGCGTTTTCAATATTGCTTCTGCTTCTTTAGAAAGTATACCAACTCTGATACTTTTTAAGATGTTAGCATAAGTGAGATCTGCAGATTGCCGCATATTTTCTGTTAATTCTCTCTATTGGAAATGTTGCCAAAGGTTGACATTTCCAATGCTGCCAACAGTTTTACTTTGTGTCCTAAAGTTTTAAAAATAGGCTCCCCTTTTACTGGTGTCAATTGAAGAAGATCTCCGAAAACAATGATGTGTTTTCCTGCAAAGAGCTCTTCATAGTTTGTTTGGAGTACTTCTTGTAATCTGAGGTGAATCAAAGCCAACATCAGGTTGGAGACCATGCTCACTTCATCTATTAGTAGCATTTTCATTTGTTTCAATACTCTGCGTGGTTCCATTGCAGCTTCTGCAGAAATGTTGTAATAGTCTTATTTGTTCTGGTGTGTAAAGTGACACCACCTATGTTGTAGGCAGCTAAACCTGTGGGGGCAGTGACAACAGCTGACAGTTTGCTGTTTGTCAATTGTTGAAGGAACTTACTGATGATTTCGATTAGGAATGTTTTGCCAGAACCAGCTTCACCACTGACGTACAGTAGTATAAGTTTATAATTATAGCAGGGACATTCTTTATTTTCATGTTGTACACCATGTGCAATTTGTTTTGTTACTTCTTGAAAAATGCTACGTTGTTCATTGTTTAGTTTTGATTGTAGTATAGTTAAGTCTTCTTTATCTTCATACTGACACATGGTGTTTTATACTTCTATCATAGCTAATTCTGCCTCATTTATTATTAGTGGTTCTCCCAGTGGTTCTTGGCTTCCTGTTACAGAAGGTTGACTACTGTCAGGAGTTTCTTTATCTAGTTGGGCCTGGAGTTCTTCTTCGTGTTGCTGTTCATTGTGCAACATTGTTTTGTACTGTGTAAAGTTTACATCAGTTATAGTGCTTTCATTTGCTTTGAAAGCATCTTCATATGAGTCATAGTTATCTAGTATTTCTTCTTCTTTTCTCCATGGTTTAAAGAGTTGTAGCAGGTACATGTAATATACTTCTTTATGTTGAGGAGTCTTTAATGACAATTTGGTATGATTATTTAAATTTGGTTTAGTGAGTTTAACTAAGCTGCCTTCACAGTTTGTCACTCTGTATTTACCTTTTTTCATCAGGTTTTTTATTATTTTTGTATGTGTAGTTTTGGGCTATGTGGTATAGACACATGGTTTCCAAAGTATTACTTTTGTTTGGGTAGTATGTGTCCAATAAATTGTTTTTAAAATGTCTTGGCTGTTGGGATCATGTTTGGCTATTGGTTCTATATCTTCATATGATTTTAGAACTCTTTTTCTAGATTTAACTGGACCAAGACTTAGCCATACTTGGTGAAGAAGGTATGGGTTGGGGTGTTCTGCAATGTATGTGTGCTGTGTGCATGAGTGTTTGAGTAAGATGATAAAGATGTATGTAATGGTGTGTGATTGTGCATTGGGAACTACAACTAGTAGGGATGGGTATTCTTGAATTTATATGCTACTAAACTGGGGTTCAGATGACAGAATAAAAGTAAGCTAATGGTGTGGAGAAGTACAAATAGTAAATCTAATGTATACAATTAAAAAACAGTTATTTGTTCTATAATATCCAAATTGTAGCGGTTGAGTTGGGTAATTTGTGTGTCCAAAAATAGGAATTTGTGGGCCATTCTGTCTGTAAATCGCTGTTTAAGACATGGGGATTTTTGGACCGAATGGTGCATAATCTCTATTTTTAGGCACAGAAATAGCATGAATTAACTTTACAGCGTGTTTCAGTAATAATACAAATATTATTGTGATATTCTACTTACTTTTTTTTTTTAAATGAACAGGTTAATTCTTCGTTCTTCTTTGTTCTTCAAATTTGGTGGCTTCTTTTCAGCAGAATGGTCTTCACTGCAATTGTAAAAGAAACAAATTAGTAATTTTGTTTGTATATAGCACTGTTTGTAATTTAGACATTGATTTTTTTAATTGAAATCCTCAGCGCCTTCCTCAAAACCATTAAAACTATCTTATTTACATAAGATACGTCGCACAAGTTCAATACACATGATATGTTCTTAATGAACAAATTGTATTGTAATGACTAACTTTAGCAAACAAAATATCTTTACTATGTTTGTGAAATTCATAATGTACCACTGAATACCACTATTTCTGATACTAAGGTCTTCCAGGTAATGGTGTCTCAATGTCATGCTTAAATTAAAGTCATTGAATAAATAAAGAAATAAAACAAAAATATTAAGTCAGTTTGAAAATGTGTTCATGTATCTTACAGAAAATATGCATACCTGTAGTTTGTGTTCATGCATTTGATATGCATGGAGCTGCAAGTAGAAATCTTGGAGACTTGTACAGTATTTCTTGTAGATGTTGCTTGCCAATGATATGACACTTGTACTCAGAGAGATTCACAGTACATTTGCAGTGCTGATCTATGATGATGCAGTTAGATGTAGAGGTCTTCTATGTGATTACTAGATGGTCATGTGACTTCTTAGCTACATCCAATGAGGGAACAACAGATAGCTATGGCTGTGTGTTTCAGAAAACAGATTGTTTGGATTTTGGGAGATTCATGGATACATTGGTTGAAGGTGCATGCAGAAAGCTGTGCAGTAGCTGTAGATCTTGGATTTCCACATGTACACTGGCATGGAGTACGTGGAATGAAGTGGTTGGACTTGCTACCTCTTTGTGCTAGTTTGCAGACAGAGCCACATCCAGACATAATTGTAATTCATTGTGCAGGGAACAGTTTAGGACATGTGTCTGGAATTTCTTTGCAATTGTCTATGAAAGAAGGACTTGGGAAGGTCATGGACATGTTCCGTAATTCTCAAGTAATATTTTCACGGATTGCAAAGAGACAAATGTGGCTTTGTTCTTCTTTATTTGGTCCACAAATGGAAAAAGCAAGGTGCAATGTTATTAAGGCTGTTTGTGCCTTTCTAAGAGATTTTGGCATGTCCTCTTTTCACAATGAAAATATTATGTTTCGTAGTACATACATTTTTCGCAGAGATGGAGTCCATCTTACTTATGCTGGCAATCAGATTTTTCTGAGAAATGTACAAAATGCATTGCAACCTTTTTTAGAATTACAGCATCCATTTTGAAGTAGGTGTTAAGTATTTATAATTTTTGACATACAAACACCTCCCACAGGCTCTTTTCAGAGCCACCACTTCCTACCAGAGAAAATTGCAATGGTTATGATAGGGTAGAAACCCAATTTTTTAGATGTCCTCGGACTGTCCACAGACTTCTAAAAATGACAAAGGGCCCTGCTTCATTTATTTTCACTTCTATTTTTTAACTGTGAAAGGCGGCTCTGAAAAGAGCCTTATTTTTTTAATTTTTGTATTTTTGTATTTGTTTTGGTTTTTTATACATGACACTAGGAGAGGAGGGGAAAGGAGGGGAAAGGGGGGGACACCAACCACAGGGATAAGAAAGGGCGAGCTGAGAGAGGAAGATGTATAGTGGGTTTTATTTGGGTAGTGAGCAGGTCTTCTCATGCTCCGAGACGATAGTCTCAAAAGCACTGCGAAGTCGCTCCCCCCTGCAGAGTACTGTGTCACAGTACATACATACAACTGTGACCCTCGAAAGGTAAGGGTCATCAGAATTCTGTATGGCCTGTGAGGCAGCTTGAGGAAGATGCTGTCCCACAGAGGTGGTCCTTGTGGTGACAGGATCAGAAACAGAGGAAGAAGTAGAGGAAATCAACCTACTACATTATTCGCAAGGTACAACCTTGCGAATAGCCCCAGAGTGAAATGACTTCAGGTGTCGCTTCATGGTAGTGGTCCCAAAGCTATACGAACCGTTCCTCCCGCGACTGAGTATCATTTTGCACTCATTGCAGGTGACACGGTTCGCACGAGCCTAAGGACCATTCCCATGAATGGTAAACAACCGCCACACCCAAGACTAACACCTAGTGCGGGTAGTAGGGATTTCCTCTACCTCATTCTCCTCATCCTCTTCTTCCTCCTCTGCATTCTCACTACTGTTCCCCTCTTCAGGCCCTTGGAGAGGTGGTAGTGGTGGAGGGGGTGGGGGTGGTGCTGAGGCAGATACAGGTGGCAGGTTGAAGATGGAAATCTGCAGGTTGCAGCAAAAATCTCTGTGCTCTGTAGAATAGCCAGAAACACAATGAGAATAAGCTCTAGGGCGTGGTCTTTTATAGGGGTGCTTGTGCACGGTCCGCGGACATGCGCGCTGTCCGCGGACAGATTGAACACAAAAAAAGTTTTTTTTCCCATAGACATAATGGGAAAAAACTTTGCTCACGCCTACAGCCCAAACCGCTGGACGGATTTACACCAAATTTGCGGCAGGAGGGGCGGCTTGGTCCCGAAAGCGTGCTTTGCTTTATTTGGTGTAAATACGTCCAGTAGTTTTTAAAAAAAATACACAAATGTAAGTGAAAAAAATTAGTGATATCTGTGTTCGCTTTGTGGACAGGACGGTGATTGGGCAAGCAGCTTGCGTGATGTCTGCGGACATCTGACGTGCTCTCTCATTGGATGCGGTGAAAGCGTGCAGTGCGTCTGGCTTCAGAGACGCCCGCCATCTTTGTTCCTCGCCACTTGCACAGTAAGTCTTGTGTCTGTCTCCTGTTCCTCCCACCCCCGCTCATGCCCCGTGTGTCCTTCTTGTCCCCCTCACCCCCACTCATGCTCCGTGTCTCCCCTGTTCCTCCAGCCCCCCGCTCACGCCATCAGCACATGGTGGCCAGCGGAGGGCCGAGGAGCGGGATCTGCCGCCTGCACATGAACGCCGTGTGTCTCTCTCCCTCCCCCGACCCCCCGCTCATGCCCGTGTGTCTCTCTCCCCTTCCCCCACCCCGCTCATGCCCCGTGTGTCTCTCTCCCTCCCCCCACCCCCGCTCATGCCCGTGTGTGTCTCTCCCTCCCGCCCACCCCTCGCTCATGCCCCGTGTCTCTCTCCCCTTCCCCCCACCCCCTGCTCATGCCCCATGTGTCTCTCTCCCTCCTCCCCACCCCCGCTCATGTCCTGTGTGTCTCTCCCCCTATCTCATGCCCCGTGTGTCTCTATCCCCTTCCCCCCACAACCCACCGCTCATGCCCCGTGTGTCTCTCTCCCTCCCCCTGACCCCTGCTCATGCCCTGTGTGTCTCTCCCCCTCCTGCCTACCCCCCACTCATGCCCCGTGTGTCTCTCCCCCTCCCGCTCACTCCCCACTCATGCCCCATGTGTCTCTCTCCCTCACCCCCCCGCTCATGCCCCGTGTCTCCCTCCCTCCCCTCCACCCCCGCTCATGCCTCGTGTGTCTCTCTCCCTCCCTCCCACCCCCCACTCATGCCTCGTGTGTCTCTTCTCCCTCCCTCCCACCCCCGCTCTTGCCCCGTGTGTCTGTCTCTGTCCCCCCCACCCCCGCTCTTTCCCCGTGTGTCTTTCCCCCTCCCGCCCACCCCTGCTCTTGCTCCGTGTCTCTTTCCCCCTCCCCCCCACCCCCGCTCTTGCCCCGTGTCTCTTTCCCCCTCCTGCCCACCTCCGCTCTTGCCCCGTGTCTCTTTCCCCCTCCCGCCCACCCCCACTCTTGCCCCGTGTCTCTTTCCCCCTCCCACCCACCCCTGCTCTTGCCCCATGTCTCTTTCCCCCTCCCGCCCACCCCCGCTCTTGCCCCGTGTTGTACCCCCGCTCTTTCCCCCTCCCGCCCACCCCCGCTCTTGCCCCGTGTCTTTCCCCCTCCTGCCCACCCCCGCTCTTGCCCCGTGTCTTTCGCCCTCCCGCCCACCCCCCGCTCATGCCCCGTGTGTCTCTCCCCCTACCGCCCACCCCCCCGCTCATGCCCCGTGTGTCTCTCCCCCTCCCGCTCATGCCCCGTGTGTCTCTCTCCCTCCCCCCACCCCCCACTCATGCCCCGTGTGTCTCTCTCCCCTTCCTCCCACCCCCCGCTCATGTGCCCCGTGTGTCTCACTCCCTCTCCCCCACCCCCGCTCATGCCCCGTGTGTCTCTCTCCCTCCTGGCCACCCCCCGCTCATGCCCCGTGTGTCTCTCTCCCTCCTGCCCACCCCCCGCTCATGCCCCGTGTGTCTCTCTCCCTCCCGCCCACCCCCCGCTCATGCCCCGCGTGTCTCTCTCCCCTTCCCCCACCCCCTGCTCATGCCCTGTGTCTGTCTTCTGTTCCCCCGCTCATGCCCTGTGTCTGTCTCCTGTTGTCCCCACCCCCGCTCATGCCCCGTGTCTGTCTCCTGTTCCCCCCACCCCCGCTCATGCCCCGTGTCTGTGTCCTGTTCCCCCCACCCCCGCTCATGCCCCGTGTCTGTCTCCTGTTCCCCCACCCGCTCATGCCCCGTGTCTCTCTTGTTGCCCCCCAATCCCCCGCTCATGCCCCGTGTCTGTCTCCTGTTCCCCCACCCCTCGCTCATGCCCCGTGTCTGTCTCCTGTTCCCCCCACCCACGCTCATGCCCCATGCCTCTCTTGTTGCCCCTCACCCCCTGCTCATGCTGTGTCTCTCCTGTTGTTCCCCCAACCCCCGCTCATGCCCCGCGTCTGTCTCCTGTTCCCCCACCCCTCGCTCATGCCCCGTGTCTGTCTCCTGTTCCCCCCACCCACGCTCATGCCCCATGCCTCTCTTGTTGCCCCTCACCCCCTGCTCATGCCGTGTCTCTCCTGTTGACCCCCCACCCCCCGCTCATGCCCCGTGTCTGTCTCCTGTTGCCCCACACCCCCCGCTCATGCCCCGTGTCTGTCTCCTGTTCTCCCCACCCCCCGCTCATGCTACGTGTCTGTCTCATGTTCCCCCCACCCCCCGCTCATGCCCCGTGTCCGTCTCCTGTTGCCCCCCACCCCCCGCTCATGCCCCGTGTCTGTCTCCTGTTCACCCCTGCTCATGCCCCATGTCTGTCTCCTGTACCCCCCACCCCCTGCTCATGCCCGTGTCTCTCTCCTGTTGCCCCCCACCCTCCCGCTCATGCCCCGTGTCTGTCTTCTGTTCCCCCCACCCCCGCTCATGCCCCGTGTCTGTCTCCTGTTCACCCCACCCCCCGCTCATGCCCCGTTTCTCTCTCCTGTTGCCCCCCACCCCCCCGCTCATGCCCCGTGTCTGTCTCCTGTTCTCCCCACCCCCGCTCATGCCCCGTATCTGTCTTCTGTTCCCCCCATCCCCGGCTTATGCCCCGTGTCTGTCTCCTGTTCTCCCCACCCCCCGCTCATGCCCCGTGTCTCTCTCCTGTTGGCCCCACCCCCTGCTCAGGCCCCGTGTCTGTCTCCTGTTGCCCCCCACCCCCCACTCATGCCCCGTGTCTCCCTCGGGTTCCCCCCACCCCCCGCTCATGCCCCTTGTCTCTCTCCTTTCCCCCCACCCCTGCTCATGTCCCGTGTGTGCCCTGTACCCCCCGCTCATGCCCCGGTTCTCCCTCGTGTTCTTCCCCACCCCCCGCTCATACCCCGTGTCTCCCTCATGTTCCTCCCCACCCGCCGCTCATGCCCCGTGTCTCTCTTGTGTTCCCCCCACCACCGCTCATGCCCCGTGTTTCCTTCCTTTTCCCCCCAGACCCCCTGCTCATGCCCCATTTGTACCCTGTTCCCTCTCACCCCCCGCTCATGCCCATGTGTCGCCCATATGTCTCCCCTGTTCCCCTCCCACTCCCCGCTCATGCCCTGTTGTGTTCTTTATGCACCCCGCCTTCCCTTTCCATGGTGGCCATCTTGGTAAAAGATTTTCCTTCCTACACCGGGAGGCCGCAGGCGTCCCGGTGTAGGAAGGAAAATCTTTTTGTTTTTTTTACCACCCGGCGTTCCCACTTTGAGGATATAAGATGTTAGTGGTCTTCATCTATTGAAAAGGATGTTATGGTGACGTTGCACTAATAAAAACCTTTAAAATTTAGTTAAAAACAAAATGTTACAGCGACGTTATGGTTAAGTTGCGCTACTAAAAACCTATGAAATTCAGTGAAAAAACTTTGTCAAAGGGACGTTATGGTTCCAAGTAAAACCGAAAAACCCTTGAAATTCGCCAGTTATGGTAAGCTAAGCAACCATAACTCGCGCCACCACCGTGCACTGCTAAGACTAACACCCAGGACATCAAAGATGACATCACAAATGTCATTGATGACATCACTGATGACATCACATGTCTGGCTCACTCTTTTTTCTTTTGCTGACATATCTAGGCCACATGGTTTTCTTCAGTAACAGTCAGAAACTAAAAATGTTATTTTATTTGTAGACATATCCTTCAAGTAGGTTCTTACAGTAATTCCCTTAGAGTCCAGTCACATCATATGAAACATATACATACGGGAAGACACAAGCTTGAAAGACAGCAATCCTTTTTTGTGCATAAAGATAATCAATAGACTTACGAGCACTTTCTGATAGTTCTGTTTTTTTTATGGCTGTACTTTCCCTGTATATGGTCATATTTGTATACATTGTACTCGCACTACTTTCCTTAGGGTCCAATCACATCAAGTGATACATATACCTAGGGTAAATAGCACCTTTGAAACAGAGCAATCATTTATTTGCATGAAAATAATCCGTTAAATTATGAATTGTTTCTGCTACTACTTGTGCTTTTTTGCGAACTTAACTTTCCCTGTATATACCCATATTGGTATGTGTTCTTGTGTCTTTGGGGCCGATTCATGGAACAAACGTGCGCCGAAAATCTACGCGCAAGTAGGCGCAAGCAGGCGCAAGCGGAAAAAAACAGGCGCACGCGCACGCGTGCGATTCATGGAAGTCCCTGCGCGTGTTCACCGCGCGATGTGCGCCAAACCCGTGCATGGCGCACAAGTCACTGCAACATCGCGAAAGGCGTGCGCGACGGTGCGCGACGCGCACAGTGAAAGCGCACAACCTCAGCGCACACAGCAGAAAGTGGGCGGGACATGGGGCGTAACGCGCGGAATGGGGAACAACACGCGAAAATAAGGGCGTAACTGGGGATGCACTGCACGGAAGCAGAGGTAACGCCCACACGCACACGAACCACACGTATCCATGGAATGGAATAGGGCAAACCCACGCACAGCCAAAGCCGCGCACAAGCTGAAACACGTCCGCCACACGAAGGCAGGCGGTAGAGTCCCAGCGCATCAAAAAAGTGGCGCCGCGGGAAGTAAAATACGCGATTGAGCGGGGTACTTGTATTCCGGGGGTGCGCGGGAAGTTACACACGCGAATGAGCGGGGTACGTGCATTCCGGGGGTGCGCGGGAAGTTACACACGCGAATGAGCGGGGTACGTGTATTCCAGGGGTGCGCGGGAAGTTCCACACGCGATTTGGCCGGGTACGTGGATATCAGGGGTGCGCGTGAAGTTCCACACGCGATTGAGCGGGGTACGTGTATTTCGGGGGTGCGCGGGAAGTGACACACGCGATTCGGCCTGGTACGTGGATATCAGGGGTGCGCGGGAAGTTCCACACGCGAATGGGCCGGGTACGTGTATTCCGGGGGTGCGCGGGAAGTTCCACACGCGATTTGGCCGGGTATTTGGATATCAGGGGTGCGCGGGAAGTTCCACACGCGAATCGGCCTGGTACGTGGATATCAGGGGTGCGCGGGAAGTTCCACACGCGATTTGGCCGGGTACGTGGATTTCAGGGGTGCGCGGGAAGTCCCACACGCGATTGAGCGGGGTACGTGTATTTCGGGGGTGCGCGGGAAGTGACACACGCGATTCGGCCTGTTACGTGGATATCAGGGGTGCGCGGGAAGTTCCACACGCGATTGAGCGGGGTACGTGTATTTCGGGGGTGCGCGGGAAGTTCCACACGCGAATCGGCCTGGTACGTGGATATCAGGGGTGCGCGGGAAGTTCCACACGCGATTTGGCCGGGTACGTGGATTTCAGGGGTGCGCGGGAAGTCCCACACGCGATTGAGCGGGGTACGTGTATTTCGGGGGTGCGCGGGAAGTGACACACGCGATTCGGCCTGTTACGTGGATATCAGGGGTGCGCGGGAAGTTCCACACGCGATTGAGCGGGGTACGTGTATTTCGGGGGTGCGCGGGAAGTTCCACACGCGAATCGGCCTGGTACGTGGATATCAGGGGTGCGCGGGAAGTTCCACACGCGATTTGGCCGGGTACGTGGATTTCAGGGGTGCGCGGGAAGTCCCACACGCGATTGAGCGGGGTACGTGTATTTCGGGGGTGCGCGGGAAGTGACACACGCGATTCGGCCTGTTACGTGGATTTCAGGGGTGCGCGGGAAGTTCCACACGCGATTGAGCGGGGTACGTGTATTTCGGGGGTGCGCGGGAAGTGACACACGCGATTCGGCCTGTTACGTGGATATCAGGGGTGCGCGGGAAGTTCCACACGCGATTGAGCGGGGTACGTGTATTTCGGGGGTGCGCGGGAAGTTCCACACGCGAATCGGCCTGGTACGTGGATATCAGGGGTGCGCGGGAAGTTCCACACGCGATTTGGCCGGGTACGTGGATTTCAGGGGTGCGCGGGAAGTCCCACACGCGATTGAGCGGGGTACGTGTATTTCGGGGGTGCGCGGGAAGTGACACACGCGATTCGGCCTGTTACGTGGATATCAGGGGTGCGCGGGAAGTTCCACACGCGATTGAGCGGGGTACGTGTATTTCGGGGGTGCGCGGGAAGTTCCACACGCGAATCGGCCTGGTACGTGGATATCAGGGGTGCGCGGGAAGTTCCCCACGCGATTGAGCGGGGTACGTGTATTTCGGGGGTGCGTGGGAAGTTCCACACGCGAATCGGCCTGGTACGTGGATATCAGGGGTGCGCGGGAAGTTCCACACGCGATTTGGCCGGGTACGTGGATTTCAGGGGTGCGCGGGAAGTTCCACACGCGATTGAGCGGGGTACGTGTATTTCGGGGGTGCGCGGGAAGTGACACACGCGATTCGGCCTGGTACGTGGATATCAGGGGTGCGCGGGAAGTTCCACACGCGATTGAGCGGGGTACGTGGATATCGGGGGTGCGCGGGAAGTGACACACGCGATTGAGCGGGGTACGTGTATTTCGGGGGTGCGCGGGGAGCAGCACACGTGAATTGCACGTGTGGGTCCTCCCAGGTGTACCCTCTACACCCTCCACGGCCCCTGCAGGTGGCTCACACCACAGGGGCCTACCCAGCACATGTCCTGCAGGCACCCCATCCACCATGGCCATGCCCACCAGCCAACCCACATATCAACTAGCACTACTGCCCACCAACGCATGTCCCCCTGCACCCCCACCCCCCAGCATCCAGGGGCACCCTCCACCAGGCACCCACTCATGTCTCCCACCCCCCAGCACTGTGGGGCACCTGCCAGCAGGCCCCCACCCATGTCTCCCACCACCCCCACCCCCCCAGCATCCAGGGGCACCCTCCACCAGGCCCCCACACATGTCTCCCAGCACCCCCACCCCCTAGCATCCAGGGGCACCCTCCACCAGGCCCCCACTCATGTCTCCCACCACCCCCACCCCCCAGCCACCAGGGGCACCCTCCACCAGGCCCCCACTCATGTCTCCCACCACCCCCACCCCCCCAGCATCCAGGGGCACCCTCCACCAGGCCCCCACCCATGTCTCCCAGCACCCCCACTCCCCAGCAGTGCAGGGCACCCTCCACCAGGCCCCCACTCATGTCTCCCACCACCCCCACCCCCCAGCATCCAGGGGCACCCTCCACCAGGCCCCCACACATGTCTCCCAGCACCCCCACCCCCAGCATCCAGGGGCACCCTCCACCAGGCCCCCACACATGTCTCCCAGCACCCCCACCCCCAGCATCCAGGGGCACCCTCCACCAGGCCCCCACACATGTCTCCCATCCCCCCCACTCCCCAGCAGTGCAGGGCACCCTCCACCAGGCCCCCACTCATGTCTCCCACCCCCCAGCACTGTGGGGCACCTGCCAGCAGGCCCCCACCCATGTCCAACTCATGTTCCCCACCCAACATGTCATCACAGTCCAGATCCCTGGTCTCTATGGTCAGCCCCCAAATGCAAAACACCCACCCGAGTATTGCATCCACCCACTCATATTCTGCAATTACATCACAGAACACCAATTGCAAGTTCCAAAACAAACACATGTCCCTCACATACACCCAATGGGTGTCAGTGAATCTCAAAACACATAACATGAAATGCATGAAAACAATGAGACACCACACATTGAAGTGCAACAAATAAATAATGTATTAAAGGAAAGATGAATAGAAACAAAAATGAAGAAACTGAAATGTGAATGGAAAAAATGAAAAGAAGCATGTCCGTCCAAAAAAAAGAAAAAATCAAAGAATATAGAAATCCAAAGTAATGTACTACAAAGTCAATGTCCACCAAACAAAATCCAATGTGAAAAAAAAACATAAGCCATTGATCCATGGATAATTCTAAAAAATAAAGTTTGTACAAGTCCACAACTATGTACAAAGCAAGAAGCCAGGGTCCATCATCCCAACAAAATAAAGGAAACCTAACTAACTACACTAACCAATAAAAAAAACTATATACAAAAATGTGGCCAATGTCCAAAAGGTCCAAATGAAATAAAAACAAAAATGAAACTTAACACTACCTACATAACTATGTACAAGGGCAGCGGGCTAGTTCCACGGCTCACTTCTGGATGTGCCGGGCCAGGGCATCATCGAACTCCTCCTCTATGTCCCGGAGGCGGTCCTCCTCCATGGACCCGAGGGTCCGCAGGGCCGTCGACGTGTCCACCTCCAAAGCCCTGCGGATTCCCTCGAGGCACTCGACCCGCCTCAGGGCCCTCTGCATGGAGTTCTCCGCCCTGACCATTGAGAGCCGTGCCTCTTCCGCCCGCTGCCGCTCCGCATCTATGGCGTGGCCCAACCGCTGCCACACGGAAGACACTTTTTGTCCTGGGTCCTCCTGCCCTCCGGCCGATGCCTGCCCCTCCGATGTCGAAGGCCCCGAGCCTTCATGGCTCCCACCATGGAGCTGCTGCTGCTGTGCCTCTGCCCCTGCACTGCCTCCTGCTGCCTGCACATCCTCCGCCGGCTGGGGTGCAGTCGTTGACGTGGCCACCCCTGCTGGACGTCCGACTCCCGACTGTGGCAGGGATGCCTCCTCCACCAGCCTGGCCGCACCGTCAGAGGCAGCTCCACAGGGCACCCAGGTGACTGATGGGTGGGAAGATGGCACAGAGGACGACTGGCGCGTAGGGGGTCCAGCTGAGGAGGGGGTCGTGGCAAGCCCCATCAGACGGAGGAATCCGGCCTGGGTGACCTGTCCCAGCAGGCTGACGTGGTCAACGAGCCATTCGAGATGACCTGCAGTCTCTTCATGAAAAGACTGCAGGTCGCCTCGCATGGCCCGTTGACGCAACGCCACTCCAGCCAGGACAGGCTCAACCCGGGCCTGGATAGCCACGTCCGCAGGCAGGGGAAGGCCAGTTGACGTCAGCTCATCCCCTGCCTGAAAACTGGTCTGGACATGGGCATCCCTGCTGGTGCAAGATGATGCAGGGACAGGATCAGGGACAGGATTGCACACAGGCACCTCCGCGGCGGCCTGTGCTGCCTCCTGTCCCTGGTCCTGCACTGCACCACTAGCACCAGTGGGATCCCCACCCCCAGACCCCGTCTCCGGTGCTTGCACGGCCTCCTCCTCCACCAAACCCCCCACCAACCTGGATGACTCTGTGCCATCTTCCCCCGTTGGGCCCTGTGGGGTCCCAGCTGCCCCTTCTGCTGCCGAGGAGTCCAACTGCAACCTCCGCCTCTTGGACCTCCCCCCGGCAGCTGCGGCCTGGGACGCGGCACCGGACTCCTCACTCCCCGACGATATGACAACCTGGGAGGGGAGCCGGGCCTTGCGTCTCCGGCTGGCGGTGGGATCCCCGCCGCTGTGCTCCACAGCACCTTCTCCGCCCTCTTCATCAGTTGACGCTGCAGACAGGGAGAAACAAAACACAGGCATCAGGGCACTGTACAATGTACACATACACACATGACAGTTGTACATGAGTGGCATTGGCAAACCTCTGACATGTCATCACAATCCCCAACACACATGTCATTACAACTTGCACACACGAGCCATACCACAGCCATGTTGCAACTGCCAACACCATCCATACACATACAACAGCATCAGCAGGCAAAGGTGAGCCAGACATCACATGCAACACAGGAAGTGCACCACACATGTACACACACCACCACACTTGCATGCATGTGTACACCTCTGCTAAGTGTCGCAGTGTTCAGACGGGCATCCATGTCACATCTGCCAATCAGGCTTCCACATACCGCTGTCACATGCATCCATGTTGCATCACTGTTGCACCCTTGTCAAATACACACACATGCACATGTACACAGCGCTGATACAATCAGCTGAAAACAACATACATGCGTGACATCACGGACATGTCTACTCACATACACATTCATACAGACTTGTGTGCCCACACAACTGCATTTGGCATGCAAGCCCACACACACAGGCACCATCCATGTCTCACACATTACAGCCCTCGCATGTGTCAGCCCCACGGCCCTGTACACCCGCACCCATACTCGACCCCATACAAACAGATGTGCAACCTGCACACTACTGAACAATCACCACACGCACTGCTCACAATCAGGATGCATGTACACTCACCGCTCGACTCCAGACGGGTCTGCCTCTCAAGGACCTGGACGTGGAGCGCTGGGGATATGTGTTCCAGGACCCTCATCTGTTCTTCCGACAAGTGGCCCCGGCGCCCCTTGGCATCCGCTGCCTTCAAGAGGCGCCGGGCCTTGGTCAGGGTCCTGGACCTGAAGTCCTCCCAGCGCTTCTTGACATGTTGGAAGTCGCGGACTGCCACCCCCTCCGCGTTGATGGCAGTCACGATGTCAGTCCAGATCCGAGTCCGTCCTTCCTTGTCGGCGCGGCAACTTCCGAAGAGGGCATCATACTGGCCCAGGACTTGCTCCACCAGGACACCAACTTCGGTGGCACTGAAGCTGGTGCCCCTCTGCCTCTCTGGCCGGGGGTTGTCAGTGGTCACAGATGGAGTTGGCCCCGACATGACAACCCCAGAGGCAGGAGTGGGTGGGCAACTGGGTCCTGGGGCTGGGCTGTGGAGCGATGGAATCCCAGTCGGGAGTCTTTGGTTCCAGCAGGGGTGGTCACACCAACAGCACCCCTGGCTGATGTGCAGGCAGCAAATGGCAGGGCACGTGGGCAGCAGGCAGTCAGGCAGCAGCAGATGGCAGGTGGGAGCGTGCTCGGGGCTCTGGGGGGCAGTAGTTCGGCCTACTGGGCAGGAGCGTGGTCTTCCGTGTGCTTACGCGTGGCCAGCTTGATACGGAGTGATTAGGCACGTGAAAATTCTGCACGTCAGCGTGTAATTCGAGGAAAGGCCCTTAGCGCGTAAGCGCGTCTGCACGCATACGCATTTTCATTGGACCAAAGGCCCTCAGCGCGTGAGCGCGTCTGTGACGTGACGTGCGAGGGAGTATCCCTCATTGCACGTGATGACAGTACACACGTGGATCCCAACCAATCGCGTGTGAAAGTTCACGGGACCCCGAAACACACGTACCCCGGACAATCGCGTGTGGAACTTCCCGCGCACCCCGAAACACACGTACCCAGGCCAATCGCGTGTGGAACTTCCCGCGCACCCCGAAACACACGTACCCAGGCCAATCGCATGTACGCTCGCTGCCCTCCGATCACACGCGATGACACCAGAATACGGGAAACCAACGAGTCCGCCCACACGGAGGCGTCCCGCGCCCGCGCCCAGCATAAAAGTGCGCGAAAACAACAAACGCGTATATACAGCGACGATGAATGCCCCATTTGTTGCTGCAGTGATTGTGGGACACCGCAGGAGGAGGAGAATAGCCAGGGCACGCATTTTTGCACCACGGACAGGCCTTTTTGGGATGCCTGACGACCAGGTCTACGGCAGGTATAGGTTTCCACCCCATATCATCCTAGACCTGGTCAGGGAGTGGGAAGATGACCTCACATCCCCCACCCTCTGCTCCCAAGCATTGAGCCCCTTGGAGAAGCTGCTCAATGTCTTGCATTTCTTGGCCACTGGGTCGTTTCAGCGGACCACTGCCATAGTGGGGGGGGTCTCACAGGCCACGCAGTCACGCTGCCTACACCAGGTACTGGCAATCATGACAGCGCGCCCCTCAGTCCGCAGGCACATATACATGCCCAGAACACCCGCAGAAAGGCAGGCCGTTGTCCTGGATTTTTTCAGGGTGGCACACTTCCCCAAAGTGCTCGGTGCCATAGATTGCACCCATGTTGCCCTACGTCCACCTAGGGCCACTGAGCACATCTACCGAAACCGCAAGCACTGGCATTCCATCAATGTACAGGTGGTATGCGATGCAAAGGGAATCATCACCTCTGTCTATGCAAACTACCCTGGCTCCACCCATGACAGTTTCATATACAGAATGTCCGCCCTGAGCCGGGCCCTGGAAGCTGGGCAGCATGGCGACACATGGCTCCTAGGTGAGTACAAATGCCCTTGCACATGCATGCAAGTCACACACAGACAAATATACCAACCCCATTAATCTGAACAATTATCACCTCCCCAGGGGACAGTGCCTACCCTCTGAGCAACCACATGATGACGCCAATCCGGAACCCCACCACACCACCCCAGGTAAGATACAACGCTGCCCATATTGCAACCAGGGGCATAGTGGAGCGCACATTCGGAGTGCTCAAGTCACGTTTCCGCTCCCTTGACCGCTCTGGTGGGCAACTACTCTATGCACCAGCAGTTGTGTGCAGGATCATTGTGGCAGCATGTGTCCTGCACAATGTTGCAACACGGCAGGGCGTCCCGGTGGACATGGTGGTGCCCCCACATCCCCAACCACAGGCACAGGCGCTGCCCATGGGAGGGGACAGGGCACGTGGCGAGGTAGCCCGGACCCAGCTTGTGGCCACATTTTTCACCTAAACTCCCACCCCTGCGGAGTGCACACAGGCCTGGCACATACCAGGTGACAATCGATGATGACAAAGTGACAGTCAACTGTCACAACCCTACCACCCTGAGATAGTTGCCATGGAAGTGCCACATTGTCTGCATCCCTAGCTACTTAAACACAAGCTATCCTGTGCAACCAAATTGCACACATATGACATGTGACATGACATGAGCCATACACAAGTATTACAAGGCACAATGAGGCAGGGGGGGGGAACAAGGGAACACAGAGAATGGTACTACTAGGCCAGGTGTCATTGTGATTGTGCAAGTGCAGGGGTAGGGGGAAGGGAAAAGTGCAAGGGGGGGGGAGTCCAGTACAGGGGAAGTAGGCCAAACAATCATACATAGGTCGCCTGGTGGCAACTGCTAAGGTAAGTGCAGACGAGTGCTGGGAAGGGAGGGCTGTAGGGATAGAGAGACAGTACTGCAGTGCAGGGGTTGCCAGGGTGGCAGTGCAAGTGGACAGTGGCTGGGCCAGGGACCGAGGTTGGTGAGAGTGGCCCAGTTGCAGCTCCTGTGCAGTTCCAGTGAAGAATTCTGCAAGGGAGAGGCAGAGAGTAAGCAGAAGCAAAGAGGAAGGTCTTGAGGTGCTTCCTGAACTGGAGATGGTTCCCCTCAAGGTCAAGTCAGGAAGTCGGTTTGAGGGGGAGGGCCCTGCTGCGGAGAGAAACCTACCCCCAGCTAGTTGCTCTGAGAAGCGGATGACCTGGACATGCAAGGTGTGCATCACACACACCTGCAAAACAGGCCATGGCCATCACTGTCATGACAGTCAAACCCTCCCAAACATCAACATGACATGGCAAGCAATACCCATACACCGACCCAGTAACGATAAGGTACACATTTCCATGTCCTAAATGTACAGTGGCATCGGACAATGATGCCTGACCCGGAATCCGATGAAATGACAGACCAACAAAATGTCCCACCAAAAATAAGTCGATTCCTAATGCATTACAACTGTCGTAGACGTAACATCACAATGAATGCCTGGCTATATGCACATGATGCATTGCAAAATGAACACTGCAGCTCATGTGTGCAATGTCCTACTCCTGCATCACACTGCTCAGCGCACAGCACAGTGAACAGCCATTGCGTGTGATGCACACCCTGAGCATCACATCTAAGTGACAGACTACATCAAACATCAAAATAGGCATGTACTCGAACCATAATCGGTCACAGAACATGTGCTGGCGGGACACAGTGGCCACCAGAAGGCAAACAGTGTACACGTGGATATGCAAGGGTGGGAGTACATGGAGTGCATCCGAGTGCAAGTGTGTGGTTCTGCAAGGACATGCACTCCACATATGCATGTGCACTCAAGTGACCATCAGTGTTCCCTACACATCACATGTGAACATCCACCATGTGTACACCCCAGCATGTCAAACCACTACTATCCCCTCGCACCTGAAAGGAAAACACAACACATGAACAGGCATTGATCAGCAGAACACAACATGTACATAGGACAACAACATTACAATGTCAGAGTTCCCATCACACTGCAGGGCAACGCAACTTTCAACAACAACCCCCCCCCCCTCGCAAATGACCATGACCCACTGAACAACTGCACCTGGGTCATGGAGCCTCCAACCCTCATTCCCACCTGGCCACAGGATCACCTTTACCCTTCGTGTCCATCTCCCACCTTGTGTGTAAAGAGATGCCTGAACCCTCAGAATCCACACTCATTTCCAAAATCACATAATCCAAGGCATGAAAAGGAACCCAAACACCCTCCAGTAGATGACTTGACATAGCAGTACGTCTCAAAGGCCAAGTACTACCACAATGATGCAACAACCAAGGTAGCACAGCAAAACAATGTCACGACTGGATGTGAGACATGTGTGGTACATGACATAGGATGATGCACCATGAATGGATGTGTACTGTCACAGATCCCCTGTACAGGCGCTGGAGTCTCATGAAACAACCACCCACACCATGTCCCGGGTGCCTGCAAGGTCAAACTCACACAGGCCCCTGAGATCCTGGTGGGGAAAGAGGTTCAGGGATATGCAGTCTGGACAGGTGTAGACACACTGGATGACTGGAATGCGTGGCAGGTGAGGGGAGCAGGAATGACACATGAAACCAGGGAATGCACGAAAATGTACAACCTGCATGAACACATGCACAATACAAACAAACTTGGACATCATTGTCATGGCCTTCTGTAGTCCAGGCTCAGGAGTGGTACGAACCAACCACCCCCTCTAGGGTTTTGGCGCCTGCAAGTTCGGGGCTTACACAGGCATCCGCAACCCCAGTGGGGAAAGAGGGTCAGGGAACATTGCTTGGATAGGCATGGGAAGCAGGAACACCGGGTAGAGGGTACAGGTTTCGAAATTGCATAGGATCAAGGGTGATTAGGGTAAAAAACATACCAAATAGGACCACACATACATCCATGCATCAGTACACTCCCCAGCAAGCCTATGCAGGGCAGTTTGCAAGAAAATACAACAAGACACTTAGCTCTGGTTTTGAGTGCTGGCCTCCTGCCTGCGCACTCTCAGGTCCGGTTACAGGAGCACTGCAATGCTGCAAAGAGAGACACAGTCAGCAACCAGTACATGCCAATTGCACAAAAACACAACACAAAACATGCCCCATAACAACATACACCTCTACAAACAGAAAATCTGTGCTCCATGCTTCGTACCCATATATAATATCAACCCTGTGACGGGTCATTCACAGTCAATGCAGTAAGTCAGCCGCTGGTGGGTGCGTGGCAAATGGAACACCAATGTGTCACAATTCACACAACATGCAATGTTCCCTGGGTAAGCAGACAGACCCATATGGCAAGCCATGACTACAGATCAAGTTGCGTACCACCATGACCAAAAGAAAGTTGCCAGTGCATTTATCATGAAGTACGTGGAATAGACATGCACTGCACCCGAGTATGTCCCTTGCTGTATGTCCCTGTGAGCTGCCCCTTTCCATGTCTTGGAAGGCTACATGGTTGATACAAGTGCCTCAATGAACCTTGGTGTACCGCAGGGTATGTGCCACTGCCCCCGCATGTGTCCCAGACAACCCTACTATCAACAGCCATCAGTCCACAAACACATCTGAGCTGCATTCTGTGCTTCAACACCAATATTTGTCTAAGCTCACCCTCAGTGCTGTGACTAAGCCTGCACGTGCAACTCGCCTGGTGCAAGCTTTGCTGTCTCGTGGCCCCCCTGTGATGCTCACCTTGCCTGGAGTTGCTTGGAACATGTCAGCAGTTCTAGGATGTGGGTCTGCAATCACTGTGGCTCTGCTTGTGCACACATGTGCATGTGGGCACCAACAAACGGGTCAGGAATTAGGTCGTCCAATGGGCCATGTCTGCTGGCAAAGGTGCTCTGATGCCTCATCCCCCTGCAGAAAGTGCATGAAACACATGATTAATGCATCAAAGTGATCTGTGTGTGTCTCATCAGGCATCTCATTACTTGACCATGTCAGAGAGTCACATCACAAATCACACCATCAGTCCGTCTTTCACCTCCAAAGTGTGGAACACTAACTACAGCATGATTTGCAACAACCACGTGTACAGGAAAGATATGAAACATAATACACAATGCATAGCAATCAATGTCCACATTAATCATGACACGCCCCATCTAGCAAAAGCTGAACAGTGGACAATTACACCTAAATCATCCCCACTAGGGGTGTCAACACAAGTCAAAAAGCACCAGACATGCCACAGATATGACAGTCCAAAGCCCTTGTGTAAAATTCTGTTACACCGAACCATCCTTGCGAGCCCATGGATAAGGGAGGCAGGAGTGGCATATGTGAGTCAAGGAACCCAAGCAGCAAACACATACACAAGACAACCATGAAGGGCCCAGCTGGAACAGACAGTGGATGCCTTCAAAAACCACAAGGCACCGCACTGTCACATGTAAGCACAATAGACTACAAATTTTAAACTAACTCAACTATTAACTAATTACACTAACTAAGGAAAACCTACATTACCTATTTAAACTAACTATCAAACAGAAACTTAACTAACTAAACTAAAAGAAAAATCAAAAATGGCCACATACGACCCGGGGGGGAGGGGAGGCACCCAGGAGGGGGGAGGTACAGGGTGCTGCTCAACATCCACATGCGATGATGCTGAGCCAAAAAAAAATACCTCCATGGGCTCAACGCCTTCACAGCACGACCTATGTGGGAGATAGATGGTCGTCCGAGTCTGGCTCATCCTGGAAAGGAGGACGTGGCACAGTAGCCTGGCCACGCCTAGCCGCAGCTTGCCCCTCGTCGGCAGCAAGTCTGCCGGACAGGTGAGCCTGGTTCTGTGTGGCGATGTTACATAGGTCTGCATGCAGGACCTCACGTGATACACGTGCTTCCTCTTGCAAGGTAGCACGTGTAACACGGAGTTCCTCCTGCAAGGCCTGGCTGGACAACCGCTGCACCTCCCGGCAAGCCTGTAGCTCAGCCGAGATGGTGCGCTCAAGCTGTGCAAACCTCTCCTCTGCCCGCTGCCTCTGGGACATCATAAGGACACCCAGAGTGGATCTGAGGGAGGCATACTCCTCCCTCAGGGCATCCATGTGCGCCTCTGCGTGAGCAGCAATTGCTTGACGCAGAGACGACATTTCAGCCTGGCGTGCCCTGTCTGAGGCCGCCATGCCCAGCCTGAGTGAGCGGGCCGTGGACCGTGCCGCCTGCTGCTGGAGTAGCACCTGCCGAGCAGGGGGGAGCACAGATCGGGCCACACGCTCCATGCTGTCAGCGATGTTCTCCATTGCTGCCCCCTGACGTTCTGAATTGGCAGTCATGTCTTGCTCCCACTCAGTATACAGCGGTTGCGCGCGGCGACCGCGTTGCCGGGCTTGACCCCTGCGGGACCCAAGGACCGGGGGTCCTCGCTGTGTTGGCACCGCCTGCGGCTGCACGACTACATGCCCCCGTCGACGTGATGTCCCAGGCACATCAGTGACTGGTGTGGAGGGTGACCCTGCGTCCCGATCCACCACGGGCGGAGGAACCAAGACTGTCTGATCCCTCAGTGCAGGGGTCGCAGACAGAGGAGTGTCCACATCAGAATCACTCACCCCTGACACATGGACTTGATGGTCATCCAACTCAACATGGACGTCAGAGTCGTCATCAAGGCTGGACTCATAGACAGCCAGAGACAGGATGGACTGCAGCACTTGGGGGTTTTCGTGGCCTACCACCCCACGACCCCCACTAGTGCCGGGTTGATGTGGTCTTACCAACCCTGTGTCTGGCATGACAACACCATCCTCTGCATCCATTGCGTCATCACCTGAAAAATAGAGAGGAAAGGGTCAGTACACATGTCAGAAGCACACAACACACACACACACACCGACAGCAAAGGCATCTGGCAGACATGTGACACACAACATATGACCATGCATGCATGCTGGGTCTACTTAGAATAGCTTCTGTGATCAGACCTGTTGAAAGGTGGCAGTTTGCATGGAAGTGGGTCTATGCAGTGCAGAAAATGTGTACGCCACTCACTACCTACATGTACAAGCACTCCATGGTGTGTGCCAGGAAATGTGAAGGCAGTGCAATGTCAAAATCAGACATCACGTGCATTGTGTATTCAATGTGTACCATGTCTAGAAGGCAAGCACCCCTCCACCCCAGTACCAAAGCAGGGATGCCTAGCATGGTATCAAAAGGCTGAGCATACACCTGTGTATTGACAAGCAGTGTTGACTGGCATCAACAGCTTAATGTGATTTCAATTACAACACTGCAAATGATGCTGGGACAGTGGGCAGGACACATGATGGAAGATCCGGAGGCCGGCCACGTGTGTAGAAGACACGACAGGAGTTGGACAGAGTCATTGGCCATTGAACAGGCTGAGGCCTGTGAGCCACACAGATTGTCAGAGCCTAAACATGTGTGCAACGCAGGACTGAGCCACAGTTGACATGGGGAGGCCGATAATATGGCAGGCAATGTATGTAACCAAGGACTCATATTACAGTGATCATCCAGTCAAGGACACATAGGGGCATGTGTGCAATGCACATGGAGCATGAATGGGCACTCATGTCCCTGCGGGACATCTGACCCATGCACAGTACAAGTGGGATGCCCTGCATCGAGTACTAAGGCTGTACCACACGGCATATGTCTGGCAGTTTCTAAGCTGGAAGTTAGCATCTACACAGGACACATGAACATGAAACTACACATTGGCAAGAATGTAGCAGACCAGTGCAAAGGTGGAACTGGGGTGCAGAGTGGCGGAGGAGGGGCAAGGGGGCATGGCCACATGGAGTCCCGCATGCAGGCAGAGGAGACATGCATGACGGTGGCATTGCATTACTTACACATCAGAACCATGTACAGGTCACATGTAGCAGCAATCATGCACAACACATCCCACATGTGAAACACACACGTCCTCAACAACTACGCATCAACACTCACTGGACTGGGCATCAAAGTCCAGCATCTCTCCCACACCTTCGACCAATTCTGGTGGTATGAACTCCGCAACGAGAGCCTCATGCGGAGTGAGTTCTTCCTCCTCTGGTGCAGGCCCACCGCCAGTCACCAGAGTCAAGTTGTAATTTGAGGCACGCTTGGCCTTAGTGCTGCGCTTGATGTCATTCCAGCGCTTTTTGCACTCCTGCGCCGTGCGCACCTCATGGCCGAATGAACTGACATGTTCCGCCACATGCTTCCAGTGGGTGTCACGTTGGGCAGCCGTAGTCTGACTATTGGCACCCACTAGCATGTCACGGCTGTGTCCCCGCACGTAGTCCACGAGGAAGTCCAGTTCCTGCTTACAGAAAGGCTTCTTCCTCGACGTGCAGGAGGTCGTGGCTGTGTGTGGGGTCCCAGCCTGTGCTGCAGATGCAACCTTCCTCCTCTTGGACTGTGGCGCAGACCCTGGCTGGCTAATGCCGCCCTGACCAGTATGGCCAGTGGGTTGGGTGGATTGAGCCGAGGGAGTGGCAGGTGGAGGGATGACCAAAGGCCTGACTTGTGTCAGTGGCAGCTGGGTGCCCACTAATGGACCCTGCGCAGCAACATCAGCTGTGGCAGGGTCATTGACCGCAACGGTCCTGGTTGGCAGACTCACAACCGGGGTGCTGTTGGGTGCATCTGCCCCTGCACTTGCCAACACCCGGCTGTTCGGGGCAGCAGATGACATGACTGCCCCAGGGACACGTGTCTTGGTCTGAGCAGCCCGGCCTGCCCCAATGGTTTCCCCCCTGGCCTGTTGGAGATCTACCAAGGGCTCTTCAAGTGCCAACGCAGCCTGCGCTGGCAGACCCTGAGCCTGGGTGGCGGTGTCCACAACTGCACCTGCAGCTACCGCTACCCTTGGGCCCGTGGCAGTCGATGTAACGGACTGCCGGGTCATACGGGTGCCAGTGCCAGATGCAGGAGCTGCATCCCCCTGAACCACAGGGGGTGGTGGCATGGCTGCACCGACACATGGCACAACATTGTGCTCAAGTGGCGCACCCCTGCCTCTTCCCCCTCTGTGGCTGCCCTGGACACCCTGGAGTCCCCCTACTCCCTGGTCACCACGGCCACGTCCCCGACCACGCCCGCCACGAGGAGGACGCCCAGCTGAGGCGCCCCTCACCTTTGGTAGCCTCCCTACCATGGCACAGATGTTATAGTGCTGGCACAGATGGAGTGGTGCCAATGGGAGGTGTACAGCACAATTGACCTGGGCAATTGGGGTGAAGGGGGTGGGAAGCAAGATGTTAACAGCCCCCCTGCACCTGCAAGGCTGTATGTGACCCCGGTGATGTGTTGACGGGTCACGGAACGCTCAGGCACCCCAAAACTGCAGTAAAACCGTGCACGCAACCCTGCAGCCTACGTGCGTGGATTAAACCTCCCGCAGTACGCGGTGGCACCCAGTAACACGTATAACGCGTACGCGTGGGACACGCAGGCTACGATGACATCGAAAATGGGTGCGATACACAGGGGCACCCGCAGTGGGAAAAGGAGCGTTTGCGACTCACCGTCTGACTAGCGCGATGCAGAAAAACACGCGTAGCCAATACCCCCGCCAAAAGAAGAGATACGTCCTTGAGAGCTGTGAAGTAGATGGCGCGCGAAACAACTGGAAGCAGCAACACACGTCGGTCTCCACGAAAGGCACGTACAGCGAACTGCTGGGCCCGCTCACCTTTAACCCGTGCTGAGGGAAAACGCACGCGCGCGTCAAGTCACATGCGGACGTGCACTTTTTCACGTTTGATTACGCGCATTACACGCGGACGTGCAGTTTTTCACGCGCGCACGCTTATGCATGGGCCCTTTCCTCCTATTACACGCGGACGTGCATTTTTTCACGCGCGCTTACGCGCATTACACGCAGCGTGCAGATTTTTCACGTGCCTAATCACTCTGTATGAAGCTGGCCACGCGAAAACGCACGGAAGACCACGCTCCTGCCCAGAAGGACACTTCACTGGCCCCCAGTGCCCCAAGCAGCCTCCCACATGCCATCTGCTGCTGCCTGCCTGCCTGCTGCCACCGTGCCCTGCCATTTGGTGCCTGCACATCAGCCATCTGCAGGGGTCCAGTTGCTGTGTCCACCCCTGCTGGTACAGAAGAGTCCCGACTCAAATGACATCGCTCCACAGCCCAGCCCCAGGACCCAGTTGGTCACCCACTCCTGCCCCTGGGGTTGCCATGTGGAGCACATCCACATCTGACACCAGTTGCAACCCCCGGCCAGAGGGGCAGAGGGGCAGAGGGGCACCAGCTTCACTGCCACCGAAGTTGGTGTCCTGGTGGAGCAAGTCCTGGGGCAGTATGATGCCCTCTTCGGATCGTCCCGCGCCAAGAGGGAAGGACGGGAGAGGACGCGGAGGGGGTGGCAACCCGCACCATCCAGAAGGTCAAGAAGCGCTGGGAGGACTTGAGGTCAAGGACCCTCATGAAGGCCCGGCGCCTTGTGGAGGGGGGCCGGGGCCGCATGAGTTCCATCCAGTTGAGGGTCCTGGAACGCATACACCCAGCGCTCCACGCCCAGGTCCTTGAGAGGGAGACCCGTCTGGAGTTGAGCGGTAAGTGGCCAAGCATTGCTGTGTGAGACAGGGCATGTTGCAGTGTGCTGGTTGTCTGATACCTGCCTGTATGTGTGACATAGGCCATGTACGCATGTATGTGTGCAGGGACATCATGGTAATGCATGTGCGACCTGTAATGTGTGAACCGCATGGTTGTTGCATGTGTTTGAATGTGACATGGGGAGCCCTGTGCAGATTGCACACATGACAGCATGGAAGTCTCTGTTCCTGGACATGGGTGGGGGCCTGGTGGAGGCTGCCCCTGGTGGCTGGGGGGTGGGGGTGGTGGGAGACATGGGTGGGGGCCTGGTGGAGGCTGCCCCTGGTGGCTGGGGGGGTGGGGGTGCTGGGAGACATGGGTGGGGGCCTGGTGGAGGCTGCCCCTGGTGGCTGGGGGGGTGGGGGTGCTGGGAGACATGAGTCGGACATGGGTGGGGGCCTGGTGGAGGCTGCCCCTGGTGGCTGGGGGGTGGGGGTGCTGGGAGACATGGGTGGGGGCCTGGTGGAGGCTGCCCCTGGTGGCTGGGGGGTGGGGGTGCTGGGAGACATGGGTGGGGGCCTGGTGGAGGATGCCCCTGGTGGCTGGGGGGTGGTGGTGCTGGGAGACATGGGTGGGGGCCTGGTGGAGGCTGCCCCTGGTGGCTGGGGGGTGGGGGTGCTGGGAGACATGGGTGGGGGCCTGGTGGAGGCTGCCCCTGGTGGCTGGGGGGTGGGTGTGCTGGGAGACATGGGTGGGGGCCTGGTGGAGGGTGCCCCTGGTGGCTGGGGGGGTGGGGGTGGTGGGAGACATGAGTCAGACATGGGTGGGGGCCTGGTGGAGGCTGCCCCTGGTGGCTGGGGGGTGGTGGTGCTGTGAGATGTGTGGGGGCCTGGTGGAGGCTGGCCCTGGTGGCTGGGGGGTGGGGGTGCTGGGAGACATGAGTCGGACATGGGTGGGGGCCTGGTGGAGGCTGCCCCTGGTGGCTGGGGGGTGGGGGTGGTGGGAGACATGGGTGGGGGCCTGGTGGAGGCTGCCCCTGGTGGCTGGGGGGGTGGGGGTGCTGGGAGACATGGGTGGGGGCCTGGTGGAGGCTGCCCCTGGTGGCTGGGGGGGTGGGGGTGCTGGGAGACATGAGTCGGACATGGGTGGGGGCCTGGTGGAGGCTGCCCCTGGTGGCTGGGGGGTGGGGGTGCTGGGAGACATGGGTGGGGGCCTGGTGGAGGCTGCCCCTGGTGGCTGGGGGGTGGGGGTGCTGGGAGACATGGGTGGGGGCCTGGTGGAGGATGCCCCTGGTGGCTGGGGGGTGGTGGTGCTGGGAGACATGGGTGGGGGCCTGGTGGAGGCTGCCCCTGGTGGCTGGGGGGTGGGGGTGCTGGGAGACATGGGTGGGGGCCTGGTGGAGGCTGCCCCTGGTGGCTGGGGGGTGGGTGTGCTGGGAGACATGGGTGGGGGCCTGGTGGAGGGTGCCCCTGGTGGCTGGGGGGGTGGGGGTGGTGGGAGACATGAGTCAGACATGGGTGGGGGCCTGGTGGAGGCTGCCCCTGGTGGCTGGGGGGTGGTGGTGCTGTGAGATGTGTGGGGGCCTGGTGGAGGCTGGCCCTGGTGGCTGGGGGGTGGGGGTGCTGGGAGACATGAGTCGGACATGGGTGGGGGCCTGGTGGAGGCTGCCCCTGGTGGCTGGGGGGTGGGGGTGCTGGGAGACATGAGTCGGACATGGGTGGGGGCCTGGTGGAGGCTGCCCCTGGTGGCTGGTGACTGGGGGTGGTGGGAGACATGGGTGGGGGCCTGGTGGAGGCTGCCCCTGCACTGCTGGGGGGTGGGGGTGCAGGGGGACATGAGTGGGGGCCTGCTGGGGGGTGGGGGTGCAAGGGGACATGTGGCTTGGCTGGGGGGCATGCCCATGGTGGATGGGCTGCCTGCGGGACATGACCAGGGGTGCAGGGTAGTCCCCTGTGGTGTGGGCTGCCTGCAGAGGTCGTGGAGGGGGTAGAGGGGAGACCTGGGAGGACCCACACTGGCAATTCACCTCTTCAACTTCCCGCACACCTACGTAATACACTGCCCCACTCGCACAGGCCCAATCGCGTGTAGGATTTCTCGCGCACCCCTGAAATCCACGTACCCAGGCCAATCGCGTGTAGAATTTCTCGCGCACCCCTGTAATACACGTACCCAGGCCAATCGCGTGTAGAATTTCTCGCGCACCCCTGTAATACACGTACCCAGGCTAATCGCGTGTAGAATTTCTCGCGCACCCCTGTAATACACGTACCCAGGCCAATCGCGTGTAGAATTTCTCGCGCACCCCTGAAATCCACGTACCCAGGCCAATCGCGTGTAGATTTTCTCGCGCACCCCTGTAATACACGTACCCAGGCTAATCGCGTGTAGAATTTCTCGCGCACCCCTGAAATCCACGTACCCAGGCCAATCGCGTGTAGTTTTCTCGCGCACCCCTGTAATACACGTACCCAGGCTAATCGCGTGTAGATTTTCTCGCGCACCCCTGAAATCCACGTACCCAGGCCAATCGCGTGTAGAATTTCTCGCGCACCCCTGAAATCCACGTACCCAGGCCAATCGCGTGTAGATTTTCTCGCGCACCCCTGTAATACACGTACCCAGGCTAATCGCGTGTAGAATTTCTCGCGCACCCCTGAAATCCACGTACCCAGGCCAATCGCGTGTAGATTTTCTCGCGCACCCCTGAAATCCACGTACCCAGGCCAATCGCGTGTAGATTTTCTCGCGCACCCCTGTAATACACGTACCCAGGCTAATCGCGTGTAGAATTTCTCGCGCACCCCTGTAATACACGTACCCAGGCCAATCGCGTGTAGAATTTCTCGCGCACCCCTGAAATCCACGTACCCAGGCCAATCGCGTGTAGATTTTCTCGCGCACCCCTGTAATACACGTACCCAGGCTAATCGCGTGTAGAATTTCTCGCGCACCCCTGAAATCCACGTACCCAGGCCAATCGCGTGTAGTTTTCTCGCGCACCCCTGTAATACACGTACCCAGGCTAATCGCGTGTAGAATTTCTCGCGCACCCCTGTAATACACGTACCCAGGCCAATCGCGTGTAGATTTTCTCGCGCACCCCTGAAATCCACGTACCCAGGCCAATCGCGTGTAGATTTTCTCGCGCACCCCTGAAATCCACGTACCCAGGCCAATCGCGTGTAGATTTTCTCGCGCACCCCTGTAATACACGTACCCAGGCTAATCGCGTGTAGAATTTCTCGCGCACCCCTGAAATCCACGTACCCAGGCCAATCGCGTGTAGATTTTCTCGCGCACCCCTGTAATACACGTACCCAGGCCTATCGCGTGTGGGGACACCCGCACACCCCTGAAATACACGCTCCCCGCACTGCGTTTGCTGCTGCCCTTTGCGCTGGATTGGGGATTTTGATGGCTTTTTCCTGCGCAAGGGGCGTTCTTGGGGGCGTAACTGACGCTGCTGCAGGGTCGCTGCGCCACTCTGCGCCACGGCTGGTTGTGGATGTTGGAATCCATGAATACGCTGTGCGCCTGAATGTGTTTCGGCGCACGCGGCTGGCGCAGCCTACCGCACGCGCACACTGTGCGCCAGCCGCGTGCGCCACTTGTGCGCCGAATTCTATGAATTGGCCCCTTTGTGTTTTGTCTATAGTGATGCAATTATTTAATACATGTGTTTTATTAGCTACTTATTACATATTTCACAGTACACAATCTATTAAGAAAACAATTATTTCATTATTCAACATATTAACATTACGAATATTATACCTTCATCGTGTACACTGCACACCATGTTATGTTTCTGTATGAGTAGCTTAGTATACTAGATAGAACCCCATAATAGAATGCTATTTATATCAATGCATCGTTCAATGCACTAATTAGGGTATGATATTTATTGCAATGATCATTGACACTTGTTTCGCAACATTATAATAAGAATCCCTTGTACACATATTTGATGAAAAGTACATACACATGTGATGTCATCAATGACATTTGTGATGTCATCTTTGATGTCCTGGGTGTTAGTCCCAGAGTCCCACAACCCAGAGACGCCCTTGATACCGCAGGAGGAGCAACCGACCCACACAGAGTCAGTAACTTTACCTGTATTCAATTTATCTCAAATTCCGCTTACAGTGATGGAATTACAAGTCCTCTCCAAAGGACTTTCATTCATCCCTACTCATCCCACTGATTGGTTCAGTGTTCATTCTGAGATTAGAAGATTCTTTAGATCAGTTAGACTTAAGATCTTCTTCTCAGATAAACATGATGCACTTGATGAAAGTGAAACGGGTTTGCACCCTCCATCAACATTCACTCCGGAAGATAATACTATGCCGGCTGAACTCCTTACATTCGAGAAATGCATTCTAAGAGACCTTAAAAATCTACAAAAACCACATAGGTCTACACGTTACAATCTGTCACAATCAGAGAGACAAGCTTTAAAATCTCTCAGTAACAATCCTCATATTGTTATCAAGCCTGCGGACAAGGGCAGTGGCATAGTAATACTGAATCAGTCTCAATATCACACTATGGGCCTAGACCTCCTTAATGTACCAGGCAGTTACCGTCTTCTTCGTAAAGATCCAATAAAAGACATCCAGAAGACTATCTCAGAAATTACAGACTACGCCTTACAACACTCTTGGATTACCCCAAAAGAAGCGCAATTTCTTAACAAACCTGATTGTTCCACTCCCAAATTTTATGCAAATCCTAAAATTCACAAAGATTTGGTAAAACCACCTGGAAGACCTATATTGGCAGGTTGTGGCACCATTTTGGAACCAGTCTGTCAATTTATTGATAAGTATTTACAGCCCATTAGCCAACAAACAGAGACATACCTTAGAGACAGTACTAGGGTGTAAGGCCTTCGATCTGTCTGCCAGCCTACTGGTCACACTTGACATTACGGCGCTCTACACTAATATCCCACATGACGAGGCCATGGACTGTATAAGAAACAATCTGACTCATTCCACACTGAGATTTAAAGCCCCCATTGAATGGATCATGGAACTACTCTCCCTGGCACTCACTAAGAACTATTTTAAGTACCAAAACCAGTTCTATGAGCAAACCCAAGGAACGGCAATGGGTGCAGCCTTTGCCCCTAGTCTTGCTATTATCTTTATGGCTGATTTTGAGTCTAAATTAATTTTTTCTGATCTCAATCCATACCGCCAACACATTGAGAGTTGGAGGCGCTATATCGATGACATTATTTTCATCTGGCATAGTTCCTCTCAAGAACTTGACTCCTTTCTACTTTGGTTGAATTCCTACCACTGTACGATCAAATTCACTCATGTCATGAGTAATAGCCAAATTCCTTTTCTTGACTTACTTATCCAACATAGGGCTAATCAATTAGTCTGCTCTCTTTTCACTAAGCCCACAGACCGTAATACTTTATTGCACTATGACAGTTACCACCCACGTACTTTAAAAGAAAACTTACCTTACTCCCAATGTTTGCGCATAAGATGAAACTGCACACCTATGGCAGACTATGACCAACATGCTACCAATCTGACCACTAAATTCCGACAGCGAGGTTATCCCAAGAAATTGGTTACTAACTCATATAAACGAGCTAGATTTACCCCCCGGGATACTCTATTACTACCTAAAGATACTGAGCCACATGACAAATTAGTATGTGCTCTCACGTACAGTCCCCATACTTTTCTCATCAAAAAAGCCATCAAGGAGCATTGGTCGGTGGCTCAATTATCTTTACCAGCAGAACCACTGCCGATCTTCGCAATGAAGAGACAAAAGAACCTAATAGGACCAATTGGTCCATGCATCTTCCTCACAAAAAGTTTCGAGATCGTCTACTACAAGTTGGGATCTCCGCCCATTGACGGGACATTTTCCCTGGGGGTCATGTTCCATCTGCAAATTTGCAGTTAGGACCAAAACATTTTCTGTGCATGGCAAACCATGGGAGCTACGACATTACTCTAAACTGTAAGACCGCATGGGCTATTTAGTGTATTGAGTGCCCCTGTGGGCTCAAGTATATAGGAAAAACTACACGACCAGTCCATACTAGAATCACGGAACATCGTTCCAGGATTCGCTGCAAGTCAATCAACTCACCGCTAGTGAGCCACTTTATGGAACATGGCCATACTATGGAGGACTTACGATGGTGGGTGATTGACATTGTTAAAAATTCCCCCAATCCCTCTCAGGCTTTATCTAATAAGGAGGCTCGATGGATTTTTCAATTGGACACGATCGCCAACGGTTTAAATGAGGCATCTCCATTTTGGCGCTAAAGTGCTTCGTTTTATTAATTTTTATTATGTCCCTACGTTTCCAGTTTTATTATTCAAACATTCCCTGTTCAATTTCTGTCTACCTCTTGCATTATTTCTCATCCATGACTTGAGTTTGTATAAACATAGTAACATATGCCTGAGCATACATTTTTCCTGGCAGAGCACTGTTAGTCTTAGTCTGCTCTCTATGCACATAAATCTCTGAATGTGGTCCACGCCCCCCGGAATAACGTTACGTTTCTACACCGGCGCCGCACTTCCACTTTGTCAGCAACTTGCTGAAAATTGTAGGAGGCCCCAGAAGTAAGCTCCGTGCAGCATAGGCTATCCTGCACGTTTTCGGAGGAGGCGCCAAGAAGTAAGTTTCGTGCTGCACATGTTGCTATGCACGTCATGCTTCATTCTTTCATTTGATTACTTTAGGCATTCCGCTTCTGTGGTTACAGTCACGGTGCGCTTCTTCACATTTCCTGACTCACGGCTTGACGGAAGCTGATATATGCTCCGACTTTTCGCTCCCCCTGCGCTGAACTTGTGCAACGCGCTTTCTATAATAAGCACGGTGGGTCCATGTATTTTTTGCCCGATTTTCGTTCGGTCCATAACTTGTGCCAGTTCTGTACATATATGCTTGCAATATTTGTGTTTTTGCAGTTCTGGTTCATATTGAGATGCGATTATATTCATGCTGTCACGTCACCGCAATGTACTGACTGCGAGACACATCTTTTCCTTTGGTGAGCATTCGAAGCGCCATCTGAGGTATGACTCCGTACGATTATAATATGTGCCTACTTTCCTTCTGGTTCCTCCTTTTGTATCTTCACTCGTTTCTAAAATGGCACATATACTTTATTCCTTCACGAGGGTTCTTCTAGCTCCCTGTACCACTAGGGCTATTTCATATTTTTATGTCTATTTATGGGGTTATTGCCTGCCAGGTGTTGGGTTATTGATGCCTGATGCTTTTCACCATACATTGGAATCTTACTTGGTCTATCTACCATGTCTAGCAAAATTTCTGAGTTTAATAGGTCCCCTGTAATTATTATTTTAGGTGGACATCTTATTACATTGCTTTCATAAGGGCTGAATTTGAAGATCCTAATACCTGAGGAAGGTGGTTTTCATCAGCTACTACACCACCGAAACACCACCTAGTCCCACGTGACAATTGCAGGCGCCGTGTGCTCCTGCCTTTAGTCACTGTGGCCATACACGCTTTACAGCGGTAGGCTTAGTACACCCCTTTCAGCCTGTGACATAATTCACGTCAGCTTGTGTAATTATCACTTATTCAACTGTTCAACTAAAAAGCAATTGTATATTTCGTTAATGTTGCTGTTCTTTTTAGCTAAAATTAGGCTCAATACACAACATTTTGTGTGATATTGTTTATGTTGCTGTTTTCTTTAGCCGAAATTAGGCCCTATACACAGCATCTATTGTTTGTTGTATGATTTGTGTTACTGATGCTGTCCGTTTTAACAAGGAGACTCGCCAAAAATGTTTGGATTCATTTTATCCCTTAGACAGTAAGGGTCAGCTAGGGATAGTTTTACTCTCATTAGCTATCTCTGCATTTTTTTGTTTACATTAAATAATTCTCATACTTTTGCTATACTTAGTTACACTGTATTAATAATTATCGTTATTGGTCATCATTGATCCCTTTCTTTGTTAGTGTCCATATGTTGTTTGCATATGTACAATCCGATGTGTGGTTGTACTCCTACTCCTGTTAATTTTATTCATGTATGACTTTGTTTCCATTAACCTAATCAACCAAATATTTTTGTTTTTTCTGTAAATTGTATCCTTCATGTTTGTTTGTTGCTCTATTTTCTATTTATTAAATTGGTTTATGCTTGTTCAAAATAATAAAACAACAGAAATGTTATTTTCAAATTAGTGTACCTATTCCCTTCTCATAGGGTTACTTTGATTGGTGAGATACCAGAAAATCAAACACTGACAATTTGACGTATTGTGCTGTTTAGGCTATCAGTTGAATAAATACTGATAGCTAATGTAAATGATACCTTTACTTGAGTTTGTTCAGGAACACCTTTGTGTTTCAAGATAGTTTTTTCCATTAAGTTCCTGAACCTTTAGGAGTCCCTCTTTTGTATACACTGGGTGTTAGTCTTAGCAGTGCACGGTGGTGGCGCGAGTTATGGTTGCTTAGCTTACCATAACTGGCGAATTTCAAGGGTTTTTCGGTTTTACTTGGAACCATAACGTCCCTTTGACAACGTTTTTTCACTGAATTTCATAGGTTTTTAGTAGCGCAACTTAACCATAACGTCCCTTTAACAAAGTTTTTTTCACAGAAGATATATATATATATATATATATTATGTTAAAGGGACGTTTTGTTTAAGTTACACCATCAATGAAAATTGTGGTGTCATCTTTCATGCCCTGGGTGTTAGTCTTAGCAGTGCATGGTGGTGGTTTAAGTTATGGTTGCTTAGCTTACCATAACTGCCAGATTTCTGAATTTCATAGGTTTATATTAGTGCAACTTAACCATAACCTCCCTTTAACACATTTTTTTCCCTGAATTTAATAGGATTCTATTAGTGCATCTTAAACATAACCTCCCTTTAACAATGTGTTTTCTGTGAATTTATAGGTTCTTATGAGTGAAAATGTTACATCACTGTATATATATTCTTTATAATTCGTTCTTTAACATATATGAAACAACTGTAAACCTCCTTCGACAAACATATTTTTTGAAATCTTATACTGATGTGTGTCATTATCAGCAGGGCATGCTGTGGGTGCAAGTCATGGTTGAATTGCCTAGGGCATGAGGCTCAACCATGACCTGAGCCCATTCAAACCACCCTATTATCCACTGCACCTACGCTGCATCCTAGTTCAGTGTCCATTATACCCTCATAATGTTGATCAACTGGACCAAAACTAAAGGGCTGCTACTGTAATTACTGGAGGCTGCCTCCCACTCACATCTATAGTGCAGAACTGCATATTCCATGTAATGGTGGTAAGGTTCTAGCTGAACCTTCTCTCTGGCAAGCTATGGAGAAGTGCGTTAATGTGCAGAGCCCAAAGCTGCTCCAGACTGCTGTCCATCTGTCTTATGAGCTGCAGGCAAATGTGGGTGACAAATGAAACCTCGTTTTATACGAACAGACATAATAAATTGGACTGTTGGTGGTGGCACAGTCAACCCTACTGGCATCTTAGAAAAAGAGCCCTTGGTACACTGAAGTGCAAGAAAACAGTGCCATACCTACTATGTAGTGCCATAGATGCAGACAGTGTAAGGGAGGAAGGGTCTCCCAGGCCCGCCTTCATTCCTAACAATGCACATGATATGCTCATTCCGCGGTTAACAGTGTACCTCTGGACAAGGTGTGAGGTTACCATTGAATGACCCATAACTGTGCACAGCCTATGGGCCGCGAGACTCCATTTTGTGTTAACTTCTAACTCCATTTTCTAGTAGACCGCATGGAAATGCTGAAGGCCGGCCTGCACCTCTCCCCTTGATTCTCCACGCATAGCCAGTATGCCAACCTCCACCTCCTCCCCTCTGCTGTCTCTGCGGATGTCCTGTTCTCACGGAAGCTTGGGCACGAAAAGTAACAAACTAAACACTGTATCTCTCATCTTCCTTTTTAAATCACTGCCCTGTGAGTGACCGGGCCAGAGCATGGACCTGGAAAAAAACATCAGTCTCCATAAACCTGCCTCTGCACCAACAGACCCCTTCTAAAGAAATATAGACCACAAGCCCCGTAACCTCACACCCCTTTGATGTAACAGTTGCAAGCCTCCGTCACTAATTCCATGTGGCTATATATTCTTCTTGTACTAACAAAATGCAAAAGACCTGCATCAAGATTCAAAGAGATGTTCGATTAATATGCATTTTGAAAATACTGTGTTAGATAAGGCACCTGGGCCAATTTACCCTCATTCTTGATGGCTCAGGTCAACTGCTTAAATGATATACGAAATATTCAGTGAACTTTATATACAGTACTAAATGAATTAAAGCAAACTGGACTTCGCCTGACCCTGCACCCCTCCCAGATGAGCCCAGCTGACTGCGTGCTCCACAAAGTTCAACAACTCCAGAGCCGACCAAACAGGGAGCACCAATCGTAAAGAAAGGATACTGTCCAGTCCCCTTTGTCCAATAACCACGACTTACTGTATCCCCTATGGTACACATCATAGATGACGCGTTTTTGTAATATAACGTGTATTTTCTGTTGTTTGGGCAGAGCGCTCTCAGAGTAGCAGAGTCCTCTGCATGCCCCATTTTTACTTTATATAAAATCTTATCTTTTACCTCACTTGCACTTGGTCCTGGTCTCATTCCCTACTGGGGTGTGTCCATTAGTGTCTCCGCTTTGGTTATTTCACTGTAATTGTGGGGAATGCCAGCTTTCATTTGGTGACCCCGACGCAATTGTGTTCTTTCGTTCCTTTTGGTACAAGACATCCCCGGGCCACAGCGGCGAGATCCAGGGTGCACTCCTGTCAAGGCTACCCACCTACGGCAACGGGTACCCTTAAAAATGCACACATTAGGACAGAAGGTTCCAGGGGTCCCGGCTTTGCAAATACCCAGCCGTACCGCTCGCCGGAGCTTGGTGTAGCCTTGAGTGTGGGGCGGCACCTTGACAGACTGGGTTCGGAGGCTCTCGGATCAAGACGGACACGTGAGTATCAAGTGCGAGAGACCCTAAAAGGATGGAGGGAGAACGGGGAGGGAGTCAGATGGAGGTGTGTTGAGAAAATATGGTGGGGATAGAAACAAGGGACTTTTTCTTTAACAGCAAGGGACTTTTCTTTAATGCCTTTTTCTGTCACATATGGCCATTAGAGGTTTATAAAGAGGATAAGAGGTGAACAGAGATACGAGAACCTAGCTCTGTGAGGGGGTAGAAGGCGGCGCCACGTAGTACTATCTCGACTAGTACAGGGACTAAATGGTGACAAAGTGAGCAAAGTAGGAGTCTTGTGTAAGGAAAAGACTCGGAATAGTTTTTAGAAACACTTATTTTTCCCTTCTTCCTTTCTTGACTCATAGAGGGTGGTCCACGGGGGGGGCAGGACAGTGGCGAGATTCAGGGTTCCATAAGGGTAGGGGGAAAATAGGGGACAGCAGGCCGGCAGCGTCTATGTTTTAAATGTTTGTGTATAACGTTTTGTTCAATGTTGAATGATCTATGTTGTGGCTGTCTCATTGAATGTTATATGTCACATGGCCAATGTCCTGTTTAATTTTGGTTTGACCAAAAAATAAATTTTAAAAGGACTATTGTTCATGGGAAAATGGTTGAAATTGGTATTAGATTGTCCATACTTGTACGCACACACCCTCACCACAATTAAGACTCAATGGGGGCAGAAACACCACTTATGAAGGGGGGAGGTATGCCCCAGGTCTGGCCTGAAGGTGGATCAATTGATAAATTGGTACTAGACATGGTAGCAACATACTTGACCATAAAGTATAAAGGGAAAGAGCTCCATAACAGAAGAGAAGTGTTAGATTTGTGGAGGCTATTTGAAGAAATACCCCTAAGCAAGAATAAGGGCAAGGCACGTCTCCCAAGGCAGCAAATAACAGTGAAGGGGGGGGGGGTAAGAAAAAAATTGTAGAGCCTGCAAGAATATATCCAATGCTAACAAAATCTGCAGAGGGATATAGTGACCCCGTGTATGTATCAAAGCCCAGCACACCCACTGTGACACCAGCAACATCCCAGCCCCACCCCATATGATCCAAAAGGGTCATTCAGACAGATGTGTACCCCTCCGCTAAATAAAGAACAGCTAACACAAGACAGCACTAACACGGATCAGAGGGCTATGTGAACAAAGCACGCCCTTACAGAGGAGCGAGCAAACACCGTCGCCCCAGACGCCTGGCACCCAAACATACATAGTGGGGGATGACTGGAAAAAGGGGGAGATTCTATTTCGAGTAAATGATGCCCCCGCCAGAATAATACAAGTAGACCAGGGAGAGGAACTGATGAGTATAGGGCAGGAGGGTTTGGCATCTGAGAGGGAGGAAAAATACTGGAGTGATCTAGATGAAGATGAGGAGGGGAATGGAGCAGGTGAAGAGACAGGTGGGGTGACAGGCGGAGTGTCACTGTTCATAGGATCATCGCCCGGTTAGAAATGGGAAGAAGAAGGATGGCACCAAGGGAGACTGAGGAATAGGACGAGAAAGGAGGCAGTAACAGGGAAAAAAGGAGTAAAGGTGAGTATGGGGAGAGGGAAAAGCAAGTTACATATGCAATTGATACACAAGGGGGTGGGGAGGCCGCATTATGTTCCATTGGCACAAAGGGACAAAGCAAATCTGTTGAAAACATTACCTCCACTTTCAGGGGGAGCAAGTAAGTGGATATACACATTTGAGAAAAACACCACCGGGGTCCCCCTACCAACTCGTGATGTTAAAAGTCTGTTAGTTTCAGCAGTAGGCGACCAGGCCAATAGGGTGTCAGCGAAGGTGGGGTTCCCCGGGGTAACATTCGATTGTGACCGCCATGATGGTGCAGCATTCAACACTGTGAGGGCATGGGTATGGTACACATTGAGGGGCACATACCCAGACACTCCCGACTTGCAGTCAGTTATGCAGTGCACCAGGGGGGAAGACGAGGATGCTTCAGCTTACATTCTTCGGGTGCAGGACGCGTGGAGAGCAGAGACAGGCACGGCTTGGGTTCAATCAACCTCCCTGTTTAACTTCATAATTAAGAGGGGCGTCCCAAAGGAAGTACAGAAGGCACTCGATAAAATTGCTGGGATAGATGCCAAAGGCTGGCCAGAAATACAGAGCATCATAGTGCACCACTGTAGGAGGATCAAAGAGAGGGAAAAGGTTGGCAGACGAAGCAAAATTAGTACAAACAAAATTGGTTAAGGGTGCAGCAGTAGCTGCTGCCCTCCCCGCAGAACGGCTGGGAGATGAAGAGGAGGGGCCAATAGCAATACAGGCAAGAATGGCAGCAAATTGGGCAGCAAACGGACAGGAGCAATGGGCCAGCGAGGAGCAGTATGAAGGGCCACAATGGTGCGGAAGAGGAGGAATAGGTGGGTACAGAGGGTCAAACGTGGGGTATGGAGGTCAAGGGGCCACAGGAGGAGGGCAAGAAGTGTGTTGGAACTGTGGTAGATGGGGCCATTTTTCAAAAGAGTGTTGTAGCCTTCCCATGACATCTTACCAAAATGAACAGCAGTATGGCCACCCCACCCAGCTAGCCCCTATGGCCTGCCTATGTGTGGATATAGATGCGAAGAACAAGCCAATCCCTGTTATGCATATGAATACAGAGCACCCCCGCAGAGCACACAGCACTACCCACCACCACAGAGTCACATGACACCTAGATGCGGCAACCCATTCGCCACCACAACAAATGGCACACTGGAACCATTCAGAGGGACAGCAGTGGTGGGAGACAATGTTTTCAACAATCATGAAACAATGAGACATCCAGCATAGGACAGCCCACAGAGAGCACTTGCGTGTCCAGTACTATCAACAACCCTTTGCGCAGACGAGGAACCACTGGTGGGGGCAGAGATAGTTAACAAACCGTTCATCTTTATGGTGAACTCGGGAGCGGAAAAATCGTGTCTAAAGGAAGGCCGGTTTCCACTTTCTAATCAAACATTGGAGACACTGGGTTTCTCTGGGGTGGTGGTCAATGTTCCATATACTCAAGATTTGGATATCACAGTGGGGGGAAAACAGTGCGGGCACCCCTGTTGTATTATGAAGATTTGCCCATACATTTGTTGGGGAGGGACCTCCTCAGCAAGCTTAATATGACCATCTCCTTTACAGAAAGACGGATAGTGTGTTCGACACCAGGGATATGTGCCTTGAGGGCCATGTTGCTTATACACACACAGGCCAATGAACTAACAGTCCGTGGGATACCTATTGATCCAGACATGTTTGTGCAAGGTGTACAGGTTTTGGCGAGAGTAGTACCAGAGATAACGTGCCAAGAGAGGCGGGTACCATCGGAATTTGTATTTCGACCTGTGGCAACCCCAGATATAGTGCCCGGAACGATAATGTCCATAGATCTTCATGGTGTGCAAGTATCTGCAGAAATGGACATGCATGGGTGTGAATGGCAGACAGTGCTATGCATAGATTGCAAAATAGCACTCCATGACATATGAGATGAGGAGTTGTTCACTGGCAATGACACTAAAGGAGAAATAATAATTGAGATTCCCATCCCATGTGAGATAATGATCCAGCACAGACAAGTGACAACTCCCCTCATGGCCATTGTCAGTGCACTGCCAGCATTTTTCAACGAAGACATGCAACAAGTACGGTCCATACTTTGGACAACAGGGACCCATGACGTGCGACTCCTACAGGAAGTAATCCCCGTTAAGATCAAGCTCAAACCAGGTGCAATACTGCCCCGTGTAAAACAGTACCCACTATCCAGAGAGGCAGAGGAGGGGATAAAAGAAACAATACATGCCATATTAGAGCAAGGGATCATTGTGCCATCAAATTCACCCTGTAATACTTGCATTTATCCGATCAAAAAAGCAAAGGGCGGGGCTTGGAGGATGATACAGGACTTAAGGCTTCTTAATGATTTCATACAAAAGGAATTTTCACTTGTCCCAAATCCTGCATCCATTTTGTGTAGCATCCCAAAGTCAGCAACATGCTTCAAAGTGGTAGATTTGAAAAATTCATTTTTCTCAGTACCACTGGACGCAGAATCACAATAACTGACAGCATTCACCTTGGGGGGAAAGAGATACGAGCATTGCCGGTTGCCCCAGGGGTACTGTTAAAGCCCAAGCATTTTTAACAGGATATTACATGAGGGCCTTGGAAACATTGACACAAAGAGCATCATTATTCAGTATGTAGATGATTTGCTAATCTGCAGAGAAAGTGAGGAAGAGTGCAGACATGACTCAATAATATTGCTTACCTTGCTAGCCCACAAAGGGTACAAAGTTGACAAACAAAAATTGCAGTACTGTCTAACTGAAGTGTTATATTTGGGACAACTCATATCAAAAGACGGCAAGAGAATAATACCAGATAGAGCAGCGGCAGTGCGCGGAGTGAGCAAACCCAGCACAGTAAAGCAAATTCAAAAATTCCTGGGCATGTGTAATTATTGCAGAGCATATTGGACTATGCAGCATACACAAAACCACTATTGCATGCACTAAAAGAAGCACAGAGAGGAAACACCACATTGACATGGACACCAGAAATGAACACACACTCAAAGATCGGATTTCAACAACACCAGTTTTAGCGACCCCTGATTATGACGGTGATTTCTACCTGTTCTCACACTGTGATGGAATGCTGATGACGGCAGTACTAACACAAAAAATGTCACTGGGGCAAAAGCCTTTAGCATACTACCGTGGAACACTTGACGAGGTAATGCAAGGACATTTTGCATGCGAACAAGCTCTCACAACCGCCGCGTTCACGATTGAGAAGAGCGCCACAATTGTAATGAGATGCTCAGTGACTTTGTTGGTTGAACATTCATTGTTTGCCATCCTCGAAAGATCAAAGTCCACGCTAAAAACACAAAGAGCCACAGCGTATGAGATTATTTTGTCCAATCCAAACATACGCATAGTGCTGTGCAAAACAGTAAATGCAACGTGCACTATAGAAGGCATGCAAAACCATGACTGTGCCACATACCAGGGAGAGGGTGATGACATGCCCAAAGTAAACGAGAATGCCCTGGGAGCGGGGGAGGTGTACTTTGTAGATGGGTCAGCATCAATAAATTCAGAGATAGAAGAAAAACACGTAGGGGCAGCAGTAGTACGATTGGAAGACGGGGAGTATGAGACAATAGTACAAAAAAGGTTACCACCGCACTTTTCACCACAAGCAGCAGAACTGGTAGTGTTAATTGAGGCATTGCACACAGTAAAAGAGTGTGCAGTAACTATTTACACAGATTCAGCCTACATGACCACAACAGTACATGGGGGGTTGTCATGGTGGGGGAGGAGAAGGTTCAGGAGAGCAGATGGGTCCCCGGTACAACACTCAGAGCTTCTAAAAGAGCGGCAGAGATACAGGAGAATTGGTTTGTGACAGGGTCACGTGGCAAAGCTAGCAATAGAATGCACAACCTGCCAGATATACAACTCAGGAATTACTTTGAGAACATTGCGAGGAACATTGCTCCACCCCATCGGACCATTCTGTGAACTGCATATTGATTATGCAGACATGGAAGAAAGGTGTAATGGAGCAAGTTATCTGATTTTGGTGATCTGCCCCTTCTCGCGGTGGGTGAAACCAGGACCCTGCGCCCACCCGGATGTAAAATGCACTGCAAAATTGTTAGTGAGAGAGGTGTTTCCCTGATGGGGGATATGTGACATCATACGCTCTGACAACGGGGCACATTTCGTCAATGACTTGTTCAAAGCAGTAACTGCTCTGCTGGGGAAAAACATAAACTATGTTCGATTCATCATCCGCAAGCTAACCGGATTGTGGAAAAAATCAACAGCCTCCTTAAGAGCAGATTGTCTAAGTTATGTCACACCCTAAAGAAAAACTGGGTGTAATGGTTGCTGTTAGCTCTGTTTGAATTGAGAAATCAGCCTAGCAAAGACCACCACTTGTCACCCCATGAAATAGTGACAGGAAGGCTCATGCATACTCCTGTATCCCCTCTAAGGAGAATATCAGATAAATACAGCACAGCAACGGTACTAGGGGAAGAGTTTCAAGATCACCTGAGGGAACTGACTAGAGCAGCTAGGATAATAGCAAGGCAAATTGCTCCCCCTTTCACACAGGAACATGAAAGTGATATAGTGACAGACAGTCCAAATGTCCAACTAATGCCTGGGGAGACGGTTTATGTGCACAGCTTTGTATGGAGATGGAATGCTCCAAGATTTCATGGTCCCTATGAGGTGATATACTGTACACCCACTGCGGTGAAAGTAAAAGGGCTGAAACACTGGATTCATCTCTCGGACATGCACATGAAACTGTTATAGTGGAGGGGAAGAAAATGTTGAGGAATGAACAATGCAATTGTAGCATTAATAATCATACAGAAACTGAAAATGAATGAAAGAAAAAGGTGTACATAAAATTAAGAAACCAATGTATATAAAATTGAATGATACTCTCAAAATACATACGTTTACAGTTTTGGGAAGTGACTTTCTCTCTCCCTCTCTCCCTCTCACCCTCTCTCCCTCTCTCCCTCTCCCTTTTCTCCCCCTCCCTTTATTTTTTTCTTCTACTCTTCCCAGTATCTCTCTCTCTCCCTCCCTCTCCCTTTCTCTTTTCTGCCCCCCATTATTTTTTTCTTCTACTCTTCCCAGTATCTCGCGCTCCCTCCTTTTTATTTTTTTTCCTTCTTTCTGTTCTTGCTTCCTTAATGAAAATGATTACGTAGAAAATACTCAAACTGACAAGGGGGGTCCTGGGAGTCTCTCTGACAGAAATTAGTCCTGGTTACGAGAGACTTACCCAGAGTCTTTAGCTCACTATCTTTCACAGAGAAGAAATATCCCAAACATATCAGTCTTTGTCCTGCCCTGGGGCAGTCCAGCACCGAAATGCTAGGCAATTCTCCTCTGAACAAGAGTACCAACAGCATCCCCAGACACATGTTTCGGTCTGGTTGGACCTCATCAGTAGGGAGGAGCTGTGCCTCTCTAAGAATAGTGAGCAAGGGGTCCACGTCTGGATTCCCCTAGTAACTTAGGGTGAGACCCAAAGTTACTTAAATATGCTAATTGACAAGGGGGGCCCTGGGAGTCTCTCTGCCAGACATTAGTCCTGGTTACTTACACGAAAAATGCAACATGAAGTAAAATATGCTGTGTATACTTAACCCAATTATGTCTCACACTGTAGGTACAGAGATGGCAGAAACGAGGGCCCTCAATGCCTACGACTCTACAATAGATAGTTTCATTACAAGTGTTGCAGAATAAAAAGACCTGTTACCACAAGACACAAGGAGTTGTCTGCATCAAGGAACCTTTTTTCATTACCCAAGGGACAATGTTTTCAACAACAAATGGCAGGAAGAACAAGTAACGTGTAAGGCAGAGGCTCTACGAGGACTGTCTAACGAGAAGCTGCAATGGATTAAAAGCACGCTGGTCGCAGCACATCGCCAAACTAACATGGGATTCAGCTCTCGAGAAACCATTCAAGGTGCAACGTGAAATATCATACGAAACTGTGTTTCCACGGAGAAGGGAAAGTGCCCTTGGGTAAGAACAAGAACTGTAGCTAAATTCTCATCATTCCAGACTTGAAAAAAGGAACAGCAGCTTTAATGGACACATGCCTGGTATGCGTCAAACAGGCATATTTGCACATTCCACAGTCATGGAGGGGCACCTGCACTCTGGCCACGATGCACTCAGCCCTGATGGTGGTACCAGAGAGCCACATCCAAGGGGACAGGGTGCTAGCAAAAATGTCCCAGGCACCCCTGTCCACAACCAAAGAACCCCCTGCATATGACGTTTTATCAGAAGAACAGCAGCAAAGCACAGTATCCTGAAAACGGAGGTTATCAAACTATATCTACACAGAATCCTCTGAACTCTTGGCGCAAATCCCTGACAAATGTAAGTTATTTACTTTAGCAGAAACATTCTTCGTGTCCTCGTCCCAAGCATCCAAACGCGAAATGGATACAAATAACCTGGTGGGAACACATCCAGCTAGCCAATGACACAGAAGAAGGGTTGAATGTGATGAACGTGGAGCTGAGAGCCCTGCAGCTGATGACCATGCAAAACCGGTACATCCTGGAGCTTCTAACCGCAATGGACAGCGGTGTTTGCTGAAAAATCGGGAGCGCATGTTGCACTTTCGTACCCTCTGCTAACTTGGACAATGGAACATTAACACATGTGATAGCAGCAGTACAGAACCTTGGAGAAAGAATGAAGGAAGAAGGAGGAGTGAAGTGCAGTGCCTGGTTAGACAACCTGTTCGAGTGGGTCCCGTCATGGCTTGGGATGTCCATGAAGCTGCTGATACCCATCATTGGCTTTTTCTTACTCGTTTTTCGTGTGTGCAGGTGCTGTGCACAATCTATTCCTAACAGTGCAATGATGATGGTGACAATAGGCAACGCAGCAGGAGTAGCACAGATAGCACATGAAGCCCAGGTCCAAACAGGAGAGGATTCAGAGCCAAAATAAAAAATTACTACTATATAAAGAACTGGGTACATTTTAGATCCACTATGGTACACCACAATCAAGGAACCCTGGGAATTAGAATGGTATGATGAAGTATGGGTGGAGCTGGAGGGGGATTGGGGCTGCAGCTACATGACTTGTACCCCATATGAATATGCACGGGCAGGGCAGAGCCTTAGGGCGGTATGTTGGGCCTGGATGCCTAGAAAGGGAACCCCGGCTTGGGATGAAGCAGTACCAGAGGAAGCCGAACGGAGATGTTTGGGAAAGTTACAATATTTGTTACTTAAGTAACGAAAGGGGGGAATGTAAAGCAGGAAGGGTCTCCCAGGCCCCCCTTCATTCCTAACAATGCACATGATATGCTCATTCCGCGGTTAACAGCGCACCTCTGGCCAACGTGTGAGGTTACATTAAATGACCCATAACTGTGCACAGCCAATGGGCAGTTAGACTCCATTGTGTGTTAACTTCTAACTCAATTTTCTAGTAGGCCGCATGCAAATGCTGTAGGCCGGCCTGCACCTCTCCCCTTCATTCTCCATGCATAGCCAGTATGCCAACCCCCCACTTCCTCCCCTCTGCCGTCTCCGCAGCTGTCCAGTTCTCACGGAAGCTTGGGTGTGAAAAGTAACAAACTAAACACTGTATCTCTCATCTTCCTTTTTACATCACTGCCCTGTGAGTGACCAGGCCAGAGCCTGGCCCTGGAAAAAACCATCCGTCTCCACAAACCTGCCTCTGCACCAAAAGACCCCTTCTAAGGAAATATAGACCCCAAGCCCCCCAAACCCCTTTGATGTAACAGTTGCAAGCCTCTCGCCCCTGTGCCACCCTACTTCACCCCCGTCACTAATGTCATGTGGCTATATATTCTTCGTGTACTAACAAAATTCAAAAGACACGCATCAAGATTCAAAGAGATGTTTGATTAAGTGCATTTTGAAATACTGTGTTAGATAAGGCAGCTGGGCCAATGTACCCTTGTTCTTGATGGCTCAGGTCAACTGCTTAAATGATATAATGTGTGTGACCAAAAGGGCAAATGTTGGATAGTATGAATTAAAGCAACCTGGACTTCGCCTGACCCTGCACCCCACCCACATGAGCCCAGCTGACCCGCATGCTCCACGAAGTTACAACTCCAGCGCCGACCAATCAGGGAGCATCAACCATAAAGAAAGGATACTGTCCAGTCCCCTTCATCCAATACCCACGACTTACTGTATCCCCTATAGTACACGTCATAGATTTGTAATATAAAGTGTATTTTCTGTTGTTTGGACAGAGCGCTCTCGGAGTAGCAGAGTCCTCTGCATGCCCCACTTTTACTTTATATAAAGTCTTATCTTTTACCTCACTTACACTTTCCCTACTGGGGTGTGTCCATTAGTGTCTCCTCTTTGGTTATTTTACTGTAATTGTGGGGAATGCCAGCTTTCAACAGACATTATAACAGTTGCACTATGTATTAGTGTTTTCAATACATTGATTTCTAAAAATATTGTGTTAACTATTGAAGTGCAACATATAGAAGGCATTGTGTCAGGCATTGTGTCAGGCAGTGTGTCAGAAATCAATACAGCAAAATCCAGAACATTATTATCCAACCAAATTATTTCTGATCAGTCAGAACATTTGGTGCATCTGAATAGGAAGAAATAGTTGATCTTTCTGATCTTATCGGGGAGTGCATTCCAAAGACTGATCACACAAAATCAAAAGTAGTGTCTAGGTTTGCTCAATATGAAGTACCTTCAAAGGGTTGGTGGATGAGTACAAAGTGTGAGTTCAGCAACACAATATTTTGTTTGTCTGATAGGAATGAAAGGTATTGAGTACTGACAGCATTGTGATTAAATACATAAAGCCCTGTGTTTAAATCATTTGTCAATCAGCAGTCAGTGAAGGCTGGGGGTGATTGGATTTCTTTGTTGCAAATACAGGTAAACACAAGTGCTCTATAACGGACTGCAATAGTGGAGGTTGGATGAAAAATACTTTGTATGGTAGTTGACAGAAAGAAATCTGCAGCGCCCACACAAATCACAATTCTCAGGTACTCACAAGTCAGCATTTGTACATAGCACATCCAAGTAAGTTACTTGTTGTACATTTTAGGACTTGTAGTCTTGTATTCAGAATGTGAACTGCAAAAATATCTATACCAGATGTAAAATAAACAAATAAATAAAACACACACACACACACACACACACAACAAGATGCATTTCCCTGGAATTGAATTGAACTGCCAAAACTTTAATTGTTCATTGCCAACATTGTGGACATTTCTGCGAAAGTTACCTTTTTCAGAAAGTGCAATTGGAACCAGCATAAGTTTTACACGCACAATTATTGTTGCAGTTCAGAAATGCTCCGTAAACATTGCTGCATTCCTCATTTTACGTTTGGCACTGGTAAAGAAAGGGGGAAATCTACGTCTCATATATACACAGACAGAACCGGTGCTTCAACGTCACACACAGTACTGTACTATTTATTTATTTTATTGTTTTTTATAACACGCCTAATACCATACCCAAGTTCATTTTGTAAGCGCGGATCTAGTATTCGAACCTCTGTTTCTCTGCGTGTTCTTGCATCCAAGACCAGCGTGTTGCCCCTGTGCTATTCTCCTATACACATTTTGGCAGCTAGAGTAGACACTGCTTTGATGGTACACCTGGGGAGGAGATACCGTGCAAAGGGGGGGAGGGGTATTATTGTCACAGAATTACATACATACGTGATGAGGTGTACAATGCATAATGAGGGTGTTTTATTTATAAAGCACTTTCACCAAAGCGCTTTACCTAGAACATATTTACATACAATACCACCCAACCAAAGTTGGTAATCATTTATCGACCTCGGAGAAAAGGCTGGGTTGGCCTTGCCAGGATTTGAACCTGCAGATCACACACAGTTTGGAGTAGAAAATGCTTAACTCACTGAGTAATTTTACTGTCTTAATATATATATTAGTCGGCTAGCGATAACCTTCAGGGAATCACACTCTTAAGTTGTCCTTCTTCATTGGTATACTTTGCTGCCAGTTAGAGGCTACATTTGGATTTCTTCAACAGGAAAGTAGCGGCAGTGGAAAGGTTGAGATGCATAAGATGAAGTACAAAATGAATACATTTAAAAAATAGGTTCATCTAGTAACACAGTTTTGTCTTCGAAATTATATATTTAATGTAGTCAACATATGTGCTGATGGGTTCGCCTATGGAGATTGTTTCGCACAGACCTGAAAAGGTCACGGATATCTCGAACGCATCATGAAGAAATGGAAGACGCTATTCTCTAGCCTTTCTCTCAGTCTCAGTACCAATCAATGGCTTATTTTATCTAATTTGTGAAAACAAATTTGCTACAATTTGGAAACCAACAACAGTAAAGCATTGTGGGTAAAGTTATTGCGAGATTTCCTAAAAATGGACTAGCATGCAGACAAGAAAGGTTTGGGGGGGTTATGATATATGATCTAAGTCATTTATAACACACCTGTACACAAGTGTTTCTAGGCGCGACAAGACAAGGGAGGGAAGACAGAAGGAGGACAAGACAAATAATCTCACTAAGCATTGTGTCATTCATATCGTGCAAGAATGAGAAGTGCAAAGGGAAAGGGAGGAGGGAAGTACAAGAGAGAGGGGAGGGATAAACAGGGCACCTAATGCAGCATGGCTCCGGGTAGTGCAAGGAGAACAAGGGACTGTAGGGTTACAGTAACAGCCCCTAAAGTGCTTGGTATCCCCGGAGGCAGTGCAAGGGTGACTGATAAGAAAGAGCCTGGTACCCAATGAGACTCTGAGGATATCCAAGCAACCAGTTTGTAAAGCAGACAGGTAGGTCAGATAGGTCAGCAGGGGAGGGAGAGAGAGAGAAAGCAGAGGAGAAAAGGACAGTTTTAAGCTGCTCCTGGACCTTCATGTGGTCTAGCTCAAGTTTGAGAGGGGCAGGGAGGCCAGTCCAGAGGGAGGCACCTGCAGAGGAGATAGTTCTAGCCCCCACTCTCTGCCTGGAGACATCTAACCCTTACAAAGCTGGAGAGAGCTGAGAGAAGGGCTCAAGAAGTAAGATATTTTGGAAAAGAGTGTTGTATTTTGTGTGGGCCCCGGCCCCAATAAGCCTTGTGGACAATGCAAAGGGTCTTGAACTTGATCCTTGCAGCCACCTGGAGCCAGTGGGGAGATTTCAAGGCTGGAGAGATGCAATCCCTGGGCTTGATGCCAAGTATAAGTCTTGCAGTCCTGTTCAGGATTATTTGCAGAGGGTGGAGCGTGAGGAAGGCAGATTGAGAAGGAGGCTGTTGCAGTATTCCAGCCTAGAGAGAACTGGGGCTCAGGAGACAGTGAGCTTCTGAGGGTAAGTGAGAAAGGGAAGAGTCCCTTTGAAGAGGTGCAGCTTGTAGTGGGACTTCTTGGCGACATCCGAGATGTAAGGAGAGAAAGGGAGAGTGGATACAAAGATGACACCAAGGTGTATTGCCTCACAGGAAGGCGAAGGAAGAAGGCCCAAGGCGAGCAACCAGGGTGAGAGGGGAAAAGCAAGGGCAGGGGTCCCAATGAGAAGGATCTCTGTCTTACTGGCATTAATGGAGGTGCACCAATCCTGAATTGGGGACTGACAGTCAAAAATGCGCGAGAGAGGACAGGAGGCTGAGGGGAGCCTGAAGGAAAGCTGAGTGTCATCCTCATAACACCGATAGAGGAGAAGGTAGAGATCAGGTGGGTCACAGGGGTAAAGTTGACTTTGAAAAAACAGGGTGAGAGGATAGAGCCCTGGGCAACGCCACAGGTAGAGAGAGAGGTGGTGGAGAGAAAGTGACCAAGTTGGACCTTGGAAGGGCGGTCCAAGAGGAAGGAGCTCAGCCACTCCAGGGTTTGATCCGTGATGCCCAGGTTCTATCGGAGTCGATTGATCAGGATGGCATAGGTGACCATGTTGAAAGAAGAGGAAAGATCAAGGAGGATGAGGACACAAGAAATGCTGGAATCATGGTTAGAGAGATTGTAGGAAAGAACGAATAAACAATAGCACAGAAGTCACAGATCCATTAGGAAATACATCGAAATTCAGATGGGGCTACATTTTGAATAATATGGACATGATTATAATGTAAAATTTAAAAAATGAAACTACCATAATATGTGTTATCATATGTTCACGTAAGATAGCAAATGAAACGTGCACAGGGAAAGTATGGCATGGCTGGGTAAGCAAAGGGGTGCAAAACAGGTTACTCTTCACACCAGCGTTGATGACAACTACGTCACATAGGCACTCTTTGAACCAACTGAGGAATAACATACGTAATTTATACTGAATAAATATATTAGGTATTTGACTACTTTGAAAATTGGCCTTGTCTAGATAGGATGGATAGGTTTTGTCGCTTTCTTACATTTTCCTCATGTTATCCTTTTTCGTATATAAGTTGTGTAAATTGCATTTTAAATTGTATTGCAATGTTCGTCTCTTTTTACTTTTTTTCTCTATTACCTTTTTTTTTTAAGAGTATTGTTATAAGTGAAAAGCCGACGTTTGGCTACGACACAATAAAATACAAATAACATAAATTACTTTACAACATTTGAAGTATTTCCAAAGAGAACGTGTTCGAAAGCAATGGTGTGGTTTTGCTAAGAAACTCGACAGAATTCCAACTACATTCTGCTTCAAATCTAACGACGCGAAGGTCTGCCCTCGCCAATCTGACAACAACACAACCTCCCTTCACGCTCACGAATCAGCGTCTCTATGATACACCCTACATTAACAGGTGGCCCTCTAAAGTAATTGTGGGACTCGTAGTTCGACCTACGTGTAAATTAAACTTGATAATAAAAGCCTTCGTGGGAATTCACAATCTGTTTATGAAAATAGTTAATGTGTTGTTCTATTGCAGAACACTCAAGTTCCCTGTGGCCATTCTTTATTCTGGGACTTGCCATTTTCCTAAATTTCAAATGTCAAAGGAAAAAAGGAAAAACATCAAGTCCCAGAATACAAACGGGAAACAAAAAAATCAGATGGTCTGAGGATGGCAATCGGAAAGTTGAGCACTCCAGTATTGGCAGTGAAAGAGAATAATTCCCATTCCGTCTTTCTGTTGTGCCTTTAATTGAACATTCCGTTGACGCTACCCACCTGTCGTTTCTGAAGCAGTGTTTTTGAGTGAAGGATTCTAACCGAGTACAGAGACTCAGACTGCTATTGTCGCAGTGGCAGTTAGTGTTATTCCCACAGACTTTCACGCCTCTCGCTTTACGTGCAGTGGGAGTTCGTGGTATTCCCGTAGACGTTCACGTCTGTCGCTTTACGGGCAGTGGGAATTCGTGGTATTCCCACAGACTTTCACGTCCGTTGCTTTACTGTCGCAGTGGGAGTTCGTACTATTGCCACAGACTTTCACGTTGATCACGTGTGAATTGGAACGCAATCGGAGAGGGAATGCCCTCAGATGACTTAGGCGTCTGATCTGCCCGGGTGGCCCCCTACTCAGTTCGAGAGAAACTCCATGCTCAAGATGGAAACCTTTTCTGATTTTAGATCTCACGGAGCCCCGTCCCACAGTGTGTGGCACTCCATAAGGCATAGCAGTGCAAGGTGTTGCACTCTTCCATATTTATTGTGCTTTCCAAGCAAGCACGAAAAGAATGTAGCGGCGCAAAGCCCTCTTTCAAGATATCACCCCGGATTCACCAGGCTACTTGATCTAAAATTAAATATAATAATAACAATACTAACCGCCAAAATGTGTACTATTTGTTTTGACTTCGCAAGAGATCAGAGAATGCTTGCTAACTTAAAGTTCAACTTCCGTCTTTCAATAGGTGTTCTGAATCATTTAAAGAACATAGTGAACGTGTCGCTGAGTAGCCCACCATCACCTCCTCTAATACCAGTGTTGCCAGGTCGGAAGGAAAAAATAAGCTGAATGCCCTTCAAAAACAAGCCCAAAACAAGCTGACTCCCATCCAAATAAGCGGAAAAAACAAGCGTACACCTAAAAAGTTGTGGAAAGGTCTCAAAAGTAAGAAACATAACACAACAAGAAAAACATACATAGACAGAACACTGACATAGTGTGTTAGAACAACAATATTTTATTGCATGGTGACTAGAAGTCCCAGATTGCAAAATAATACGGCCCTGAAATATTTGTATTTATTGTTTTATATAGCGCCTTAATCCAAGGCGCTATATAATATTGTAACATGGCCAATTGGAAGCTGAAAAGAAACATGGCCTTCCTGAATACATCTTTCTGAGAAAATGTTGTATATAGATTCGAATAATCCTCTAACCCAGTCTTGCAAAAAAAAGTTTTAAAAAAATAAATAAATAAAGGATGTTAGTGGATAATGCGTCAGCACTGGGGATATCACCAGGATAATATTGCTATAGAGTGACGCTTGCTAAACTAAACCAATCCCCTTCTTTACATCTTTACATGTCAGTGTGTCTGCCTGCATGACAAAACTTTTAAAGTGCGCTTTTTTTGCATATGTTTAGGCATTTGGCATTGATGGGACACCAGTGGGCAAGTAACGATCCCATCAGTGCCAAACACTTAAGCATATGCAAAATACAGGGCGCACCCCAGAGCAAGACAAAGCAGCAATCACCATCACCATCAAGTGCTGCCAACAGCCCAGTGCAGGACGCTCTGTGCGGCGTGTAATGGGCTTAACAGCAATATAAACAAGCCCAATTACACGCGCACAGACGGTCCAACAAGCGGACGAAAACCGCGACAAGCGACCTCCAAATATTATAAGCGACTTTGGGCAAAAACAAGCCCAAAGTCGCTTATAATAAGATCCCCTTCTGGTCCCCCTTTTACTGTAAACGTGCCTTTCATCCAGGAGTATGAAACACGCATTTGCTCATTGCAATACCGTGTACATAGTTGCCAAGAGGGCCATGGTTTTGCATGACGACGTATCCGGGCTAGACACTGGTTCTAGTTGTATACATTGAATGCCGGGATTTGATGGTCGATGCTTTCAAGTGGTAAATGAGACCACAAGACCCAGCATGCACCTTGCGAACCGCAACAGTTAGAAGGCCTCAAACATGACATTGGGCCGCTTGACAACTATGCACATAGCATCTTAAAGTGGAATTTGCCTCTACCTATGACTCGAGGGAACACCACCATTACTGACAATGTTACCGGCCATATTGCAACAAATGAAACTGAGTGCGAATATATATGCACTGTTCTATATATTTTAATCTGCAGTGTTTTCATTACATGTATATATCCCATTTTGTTGCATATCCTCATGGCAACTGCAAGTTGCTAGCAATAAATATATTAATCTATAAAGATTGCTTAAAATGAGATTTCAATCGAACTCGATTTATACTAATGACGACCATTGTACGTGAGAATTACACCGTACCCAACTAGTAATAACATTATCGGCTATATTAATTAATGCTATTAAGGATGCACTTACCCACCGCCTTAATTTGAGTCCAAAAATTAAAGTGCACCTTCAGAAGACCTTGTTTGGAGCCACGTGCAGAAATGTGCACATTGTGTATTGGGCAGCTTTACACCTGTTGCACATGTGTATCCCGTATTCACAAGCTGGATGTGATTTAAAATGCATACAAACGCACTACTTCCCGTCCTCCTTTCCATAGCAGACAGAGGGGAAGATGCAAAGGGTCATTTCGGATCCTTGTATGCATTTCACCAATCTTCGAATAGCAGCGGAAAGACCACCGCTGCCCTGCATAAATTGTGTTCTGTTTCTCAGGGGCAGAACTGCATTTTCCACTTTTTTACACTACAACATGAAAGTGAGAGTTCTTTGAAGGCCTGACATACTCTCAGAATCACTGTTACGTTATGAACGTTTGTCGGTTGCATGAGCCAAATACTAATATGTTCAATATTTATGCTTTTTTCAGGACACCCCATTCCACCGCTGCATGACTATGACTGGCCAGCAGACATCAAATCTTCTATATCAACATTTTTATGCTGAGCCCCTCCAGGTCCACATGCTTGCCTAACACACCACAATGAGTAGTCGTGCAGAGCTTGAGGGTGTTTGCCTATGCTCTGTAACCACACCATGACACACACTGACTCCAAACAAAGGCCTTCGGATAGATTCCAAATTTAAGGCAGGCCGAGCCCAAATAAAATTCTGACAACCAAGCATGTAATGCAGTCTTCCTTTAAAGAGCATGCATCACGCTATTCCCAAAATATTGAGGAACTTCCGCTAAAGAATCTATTTGCGAGAGCACTAACCAGTCTTAAGTCCTATAAGTGACCACAATCTTGGCTCAATTCTCCCTTAAAAATAAAACACCGAAATTAAAACCTGGCTTGTCAATTTAACTCAGACCATTATTTCATTCCAGTCGTAGATGCCGTACCAGGAATGCTCACTTTACTCTAAATGAGGTCTTCCTGGAAAACCCATTAACTCAGGAGACTTGAAAGAGAAATGTAGGGAGTCCCGGAAGACAGGCCTTTCGAGAAACCCCTCCAGTTTCTTTTTCAGCTCCCACTTAGTTGAAGACTGAACCAGACCCAGATGGTTACAAACTTAAAGAATCTATGGTACTCAGATCTACGCATGTCCTATGAATGTCTTTCCTAAGTAAGAAGAGAACGTCTTGAAAACCCTAAAACTATACCCTCTCTGTCTTCCTGGCAAAATATTTTTTTCTTTGGAGAGTGAAGAAGAACAACTTACCCCAGAGAATTTAGCATACTGCTCATAGGGGTTTGAGACATCCAAGCAGTCAGGAGAAGTAGAACCACAGGAATATCCCTGAGATAGTGAACCCACGATCTATATCTCCGATGGGAAATTAGAGGATTACAGAAACATACATCTATCCCTGCCATCCACCGTGGAACACAAATGTTATTCATGCAAGGAACTACAAGATGCTGTCTCTAAAATCTGTTGTCTCCTCCCACATCACCACTAAGACAAAGTCCCGAAAAAGACCAGGTCAACCAGGTTAGAACTCCCATGCTGTATTTTGCCACTGCTCTCTATGCAAAGGCATCAATACATTCTCAACCTTTATTAAACAAAAGTACAACTAAGTCTCTCCGAAAAAGCAGGAAGCCATAAGGAAAAGAGAACAATACTTAACTATATGTGGGAAACCAAACCACCTATAGGGTCCCTGTCAACATACTACATTAGAAGGTTTGGTCTTATCTCGACACTGACTGTAAGGGGCATAGCATACACCCAACACTAATACTCTCGGTATGGGAAGAGTCACCTAAGGGGGCAGTCCAATGTATTCATGGGCTTACCCAAAATGATCCCTTAACTCAAGTACTGATGACCATTGTAAGTGACTCCAATCAAGCAATCCCACTAAGTCAGTGCCTTGTCTGGGATGCCCAAGGGAAGCCCTTATTCATGTATCTTTATGGCAAGTTATAATCTGGATGATGAACCCTTGTATAACACCCCTATTTTAGAATCCCCCTTGACCCCACTGAGCCAAGAAGTAGGCTTGTTTTGCAAATTTAAAAGGTTTATTTGAAACATTAAACAATATATATATATATATATATATATATATATATATATATATATATATATATCACACTTCTATAAATAAATTGATAATGGATAGTACACTTGTGAATATGAGCAGTAATCAGAAAGAGGTAATCCTACAGTAGCACAGTTCTTGGTTACTTATGAATAGGAACAGAAGAATGAGGTGGGAAAGAATGCTTTATATGGTTCAAGGAAACGCAATGATGAATGAAATGCAGTACAGAAAATAACTTCATATGGCTTCAACAAAAGACAATGTAATCACTTTTCCTTGACAATTCACTCCCCCCCTTTATGCAATATAAGGAGATGGAAAGAAGACACACAGTTCTCAGGAATGCAATCAAATATAATTCAGTTCCCCGGACTGGAAAAAGCGACCAGGAAAACAGAAAAACTGAAACGAACTTTGGAAGGATCACTGATCGAGCGAGTGTTCGACTTCAAATACTTAGGAGTAACCCTGGACTCCTCTTCGCAAGACAAAGCCATGCAATCGGTCCTGATGTCCAAAGCCAACAAATTGGCAGCCCAAGCTAGGGCCATAGATAAAAAGTTTGGAAGATTCTCACTGATCCCTGTGCTAGAACACTATAAGAAAAAGGTGATGCCGACATTAACATATGGGGGAGATGCTATGATGAACTTACCACGATCCATTTGGACAAAAATTGAGGCAAAGTTTTGGCGAAAAGTCCTCAAACTCCCAAACTTGACCCCAATAGCCTCAATCCGACGAGAGCTTAGTTTACCTTCTCTCAGAAGTTCAGTCTCACAATCGTCTCTAAGACTGTTCAGGAAATGCCGGATGGCAGAGCCACCATCAATATACTTTCTCATCAATCTCGAAATAGAAAGGAATACAAGCAAATCCCTTAAAAAATGGAAAGAAGAAAACATCAGCTTGCTAGAACAGGTCAATGCAGACGAAGAACAACTAATAAAGTACCCAAAGAGAACCTTCACCAAAATCAAAGAACTCGACTGGATAAACACCCTGGAGACAGCAGGAAAAAATAAACTAACCTTACACCTGCCTCCAAACACGAAAAAACTCAATGAGCTCCAGGAATATATAAAGAAGTTTCCATCCAGGAAAGGGAGAGACATGCTGATGAGAGCCCGTTTAAATGTCTTGCAGACAAATGAGATCTTGTCAATCAGAGGCCAGTCGAGAAATAACAGTTGTCGATTTTGTGAGATACAAGAAAAGGAAACAATCCGCCACTTGCTCCTAAAATGTGCCTCAAACCAACATATAAGAAGTCGATACTTAAAATCAACCTTCACAGATTTCACCATAGAGGACGAAGACATATGTTGGTCTCGTTTGATTGGAGGCGACAAAACATCATGGCAAATAGCTTCCTATAAAATCCTGGAAGCCATAAACTGGCCGACAAAGGCACATTTTTAGAGAGCTGTTCTCATTTTTCTTTTTTTTTCTCCTTCCGTCACGACCACTGACAAAAGACAGAAACCTCAAATTTTGTAAAAATCTATTGATTAAATACAAAAAAAAAAAAAAAATAATAATAATTCAGTTCCCCCCTAGCAAGCTTAGAGGAAAACAGGTATGAGTTTTAACACAGGCAAGATACTTTGGATGCGGTTGTAATTAAGTGAAAAATATGCTAAAAAGGCTTTTACTTCCCTATAGGAGGTTCAGGGTGGGTGATATCTAGTTTATATTAGTTCAGGCTCACTTTAGCAATGCTCTATGAGTACTAGCAGGTTAAAACGAATTTTAGCAAAGGAAAGCAAGGAGCTGCTGATTTTTACACGTGGCTGAAATTGTGCAAAATGTCAAATCGCGGCAAATGTAATCGCGTGCGTCAAGCATAATTACGGAGGGCCTATAAGGAGTAGCAAGTCGGTTCTAGGTTCGTTGAAAAGCCTAGAATCTTAGCTTTAAGATGACAGTTAAAACTCCTAGCACAAACGGTTCCGGAGATACGGCCGATTTAGTCAAGGTAGTTTTTCGGATTTGAAATTTTAAAGCTCAGAATGACAGATGACAGTTTTCAGTTTTAAAGATGACAGAATGACACGGAGGCAGTTCTAATAGGCTAAAATAGTTTGGATTAGATTATTTTAAACTAAGAGATTGGTTTTGGCACAGTGAGTACTCACACTATATTTTTGAAATAAGCCGTCAAGGTCTGGTCAGGTTGGACGGGACCTCCGGCGGGTGGTTCTGAAGTCCCGGCTATCTGGGTCAGCTCTGCTCTCTGGGTCTGTCAAGCACCGGTTCTGCTCACAACAGTCTGGTTTGTGGTTCTCTCTGGTTCCGGATACAGCACTGCATTCTGTATACCGCTACAGGCTCTTGCAAAAGTTCTTGGCAAAAAAATTCAAACAGCTCGCCCGGCTGTTGAATAGTTTGGTTGATTTTGAGGCCTGCTGAAGAGGATTCAGCTTGTGGATTCAGGCCTCTCTGCTACAAATTCTGGAGTTAATTTCTACTACAGGTTCTGGATATTGATGGATTTGAAGTCTGGATCTCTGGATGTGAAGTCTGAAGTCTCCCGGCAAAGCGGCCCGCAAGAAAGTGGAAAGTGAATGTCCCTACCTGTCCTGCACTGTCTGCTTTTATGTGTTTAGAAAGTGGGTGTGTGCGTGGGCCTAGCTAAGCCTGCCCCTCTCACTTATCATTGGCCAAGCTTTCCTCTCTCCCTTGATTGGGGGAAAGAAATGGAGTGTCAGATTTTTAACCTGCAGACATTTGGAGTAAGACCCTATTTTCTGCTAGCAACCCCCCAGAATACACCACAGGGTCCTAACACATCTTAAAACGTGCACAGAAAAATCACAAGAATAATGATATTACTTATATAATTCTGACAAGTCCGTACTAGGAATTATCCATCTTTTTTTTAAATTATGCTCTGGCCCAAAGCGGTGTGGTTCCCCCAAGCACATGGTGGAGTTTCTGGTTTGTCCACTTCCCCCAAGCTCAGCTTGCCCCCACAGGCACTGCCCCTCCCAGTTTCTCCCAAGAGGAAGCCACTTTACGCCCCCCACCCAATATAACATTTGCCTGAGTCCAGGACAGGGCTTTGTTCAGTTTCCTGTAGTCCCCAGGTGCCACTCCCCTAATTCAATCAGAGAGGTGTCATCTCCTTTTGGCAGGGGCAGCAGGATACAGCCAGGCCTGGGAATGCAGTTGTGCAAGTCTCAACTCCTGTCGGGGGTAGCTGGTGGTCAGAGTTTAATCTCTTTCAGCCAGGCTTCAGCTAAATGTCTGTTTGTTCGCAGTTTAAATCAAACTTACAATTTTTACACATGCAGCTAGAATGCTGATTCTAATTTCAAAACCATGACATTTAAACAATTGCAACCTATGTGACACTCACAAGTAGGTCACTCTTTTATTCTAAACATTTCGATTTTAGTGGCTTTACCCCCAAATTCACTTAAGCTGCTGACAAAAATGGGTGGCAGCCTATTCTTCATGTTTTCCCTGTGCGCTCTCTGGGGAGTTCTGGCCATCATGATGTTTTCAATGCCAGTACTGCACAGTTTTATGGTAGGGCTTGGCTGCATGGGTAAAAACATCCCACACCATCTTGGGGGAAACTTTGCATGTAGAGGAGGCAGTCACCCCTAAGTGACCCGATGATTTGATCCTAGGTAGTAAAATCCAACAACTCCATCAATGGATGTTTCAGATTTCTCTTGTGATTTCTCCGAAAAAGGAAGACCCTGGTTCAATTCCTCCAAAAGAAGGAACCAGTGAAAACGACTCCCCTTTGTCATCATGGCAGCAATTCCCATAGGAAATCTTAAGTAAACCTTATGACTGGAGTAGAAGTTTCTTGACTTAGGTGATAGCCTCCCCAGTAAGGGAGAGCCAGGATTTAACCATAGGGATATGTGATGTATATGGGACATTTGTCCCTTCTATCCATTGGGGAGTCACCCCCTTTGAGGCTAGGGAAGTGAGCCCGCTAATCAAAACCCTCCCTAGGGACATGGGCAAGTGGGACCTCACTGGAAGTGACTCCCCTCTTGGGGAAAAGACTCCCATTCCTGTTAGGAACTCCCTGTCAAGAGAAGATTATCTATTTACATGAGAATCGGATAGACTGTTGGTACATCTGTTTTGGACTCACCAAAATGTGACATTTCTTCAATCTCTTTGGCTTCAGTTAATGCCGGATTTCGCCTGAACTCCACAGTTAAAGAACAATGATGCACCCTTTTTGTTTGTGACAATGCACATAAAATGATGAGTCTCTGACGGGAGAATGTCCTGGAGGTATGAACCCATGCTAGACCAAAGAGCTAGTGGTGGCGTGGAGAGCAAGCAGTCGGGAGAGAGACAGAGATGGTAAATCAGCCATCTCAGTTGGTGGTGCGACCACACAGAAGCTGTGGGGAGCCGGAAGCCCGTTTACTGACACAAGACCAGACCGCAGTGGAGTAGTTGGGTCTCAGACCTCTGCATAAGAAGTGTGTTAGCTGCCGAAGTGGATGGTTTGAATGTAATGATACTTATGTTTCTCCAGAAGAAAGGTTACCAGCACATTTAACAAATGTCTTGTTACGATTCCTTCAACTCAAATTTAGTCACTACACTATTGCACAATTAACAGTTAGAATATGTCAGCTGGTATCTAAGTACTTCCATAATAATACAATAGTACTTTTGAAAGTCAATCTAGTTAGAATACGCCAACAGGTATCTACCTGAAAAACACCCTTCATTCCAAAACACTTCAAATATGCCATCTCAATTCGTATACAACAAAACATCTTCTAACCTCTAATGCAGTTAGAATATATCAACAGGTATCTAACTACTTCAAGCATTCCCTTAATCACAACATACTTCAAACAACCATACTGTGACCCTTACACTCACCTACTGTAATTGTTTTTTTTAATCGAGTACCAATTATTTTTCCCAGTGGACCAATGATTATTTTATGTAACAACAACAACAGAGTGTCATACACTAATGTTGTACCAAACATAGTACTTTGAAAAGCACTGTTTAGGAGGATCTAAAAAATATATACGTATAATTGTATACAACTACAGCTTTTAAACCCTCCTGCTTAACACATTGCACTGTTTATTCCCCCCGAGAAATTGAACCCGCGATTCCAGCTTCATAACACTATAAAACTAGTAACACAGCAATTATAATCAAATACACATTCTATGAGCACAATCTCAATTGTACTGCAGTCATAAGCCATATACAGTTCAATTACATAATTCCTCCATATTACAAACACCTTTCTACTCCCACTACATTACCTATAATTACTACATTACCTATAATTACCATACACATATTATTATTATGGTGATTGTGGCCATACTCCTACTACGTTACCTATAATTACTATACACATATTACTATTGCAGTGGTTGTACCCAGTGCACATATTCGTGGGTCCATGGCCTGCGGCCATGCCTGCCAGAATCTGGCTACTGTCCTTAACCACCACAATACAAATAACTATAAAACAAGTATGTACTATACACGGTCAAATAATAATACTCACCCTGACCCCCTGCAATCAAAATGTCTGCAAACACCGAAATTGATTGCGGGCTCAGCAACATTGCCAAACCCTTTATTCACCTATAAAACAGCTCAACATTAGCTTTATTCACTTCCCTACCATTGCTACACTCTCTTTGAGCAATCAAACTTCTTTTCCAAGCTGTCCGTTCACGGCGCTGTCCACAAACTGCTGAGGTGTCCGCAGACAGCTACAACACGTGGACAAACTTTTTCAACCTACTAGCAACATATTTATTTTCCCACTGCACCGCTCTACTCAGCCCCTCATTCCACCACCAATTAACTTTCCCCCCACGTGCTATCTGTGGATCCAACATGGTGGGCGTTTCCAACAATATGAAATACCTCACACTCTTCACTATCCAATCAGTGGGCATGTCCTGTGTCCACAGACCTCACGTCAGCCCAGGACCAATCAGAGTCCCCGCCGTAGACCGAACAGGGAAAAGAGTCCAAGGACCAAACCCAGATATCACAAATTCTTTGTTTCCTACTTTTTGTCTGTTTAAAAAAAAAAAAAAAATACTGGACGGATTTACATCAACTGTACAAAAGCATGCTTTTGGGACCAAGCCGCCTCTCCTGCCACAAATTTGGTGAAAATCCATCCAGCAGTTTTGGCTGTAGGCGTGAACAACATTTCTGTTCCATTACATATTATATGCAGTTATTGGCGGTCCAGGGACTGAGTTTTGAACACAAAGCTTTCTGTAGCCTTGTCTATAGACTCGAATAGCTGACATCTCAGTTCAAACTGCGTAATAGAAACAGCATGTGTTGTTGGGGGAAAGGGAGAGGGGAGGTGAGGAGGCCATCTGGGGACTGGGTGAGCTGGCACAGATGTGGGGGCGCACTTGTTCAGGGCAGGAAAGCATTTTCTTTTTTTTGGTTACTTTCCCGCGGTCAGAGTAGCTCAGTGCACATGGATATACATTTTGGGGTGCCTGTGTTTTATTTCTTTTTAAAAAGATATTTTTAAGTATAGTGATGTTGGGGGTGACAAATCATTGGCAAGTAACACGGTAGGTATTTGAGAGTCTTATCCATCTTGGATTTGTGTTTTCAGACTTTCTTACATGTGAGACTGTGGAGAAAAAAAAGAAGAACATTATTTAAAAAAACCAATACAAAAAGGAGCCATCTTACTCTAATTTTAGATACCCCATACACTGTATTTTAGCCTTTGTATTCTCACACATGCTATTATATCTTGTTTAATTGTACCCATTAAATGTATCCCCACCTTGTTTACTGTCATGTTTACTCTATTTATCTTCATCTCCTGAACATAACTATATGAGCAGTCTTTTACTGTATTGATATTTTAACTTTTATTGGATTACTAATGTCTCTTTTGTCATTCAGATTCCATACTTAGACCTTTTTAAAGATATATACATTAAAGCCGCAGCTATACAAAAAAGGCGGGCGATTGGTGTAATGAGAATGAGCAACACCAACGACTCAGGGGTTTACTTGCGGCTATCCCAAACTCATCCCACACCATAGGTTGTTACCTGTGGATATACTGTGCAGCTGTGGCTAGGAAGCAGACACCGGCGCATCGTGCATTGTGTAGCTACGGCAATAAAAATGTATAAAAAAAATAAACATGTGTATGTTAGTCGTCTTGAAAAGATTTGGCATGATGTATTGAGTTTAGTATTTTTAAACTGTTATTGTAACATGTTTAATACTTTTTATTCTTTAATAATCCACATAGGCCCTTGCAGGACAAGGCTGCGGTGTTGTGCGATGCAGGTGCTCAGGAAACACTGACCCTCGACTTGTAATACGTTGCGCCTGTGCACTAGGACCCCAACCGGCCCATAAAGCTGGGGGTTGCCCAATAACACTTTAAGATGAGTAGCAGCACCCCGTGAGATGGATGGGGATGCAGATTAATACCAAAGCATCAAATCAATATTGACAACTCAACGAATTTCATAAAAAAACACATCTTTTATACTAAAAACTCGTCATCACTGACGTGTAATGCTTATAATTTTGCATGCAATTCTATTGGTTATAGGAAGGTAACTTTAATATAGGTACTATATCTGTATATGATAACGGAGTGAGGGGATTGGAAAAACACTGTCAGGTGGGGCATCTAAGCCCTACCCTAAAAATGGCTACTGTAGACGTCACAAAAAGTATGACGTCCCGTTGGTTCTACTACTATAGGACCCTAGATTACTTGGTCCATTATGATTGGGTTGGCACTAACCACACTCATACTCTGCCAGGAGCAGGGAGTTAGTATGCTCCCCCATTTTCCCTTCAATTATTGCAACAATCAATCATCACTTCAGTGGTCATCTGTCAATTATTTCTTTGTGGTTGGCCTCAAGACTGCATCTCTGTGTGGAAAAGTTCAGATATCTGTGCATGGCACAAGGCCACGGGTAGGTGTGAAAGTTTCATCCCTTCTCGCTTGGCTGGTCACGTGATTCGGACACCGCAAAATCATCTTATTCTTCATGCAATTTGTGCATTTGATTTAGTTTTGCCAACCATCTGCATTCTTTGGCTTATCTTGACCTTTCAGAATAGGATACTCTGTTCTTCGCTTCATTAATTGGATCTACTGTTGGTCTATTTCAGCCGAAAGGACCTTGGCTTCTTGGCCATATTTGCATGTGTCTGAGTTTCTTTCTGTCTTTAGTTTTCGGTTTGCTTGCTGAGGGGCTCCTCTCCTGAGACCTTTAGTAACCTTTGGTTGATTCTGCTCTTGTGCATAGTGGAAGTATGCTTATATAAAGTGCTCCTTTTGAGGTAGATATTTTAGCTTCTTGCGGTTCCATGCATATGTACACGTACAAACTAACTGAATATCTTCATCGTGCTCATGGCATATGCTTCTAACATTTTGACATCGTTATTTCACTTTTAGGTTCATGATGTCCCTTATCCATGGTGTTTCGTCTGTTTTCGTCATTCGCAGGTTGTCATATCTTCTATATGTGAGTCAGTCCAGGTTCTTGTCTTCCTTTAGTATCTTGATAGCTTCTTCAGGGACTGTGCTCTGACATTCTTCATTTTGTTTCCTTTGTCGATATGGCTTTCTCAATGGGTAACTTACTGTCCAGGGTTTCTTAGGTGTAGGTACTTCAATAGGTGCTGTTCTCTTGATAGGTACTGGACAGAGCCACATTGCGGCTCTCTGCTGTTTTATTTGCTCATCATACGTCACATAATTTGGCATGAATGTTCCTGGTACTTCAAAATGAATGGTTGGAGTGTGGGTCATGCTTGGGACCTCCTCTACACTCCCCCCTCTGGGCAATTCATCGACCACTTTCACTTCTTCTTTTGTATCCACCTTTTCTTTATCTTTTTGATTCTTTTATTCTTCATCTCCAGGGTCCATTGTTCCTTCATCCTCTGGGTCCATACAATGAGGTCTGAAGTAGTGTCTCTTTGGCGTCCATATTTTTATGACTCCTTTCAAGCTGTTCTCACATGTTTGTCTTTATTCCATGTCATTAGTTGACATTGTCCATTTGGGCTACAATACATCCATCTTCTCACATAGTTTCTGTGTTTCCTTGGATACCAAAAATGTGTTCCATCTGGTGCATGAATGCAAGATTTCACAAAGTCTCTTATTTCTTCATCAGTCAGGTCATTGGGGTTCCATCCTGGTTTGACATCATTCATGAACTTCATACCTATGGGCTTTTTTTGCAGTTTTCTGGCACTGGGAGAATATTATCTTGATAACACAGAATCCGAGTTGTATCATCACTAGCAGGGCTCCTAGGAATTTGAATACATCTGCCATCCATTGTGGAACCCAGGAGAATAATGATCCAAACCAACTGTCATCGTCCACTTTGTCAGTTTCATCAATAATTTGATTCTGTAATTTCGTTAGCATACCTACAGCATGTGTTAAGGTTCCATTTTCTTCATTGTGAGATGGTGTAAATGTGCAACATGATTCCCCAATTTTTGCACAAACACCTCCATCCATAGCTGTAATCATGTGAAGGACATATCTGTTCTGGAGAGTCATTAGTCAGATTGCTCTTAACTCTTCTTTGATTGTGTTGAATCCTTTTATGGTCGTGTTGATGGTTTGCAGTAACTCCCATATGGTTATCTGCAACCATTTAGTATTTGATCCAACTTGAACTTGTGGCATAAAAATTGTCGTGAACACTAATGTGGTTAGGCTGAACAGTCTGTGTTCATACGGATTGCATGAAACGCTTCTTCTGATTTAGCTGAAAAGTAATTCTCTCTCTTTATCCTATTCATCAGTTCCACAGATCTCCTCTTCCTCAGGTGAGCATCTGCTTTTGAGAAGCTGTCAATATTCAGATCACTTTTTGGGACCACCAATGCTGGAACATGGACATTCACTATTGTGCATATACCTCTCCGTTTCTTGGCAGTCTGATATATGCTTTGGATCCACATGCCCAATAATTATCCATGATCACTGTGATACCATTTACCATTCCTGGGGCATCACAAACTTGTCCACAGTTTTGGTTCTCCCCCATTTTCCTTGTGCCATTATTCCTGAAGCAGAATTTTGGGGTCTCCAATGGCACCATCTGTAAGGGTCCTCCTCTGTCCTCGACCCATGTCAACAGTTTAGTAAGTTTTGGCCATAATGGCTTGCATCTATTTCGCACTATGTTAATGGTGGGCTCGTAGTGACCGAAGACCATCCATGCTCTGCAGATCACCCCTCCTGTCTCCCATCCGTCTGGTGAAACAACTGTTCCCCAAATTTGCATTGGCCTAAGTACTTCCACTTCCTGGCTTCTTCTGGAGTTTTTCCTTGAATGTTTAGTTTTTGATTTGCCTCTCTTCTGATCTCTGTTCCTTTAACTCCAGGCTTCTTATATCTGATCACAATATGTTTTGTTTTTCCAGTGTTTATTGTCTTTATGTCCTGAACATAATTGTCTTCATTTGGATCAGTTGCTTCAGTTGCCCATTTCAGTGAGGCATCACTTCCCATGTACTGGCCTCTGGTCTTGCACATTGCTACGTGTGATAGACAGTGCGCCGTCTGTACATCTATTTCGACAGCTACAGAGATCTTTGATTTCACCATGCTGTAAGGTAGGAGGGCACAGACAAAGCATTCCTCCTCTGAATTTCGTCTTCCAACTTCTTTCATATGTTGGTACCAGATGTTATTTCCCAAGTGTGCTGTGCTGACCAGGTAGTTGTTTAGTTCATTATCATCTCCTTGTAGGCTTCTCTTCATTCTCAAGGTTTTCATGTAGTATGCTATCATCACATCCTTCATAGCATCCGCGTAGCTTCTTCTCACTGGAGGATTCTCAGGTATCTCAATCCATGGTTCATCTGTACCAATTGAGTAGAGGACAGTCTGGTAATTATTTCCTTGTCTTCTTGTCTTTTCCTAGCTGTGGCCATGAACGGCCATAATGATTCTGCTATCATTTGCGCACATTATATTTTCCCTGGGCTTGCACTTGCCTCCTTCCATGCTGGATCAGGAGTGTTTATCAATGCTGTCTCTGTTGGTTTCTTCTCCAACTCCTTTTGTTTCTTTAACAGTCCAGCCTTTTCCATTTGTCTTTTCACGTCACTTGTAGTAGAACCTCTCATTGTTGGTTGTCCAAACTTCTCCCCTTCTTTGGTCTGTGGTTCTGCAGTTATTGACACTAGACCTGGTGTGTGTGCACTCATCGTTTGCATGTGTGTGGTTGTCAGTAACCTTTTTTCATTCTTACTCTGCCAACCCTGTCTCCCGCTTTTCAACTTGCTTGTCACTGCATGTGAGTCATTGATAATCACATCCATTTCAAGTTCACTCACCCCTTTGTCAGACCTTCTAGGAACTGGAATCACTATAACGGGTTTGGGTGCTTTTGTGGGTGTCACACGTACATCATTAGGTGGATGCACTGGAATCGGAACACTTTTTGCACCTATGAAAAATGCAATTTGAATCGTCAGTGACAATAAAACAATAATAAATACAATGCATAAATACATTATGCCTCTATAGTTTAGGTGGCAGCACTTAGTTCTGGAACAATAAGTTTGTCTCCCCTCCTGAGGGATGTGTAAGTGACTTCAATCCAGCACTCCAACTAAGTCAATGCTTAGGATGAAATGCCCAATGGAAGCCCTTATTTATATACATTTATGTCAAAGTTCTGTAAATCTGGATGATGAACCCTTATATAACGCCCCTCTCTTTGAATCCCCCTGAGCTCACTGAGCCAAGAAGTAGATTTGTTTTTGCAAATTAAAAGGGTTTATTTGAAGAATTAAAGAATATATATATCACACTTTTATGAACGAAATAATATCTGAATAGCACACTTATGAATATGGACGGTGATCAACAATGGGTAATATTACAGTCTCAACAATCTCTTTAATGAGTAAGGAGTAGGAATAGGAAGGATACTGTAGCAGAGAATACTTTATATGATTCAAGGAAATGCAAGATGGAAAACAATGCAACACAGAAATAAACTTGATATGATTTCAATCAAAAGATAATATGATCACTTTTTCCCCTGTGACTACTCACTGCCCCCAGTATGCAATATGAAGAGATGGAAATGAGGGCACGCAGGTTTCAAGAATACACTCAATAATGCAGTTCAATTCCAGTTCCCCCAGCAAGCTTAGAGAGAACAGGTATGATTTTAAAACACAGGTCAAAAATGCTTTTGAATGTGATTGCAATGGATGGGAAAATATGCTAAAATGATTTTAATTCACTAAAGGATATTCAGCACTAGTGAGAATTACTTTGGATTGGTACAGGTCAACACTAGCAATGATTCATGAATGATTATCAGATTGAAAACGGAATTCAGCAGTGGAAAGCAAGAAATAGCTGTTTGGACAGAAAATGAAGTTGAGCCAAATTGCAATTCGTGTCAACTTTTCCGCGTGCGTGAATTGCGATTACGGAAAAACTATAAGGAAATAGAATGACGTTTTAGGTTTGTTAGAAAGCTTAGGATCATAGCTTCAAGGTGACAGTTAAATTCTGTTTCTAGGACGTGCGGTTCAAAAGTAACAGATGTTTTTGTGAAGGTAGATTTTTCAGAAATGATGTCAAGATTTCAAATATGACAGATCACGCTTTAAAGATTTACCAACAAGGATAGGCTTAAACTAAGGAGCTATGAAGAAGCAAGACATTCAACGGGCAGCCACCAGAACCGCGGCACCACCGCTCTGATCTCTGTCCGTCAAAACACCTGTCCCTCTTCAGAGAATATCAGCGCAGAGAAGATTATTGCTACAATTATCATACACTTATGTGGAGGAGAGACGAATTTAGGATAGACAAAAGATCCTATAAGGCAGTTCTGGAAAGGTTGAAATGGATTGAATATGATTACTTAATACTAAGAGATGACTATGTACAGTTCTAGACTAAATACTCACTCCTAGGCTTTGGGATGGAATGGAATGGGCCCCGTCAAGATCTGGTCAAGGATTTGACTGCACTGGCCACCGGACAGGTCTCAGGCACTCTGGGTTCTGCTCTCAGCACTGCACGGCGGTCTGGTCTGCTCGGTCTCTCAGACTGGATCGGACAGATTCTGGGTTACAGCACTGCTCTCTCTGGGTCTGGAGCTTTGTTCTAGCACAGGGTTCTTAGCTAGAAGCAACACAGCTCAGCCAGGCTGTTGAATGGTTTGGTTAGGCCCCGTGGAAGATTAGGGGTTAGAATCAGGTTTGCAAAAGATTCTGAAGACTGCTGAAAAGGGTTCAGCTTGTGGGTTGGCCTCTATGCTTCACGGTTCTAGAGTTTGGGTTCTAGAGTTTGCTTCTGAAGTCTGGATCTATCTGGAGTCTGGAGTCCTGCAGGGTGCTGCGCCAAGAAATCAGTTGAGTAGTGTGAAAGTCTCTGTCTGGGTCTCAGCAGTCCCTATTTATGTGTTTCCAAAGTGGGTGGGGAGGCTGACTCTCTATTCCCAACCCTCTAAGGATCCTGATAGGTCAGAGAATTCCCTGTCCCATGATTTGAGACAGGAGCAGTGTGTCATATGTGTCAGAGTGATGCTGTGTTTAATGGCTTAACTGAAATCCCAAAAAACATATTTCCCAGATACACAAGTTGTTCATAATACATATACACATTACAGATTAATTAAGGCATGTCTCTGTTCAAGTCCCATGTTCCTACGAGCTTGGGTTCAGAAATGACCACTTATTCACGCTTTTGGTGGGTTTCCCAATATTGGTTCTGCACCAAATTTTACACAGGCATACACACTCCATCTGAGCACATCTCTGTAATTTTTTATGTTCATAGCACAAACACTGCAGCTGCAATATTAATAAATTCCGGGGTTTGGTCTCAGAACATCACATAGCGTCCAGCTTAGTCTTAAATCGCGAGGGAATATTTCTTTTTAAGAATCTCAAAGTTTCCCATTTTTGTCAGCTTGGTACAATTTGTGATAAGCATTTTTATAAAACATACATTTGCTTTCAATTCAATTCACACAATGGTTTGTCTCCACTTCCAGGATCCGGGCTGACTCAGAGGTCACATGGCCTGTCCTCCTGCCAGGAGTTGTCAGTTACACCCGAATTTAGCATATTCTATTCAGTTGAAATACTCTATTGTCCCTTTCTCCTGCCAGCAGAGAAAATCCCCTCCCCATCTGATTAACATGTCCATGCAACATCCTCCCTTTTGGTGGGAAGGCCCAAGGTGTGAAGGGTTCTCAGAGGAAGCAAGCCTTTTGGAGTTTTAACTGCATCAGGTTACTTTCTGATCAATTGCAACATAGTTCCTTGTAGAAAAAAATACATTTATTCATTTAAAATAAGCAACATATCTTTAAATCCAGTCTTTTTCAACATTAAATCAATGTGTGGCACTCTATATGGCATTTTGATGAAATTCTCTTCTTTTGGCATAGTTTGGGTTCAATTGTTCAATTTTACACAAATGGTTTTAAAACACCGGCTTCTTGGTAGAGGTGAGCAACGGTATTACACCCATTCTTGACAGATTTCTTCCAGCAAGCAATCCTCAAAATATACTTTGTTCAGATATAGATACACTTCTGTGGACCTTATATTCATGTAGATTCTTGTGGGAGAATGATGTTGACCACCCAACAAGGAGGTGGGATCTTTTTGGGTGGTTTGTGAGCCATGATTTCTACAAATTTCTGTTTCTTTTGCAATCAGCATTGCTATTTCCAAGTGGTTTCAGGCTACTTTGTGGGTAACCCAATGGTGGTTGTTGGCAGTGATCTCCTGTGCTCACTACTGACATAGGCACAAAGTAGATGGTGGCCTATTTTTCTGGTTTTCACTGCGCACTTTCTGGTGATTTCTGGCGAGCAGCATGCTTTCCGGCGGCATTTATGATGTTTCCGCTGCCAGCAATGCACAGTGATTTTGCAGGGCTTGGATGAGTGGGTTGATACATCCCACAGATGACAATGCTGCTGTTTTGATTTCCCATCTCTAAGGAAAAAAACTAATGTTTAATACATTCTATGCAACGATATCTCTGGATTCTGCTGTCTCTGCTTTTTGGTTGCAGGTTCTGGAACGATTGTCCTCCTTTGTCTGGACAATGGATTGTCTATTGTCTCTGGATATAGTTCTCTTTTCTGTATTTGAAAAATGTCAATTTAAGGCAATAAGTTCAGCAAGTCAATCCTTTTTTACTCTACATGTTCAAAATACACAAGCTCCCAGTCTATTCCTCTTATCTGTTTCACTCCGGAAAACATGTTGTGTCCTTGACAATATAAACAAGAGTGATGTCTCTGGCAACACTTTCTCGATCTGTCCCTCGGCGGAACGTCTTACAGTCTACTCCGGAAATTCTGATGATGATTAGAAAGTTTAACTTGCATCACAATACCATGCAGGAGTATACTCATCTGTGTAGAATTAGCTGGGTCTCTGATGAAAGTGAGCACGTCAACACCGGTGGGCCTCCCCACAAGTTCTGGAAAATCCTCAATCAGGTGGAAGAAGACATTGCTCACCAGTCTGCTGTCTTCTGGTGACATGGACATTTGTCTTGCCCTTGCTGAGTTCTGGAACTGCTCGGGACTCACTGTGAGCAACTTGATTTCGATGAGCGTGAAGAGCAACCTGATTCAATTCAGGATTACACTCAAACGTTCTGTGCTTGCTGGATCTCAAAGAAATGTCAAGACGTCAGTGTGTCTCCTGACAAGATCTGGACAGTCGTCAATTAAACAAAAGAATAGGACGCTGTCTAGTCTATTTGCTTCTTCTTCTGCTTGGTACATTTGTCTGGTCCCCTCTGTCTCCAGAAGCAGGAGGAACTGCTCAGCGATCACAGTGAGCAGCCGCCTTATTGTCTTTTCGTTTTCAAGGTCTTGAAGAAATTCAGTGATGCTAATTAGCCTTCCCACTAGTGACGGGTATGATCTCAAGACTAATTCAAAATAGTTCAGAACGTCTTTAGTGATGTGTCTGCTGTGGGACACCATATGTGAGACCAAACAATGCTCCTGTTTGGAACAAGTCTGGATACTGTATTTTCTTCCAATTTGTGTATCCTCGATCAAAATTTGGCATATTCTTTTGTTATAAAGGCTTCAGTGCACCTCAGTCCAAAGTTTAAAGATTATAACCTGTGTTGTGGCTTATGTATGCAATTCTTTTCTTCACCCTGCAACTAGGATGCACAGAGTGTCAGTATTTATGTCCTTATCCCCTTTTCTGCATAGAGGAAATGTCCAAAATGAAGCCACAACCTTGTACAAAAGTTATTTGCCTTTGCTTTGCTGGTCATGTGTCCTTCTTCCTCGTCATGGATCTCGTCTGTACGTACTGCAGTTCTTCCCCGTTGTCTGTAGCCTCTACGCATTGGGGTGCGGGTATGGGGCTTTTTCTTATGTATGGCTTGATGTCACCCAGGAAGATCCAAGCTCTTCTTCCTTGCAGCTTGACTGCAGTGGGAGTGACATCTTCCACTGTGAAGGGTCAGTTGAAATTTGGCTCGTCCCACTTCTTTCTCGTATGATTCTTCACCAGGACCATATCTCCAGGGAAGATTGGTGGTACACATATACTCTGAATTGGGTTTGCAGTAGTATCTCCTTCTGTGTTCTGTGCTGCCCTGCACCCTTTTTGTCATCGCTCCATCTGTCCTGAAATTACAGTAAAACAAGATGTCATGCAATTCAAATAATTTTGCATTTCTGATCCTAAAATTTCCCCTGTTGGCTGAGCATCAGATCTATCTCTATCTCGGAGTGTCAATGGAGTGTGCATCCTTCTGCCTGTTGCTATTTCGTGTGGCGTAAGATGATGGTCAGCACCAGGCTGGTTTCTGAGTGCGTACAGTGCCAATCGAAGGAAGTGTAGCCATCTCTTCTTTAGAGTAAGCTTCAACTTAGCTATCCTTTCCTTTAACAAGCCAGTGAGCTTGCGGGTGATACGCCAACAAGATCTTGTGCTTTATACCAAGCAGCAAGCTGATCTGCTCAAATACTGCATTAACAAAGTGAGGACCATTATCTGAACTCATGAACTCACATACTCCCCACCTGGGAAATACCTCTCTCACCAGAAATGTGGCTGCACAGGTAGAGCCTGGGTGTTTACATGGACCTGCTTCTATCCATCTAGAGAATGGACACAACACAACAATTAGATAACTGTACCAATTACATACTTGAATCATATCGACATAATCAAAATGCAAGGGCTGAAAAGGTCCATTGGGCCTTTTGATGACTCCTCTAGTTACTCTTAGTGTATGCCCAGCCGTGAACTGTTGGCAGATTATACAGTTCACCATAGAAAATGCCACGTGTTCCACTAAGTTCGGTATGAACCATTCTTCAGCGATTGTTGCTGCTAGATTCTCTTTTGACATGTGCGCTGGATAATGCAATAGTTCCAATGCTCATTTTAACATGGCTGTAGGCATCACTGGTTTACCAGTGCTGTCTTGTCACCACAAGCTTTCTGAGGGGTTTAAAGAACATCCTTGTCGCTTCCAGAGGTTCTTTTCCTCCTGTGGTGCTTCCCCTTGGAGTTCCATTAACTGGGTTTGCCCCATGTTAATATAGCCCTCAGGTTCACTTTGTGCAACAATCATTTTTTCATGTACATCAGTTATTTCCACATTCATTATGGATTCGCCCTTTGACGCCATACAATTGGCCTCCGTGTCTGCGGCTTGATTTTCTTGTGAGATAAAATCTGTTCCCTTCGTGTGGGTGGCGCATTTCATGACCGCTATGCCCACTGGGAGCTGTATTGCCTTAATCAACCTGTCCAATAAGGCTGTGTGCTGCACTGGCGTGCTGTCTGCTCGGAGGTAGCCCCTCCTTTTCCAACGTGCTAGGCCTGCGTGCACTGTCGACGTCACATAGGCAGAGTCGCTGTACACAGTTAGTTCCTGGTCTGTGTGAATCTCAATGGTGAGTATCAATGCCAATAATTCTGCAGCCTGTGCTGAATAGTGAGATGGTAATCGTGCTCTAATGAGTACTCAAAATTCTCCATTTGCTGTGTGCTTCACCACAGCAGTGCCTGTATATCTTTGCCCATCGTTTTGATCGATTCTCGAGGAACCGTCAACAAAGACAATCTCTCCTTCTGCCAATGCATTTTCTTTCACTCTGGGAATTTCATCATAGAATTCTTCATAGTTCACGCAGTCATGGATTGGCTCTCCGTCAGTGACTGGCTCTGCTATAAACATAGCTGGGTTCACTATCTTACATCAAATTATCTCAATCAATGGATTAGATATGATCACTTCATAAGCAGAAGCTCTCTGAGATGTCAATGTGCCTTTTGGTTCCTCTAGAATGGCAAATAGTGCATGCTTGACGTACAACGTCATTGAGCATCCCATCACAATGGTTGTAGCCTTCTCTATGGCGAACGCTGCGGCAGCTAAACTTTGTTCGCACGGGAAGTGGCCTCTCATCACTGGGTCCACATTCCCACTGTACTATGCCAGGGACTAGTATCCCAATGTGGTTCTTTGTGTGAGTGCTTGCCGTCATAATGCTGCCATTCGTGTGACAAAACAAGTAGAATTCCTCTGCATAATTGGGAATCCCTAAAACTGGTGCTGTGCAAATGGCTCTCTTGAGTTCAGTAAACCCATTGTGCATGGCCTCAGACCATTCTGTTTTTTCTTTTCTCACCTGTGCCTTCTTTAGGGCCTGTAACAAGGGCTTGGCATATGAGCTGTAGTCAAAAACCCATGCCCTAACTTAATTGCAAAGGCCTAAAAAACTCTGCATCTGTTTTATCATGTGTGGCTTGGCTGTGTTCAGTGTGGCTTCAGCCCTTTCAGGGGTAACTCTTTTCCCCTCATGTGAGATCAGCTGGCCTATGTACAGCACTTCTTGCTGGCAATATTGTAATTTCTCTTTGCCAACTTTATATCCTTTCTCAGCCAATATAGTAAATAGCTGAATAGAATCGTGTCTGCACCTTCCTCTGTCGTGCTGCAAATTAAGATGTCATCCACATATTGCAAGACAACACTCTCTAATGCAACATTGCTTAAGTCCATCTGCAGGACTCTGTTGAAAATTGAAGGAGACTCAGAGTACCCCTGGGGTAACCTCATGCTTTTCAGATGCATATGTGTGAATGTAAATGACGTCAAATCTTGTGAGTCGTTGTGCAATGGGATTGAGAAAAATGCATTTTTCAAGTCAATCACTGTGAAATATTGTGCCTCAACAGGTATATTACATAGGATTGTGGACGGGTTAGGGACTAGAGGGAACTCGGCCTTTACAATATAATTTATTGGGCGTAAATCTTGACTTAGTCTACACGATCCTCCCTTTTATTTTTTTAATCAGATAAACCGCTGTGTACCATGACGACTCTGACGTCACTAAGATGCCCTGTTCCATCATAGCAGAAATTGACTTGAAAATCCCTTCATCTGCTTCCCTAGACATGGGATATTGTTGTACTTTTGGCAAAATTGCTCCTGGTATCAATTCAATCCTCACTTCTCCGACTCCTTTCAATAAGCCTATGTCATAGGGGGATGTAGTCCACACTGTTACCAACAATGGGTGCCCCATGCAGATGGGCATCCAAAAGGGTTTAAAACCAACTTGCATTCAAACTGTTGTGCATGTTTTTGAATCATAGAGGGAAGGACAACCCCCCAGTTACAGATTTTCAGGCCCTCCAGTCCTCCCCGCTTCCGGGCAGCCTCTTTTTGTGCAATTGTGGTCCACGCTGAGACAGGCACCTGGATCATGTTGTCATAATAATATTCAGCACAGTTCTGTGCCAGCATCATTTCTGGGGCACCTCTCTTTTGATCATTCTCACCAAAAAATGAGATTTACCTCAACTATTGTTTCCCCAACATCTGTTTGTTAGTCTCACAGATCGTCATCAGTGACATCAGTCAATCTGTACCCTTCCTCAATCGCGATTACTGTGCACCATTGTCCGCCTTCATCATTGCAACCATCGATCAATGCCATCTTTCCTCGCACTATGGCTGTGTGTATTGCCAAGGAAAACACTTGTCCCTTTTCCTTATGCACAGGTGTTCTTGGTCTGAATAGAAACTCCTCAGGAGTTCTCATGGTTTTGCCTGCAAGGCCTGGTAGCCCTGCCATTAACACACATACTCTATATGCAAATATTTCTGGCTCCAATGGGACAGCCCTCATAGCTGTTTGTCCCGCGTATGCTCTAATCATCTCACATACGTTCAAATAGTGCATTCCTGGAGTTGAACATACTATGCCCTTCTCTGTGAATGAGATTGTCATGTTTAACTTCGTCATTAGGTCCTGTCCCAATATATTTACCGGGGTTTGCCTCAAATAGAGCAGTGGCACATTCATGTTACATTCTCCGATAGAGACTGGAAGTTCATTTGTAAAAGGAACATGACTTGTTGTCCTGTGAAGCCTTGAGTATTTATGACATCACCGGACAACGAAAACTTGCCTTCACGTATACACAAGCATGTTGCACCTGTGTCTACTAGTAAGAAATATTCTTTATCCCCTATAAAGACATCTACCCTTGGATCCTCGTGAGGGTTAGATGTCACTAATAGGATAGAACACATCAGGTCTCCCAGTGAGCTGTCCTAATATATATATAACTTTGTCCCATGCTGTGTGAATGGACTTCCTCCTCCACCAGTGTTATTTCTCATTCCAGAATTCAGTACCTGTCCTGCAGTTGTTGTCTGTGACAGTTGCATAGGCGAATGCTGAGACTGTCTTTGTGGATATTGTGTCATATTCTGAGGTTGCAAGCTTTGTTGTGCTCCTGGTGCTTGCTGCTGGACTGTGTAATTTTGTGCAACTCCATTTCCACCGTACGGTAAAAACACATGTGGATTTACCATACGTGCTCTTGTTCCTTGGTCGTTTTGCATCATGCCTTGACTTCTGCATATGCGTGCTAGATGCCCTGTCATCCCACATGTCCAACATATTGGTGGTGGTATGATTATTTGCCCATTTAACATATCCTGATTGCCATTTTGCATGTTTTGAAAACCTCCCTGATTACTTTGAAAACCTCTCTGATTACTCAACCATCCTCTTCCACAAAATCCTCTACCTCTGGGGTAAAACCCATTACTGCCCTGATTAACCTGCTGTGGATTATTGACCTGCTGTATGTTCGATCCGTCTGTGCTAGTTATAATTGCCCCTTCAATGGCATACTTTGACAATTTTTTCTGCACTATTTATGCCTCTTCAGCTTTTTGTGCAGCCTCTTTTTCGCGATTCTTCTCCTGCAGCAATCTGCAATAGTGAGCTATGGTCAACTGTATTTCAGACCACGGTTTGGCCTCGATTCCTACCAACTTCTTGAGCTGCTTCTGGACCTGATCTGGCAGCCCTTGGCATAATATATGATAAAACAGAGGTATAGATTTCCCCCAAGATTCCTGCGTTTCCAATACCCAAGCGTCTTGGATTTCTGAATGTAAAGCAAAGGACCCTCTGATTCCTTCATTTTGTGTGTCATTATGGCTCCCATGTCACATGTATCCGGGTATAGCAATTGTAATGCTTTCCTTACCGTGACTCTGCAATTGTTAAATGGAGCTCCATCGTGTGCAGTGTTAACTATAGTCATGCCAGGGTAACCTGCACATGTCCACACATCGTCAGCTCGATCACCAAGTAAGGCGATTAAAAGACACTTAATATCCTCAATAGCCAACGTGTTCCCTCCCATACATTTTTCCAGTTCATGTATCCATTTTCCTGCTTGCGATGTTAACATTGGAAGCTTATTTTTCAGATTTTCTCGATCCATGTGTGGCCATGGAATATACTGTGGCCTCGTTCCTACTTTCTAGAGCAATGGGAATTGTAATACACGGCACTCCTTTTCCTCTCTCATCATTTTTCTATCCGCTGCAGCGGGGATAGTCCCACATCACCGTCTACCTGGCAATGTCCTTAGTCGGCTCACATAGGGTGGTGGAGACACCCCCCTCTGACCGTAAGATACTCCTTCATGTCGGTCTGACTGTGTGGCTGACTCTGATTCCTTAGGTGCAGACTCACTAGAATCTGACTATCATCCCTTTTCCTCTGGAGAAGCGTTTTTTTCGCTTCTTCTCTCTTCTTCCTTTTCCTCATATTCCTCTCTTTCTGCGTCTGATATTGTCTGTGCCCAACTCGTGCAACTTCTCTCATCCTCCTCATTCCTGTTTAGCGTCAGCCTATCCAAGGACAGTTCTCTGTTTCTGGTACTTTGAGAGGCATCCTCAGTATCATACAGCTGAGTGCTCTCAAGCCTCCGCCTTGGGGCACTTGTTCTAACCCCATTTCATCATATATCCTATCAATCGTTTCTCTGATGCTTCTGGTGTCGAAGCCATTTTAGATATTTGCCCTAGACGTGCCTGGTACTGAATTGTACTCAGGAAAGAATTCTTCTATGTCTTCCCAATCTACTGATGGATTGGGTTTTTAACCTCTCTTTCCAGATATTCAAAATCACGTGCTCTCTGTCTTCGCTTACGTTCTATGTTGTCATCAAATTCTCCGTGCTTCCTAGCTTCCTGTCTGACCCTATCTTTTCTCATTTCTTTGCATCTCTACATTAATTTGCTCGTCGTATTTCCTCGTCCCTTAGTCTTTTATTTGCTTCTCCCTTATCTTTTGTTCTTCTACTTCTATTCTCTGTGGTTCCTGCCTGCTCTGATCATTAGCTGTTCTCTGCTTATGATCGTGTATCCTTTCTTGCTCCTTACGATACAACTGCTGCCGTCTCTGTCTATCTTTTTTCCTGATCCTTTCGTCTCTCAATACTTTTTCCTTTTCCTTCGCTTTTCTTAAATCGTCTGGCTCTCCCTTTTGTCTCACGTCCTCAATGCCTTTACCTTTGAGTTTCAATAGAATCAGACCTCCCATCCATTTGTTCTGTGTGAATGCTATCTCATCAGTTCTATCCTCATCTCCTTTCCATCTCTTGCCCTCTCTCTCGGTAGTTAGAGATGTACTTGCTTGGGCCTGGTCTCCTTTCTCTTTCTTGTGCCTCTCCTTGTCCCTCGGGACTTTGGAGGTAATCTCCCTTTCTCTGTCTTTTTCTAGGTGTTCGTCATTACTTTGCATAGGTGACTCATATGCTGGGTTGCTATATCCCGTGGCAGCTTTAAATTCCCTCAATCAATATAATCCTTCATCTCTACTGGCTTCGATTTTTGCTTCTGATGGGTTGGGTGGCTCAGAATGCTTCTCAACCCCCTCTGTGCATATGTTAAGTATCCAATCTAATGGTGGCTCCTCCTCCTTATCCTCTTGGTACATCTTCCAAAGCTCTAAACTAGCTAGGCGTTTAACTTTTTGCCAGTGTACGTGGCGTGCAAATATGTTGTCATGTGTTACAGGACCGTTTAGATAGTGATGGCATAAACATTCTGTGGGCGGTTCCTTTAACCCATTCTACACTGTACTTTTTCAGCTTAGGTGCATGTTTTGGCAATTGCTTGCATAAGTGTATTAATGGTGTAATGTCTTCCATGCTTAAATCTGTTCACCTTTTCTTTATATAACACTTTGTTATGCTTTTACGCTTCTTAACCAATCCCAACAATATGAGCGAGTACCAATCGTCGCAAGCTCCAATCCCGTTTTTTCACAAAAAATTATTTTTTCTTTTTCAAACAACAACCATCAATTCATATTATACAATATCTTAGTTAAACAATCGCATAATTGTTGTGCTAATTCCTCCAAAAACATTTTTTTATTCTATGACGCCAGAAAATGAAAAACTCAAGACAGACGTGACATACTAGACAGACTCCGGCCGGCTATACATATATCATGCCCCTATTCTTATTCCAACATGAAATGTAAGCCCATTCCTTTCAGATTGTTTCTTTCATCGATTCTGGATTTCTACTGCGTCCTATTTTTTCAGGACTTTGAAACCAGGCTTCTTGTAACCGCTATATTAAAGCGTAGGTATTTGGGCATATCCTCTCTCTGCTCAGGTATCCTCCTGGTATCCTTCCTCTAGCTCAGGTAACCTCCCGGTATCCTCTATGCTCGGGTATCCTCCCGGTATCCTCTATGTATTGCTCGGTGACCCTCGAGTTAATAATTCCTTCCACTTATATATATACATTCTACTCTACCTCTGACTTTATTTTTTGTCCCGCCTCCCTCTGTTACCTTCCATTACTTGTTCTAAGGCATGCAACTTTTTGCCAAAGCATTTCATCTTTTTCACTCACCGTTCGCATGTTTTTCTCTCTGGATCCTCGGGATCACCGCCTTTGTCAGCGCCTCTCCTGCTTTTTGCTCGAACGACTGCTCGTAGAAGTGGGAAGGGGTTTGTGGGTTCCTTCAGACCTCAACCTGCAGGTTTTACAATTTAATCTAGCCACTATCTACGGGGAGATCTCGGTCTACTTAGCCAGATGGAAAAGGACTTGTGATATTGCCGAGAACCTAGAGCTACTTTTTGTCGGCGGTCAATGGGTGTCTTATCTAATCGATAATCAATAAACCATCCTCTCTCTGCTACCAAGTATGCACTAGGACCCCAACCGGCCCATACAGGTGGGGGTTGCCCAATAACACTTTAAGATGAGTAGCAGCACCTGTGAGATGGATGGGGATGAAGAATTATTCTCTAGCATCAAATCAATAATGACAACTCAATAGTTTGGCAAAGGGAGTCCGTTTAATGACAAGCACAAAAAACAGGGAGTTCATGAACATCAGCAATCACTCAATCTTCCCTCTCGCTTCAACATCTCCAACACATTTCATAAAAAACACATCTTTTATACTAAAAACCCATCATCACTGACGTGTAACGCTTAAAATGTTGCATGCAATTCTTTTGGTTATACGAAGGTAACTTTAAAATAGATACTATATCTGTATATGGTAACGGAGTGAGGGGATTGGACAAACAATGTCACTAACAGTACAACTTCTCATTGGTTCTACTACTATAGGACCCTAGATTACCTGGTCCATTAAGATTGGGTTAGCACCAACCCCACTCATACTTTTCCACTATACTAGCAGCGTGCAGAATAGCCGGCCAGATGCAGGGAGTTAGTATGCTCCCCCAGCCTCCCTTCAATTATTACAACAATCAATCATCACTTCAGTGGTCATATGTCAATTATTTATTTGTGGGTGGCCTCAAGACTGCATCTCTGTCGGGAAAAGTTCAAATATCTGTGCATGGCACAAGGCCACGCGTAGGTGTGAAAGTTTCATCCATTCTCGCTTGGCTGGTCACGTGTTTTCAGACACCGCAAAATTGTTTTATTCTTCATGCAATTTGTGAATTTGATTTAGTTTTGCCAACCATCTGCCTTCTGTGGCTTATCTTGACCTTTCAGAAGAGGATAATCTTTGTTCACTTCATTAATTGTATCTACTGTTGGTCTATTTCAGCCAATGCGACCTTGACTTCTTGGCATGATTTGCATGAGTCTGAGTTTCTTTCTGTCTTAGTTTTTGATTTGCTTGCTGAGGGGCTCCTCTCCTGAGACCTTTAGTAACCTTTAGTTGATTCTGCTCTTGTGCATAGTGGAAGTATACTTATATACTTATATATTTATATACTTATATACTTCCTCTCCCACTCCTTCCCCCACTCCCTTCCCACCTGCGTCTCCCATCTCCTGTCCAAAACTCACCCCACCGCTGCCCCCTCTGATCCTATCCGCACCTCCCTCATCCCCAAAGTCTACCCCCTCCTTATCCGCTACCTAACCACCTTCTTTAACATCTGTCTCTCCTCTGCCTCCTTTCCCTCAGCTTTCAAACACGCCACCATCATCCCTATCCTGAAAAAGCCCTCTGCTAACCCTCTTCTCACCTCCAACTTCCAACCAATCTCCATTCTCCCCTTCATCTCTAAGCTCCTCGAACACCTTGCATACTCTCAACTCTCAACTTTCGTCTCCTCCCACTCCCCCCCTCTCAGTCTGGGATCCGCCCTAATCACTCCACTGAGACTGCCCTCACTTATGTACTTAATTCCCTCCTCTCTGCACGCTATGCTAAACAATCCTCACTTCTAATCCTCCTTGGCCTCTCTGCAGCTTTTGACACTGTTGACCACCCCTTACTTCTCAGCACTCTGTCCTCCTTTGGCTTCAAAGGCACTGTCCTCTCCTGGCTCTCCTCTTACCTCTCCAACTGATCTTTCACGGTCTCCTGGGGCAGCCGTACCTCCAACAGCTTCCCCCTGAGCTACGGAGTTCTGTACTTGGACCCTTTCTTTTCTCTCTCTATACCTCCCTTCTCGCCCCTGTCATCTCTTCCTTCAGCATCTCTCACCACTTCTATGCCGATGACACCCAACTCTTCCTCTCCTTCTCTTCCTTCACTGCTGACCTCCACCACACTCTTTCTTCCTGCCTCACGGCCATAAACAACTGGATGTCTTCCCACTTTCTTTCCCCCAACACTGACAAGACTGAAGTGCTTTTCTTCCCTCCTAACACTCCCTCTCCACCCCCCTTTCATCTACTTTCCCCCTTCCAATCTCCCCATCTCGTCCCACGCTGCAATCTTGGCCTCCACCTTGACTCCTCTCTTTCATTTTCAAACCATATCTCCCTAACCTCTCGCGCCTGTCGGCACCACCTGTTCAACATCCGCAAGACCCGCTCCTCCCTCACCTTCCACGCTTCTAAACTCCTAATTTCCTCCCTTATTTTCTCCCACCTTTTCTACTGCTCCTCTCTTCTTTTTGGTCTCCCCTCCTCTCACCTGACTCCCCTCGTGACTCTATCTCTACCTCTCTCTCTCAACTCGGCTGGCTTCCCTTCCTCTCACAACTGAAATTTCAATTCCTCTTGCTTGTCTACAAATCTCTCCATGACCTCGCCCCCCCTTCTCTCTTCCCTCCTCTCATTTTACCATCCCTCCCATTCTCTCCGGTCCGCCTTTCTCTACCTTCTCACAGTACCCCCCGCCCTTGCGCCAACTCACACTTCCGCTCCTTCCAACTCTTAGCCCCCCTCCACTGGAACTCCCTACCCCTCTCCATCCGCTCCTCCTCCAACTACTCATCCTTCCGCTCCTCCTTGAAATCCCTTCTTCTCCACTCCCCTCCCTGACTCTCTCCTCACCCCCCACCCTCACAGGACACTGCCACCAACAGGCGTAGGAGGACACCTGGGTTACTCCCCCCGCCCACCCCTCATACCCATTATCATACCCTTAACCTTCCTCCTCCTCCCCTCTCCCTCCTCCTCCCCTCCCCTTGAGTAAATTGTTCCATATACTGTACTTCTGGTTTGTTTCACGTTTGTAAATAAGCTTCTTTAAATTTTGTATCTTGTTGTTACTCTGTAAAGCGCTTAGGCGTAAATCACTATATAAATTCAATAAACATAACATAAACATATAAAGTGCGCCTTTTGAGGTAGATATGTATAGGTGGCGCTTGCCGCAAACTATTTGCTACTAAGTATAAGCAAGCCTCCCAATTTTCTTAGCTTCTTGCGGTTCCATGCATATGTACACGTGTAAACTAACTGAATATCTTCATCGTGCTCATGGCATAAGCTTCTAACATTTTGAAATCATTATTTCCCTTTTAGGTTCATGATGTCCCTTATCCATGTTGTTTCATCTTTTTTCGTCATTCGCAGGTCGTCATATCTTCTATATGTGAGTCAGTCCAGGTTCTTGTGACGTCACCATTCATCTTCCTTTAATATCTTGTTAGCTTCTTCAGGGACTGTGCTCTGACATTCTTCATTTTGTTTAATTTGTCGATATGGCTTTCTCAATGGGTATTTTACTGTCTTGGTTTTCTTAGGTGTATGTACTTCAATAGGTGCTGTTCTCTTGATCGGTACTGGACAGAGCCCCACTGCGGCTCTCTGCTGGTTTATTTGCTCATCATATATTTCGCGTGAATGTTCCTGGTACTTCAAAATGAACTGTTGGAGTGCGGGTCATGCTTGGGACCTCATTTAAATGCCTACATACATGCATCCAAACCTTTAAGAACCGAGGATCGGACCCTCTGCGGCAAAGCCCTCGCAGGACTAGGCTGCAGTGTTGTGCTGCACAGGTGTGCAGGAGATGCTGCCCATCGACACACAATACGTTGCACCTACATGTACACATCCAAACCTTTAAGAACTGAGGATCGGACCCTCTGTGGCTAAGCGCTCTCAGGACAAGGAAACAGTGTTGTGCGACGCAGGTGTGCAGGAGATTCTGCCCGTTGACACACAATACATTCCACCTATGTACATGCATTCAAACCTTTAAGAACTGAGCATCGCGTCCGCTATGGCAAAGCCCTTGCAGGACAATGCTGCAGTGTTTTGTGACACAGGTATGCAGCAAACGCTACCCATCATCAGATAATAAGTTGCGCCTATGTACAAGTATCCAAACTTTTAATAACCGAGGAACGGACCCTCTGTGGCACAACCTTCACAGGACAAGGATGCAATGTTGTGCGATGCAGGCACGGAGCAAACACTGCCCATCATCACATAATAAGTTTGGCCTACATACGAGCATCCAAACTTTTAATAACTGAGGAATGGACCCTCTGTGGCACAACCTTCACAGGACAAGGATGCAGTGTTGTGCAATGCAGGTGTGCAGGATATGCTGCCGCTGAACATGTAATACTTTGCACCTATGTACGCGCAGCCAAACCTTTAAGAACTAAGGATTGGACCATCTGCAGCAAAGCCCTCACAGGACAAGGCTGCAGTGTGTGCGGTGTGTGTGACACAGGTGCAAAGGAGACACTGCCCATTAACACATAAAACATTGCACCTACATACTGTCAAGTGACTCCAACCAAGCAATCACACTAAGTCAGTGCCTCGTCTGGGACGCCCAAGGGAAGCCCTTATTTATATATTTTTATGACAAGTTATACTCTGGATGATAAACCCTTATATAACGCCCCTCTCTTTGAATCCCCCTGACCTCACTGAGCCAAGAAGTAGGTTTGTTTTGCAATTTAAAAGATTTATTGGAAAAATTAAACAATATATATATATATATATATCACACTTTTATAATAAATTAATATTTGATAGCACCCTTATGAATATAATGTTGATCAACAATAGATAATCTGACACTAGCACACTTCTTTACAATCAATGAGGAGTTAGTATAGGAAGGATAAGGTAGCAGAACATACTTTTATGGTTTCAAGGAAAAGCAATGAGGGAAAAATGCAGCACAGAAATAAACTTGATATGATTTCAACAAAAGATAATATGATCACTTTTTCTTTGACAATTCCCCCCCCCATGCAAGATAAGGAGATGGAAGGAGAGCACACAATTCTCAGGAATACAAAATGCAATACAAATTTCCAGTTCCCCCCAGCGAGGTTAGAGGAAAACAGGTATGATTTTAAAGCAGGCAAGATCCTTTTAAATGTGGTGGCAATGAAGTGAAAAATATGCGGAAAATGCTTTTAATTCCCTCTAGAGGTTCAGGGTGAGTGAGAGATACTTTAAATCAGTTCAGGTCAGCCCTACCAATGATTCAGGGATGGCTATCAGGTTGAAAACGGGATTCAGTAATTGAAGCAAAAGACAAATATTTTTACACGTGGTTGAAATGAAGCAAACTGTCAATTCGCGGCACTTTTTTCCGAGTGCGTCGATCGCTATTACGGAGGAACTGTAAGGAATAACAAGTCGGTTTGAGGCTTGTTGGAAAGCTTAGAATCGTAGCTTTAAGATGAAAGTTACACCACGTTCCTAGCACCTACGATTACAAAGATACAGATGATTTTATGAAGGTAGTTTTTCAAAAATGAAATAATGATTCAAAATGGCAAAATTACACTTTACAGGTTTAAAATCGGAGAAGGGACACACGATTCTATGATGCAGTTCTGATAGGTTAAAATAGTTTGAATTAGATTATCTTAAACTAAGAGATTGGTTTTGCACAGTTCTGGCTGAGTATTCACACTATGAATTTGAAATAGGCCGTCAGGGTCTGCTCAGGTTGGGACTGGACTTCGGGCGGCTGGTTTTGAAGCCACAGCTATCTGGGTCAGCTCTGCTCTGCTGGTCTGGATGAAGTGGATTCTGGATACGGCACTGCATTCTGGGTCTGGATATGGTTTTAGCCAGAATCAAACAGCTCAGCCCGGCTGCTTGAATAGTTTGGTTGGATTGCTGGATTCTGAAGGCCTGCTGAGAAGAGTTCTCAGCTTGTGGGTTAGGCCTTTGCTTTAAGTTCTGTAGTCTATCTGGAGTCTAAGTTCTGGATTTTCCTTCTAGATGTTGTGTGGTCCGGCAAAATGCTCCGCAAGAAAATGGAAATAAATCTTGCCTGTCTAAGCAGTCTCTTTTTTTGTGTTTTGAAAGTGGGTGGGTCGGCTCATTCTGCATGCCCAACCCTCTCATGATTTGATAGGTCAAGGATTCTCTGTGACCTGATTTGTGAAGGGATAGTGTGTCAGAGTGAGTCAGAGTCTTACAGTCTATTGAAGAAACGCCCCTTTGCTTTTACTTAGAAAATTAATTTTCCATAACTAACAGGTTTCCCAGATACACACGTCGTTGAAATTACATACACATTTCACAGATTAATTTAAGATACACTCTCGCCCAACTCTGATCCCCCTCAGAGCCTGGGTTCACAAATGGCAACATTTTGTGCTTTTTAGTGACTTTCGCCATATTGGTTTTTCCTCAAAATGTAGACAGACCTGCACCCCTTCCCTGAGCATATTACTGGAAATTACTATGTCTCTATCCTAAACACAGTGTCTGCAATATTAATAAAAAGCGGGGTTCGGTCCCAGAACACCGCACAAAATGGAATTTGGGCTCAAATCGTGAGGGCATTTTTCATTTTCAGGATCCCCAAATCATTTACTTAAACATATATTTGCTGCAATATGAATCTGCAGTCCTGTCTGGCCAGCCCCTAGGAACTGGGGGAGTCAGGGATCACATGTCTCTACTTCCAGGCCGAGCTCTGTTTACAGTCCACACCCAAATCAGCATACCCCATTCAATTGCAAGGGTCAGTTGTGTTGAGTCCAGCAGGCTGCAGGGAAGTCCCCTCCCTCTCAATCAATAGGGCCATGTGATATCCTGCTGCAACGCTTACCTGTACTCTGCGGGGACGGACACACACTCTCAATCTACTTATCTGATATTTTTTCTCAGCGAGCAATGCTTATAATCTCCTGCTACACAGCTTGTCTCCCCCTATGGAATACACAGAAAAGATTCTTAGGCTATTTCTCAACCCTGTTCCCCAATCTTTGTTAAGTAATTCCCCTGAAAACTAATTACCTCGTGTTTTTCTGGGGGGAGCTCTCCATCCTGCTTCTGAGCAAGGGCTCTAGTTCTGAAGAGGGTCTTTTGCTGGAGAATGACCTTTTAATTAAGGATTGTGGGGAAGCTGCTCTCAATGACTTTCGTTAATCTAGAATGAATTTAGGAGGAGCACATGCCCTAAGGTGAAAACAATTCCAAACAGGGAAACAACGAGGAGATGACTTCTGTACAACATAAGCGTAGAGAAGCTTTTCCCCAGAAAAACTGTGAATTAAAAGTAAAAGGCAATGGAAGAATTCACATGGGTATTGGCTAGTCAAACTTCCAATGCGTCACAGAGGTAAACTTAATTTTAGCAAGCGTGACTAGAAATGTGTCTTTCTCCTCAGAGGCGTTCTCAGCAATGAAGATCAATATAACCACAAAAGATATCTGCCTTCACAAAAGGATTACGTTTTCAACTGACAAATGTACACAATGAGACCTGTGTGTATATGAGCGTGCAGCGGGAACTCGGTAGGAATGTCAAATGGAGCGCATAAGTAGGAAAGGCACGACGAAAATCAAAATGCTACCCCTACACTACGCGCAGTGTATGGCCACATTCCTCAACTGAGCAGAGCACAGAATGTGCATCAAAAGGGAAATGCCTACACGCACAGCAAGATAGCAGGAATAAACAGGCTTTTAAAATCACTTCACAAAACCATTTACAAACGCTGCCAAAACAACGTACCTCAGCAAGCAGATAAAACATGGACACAATACATTGCAAATGGTACTTGCGATAACAGGCTCAAACTGCCGGGGTGAATGGAGGGATAAACCCCTCGACGTGACAGGAAAGAGAGGCGAAGTTCGGAAAGGAATATTCGGGGCAGGTTTGGAGAGGGAGAGGAATGGGCTCTAAGACTAGGAGGATTCGCAAGGGATATGCTAAGAAAAACACTCGGAATTACTGCGACATTAAGTTTCTCTGTGACAGGACTTGGGTAAGCGTCACTCTGCGATGCAGAAAAAGACGCGAAGCACGGAGCGCTCGAGTGGAGGGGCTTATATAGCTACAGGGTTTGAACACCTAGACAGCACTGCAATCTTCATGAGGCTAACTTGGCAGCCATGTTGTGTTTCTTTTTAGAAGTAACCATTTAGCCTAAGGAAGTAAACAGCATAGCTTGCTCACCAACTAGGAATAATAAACAGAGAACCTGACCTTGTTAAGAAACTTTTTGGGCATCTTTTTGGTGATCATGACACCTGCCTCCTGGTGTGGGTCTCTGGGGTGTTAAGAGTTCTCAGGAAAGGCCAGTCTTTTGAACTTTTAGTTAAATAAAACCCCCTTCTGTTCAGTGCACAGTTCTGCAAGACAGCTCTCCTGTCAGGATTTATAGAGCGCCAGCGTCGGTCAATGTCCAATGCCGGTACTGCACCTATTTTTGACAGCTGTCTTGAATGAATAAATTTCAAAAAGAAAGGATTTTACTTGATAGTATATGATCCTTGCTTGGCATGGCATTGATGTGGATCAGTAGTAGAGTAAAGTAAAACACTCAACCATAGTTGGATTTTTGTTTGGTAGTTCCGGGCCCATGATCTTAGCAATTTTTGACATTAATAAAAACGGGTTATTGAACAGAACCATCTTTCTTTGCGCTGGTGGGTGGCAGGTCAGGGGACCATTTTGGTGTGCGCAAAACTGCACGGTTCTCCTGGGTTCTGGCGCAAATGTGGGCTTTCCGCCATCTTGGATTGCCTAAGCCCACAGCACCAAATGTTGCAGCATAATAGTCCAAACATGGGTCAGGACACCCAACAAGCCCCCCTCCCAACTGCGCTTTGATTTCGAGTCGAGGGGGAGTCGGGTGCAAAGGATGTTTTGATCCACGCGCTGGGATGTCCGCATCATCTTCTTCCGATTCTGCAGATGACAAAGTTCAGCATCATTTCCTCCATCAGGGTGGATTGATCAGTTCTCCTCGCCGGTCCTGATGGGAGTTTTGGGCGGTACCCCGGGCCCCTCGGATCTTTGCTCCCGGTCACCAGGTCGTCTTCCCTGGTCAGTCTCCAGGTTTTCCTTCTCCTAGGATGATAAAGCAAAGCGGCAATACCTATTCGTAGACATTTCTCCCCCACTATTGATATAGTGGGGCAGCATATACATTTTATAAATCAAAAGACATGAACATATACATTTTTTTTAATCAGGAGACAAGAACATATACATTTTTTTAATCAGGAGACAATTTGCATTCAAGAATCATAGAATTTTATAGGCTATATGTGGAATATTTTAGGGTTGGAACTGAATTACTCTGGAGCGGCCCCCTCTGGTATTGCAGAGGACTCCTCCAGTTGCTGCAGAGTGTGCCTGGGATGGCAACACTTTAGCTGATTAATATGGACCCACTTCTCTTCCCCTTCCGCCAAACTACCTTTGGGGATGCGGCTCTTGTAAGCGACTGGGGAGATCTTGTCTACAATTTCAAACGGTCCCTTGCAGGTAGGCAAACATTTTCTCTGTTTGGCCTGGTTTCTTTGGAAATTGTATAGATAGACCCGGTCTCCCACATTGTAGTCTTTCCTGGAAGTTTTCAAATTGTAATGGGTATTCATGCTATCAGCTGATCTTTCTAGATTTCGCTGAGCATAGGCAAAAGCATGTTGGAGGTGTTTCCTTAAATTCTCCACATACTCATGAGTTGTGGAGGCATTTATCAATGTCTGCTCTTGGGTCCTATAGAGCAAATGCTGGGGAAGCACCATCTTGTGTCCAGTCATCAGCTCAAATGGTGATATTTTGGTTGCAGATTAAGGGGTAGATCTGATGGCCATCAGGACCAGAGGTAATCGGGTATCCCAACTTGGCCCATAATCTGCCACAAACTTTTTTAATATGCTCACTATGGTTCTGTTGTATCTCTCTACTGCACCAGAAGAGGCTGGCCGGTAAGCAATATGTAGCTTCCTTTTGACCCCCAGTATCTCCCACATCTTTGTCATTACCTCGCTGGTGAAATGGCTACCTCTGTCTGACTCAATCCTTTGAGGTAGACCAAAACGGGAAAAGATGTGGTTAATCATCAGGGCAGCTGCTGTTTCTGCCTTGCAGTTTGGGGCCGGGAGACATTCCACCCACTTGGTAAACACGCATGTCACCGTCAACATGTACTTATTCCCCCTAGTGGAGCGAATCACGGGGCCTATGAAGTCGATTTGCAAATCTGACCATGGCAGTGTCACCCCCTCTTTTGGAGAGGCGCCCGGTGTATGAGGGATGTTGGCTGAAATTGTGCACACACAAGACACCCCTTCAGGTATTGGTCCAGGTCCTGCCCCAGGTGTGGCCAGTATGCAACCTCTCTTAAGATCTCAAGTGTTGTATTAAACCCCCTATGACCGGCGGTGGCTGCATCATGGGCATGACTTAACATCAGGCTTCGGAATGAGGTAGGAACCACCCACTGATCATGGCCAGCTTGGGATTTCCTTACCAACAAACCGTCTTGGATTCGAACATCTCTGGACATTTCATCAACACTCTAAGGTCCTCTTTCCCAATGTAATCGGTATCCGTCAGGGGAAAGTTCTCAGAGTCCTCAATGTGTTAGTAAAACTTACCAGTTATTGGATCCCCTTTCTGAGCCGTAATCAAATCAGCATATGGGGTCTCCTTACTCCATTGTGCAGTTGAAAGATCATTGTGAGCATTTGTCTGGGACCTAGTGATAGCAGTGACCTGGATTTCCCCCAACAGGGACTCAATCTCTATTAGATTCCCTTGGATGGCCCCGGTTTTGGCCAGCTGATCAGCTAAGTTATTTACAGTTTTGTCTGGTCCCTCTATTTTGGAATGACCCTTGATCTTCTTCCAACAGATGGTCATCCCATTCACGGTGACCAGATTATCAATATTTTGGATTAACTTCCCATGTTTCAAGGGTTTGTTATTAGCACATAATATGCCTCTGGTTTTCCAGTTAACCAGGTGCTCCACAAACCCGTTCCGTACATAATCTGAATCTGTGATTATGACCAGTTCGTGGAGTTGATGTTGGAAAGCAGTGAGGATGGCCTGATGCACAGCCATCAATTCTGCCACCTGACTACTTCGGGGGCCAATTTTGTACCCAGCAGAGGGTTCTGGGGACTCATTCACCCATGCATTCCCTACGCCGGCCACCAGTTCTTTCTCCCCATTGTTGTCAACATGGTAAGAGCATCTGTCCACATAGACAGTGGGCATTCCCTCACACTTGTCTTCTTCAAATAATTTGTGTGGGGAATTAAGGTATGCCTCCATGTTGTCCTGGATTTTCAGACTTTCGTCCTCGAAACAGTTTTCTCTGGCACAATCATGCAAGTCAGCCAGACCTTGCGCGAGGGGACTCTTCTTGTTTTGGCCATATCTGACCTCTACAGGAAAGCCTTGCATTGACAGAATCCAGGAAGTAATTCGGGAATTACTCACATTTCCGGCTCAGATTCTGTCACTTTGGAAATATTGCAGAGGCTGGTGTGGAGTCTCCACTATGATGTGTTCCCCCTGGATGGACGGGCGGTAATTCTTCAATGCCCACGCCGTTGCCGGAGTGCCTTCTCACAATCGTTGAATTTTTCCTCCACAGAGGATAAAGTTTTGCTCGCATAAGAGATTACTTTATTGACCTTGTCCTGCTTTTGGTATAATACTGCCATCAAGCACGTATTAGAGAACCCTGTCTTCAGGAAGAACTCCTTGTTTCTGACAGGGTAAGCTAGGCAAGGCGCTTGTGAGAGGCTTCTTTTGAGTTGTCTAACTGCCTTGGATTGTTCTGGACCCCATTCCCACTTGACCCCCCCTTCAAAAGATGAATCAGGTGTCTAGTGATCTCTGCGTAGCCCTCAATGAACTTTCTGCTGTAATTAGTCAGTCCAAGGAGGCTCCTTAGTTCCCGCAGAGCTGTAGGGTCTTTCAGTTTCTGAAGTGCTTCCACTTTCTTTTCTTGGGGACAGAGACCCTGAGGAGTAATCTCATTCCCCAAGAAATTAACAGGGGTTCTACACCACTGTGCTTTCTGAAAGGAAAGTTTTGCTCCGGCGGCCCTCAACTGGGTCAGAACGTAACGGATCTCCGCTATATGTTCCTCCACAGTTGAACTTTTGATGAGGACATCATCTACAGAAGCCAGGTTACCCCTCACACCCAGATCGGGCATGGCCTTATGTAGGAAAATGTTGAATTCATTGCCAGAGTTGAGGTATCCGAAGGGAGTCCGGGTCCATGTGTACTGCTGGCCCCCAAAGGTAAAAGCCAGTTTGTATTGGTCCTCCCTACTGACAGGCACAGTCCAGTATCCATTGGTCAGGTCTATTGCAGTGAATACCTGTGACCCCTGAATCTGGGCCAGCCCTTGGTCAATGTAGGGCAGAGGCCATCGGGAAGTATGGACCCGTTTGTTGAGCTCCCTAAGGTCGGCGCAGAGTCTCCACTGGCCATTTGGCTTCAATATTCCCAGCACCAGATTATTGAAGGTGCTGTGGACTGGACGGATTATTCCCCGGGACTCAAGGTTCTTAATTATTTCAGTAAGTGACTCCATGGATGCGAGAGGCAAGTGTTGACTCTCTCTTCCACCATCTGCCTGAAGCCTGGAAAGACTTCTGGTTTTGCTATCTCAGTGGCCTCCTCCAGCTGGGTGGAGAAGTCCCTGGTCAGAGTGCTGATTTGGACTGGAGGCTTCAGGTGGGAAAGGCAGCCGTCATGGACCTGGAAAATCACCTCATCCCTCCTGAAGTCACAAGTCACATCTTCCTTACCATAAGGGCAGGAAGTGTACACCAGGAAGTTCCCCCCATGCCGGGTAAAGATCATGTCTGGTGTTGTATTGTCATCACTGTCACTGTCAAAACAGTCCCTGGGGATTGGTCCTAACAGTTCATTTCCTAAATCAATGGAGAAATGTCGGTCATCAACCGCCATTCCAATTATGGTGCCCGCAGCTAGAGTAATACTCTCTAAGTCGCTGTTATCCACCTCTATTGGAATGGTGTCATGTTCTATGTTGACTAATGGTGTTGGTTTTACCCCCAACCCTTGCTGCTGGAGAGAAGCATTTAGATGAATATAAGCCTCAGGGTTTTTCAATTTTTGTCCTCTTTTAACTTTCACTTCCAGGGAGAATTGTCGGGTCCTTTCTGGGATGGTGACTTCCTCTTTAACCTGAATTTCAACTGCATAAGGTAGCAATTGAGCTGAACTAAATGCTTTTTCTGGATCATCAAAGCCCATGGGATTATCCGCTAATCGGGACCAAGCTTTGAAGTTTATTAGGTCCAAACTAATGGCAAAGCGATTGAGAATGTCACTGCCTAAGTAAAAGGCGGCAGTGACATCTCGCACGACCAAACAATTATGGACTATGCTCCTGTTGCCAATGGAGATTTTGAGCATAAACCTGCTTGGCAGGAGATGTTTGGAATTAGGTGCTTCCAGGTCCATTTCCCATTTGTCTATCGGTTTGAATGCGGGAATGGCTGGATCTTTTGGGATTAGGCGGAACATGGCTTCGCTGATGAAGCTCTTCCCGTTGTTCACACACACTCGGGCGAGAACAGAGTCCTTCCCATCATTTAACTGAACAGGGATGAACAACTGCTCTCCAATTTGCTGAATATCAGCCAGGCTCTGAGCTGATTTCACATCTTTCTGGACTATCAGAGTGGGAATGTCTGATTGTGGATTAGTAAAGAATTTCAGAGTGTTTCCTTCCAGTGTGGAATACCACCTTAAACTGGAAGGAAGGTTGATTTTCAGAAATAGACAGGACCCCCCATCACCAGTCTGTTGTCCTACTGCTATTACTGTCACGTCTGGAATTTGGTTGTTCTGGAAGTGAAATTCTACTTGGTCAGATTTTTGTTCAACCATGTGGCATATGCCGTTTAAACTAATATGGTTGACACTCTGTTTTAAATGTATTGGTCGGCTAGTCTGGGTCCAGAGGACCTTGTTTACGCAATCTATTAGGGGTGACAACCTTCTCGGGAGGTAATTCCCTAGTAAACAAGTGGTGCCCTCTGGAGTCACTACTATGACCGGGTGTTTTACCTTGTGTCGCCCAATTTTGATGTCCAAATCTGCAGTCCCCTCGACGGGAATTTCCTTCCTGTCAAAGTTCTGGAGTTGTCCAGGAAGAGAGGTGAGAGGAATACGGTAATTCTCCCCCTTCCTGCATTTAGTTCATCAAAGGCCCTTTTGGACAGAAGGGTAGCTTGGGATCCAGTGTCCACCAGTGCCAAAATTATACCCTGCCCCTGTACTTGTACCAGGGCATAGTATCTTCCCTCCTTCTCCTCAAGCAGGCACAGATAATGCAAATTTTTGGACAACTGGTGGGCTAATTTTCTGGTTTTGGACATTGGGAGAGAAGAAATTTGGGCAGAATTCTGTGGAGTGTCTTGGGAATCTGCAAGAAAAAGTTGGCAACTTGAAAGAGGATATTCGAGTTCCCCTGGTTCCGGTCCTGGGCAGCCCCCCCTTTTTGGAGGCATTCACCAGAATGGGTTTGAACCCGGGATTTTGATGCTGTTGGTTCTGGGATAGAATGATGGCCGGCGACAGCTCAATCCCCACATCTACCCAGTCTATTGATGCGGTTTTGGGTCCCCCTGGTTCCGGTTCTGGGCCGCCCCCCCTTTTTGGAGGCAGTCACCAGGATGGGTTTGAACCAGGGGGTTTCGGTATTGTCTGTTCTGGGATAGAATGATGGGCGGCGACAGCTCAATCCCCACATCTACCCATTCTATTGATTCGGTTTTAGGTTCCCCTGGTTCTGGTTCTGGGCCGCCCCCCACCTTTTGGAGGCAATCGCCAGGATGGGTTTGAACCAGGGGTTTTCGGTCTTGTTGGTTCTGGGATAGAATGATGGGCGGCGACAGCTCAATCCCCACATCTTCCCAGTCTGGGTTGGAATCCCTTGGGACCCATTTTTCCTTGGGAGGAGTTCCCCCATCTCTGAAGGAGAAGATCCTTTTCCCAGGATCCTCTGGGTATCCCTCTCCCTCAAATTGGAAGACCTGCACCTCCTCCACAAAATCGGTCTGTTTGGGTTCTTTGTTTCTCCTACCTCCTTTCTGCTCCTTGGGTGGCAGACCTTCAGGGGTAGGAGATTTTGTTTCCAGTTCCTGGGTTTCCAGGGGCTGTTTACAAGTGGGGAAGGAAGCTTCCTCCAAGGCTTTACACCCCCCTTCCACTTGTGCCTCCTCCCTGGGAACCGCTGGGTTATCGGGGTGAAGCCCCGTCATTGTTCTGGAGCACCAGGCCCAGAGTTTGGGGCTTTCTGCGGTGGCATGTTCATCTGAGGGTTCTGTTGAGCTCTCAGTATGTGACCCAGATCCCATGCCATATTCTGGACCTGGCGCTCTAACTGTGAAACCCGCTCAGGCTGATACAGGGTTCTATTTTCTCCCCTGGGCTGATCCCGGGAAGGGTAGCTATCCCTTCTCTGCGAGTACCCTGGGTTGGGAAGATTTGGGTACCCCTCCACCCTTGGCCTGCCCTCTCCCGGATTTGGTTGTCTGGGCTCAGGGAATTGGGGAAAGAAGGATGGATGATTTTGGAGCTGGAAGTTGGGTGGATACCTGGGAAACAAGTTCTGCCCAGGATTTGGTGAATTTCTGCCCTCCTGGGGGAAGTGCGGAGGGAAGTTCCCTGGGTTGGGCGCTTGGTTGGATCCCCCCCTTGGGCCGGAGGAGTCCACACATATCCCAGGATTGGACTGTTTCCCTTATAGCGGGGACTTACATAGTCAGGCTGAGCAAGGGACCCCATTTGTGGGATAACCTCCTTGACTCCCTGTCTGTGACTGGTATGAGGGCCTTCTGGGCTTAGAATTATTCGGTGCAAGCAGGTTTTTAGGCCCCCCATCTCCAAATCTAAAACGGGGGCAACCTTTACCTCTGCCACCTTGGCAGCAGCAGGGGTGCTGTTGGTTTTGGGGTTTTTGGGCTGATTCTTATTTTCCACTGGTTTCTGCACCTCATAGATGCGGGTGGCTTGTTCAATGACCCAGTCTAAAGATTTTTTCTTGTGAAAATCTCTCACGAGCTGGGTCATTATGTATTTGGGTAAGGCATGGAAAACGTATTAACAAATTCTTTACTGTCCGTGCGTACCCTTTTTGTAGTCTGCGCAAAAGCACGCTTTAACTCCTGCACAATTCCTTGTGGGGCCTGATCCTCCCCACATTGCACATTGTAGGCTGCCTTGCGAGCCTTTTGGGGATTTCTGTGAACAGCAAAATGTTTCAAGATGGCCGCCCTGTAGGTGGACCATCTTGAATGATTTTGGTCCTCCAGCCCCGCAAAGAAACTGGAGTATTCTGGGGAGAATGTCCATTTTACATACTGAATGCAGCTACTGCTGTCTTTCAAATGGAAAGTCTCCATCATTTGCTCATAAAGCTCCAAGTGTTCCCAAACAGAACACTTGGCGTTCTTGTGATAAGGGGTGATGACACTCCTTATTGCCTTGATCTGCTTTAAGGGGTCCTTAAGCAAGGCCATTTTTGCCTTATTGGCCTTTTTGGTTCGGGTAACCCTGGTCCATTCATCCTCTGACTCAGAAGCACTGCTCCCAGAGGTGCCGTCTGATCTTCCAGGCTCTCCCGGATTCTGCGAGCCTGGGAATGGCTGGCAGAATGTGGGGACCTGGTCTCCTGCGTCCTGGGCCGCTCAGAGGAGTCTTCAGATCCCTCCTTGCTGCCAGGATTTGATGGGTACCCCCCCACTGACCTAACTGGGCAGAGGTTTTCAGGATGCCCTTAGTGGGCCTACTCTCCTGGGGTTCCCCACTAAATTGCACTGTGCTTAGGTGCCCATACCCGGATGCCCGCCCATCCATTCCTGGGAGGTACTGGTCTATGAACCCCATACTTTTGGCTAGGTAGTAATCTGCCCTCCCTGTGGCCCTGTGCTCATGTGCGCCAGGGGACATGGGGGTGGCAGAGTCCAAGGACTGAGAGAGATGAAGGCCTCTGGTACTAGGGCTCCTGAGGTTATGCTCAGGTGTTTCCCTTTCCCAGCAAACTTCATCTCTGTCAGCCCCTGCTCCCTGTTGCAATGCAAGAGCCTGCGCTTTCAGTTCCTCAGTTAAGGCCTTACTAGACTCTATCACTCTCTCCTGCATGGCTACCTGTTGCTGGAGCCTATCATTGTGCTGACAGAGAGCCTTATTTTCTCTCTGCGCCTCCTGATTGGTCCTGGAATACTGGCCAGTCTTTGCTGCAGGAGGGTTACCTCCTGAGTCCCATCCCTACTGGCCTGCTCCTTTCTTGCCAGAGCATCTTCCACCCTCCTGGTGTGCTCTAACAAGTTCTGATGCTCTTTTTGGAGGTCACCCAGCCCCTGGAGGGCCAGGTGATTTCCTTCAATGTTTTCTTTTAATTGGCAGACTTCCTGGCCTAAGGTGTCCCTTTCCTGACTAAGAGCCTGCATCTGTGCTGCCAGGTCGTCCCTCTGCCTTTGAAAGGCACCAGCTTTCTGGAGCTCTTGATCAAACTCTGCCTGGGTATCCAGGTCTTTCAAAATCAATTTATTGCTTTCCTCTTTCTCTCTGTCTAGTCGGATTTGCAGGGTGGCTACCTGCTCTAAGCATGCCCGGTTAAAGTCTAGTTGTTGCTCCAGCTTTTTCTGGCTCTGCAGTAGGGAGTCCAAACCTTCTTGGTACTCCTTCTGCAAGGCCAGAAATCTGTTATCCTGGTCAGCCTTTTCCTGTTGTAATAATATACTACCTACTCTCATTCTCTGACTCCTGGCTCCTCTGCAGCCTCTGCTCAGAAGAGACCAGGTCATATTGGGCCTTCTCTAATGCCATCAGTTACCTATTTGCCAAATCTTGGCCTTCAGCACATTTGTCCTGTATGGCTCCCATATATAAATATAAATATGCCGCTACCCTGGCAATCTTGTTGTGCTCATCCTTGGCCTTAGGGGCCATATATAGTTCACTCTGGACCACATGTAATGGACCCTGATCTCTCCATATGTCTGACCCTGTTTCTGTGATCTGGGGTGCGATTGCCTGCAACCAGACCGCCTGGTCCTGATGAGCCCACTCACCTCTCACAAATAGCTTATGTAAGAGGAGTTCTCTGGCTATTTTGATATCTACCAAGGTCGTCATTCTTGAAATTGATTTCCTTCCTGACTTACAGAAGTTTGTATTTTATTTTCCAAAACAGACCGTTTCCTTAGAGCGTTCCTTTGAGGGGTGTTTTTTCAGTGTAACACGGCGTGGTGATCCAACAGAATTTAAATATACTGTCAGTTAGCGCACTGTATTAATCTGCACAAGTTATAGATCTAATCCAGAATCCCCAGCACGAGCCCCCAATCTGTCAAGTGACTCCAATCAAGCAATCCCACTAAGTCAGTGCCTCGTCTGGGATGCCCAAGGGAAGCCCTTATTTATATATTTTTATGACAAGTTATACTCTGGATGATAAACCCTTATATAACGCCCCTCTCTTTGAATCCCCCTGACCTCACTGAGCCAAGAAGTAGGTTTGTTTTGCAATTTAAAAGATTTATTGGAAAAATTAAACAATATATATATATATATATATATATATATATATATATATATATATCACACTTTTATAATAAATTAATATTTGATAGCACCCTTATGAATATAATGTTGATCAACAATAGATAATCTGACACTAGCACACTTCTTTACAATCAATGAGGAGTTAGTATGGGAAGGATAAGGTAGCAGAAAAGACTTTTATGGTTTCAAGGAAAAGCAATGAGGGAAAAATGCAGCACAGAAATAAACTTGATATGATTTCAACAAAAGATAATATGATCACTTTTTCTTTGACAATTCCCTCCCCCCCTATGCAAGATAAGGAGATGGAAGGAGAGCACACAATTCTCAGGAATACAAAATGCAATGCAAATTTCCAGTTCCCCCCAGCGAGCTTAGAGGAAAACAGGTATGATTTTAAAGCAGGCAAGATCCTTTTAAATGTGGTGGCAATGAAGTGAAACATATGCTGAAAATGCTTTTAATTCCCTCTAGAGGTTCAGGGTGAGTGAGAGATACTTTAAATCAGTTCAGGTCAGCCCTACCAATGATTCAGGGATGGTTATCAGGTTGAAAACGGGATTCAGTAATGGAAGCAAAAGACAGATATTTTTACATGTGGTTAAAATGAAGCAAACTGTCAATTTGCGGCACTTTTTTCCGAGTGCATCGATCGCGATAACGGAGGAACTATAAGGAGTAGCAAGCCGGTTTTAGGCTTGTTGGAAAGCTAAGTATCTTAGCTTTAAGATGAAAGTTAAACCACGATTCCAAAGATATGGACTAGTTTATGAAGGTAGTTTTTCAGAAATTAAATAATGATTCAAAATGGCAAAATGACACTTTACAGGTTTAAAATCGGAGAAGGGACACACGATTCTATGATGCAGTTCTGATAGGTAAAAATAGTTTGAATTAGATTATCTTAAACTAAGAGATTGGTTTTGCACAGTTCTTGCTGAGTACTCACACTATGAATTTGAAATAGGCCGTCAGGGTCTGGTCAGGTTGGGACTGGACTCCGGGCGGTTGGTTCTGAAGCCACAGCTATCTGGGTCAGCTCTGCTCTGCTGGTCTGGATCAAGTGGATTCTGGATACAGCACTGCTTTCTGGGTCTGGATATGGTTTTAGCCAGAATCAAATAGCTCAGCCCGGCTGCTTGAATAGTTTGGTTGGATTGCTGGATTCTGAAGGCCTGCTGAGAAGAGTTCTCAGCTTGTGGGTTAGGCCTTTGCTTTAAGTTCTGTAGTCTATCTGGAGTCTAAGTTCTGGATGTTCCTTCTAGATGTTGTGTGGTCCGTCAAAATGCTCTGCAAGAAAATGGAAATGAATCTTGCCTGTCCAAGCAGTCTCTTTTTATGTGTTTTGAAAGTGGGTGGGTCGGCTCATTCTGCATGCCCAACCCTCTCATGATTTGATAGGTCAAGGATTCTCTGTGACCTGATTTGTGAAGGGATAGTGTGTCAGAGTGAGTCAGAGTCTTACAGTCTATTGAAGAAACGCCCCTTTGCTTTTACTTAGAAAATTAATTTTTCATAACTAACAGGTTTCCCAGATACAGACGTCGTTGAAATTACATACACATTTCACAGATTAATTTAAGATACACTCTCGCCCAACTCTGATCCCCCTCAGAGCCAGGGTTCACAAATGGCAACATTTTGTGCTTTTTAGTGACTTTCGCCATATTTGTTTTTCCTCAAAATTTACACAGACCTGCACCCCTTCCCTGAGCATATTACTGGAAATTACTATGTCTCTATCCTAAACACAGTGTCTGCAATATTAATAAATAGCGGGGTTCGGTCCCAGAACACCGTACAAAGTGGAATTTGGGCTCAAATCGCGAGGGTATTTTTCATTTTCAGGATCCCCAAATTGTACATTTCTGTGAGCTTAATACAAGATTTTAGAAGCATTTACTTAAACATATATTTGCTGCAATATGAATCCGCAGTCCTGTCTGGCCCACCCCTAGGAACTGGGGGAGTCAGGGATCACATGTCTCTAGTTCCAGGCAGAGCTCTGTTTACAGTCCATACCCAAATCAGGATACCCCATTCAATTGCAAGGGTCTAGTGTGTTGGGTCCAGCAGGCTGCAGGGAAGTCCCCTCCCTCTCAATTAACAGGGCCATGTGATATCCTGCCTCCTGGTGTGGGTCTCTGGGGTGTTAAGAGTTCTCAGGAAAGGCCAGTCTTTTGAACTTTTAATTACATAATACCCCCTTCTGTTCACTGCACAGTTCTGCAAGACAACTCTCCTGTCAGGATTTATATAGCGCCAGTGCCGGTCAGTGTCCAAAGCCGGTACTGCACCTATTTTTGACAGCTGTCTTGAATTAATATATTTCAAAAAGAAAGGATTTTACATGATAGTATATGATCCTTGCTTGATATGGCATTGATGTGGATCAGTAGTAGAGTAAAGTAAAACACTCAACCATAGTTGGATTTTTGTTTGGTGGTTCCGGGCCCATGATCTTAGCAATTTTTGACATTAATAAAAACGGGTTTTGAACAGAACCATCTTTCTTTGCGCTGATGAGTGGCAGGTCAGGGGACCATTTTGGTGTGCGCAAAACTGCACGGTTCTCCTGGATTCTGGCGCAAATGTGGGCTTTTCCGCCATCTTGGATTTCCTAAGCCCATAGCACCAAATGTTGCAGCATAATAGGCAAAACGTGGGTCAGGACACCCAACAATACACACATCCAAACTATTAAGAAAAGAGGCTTAGACCATCTGCAGCAAAACCCTCACATGACAAAGCCGCAGTGTTGTCTGATGCAGGTGTTTGGCAGTAAAGGGGTCACGACACAGAGAGCGATCGCATGATGCAACCAGAGAAAGTTAACAAAGGTTTGGGTAGGGAGACCAGCCACTAGTGCACTGTGCAAAACTTTCTGCCCTTTGCGCATGCTTCCACCTAACCATCTGACTTAACATACTTTCTCCCTGTGCAACCCTTCCAGGGGTTAGCCATACTTGTGTTCTCTATCTTTTCTCTAGGTCCCTCATTACGATCAATATTGTAGTGTGATCTTGTATCCTTTTAGGCCCTCCCCCACTCTCCAGGACACCTCACATCCCGACTGTGGTTACTTTGTACTGTGATCTGTGTCTTTTAGGCTCTTTCTGACGCTCTAGGACCCCACCCCGCTGCGGGTACTGTCTGTACATTTGAGCATACCTGTTTGTCCCTTCAGTGTGTGCCCTTCTTTGTGCCCCCTCCCTCTGTGCACCTTGCATTGTGCAGCATGGGCTCTGCATCTCTTCCTCTCTCTCCTTCACTTCCTCCTCTGACTTCGTCCTTGCACCCGCTATGGTGCTCTCCATCTCCCCATCTACTCTAACTGCTACTCTATCTCCTATCCTATCCCTCTCACATTCTCAGGAAGGAAAATATTTAAGGGGGAAACCTGGTCTCCAACCCAGGCCTCTCTACCATTGATACTTACATCAGTGCTTCCTTCAGACACAATCCTACCAACATTCTCTTTGTAGTTCCCTCTCCAGACCTATGGACCCCTCATATGGTCTGTTTTCCCTCTCCTTTTTCCTCCTCCCCCATTAATGGTGGCACTCAGTGGGAGGTCCTCTTGGCCTCCTTCCACTCTTCCAAGACCATCATTAATGTATATCTGAATGGTGCTGTCTTGGTTCAGGGCCGTCAGCCAAATCTCCCTCTTTTTGATAGGCATCTCCTGTGTCTTATCAACTTTCTTCTTTCTCCTGCTTCTCCTATCAGCACATCTTTGGCTCCTCTGCCACCTCTGCCAACTCCTTCTGCTGCCACCTCTCTGGCACCCTCCTTATCCTCTCTGGCTGCCTTACCATCTCCTTTTACCTCCTGTACCCACTCTTGGGCCCCTCTACCACCTCTGCAGGGCGTACCTCACACCTGTACCACTCCACAGAATATTTTCAAAAGTGGCAACCTGCTCCATGTCGCTACTCTGAACTCTGGCTCTGCTGTCAAACATTCCTCTGATATCTACCACCTTGACCTAGATGCAATTAGATGCAAGAACTTGACCTAGATGCAATTACTCTCACTAGACATGGTTCACGACGAGCTCTGTCATGAGTTTTGACACTCTCCTACCTGATCGCTACAAGATCATCTCCGAACCCAGGACCAACTATCCCAGTGGTGGAGTAGCTCTGATCTTTCCAGAGTGGGTCCCTGCCTCTGTCATTGATAAGCAGGCCTATTCCTCCTTTGAATGCCTGGTCTGCAGGCTCTCTATCTCTCCTGCACTCTCTCTGACTCTGGCCACCATCTACAGGCCACCTGGCTAGGTTGCACTCTTCCTCTCGGATTGGGGTGACCTCTCCTCTTTTCTCCTTGCCTCTACCTCTGAAATCCTCCTCTCTGGAGATCTCAACATAAATACGGATGCTTTTAATCCCTCCTCAAGGCTCTTCTGGAACATCTGCAACACTCTCTCTCTTTCCATTCTACCCTCTGATATGACACACTGACACACTCTGCCAGGCACGCCTTGGATGTTCTCATCTTCTCAGACATCCCTGTTGCTAACCCTCTCACCATTCCTCTCTCTTGAACTGAACACTTTCTGTTTTCCTCTTACCTGAAGCTCTGTGTCCCCCAGGCAAAGCTGACCCCAACACTGCCACCTACCTTCTCGGTCATCCAGCCCATGAAGCGCGTGTCAGTCGAGTCCTGTGCCGCTACTTTCTCTGTTCCTCTTACACCTGTGGCTGACTCACACCCTGACACAGCCCTAACTAACCTGCATCTTTATATCTCCAACACTCGGATGTCCTTGCCCCTGTCATGAGAATTTGCCTGCAGCCTACCTCCAAGTGCAACTCTTGGTATGAGTCTGAACTCGCCAGCCTGAAACACAAGTGTAGGGTGGCTGAGAGGAAGTGGAGGGCATTGGGCTCATCCTATGATAAACTGGACTGCTGCCTACCCCAAAGCCAATACAGACTCCCTGTCCTCTATGTGGCCTCTAAAAACACGGCCAAACACTTTAAAATCTGTGAGGAACAGGCCAATCCTTCTGATGTCTCCACCTCTCTCATTCCTTACTAGGCCCCCTGCATAGCTCTGGCTTCTCAATTCACCACTAAAACTCAGGACATCCTATCCTCTCTCTTCTCTTCCTGTCCCTCTGCTTCTCTTGGCCCCTCTCTGTCAGCCTCTCCCCCTTATCCTCCTTTTTCCTCTTTCTCTCTGACCACTCCTGACGATGTTTCTAGACAAGTCCGATCTATGAAAGTGTCTTCCAAGCTGGTGATCCCCTGCTCCTCTAGAACCGTCAAGGACCCGATGTCTGCAGTGACTCTTTTGCCACTGGAACTTTCAACTCTTCCCTCAAGCACTCGTTGGCAAACTACTGCCCAAACTCTATCACTCCTTTCCTGGGCAAACTCCTGGAAAAGCTTGCCATCTCCCAGCATACTCTCTACACTGAATCTGTTGGTTATTTCCATGACCATCAGTCTGGCCTCAGAGCAGCCAGAGGCATGGAAACTGCTCTCCTGGACACCCATGAAGATCTGCTTTCTAATCTTGATTCTAGCCTTGATAGCCTCTGCTATCTGACGTTTTTGGTGGATTAGCATCATAGATGCATTGAGTGTTTTTGGGGATTGGGAGGGACTGGGAGGAGGACCATGGGCAGTGGATGGGGGCTGGTAGGCATGTTAGGGACACTTGTTTCAACTTTGTGGGAGTGTAAATACATTTTTTATTTGCCATGAAGGTGCTTTTCAATAACCGCTTCTATAAAAAAGCACATGCGTAGGTGCATCAACACTTTTTGCAAATTTTAATAGTTGAACCTGGAGGCGCAGGTATGTTTATAGCTTTGTCTATTAAACCATATATTTTCTGTACAATAATCATATTGTTATGTGGATGATGCAGCACACAATTTCATTGTGTGTTATTGTATGTGCTTAGGTGTTTCCTTGTTCTATTTGAAGTTGTGAAGGTTGGCCTAGTTTGTTTTTGAGTTTGCAAAAAATTGCATGTGTAGTTGCGGCTACAAAGCAAGATTTGCTGCCGCACCGAGTAGCAGCAGCTAAGAAAGATGCGGGGTGGGGAAAAAAAGATTTCTGTGAGTTGATTGTTTGTCATTGGTTGTTGTTACTGTTCTATTTGTGAAGCACTTTGTAATAGGTTTTAGTGCAAATGTATTATCCATTTTAGTAGTTTTATATCTATATAGTCTTCTTTGTTTGGTATTCATTTTGGAAAGTATAAAAGCCCCCATTTACTGCAGTTTTATCCTTTTGATTACAGAATTCTCACTCTGCACATGACAGGAGTGCGGCTGATGTGAAAGTAAGTGTTAATAAATATTTATATATTTGAAGGTCTATTTACATTGGTGTGTGTGTTAGTTATATTAACCACTGCTCTGAGGTGGTGTTTGTTATGATTCTTTTCATCTGCTATGATTGTGTGGCAAGTATCTTTTAATGTATTTTTTAACTTTCAGTAATATGGAACTACAAAATTAGATTTGTCAATCAATGCCATTTATTTGCAGGCATTTAATTTTTGTATTCATGTTAATGAGGATGAAGGTTTATTTGATTGTATTTGTTGTCATTTAATGCACTTTCCGTTATGCTATATTCTTAATTGTTTTTAGTTTTCTGTGAGCTAGTACAATTGATGGTGTTTTGCAAGTTCATTTTAGTCTATTTTTTATTTTTGTATTTTGTTGTAGCTGCATCATTTTCATCATCACAGTGAACTTGCACCAGATGTTAGATTTAGTATTTTTTTTAAATGTGTTTATTGTTTTGTGGCTGCTTTTTTTTAACTCTCTTGAAAGAAAATTGGATTCTTTGCATTTATTTTCTGATTGGGTCTTTATTGTTTTTGTGGTGGGCAGGTGCTGATAGAATTCATGTAATTGAGGTATCTTGGCTACTGACGAAGTTGTTCAGTTATCTCCTGTGAAATGTCAACCTGTATTCAAAATGTTTCCCATGTTCTCCAATTTTACCTAAACTAACCCATCCTTTCTTGTTCTGCATGTTTACTTAACCTACCATATTCTCTCTTGTTTTTCAAGTTTACTTACCCTGCCCTATTCACTCAATTGTAATTCCTTAGCATAATGTACCTTGTTTGTTCTCACACAGTTTATATATATATGTTCATGTATTTATGTATATGTGTACAGTGCGCCACAGCCCAAAGGCATCATGGTGCACACAAGCAACTAACAAAACAAACAACAATCAGCTGAGGATCAAATCAAGGGGGGGACTTCATTTAAAAAGAAGAGTTTTAAGTTGTTTATGAAATGCAAAAAGAATTATCTTTTCACGTAGATTAACTGGCAGTCCATTCCACACTGTAGCAGCCACCACCACAAAGGAGTACCCTCCTCCACGTACTCTCTTAACTCTTGTTCATATCAGCTGAAAAGTATTACAAGATCTAGTGGTACACCCTTGTGGCTGCAGGGTGAGACCTTCTTTCAGATACTCTGGTGCTATTCAAAAAAGACCTTTGTGCACTAGAGTCAAAATATTAAACGTACTACTGGACTCTACTGGCAGCCAATGTAGCTCCCTTCTGGTTGCAATAAATGATTCCACTTAGGAACATTTTTAATGATCGTTACAGCATCATTCTGGAGATTGTGTAGTCTTTTTATAATGTTTTTGCCTGCTGCACCCACAAGTGCATTACAATAATCAATTTGGGGCATAATTATGGCCCAAACTAATATTTCATAGTTCTTACATGTGACAACAGTTTTCAGCAGGCGTAATAGCCTGAGGTGATATTGTGTTTATTGAATCACACTCTTGACTTGTGCCACCGCACCCAATGAACGATCTAAGATAACTCTGTAAGTGTTCACTTTCTCTAGGGTTGTGAATATCAATAGTGGATTTTAAACAGTTTTGATCCAGCTTCACTCTTGCTTGAGATGAACCAAGTATTACAATCTCAGATTTAGCACTGTTTAAACAGCCAGTTAGCTGTCATCCACTTGTTCACTAATAAATAGATGCTTTGGATATGTCTTGCATCGTTCATGTAGTTCTCACTCAGCTCCACTAACAGCTTAGTGTCATCAGCATAGTTCGTAAATCTCATGTCCACTTCATCCAGAATGTCACACAATGGACATAGGTACACATTAAGAAGCGTTGGGGATAAACATGCTCCCTGGAGAACTCCACAGCAATATAATTTAGATGGGGAAGAGGCCTGCCCCCAACAAACTCTTGACATCCTATTAGAGTGAAAGGATTCCATCCATTTCACCGTGGGCGGAGAGCACTGCCCCACAGATGCAAGAATATCTGAAAGATTCCCATGGTCCAGGAGATCAAAGGCTGCTGATAGATCAAGCAGCATCAGCAGCCCTGTTTTACTCCTGTCCATGGCGTGCAGCATCTGTGTCTGTAAGTCCAGTAAGACACTCGCCTTTCCGTGATGGGATCTGAACCCAGATGGCCTAAGTTGTAAAATGTTGGGACTACCTAAGTGTGCGTGAAACTGGTTGGTGGCAGCACGATCTATGACTTTCAAGTGAAATCGGACATTGGTAATAGGTCTAAAATGATTTATATTTTGAGAGTCAAGACCTGCCCTTTTAAGCAAGGGAGTAACTACAATCTTCTTAATACTGTCTGGAACCATTCCATAATGAAAGGTGGCCATCATGAACAAAGTCAGAAAGGGAGCAAAGGAATCAATATCATCCAACACAATTTTAGTGGGAATTATGTTGTCCTTACATGATGTAGGGCACATCTTTTTTAACATCTTTTCCATCTCTAATGCTGAGATTGGCATACAATTAAACAAAGGGTGATTTTCGGCAAGGAGTACGAGTACACTTTTCTGATGCAGTGTTGGACTAGGCTCAGAAACAATCCTTGCCCGTGCTGCATTCATCTTGATATGATATGATATGGCATGGCATTTATAACGCACCTATACACAAGTGTTTCAAGGCTCGACGAGGCAAGGGAGGGGGAACGGAGGGAAGACAGACACCGATCCAACTAGGCCAGGTGACATTCGGATTGCGCAAATGCATGGGAAGGCGGAAGGGGGAAGTGCAGGGAGGCAGGGGGGAAGGGACAGTGCAGTACATGGGATAATAGAATAAATAACAATAAGTAAAAGGTACGGCCAGCATGTGTCTAGTGCTGGTAGTGGGACTGTAGGGATACAGAAAACAGTCACCAACTTCTGAGGTTGCCAGGAGTGCAGTTCAGGTGTGCAACTGGCACGGGGGGGGACCTGGGCCCAAAATCAGAGGGTGTCCAGGTAACCAGTGCAGTTTCAGTATCAGCCAGGAAGTCAGCAGGGGTAGGAGGAGAAAAAGCAGAAGCAAAGATAAAGGTTTTGAGGTGCTTCCAGATCCGTAGATGGATCTCCTAAAGTTTCAGGGAGGCCAGGAGGCTGTTCCAGAGGGAGGTCCCAGCTGAAGAAAGAGATCTACCGCCAACTCGTTGCATGGAGAAGCGACTGACCCTGAGGGAGTTGGAGGTGGATGAGTGAAGAACGCGAGTGGGAAGATATTTAGGAAGAGAGAGTTGAAGGTAATGAGGCCCCAGATAGCCTTGTGGACATTGCAGAGGGGTTTGAACTTAACCCTCACAGCCACTGGGAACCAGTGCAGAGATTTCAGTCCTGGAGAGATACGATTCATGGGCTTGAGGTGAAGGACAAGTCTCGCAGTCCTGTTCTGTATGAGTTGAACAGGGCGGAGAGTAGAAGCAGGCAGATTTAGAAAGATGATGACAGATCATATGTATATGATCTGTCATCCTCTGGCCTATTGGTCCATTATTGTTGTTGTTTGAAGAATCTAACCTGAAGGAGCAGGGATTATAATCAGGCACTCCTTAATTTATAGAAAGATTTAGAAAGAGGCTGTTGCAATAGGCCAGCATAGAGAGAACCAGAGCTCTGAAGACTTATCATCAAAGGCTTGTTGCAATTTAACAAAGTCTTCTGCTGTGGAGGAAGAGAAATCAGATTTAAGATGCAGTTTTTCCAAGTTTTTCATAACTTCAAAAAGCTTCCTGGTATTTATTTATTTATTTATTTAAATGTGTAGAGCGCATGGCAGCCCGCAGGCATCGAGGCGCTATGTCAGATTTTAAGAAGACTTGATTAAGGGACAAAGAAGCCGCCCAGTATTACTTGTTACAGAAAAGCTCAGAGATAGTGTTTACAGCGTAACACAGAGTACATGCAGGTGCAAGTAGTCCTAAAGTCCAGGTTGAAGTCAGACAAAGAGGTTAGTTTTGATAGCTTTGTGAAAGGCAGAGTGGGATTCAATGGACCTGATGTGGGGCGGTAAGGAGTTCCAGAGTCGGGGGGCGACTGCAGGGAAGCTGGAGCCACCTGCTCGGGCCTTGCGAGTTCTAGGGACAGCTAGGAGGTTGGAGTAATGGGATCTGGAAGGTCTAAGGGAGGCGGGTTTGGTGATTCTGCATGACAAGTAGGGTGGGGCAAGGTCGTGAAGGCACTTGTGAGTCAGGGCTTTGAATGTGATCCTCTCCTTGACTGGGAGCCAGTGGATCTGCCTTCTAAGTACCGAAATGTGTTCTTTATGCGTGAGTCCAGTGGCCGCTCTAAACGGGTTGTTTTGAACGATTTGGAGTTTGGCAACATTCTTGGCAGAAGTGCCGATGAGTAGTGCATTGCAATAGTCAAGCCTGGAGCCAATTATGGTCTTGGCGATGGATAGACAATTCTTTTGAGACAGGAATGGTCTGACTGCTTTAATGAGTTTAGAATGATAGGCAGATGAGGAGGCTATGGCATTGACCTGCCTCTCCAAAGTTAGGTATGGTTCGAGGTAAACGCCTAGTGTTTTGATGGAGGGTGACACGGTGATGGGGATATTGTCAATGGAGAAGGTGGAGTATTTGTTATCCAATATACTCAGGGTGGAGGGGGAACCAACTAGCAGTAGTTCGCTTTTCTCACTGTTGAGACATAGCCAGTTTTCTGCCATCCAATATTGGATTGTTGTGTAGATGGAGTTGAGGGTGTTCTGGTAGGCCTGGTAATCCCCTAAGAGGGGGATGAGTACCTGGGTGTCATCAGTATAGTTTGTGTATGAGATGCCCAGGGAATCCAGGAATATGAACAGAGGTCTTGTGAAGAGGTTGTAGAGGGTGGGAGCCGTGCAGGAGCCTTGCGGGACCCCACATTTGATGGTTCTGGGGTTGGCGCTGGAAGAGTCAGAGAAGACCTTCATTACTCGGTCCTTAAGAAATTAGTCAATCCATTTGCAGGCTCTATCAGAGAAATTGGCTACTGACGAGAGGTGTTGGCAGAGGGTTCTGTGGTCGACCAGATTGAAAGCTGCTGAGAGGTCGAGCAGCAGGAGAAGTCCAGGTTTGCCGGCATCTCTGAGATCATCGATTTGGTTTTTGAGGTCAAGGAGAGCTGTCTCAGTCCCATGACGAGGTCTGAATCCCGATTGCCTGAGTCCTAGGAGGAGGTTGTCTTCTAGGAATTTCTGCTGAATTTGCAGGTAGGCTGCTTTATCCAGCCTATTAGGGGCATTCTCAATGTCATCATTAACATATTTCTTCTTAGCTTCAACTATCCCTGCCTTATATTGTTTTTAAAGTTTCTTCCAGAAAATCTTATTTTCATCAGTCCTGTTCTTATTGCAAATGCGTTCTGCTGTCCTCTTTTTAGGTTTAAGCTCTATAAGATTGTTGGAGCACCAGCTATGATGATTCTGCAGGGGTTCTCACCCTCTTAATTTTCATAGGTGCCACTCTATTAAGCAACTCCAATACATCTTGGTTATACCTGGCACTAAGACATCTGGAGTGTCAAGGTCAGTAATTATTACAAAGGCAAATGTCAAGATCTTCCTTTCTTACTTTCTTTAGGTTTCTCATAATGACACTAATGACCTGGCAGGGTAACTAGAATCTGTATAGCAAGGTTGTCTGACCCAACACATGGTTTTGTATGTAAGGAATTAATATGTAAATTACTGGAGGTGACCTAATCCAAGGTTTGACCGTTAGCATATGTGGGTTCAGTATTGTGTATCTCTACCTTAATAGTTTTTAACATGTGTTCAAGGAGGATAGCTGTCTACCTCATTGCCCCATCACCTGTTCAAATCTCCCAAAAGTAAAGTTGAGGAATTAGGTTTATGGAGCCCTGCAAGGGCACTCAGAAGATTTTCATTACACTCTAGCATCTCATTTGGTGGCCGGTAAACAGCAAACAGATCAGTTTAATGAACCAGGGAGGAGTTTATCTTAAGGTGGAATCTCACAACCCTAGTAATGTATAGGGGCTTGAAAGAAGCTTAACTCCTCCCTAACAATTACTGCAACTCCTCCTCTGTTTCATTGTTCCCTAGTGTGACAGAAAATGTTGAACCCAATTGGCAGGACCATATCAATAACTGCTTCACTCGACTCTTTCAGCCATGTCTCAGTGACAACCATGACATCTATCCCATTACTAAGGATGTAGGCATGTATGTCAATGGCTGAATTACCCATTGACCGGGTATTGAGAAGCACCACCTTCAAAATGATCCCATGTAGCGGAATTGGTGCCCCTGCCTTCTTATTTTCATTAATTATGTCTAATTTATGAGTACTCAGGGAATTACCTTCCTGCGACATCAGAGAGTTAGCTAGCAGAGACGTCTCGGTAAGTGTCAATGATTGTTCAAGGATTAGTGAGTGAGGCTCCTTCGGCGCTGTCCCTACATTTTAATCTATTCCCCTCTGGGGTAAGTTACATCAGACATTTGCAAAGCGCAGTTTGCCTTTGAGCCTGTATTTTCATTAATAATTATCTTTGTTAAATTGTCTGTATACATGTGCAGGTACTTGGACATCTGCCAGTTAAGATCTATACAAGCAGCAACTACAGAATGCTTACCTTAAGAAGAGTGAGTGATGGCAAGCTTGAACACCAAGCCCACAGAGGTCCTTGATGCATAGACCAACACAGACTGGCTAGCCCTGGTGCACCAGCGCTGATGCGCCTGACCGAAATGCTGAAGGCACGCGTGAACTAATAGAACAACGGGAAATGTAGTTCAGCACATATCACACAATATGGCAGTACTCAGAGCTACAGCACCTAAGCACAGGCACTACCGAGAAGTTTGAATGAATAGCATGCTTGATTGTAGTAACAGTTTTGATAATTTTATTGTAGCTTGTGCTAGTGAATTAGTCATGGCAATGTACATTATGTTTGGAGAGAGCAATTTCTCAATGGGCTACTGTGGCATCTTCTCTGAGAAGCCAATTGTGGAATAGGAAAACCATTACTCTCATAACTGAAACATTTGTAGCAGTAACATTGGAATGGGTGGAATTGACAATACTGCAGAAGTTGAGGGTTTATTCACTGTTGGTGGTGTCCCACTGAAACTGGATGTTTGCAAGCTTTGAAATTGAACATTTGTAGGTCCACATCTTAATGTCTTTATGTGCAAGGATTTTCACATTTTTTTTAAAAAAGTATTTTTTTTATCTTAAAATATTTTGAACTATCTTCAGTGGTCTTCTTGGAGGTTGTTTTTTTTGGTGTGAACAAGACTGCTAAAAAATATAATACTAGTGTTTCTACCTGTGTGATTGTTTTCTATCCATAGTTCTCCAAGTTTACTTAACCTCCCCATTGTCTGTCCTTTAACAACCAACTATAACATCCTTTGTTTACTCTCACCCACTTTATATATCCCTGTTTGTTTATTGTAGTAGTAGTTTGGATACCTTTATTGTTCGTCTGTTGTGTGTTTTATTGTAGTTGTAGTGTATCCACATCTTGTACAGGTGTATGTAGTTTATCCATGTGTACACATGTTTTCATTCCTGTAACTCTTTTATGTGGTGGGGATGGATTGGGAATCTACACTATTTTGTAATGACTGCTGACAGTTGGGTCACACATACCATCTCTGACTGGATTATTCCCTATGCATTGTAACATTTTCCTCTGTACACTGTGCATTATACTGTTATTCTTTGTGTCCAACCCATCCTTTCCCTGTTTTTGTTCTTCAGCCACCCTAGTCTAGTTTTGAAGGCTGCACCCAGCATTGGCAATTGTCCTGGTGTTCTGAAATTGGCTTGTGCAAACCGTCTACATTGGCATATCCCACCTTGATCCAGCTTGGACAGGTTTTACATATTACCAAACAATGTATTTTACAGTTCACCTGCAGGCAGGATGGGATGGGGTTGGGTGTTGGTTGATGGAAAAATAGAGATCGTACTTGTACACTGTGGTGCAGATGATGAATACTGGTTTGCTAATTCTGTTCCATGTGCTTTGACTTTGTTTCATACGAGGCTTCTATATTGTATTTATTTATTTAATTTGTTAGACGTCTAGACCCTTAGGTATCACGGCGAGAGTTACAGACAGCTTATCAAATCTCTTATACAGTGTTTCAATACAGAAAGTTAATTAACAACAGGGCAAAAAGCTTTAGGAACAATGTAGTTTCACAATTTACATAATTTATAGACAAAGTGACTCCCACTAAGGTTCTGCATAGTTAACGGGTGGTCATTTAATTAGAAATATAAATCTGACTAGATAGGTGGAAGTGAGAGGGCCCAGGTCATCATAGTCAGTATTGATTAAATAACCCCGTTTTCAGAGATTTTTTGAATCTGGCAATAGTATCCTCATTTTTGATGCTAAGTGGTAGAAAGTTCCAAAGACTGGAGGCCAAGACTCTGAAGGTGTTCCCACCTGCTCTGGTACTTTTGTGGCACAGGATTTCTAGTAATGCCTTATTATTTGATCTAAGTACTCTGTTGGTTGTTTTCTTCTTGATAGCATTATTGGGGTAACTGGGGGCTTTGTTCGTGAGGCATTTGTGTACAACACATAATGTTTTGAAAATGATTCTGGCTTTAATGGGTAGCCAGTGATTTTCTCAACCTTATGTTAGTGATGTGGTCTGATTTCTTTATACCTAGTGCTGATCTGAGAGCCTTATTCTGCAGTAATTGAAGTTTGCTAATATTGGCATTGGACGTTCCTAGAAGGAGAACGTTGCAGTAATCGAGCTTGGTTAATATCAATGCTCTGGCTAGCGTTAGGCAGTTGGCGGGTGTAAGGAATTGATGGCTCAAAGCAATGAGTTTGGCCGAGTATGCTGTGGAGGATGAGAGGGCTGATATCTGTTTACCCATGGTAAGGTTGGCATCTAGATATACACCAAGGGTTTTGACCTGTTTGAGAACTGGTATCAGTGTTCTGTCGATATTAATGCGTGTGCAGTCAGGGTGGAAGGAGTCTGTTCTGGCTTGGGATCCTACGATAAGGACCTAAGTCTTTTCGTCATTGAGACAGAGGCTATTTATTGCCATCCAGTTTTGAATGATGGTGTAAATATTGTTTATAATCTGGCTGTCTTGGGTGTAATCCCCAATGATGAGAACAAGGATCTGGGTGTCATCTGCAAAATTTGTGTACATGACACCCATGTTGTCTAGTGCTGAGAAGAGGATTTTGGTGTAGGCATTATACAGGGTAGGGGAGAGACATGAAGCTTGGGGTGCTCCAATGGGTACTGCTATAGGGTCGGCCGCATCTTTCCCAATGGGGACTCTGTAGGTTCTTTCAGCTAAGAAGGATATGATTCGTTCACTTCATACAAATGTACCCAGACAAGATGTTGAATGAATGTTGAAGTTCTCAAACTGTGCAACGGCTTGTTTGAAGGACCCCTCTGTAAAACTTTTCAACTCAATTCGTACATCACTTTTTCAAATTGTGCTGTGTTGGTACTTCACCGAGTAATATTGTCAACTGTCAGCAATTGTTTTTGTGTACCTTGCTTTTTTATGGTGGTATAGTCGAAGCAACTCACAGCAGCTCTGTCTCCAAGTTTAATTATCCCACCGTATATTCTCTTGCTCTCCAAATTTTTTCACTGTACCTCATCCATTTTATTGCAACTACCTACTATAATTTCTCCTGTATATTCTTACTCAGTTTATATATTGATGTTCTATTCCTTGTTCTCCAAGTTTACTGATCCCATGCTATTCTCTCTTGTTCTCCAAGTTTACTTAACCTTCCCCATACTCTGTCCTGCAACCACCCAGCATAACATGCTTTGTTTATTCTGACCCAGTTTATATATCCCTGTTTGTTTATTGAAGTGGTAGTTTTTATACTTTAATATTGTATGGGAATCCAATATTTCTTTCTCCCAATTACTCAATGATTAGTATGTACAAAGAGAACAACAGTGTTGTATGCACAAATGTTGTATCTTATATAGTGCATTTGATGCACTGCATACAACATATGAGGCACATAAAAACTTGTATATTAAATTCTGTTTCTTAAAGTGTGTGGGTTCTTTAACTAATTATGTTTTCTTTTTTTACAGATAGAAGGAAAATATATTGTTTTTTAAATATTGATGAATAACCGTGGCTACGATATTGCCAATGGGGTGTTAAATTTCAGAGGCACGGTTAACCGCAGCATTGACTGGAGAGGGTCATAGCCATGCGTTTGTTGGACGATACCTGCAGCTATAGGCCTCAATGTCCAAAGTGCAATAATCGTATTATTTTGTTGATGATACAGCACATAATGTATGTGCTTAGATGTTCCCTTGTTTTGTTTGTAGTTTTGAAGGTTGGCTTAGTTTGTTTTTGAGTTTGCAAAAAATTGTACGTATAGCAGTGGCTACAAAGCAAGATCTGCAACGGCGTTAAGTAGACACAGTTAAGAAAGATGCTGGGTGGGGAACAAAGAGTTCTGTGGGTTTGATTGTTTGTTATTGCTTGTTGTTACTGTTTTATTTCTGTCAGTTTTTGTGATATATTTTTTGTAATGAAAATGTATTATCCATTTTAGTAGTTTTATTAGTATATGGTGCTCTTGTTTGGTATTGTTTTTGGAAAGTATAAACACCACCATTTATTGCAGTTTTATCCTTTTGATTCCAGTACTTTCACTGTGCACATGACAGGAGTGTGGTGTTAATACATATTTATATATTTGAAGGTTTACTTGCATTGCTGTGTTTGTTAGTTATACTAACCACTGCTTTCAGATGGTGTTTGTTATAATTGTTTCCATCTGCTGTGATTGTGTGGTAAGTATTTTGTAATGTATGTTTTAACCTTCACTAATATGGACCTACACAATTAGATTTGTCAATCAATGGCATTTATTTGCAGGCATTTAGTTTTTGTATTCATAGTAGTGGGGTTGAAAGTTTATTTGATTGTATTTGTTGTAATTTAATGCACTTTCAGCTACGCAGTATTCCTAGTTGTTTTGAGTTTTCTGTCAAATAGTACAATTGACAGAGTTTTGCAAGTTCATTTTAGTCCATTTTTTATTTTTGTATTTTGTTATAGCTGCAACAATCTCATCATCCCAGTGAACCTGAACCAGATGTTGTATAGTTAACTGCTGTGAAAAAAAGCCAACCCATATTCAAAACATAGTGGTGCTGCTGGAGATGGAAGCAGGACATCTGTAGACAGTTCATGAAAAGTCTCCTTTGTGAACCTTTTTAGCATTTCATATGATTCTTCAAATAGAGTGCCCCAATGCTGCAGGTGATTCAAGACTCTGGGTGTTAGTGGAAGCACCTTTAATGTGTGGAGGTTGATTCTGCACAAACACCGCTCACAGCTCTAGTGAAGAGGGAAGACCACATGTAAGTCAGAAAAGGTTTACTTAACCTTCCCCATCCTCGGTCATGCAACCACCCAGTATAACGTCCAGTTTATATATTCCTGCTTATTTTTTCTAGTGGGATTGTTTGTGCTTGTTTATAATAATGTATGTATTTTTTTAATCCAAGTTGTATTTTTTCCCAGTGACCCCAAGTGTCATATTGTAACTGCGGCTAAACAAAAAGCAAAAAGTCAATGAACTGTAGCTGTGGCTATATGTGATAAATTATCTTAGAAAATGATTTGGGATGATTTTTCATTGTATTTGTGTATGTATATGTGATGAGTGTTATTTTACTGTTTTGGGGTACACTGAGTGTAGCATTTTAGCACATTTGGCGTGATCTCTTTATTATCATGTACGTTACATATCTCCTCCAGCCTTTCATGTAGATTTCAATTGTACTATGATAGAAATAAATACTGCATGTCACCTCAGATATTAGAATTAGAAATGGAATATTACATGAGGAGAGAAGGTGGAATTTCTTGTATTTACTTTCTGATTGGTTGTTTATTATTTGTGAGGTGGGTAGCTGCCAATAGGATATCAATTACCACAGATGCTGTTGAACTGTCCAACCTATCAGAGAATGTACTTTTTTGACTGATGTGTATATGTACCAATAAAACTTTAGATTATATTGTATCATTATATTAAGAGTTTTTCTATATAGTACATTTGTATTGCATGAGCGTGCAGTGTAGTTCTAGGAGATAGTTCTATCTTTGGGGTATATGCATTGTGTTATTGGATATTTGAAACATGGAGCCCATTTCACAAGGAGAGTTAATTTCATTGTTCAGAAGACTGTAAAGATTTTCAGAATTTTGAGAATGGCATTAATAGTGATGTTGAAGACATAGGTGATCGGTTGTCAAAGCATTGGCTTACAAAGTTCTTTTGGTTCTATAATATTATTTTAGACAGAGTGTTTGAAAATAGAGGTTTATGCTCCAATTGTGAAGAAATATGTTAATGTTAATTAATCATCTAAAGAAAGAGCACCGAGAAATGTTCCAAGATTGTTTTAATTGTAATAGAAATGAAGAGTATTTCTCTGATCGAAAATATATTGTTTGGTTATATGTTGGTAAAAGAACCCAAAGACTCTTTTAAGAGCCACCCAGAGAGCCTTTTAAGCATATTGGAAAAGGAAAATACTTATGATTCTTTTTTTTAAATAGCCACGGTTACGTCAGAAGCCAATGTAATGTTGCATCCTGTGAGAGGGGTTATAGACGTGGGTACCACCGAGTCAATGGGATATAGTGTATTTAAAAAAAAAAACTACTAGACGGATTTACACTAAATTAACAAAAGCATGCTTTCGGAACCAAGCCGCCCCTCATGCCACAAATTTGGTGAAAATCCGTCCATCGGTTTAAGCTGTAGGCGTGAGCAAATTCTTTTCCCATTATGTCTATGGGAAAAAAATAAATGTTGGGGCCTTCCCTATAACTTTGCCCCCCTTGACCAAACTTTTGCGAACAAATTTAGAGTGGGACATATCCTTTTTTTGCAAAGTTTGGTGAGGATTCGTCCGGGGGAGCGAAGTTATAGACCGCCCAAAAGTGCTCTTCCTCTGGGTTTAGCAACTTAACCATAACTACATGGCCGCTACCGCAAACACATCATTGTGCACACAATAGAACGTAACTCACAGTCAGTTTTCTGTTAATCACTAAATATACTATGCTAATATGGCCAAAATGTAATTTTGGGTTTGCAGCATTCTAGGAGAACTAGTCCTTTGATTGTGTTTACACCCAAATTTCTCTGGCTGCCTCTCTTTCATGTTTTTTAAATGTTTGTTTGACAATGAGGTAAACCATTGTGAACAAGCGGCGAGTTGGCCGCGGAACGCGTGAACGTCACAGCAAACTGATTGCTACACTTGGGATGACCTGTGTATTTTGGTCGGTTTTGAATTTTTAAAGGATTTCCATGTTTTTGTATTTTATGATTTTCCCTGAAAGAAAAATAAAGGAAGGTAATTTTTGGCTAACAAGGTGTGGACCTGGCAGCATTTGTTTCAACTGGGATTAATTTTGCCTTCTAACCACTGCGGAGAGTGCAGCTCGAATCTTCTGCATGCAATGGCAGCATTTTGAACATTACTACACGCTGGAACGTGTCGGCGCGGAGCTAAGCACCAGTGTCAAATGATAGCGAGATCGGCTTAAAGAATTAGAAAAACTGCAATGTAAGGAAGTGAGCAAGTGGTGGGAAGAACATTCACTAAAAAATTACATAGAAGTGGGCAGAATACCTCGTGGGTTGGTAATCCTCACTATCCTATCATTTGAAGAACAGGATCCACTTATGTTACAAGAATGGAGTGACGCCACAAATGGTTGCTCAAAGACTTTCCTATTGTTGCTAATCAAATATGCAGGAAGTGACCGCACTGCACTGTTAGAAAAGATAACTGAAGTGGAAGAAAAACTGAAACTACTAACAGAAACGGAAGAGGGGAGAAAGCTAAAGAGTACTATGGAGAAGAACCTAACAGAATACGAGGAAGAAATTAAACAAAGAAAACAAAGAACGTTTCTACGGGACAAGGAGGATTATGAAACAGGGAGTGTATACACCTTTGCAAAAAGGTTTGACCAACTGAGAAATCATCCCTGAAAAAGCCACCACCAGCCACCGAAGAAAACACAGCAAGCACTGGTGAAACTTCCTCACTATTGGAATCAGACCTGACGGGGAGTGATTTGGATGAGCCACAGACATGTCTAAGTTTTTTAGACGAAATGCACTTGTTGCGCCAAGACGGCAAAAAGAACAAACAAAAAAGATGTGGAAGTGCAAATCGGGGCAGGGGAAGAGGCAGCCGAAAATAACGAGGAGGGGACAAAGGAACAGGAGGGTCCCTGAACAATATCCCGGCCAGATCTCTGTGCTCTGGAAAATGAGTGGTGACGCTGAATCTAATGAGGGTATGTTTAAAATAATAAACTTGTCGAACCATACTCTTACTGATACCCAACATAAAGTACTTAGTTTGGGTCTCATTTTTTGTCCAAATGCCAAAAATGATAACGTAGAGACCAGAATTGATCTAGACCATTTTATCTGCAAAGTACGTCTCAAGAAATTCTTTGCAATAAACAGCTGGCACCAACGCAAAAAGGAGGCACAAACAGGAAGAACAGAAATTGAAATCAGAGAATTGGACATTTTGTCAGATCACACAGAACTTGAAAGTGGTACAGGCATGGGAGGAGCAGCAGGGCCCATATATCTCACATAAGTAGGAATTAACACAGATTGAGGGCCAAAAGCAGTTTAAAATCGAAATCAAGATTTAACCCTAGTTTAAATGTCAGCAGCAACATCGAGGTGTTTCACAGTCTAGCAATTGAGGACTTAAAAAGTTTACGCAGAGGAACTAAAAACTCAATACTCAAAGGCAACTTAACATTGAATGAGTGACAAGCCCTGCAAGAACTTCAGGAGCTAAAGAACTGCATAATTAAACCCTTTGACAAAGGGCGTAACATAGTCCTTCTCAATAGAGATGAATACATCAAAGAGGCGTATAAACATCTCAACGACACAAGCTGCTATACAAAATTGAAATCCAATCCCATGATAGAACTGGAACAGACAGTGAAATCATTCCTTGACAGATGGGAACAAAGAGGCATCATATCCGAAGAAACTTCGAAATATCTGTGGATCAGTCATGACATAACACCTACTATTTATTTCTTACCCAAAGTTCAAAAAAATCTGAAAAACCCACCTGGAAGAGTCTGTCTCATAGGGTCAGCTTTGGAAAATGTGTCCAACTATACAGATGAAGTACTGTTTCTGTTTGTTTCTGCTCTTCCGTCATGCATCAAAGATACTACAGATTTTTTGTGCAAAATTGAAGATATCCCTTGGGAAGCGGAATATCTAATGGCTACGATGGATGTTGTTTCTTTATACACATCCATCAGGCATGAGGATGGAAAAAGAGCATGCCAACATTATTTGAACACTAAATCATTGAAGTACTTGGAACATACTCAAATGGTAATGGAAATGATTGATCTATGTTTAACTAACAATGTATTCCTCTTCAACAATGAATATTTTAGACAGGTTCAAGGAACCGCAATGGGCACAACATTTGCACCCTCGTACGCCAACCTCATGATGAGAGCATGGGAGGATCTAGAGGTCTGGGCAGAGACAAACTATGAATTTACACAAAATATTGTCTTGTGGCTCAGATATATCGATGATCTGTTCATTATCTGTAAGGGTACTGCAAAGGGTTGGCTGGGCTATGTTGAAAAATTGAATCAAAATTCCAAAAATGTAAGATTCACCAAAACTCACAGCAGGACTTTAATCACCTTCCTAGATGTAAATGTAAGAATAGTAAAAAACAAAATCACGTGCGAATTACATAGAAAAAAGGTGGCTCAAATACACCACTACATGCACACAGCGGACACCCGAAGTGTCTGATTTGGAGTGTCCCTTACGGTGAATTTGTAAGACTCAGAAGGAACAACACCACCTTAGAAGCATATGATAAAGAGAGCAAGATCACGGCTGCTGGCTTTCGATGACAGATGTATCCCAAACGAGCCATTGAAAGGGCTTTCTGAAAGCTAGACAGCTAGAAAGACAGACCCTATTGAAAAGCTGTCACAACAAAAAAGAGGAACCAGAGGAAGAAAGAAACAACACTAGGGTTATCCTCATATTCGAGAGAGAAGCCAAAACAATTCGATACATTTTGCAAAAACATTGGAACATTCTTTTTAGCAGACCCAGACCTCGCTAAAAGTCTCAAAAGTCACCCACAGATAAGTTTAAGAAGAAACAGATCTTTCAAAGACATCCTGGTCTAGAGTTTCATGCCCAAAGAAGAATCTAAGGCACAAACAAACTGGTTGACTATGAAAAAGAAGGGGTTCCACAAGTGAACTAGGTGTAATATTTGCAAATACGCAATAAATTGTGAAGCATTTACAAATCCGGTGACAGGCCAAAAAGTTGGGATCCCACAATGGATCACATGTGAAACAGATCATGTGGTATATGCCCTTACCTGTCCCTGCCAGAAATGGTATGTTGGCAGTACGAAGTGCAAACTAAAAATTCGTATCCAACAACACGTGCGTGCAAATCTTCACAACGATGCAAACTATTCTATGGCTAAACACTTCTTTGATTGTCACAAAAGTAACATAGATAATTTTAGTTTCTTTGGACTACACAAAATAGAAATGGGCCAGAGGGGAGGAAACTAGGAGAAAATGTTAAGACAAAAAGAAACCCGTTGTATCTTGGACTTTGAAAGTAAACAACCCAATGGACACAATATCGACGAAGAGTTGTATACTTTTCTGGGGTGCTAACAAATTCCCATGTTCCCTGTCATACATACATGTAAGCAACTTAGAGGGTTAATTGGCGGGTAGCTATAAGAGTCCCTTACCTAATTTGAAAGAGAAGTCTCTCCTTAGTATCCTGAAAGCTCTCTAGTACTCAGACTAAACGGTTGCACAGAAAAGATGTGATTATGGTGAATCGTAACAGTACAAATACCAACAATGTTTTAAATTAAGGTTTTCAATTTTTTGATGTGTTTTTTTGGTGATTGTTTCTCTTTGCACTTATGTCTATGCCAAATATTGAATGAATTGATGATGGACGAAGAGGTGTAGCAGGTGTCACAAAAGGTGGCTGTAAATCCCATGCAAAACTATTTGGCGAGTATGCTGATCAGCATTAAGTGAATGCAAGTATAAAATTGATGTTGTTAGGGTACTTCCAAGATAAGTGCGGCATAAAGAATAACTGTGACTTGCACTATGCACTTTATTGGTATTTGAAAAACTGATCAGCTGGCATTAAAGATGACATTGTGGAATGATGGCAATACGCTGCTGGAGCACAAAGCACTTGAAAATGTAATCTATGAAACTATTGGTGATGTTTGAATGTGATGTAGATAATTATGCTTTTTTGCACTATGCACTTTATGTTCAACAAGAGATGCCGGGTATGTACTATGCACTTGTGATGCATTTAGGTATGCGATTCAATCACAGCATCGAAGAGAAGCTGGAATGACCAAATGTCAAATGTTTTGTGGCACTTTGCACCTTATCGCTTTAAGAACATGCTGCTAATGCACTAAGCATTTCACTTTTAAAAATAGATTGCCTGAACACATGGCACTTCTATTTAGAATGTCCATGTGTAATGTTTCTAAACCTCTGAAATACTAAATGTGATTTATGGGCACCTGCCCTGAAACCTTCCTCCAGCTAGATATATAGAATATGCCATATCATCAGCCAAAACAGAAAGATAAATGTTAACATTACGAAGCACCGAAACACGATATGTACCGTGTAACTATGCAATTTTTGCAAACACATAATTGTGCACACAATAGAACGTAACTCACAGTCAGTTTTCTGTTAATCACCAAATATACTACGCTAATATGGCCGAAATGTAATTTTGGGTTTGCAGTTTCTAGGAGAACTAGTCCTTTGATTGTGTTTACACCCAAATTTCTCTGGCTGCCTCTCTTTCATGTTTTTTTAAATGTTTGTTTGACAATGAGGCAAACCGTTGTGAACAAGCAGTGAGTTTGCTGCGGAATGCGTGAACGTCTCAGCAAACTGATTGCTACACTTGGGAGGACCTGTGTATTTTGGTCGTATTTGAATTTTAAAGGATTTCCATGTTATTGTATTTTACGATTTTCCCTGAAAGAAAAATAAAGGAAGGTAATTTTTGGCACACAGGGTGTGGACCTGGCAGCATTTGTTTCAACTGGGATTAATTTTGCTTTCTAACCACTGCGCAGAGTGCAGCTCGAATCTTCTGCATGCAATGGCAGCATTTTGAACATATGTATATATTTATTCAGTAACAAAACTTTGGGCCTCATTACACGGATGGCGGTAAGGGTTAACGGTCACCGTTAATGGTACCAGTGACCATTAACCCTTACCGCCTTACTACGAGGTCCCTTTGCGGGTTGGAGACTTTAACGCCTGCTTTTTGCAGGCATTAAAAACCAACCCGCAAAGAGACCAGGGAGCTAATTACGGTACCGCAATTTGCGGTGCCGTAATTAGCACCTTCCCCATTCCCATTATGCCCTATGGGGCAAAAATGGGAAGGGGGAAGGGCAATGGGGGAAGGGGGAATTACCGCCCCACCAACCTTGGAAAAGGGCGGTAATTCCCCTTTCCTCCAAGACCGTGCCGGTATTTTACCGGCCTGGACCAAGGTGCTAATAGCACCTTGGTACACCGCCGTCCGTGTAATGAGGCCCTTTGTTAAAGGGATGTTATGGTTAAGTTGAGCTACTAAAAACCTATGAAATTCAGTAAAAAAACTTTGTTAAAGGGATGTAATGGTTCCAACTAAAACCGAAAACCCCCTGAAACAGTTATGGTAAGCTAAGCAACCATAACTCACGCCACCACCGTGCACTGCTAAGACTAACACCTAGGACATCAAAGATGACATCACATATGTCATTGATGACATCACTGATGACATCACATGTGCATTTACTTTTCATGAAATGTCTGTACAAGGGATTTTTATTATAATGTTGAGAAAAAAGTGTCAAGAATCATTTGAATAAATATGAGCTAATTAGTGCATTAAGCAATGCATTGATATAAATAGCATTCTATTATGAAGTTCTATCCAGAATACTAAGCTAATCATGTAGAAACATAGGCATTGTGTGCAGCATACATGATGGTGGTGCAATATTCATAAACTTGCCATGTTGAATAGTGAAATGATAACTGCTTTCTTATTAGAGTTTTGCATACTGTGAAATATGTAATAAGTAGCTAATAAAACCCACGTATTACACAATTTATTATTGCAGACAAAACACAAAGAGACAAGAACACATACAAATATGGGTATATCCAGGGAAAGTGAAGTAAGCAAAAAAGCAGAAGTAGTAGCAGAAACAATTCATAACCTAACTGATTATCTTCATGCAAATAAATGATTGCTCTGTTTCAAAGCTTCTATTTACCCTATGTATATGTATCACATGATGTGACTGGACCCCAAGGAAAGTAGTGTGAGTACAATGTATACAAATATGAGCATATACAGGGTAAGTACAGTAATAAACAAACAACAGAACTATCAGAAAGTGCTCATAACTCTACTGATTATCTTCATGCGCAGAAAGGATTGCTGTCTTTCAAGCTTGTGTCTTCCCATATGTATATGTTTCATATGATATGATTGGACTCTAAGGGAATTACTGTAAGAACATACTTGAAGGATAAGTCTACAAATATAGTATGTTTACAATTTTTAGTTCCTGACTGTTACTGAAGAACACCATGTGGCCTAGATATGTCAGTAAAGGAAAAAAGAGGAAACCAGACATGTGATGTCATCAGTGATGTCATCAATGACATTTGTGATGTCATATTTGATGTACTGGGTGTTAGGCTTAGCAGTGCACGGTGGTGGCGCGAGCTATGGTTGCTTAGTTTACCATAACTGGTGAATTTCAAGGGTTTTTCGGTTTTACTTGGAACCATAACGTCCCTTCAACAAAGTTTTTTCACTGAATTTCATAGGTTTTTAGTAGCGTACCTTAACCATAACGTCCCTTTAACAAAGTTTTTTTACTGAATTTCATAGGTTTTTAGTAGCGCAACTTAACCATAACGTCCCTCTAACAAAGTTTTTTCACTGAATTTCTTAGGTTTTTGGTAGCGCAATTTAACAATAATAACTTTGACTTTATGTACATGTAATATGGAACATACTGAACCTCTTCTACTGAACTTGATGTCCGCAAACTCTTTTAATGTCCGCGGACATGTATGGAGAACAGTACCACTACCTAAAAACTGTGGGGGGATATGTTTGATTGTTATATCATGTCATAGGATCATTTAACAAATTCAAAAAGCAGCACACATACACATTATATGTAGTAATACATAAGAAATGTAACCCATATATGTAACACACTAACCATTCATTTAAATACAATATGTTCTAAAATGGAATATACCAAAAGAAGATAAATTGGCTTCCAACATAATTACCTCACAGACACTACAGAACTAAGAACAAGACCAGACCTACACAGTACTTAGAACATATCTTACCTGAAATAGTAAGTTTACTTCATTTTACTCATATACTTATAAACCTTATGTATTAGATTAAAGAAAAAAATATATATTATCTTTTTTTTTCTTACAGAAATGTCTATTACTCTGGAATGGCTAGAGGAGCATTTCTCACATGAGGAAATGTCACAAGATAGTGAAACTAATGGTAAACACTTTACAATATAAACCATTTAATTATTATTATTTTATATACATTTAACATATGTATATTTTTTGTACCGATCATACCAAAATAGAAAATACCTCTGAAGAAACTGTTATGGATAACAAGCTTGACAGCATAAAAGAGAAAATGGATTTATTGTTGACCAATTTTAATAATTTGAAAACTTTTGTTGAAGATCATTTTAAAACAAAAACCTCATACCATTGCCCTACATGAACTTGTCCCCCCTCACCATATCCCAGTCAATTATCCCCAAACCCTCTCCATAACCCAAAACGTTTTGATGAGACTTCCATCCCTTTTTCACCTGATACCTATCATGTTGAAACCCCTAATTCTCCTGTTTTTGTTTCCGTTTCTGCCTCACCTTCTTTGTCATAAATTATTAATATATGTTAAATAAAGTTAAATGTTTTTATTGTGTTGTAATTAGTTTCCGTTAAAAAAAAAACAATGTAGGTGTCCACGGACAGCGTGGGTGTTCTGAAATGTTCGTAAATAAACGAATAATGGAGCTGTCCTGAAGAACACTATACCTGTCTGTCCTGTTCGCTAGCAAGTTGAAACTGTTCTGAGAACACAATTGGTGTCCTGAAATGTTCGTAATTAAATGAAAATGGAGGTGTCCTGAAGAACACTATACCTGTCCGTAGGTTTCGCTAGCAAGTTGAAACTGTTCTAAGAACACAATTGGTGGCCTGAAATGTTCGTAATTAAACGAAAATGGAGGTGTCCTGAAGAACACTATACCTGTCCTTACTGTTCGCTCGCAAGTTGAAACTGTTCTAAGAACACATGCGGTGTCCTGAAATGTTTGTAAATAAACGAAAATGGAGGTGTCCTGAAGAACACTATACCTGTCCATACTGTTCGCTAGCAAGTTGAAACTGTTCTAAGAACACAATTGCTGTCCTGAAATGTTCGTAATTAATCGAAAATGGAGGTGTCCTGAAGAATACTATACCTGTCTGTACTGTTGGCTAGCAAGTTGAAACTGTTCTAAGAACACACGCGGTGTCCTGAAATGTTCGTAAATAAACGAAAATGGAGGTGTCCTGAAGAACACTATACCTGTCCATACTGTTCGCTAGCAAGTTGAAACTGTTATAACACAATTGTTGTCGCGAAATGTTCATAATTAACCAAAAATGGAGGTATCCTGAAGAATACTATACCTGTCCGTACTGTTCGCTAGCAAGTTGAAACTGTTCTAAGAACACACGCAGTGTCCTGAAATGTTCGTAAATAAATGAAAATGGAGGTGTCCTGAAGAACACTATACCTGTCCGTACTGTTTGTTAGCACGTTGAAACTGTTCTAAGAACACAATTGGTGTTCTGAAATGTTCGCAAATAAACGAAAATAGAGGTGTCCTGAAGAATACTAAACCTGTCTGTACTGTTCGTTAGCAAGTTGAAACTGTTCTAAGAACACACGTGGTGTCCTGAAATGTTCGTAAAGAAACAAAAATGGAGGTGTTCTGAGGACGCTATGTCTGTCCGTATTGTTCGCAAGGAAGTTGACACTGTTCTAAGAACAAACCCCTGTCCGTAACTGTTCGTTTGACGTCTGACACACTTTTAATTACTTCAAGACCCGAACAGTGTCCGTAGAACATCAACACGCATGCACAAACCAATGCCCGTGCATTTGGTGTCCTGCGGACAGCCGCTTCCTTCGCGAACATGCTCGCGAAGCGATCAAGTGACCGCGCCCACGCTGATTGCGTGTTAGTTTATGCATATTTTTTGAAATCTTTTGAACCTTTTTTGTGTTCGATCTGTCCGCGGACAGCGCGCATGTCCGCGGACCGCGCACAAGCACCCCTATAAAAGACCACGCCCTAGAACTTATTCTCATTGTGTTTCTGGCTATTCTACAGACCACAAAGATTTTTGCTGCCACCTGCAGATTTCCATCTTCAACCTGATGGCTTCTGTGGCTCCACTGCTGCCACCTGGTGCTGTGTTTGCCTCAGCACCACCCCCAGCCCCTCCACCACCACCACCTTCCCAAGGGCCTGAAGAGGGGAACAGGAGTTAGGATGCAGAGGAGGAAGAAGAGGATGATGAGAATGAGGTAGAGGAAATCCCTACTACCCGCACTAGGCGTGAGTTTTGGGTGTGGCGGTTGTTTACCATTCATGGGAATGTTCCTAAGGCTCGTGCGAACCGTTTCACCTGCAATGAGTGCAAAATGATACTCAGTTGCGGGAGGCACGGTTCGTACAGCTTTGGGACCACTACCATGACGCGACACCTGAGGTCATTTCACTCTGGGGCTATTCGCAAGGTTGTACCTTGCGAAGAACGTAGTAGGTTGATTTCCTCTACTTCATCCTCTGTTTCTGATCCTGTCACACAAGGACCACCTCTGTGGGACAGTATCTTCCTCAAGCTGCCTCACAGGCCATACAGAATTCTGATGACCGTTACCTTTTGAGGGTCACAGTTGTATGTATGTACTGTGACACAGTACAATGCAGGGGGGATCGACTTTGCAGTGCTTTTGAGACTATCGTCTCAGAGCATGAGAAGACCTGCTCACTACCCAAATAAAACCCACTCTAGATCTTCCTCTCTCAGCTCGCCCTTTCTTATCCCTGTGGTTGGTGTCCCTTCTTTCCCCTCCTCTCCTAGTGTGTCGTGTATAAAAAAAAACAAAAAATACAAAATTAAAAAAATTAATAAAAAGGCTCTTTTCAGAGCCGCCTTTCACAGTTAAAAAATAGAAGTGAATATAAATGAAGCAGGGCCCTTTGTATTTTTTAGAAGTCCACGGACAGTCCACGGACATCTAAAAAATGGGGTTGCTACCCTATCATAACCATTGCAATTTTCTCTGGTAGGAAGTGGTGGCTCTGAAAAGAGCCTTTGGGAGGTGTCTGTATGTAAATAATTATAAATACTTAACACCTTCTTCAAAATGGATGCTGTAATTCTAAAAAAGGTCGTAATGCATTTTGTATGTTTCTCAAAAAAATCTGATTGCCAGCATAAGTAAGATGGACTCCATCTCTGCGAAAAATGTATGTACTACGAAACATAATATTTTCATTGTGAAAAGAGGAGATGCCAAAATCTCTTAGAAAGGCACAAACAGCCTTATTAACATTGCGCCTTGCTTTTTCCATTTGTGGACCAAATGAAGAAGAACGAAGCCACATTTGTCTCTGTGCAATCCGTGAAAATATTACTTGAGAATTAGGAAAAATGTCCATGACCTTCCCAAGTCCTTCTTTCATAGAAAATTGCAAAGAAATTCCAGACACATGTCCTAAACTGTTTTAACTGAATTACAATTATGTCTGGATGTTGCTCAGTCTCCAAAGTAGCACAAAGAGCTAGCAAGTCCAACCACTTAATTCCACGTACTCCATGCCATTGTACTTCCACATGTGGAAATCCAAGATCTACAGCTACGCCACAGCTTTCTGCATGCACCTTCAACCAATGTATCTATGAATCTCCCAAAATCCAAACAATCTGTTTTCTGAAACACACAGCCATAGCTATCTGTTGTTCTCTCAGCAAAAAGTGTATCTGAGAAACTCTCTCCTGGCACAACACACCCACTAAACTTTCCTGACCAATCCCTTTCAGTGCTCATTCTCATTTGCATGACTACTGAACCCAAAAATCCCCAGATGTAACACCTGATGTCCGCAAACTACCACCATGTCCGCGGACATATCGTAACATGAACAGCCCTTCTACCATTGCCACTTCACTTTCTGTGCCATTCCCTCATTGTATGTAGCTAAGAAGTCACATGACCATCCACCAATCACATTCAAGACCTCTACATCTAACTGCATCATCATAGATCAGCACTGCAAATGTACTGTGAATCTCTCTGAGTACAAGTGTCATATCATTGGCAAGCACAATCTACAAGAAATACTGTACACGTCTCCAAGATTTCTACTTGCAGCTCCATGCATATCCATATGCATGAACACAAACTACAGGTATGCATATTTTCTATACAGTACATGAACACATTTTCAAACTGACTTAATATTTTTGTTTTATTTCTTTATTTATTCAATTACTTTAATTTAAGCATGACATTGAGGCACTATTACCTGGAAGAGCTTAGTTACAGAAATAGTGGTATTCAGTGGTACATTATGAATTTCACAAAGATAGTAAAGATATTTTGTTTGCTACAGTTAGTCATTACAATACAATTTGTTCATTAAGATCATATCATATGTATTGAACTTGTGCGATGTATCTTATGTAAATACGATAGTTTTAGTGGTTTTGAGGAAGGCGCTGAGGATTTCAATTAAAAAAATCAATGTCTAAATTAAAAACAGTGCTATATACAAACATAATTACTAATTTGTTCCTTTTACAATTGCAGTGAAGACCATTCTCCTGAAAAGAAGCAACCAAATTTGAAGAACAAAGAAGAACTAAGAAGTAACCTGTTTATTTTCGAAAAAAAGTAAGTAGAATATCACCATAATATTTGTATTATTACTGAAACACACTGTAAAGTTAATTCATGCTATTTCTGTGCCTAAAAATAGAGATTGCGCACCATTCTGTCCTAAAATCCCCATGACTTAAACAGCGATTTACAGCCAGAATGGCCCACAAATTCCTATTTTTGGACACACAAATTACCCAACTCAACCGCTACAATTTTGATATTATAGAACAAACAACTGTTTTAATTGTATACATTACATTTACTATGTGTACTTCTCCACACCACAAGCTTACTTTTTTCTGTCATCTGAACCATAGTTTAGTAGGACATAAATTCAAGAACACCGATCCCTACTAGTTGTAGTTCCCAATGCACAATCACACACCATTACATACATCTTTATCATCTTACTCAAACACTCATGCACACAGCACACATACGTTGCAGAACACCCTAACCCATACCTTCTTTATTTTTTTCAACAGACCCTAAAGAATGCCTACCAAAAGTCAAGTCCGTAGAAAGCCATGCCGAAGTAGAGCAAATGAAAATAAAAGTGTCCAACATAAGCATCCATCTCTAGCAGAATTTGTAAAAAAAAGTTGAAACAAAACAGCTAATGCAGTCATTTAGTGAAACAAAAGAAGTTTCAAGTGCAAAAACGTTGCCTCCTCTATCAAAATGTAAAACAAACCAAAAAACAATAAACAAAAATCAGCTATCGCTACAGATAAAACTGCTTTTATAAATCTTGATAAAGTTCAAAGTAAGCATACCAAGAAAAGTATTTTAGCCAAAATGTTCCATCACAGAGTCCTTCAAAATCTTAAAATAACAGGAGAGAAAGCAGGTTCAACCCTTGATACCTATCATAGGAAATTAATCTTAGAAGCGTTGATAGATAGTGCAATTCTTCTCAAAAGAAAGTTATTATTAAAATGAAACCACTAACAAGACTAATAACTAAATTACAAAAAAGACTTCTCAATAAACAAAATATCAACAGAAGGAACTTCTTAAGTATGTGCGGAGATGAATGGAATCACACTACGAGCACAGAACCATACTTTAATGAAGAAGCGTACAAACAAAAGCAAACAAATACAATTGCCATACATAGCAGTGGTCGAGGTTATGAAAAAGCGAATAATACCATAATGGAACAAGAAGTACTCCTTACAAAAATATGCCCTGAAAACTTAGAATTACCCCTCCATTCAACTGAATCTGAACATCTAGTGTACAAATGGCCATGCACGTCAATGTGTAACATTCCCAAACAATTTTTGAAGTCTTTACGCCAATTCCTCAATCAATATGTAAAAAGCAAAGACAAAAGCAAAATTAAACTACTGCAAAATATGGATACCTGTCCAGTGCGCAAGTACACAGGACTACAAGGACATTCATTGGCCTGCATTACAGGACCTACTTGTAAAACCACCTTCCATGATATCAAAAGGATGTCAACACAACATTCAACTATAAGAAATCTAGTTTATAAACTGTACTATGCTAAAAGTCCTGCTTTAGCACTAGCAAATTTAAATAACATTCTTCTACATGGTATAGCAAAAGACCTACTTGAAGAAATTGACTATATCCAGAAAAAATATTTTGGAAGTGAAAGCCACTTACAGAATGAAATAGCTTTAAACCAAATTAGCAACAATTCTACACATGGCAACCTTTTACTAAACACATACAAAAAAGAAATACTAAAATGTAAAAGTACATCAGCTGAAGTACCAAACCATGTATGTGTATGTTGCTGCAGAACTTTTTATAAAAGTAACACAAAAACTGTAGACCTATCATACAAAATAGAAGACAATGAAGATTCTAAATGGTTTGAATTAGCTCTCTACCTTGTAGCAGAAAACAAATACGAAATAACTGACCCATTAATACTTTGCAGTTACTGCACTACAAAACTTGACAACAACCAAACTCCTTCACGTGCTATCACAAATAATTTGGAATTATACCCACTACCAAAACCCCTACAACAACTTAATTTATATGAGAGCATCATAATTCAAACAGTGCACCCATTTCATGCAATAATACGCCTTCAACCAAAAACAGCAAAATTACCTCCATCTGAATTGGTAAAAGGCATTCGTAGAAAAGTAGTTTATTTACCATTAGATTTAAAAGAAAATGTGCATATCTTAAAGAGAATAATGAATATTACAAAGAAATTAATATTGAAGGAAACTTGGAGGATACAACTGAAATAATTCAAGAAACCCAAGAAGCTGGTAGATTTGGGCTCCTAGATCCTGCTACAATATCAAATAATTTAGACCACTATACAATTCATCCTTTGCACTCTAATGACACATAGAAGATGCACTGGAAACGTACCAAATGCGTCAAACAAAAGGATCACCAATCAGCATATGGGAAAAAAGTATAGAAGCACGTGCTTTTCCTCTATTCTTTCCTACTGGCAAAGTAGGAAGGTACGATGATAGACCTATTCAAATATCAGATTCAGAATACCGCTCATTACGGATGTATTCTGAAGAGCCCAGATTTAGACAAAATGTGGAATACATATTCCACCTACTCATTGAAAGTGAACTAGCAACTTTATGTTACGGAGTTGCACACATGTTAAAATAAGGATCACACTTTCAAAATATGACAGCTACACAATTATTGCAAAAAGTGCAACAAAAAGATGAGGTTTTACAATCAAATATTACAAATCTATTAGCAAACATGCGTGGTCCTAAAGAGTACTGGTTTCGACATCATGGAGATGTACGTTGTATGATTAGAAACCTTGGGCCACCCACTTGGTTTGTTTGTTACATTAAGATGTGCAGAATATGCATGGGAAGATTTGATTTCCTACGCATATCAAACAAAAACAAAACAAACATAGATATACTAACACCTGGAGAACTTTGTTCTTTGGATCCTGTTAATGTTTCAAGATATTTTCACCATGGCTTCATTGCTATGCTACATTTTATGTGTAATAAATCTGTTCCTCCCCTTGGAGAAGTGCAACACTTCTTTTGGAGAAAAGAATACCAAGCCAGAGGAGCACCACATATCCACATGCTTTTATGGATTAAGATGCTCCTAAATTTGGTCAAGACAGTGATGCCACTGTTTTACAGTTTATTGAAAAATATGTCACTTGTGAAATTCCATTGGAAGCAACAAATAGTGATCTTCATCCACAAGTTTTACAACTTCAAAGACACAAATGTGGAAAATATTGTTGTCGCAAATACAAAAACAAAGGGAAATACTACACCAAATGCCGATTTGGTTTCCCTACACCAGTTACAAATACAGGTCAAGTGAACAACCTCATGTCTTCAGTTAGACATAGTGTTAAAGGTAAGTCACCTAAAAATATATATCACATAAAAAGAAAAGAAGAAGAAAAATATATCAATGATTACAATGCAATCATTGCCCACTTATGGAATCCAAACATAGATGTGCAGTACATTGCAGACAATTCTACTGCAGTTGCACGATATGTCACAGCATACTTAACCAGAGCAGAAAAGACAGAGCTCCAAGACCTCTGGAATGACCTGTCATCAGATAAAACAGTGTCTCAGAAATTATACAGCTTGGGCATAAAAATGCTCTCCCATAGAAAATGTGGGTCATATGAAGCAGCTGATCGTTTAACTGGCACTGCATTGTATTGTAAATCTGAAAATATAGTATGGCTATGTCTTGGTCCAGCTAAATCTAGAAAAAGAGTTCTAAAATCCTACGAAGATATAGAAACAATAGCAAAACGTGATCCCAACAACCAAGACATTTTAAAAAACAATTTATTGGACACATACTACCCAAACAGAAGTAATACTTTGGAAACCATGTGTATATACCACATAGCCCAAAACTACACATCCAAAAATAATATAAAACCTGATGGAAAAAAAAGGTAAATACAGAATGACAAACTGTGAAGGCAGCTTAGTTAAACTCACTAAACCAAATTTAATTAATCATATCAAATTGTCATTAAAGACTCCTCAACATAAAGAAGTATATTACATGTCCCTGCTACAACTCTTTAAACCATGGAGAAAAGAAGAAGAAATACTAGATAACTATGACTCACATGAAGATGCTTTCAAAGCAAATGAAAGCACTATAACTGATGTAAACTTTACACAGTACAAAACAATGTTGCACAATGAACAGCAACACGAAGAAGAACTACAGGCCCAACTAGATGAAGAAAATCCTGACAGTAGTCAACCTTCTGTAACAGGAAGCCAAGAACCACTGGGAGAAGCACTAATAATAAATGAGGCAGAATTAGCTATGATAGAAGTAGAAAACACCATGTGTCAGTATGAAGATAAAGAAGACTTAACTATACTACAATCAAAACTAAACAATCAGCAACGTAGCATTTTTCAAGAAGTAACAAAACAAATTGCACATGGTGTACAACATGAAAATAAAGAATGTTCCTGCCATAATTATAAACCTATACTACTGTACGTCAGTGGTGAAGCTGGTTCTGGCAAAACATTCCTCATCAAAATCATCAGTAAGTTCCTTCAACAATTGACAAACAACAAACTTTCAGCTGTTGTCACTGCTCCCACAGTTTAGCTGCCTATAACGTAGGTGGTGTCACGTTACACCGATTACTACTATTGCCAGTAGAACACCAGACCAAATTAGACTATTATAAACTTTCTGCAGAAGCTGCAATGGAACTATGCAGAGTATTGAAACAAATGAAAATGCTACTAATAGATGAAGTGAGCATGGTCTCCAACCTAATGTTGGCTTTGATTCACCTCAGATTACAAGAAGTACTCAAAACAAACTATGAAGAGCTCTTTGCAGGAAAACACATTATTGTTTTCGGAGATCTTCTTCAATTGACACCAGTAAAAGGTGAGCCTATTTTTAAAACATTAGGACACAATCTCTGCCGTAAAACTGTTGGCAGCATTGGAAATGTTAATCTTTCGCAACATTTCCAATACAGAGAATTAACAGAAAACATGAAGCAATCTGCAGATCTCACTTATGCCAAATCTTAAAAAGTATCAGAGTTGGTATACTTTCTAAAGAAGCAGAAGCAATATTGAAAACCCGGCACATTAATGCACTTTATGGCGATAATGCATGTGCTACAGATGTTATGGAACAATTAGCCCACAAAAATGTCAATTGTATGGCCTTAATGCCAACTCTTGCAAGCTGTTTCAAATTCAATGAAATAATGTTAAGTAAAGAAATGCAACCAATAATGGAAATTAGCGCCACAGACAAACTAGATGTACATGGTATGACACTACCTATGTGTGACCAAGCCACAACAAGACTAAATAGTTTAGAAAAATCAATCTCAAACCAAGGATTAGTTAATGGAGCACTGGGACAGTTGTTGGCTTTCAAACATACCCACGTGACAACAAAATTCAGTTTGTCAATATTCTCTTTGACAAACTTTCAGAAGTAAAAAGGATAGGACGCTCAACAGCTCGATTCCTTCTATTCAAAGACATGTATGTACGCAGAGAACAATTTTCTCTAACTCTTAGAACACAATCAACTTGGCAGTCACAATTCATAAATCACAAGGTCTTACCCTAGACAAAGCAATGATAGATATTGGTAACACACTCTTTAAAGAAGGCATGAGCTACGTAGCACTATCACGCTTACGTACACTTGACAGTCTATTTCTAATCAACTTTGATGCAAGTAAAGTAAATGCTGATTTTCCTTGCATTTTAGAAATCAATAGACTTCGCTCACTATACACCCCCATCTAAACACATATTCTGTTCCACAAAAAGTAAAACATTATAAAAGAAAAATACATCAAACAGAAATGCAACAGGATGTCTCTGCAAATCCTCCAAAGAGAGTAAAAGAAACTGATACTTCATCAAGTACCACAAGCAAAAAAGAATCAATTAGGGAAAGTAAACCAGGTACTTCTTCAAAGAAGGAAGACAAACTCCAAAAAAGCAGTCAGATACAGAACTACCTGGTCCATTTAAACTCTCAAATATAGTTGGTGTAAGTTGCTACGCAAATGTAGCAATGAATATTCTATTTCAATTAACACCAATTGTTGACAACATTTACTGGAAAACAAAAACATACCTATGAATTAAATCTTCCAGATTTCATACATGTGGAAACATACATGCACTCTCTGCGACAATGTGACACAAGAACAAATCCCCAATGAACGCTTTGTATATATATCAATACCTAATTGTGAATCCATTCCATTTCAGCAACTTGTACAAAATGCAAACCATGGTAGATTATGTTCTACCTGCAATTCAGATAATCGCTCCACGTTACTAATACAAACACATAGTAAATATCAACCACCCAACTCCTCTTTCTCGGTGACTTCAACATCCACCTCGATGCCTCCTGTCCCCCCACTGGTCTCTTTCGCGAACTCTGCAACTCTCTCTCACTCTCTATTCTCCCGTCTGGGCCTACTCACTCTGCAGGGCACACTCTTGATGCTCTGATCTCTTCTGACCTTCCCCTCTCCCTCCCTCTCTCCACTCCTCTCTCCTGGAGCGATCACTTTCTCCTATCCTCCCACCTCTCCCTCCCTACCCCACAGGCAAAGCCACCCTCTTCACTGCCACCCACCTTCTCGGTCATCCGACCCATGAAGCGCGTGTCAGTTGAGGCTTTCGCTGCTACCTTCTCGCCCCCTCCTCCCCCCTCGGCTGACTCCCACCCTGACACAGCCCTCTCCATGCTCTATTCCTCTATATCTGATACTCTCGATATCCTTGCCCCCGTCATGAGAATGCGCCTGAAGCCCAAAGCCAAATGTAACTCCTGGTATGACTCGGATCTCGTCACCCTAAAACGCAAGTGCAGGGTGGCAGAGAGGAAATGGCGTGCTTCACGTTCATCCTCTGACAAACTGGCCTGTCGCCTGCTCCAAAGGCAATACCGGCTCTCCGTTCTCACCAAGAAGAGAGCCCTTATCCAAGCCCGCATCTCTGAGGCATCTAACAACTCGGCCGAACTCTTTTAAAATCTGCAAGGAGCTGGCCAACCCTGCTGCAGTCTCTACCTCTCCTGTCCCCTCCCAGGCCCTCTGCACTGCACTGGCCTCGCACTTCATCTCAAAAACTCAGGACATCCTGTCCTCGCTCTCCTCCTCTCTCCCCCCTCCCTCTCTTCCCGGCTCTTCCTCTTGCTCTCTTGCAGCCGCCCCTCCGCCCTCCTTCTCTGCTTTTCCACCTTTTTCTGCTGATGAGGTTTCCAGACAAGTCCGATCTATGAAAGCCTCGTCTAAACAGGTTCACCCCTGTTCCTCCAAAACCATCAAGGACCACATCGACTCCCTGGCTCCTGCCCTGGCTGACTTTTGCAACCACTCATTCGCCTCTGGAGTCTTCCCATCCCCCCTCAAGCACTCCCTTGTGCACCCCCTCCTCAAGAAACCCTCTTCCGACCCCTCCTGCCCGGCCAATTATCGCCCAATCTCCATTACTCCCTTCCTGGGTAAGCTCCTGGAGAAACTGGCCATCTCCCAGCTTAACCTCCATGCTGAATCTGTTGGTAATCTTCATGACCATCAATCCGGCTTCAGAGCGGCCAGAAGCACGGAAACTGCTCTCCTGAACATCCGTGAGGACCTGCTCCTGAACCTCGATTCCAACACTCCCTGTGTTCTCATTCTGCTCGATCTCTCCTCTGCCTTTGACACTGTCAACCATGCCATCCTGCTCAACTGTCTCCGTGATAACCTGGGTATCACTGGTCAGGCTCTGGCATGGCTGACTTCTTTCCTTTCCGGTCGATCCTCCCAGGTCCAAATGGGCTCCTTCCTCTCTGACATCTTTTTCTCCACCTGTGGTGTCCCCCAGGGTTCCAACCTCTCTCCCTGGCTTTTCAACCAGTATCTGGCACTCCTTGCCCACCGCATCGCCGCTCTCTGCCCCTACTTCCAGTGCTATGCAGACGATACCCAGCTCATTTTCAGGCTACCCTCGGCCTCCTCCTCTCCTTCCCTCATCTCCGACTGTCTGTCTGCTATCCAGGAATGGTGTGCCGCCAATGACCTCTGCCTCAACGCCAGTAAGACTGAGATACTACTAATCGGCACACCCACTCCCTCCTTCCCTGCAGCTCTCTGGCCGGCCCCCCTTGGCCCCCTTCCTGCACCTACCTGTAAGGCTAAAAACCTCGGGGTCATCTTCGACTCCACACTCTCCTTCTCTCCTCATATATCTGACGTCTCTAAGAAGTCACACTACCAGCTGCACCCTCCTCAGAGGTATTCTTCCCTTCCTCTCCTTCCCCCAGAAGCTCACTGTCTCCCGAGCCCTGGTTCTCTCAAGGCTGGACTACTGTAACAGCCTCTATCTTAATCTGCCTGCCTCCACTCTCCGCCCTCTGCAACTTATCCAGAACAGAACTGCGAGACTTGTCCTTGGCCTCAAGCCCAGGGACCGTATCTCTCCAGGACTGAAATCTCTTCACTGGCTCCCAGTGGCTGCGAGGATTAAGTTCAAAACCCTCTGCATTGTCCACAAGGCCTTCTGGGGCCTGGGACCTAAATACCTTCAACTCTCTCTTCCTAAATATCTTCCTTCACGAGCCCTTCGCTCATCTGTCTCCAACTCCCTCATGGTCAGCCGCTTCTCGAAGCAACGAGCTGGGGGTAGATCTCTCTCCGCAGCAGGGGCCTCCCTCTGGAACAGCCTTCCTGCCTCCCTGAAACTTGAGGAGAACCATCTCCGGTTCCGGAAGCACCTCAAAACCTTCCTCTTCGCTTCTGCCTTCTCTCTCCCTCTCCCCTGCTAAACCTGCTTAACTCCCCACTGAATTCAGCACTAAACCTGCATCTGGGCCACTCTCAGCAACCTCGGTCCAGGGCCCAGCCACTCTGCACTTGCACTGCCTCCCTGGCTCCCCCGCACTGTGGGACTGTCACTGTATCCCTACAGCCCCCTTCCCAGCACTTGCTCTGCACTTACCTCGCACTTGCCACCAGCTGGCCCCTTTTATTTATTATTTATTATTTATTATTTTTTACGCTACTTACCTTGTACTGCACTTTCCCCCCCACCTCCTCCCCCTGCACTTCCTCCTTTTTCCCCTTACCTCCGCACTTGCGCGATCTGAATGACACCTGGCCTAGTAGGATCGTTTGTCTGTCTTCCCCTTGTTTCCCTCCCTCCCTGCCTCGTCGCGCCTTGAAACACTTGTGTATAGGCGCGTTACAAATACCATATCATATCATATCATATATCATATCATATCATACTAATGCTTCTACGTTACAATGCAGATGGTACCAAAAACAACTGCAAGCTGACTGGATTCACACATGGTCAAATATCACTTGGTAAGAAAACCTTCACAACAATAGGTATAATCTACCATGCAGGAGCCACAACCAATTTAGGGCACTACACTGCATATATAAAAAAAGAAATGTGGATGGTTTCAATGTAATGATAGTACCATTACTGTAAAGCAGAGATTACCAGCAAATCTTACAAACGCTTATTTAATATTCTGAAAACCAAAATTTGATAACTAAACTGTACTTAAACCCTAAGTAAACTTGTAGTAAAAACATGTAAACTGTTAGAATATTCCAAAAGCTATCTAACTGCCCAAAGATTGTACAACAACTAATCAGATAAATGAATACCAGTAAATCAGAGCAAAAAATAGACAGTTAGAATACGCCAATTGGTATCTAACTGCTCCAAAATGTTATAATATCCAAACAAATAAATAATATGTTACTGCTCCAAAAAAATGCAACAAGCCAATGTATAAAGCATTACCCAGAAACAACAAGTGAACACTGAAAACAAACAAACAAATAAACTGTAGCATAACAGAAAAAGGTTTTTTTTTTTAATCCAACATGGATTTTTTTTTCTCACACAGACCGAATGATTTTACCAATGAACACAGCAACTGAGCAAATTGCACATTACTCTGGTTTGTAATCTACTAAATGTGAGGGTCCAAAAAAAAAAAGTTGATTATACAATGTAATAAGTCATTACAAAATACTAATACTAACATGCTATTTTCTTTTATCACAGAAATTAACAAGAAATACATGTACTCCAGTTACTAAACCAAACTGTAAGTATATTATGCACTCTATGCCCTGGCCACAACCATCGCAGCATATCACACCCATAGTATCTTATAACTTTGTTTCTTATAAATTTGTTTTTGACCCAAAGTTAAAAGCATATATATGTGTGATATGCTGCGGTGGTTCTGGCCATGCACCCAACACTCTATGCCCTGGTCACAACCACCGCAGCATATCACACCCATAGAGTCAAACATTTCAACTATGGCCTATGGAAACTTTTAATGTCCGCGGACATTATGAGTGTTCTTAAAACACTTTCAACTTGCCAGCGAACAATACAGACAGCATCTTCAGGACACCCCTTACGAACATTTCAGGACAACGCGAGAGTTCTTAGAACACTTCCAACTTGACAACGAACAATACGGACAACGTCCTCAGAACACCTCCATTTTGTTTTTTACGAACATTTCAGGACACCGTGAGAGTTCTTAGAACACTTTCAACTTGACAACGAACAATACGGACTGCGTCTTCAGGACACCCTCTACGAACATTTCAGGACACCACGAGTGTTCTCAGAACACATTCAACTTGCCAGAGAACAATACGGACAGCGTCCTCAGGACGGACAGCATCATCAGAACACCCCATAGGAACATTTCAGGACACCGCGAGTGATCCCAGAACACATTCAACTTGCCATTGAACAATACGGACAGCGTCTTCAGGATACCCCCTACGAACATTTCAGGACAACGCGAGAGTTCTTAGAACACTTTCAACTTCACAACGAACAGTACGGACAGCATCCTCAGGACACCCCCATTTTGTTTATTTGCGAACATTTTAGGACACTGCGAGTGTTCTTAGAACACATTCAACTTGCCAGAGAACAATATGGACAGTGTCCTCAGGACGAACAGCGTCATCAGAACACCCCCTATGAACATTTCAGGACACCATGAGTGTTCTTAGAACACATTCAACTTGCTATCGAACAATACGGACAGTGTCTTCAGAACACCCCCTACGAACATTTCAGGACACTGCGAGTGTTCTTAGAACACATTCAACTTGCCATCGAACAATATGGACAGCGTCTTCAGGGCACCACCTATGAACATTTCAGGACAACGCGAGAGTTCTTCGAACACTTTCAACTTCACAACGAACAATACGGACTGCGTCCTCAGGACAACCAATTTTGTTTATTTGCGAACATTTCAGGACACCCCGAGTGTTCTTAGAACACATTCAACTTGCCAGAGAACAATACGGACAGCATCCTCAGGACAACCCCTACGAACATTTCAGGACAACGCGAGAGTTCTTAGAACATTTTCAACTTGACAACGAACAATACGGACAGCGTCCTCAGGACACCCCCATTTTGCTTATTTGCAAACATTTCAGGACACCGCAAGTGTTCTTAGAACAGTTTCAGCTTGCTTCCGAACAAAACGGACACATATTGAGTCCTCAGAACACCCCCCATTCAGTTTATTTAGAACATTTAAGAACACCCGTGATGTTCGCAGACAAATCAAACACAACAAGAACGTCTACCACATGAAAAAACACAACTTTCAACCTATCTCATACTCTCCCACCCTCCCCAAACACTCCTACACACCAACACACTCTACTAAATACAAATTTTGATCCAAGTTTCACCGCGCTGTCTGTGGATGCCCGCAAATCCAAGCTGGCGGGCTCCACCGAAAATCTGACATGCTTCACGCTCCACACCGTCCAATCAGTGAACACGTCGCATGTCCGCAGACATGACGTAAGCCAATCGGCCAATCAGGACACTGTCTGCGGAGTGAACAGGGAAGTGTGTCCGCGGACCAAACACAGATATCACTAATTTTTTATGACCCACTTTTTGGTCATTTTTAAAAAAACTACTAGACCGACTTTCACCAAATCTGCAAAAGCACGCTTTTGGGACCAAGCAGCTGCTCCTGGTCCAAATTTGGTGAAAATCCGTCCAGCGGTTTGGGCTGTAGGCGCGAGCAAAGTTTTTTTCCCATTCTGTCTATGGGAAAAAAAAAATTTGGGACCCCCCCTATTACTTTTTCCGCCCTGGATGAATCCTCACCAAACTTTGCAAAATGATTCAGAGTGGGCCATATACTTCCTGCAAAGTTTGGTGAGGATTCGTCCAGGGGGAGCAAAGTTATAAGTCTCCCAAAAAGTGTTCTTCCTATGGAAACACCAACTTAACCACAACTACATGGCCACTATATATATATAATACATATATATTAATTACACGGCCACAGTAGTGGCCGTGTAGTTATGGTTATGTTGCTGTTTCCATATGAAGAGCACTTTTTGAGCGGCTTATAACTCCGCTCCCCCTGGACGAATCCTCACCAAACTTTGCAAAGAAAGTATATTGCCCACTCTGAATTTTTTTGCAAAGTTCGGTGATGTTTGGTCCAGGGAGGGAAAGTTATAGGGGGGTTCCAAAACATCTTTTAGACTGAATGGGGGAAAACTTTGTGCCCGGCTACAGGTCAAACCGCTGGACGGATTTTCACAAAATTTGCGGCAGGTATAGGGGCTTAGTCCAGAAAGCATGCTTTTCTAAATTTGGTGACAATCCGTCCAGTATTTTTCTTTAAAACGACCAAAAAGTATGTCTCAAAAAACTAGTGATATCTATGTCCGCTCTGCGGTCACACTTCCCTGTTCGCTCCGCGGACAAGATAACGATTGGCTAATGGGCTTGCGTCATGACCGAGGACACGCAATGTCTCTGCCGATTGGCTGCTGCGAGACATGTTCTGCGTCAAATTGTCTGGCTGCACCCGACATCTTGGATCCGCCGATAGCGGAGCAACAACCAGCGTACATATGCTATATTTATAAAACTCTTTGCTGTGTCACAGAGCGTTGGGACAGGTTCAGACAGTAAGACATGGGTGATCAATGCATTTTCTGGGGGTCGGTCTTCACGATGTATTTTCTATGGCCACCTTGTACGCACAGAAAATGAGGGGTGTAATAACAGTAGCATTTCAGTCCATGCGGTGCACAGGAAACTTGTAACTGTTGTAAGGACATGCGTAGTGGTAGCGAACATTGAAATTGACAACATGCCATAATAGCAATACTTTTTCCTATGGGTATTATTATATTAATTAGTACGCCGCCATGGTTGTGACAGGCTACAGTGGTTGTGGCCAGGGCCTAGAGTCTTGGATGCATGGCCGTCGGCCGAAGGCCGAAGGCCTTACTTCCAAGACTGTAGGAAGTGGCCACAACCACAGCAGCATATCACACCCATGGATACACCCGTAGTATTGCGTATCGATTGCTAAGTTGTGGGGAGTGTGTGCACCCAACAACACAGTTATAAGTACTGGACGTGCAAGCCACTGCACACCCATCCCATGTAATATCTATGGACATACATCTAGGAGTGAAGTCTCTGGCCAGAAGCAGTGAAGGATACCACACTTATAGAAAGAAACCCACTACCACACATCACTGAGGTGGTTGTGGGGAGACCCTACACTCTTGTGTGCATGACCGAAGGCCATGCACCTAATAACAAAGTTACAACCTCTTCATGATGTATTTTCTTTGGCCCCCTTGTACACACAGAAAATGAGGGCTCCAACAAGGGCAGTATTTCAGTCTGTGCAGTGCACAGGGAACTTGTAACTATTGTAAGGACACGCGTGGTGTTAGGGAACATTGAAATTGCCAACATGCCGTAATTGCATTACTTTTTCCTGTTGGTATTGTATTCATTAGTACGCTGCCATGGGTGTCACATGCTACGGTGGTTGTGGCCAGGGCCTAGAGTCTTGGATGCATGGCCGTCGGCTGAAGGCCGAAGGCCTTACTTCCAAAACACTGCAGCATGTCAACCCATGGATACACCCATAGTAATGCGTATCGATTGCCTGGTTGTGGGGAGTGTGTGCAGTCTTGGGTGCATGGCCAAAGGCCATGCACCCAACAACAAAGCTATAACCTCTTCACTTACAAGCCCACATGGGTTTTATCTAGTGCAGTGGTTTTGGCCAAGATGTGTACTTTTGGGTGCATGGGTGCAGGCTGTATGCCATATACCCAAGCATGCACCCAAAAGGAAACTTGTAAGCACTGGAGTTATAAGCCACTTCACAACAGTATATTGAAATGTATGGACAAACACCTAAGATATTAGGCCCTGCCCACAAACAGTGCAGCATTTCAGAGGTACAGAGACACCCCTAGTATTCAACATCAGTCAGGTGGCTGTGGGGAGGGTCTGCAGTCATGAGTGCATGGCCGCAGGCCATGCACCAAACAGAACAGTTATATGTAGTGTACTTACAAGGCACAATGCGTGTGATATGGTGTGGTAGTGCATCACTCTGGCGGCAATGGGGAGGGGCTGCAATCATGGGTGCATGGCCAAAGGCCATGCCCCCAAAAGCACATTTGTATGTAGTGTATTTATATGCCGCAATGGATGTCATATGGTTTGGTAGTAGTGGCCAGGATGCAGAGTATTTGAACAAAGTAATAAGCACTGCAGTTGTAAGCAACTGTGAATTTTATATACTGTACACCCATACATTGATAATTTTATGTCCTCAAACGCACGTCTGTAGCCTGTGGCTACAAACTACTGCACCATATCACAGCTCTTGGTACACTTGTACTATGCAACATCATTAAGATGGTTGTGGGGAGGGGGTAGCATTTTGGGAGCATGGCCAAAGGCCATGCTCCCAAAACCAAAATTGTACATAGTGAAATGACAAGGCACAATGGTTCCGATATGCTGTGGTGTTTCTGGCCAGGACCCAGAGTCTTGACTGCATGCCCAAAGGCCATGCATCCAAGACTGAAGTCTTAAGCAGTGGAGTTATAAGTGAATATGGGTGTGGTGTAATGCGCTAGTTGTGTACACATCCTAATGTCTTTGCTGCATGGCTCCAGTCGATGGTCCCAAAAGTAAATGTATAAGTAGCTAATTGACAAGGACCATGGTTTCGATATGCAGCAATGGTTGTGGCTAGGAACTATACTCTTTGTACCTTGGTCGTAAGGTGTAGGTCGTAGGTTACACACTGAAGATGCAAGGGCCAGCCTACAGCCACTGCAGCATATTACTACCATAGATTAGACATGTAGATTCGCATGTGTAGAAAATGACTGCCAATATACTTACTCCTTACTTTGTTCAGAATCCATATATATTTTTTAAATGCCTTTTGTACTTGGCGGAAGTATCCCTTTTTTAATTTCTGTGATAAAAGAAAAAGGTATGTTAGTGTTTGCATATTATGAAAACTTACCACATTGCATAATAGCAAGTTTAACTTTTTTTTACCCTCATATTTAGTTTACAAACCAGTGTACTGTGCATTGTGCTCAGTTTCTGTGTTTGCTTTTCTAATCCTTGGGTCTGGAAAAAAAAATCCTTGTCGGAAATAATTTGCTATGGTACTAACTACTTCCTTGTTTCCTTTGAGTGTTTCCTTCATCTTTCTGATTAATGTTATGTTTGTTGCCTTTCTGCCGATTTTTAACAACAGTTAGATACCTGTAGGCATATTCTAACTGTGCATTTGTTCCTACTGATCTGTGATATTCATTTATTTGTGTCGTTGTTATTTCCTGATTCCTTCATCTTTCTAATTAATGTTATGTTTGTTGTCTTCCTGCCGATTTTTAACAACAGTTAGATACCTGTAGGCATATTCTAACTGTGCATTTGTTCCTACAAATCTGTGATATGCATTTATGTGTGTCATTTTTACTTCCTCTTGGGCAGTTAGATACCTGTTGGCGTATTCTGTTTGTAGTCTTTCACATAATTTTTTGGCAATCTTGAAGTACACATTATTTCTAAAATTTTGGCTTTAAGAACATTAAATATGCATTTGTAAGATTAGCTGGCAATCTCTGCTTTAGAGTAATGGTGCTATCATTACATTCAAACCATCCACATTTCTTTTTAATGTATGCTGTGTAGTGACCTGCATTGGTTGTAGCTCCTGCATGGTAGATTATACCTATTGTTATAAAGGTTTTCTTTCCAAGTGACACTTTACCGTGTGTGAACATTTGCAAACACAATTGGTCTGTACTGTGCAAGTAAATATTGTGAACAATTGGTGGCAATTGAAATAGAATATTCATTGCTACATTTGCATAGCAACTTACCCCACTTTCATTTGCAAATTTGAATGGACCAGCTAGTTCTGTATCTGAGTGCATTTTCCAGAATTTCTGTTCCTTCTTTGACGACATCCCTGGTTTACATTCCCTAATGGGTTCTTCTTTGTTTGTGGTAATTGCTGAAACTTTAGCTTCTTTTCTTTTCTTTGAGGAATTTGCTGTTGGATTCTGTTGCATTTCTGTTTCATTTAGTTTTCTTTTACCATGTTTTACTTTATCTGGAACAGGATATTGTTTCAGATGAGGGGTGTACAGTGAACGCAGTCTATTGTAATCTAGAATGCAAGGAAAATCAGCTCTGACTTTACTTGCATCAAAGTTCATTAGCAGTAGACCGGCAAGTGTACATAAGCGTGATAATGCTACGTAACTCATGCCTTCCTTAAAGACTGTATTTCCTATATCTATCAATGCTTTGTCTAGGGTAAGACCTTTAGATTTATGAATGGTAACTGCATATGCAAGAGTTAGAGAAAATTGCTCTCTACGTACATACATGTCTTTGAAGAGAAGGAATCGAGCAATTGAGCGCCCTATCCTTTTCACTTCTGAAACTTTATCAAAGCGAATATTGACAAACTGAATGTTGCTGTCACGTGGGTATGATTGAAAGCTAAGAACTGTACCTACTGCTCCATTAACTAGCCCTTGCTCGACATCAAGGTTACGTTTAAGCATTACTCTACAATCTAAGGATAATTTTAATATTTTTTCCAACCCAGCTTTGAATTTTCTAAACTATTTAGTCTTGTTGTAGCTTGCTCACACATGGGTACTGTCATACCATGTTCGTCTAGTTTGTCTGTGGCGCTAATTTCCATTATTGGTTGCTTTTCTTTATTTAAAATTGTTTCATTGAATTTGACACAGCTTGCAAGAGTTGGCATTAAGGCCATACAATTGACATTTTTGTGTGCTATTTGTTCCATAACATTAGTTGTACATGCATTATCGCCATAAAGTGCATGAATGTGCCGGTTTTTCAATACAACCTGTGCTTCTTGCAATAGTACACCAACTCTAATACTTTTTAAAATTTTGGCATAAGTGAGATCTGCAGATTGCCGCATGTTCTCAGTTAATTCTCTGTATTGGAAATGTTGCCAAAAGTTGAAATTACCTATGCTACCAAAAGTTTTCTGGCAGAGTATGTGGCCTAAGGTTTTGAAAATAGGTTCACCTTTCACTGGTGTCAATTGTGGAAGATCTCCGAAAACGATAATGTGTTTCCCTGCAAAGAGTTCTTTGTTGTTACTTTTAAGTACTTCTTGCAATCTGCGGTGAATCAAAGCCAACATTAGGTTGGAGACCATGCTCACTTCATCTATTAGTAGCATTTTCATTTGTTTTAATACTCTGCGTAATTCCATTGTAGCTTCTGCAGAAAGTTTGTAGTAGTCTAATTTATTTTGATGCTCTACTGGAAGCAGTAGTAATTGGTATGAAGTGACACTGCCTATGTTGTAGGCAGCTAAACCTGTGGGGGCCATTACAACAGCTGACAGTTTGTTGTTTGTCAATTGTTGAAGGAACTTGCTGATGATTTTGATTAAGAATGTTTTCCCTGATCCAGCTTCACCACTTACGTACAGCAGTATAGGTTGGTAATTTTGCTAGGTACATTCTTTATTTTTGTGTTGTACACCATGTACAATTTGTTTTGTAACGTCTTCAAAAATGGTGTGCTGATCTTTGATAAGTTTTGCTTGTTGTACATGTATGTCTTCTGTATCTTCTTGATACTGATACATGGTGTTTTCTACTTCTGCCATAGCTACTTCAGCCTCATTTGCTATTAGTGGTTGTCCTAGTGGTTCTTGACTTCCTGTTACAGAAGGTTGACTACTGTTGGAAGAGTCCTTATCTAGTTGGGCCTGAAGTTCTTCTTCCTGTTGCTGCTCATTGTGTAACATTGTTTTGTACTAAGTAAAGTTCACATTGGTGATAGCGCTTTCATTTTGACATATAATATAGTTATTTCTGTTGAGGAGTTTTTAATGACAGTTTTACATGATTAATTAAGCTTAGTTTGGTAAGTTTCACTAAGCTCCCCTCACAATCAGTCACTCTATATCTACGTTTGCTTTCGTCGGGTTTTACATTATTTTTGTATGCAAAGTTTTGAGCTATCTGGTATAGACACATGCTTTCCAAAGTGCTACTCCTGTTCGGATAGTATGTGTCTAGTAAATTGTTTTTTAGAATGTCTTGGCTGTTGGGATCATTTCTGGCAATTGTTTCTATGTCCTCATATAATTTCCGCAGTCTTTTTCTAGATTTTACAGTACCAAGACCTAGCCATACTATGTTGTCAGATTTTCCATACAAAACAGTACCGATTAAATGATCTGCTGCTTCATAGGCACCACATTCTCTATGTACAATTTCTGTGATAATGTTTTGTCTGATGCTAGGTCATCCCAGATGTCTTGAAGTAGGCTGTAACATATCGTGCAACAGCAGATGAATTATCTGCAATGCACTGCACATCTATGTTTGCATTCCATAAGAGGGCAATGATTGCATTGTAATCATTGATATATTTTGATTCTTCCCTTCTTTTTATGTAATACATGTTCTTAGGTGATTTACCTTTAACACTATGTTGAACTGAAGACATAAAGTTGTTTACTTCACTTGTTTCTGTAACTGGTCTAGGGAAACCAAAGCAGCATTTGGTGTAGTATTTACCTTTGTTTTTGTATTTGCAGTGACAATATTTGCCACATTTGTGTCTTTGAAATTGTAAAATCTTCCCATGCAGCTCACTATGTGTCTGTTGTCAAGGGATTTCACAAGTGACATATTTTTGGATAAACTGCAAAACAGTGCTATCACTGTTGTGACCAAATTTCGGTGCACCTTTGATCCATAACAGCATGTGAATATGTGGTGCTCCTCTCGCTTGATATTCTTTTCTCCAAAAGAAGTGTTGCACTTCTCCAAGGGAAGGAACAGTTTTATTGCAAATAAAGTGTAGCATGGCAATGAAACGATGATGGAACTATCTTGACACATTAACTGGAACTGGAGAGGAAGGTTCTCCAGGTGTTAATATATCTATGTTGTTTTTGTTGCTGTTTGCTATGCGTAGGAACTCATGTAAATGTTCCCATGCATATTCTGCTCAACTTAGCTTAACAAACCAAGTCGGTGGTCCAAGGTTTCTGATCATACAACGCACGTCTCCGTGCCATCAGAACCAGTATTCCTTTGTACCATGCATGTTTGCAAACAAATTTGTTATACTTGATTGTAAAATATCTTTTTCCTGTACTTTTTGTATTAACTACGTAGCTGACAGATTTCGAAAGTGGGTTCCAGATTTCAAAATGTGTGCAACTCCGTAACATAGTGTTGCTAATTCACTTTCATAGAGTAGGTGGAATATGTATTCCACATTTTGTCTAAATCTGGAATCTTGTGAATACATTCGTAAAGAGCTGTATTCTGATGCCCCAATCTGAGTGGGTCTATCATCGTATCTTCCACCTTTGCCAGTAGGAAATAGCAGTGGAAAAGCACATGCTTCTATACTTTTTCCCCATATACTCATTGGTGACCCTTTGGTTTGTCGCATTTGGTAAGTTTCTAGTGCATCATCTATGCTTTCATTGGAATGCAATGGATGAATTGTGTAATGCTCCAAAAGAGTGGATACTGTAGCAGGATCCAGAAGTTCGAATTGTCCACTTTCTGATGGCTCTTGAATTATTTCAGTTGTTTCCCTTAAGCTTTCATCAATATTTTTTCCTTGTATTACTCATTATTGTCTTTTAGATATTGCAATGCTTGTCTAACTTTTTTTTGTCCTTTGTTGGTACACCATTTACCAAGACTATTAAAGAATGCTCTATTGAATGTTGCACTCCTAGAGTGTGTACATTTTCCATTAGATCTAATGGCAAATAAACTACTTTGCCACTAATGCCTTTCCCCAATTCAGAGGAAGGTAATTTTGCTGTTTTTGGATGAAGGCGTATAATTGCTTGCAATGGGTGACTGTTTGAATTATTATGCTCTCATACAAATTGAGTTGCTGCAGGATTTTTGGTAGTGGGAACAATTCAAAATTATTTGTAATAGCACGTGAAGGAGTGTGGTTGTTGTCTAATTTTGAGCTACAGTACCTGCAACATATTAGGCGTTCAGTTAGTTCATATTTGTTTTCTGCTAAAAGGTAGAGAGCTAATTCAAACCATTTAGAATCTTCATTGTCTTCTATTGTGTATGCTATGTCAATTTTTTTGTGTTCCTTTTGTAAAACGTTCTGTGGCAACACACACACATGGTTTAGTACTTCAGCCGATGAACTTTTAAATTAAATTTTTAATTTCTGTATGTGTGTAATAGAAGGTTGCTATGTGCAGAATTGTTGTTACTATGTTCCAAAACTATTGCATTTTGTAAGTGGCTTTCACTTCCAAAATACTTTCTCTGAATATGGTCAATTTCATCTTGTAAGTATTTTGATGTACCATGCAGAAGAGTGTTATTTAAATTGCCTAATTCTGAAGCTGAACTTTTTGCATAGTATATTTTATACACTAGATTTCTTACATTTGAATGAGGTATTGATATCCTTTTGATATCATGGAAGGTGCTTTTGCAAATAGGCCCAGAAATGCAGGCTAATGAATGTCCTTGTAGTGTAGTGTACTTGCGCACTGGACAAATATCCATATTTTGCAGCACTTTCATTTTAGTTTTGTCTTTACCTTTTACATATTGATTGAGGAACTGACGTAAAGATTTGAAAGGTTTGTTTGGAATGGCACACATTGATGTGCACGGCCATTTGTATACTGGACTGTGTGGTTCTGTTGAATCGAGTTTTCAGAGGATACTTTTGTAAGCAGTGTTTCTTGTTCCATGATGGTAGTATTGATTTTCTCATACCCTCGTCCACTGCTATGGATGGCAATTGTGTTTGTTTGATTTTGTTTGTATGCTTCTTCATTAAAATATGGTTCTGTGGTTGTTGTGTGACTCCATTCACCACCACAAACATTTAAGAAATCATTTTTGTTCACATTCCGTTTATTGCTGAGTTTCTTTTGTAGTTTGGTACTTAGCTTTTTTAGTGCTTTCATTCTATTTAACACTAATATAAACAACTTCCTTTTGAGAAGGATTGCACTGTCCATGAGAGCTTGTAGGATTAACTTTCTACGGTAGGTTTTAAGGGGTGAGGATGATTTTGGTCCTCTTCTTAGTAGATTCTGAAGCACTCTGTGACAAAACATTTTTGATAAAATACTTTTTTTACTATGGGTTATTGTTACACTATCAGGATTAGTAGGAGCATTGTTAGCTGTACTGGTAGCCGATTTTTTTGCCAACATTTTTGTGTTTTGTGACACATTTTGATGGAGGAGGTAAAGTTTCGGTAGTTGAAGCTTCCTTTGTTTTGCTAACCGACTGCATTAGCTGGTTTGTTCCAACATTCTCTACAAACTCTACAACAGATGGATGCTTAGATTGAGCACTTTTATTTTTATTTGCTCTACTTCTGCGTTCCTTTCTACAGAGTTGCTTTTTGGTAGGCATTCTTTGGTGTCTGTTGAAAAAAAGAAGGCATACTTTGGTCTGTTGTACAATGTATGTGTGCTGTGTGCATGCGTGCATGAGTCTGATGTGGAAGCTCTTTGTCATGGTGTGTGAATGTGCATTGGACTCTTGCAATGATTTGGTAAGGCTATTTTACTGTTTGTATAGTACTACAATGTGCTTCAGATGAGAGTACAAAGTGGGCTAGTGGTGACAAGAAGCATTATTAATAAATGAAATGCTGTAAACTTGCAACAGCAACTTCTTTTCTAAATCTAACCTTCTAAGGCTTATGTATGTTATTTGAGTTCGAAACACACAGGGATTTGTGAGCCATTCCGCCTGTTATTCTTTGTTCAATAAATGGATATTTGTAGGTAGAATGGTTCAGAAATCAATGTTTGCTTTGGTGCCCAAATTAAAGAAATAACCCACGCAGCCTCTTTGAGGAGTAGTTACAATATAAAGGTAGTACTGTACTTGCTTTTTTTTGCTAAATGACCAGTTTTCTTCGGATATGTCGTCTGCAGTGTAGATGCTGTTGATTCTCATGAGAGTAGTCTTCACTGCAATTCAAAAAAACAAAATTAATTACTTTGTGTGTTTACAACAGTGCTGATACTGCACACATTAATTGTGCATCTTTCGTCAGAGCATTCTCCTTTCATATTTCAACCCAGTGCATGTGTGCATTTCACTTCACTCTGTGCAGCCTTTGCATGGTATTTGCAATATGTTACTTGCAAGTCCTTCAAAATTGCTTACATTTCTAAGGTTATGAAAATGCCTTGTTTTTTACAAGGTGTACTATCTATGGGAGAGAGGTTTGTAAGCGATAGGGCATAGTAGTAGATGGAGAAAAAATGTTCTACTTGCAATTTAAAAGCACAATGCTGAAAAATCGAGAGACCCTCAGAGGGAGATTTCACCACAGCAATCGGGAGCGCTTACTTTTGTCATACAATTATATTGCAAGTAGCATAACTGAAGGCCATACACAGTACACAACTCCGACATTTTCTAATACAAAATCGAATTTCACCCTAAATAGGCATGCTCGCAACGCATGTATAGGTTATGCGGAAGACAGTAAGAAGTTGTGCGGTTTGTCAATGATAAATCGGACATCTTGCACTTAAAAGGGGGAGCATTGGTATGCATTGCCTATGCACATTTAGCGGCATTAATTTGTTTAAATTAAATCACAAGGGTTGCACATGTTCTCTGATTAAAATATACATACCTGTACTCGATACTCATGCATGCGCGCATGTATGAAGCTGTAAGTAGAAATTCCCAACACTTGCACAGTAGCTTCTGAAGTAGGTGCTTTGCAATGATCTCCGACTTCCATTCAGAATTATCAACAGTAATTTTGAAATGCGCAATGTTGGTGACGGAGTTAAATTTTAGCAATGTTCAATATGATTGGTGGATGGTTGTGTGACTGCTTAGTTGTGTCCAATGAGGGACTCGATTTGCTATCGCTGTGGAAATGGTGAAAGGACTGGGTAAGAGTTACGTGCCGCATGTAGGCAACGCTTGTCCGCGAGTAGGGCGTGTCACATACGGGTTTCTACAGCAAATCCTGCATGGAAAGGGGACTGAAGGCATTAGGCAATCAGATGTTCACATTACTCTTTTGTGTTGAAAGACGGTGCGTACACTGAAGATGTCAGAGGTGGAGAGGGTCAGGGTTTTGGTGATTGGAGACATTTTTGTCCGTGGCTTACAACATTATGCCGAGAGTAGGCATGTGGCACACCATTTCGATGTGAGAGGAGTGGAGGTGGTGTGGAACGCTGAGACTGATGCCAGTGTTGTAGCAATTCTGCAAGTTTGCAGAGACATAAATACGATGACCTTTCCTTGTGTGGTAATTTTTCACTACGGTGCTTGCCATTTGGGCTACGTGACTGCACATACTTTGTTGGCAGATTTGGGACAGTTGGTTCAAGCGCTCATGAACATCTTACCAACTGCGAAAGTCATTTTTTCTGGTTTACTCCCTAGAGTAAAATGGGACAACAATTCCTTTTTCTGTCCAGATCAAAGTATTGGGAGGTGTATCATCAATTGCGGCATGCATGCTTTTATGTTATGCGCTGGTATGATTTTCTGCAGCCACGAAAACATTGTTCCAAGTAATGCGGATTATTTTGAAGCAGATGATGTTGTGCTATCTTCTTTGGGAAATGCGATGTTCTTTTGGAACGTAAGGCTTGCTTTAGAGAAGGTTCTGTAATGGTTGTAGGAGTAAAGTGAGGAAAAAAAATACAAAAAAATAAAGAATATAACAGATGTCTGTAATGTATTTGCCCAAACACAAAAAAGAACGGCTCTTTTCAGAGCACACTTTAAAGGGGAAAAAGGGGAATAATACTTTAATGTACCGTCATCACGCTCTGATCCTATACATGTCCGCGGACATGGCGGTAGTTTGCAGCCAGCGCATTTCACCAACGGGAATTCTGGAGTGGAGACGCATGAAAATGAAAATGAGCAGAGCTAGGGATTGGTCAATAAAGTTCAGTGGGTGTGTTCTAAATGGCGAGATTTAGTAAGACCGTCTTCTCCCTTGCTCGCAAACTGATTATCTGGATTTTGGGAGTCTCATGGATACATTGGTTGAAGGTGCATGCAGAAAGCTGCAGTTTATCTGCAGATCTTGGATTTCCTCATGTGGAAGTGCACTGGCATGGCGTGCGTGGCATGAGGTGGCTGGACTTGGTACCTCTCTGTGTTACTTTACTGACAGAACGTCCTCCAGATATACTTATCATTCATTGCGCAGGAAACACTTTAGGCCATGTCTCTGGAATTTCTTTGCAATTTGCAATGAAGGAAGGACTTGCGAAGCTCATGGACATGTTTCCAAATTGTCAAATATGTTTTGCCTGTATTGCACAGTGACAAATATGGCTGCGTTGTTCTGCTTTTGGTCCACAAATAGAGAAAGCCAGATGCAATGTGAATAAGGCTGTTTGTGCCTTTTTAAGAGATGTTGGCATGTCCTCATTCCACAATGAAAACATTTTGTTTCACAGCTCTTTCATTTTCTGCAGAGATGGAGTCCATCTCACATATGCTGGCAATCAGATTTTTCTTCGCAATGTACAAAATGCATTGCAACCTGTTTTGGATTCTCAGTAAAATATGTGACAATCCGTTTTCTCCAATCCACAGTTTTTGACCCACACAACACACCACCAAAAGGCTCTTTTCAGAGCCACCACTTACTCCCAGAGTACACTTCACTGTGTTTGCTCCACTTGCACCCTCCTTTTTTTTTCCTATGACTGTCTGCAAACTTTTCCACAACTCCGTGGGGGTCTACAACGGTCACTTCATAGTTCTATTGTTAAACTGAGAAAGGCGGCTCTGAAAAGAGCCTTTTCTGTAATTTTTGTTGTTTTCACGTTTATTGCTTCTCAGCACACAACACACTAGGAGAGGAGGCCAAAGGATGGTAAGGAAGGGACACCAGCCACGGGGATAAGAAAGGGCAAGTGGACAGAGAAAGATATAGGGTCAGCTTTTCTTAGGTAAGGAGCAGATCTTCTGGTGCTCTGTGACCGTAGCCTGAAAAGCACTTCAAAAACTCTCCCCCCTGCAGAGTACTACATCACAATACATACACACTATTGTCACCTTTGAAAGGTAAGGGTCAACAGCATTGTGAATGGCTTGTGAGGCAGCTGGAGGGAGGCGCTCCCCCACAGGAGCGTCTCTTGTGGTGGGAGGATCGGACACGGAGGATGGTGTGGAGGAACTCAATCGACTACGCTCTTCACATGGCACCACCTTGCGAATGTTCGCAGTGTGGAACGAAGTGAGGTGTCGCTTCATGGTTGTCGTACCAAAGCTGTACGCACCAAATCCCCGTGACTCAGCACCAACTGGCACTCGTTACACCTCACCAGGTTCACACGTGCTTTTGGTACGTTCCCATAAACGGAAAACAACCGCCACACCCATGACTCCCGGCGAGTGCTCGTTGTGCAGAGTTCCTCTACCTCATTCTATTCCTCCTCTTCTTCCTCGCTTTCTACATCCTCACCCGTATATCTCTCTGCAGGCCCTTGGGGAGGTGGTGGCGGGTTTTGGGGTGGTGCAGAGGCTAATGAACCAATAGCAGCCATGGAAGCCATACCGATTACTTTCCTTTTGGTCACTACAGTAGTAAAGGCAGTACACCTCAATGTGCTATAGCAAGAAGGACAATGAAGATGCACTCGGGGGTGTGGCCATTTATAGGGGTGGAGGGGTGTGCCTCGTGACCATCTTCATCACTGCAAAGTGGTACGTAAATTTTACACAACAAGTCCTCAGGCAAGCTATTGTCTGGGTTATGTGAAATGATATTTTTACACTCTACAATATTTTGCCTTGTGTCTACACATTCTTTTGTACTGCTGCGGAAGCACACAAACTGCGCAAATTAGTCCACACGCTCAGCGTGGATGCAGTCACATGATGACATCCTGAACACATCCGCGACAGAAATGGGAATCCGCTGGACAGCAAATGCAGAGTAACAAACTTGCGCACGTGCACAAGTGTCCTACGGACAGTGTTCGTTTTCTCAAACGAATTCAAAGTGCGATACAAGTGAGACGGACAGTTAGGGACAGGCGCGAAGTTCGCTATACTTACGGTTGTACTGCGCATTAGCATACATGAAATTCTCACTGTACGGACAGGTCCAGTGTCCTTAGGACAACTCCATTTTGTTTGACTACGAACTTGCCGGCCACCGCGCCTGTTCTACGGACACCACCATTTTGGCTGCGGACGATACGGACAGGTATACTGTCCTTAACACACTCCCATTTTGCTCACTTACAGCCATCCCGGACACCTGGTATGTTCTACTAACATGTTTGATCTCGTTTGTAAGCGGCACGGCGAGGTATCATGTCCTTAGGACACCCCTTTTTGTTTATGTACGCACAACTTGAACAGATGTTGCGGTCAAACATCAACTCCATCTTACTTGACATTAGCAAGGGTAGGTGTACTGCCTTTACAACAGGCGCGCTGTTCGCAAACATTTTAAGTATTTTTTTAAAAAAAAAAAATCCCTGAAACTCTATGACTACAAAGCAGATACTGACACACATATAGGGGAATTAGGATTCAAAAAGGGCTGGTTATGAGAAGAAGATTTGTGATGGGAAGAAGGGATGGATGTTTAGTCAAAATGTCTATTTTCTTCTTGAAGTTTTGGGGATGGTTCACTGGTGAATGGAGAAGCGGGGCAGGTACAGGTGGGACAATGGTAACGCACTTTTCCTCTCACACAATCCTCCACAAACTCCCTTAAACTTTTAAAATTGTCATTCAGTACATCCATTTTCTGCTCAATCCTTTTCATCCTGTCTTCTTCTGTCTCGTTTGTTGGCCTTTCTTCTTTTCTTTCCTGGTCTGTACAAAAAAATATACATATGTTAAATGCCTATAAAATACTGATTATTATTTTGCATATGCAGAGCAGTGTGTACCATTATTGTCGCTGTCTTCAGACATTTCCCCATGCAGAAACCTCTCCTCCAGCCACTCCAAAGTACTAGCCATTTCTGTGTCAAAACAACAGAAAGAAATTATTATTTCTGCACCACATACCAAAAAAATTACACACACATACAAAAAAATGACTCAACTCACTATTTTGATGTAATTTCCCTTCATCCTACTGCGTCTGTCCACTGTCGGTCCAGGCTGCAGAGTTTCTGTGAAGTGATTACGATGGAGGCATCCTTTTTTATGGTACCATCCATTTCATTCTACATGGTTATTAAATGTGTCGTTTTCATTTCACACCTTTAGCTTTCCATATTTACTTATTACTACTTATAATGTCGTTATGTCCTTCTTCTGCGTTGCAAATTGTTTGTGTAAGACATTTTCATATACCCCCTGCATCTTTGAGTAATGGTGATCCCATCTGCCCCCGTCCGCAAACAGGCACTCAGTCCGTCCCTTTCTAACATCAATAGGGAGGGGGTTCTGTATGTTCTATGTTAAATGTATATCAAGTACGTACATTATACTACTTATCTCCCACAATCACATGATGACAGTGTATATTCAGCACAACAACTTCATTGACACAATGTTATGATTAAGTTCCCCTTCCAAAAACCTTTAAAATTCACTACAAAAAAAAAATGTCTTCCTCCCCATTATGGTTCAAATGAAAACCCGAAAACCCCCTGAAATTCGCCAGTTATGGTAAACTAAGCCCCCATACCTGCCATCAGCACTGTGCACTGCTAACACTAACACCGAGAACATGAAAGATGGCATCACAAATGTCATTGATGACATCACTGACGACATCACATGTTTAGCCCCTTTGTTTTCGTTCCTTGCCATATATATACATATATGTACATTCAGTAAAAAAACTTTGTTTAACGGATGTTATACTTCACAGTGAAACCAAAAAACACTGCACATTCCCCAGTTATGGTAAGCTAACCAACCATAACTCGCACCATCTACATGCATTGCTACGACTAACATCCAGGACATCAAAGATGACATCACAATTGTCATTGATGACATCACTGATGACATCGCATGTGCATTTAATTTTCACGCTGCACCTCCAGTAGTGATGGTCATTAGAATATTGGCCAAAAAGTCTAACAGATAATTGCAGAACTATCATATGCCAACTAGTTCATTGAGCGATGCATTGCTAAGAAATTCCATTGAAATATACCTTTATTTTAATACATGAACGCCCTCACAAGCAAACGTAGTCATTGTCTTCAACATGTGCTACAGAGATGCAATATTCTACATCTTCCCATGTCCGCTAAAACATTGATATATGCTTCCATTTCATATTTATGCATACTGTGCTCCATAAACAACTACGATTGCTTCCCTTACGCCATAATTGTACTATTACTCACAAAGCACAAAGAGACCACAATGTATACCAATAGAAGCATATACAGGGACTGTAACGTGAGCAAAAAAACCTGCTGTATTACCAGAAACTATTCATAACCATCCTCATTACCTTCATGCACAGAAATAATTGCTGTGTTTCAGGATTTCTTCTTATCCTATGAATATGTATGTTATGATGTCATTGTACCCTAAGGAAAGTATTTTAGGAACCTATGAGGAGGGTTACAACTACAAATGTTGCACTTTTTACTTCCTGACTGATAGTGAAGAAAGGCACCTGCCTTAGATATGTCAGTGAATAAGAAATGAGGGAGGTACACATGTGATGTCATCAATGACATTTGTGATGTCATCTTTGATGTCCTGGGTGTTAGTTGTAGCAATGTACGTAGATGGTGCGAGTTATGGTTGGTTAGCATACCATAATTGGGGAATGTGCAGTGTTTTTTGGTTTCACTGTGAAGTATAACATCTGTTTAACACAGTTTTTTTACTGAATGTACACATATATATTTATATGTCAGGGAACGAAAACAAAGGGGCTAAACATGTGATGTCATCAGTGATGTCATCAATGACATTTGTGATGCCATCTTTCATGTTCTGGGTATTAGTGTTAGCAGTGCACAGTGGTGATGGTAAGCATGGGAGCTTAGTTTACCATAACTGGCTAATTTCAGGGGGTTTTCGGTTTTAATTTGAACCATAATGGCGAGGTAGACATTTTTTTTTTTAGTGAAGTACACAGGTTTTTGGTAGGGCAGCTTAACCATAACGTCCCCTCAACAAAGTTTTTTTTTTAGTGAATATATATATATATATATATATATATACCTGTGTCGAGTAAATAAACAGCCTATAATGAACCTTTTATAATCACAGTCATTGGCTGTTATGTTTCTTATTTTTGCCTGTCTGAGTCCAACAGTTCATTGTGTAGGAGGGGCCGGGGACAGGTAAGTCTGAGGTATTCACCTAGATGGCCAGGTGAAAAGCACAACAGTCACACACTCCATTCACCCAGGTCCCACCCCAAGGGCGTACCCACAACATACAGTCACTGGGAAGGCTCCAGCCAGTCTGGCCTGGTCTTCCCCACAATACCATATATGGAACTTCCACCCAACAGCAGTCAGGGAATGGCTTCCCAAGACATTGGGAAACAATGTAATAGGCAATAGTAAGCAAAGGGCCACAGGGGCCATCTTGTCTCCTATCATGAATCAACTGATTCCTATGGCAGAGCCTGGGTATCCCAAAATGGAGGATACTCAGAGTACCTACCAAATCCAGCATGGAGCTGCCACCAGCCCATACCCTGGTCTGTGGGCCACACACAGGTGACCACAACTTGCACTAGGGGTACAGGGTTGTACCCCCACACATGGGTGCTATAAGGGTATCCCAAGTGTCTGTTCACCAAACCAAAAAGAGGAACAGCTGTACTGCCAGGAGTCCCACATGGACTCCTGTGCAGAAAACAACACAGAACACACATGAAAAAGGAATACAGGACAAGGACATGGAGGCCTTGTCGCTCCAATGCATTTCCAGCATCACAGCTTCCCTCATCATGTTCCTCATGAATTGAGGACACACCAGAAATGTATGATTGGTAGGTTGCTACATCAAACCAAAGATGTGTAACACATTATCTTGCAACAGCTTTATGTATGTGAATTAACAAGTTATGATAATGTATGCCATGTTTACTGTTCTCCGGACTAAGATGCCCACTTTGCACCTTTAGTTTATGGTAGAGAGAGAAGACCCATTCCCCCTTCCTTCAAATTTCTGGTGAAGGAATGCATTTAGCCTAATAGGCTGTCATACCTCTTGTAGATTAGCTTCATATGTTTGGAAAAGGTGTGTGAAGGATTGCATGTAGCGTAAAAAAGATGAGCAAAGTAGAGTTTCAATTGGGTGGCAACTGAGTTTCTCAGTTTGTGATGCATTTGTGTTGGCACAGTACATTTTCAAGATGCTAAGCCTGAATGAAACCTGAGATAATTGTATATATCATAGTGACAATGTGTTTCACAGACTAAGAGTTCATGACTAGGGATACACATTTGAAGTGAAAGATATGCATCAACTATTGGTTTTGCCAGGTCATACTTATAGAAAAAGGAGCAAGGACATTTGATATGGGAAACATATTTTTCTCACACATAATATAGCATAAAATGTACTACTGGTTGAAAACTCTTCAGAAAACACTGAAATAAAATATGTCAAACGCTACTTTCCAAGTAATACCTATAAATTGTACTAAATTGCAAACTTAAATATACTGAATACATTTTATTTGAACAATGATGTATATTACACATTTAAAATATTTAAAAACACAATCACTTTACTGCTTTTTTCTAAGATGTCATCATGCAAACAACAACAACATGCCAGAAGGAAGAATCATATGCAGAGAAGTAAACATCTACAATATAATATTTTTTAAAGTAGTGTTCTCAAATCTGTACATACAAATTCTGCATACAATAAAACAATACATGTTATGAATAATACTTTTGAAAATGTGCAATTTCCAATAGGAGATTTGACAACTGAACAAATTACTGGAAGCCAGAGTGTTTTTAGTGAAAGTAATAAAAGAAAAAATGTATCAAATCCGTTAGTAGTAAGTAAAAAAAACAAATATTTTTAGAAAGAATTGTGTATCAATTTCAAACAAATAAAGGTATATATTGGAAAATGTACCACTCTCGAGTTTTTACAAATCTTTGGAGGAATGTGACACCAAAATCTAGATGTTTTGTAAAGCATTTTTTGCAAAAGGAAAAAGTAGTAGTAATAATTTAAAAAGTCTTTCACATGAAAAGAAAATTGCTCATGTTTTTATTGAATGAACTTAAGAAATTGCTTAAGGTGACTAGACCGTTCCATAGAAATAAAGAAAAAGTTCATGTACTTACATGTGACAACTTTTGTGACATGATTGGCGGAGAGTGGAAACACACTTCTCATACAGAAAGATTTTTTTCATGAGGAGAGTTACATTCAAGGAAATAATGTGCCTCTTGTAAAAACGTCCAAAACAGTGTGATTTTTTAAAAAAAAGAAGGAATGCTAAGGTCTGGTAATACAGAAATTGAAAGTTTAGGTCCGTCTAGAATCAAACCTAAAAAGCAAAGTGAGATATGGATGTGCACTTTTTTTGAGCAATATTGATACATTTTCTTGTAAAGTCTTAATGAGATTTTGGCAAGTTTTGCACACAAATAATAATGTTCAAATACAGATCAAGATGCTACAGATATGACTGTAGATGGGTGTGATGTTTGTGAAAAAACAGGTCTTCTGGGTCACTCTGTAGCTTGTCTTGATAAAATTCTGTTTCAACATATACGGATGCTCGCTGCACATCATACTAAAATAAGATAACTTCTTGTTAAACTATATGAGTGAAAAACACCAAGTATGTCTCTTGCACTTTTAAATCAAACACTGTTGACTGAAAATTTAGAACGTTTGGTTTCTACACTGCAAATTATAAATATAATGCATTTAAAAGATTACGTGTATGTAGATGAAACACTTACTGGAAGTAGAAATGATGATCCTATGCTTTCAAAGGATCTGATTTTTGGACAGTATAAAAAAAAGTATTGCAATGTTTGAGTTGTCTTCTACTGAAAGGCCTGACATTGTATACGTCTCAAGTGCAACTAATGTACATTGAGTAGAAAATTAAACAGAATGTAGAAGATGTTTTGAAAGAACTTTAACTCTATTTGTTTATAGAAGACCAATTTGACACAAGTGAGGCACTATGTTTGTAGACACGGTGTTGGGCTTTATAATGAAATAAGTATTCCTACAAGAAGTGTCTTGAATGACATCATAGTCCCTGATATCCCTGTTGTGCTTCAGAAATTAAATTGAAAATATTTGAAGTGATTGCCTTGCAAACTGTTAAGTTTTGTTAGATTGCAAACAACCAAACAAAGATGTGGAATTTCCCTAGAAACCATTAGTGCAAGGTGTGAGAGACAAAGTTGTGTACTTACCTCTCAATTTGGAAGAAAATGGCAACTATCTATGATTTAAGTGTGACATTGCAGATTATTTATTTGTTTTAGTAAATGGTGTTGCCACTAAAGAAAAGACCATTTGTCAACAGCTTATAGATTTTGGAAAGGTGAAAAACACATTGGCATTTCGATTGGAGCACATTGACAAAGGCAGTGTTACTGTACCAGACTTGCCTATGAATGAAGTTGAGTCAACAAACAAATAAAAGTACTGAAGATCAGTTCTGATATCTATCTGTTGCAGAAGGGAATACTTTGTACGAACATTATGCTATTTATCATCTACACTCACATGAAGTCATGGGCAACAGTTTAGAATCTTATCAAATGAAAACAACGAAAGGTGCACTAAACAGTATCTGGGAAAAGATGTTGGAAGCTCATTGTTTCCCTCTGCTTTATCCTACTGGTACAGGAGGCCAATTAGATGATGAGAAATTTCAAATTTCTTCTTCAGAATATCATTGTAAAAGAATTTATTCTCATGATTCCCGATCCGCACCAGTGTTGAAAATATGTTTCACTTATTGTATGAAAGTGAATTTTCAACATTGTGTTATTATATTGCTCATGTGATATGGTATGATATGATAAGTCATTTATAACACAAATGTACTCATGTGTTTTTAAGCATGACAAGACAAGGGAGGGAAGACAGACAGAAGACAAGATAAACAATCTTACTAGGCCTTATTGCATTCAGATCGAGCAAGTGCGAGAACGAGAAGTGCAAGGGGGGGGTTCTGCAGTAGGGGGTGTGGCTTGGCGGCCATGCAAGCGTGAGCTAGTCTTGGAGAGCTCCCACTCGATCCGGAGACAGATCCTGGAAAAAGGCCATAAACAGAAGGAAAACGATAGAGGAAAAGCTGGGGAAGGCATCGGAAAGCCCAGAGAACACGCAGAAGAAAGTCCGAGGAAAATCGGGACTGAGAAGGCTGAAAACGGAGAGTGCGAGATACGCGGCACCACCACGCAAAATGGCGGACGCGCCTCGCTGAAATAGCCGCTCGCCACTGAGAAGAAGGCGGGTGCAGGAGGAAGGAAGACAGGACCCGGGGGCGCCGCCGGCGGACAACCAGCCCAGTGAAGACCACCGAGCCGCCCGGGAGAAGGAAGGAGACCGAGATATGCGCGGCAGCGCTGTGCCGAGATAGACGGAGGAGGCGCGAACGCCCACAGACCGCAGCACAAGCCGTGGCAGAGCGGAAAGGGACCAGGCGGGCAGCAGCGGCGCCGGAGGACTGGAGGGTGCGCCCCCCCCGACAGACAGCAAGGGGGGCTGGAGGTGAGGACGCCGAGAGCTCCAGCCGGGAACCCCCTGGAGGACTGGCCGCCGCGGGGGACGGAACAGCCACCGCAGAAGATAGGAGGCCGGAAGACGCACCGCAGCGCCGTGCCAGGGTAGGCACACAGGGGCGCGAGTGCCCATGGCCCCCCCGACAGCAGGCACGGGTGGCGGAGCCCGAGCGGAGACTGTAGGTCGGGCGCTGGGAGCCCCAGCCGGGGAAAGGAAAAGAGACCCCGAGGCCAGAGGACGAAGGGGGTGAACGGAGCGTCCGGCCCCAACCTGGGGACCGGTGGACACTCCCTTGAAGAGGATGGTGACGCGTCTGTGACGGGCCCGTGCGGGAGGCCAGTTTCCACCAACACACGCTGGGGCGGACAGCAGGGCCACACCCGAGCCCGCCCTGGGGATCATAGGACATACGTGGGAGGACACAGCCCACTCAAACAGCCTTGACAGAGACCCTGGAAGAGCCACGAATCACACAACTGGCGGGCCTACTCCCACATACACCCGTACGGAAGAAACAGCCAGGGGCACACCACCCCACGGAAGGCGGGGTGAGGCTATCCGCACGAGAGGAGGACCATAGTACAGACCCCGGCCCAAGCAACAATGATAGGCTACCACTACGAAACTGCATGAGCAGGATCCGCATACTGGCATACAGCAACCGAAACCAACATGCCAGACAAACCAAGAGGTGGTAGGGGGAGGCAGACGGTCATGGAGTCATTTGCCCGCAAGAATGAGGATCAGCAGCCCGAGGCAGCTGAAATGGACACGGTAACCTCACATGTGGCGCATGGAGAGATCAAACAGGTGGAAGGGAGCATCCTGGAGGCCATAGAAGCACTAAAGACTTCGATAGAAGACAAGCTGGATGCAGTAATCGTAGACGTGGGGCTCCTTCGGCAGGACACGAGAAACCTGGCAGAGAGAGTGACAACGGTAGAACAACAGGTACAGAGCAATACAGCGGACATGACCGCCTCCCAAACACAAATGTCAGAGGCACTGGAACGCATCAGAACGCTAGAACGCAGAGCCGAAGACGCGGAAAGCAGGGCTAGACGCAACAATGTACGCATAGTGGGGCTGCCGGAGGGGGAGGAAGGCAGAGATCCCACGAACTACATCGAGAACTTACTGATCCAAGCGGTGGGTGCCGGGACCCTGTCCCAGGGTTTCGTTGTGGAAAGGGCACATAGAGCATTAACTAAGAGACCACGCCCGGGGGCACCACCGAGGCCTATGATCGCAAAGATCATGAACTTTAAAGACAGGGAAAAAATCCTGGCGTTCTCGAGAGACGGTGGAGTCATAACCCGGAATGGAGCCAGGATAACCATCTACCCCGACTACACGGCGCTAGTGCAAAGGCAGAGAGCTCAGTTCTGGCCGACCAAAGACCGCCTTCGGGCTGCGGGCATGAAGTTCATGCTACTATACCCGGCAAAACTCAAAGTGCTACATAACGGAAGGACACAGATCTTTGAGACCACAGCGGACGCCCAACTGTGGATGGACCAACAGGGGTTCCCGCAGCCGGAAGAGGGGAACAGACGGAACAGAGAGGCGCCCCGACGTGACAGAGAAGGAGATTGAAGATGGAACGCAAGACCCAGGCGCCCGGCAGAACTGGGCGAGACAAAATCTGAGGAACACTGCAGCGAGCCGCAGGTTGCTACACCAGTTCATTGCAACTAACTTAAAGACAAAACGGGAGAGAAGACACAGGGATACTCCCTGTAAAAAAGTGAAAGAGCAGGATAACCAACAGCTCACGAGTTCAAGGCCTAAACCAAAGAATATACTGGAAGTACAAGACTTCTGGAACTGGACCGCCAAGACCCACAGTAGGAACCCCAAGCAGAGACAATGTTTATAGTGCCAGTTCTAAGGCACTACGCCGCGACAAGTAAGCCTGAGGGAAGGAAGGCGACACCAAGAGAGCGGTGGGGCCCGAGCAGGGGGAGGGAGGCTGGGCGTTTGTTATCGTTGTTTTTAGTTACAGTTGTTAGGAGGTTAAGTTTGTGGGGTGAAGGCACGAGGGAAAAAGGACATGGCAGACTAAGAAACCACGGCGGAGGCACGGAAGGTGGACACGCGAGGCGGACCCCGGGCGCCAGGGGTCAGCGAAGCGCACTGAAGGAAAACACCAGGAAAAAAACGAACCCAAGAACCGCAAGAGCAGCTAAACCCCTGGGAAACGCGGGGGATGGAGGACGTGTGAACCGCACAAAGTACCACGGAAAAGATGCGGGACGAGGACCCCCGGAAAGAGACACGTCAAGAGGACATGAAAGTGTACGGGCCCATGGGACAGAGAGGGCCACTAACACCTGCCCCACAAGAACCGAGATGACCTAAACATCGTCACATGGAATGTTAGAGGGCTAAATGCATACGTCAAGAGGCTGAGGGTCTACACCTGGTTAAATAAAACGAGAGCTCACGTTGCAATGCTGCAAGAGACACACCTGACGGTCGAAAAACAAACCAAGGTGGCCAAAAAATGGGGAGGTCAGATGTACAGCTCACCGTACTCTAATTACGCAAGGGGGGTGATGACCTGGATCGCCCCGAGCACCCCATTCCAGCTCATCAACCAGGAAAAGGACACTGAGGGTAGGGTCCTGATCGTCCACGAAATGCTGGAGAACCGGGAGGTGTGCCTGGTGAACACCTATGCCCCCAATCATGACGCAACAGCCTTCTTTGAGTCACTCACGCCCCGGCTGGCCCCGTACAGGAACGCTACGATCATCTGGGCTGGAGACCACAATTGCACACTGGAACCCCGACTAGACAGGTCGGACGATAGGCACAGACGACCAGCGCCACCAGCACGGAGGTTGCGGAAGATACTGGATCAGCTGGAACTGGAAGACATCTGGAGGAAGGTACATGAGGGGGAAAGGGGATACACACATTACAGTGCTCCGCATGGGACATTCACGCGGATTGATTACCTTTTCACGGGAAGGGAAACATTAGGCGAATTCACTGGGGCACATATACATGCACGAACCCTGTCTGATCACGCCCCCTTGAGAGTCACATGGGCACATACACACAGAGGGGCCCCCACGCCCACATGGAAACTAAGGGCAGAAGCACTGCTGGACGGGGAATTCCAGGAACATATCCAAAGCACGATAGAAGACTACTTTGAGCATAACTCGGGTAGTGTGGACAGCACGGTGACGATCTGGGAGGCCCTTAAGTTGGTGGTCAGAGGTGCGGCGATGGGGAAGACAGGAGGACTCAGGAGGGAAACCCTAACCCAACTGGACGCGTTAGAAAGGAAGATTGAGAGGGCCGAGAAATGGGCGGGGGAGAACGGAGGAGAGCAGGATGACCTCACCACCCTGCGGCAACAGTGCATGGTGACTTGGGAAAGACTAGGGCGCCTGGATTATGGGAAGTACATACAGAGGCTGCACGCAGAGGGGGATAAGCCCGGCAGGCTCCTGGCCTGGCTAACCAAACCGGAGGCCAAGCGGGAACCAATTAATGCAATCCAGAATAGTCAAGGGGAGGTGGTAAGGTCCCAGGAAGGTATAAACGTGGTGTTCTCGCAATTTTACGAGAAGCTGTACACAAAAGTCCAAGAGGGGGAGGAGGGGGACCTGGAGGACGCCTTCGCGGAAATCAGGCTCCCGCAACTCACTGAGGAGCAGGCCCAAATGCTGGATGCCCCCCTCACAGTGGAGGAACTGGCGGAAGTAATCACCCAACTGCCGACAGGGAAGACCCCGGGGCCGGATGGGCTACCGGGGGAATTCTATAAGAAGTACAGAGACAGTTTAGCCCCTAGATTGCTGGAAACATTAGAGGAGGCATATGAGACGGGGAGGCTCCCGAATAGCATGTCGGAATCCATTATAGTGCCGATACTTAAACCAGGGAAACCACCCCTCGAGTGTGGGTCTTATAGACCAATTTCCCTGATAAACCAGGACTCCAAGATCCTGACAGCCGCATTAGCTAACCGGCTCAAGAGAGTGCTACCCACCCTGATCCACACTGACCAGACAGGGTATGTACCTGAACGAAACACGACATGGAATCTCCGGAGACTCCATTACGTCATTGATAGGACTAACCAAGTAGAGGGGGAGTGCGCAGTAGCTTCACTAGATGCGATAAAAGCATTTGATTCGGTGAGCTGGGACTGGCTTTTGGGAGCACTCGCTCACTTTGGGATAGGGCAGGGGTTCCTCCGAGAGCAAGGGTCAAGACGGGTAGGCTTGTCTCCGGGGAATGGAGCATAGGGCGAGGTACGAAACAAGGGTGCCCGCTGTCACCAATGTTATATATTCTAGCTTTGGAGCCATTCGCGGTCTTCCTAAGAACGGATTATATGGATACGGGCATAGCGATTGACGGGGTGACACATCAGATATCGATCTACGCAGACGACATACTGCTCTACGTCCAGAACCCACGCACCCACCTACGAGATTTACTCGAGGCACTAGGGGCATTCGGAAGACTATCGGGAATCACTGTTAACAGGGAGAAATCCTCACTGTTCCCCCTGGCGGGCCTGCGAAAAGTGCCACCAGATCAACTGCCGCACCTGGGCCTCACATGGACCCCGACCACCTTTAGATACCTGGGGGTGGACATTCACCACGATACCGCGGACACACACATAGCCAACACGCAGGCGGCCCTGAACAAAATTGAGCACGCAATGCAGTTCTGGAAGACCCTACCGCTGGGGATGATAGGCCGAGCGGCCTTATTGAAGATGACGGTCTTGCCCCGGCTCCTATATTACTTTACCAATATCCCTTACAACATCCCGGGAGCTTTCTTTAAACGCCTGCACAACCTGGTGAGGACCTTCCTGTGGGGAGGGGGGAGAAACAGGGTAGCACTGACTACATTACAGAGGAGCCACGAGTGGGGGGGCATCAAACTCCCGGACTTTTTGCATTACTACCTAGCGGCACAACTCCAATTTGTGGTGAGATGGCTGGGGGAGGACATCTCCATTGACGCAATTCTCCTCCGACCAGCACTCAGGCAATATTACCTGAGGGAACTCCTCTGGATGCCAGCTGCCCAGGCTAGGGCTCTTCCTAACATGGCCCAGCTGGGCCGAACGCTATGGGAAAGAGCCTGGAAGACGCAAGGCATGCAGGACCCCTGCTCAAGACAGATCCCCTTGGTGGGCCTGGTAGATACCCGCATAACAAGCCTGGCCACGTACAGGGCACAATGGGAGGACAAGGGGGTAGCCCAAATAGGGGACCTGTGGCAAGAAGGACAGTGGGTCGGATTCCAGTCCTTGGTGGAGGAGCAAGAGGTGCACAAGGGCCAGTTCATCCTGTATAACAGCTTAGTACAAGCAATGAAGAAGAGGTGGGGAACCATGCCAGAGGCGGAGGCAGAGGATACTGGGGGGGCGCTGGATACCTGGTATGACATTTCTGAAGGAGGACACACTGTGTCCAGGCTCTACGAGCAACTACTGGGTACCACTAATAGGAAGACACTGAACGTGCGGGCAAAGTGGGAAGAGGAGCTCCAGCAGCCCTTCCAAGAAGGAGAATGGAATAGAACCCTCCAATACACTAAAAAAGTTTCTAGGAATGCCAGGTTCAGGCAGCTGCAAATCTACATAGTCCATAGAGCATACCTAACTCCCAAAAGAATGATGAAGATAAGAAAAGGACAAACTCCCAGCTGCCCACGCTGCCGGGAAGAACAAGCAGACATGGTGCACATGTTCTGGTCGTGACCCAAAATAACAGAGTTCTGGAATATGGTGAAGAATAAGGCGAGGACGGCAGGAATCCATATGCAAGCCTGGTCACCTAGGTCTTATATACTGGGCCTGTTCCCGAGGGGGGACAGGCAGATGGCACACGTGGCAAAAATGAAAGACCTGATGACAATACTGGCGAAGCGCCGCATAGCAATGGCATGGAACACGAGTGAAGGACCCTCGGCAGAGGGCTGGTGGGCAGATCTACAAAAATGGGTGATAGCGGAAACGACCGTCTGGACGAGAGCCACACAGAGGGGAGAAGGCAATAGCGGAGCCAGAATACTGGCGTGGAACACCCTGGTACAGGACCTGTTCGGAGACGGGGCGGAAAACAACAGGAGTGACTCAGATGACTCGGAAGGAGGACAGGCTGGCCCGCCTATGCCCTATGCCCGGGGGCAGAACACAGACCAGAGGGAACTCAGTGAGTGGGGAGGAGGCGGCCTGGCCGGGGCCGGAGCAAATAATGGATAATATAGACACAACTCCAAGGTGCCAACACATGTGTTCACGGACAAGGAGAGGCCACTCACAGGGGAGAGTGGGGGGTGGCCGGGACGACGGTTTCTCTGTTATGAACTTAATAACTTTTGGCGAGTGGCCCATGGCGATAATGGACCACGGACATAAGCAATTGCCTTCAAGGGGAGGGGGGGGAGGGGGGGGGAGTTGGGAATGCATTTTTCCTTTTGTTGTTAAACCAATAAAAAGAAGTTAAAAAAAAAAAAGTGCAAGGGGAAAGGGAGTGGGACAGTGCAAGGGAGAGGGAAAGGGAAAACAGGGCAGCAGTGCTCTGAGTAACTATGAAAGTAAGTGAAGAACTCATAGAGTATGAGTCCTCCCGTCCCCTGCACACCTATTGGTATTGGCAATCACATCCAGTCAAAGTTAGTATAAAATTGGAACTGAAAATGAAAAATCACCAGTGTCTAGGCACTTTCTGAATAAACATCACACAATCTCACAGTTGAGGTTTATAATCCTTGAACTGGTAACCAGACTGCCATGAGGTGGAAACATGCAACAGATTCTGTCTCAAAGAGAAATGTTTTGGATTCATAGACTTGAATCTCTCGAACCCGGAGGAATGAATGAAGAATTCTCATTGAATGCTTTTCTGTAAAATGGAGTAGACTGATTTCTTGTTCCTTATGGTTATATCACTGTTTCACATCTAAAGAATAGAGCACTAAAATGCATAATGTAGAATGATTCACTGAATGGGATTGTGTTTGTGGTTGATGAACTCAACCATGATGGACTTGCATTGATTATAACCTGAAGAGAACATGTTTGCACTTTTACAATTGTCTCTTAAAACTGGGGTATTCTTTAAAATTATTCTATCAAAATAATCTATTTAGTTAATTGACATAATTTTGTTGTTGCCAATATTTGTGGATTTGTAAACAAGCGGTCTTCACTGTTTCAAAAACGTATAGGGAATTATGGTTACCACAGAATGTAATCTTATCTCAAAAATTATTTGATTATTGTGATTACAGCAACCTCTGTATTGTATTGTCACACACACACACACTGGAAATCTTTTCCAAATGTTAGAATCCATATTTTTCTTATCACTTAACAGTGCCGACTCTATGTGCACAATACTACATGAATAATGTACATGAGCATCTGGTTTAAATTAAACTGGACGACAAAAGAATAGGTGCACTAAGGAACCACCCGCACTACAATGCCCATAAATCCTTGCAGAGAATGTGAGCATGTTCCTGCAACGGGTACGCCGTACATAATACAGCAGTTACCTAACAACAATCACTTTGACACACACGGCTGCGGCTGGGTAGAAATGCTTTAATGGTGTGCTCGGGACCCCGAGCACAAGTATTCTTTTATTTCATTCTACATCAGAGACCATATCCATTTAATATAGATGTTGCATGAGTCCAACTCAGTACTAAGATAGTGTTATTTTTAACAGATCACGAGTGAACAAGACTACTACCTTTCATGCAGCTTGAGAGAGTAACTACACTCTGCAGGGAAGGTTTATCAGCTGACACGCAGAAGGTGAGCCACATGAAAAGCTGTTAATACATATCCATGTAGCAGGACATGAATGATAATATGGAAACTACAATGGCATGCCTAGACATACATCATTTTTTTAATTGTATTAACACGTAAAATAGACAATACGCAATGACAGCCACTTACCTGTATTTCACAGACTGTTCTCTGAAGGGGGAGCCAATACAAACTATATTCCTCTGATTACCTCACTCAAGTAGCATCACATTTGTATCAGAAACAATACAAATGCGTCACAGGTAAACAGAGACAACAGAGTATTCCGATCCGCTAAGTGAAACAATCTTATTATTATTAAGGATTATTACTAATTCGATGTTATTTACATTAATTGCAGGGCATTATTTGTGGCCAGAAACCTATCTAAGTAACCATCATTCCACATGGCAATCGGATGTTAATGAGACAACAGAGAGGCGGCTAAATATAAGTACCACGTGACATTAAAGTATCTGAATGGACAACTCGTGGGGACTGCACCACAGATGAAATTATATCATTTTATGGATTGAGAGATTTAAACATATTGCTCCTGAAGAAGAGAGATTAACTCTCGAAAATGCATTGAGCTCTTTTTTGTTTTGAATTTTGAACTCTTGATTTTTCTGTTAAAACCTTCTGTATGTTTACCAAATTGATTGTTAAGGCACCTAATGTTTACACTGAATGGCATAAAATACATGTATGAGATGAATACATCGAACACAAAATTAAATTATAAGTATTGTTTTCTGAAATAGTGATGTGAATGAAATTATGGAAGCAGTGACTTATGACATCGTCAAATATATATATATATATATACTAACTTTGACTGGACTTGATTGCCAGTACCAATAGGTGTGCAGGGGACAGGAGGACTCATACTCTATGAGTTCTTCACTTACTTTGTTATGTTCTTTGACTTCCGATACCAGAGTCATACTTCTCTCCCTCGCACCCTTGACCTGCACCTACCACCAGTGAGACTTAGAAGCTCCAAATGTTATAATCTAAATCTTTATCAGCCAAGATTGTTAAAATATATGGTGTGCTTGTACTCTCATTTGTCCAAGATACTCTGAGTAAATAACGCCAGGGCAGCACAGCTCTGGGTAGTGCAAGGAGAACAAGGGACTGTAGGGTTACAGTTGCAGACCCTAAGTGCATGGTAGGTCCGGAAACAGTGCAAGGGTGACTGATCAAGAAAGAACCTGGTACCCAGTGAGACTCTGAGGGTAGCCAAGCAACCAGTTGGTACAGCAGAGAGTTAGGTCAGGTAGGTCAGCAGGGGAGTGAGAGAGAAAACAGAGGAGAAGAGGAGTTTTTTGAGCTGCTTCCAGAACTTAAGGTGGTCTGGCTCAGGTTTGGGAGAGGCAGGGAGGCCATTCCAGAGAGAAGCGACTGCAGAGGAGAAATATCTACTTCCCACTTTCTGCCTGGGGAATAATCTAATCCTTAGATATTTGGAGCTAGCTGAGCGAAGGGCTCGAGAAGGAAGTTTCCAATTTCATTGTAAAAGAATTTTCTGAAGATTCCCGATTCCGCACCAATGTTGATTTTTGTTTTCACTTGTATGAAAGTGAATTTTCAACATTATGTTATGCTGTTGGACATTTGATATGATATGATATGATATGATAAGTCATTTATAACATGCCTGTACACAACTGTTTTTAGGAGTGACAAGACAAGGGAGGGAAGACAGAGGGAGGACAAAACACCAAATCATACTAGGTCTTGCATCATTCAGATCGTGCAAGTGCAAGAACGATAATTGCAAGGGGAAAGGGAGAGGGGGAAGCACACAGGATTCCAGAACTAGATTTCAAAATCTGTCTGCATATGGGATGCTGCAAAAAGTTTTAGAGGGTAAACTTACCAATATTCTTGCTATAATGAGAGGAACCAAGGAATATTGGTATAGGAGACACTCAGAGGTTAGATGCATGATCAGAAACCTGGGCTCTCCAACTTGGTTTGTTACTTTAAATTGTGCTGAGTAAGGTTAGGATGATATTGCAGAGTGGATTTATGAAAGTAATCCACAGAAAGAAGACATAAAACACATGAAACCAGGAGAATTGTGTTCCATGAACCCGGTAAGAGTATCACAGTTGTTTCATCACAGATTGTTAGCAACTTTGCACTTTGTATGTCATAAATGAAATGGTCCACCAGGCACTGTGGAACATTTCTTTTGGAGGAAAGAGTACCAGGCCTGTGGTGCTCCACATATACATATGCTGTTGTGGATTAAAGATGCTTCTCAGTTTGGGAAAGAAAATGATGGCTGTATGATGGCGTTTATAGAAAACTATGTTACCTGTTGCATTTCTGATCAGCTTGTGGATACTGATCTACAGAACAAGGTGGAAAGATTTCAAAGGCATTCATGTGGAAATTACTGTCAGAGAAAATACAAAAGTAAAGTACTACACTCAGTGTAGATTTGGCTTTCCAAGGCCTGTGACATGAGTTGGTTGAGTGAATAGTTTGATGTCATCTGTTTGACACCATGTTATTGGTATGTCACCAATAAATACCTATCATTGAAAAAGAGATAGGGAATGCCAATTCATTAATGATTAAAATCCTGTCATTGCTCAGCTTTGGAATGTGAATACCTATGTACAGTATATTGCCGATGATACAAGAGCTGTTGCTCATTATTTTAAAGCATACATGACAAAAGATGAAAAGAGCAATGCAGCTGACACATGGACAGATTTATCAGAAGATAAAATTCTTAGTCAGAAACGTTTCACCTTTGGTCTGAAGATGCTCTCTCACAGAGAGTGTGGTAGCTACGATTCTGCAGATCGGCTAACTAGTTTGCCTGTGTATGGATGTAGTATTAATATACTTTGGTTAAGTCTTGACCGCACTAGTACTAGAAATCGGGCACTGAAGCCTTTGATTGAAATTCAGCAGTTAGCTGAAACAGTACCTAACAGTACAGAGATTCTGAAGACTGACATGAGTGAAACATATTATCCAAATTGATATCGAGAGTTGGAGGATCTTTGTTCATATGAAGTAGCAGAGCAATACTCATATCAAAATGACAGAGGACGGTTTATAGTACATCGATGTACTGGGTGTCTAGTGAGACATGAGAAGGCAAATCTCATCAGCCACATGAAAATATCTTGCCAAAATGCATAAAGGAATTATTTCTTTTTTGTCTTTTGCAGTTGTTCTTCTCATGGATTGCAGAGAGTGATTTGCTTAGAAGTTTTGAAACTTTTGAAGAATCATTTTTTGCTAAACAAAAAAAAAAAGCTTAATTACATATCCAAAATGTGAGCAGTACTTGGAGCTGTGGAGAAAGAACTACGTCAAGAACTTTTCGCAGCTGAATTGGCAAAAGAGACTCCTGAGGGAAGTCAAGATTCTGCAGCAGGAAGTCAAAATGTGCTTGGTGAGCCAATTATTCAAGCTAATATTGAGTTTGCCATTTAAGAATTAGAAAGTGCAATGCAACAAAATAAAGTTGCAGGTACAAATTATGATGAAATAGTTAGTAAACGTATTATAGAGCAACAAGAAGATTATTATACAATCAACAATAGGTTCTTACATGGTTTATTGCATGACATGCATGAATGTTCTTGTGTCTAATACAAACATGTATTGTTGTATGTTAGTGGACAAGCATGAAAAGGTACATCCTTTTTAATTCATGCAATAAGATTTATGATCCAAAATGCAACTGATTGCCCTATGTTCTGTAGTGCAACTGCTCCAACAGGTTTAGCAGCATTGAATGTAGGAGGTGTTAATTTAAATTGACTGTTGATGCTATCAGTTGTGAATGACAACAAACTAGAGTATCACAAATCTGTATCAAGCGCAGCACAAGAAGTAGTAACAGTTCTTAGAAAATTAAATACCTTGATTGTAGATGAAGTAAAACTGACAACAACGTTTTGTTTGGAGGTAAACTTACTTGTTTTTGGAGACTTGTTACAATTAACTCCTGTGAAAGGTCAACCAGGTTTCAAAATGCTGCAATGTAAGGATATTACAAAAAAATATAGGAATTATTGGTAATTTTAACCTTTGTATTTTTTTTTAATAACAGGCACTTACCATTATTATGATGCAATATGCTGATTTAGAGTATGCAGAAATGCTTAATAAGATTTGTATAGGTGTTCTTGAAGAGAATGTGAAAGCAGTCTTAAAGGAAAGACTGATTTCTAACATGTTTCATGCAGATTGCAGTCTGTCTGATGTCATGTTGACGTTTCAGGAAATTGACCATTTCTTCTGTTGCTTTGATGTGCACACTTGCAGATTGTAACACTTTTTACTCTACAATGCTATTGTCAGAGAAGCAAAAGATTGTGCAGATAAAATTGTGTGATGTTTTAGATGGCCATGTTATTCCATTGGAGTTGGATAAGTGAGAAAAAGCTTGATTAGTTCGACTAGAGAAATCCATTTTTAAAAAAGCAGGTCTAGAAGGAGTTTTGAAACTGTGCATCAATGCAAGAGTAATGTTAAAGTGGAACTTGAATGTAAGAATTGGTCTAGTCAATGGAGCGATGGGAAGAGTGATTGCATTTCACACTTTTTGTCACAGTACAAATATTGAACATGTTGAAGTAAAGTTTGATTGTGTAGAAGATACACATTTGATTACTTAGACCTCTAAGGAGATCTGTGTGAAGAGAGCACTGTGCTCTGCATATGCAATTACTAAATCACAAGGGTTGACTTTAGAAACCGCACTTATTAACATTGGTAATACATGGTTTAATAAAGGAATCCCATATGTAGCTCTGTCACGGGTGAACAATATTGAAGGTTTATTTTAATAAACTTTAATGAGAGAAAAGTGACAGCTGACATTTCTTGTATTGAAGAATATAATTGGATATGTGTACTGTATGCTCCTCACCTGAACCTTATACATGTACCTACAAGAACTTAGCCAAGATACATACAAATTCAGTGAAAGTACATTTAAATGAAGTAATTCCTTTTAAGACTGAGAAACAACAGAATCTACCATAGTTGGAAAGTCATTCAACATGACATACTCTCATTGCAGATTTAGTAATGAAACAGGAGTTGCATGCTATTCTAATGCAGCTTTGTTTTTGTTGTTTCAAATGACACCATTATGCAAGAAATAGATTGCCTAGTAGACAAGCAGCTATGTGTGGAACTTAATATCTGTAGATGAAAATCCACCCAGTACACATTCGGCAAGGTCAATCCGAAATGTGGTAGCTGTTGCAAGTAGAAATCTACAATTTTCCCAAAGTACACAGGAAGATAGTCAAGAATGTTTAATGACTTTCTTCAATTTAATACTGCAGGAAACTGTTTATGTATATAGATATGTAAGAATTATTTACGAGTGGAATCATGTGTATACACAATGTAACAAAGATTACACTGCTCAGGATTTTTCTGAAAGATTTGTATATGTTCCCATCCCTGATTAGAAAAGTGTAAATCTGTCTGATCTTCTAATGACATGTAATGCAGTGACTGTGGTTGTAAATTACAATCTACACTGCAAAAGCTAGTTTTCAATTAGTATGTATTGATTATGTTTCAAAGATACAGTGTAGACGGAAGGAAAATCAACACCTCAGTAATGCATTTTGTAAAAAGTTAAGTTTCTTTTAGTAAAATAACTTTTGAGACGTCTGTAATTAGTTGTCATGAGGGGGTATGCATTTACTGTGGGCATTTCACAACATGAGTGCATACAGAAGTAGAGTGACTTGTTTGTATTGACTCTATAGTCACACACCAAGCTAGATTGCCAAAGGGTTTAATAAATGCCTACTTAATGTTGTTTGAACCAACATTTTAAAATGTGTATTTTATATTCTTTATAAATATAAACATGCAAAATAAAAGTTTGTTATAGAAGAATAGGGTAATACGTGTTTTATGTCAAGTAGAACATGAATTGTTACTAAGATGTATTTCAGAATCAGTACAAAATAAATGTAGAGGTAATTTTCTGAGAAATTAGAAGAGAAAACAACATTCTGCAATCTTCTACTCCTGTTATTGTGTAGGTTACATACATGCTTCATGTACATTATTTTGAGTGTTAGGGTGTGAAGAAAGTATTGACTGTTTACAATTGAAACAAATGAAAGTAGGCTGTGGATAAAAAAAAATAAAGTACAATGTTGGTAAAAGAAATGACATCTAACTACTAATAAGAGTTTTAGGGAAGGATTTAGATATATTGTTTCTTACTTTCATGATCCATCGATCACGCCCCTTCTGGTCTTCCTGGTCCCTGGCACGTCGGGGGTTACTCGCTGTAGTACACCCAACATGTCTGTATACACGGAAAGCGGTCTATCGACCTTTACGTCCTATGCAGCACGTTCTATAAATTAGCCACTCCCCTGCGGTTCCACGCGTCTCAACGCTACCGATAGCTGTGGCCTGACGTGCTCCGTAGTTCGTTCTCCTGAACTGTGTTGCTTCCTGGTCCCCGGACCTTCCTCCTTCTTCTTTCCTACTACCTCCCTTGATCCTGTCTCTTCCACGTTCCGCGCAGACCGCCTCCGTGTGCTGTCTCCATTCCAAGCTTCCTGGAGTTTCCTAGATCCCGGACGAAGAAGCTGAACGAATCCTGGAATCCGAAGACGGCCGAGCGGGATTGTACAAGACCCGAACTGCTCGAAAGAAAACCCCGACAAAGGACTCCGCAAAACAGAGAAAACAGGTGAGAAAAGGGGAAACCTGTGACACTTACTTGTCATCTGTGTAGGTGGCAGAAATAGGGATGCACCCAATGTTTTTAAACAGTATTCCAATTAAATTGAAAAATGAAAATAGCTTACTTTAAATGTTAGTTTGTTCAATGTTCAAAGATCTTCTATTTGGAGTGTGTACATTTTTTTCGAAAGGTCGTAAAATGTATTGTGTTTTTACACCGTGGACATTTTAGTTTTTTTATAGTAGTTTATACAAAATGTGTCATTAGCTTGTCTAGTGTGTAGGTGGCAAAGAAAAGGATGAATACCAAATTAAAAAAGAAATATTCCAATAGCAATGTGGAGATAATTATTACATTTTAAAAAAGTTTAATTGCTTAAAAAAAGTATTCCACATTGCTCACAACTATGTGTTCAAATCAACACTTTTATACATATTCCTAGTTTAAAAAAATTCAAATATGATGTTACATTTGTAAATGTCATCATTAATTCTCATGTGTGCATGTGGCCAACAAATGATGCACACAGATTTCAAAAGAAGATTGGTAATGACAATTGTTAGGTTCTTAGTGTAACTTTTGGTAAGTGTTAATACGTTTACACACACACTTTTTTTTGTCTACGTATTATTTGAAAAATTGGAATGACTACATTTCAAAAATATTTATACTCAAAATAATGTTACAATGTTGTTATGTCTTCATACATTTATTTGTAAAACTGAAGACAGTTATGTTGTATGTCTTGTTTTCCTGGTTAAGGTTGCATAAATAATCTGCAAATATGTCATTTAATATTGAATAATGTTTCTACAGTATTGCAACATATCTTCATTGGAGTGAAATGCCTTTATAAGTGAACAAACAAACGTTTGACATTGTGGGCAATTCTATTTATAATGTGCTGATGCAAAATCAAGTTTGCAGTTATCTACATGGTTGGTATAGTTGAGGTAATCATAGAGCATTTATTTTATCTATAATACATTGTAGATATTCCTTCTGTTTGAAACTGTTTTTAGACATTTTTCATTTAACCGGTCATATAGATATACTTGTAGAAAGTGCAATAGTATATAATTTGTATTTATTGATAAATATTTTAAAGAAGTGAATAGAGTTTTTTCTCTCCAACAAGAATTTTCTTTCCCTCTGTAGCATGATTAATATGCTTCTTTGTATTTTATTGTGAAATTAATTTTATTCTGTTTCAGAATTTGTTGTATTCTACACAGAAGATGACACATATAAAGGTATTAGGTAAGCTATCTCATAAATATAATATATATACACACAAAGTTAATCTGATGTATCCACCGGTAGCAACATAGCTGGCATTAGTGTCTTAGCGCCCTCAATGTATGTAGCATGACTAGCTATCCCCTGCTGACCTGGGTGCTGCACCATAGTGAAAACATGGCTGATAAAGTGCTGGGACATAGTGCAAACATAGCTTACTTAATACTTAGTGCAGCGTATTTATATGTACAATGCACACATGTATACACACAGATTTATATATTTGTTTAAATATTATTTATAGCCGCGTCCACAGCATCAGCCAATGAGATGCAGGTATATGCATGCGCGGGTAAGATGAGCAACGACTGGAGTTTAATGTTAATTCAACATCTTGTCTGTGTTCATTAGGATGAAGTGGATGAATCATATATGAATGCTCATGTGAAACATAAGGTCAAAGCCCATGGAGCAAGATCAGCACAGCAGTATTTATCATCTGTGCCACAGACTTCCAATACAATTAGCAGCTATATTCCACCAACTAACACCCAACCTTAGTCCATCATGCATCCACACAATCTTTCTAATTTTATTGTGATGTGCAAAACCTGTCACAGCTTGAGTCAGGTGTGGGGTGGCACCCTAGGTGCTTGGGGCAAGGCTCTTTCAGAACATACAGTCAATTGTCAATGTTAGGTACATTCATACATTTCCATTTTTTTTACCCCATTCTTTAGAAGAAAAAAAGAAAAAATGCCCAGAATATAAAATGCAAAAAAAAAGTATTTTTTTCCTTTTGTTATACGTATGAATACTAATGTTTTTCCCTTCCCAGTTTCTATCTCTTTTTTCCTTAGCCCCAAAACGGTCCTGTTCAGGACCAACTTTTCATTAATAAAAATAGGCACATAGTGTATTCATGGATCAAAGACCCTTAATTGATTTCAATAGAGTGTTTGTTAAAAGGAAAAATATATATCCTTATATATTTCATTATAGCCTTCGCTGTGCCCATTATATATTCTAACAATTAAATATAACAATAGCCATGGCCTTTGTACTTGACCAGTTTATACATCTTTTGGCCATGTCCACTCTGTATTATATACCACTAACCAGCCACTAGTTATGGCCTTCGGCCATGCCCTTTGCATATTATATACACTAACCAGCCGCTAGCCATGGTCTTCAACACAATACTAGCTAGTGCCCCAGCCTTTGGCTGAGTCAACTGTATATTCTAACATGGGCACTAGGTATGGCCTTTAGCCATGTCCACTGACTACAGCTTTCAACCTAGCCCAGTGTTTATTTTAAAACAGTGATGGGCTACTAGGCATGGCTTTTAAACATGCACATAGGTATCTTTGAACACTAACCAACCACTAGCTGGCCAGTGAGCAATGACATTTGTGATGTCATCTTTCATGTACTGGGTGTTTGTTTTAGCAGTGCACGGAGGTAGCACGAGTTACGGTTGCTTAGCCTATTATAACTGGTGAAATTCTGGGGTTTTTCAGTTTTACTTGTAACCATAATGTCCGTATAACTACTTTTTTTCAGTGAATGTCAGGTGTTTTTACCAGTGCACTCTAATTTGCTTCAACTTAATAATATCAAACTTATCCCAATATAGCAACAGTTTTCTTCAATTTAGAAAGTTTCACCTTAAAACTCTGCCGTGCCCCACCTTCTTGCATCATTTTTTAACACTTCTATACAATTTCTACAACTTTTTTCACTGTTTCGTGTTCGCTGATGTTGGCAAACATCTGACGTCATCACAGAATTTCCAGACAATATCACATGGCCATGCACATGCAGCATGATGACGTCTCTGCGAATGCATCCACACTTCACAAATGGGTCCATACTTGGTGAACAGTTAAGGAACTGTATTTTCTCAAATGTCTCCTTGCACATCTACTACACTTATTCTTACTCATTATCGATTAACAATCTAGCAGGCAGCACATACTTGGAAGAATATTAGTAAAACTGTTATTTATCTAAGAAATGGCATCAGCTGTTACCCTTCTACTCTTTTTTACTGTTATGTTTGTATTAATCCCCCATTGCCTGCTTTAAACCATGCACATATATATCCACCAATCACTTAAAAAAACCTCTACATATAGCCTATCAACATATTAAACTTCCACCCACCAACTGCCACTGAACAATGTTCTACAAATCTTTTACATCTTTATTTCCCATACTTATACCAGAAAATTGTACATAGTGCTCATATAGATGCACGTAGATGGACATATGCATTGTTCAGTGTCAAAAAATCTCATAAATAAAAGGGGCAATACAGATGGGCAAGTGCTCATGTGAGCCCTGGAGGGAAGTGCCAAGGGATGCCAAGATAGGAGGCCACTAGCTAACTGCTGGCTCAGAGGAGTGCCAAGGGTGGGGTATATCTTAAGCATAACATCAGTTTAACACAGTTTTTTCTGTTAATTGAATGTGTTTTCATAAGTGAAAATGTTTCATAATGTTACATCACTGTACATACATTATTAATAATTCCTCTTTTAACATATATGAAAGAATCATAAACCTCCTTTAACAAAAACATTTTTTGCAATGAATACCTATGTCAGTCGTTATCAGCAGCACATACCTCAATAAGCAAATCAGAGTAGACATTTGTCCCTATTGAAGGCCAGGCCACCTGCCCACGGCAGAATAGTTATATTACTATTTTTTGTACTTACGTTTTGACAATTGCAAATAAGTAAAACACAGGACAGATTTCCAAAAGCATCCTTCCGGTCCTTGTTGATGCTCCTCGCACATCTTTGGTGCAATCCCATCCAGAACTCTGTGGCTGCAGCAAGCAGATTTTTTTTCATATTTAAACTTTTTTGAAATTATGCACTTGCACTAGGAGGAATGCCGTCAAGCCTAGTACGCTAGTTTTTGTTAGATCATTCCGAAACTTCAAGACCTAAGAATGGCTACTGTATTCCCTTGTTCCCTTTCCGCCTTGAAGCACTTTGAAGCACTCCACTTGTATATAAGCACTGTATAAATAAACAATTACAATTACCGCATGTCCCAATAAGTAAATCAGAGTAGGCATTTGTCCATGCCAAGGGCCAGGCCCATTGTCAATGCACCAAACTTATATCAATATTTGTTGTGCTTACATTTGAATACTTTAGAAAAATAAAACACACAACAGATTTGCAAAACCATGCTTTCAGGTCCTTGCTGATGCTCCTCACGCACGTTAGTTGTAATTCAGTATAGCACTTCAGGCTGTAGCCACAAGCAGAATATGTCTTCCCATTGAAACCTAGAGTTCCTCCATACTGCATGCCCCAATAATCAAATCAGAGTACACAATTATCAAGTAATTCTAGGACAGTAGAATGCGTAGATCACTGCGCTTCATCTACTACTTTAAAGAGATTACCCTGCTGCTGGTTTTGGGTTTATTTTGTAAAGGTACTCTTTCTTCTTCAAGTTTTAGGTTTTGAATAGGAGAGTGAGCCCTGTTCATCTCAGCGCTGGATTATTCAATAAGTAACTGTTGTTGTAATAAAGCAGTCTTCAAAAACCATTCTTGATGCTATATTCATTGTTACAAGTCAGCCGACATGTGATTCGACTCTCTAGGGTCTTTGTCAAGGCAGGTGAAGTGTGGGCCAGTAATTCCTGCAAGCAATAGTCACATTGATCTGTTCACGCAATCCTGTGCAGCACTGTACAGGGCTGTAGCCATGCACAGAATTTTAGCCACGGGCATATTTTTTTCCCCATTCAAACCTATCCCGATTTTGAAAAACGTCACCATATAGCCAGTCCCTGGTCCATGGTGACTTTAACCCCTTTGCCAGTCTCTCGTTGTCATGTTCAGTAGCCTAAGTTGCTGAGTCATGGACTTTGGACATGACTCAGACAATCTGACCACTGCCCATGGACACAGGCCATGACTAAAACAAACTGGCCACAGCCCATTGCCACCAGCTATACCTCAGTCACCAAAGGTATATGGTATGATATGATATGGCATTTATAACGTGCCTATACACACGTGTTTCAAGGCGTGATGAGGCAAGGGGGGGAACAAAGGAGGCCAGGTGTCATTTAGATCGCACAAGTGCATGGGAAGGGGGAAAAGGAAAAGTGCGAGGGGGAAGGGGAAGGGGAAAGTGCAGTACATGGGAAGTGAAATAAATAAGATAAATAAAACACATAAAACAGCCAGCTGGTGGCAAGTGCAAGGAAGTGCAGACAAAGTGCTGAAAGGGGACTGAAGGGATACAGAAAACGGTCCCCAAGTGAATAGGTTGCCAGGGAGGCAGTGCTGGTGGGTAGTTGACGGGGCCTGGGCCAGAGATCAGAAAAGGGGTGGCCAGGTAACCAGTGCAATTACAGTCAGGAATTCAACAAGGGAGGGGAGAAGAGAAAGCAGAAGCAAAGAGGAAGGTTTTGAGGAGTTTCCGGAACCGGAGATGGTTCACTATTTTATGTACCTACATTATGACACTTTTCAAAAAATAAAACACAGACACATTTGCAAAACCATGCTTTAATGTCCTTGCCAATGCTCCTTCACAACTTTCCTAACAATTCATCCATGTTTTCATTTTTTGAAAAGTGTCAAAATGTACATACATAAAATAGTCATATAACTTAGCTCCTAATTGACAAAATTCATTCAGACTTTGCGGAAAAATTCAAGGTTCGGTCTATAATCTTTCTAAAATCTATTGCGCACATTCATGAAATGGCAACAAAGTCATAACCCATCTAAAAATGTTAAGTGCAATGTTGTCTTCACCACAATGTTGGTGTACAATGGCTGATGTCCGTGAATCCAACATGGCAGGCGTTTCCGAAAATATGATGCACCTCACGCTTTTCAGTACTCAATCAGCAGGCATGTTTGATGTCCGCAGACATCACGCCGAACCCTGGACAAATCGAAGGCCCATCCGCGGACCGAACAGTAAAGTAAGTCAGCGGATCGAACCCAGATATCACACATTTGTTAACCTACATTTTGGCTGCTTAAAAAAAATAAATGGACGGATTTACACCAAATTTACAAAAGCACACTTTCAGGACCAAGCCGCTGCTCCTGGTGCAAATTTGGTGAAAATCCATCCTGCGGTTTTGGCTGTAGGCGTAAGGTAAATTGGTTTTCCATTGGGTCTATTGGATAAAACATGCATTTTGGGACACCCCCTATAAATGTTCCCCACAGCACTAAACCTCACCAATTGTTGCAGAATCAATCTGACGGGACCATATACTTTTTTTGCAAAGTTTAATGAGGATTCGTCCAGGCGAGGCGAAGTTATAAGCCACCCAAAAAGTGCTCTTCCTATGGGTTGAGCAACTTAACCATACCTATACAGGTCCTGTAATATGAACCTTTGCAAAAGCAAATACACCTATCATGAACTCTGTCTAAATTCATCTGGAAGCCCTATCGGTATGCAAGACAAGGAGAAGATGTGAGTCCCCGGCCCCAACATCTCAGCATGTGTTTCCAAACATAGGACACACAGAAACAAAATTCTGACCCATGGTTACCCTGCACTTTATTCAGTCACCCTGCACTTTACTCAGTGCCAATTTCTGCTACCCATAGCGCTCCCATTGCTGTATGCTAGGTCTAGTTTCCTGTATCTCTTATCCATTCAGTGGCTTGGTCAGTATGACACTGTGCCAATATTTGGCCAGAAAACCTAGAAAGATAGTTGATGACTCCAAGTTGAAATACAATAGCAGAGATGCTAGTAGCTGATGAAACTCTAGCAAATCAGAACCTCACAGGAAGCATGATCCCTGCAGTTCATTAACAAGCACTACTACCATGACCAACATAGGGTGGGGAGTTAGAGATCCAGTCAAGATCATGGGGTATGGAATGTACTCTGACACAAATAATCTAATCGAAGGTAAGAAACAAGTGCAACTCAGACAAAACTTGCCAAAATATTACTTTTTCAGAGACAAGAATGGGGAATGACGTTCATGCTAATGAAGACAGAGTCAAAAGGGCAGCGACAATGAACATGGAGTAACATTTTGTCAGAAGCCCACATTGAGATGAGACACAGCCAAAATCCATCACAATGATAGGTGTCAAATCTCTCCTGGTTTGAAAATCACTGTCAGTAGAAGAAATGCTAAGGGTGACATTCTAAATGCATGCTATGGACAGTACCTCTATGGTCCAAATGATGAGGTAGTTGCCCAGTCGGTCATGGTCATGGTGCATTAAATGGACACTGACACAAACAATCTAGAGGAAAATAACAAACAAAAGCAACTCCCACAATGTTTGCCAAAGTTGGAACTCAATCAGAAACAAGTAAGATGAATGAATGTCATACTGATGAAGCCAGAGACCAAAGGTCACAGAGGGTGAACATGGAGTAACATTGTGGTAAAACCCCACACTGAGATGAGATGACATGATATAAAGCCAAAAGCTATCACAATGAGACACAGTTAATCATCTGTGGTTTTGTGAAGCAATGTCAGAAGAGAAAATGCTAAGGGTGAGATCCTAATTGTATGCTGGGTCCATTAGCCCAATTGTACACAGACCAGAGACCTGAACACTTGAAACTCTGGAATACAAATCCAAGCCAAATACGTAAAAATGCTAATTAGAACAACTGATGTGTGTTTTCACCCGACCAAGTCTGCTAATCATAGAGAATGAGTGAACTGGTGTACGCTGGAACATCAGCCAGTCCATGCTCAGTGAAATGTTCAGAAAAAAGATTTTAAAAAATACTAAGAAAAGCACATTTCTAGTGTCCATTGAAGGAATACACTGTTAGACTTTCTTTGAAGAATAAAGAATTCTATTTACACGTTTATTGAAAAGAAAATACATTCTAAATTCTAAGAGCAACTGGAGGTTTTACAAGTGATCTTGATTGTGAAAGAAAGAAATGTATATTCTCAGACTAATCATGATTGAACAAATACAAATACATTTTAATGGGCACCCTAGTGCATTCATCTTAACAGAGATTAAAAGAGAGCAAGATTGTACAAGATGGGAAAAATATAAGCTTTGACTAAAGTAATCTATCCAAAAACTACAATAAAAGACAGAACACAAATATGATGAAAGACAATGATAATTTAAGACTGTATAAGATCAAGGCTTAATTAGTAGTCAACCGTTCATTTTAAGTGGCAATATAAAGATTGAAAGGGATTAACTAAAGCATCAGAATAGAACAATGTAATTGAGAATTACAGTTGTTGCCAAGTGTGGTAGAAGACCAGAGAATCCAGGGATTCCTCTTGGATCCCTAGATGAGAACATGTTGAGTTCCTAGATAAATACCACAACATATACTTCAACATAATACTATTTAATTTACTTTACAACTTTTTCTCTGTTTTATATCTCTATCGCCACCTGTGGGGTCCCCCAGGGCTCCAACCTCTCTTCTTTGCCGTTTAACACCTACCGTACTCCACTTGGACACCTCATTTCCACCTTCTCCCCTAAATTTCAGTGTTATGAAGATGACACACAACTCTTCTTTAAACTTCCCTCTGACCCTCTCATTACTTCCTCCATCATTCCTGACAGCCTATATGCCATCCAGTCCCGGTGTGCCTCCAATGATCACTGCCTCAATGCCAGTAAGACTGAGATCCTTCCTATCAGGACTCCTGCTCCCTCTCTCTTCCCCTCACTCTGGCCATCTTCTATGGGCTCTCCCCCTTGTCCTTCATCTGAAGCCAGAAACCTTGGAGTTATCTTCAACTCCTCTCTTTCTTTCCTCCCTCATATGCAGGACCCTGCCAAGAAGGCCCACTTTCAACTCCACCTCATCAAAGGAATTCTTCCTTTCCTCAATTTCCCCCAGAAGATCAATGTCTCTATAGCTCTGGTTCTCTCTAGGCTGGACTACTGCAACAGCATTTTCTTAATCTACCCTCTTCATCTCTTCGACCCCTCCAGCTAATCCAGAACAGGGTTGCAAGATTATCCTTGGCCTCAAGCCCAGTGACCGCATCTCTCCAGCCGTAAAAACTTATTTCTGTGCAATATTCCTGCATTTTAAAGCACACACACAAAAAAGACCAATTTCTTTTGGCCGTTTTTGTGTTTGCTTTAAAATGTGGGAATATTACATAGTGACCCCCTCCTTCCCCACCCTAACCATCTACCACTCATTCTTTCAATATTAGGAGTTTTAATCCCCACAAATGCCCCCTTAAACAACCAAACACGCCCTCCTACAACAACACATGCATTCTCACCACACAGACCCATACACACACACAGACGTACAGTCATAAACTTATCTCTAACTCCTGCGACGACTCTGCAGGGGCTCACAGAGCCTGTCAGCCACTGCATGCAAATTGATCTTTTCTCATTTCGGTACAGTGAAAAAGATGTTTTCATTAAGTACCTAAACTCTCCACTGGCTCCCGGATTCTTCAAGGATCAAATTCAAATCCCTCTGCATCATCCACAATGGTGTCTGGGGACAGGGACCATGTTATCTACAACTTGCCCTCACTAAATACTATCCCTCCAGATCTTTAAGTTGCTCTGACTCCAAATCTGTGTGTTAAGCGCTTCACTTAACAGCGAGCTGGTGGCCAATCTCTCTCCTCAGCAGGAACCGCCTATGGAACTGCATCCCCTTTATCTTTGTCTTGAGCCAGATCTCCTCAAATTCCAGAAGCTCCTCAAGAGTTTCCTTTTCACCTCCTCCTTCCCTTCCACCCTCCTCTGGAAAACCCCACAGTTGCTGAGATTGCTGACCTTATGTGTCTTCCAGGGCCCTGGCCTCCCACACCCAATCCCCTTCCGCCTCCGCCCGCTCCCAGTAGATCCCTTGGCACGCTTGGCCTATGCTACCACAGGTATGCACTTACTATTTATTGTTATTTGACGACCCACCTAGGCACTTACAGCTGATCACCAACTAATGCACTTCCCTCATCCACCTAGCACTTAATCCCCCTACTCCCTCATCCCTTCCCTCAACCTCTGCACTTGCACATTCTGAATGCTCACCAGGCCTAGTAGGTCCGCCTCTATTTTTAATTGTTAAACATGATCATCTCCATGTTCCCAACCTGATGCCCTGTGGGCACTTTGAAACACAATTTACTTGATGGATGAGCACCTTACAAATGCACAATAAATAAATAAAATATTGGTAGGAATGATTGTCAAACCGAGATGCAAACACTGGTGGGGCAGGTTAAAGAATTCGTATTTTAGGATGATAGTTTGTTATCACTATCAGACAAAAACACATAAATCTCAGAGCTGGTTAAAAAATAAATTAGTTCTCAGGATTGTCTTTATATGCAATGAACTTGAAAGAGTGCACAGCTCTACCCATGAACAATCACACAGACAATGCCTCTAATCACACACTATATCAAATGTAGCTTTTCGGATATGATAAAAGATAATCTCAACAAAGCTGGATTTTCTGTACAGTTAAGGCTAGACAAATGGAGAGGAACTGTTCCAGTCCATGTGAGAGATGACATAGGCAGCAATCATTATTGCGGCTCTGGATTTGAAATTAATTAGTATGTTAGCTTTGCAAGCTGCTACAGTGAGGAAGAGGAGGATCGGGGCTGAAATCAAAGAATTCATTTAAGAGAGCTTCATACCTAGGATTCAAATGGGAAAAAATATTCGTATACTCTTAATTGGAAGGAAAATTAGATATATTAGTTAACTCAACAACTCTCCCCACTGGCTCCCATTATTTTACAACTGAATTGGAAACACTCATTCGGGCCTTGTTGAGAAGGCTAAATCTGGCAGGGTGGATATGTTTATGAGTTATGACTCAGTAAACACTACTGACACAAATCCCAGCCTTCAAAGTGGTCATGTGGAGTGATAGTGGAATGGACGTTTTGTTAGCAAAATGTCATTCCCTTTTGCAGGCACTTTATGCTGGGATGGAAAAGGCTGGCTAGGATCATTGTCACAAATGGAGAGGTGATATTACAAGCAAATACATCACATTATTTGCTCCATAAAAAAGGTTTTCTTGGGAAACTACCAACCAGATCCTAAGTGTCTCTACTTATTTGAAAATGGAACAGATACAGAAATATGGATAGAAGGGTGTATTACACTCTCATTGGCACACCATGAACACCTGAGACAACAGATCTTTTTGGAATGGGAGCCCTGAGAAAAATATTCAGGGGGGTGGATTCTTAAAATGTGTGGCAATGGTCCTAGGGAATTTCGCCTAAGACGATTTTACTAATACAAATGTTCCAAGGTGGCCACTGGATTCTCCATAATCTGCACTGTGCACGTTTGATTGTTATTTATTTATGCTGGGGGAATTCATAAGATTGTTCATATCCTGTGAGCATGCCAAGCTATAAAGGATTATTGGAAACAGCATCTAGAGAGTGTAACACATGTGATGTCATAAAGGCAGCATGCTTTGATCAAGGATAGTTCAGGACACCTCAATGATGAGGGAAATAGGGTTCCATGTTATATTGTCGCCACAAAAATCTTGTGATGCAAAAATATCGCTGAAAAAATTGCCGTTTTTTGTGGCAACATTATTGCATGGAACATGTGGGGGACACCCCCGCAACCCCCAAACTTTTTTTTTTTTTTTAATTTTTTTTTTTACATTTTTTTCCCCTGTCCCTATATATATGGTCACCCAAATAATATCGCCACATTTTCCCGGCGATATTATTTACGGCAACCATATATATATGGCAATATTATTACCTGATACCGGAAATACGGTGGATTATTAAGGCAGTTATGGTGGCAAAATAAAATACTGTGTTGGTGGTGGAAAGTGGAAGTGGGGGTAGTAGGAACTGACCATGCTGGCCGCCTATATGGCACGCTATTGTATGGGGCGCAGGACTAAGAGGATCCAATTAAAGCCATTCTGTAAAGGGATAAAGGGGGACCCAGTTGAGCATTACTTAGCAAAGCACAAAAAGGATGCCTTTATATGCTGCTCAGAATCCCAGAGGAATTTGTTATTAGAAGGTTGAATGGTCAAACTTTCTGAGATGCACTTGCGATTTGTTCCTGCTGGGCATATAGAACTCCCTCTTTTTAGAAACTCTTAGAGACTTACTGGCCTTCAGTTATTTAAACTGAATATAACAATAATGCATGTAATACAATTGGTGCTTTAACAATTCCCACCCTAGAAAAGGCATGCTATTGTAAATATCAGAAGAATTTATCCTCCTGGCAATTATAGTATAAACATGATGTTTTTTATGAATTCATTATTTTGATTAAAGGCTTCAATCCATGTTGCAATGGCACATCCCAAGACTCCTGTCCTTCAAAGGTGAATCCTATTATACAGCATATTAATAGTACTTCAGCACTTCCTTTTTTAAATATGTTGGGTATTCATGCATCCCTTGGAATCCTAGGAGCATAGCAGCAATTCCAATTTCAGATTGCAATCTATTACTAGGATTGTTTACTACTATAATTGTCTGAGAACCCAGCTCATGCAAAGCATTAAACATGTGCTCATGAGTGAAAGAGTGTGATGGTGACTAGGGCTGGGTGAAATTGTTAAATCCCATTCCCCCTACCGCAGAATCCCATTTTGCCGGAATCTGCCGTTCCGCCAACCCTCTGTAACGAGAAGCATGGCGTAAAGTTTCTCATGTACCATGCAAGCTTAGCATGAAAAGAAAATGGCAGCACAAAGTTTTTCATGCCGGTGCGTGAACATAGCATGAACCAAAAAGAGCATCACAAATTGTCTTGTGCCTGTGGGAATCTAGTACGAATATATAAAAAGGTGTGCGAAGATCCTTGTGCTGCTGTGCACTCCTACTATGAACCAGACAAAAAAGCTCCACAAAGTTTCTCGTGCCACGGCGCGAATGTAGCACAGTTAAAAAAAAATCATGCCAAGTTTCTCGCGCCGCTCTGCAAACCTAGAACATAGTGATAAAAGCGGCACAAAGGTTCTTGTGCCGCAACATGAACCTAGTACAGATCTGAAATAAGCCCACGCAAAGTTTCTTGTGTCATACATGACACTATCACGGATCGAAAAAGACCTGCCTGAAGTTTCACGTTCTGCTGCATGAAACTATTAGGGATCGAAAAAAGACCTGCACAAAGTTTCATGTGTCGCAAACCTAGCATGTATTGATAAAAGACACACACAAAGTTTCTCGTGTTGCTGCGTGAACCACTCACAAATTGAAAATGCATGCAACTATTCTCGTGTTGCTGCACGAAACTGGCTCGGATAAAAAAAAAAAAGAGACCTGTGTGAAGTTTCACATCACGCTACATGAAACTAGCCTGGGAGTGAATCACCATGCTACACACAAAACCGCTCAAAACTGACAGCGGAAAAGCAATGCTGAATCAAGCATATGCAGCATCCAGCGCAGATTCCGCAGGGTACACTTTGCGGGTGAACATTTCGCTCACCCCTAATAGTTTCGTGAGAATAAAGGGGGGGTGATAGCGCTGACACATTTATATGCTAATATTATTATGTGCCAAGTCAGTCAACAATCATGTGTTAAATACTAGTGGTGGCAGCCATAATGGTTAATACCTCTCAACTGTGATAAGGGTCTCAGCAGAAACTGGAGGTGTATAATAAGTGTAAAACATTGATGCACCTGCAGTACTTTACAACTAATTGGACTTTGGAATCGAGCCAACACAATGATTCTGTTCACCACAAAATTGCACTATATTCCAAAAGACTATTAGTTAAGGAGAATGGGTCTGACAGGCAGTGTGCACATTTAATTGTCTGCTGCTCTGCCAGCTTAACTTTATGCGTAATTAATGCATTTCTTCTTTCAATGCCACCCCTTGTTAACCAAATTGCCTTTCTACACCCCGTCCAAGTAATGTTCTCCTCGCTCCTGTATACGCCAAAAATCTCACCAGATAAAACAGCATTGTGGGAGATAATATGAAAGTTCACTGAGTTGGCATGATCCACTCATTTAGATACATTATTATAATAACAATGCAAATATAGATGTGCACACTTTATATTAAACTGTCTCTTGTATCATGCTGTCGAGCCACGCATAGTAAAATGCTTGTTGTATGTTCCAACTTTTCAGAATTTGCATTTGGACTCTCGGGTGTGTGAAGGAATCATGAAGTACGACACAGACAACAGACTTCAAGTTTAAACAAAAGGTATTTATTTAACTGAAATGTCAGGACGTTTGATGGCCTAACTTGCTCTATGCTAAGGTGGGTTTTCCCTACCTGAACGAAACTAAAAACATTCTTTGTCAAAGAGTTTAGCTTAAAAGTGGGTCTGTGTCCAAAACCTATCCTTGCCCACACAACTAATATAAACCAATGCTTAGGGATGTCAAACTTAAAAGAAACTGTGTTCAACTCAAAGTTCTGAGCTTCTTCCAGCTCACAGCTTTCTTTTCAGCTCTCCCTTCCCCAAGCAAAAGGAAGTTCCATGAAAGAAAATTCTTAAAGGTTACCTTCTCCAGTTCAAGGCAACATAGTTCATGACCAATCTTTGGGGCTCCCTTCCCCAAATTTTAAGTTGCACAATCCAAAACAAAACGGGTTTCAGGACTCTGTTCGCAAGACAACAAGTAGAGTTTCTCAAGTCTCCGGATTCCTGTCCCCAAGACTTCACTCAATTTAGTCTTTTTAAAAGTGTTGTAGTGATTTTGTTGAGTTTGTTTGGTGGTGTGCTTAGGCTTCACCATTCAGGGTGCTCTGGTCTAGACACAGTTGTCAGACCATACAGTGTACCAATCACAGGTTGCCCAACCAGGATCCCTAGGCTCTGGTTGGGCTTGTTTCAGGGTGTCCTTAGCTTTCACCATTCAAAGTCCTCTGATCTAGGCGTAGTTGTCAGATCACACAGTCCACCCATCAAAGGTCACGCAACCAGGGTCCTTGGACTCCTCAGCCACACACACAAGTTACTTGGAACTGGCTCCTTTGTGCCATGTTATTTTCAATTGACTGTTCTGTACCGGCCTCCCGGCCTTAGGATGCAATCTTATATTCCTTTGGCTTCTCCGTGATTGCTTTGTGGCCCTGCCACCATGTATCACACACCCTTCACCAAGCTGCTGCCTTGCCACACTGCATTCGATCATTCAAGTTCATTGTTCCTGTTTTCTTTAGCCTTTAATGTAGTAAACTGTAAGGGTAAATATGACTTGTTGTGCAACATAGGTTTACTATGATTTGGGTTTTAGTTCAGGGTTCAAAAGCGTTCGTATGTTGCTTAATAAAATTTAAGCTTTACTGCACACTTGCGTTGTCTCAAAGTTAAAACATTTTGAAATTCGCTATTTAATGTGATCAGTTATTTCAATGGGAAGTTTCCCTATAATGTGGTGTTCAATAGGTATTGGTTTTATTTCAGTGTAAAAGTGTCACATAGGTCGGTATTCAGTATACCTGGATTTCCTTTCAATTTTAAAGTTTCATACAGTTTGGTATTCAGTATATGGACTGCCACTTTCCTGTCGCCTGTTTCAGAGATTCACAGTGTCTGCGTGTCCCTCCGATACTCACCAGCAGTCTGATCCTCTAGCCTGCGGTTCATTTTGGAGATAGATCCTCAGCATCCGTGTGTCCCTCTGACACTCACCAGCGGTCTGCTCCTTCTCCAGTTGGCTTCTGCTGCTATCTCTGCTCTGTTTCTGAGGTGGCAAACACCGCCAATGCAAACCCTGCTCGGCCTTTGATTTTCTCGCAGTCACAGGTGGCGTCCTCTGTGGTCAGGTCTGCCGGCAGCTTGGTTTGGCATCCAGTGTCACCACAGCTGCTCCCATGAAGAGCAGGTCTCCTGCTGGCCTCTGCCACACTGGCCTCCATGCTTCTTATTCATGCTTCTCCTTCAGGCTCTATTGCAGGTTCTCTTGTGTGTACCTTTGCAGGATATATGTTCCCTCTCTGCCTGTATGCCTGGTCAGTTGGATCTGCCTGACCATAGTTAGGCAGACATGCCTGAACTTCCCAGTGTTCGGGATGCAGCTTTCTCGTCCCAGTACCAAAGAGGTGAAGATAAGTAATCTGCATAACTCACAGTTGCCTCTTCTTTGTCTAAGTACTGTCAGGTGTTATGTGCAGACTAAGGAGGGAAACGGGCTTGTAACAGTCTATGAAAGTTGGGGGAGGGTTAGGTTGACTGTCACTAGGAAAAGGGGATACCGTGTCTCGCCCAAGGGCATCCCATTCCCAATCCTCAAGGACCCTCCACCCAGTTGATCCTTCCTCTCTTCTCCACCCCCGGGCTCCGGATCCAAAAGAGATGGACTTTCCCTGGCCACCTTCATAGAGGATCCAAGGGAAGTACGAGTGAGAATACCTCAGGTTTCTCACAGATTTCAGAGGCCCGTGTTTAGAGGACCAGTTCAAAAGCATAGGTGAACTAGTGCCCGAAAAAGGAAGCAGTGAACTAGGGGAACCTATGCAAATCAGGGGCCTGGGGGACCACTTTCGGCTAAGGAAGGAGAGCATCAGCATAATGCCAACCTTTGCTTGTATTTTGGTGAGGCAGGACATTGCATCGGCTCAGGCCCAAAACATCCTCTGAGAAAGTGAGGAAAGGCCTCTACACTTCCCCGAGGGGACCTGATGAAATTAATCAAGGTGGGCTGGTCTCCCCCATGGCATTGGTACCCCCATCCCATCAAGTCTACTAGACAGTTACTCTCTGAGTTCCCTCCAGTACCGTGATCCTTTTGGATTCTACGGCCACAGGCAACTACATGTATATAGGGTTTTCCAAGACTCACAATATAACTGTGCAAAAGAAAATATTTCCTTAAGCCATCAGTTCAGTTGATGGCACCACACTAAATTCTGGTCTAGTGGTTGAGCAAACCACAGATCTGTTGATGGTCAATGATCAAGGGCATTCAGAGACGCTGTCCTTAGATCTTGTTAATGCATCATTCTTTGGTCTCATCATTGGTGTTCCCAGTATTGGGAAACCAGAAACCCCAGATAAACTGATAGATTGGGAAAGTCCTGTTTATGCCTCCTTGGTGTACAGGCCTCCCTACCGAGTTTAAGCACTTGTTGCTCAAGAATATTTAGTGGGAGCTATCCCTTCTGAAATACCTTTAAAATACCAAGATTGCACCCATGTCTTTTTCAAGAAGAGGGCTGAAACACTTACTCTGCATCGGTCATTTGATTGCCCAATAGAATTTATGGGGTCAGCCCGCATGCCAAGTGAAATAGTGTACTCCCTCACTCCTTCGGAAGACCCACTTTTACAAGACTACAGACGGACTTGCCGTACAAAATTGGTTTATATGTCCCTCCTACTCAACTGCCAGATCTCCCCTGTTCTTCTTGCTAAAGAGAGAAGGAGGTTTTTAGCCATGCGTTTTCTACCACGCCCTTAATCAGTTCATGGACAAGAACAGGTACCCGTTGCTGCTCATTTCTATATTATTGGACCAACTGTAAACCGCAGTGATGTTTACTAAACTGGATATAAGGAGAGCATAAACTCTAGTCTTAATCTAGAGCAGTAATGAAGGTGATACTCCCTTTATGGCCTCTATCGGTATCTGGTGAAGCTGTTCATGCTATGTAATGTAATGCCCCCTGTCATGTTCCATCAGTTAATGAGTGAATCTTTCTTGGCCTAGGGGACTAATTCATCATAGTTTATTCGGATGACATTATGGTGTTTTTGCCTTCCAATCACAAAAATATTCAGCATGTTCGGACAGTGCTTCTAAAGCTTTGTGAGAACTTCTTCTATGCTAAGGCTAAAAGATGCCTGTTTCATGCCACTGGGGTGGAATTTCTGAGCTTCTGTTTATCTGATGAGGGGATGATGATTAGCACTTCTAAGACTCCGGTGATGTTACACTGGCCAGTCCCCAGATCTGCGCAAGAGGTTCAGTCATTCATTGGGTTTCCCAATTTCTACCGGTGCTGTGTAGATGACTTTCCTGTATTGTGACTCAATGAGACATATGTTGCTTTCTTTGTTCCAGTAGCGCTCACGAAGCATTTCAGCAGCTTAAACAGGCATTTACCTCTGCTGCAGTCTTGGAACACCATAACTCAGAGGAGCCTTTATTTGTAGCAGCTGTTGCGTTGGCCACTTCTATTGGAGCAGTATTATCCCAGACTTGACCCGAAACAGGGTTTTTGCATTCTGTTACAGATCAGAAGTACACTGTGACAGAACAGAAAAACCTGGTAATGAAAGCTGCATTCCAGACGTGGTGTGTTCACCTCCTGGCGGCATGCTAGATTGTGACGGTCTATTCTGACCCTACGAATCGATAACTCATGTCTGCCTTCTTATGCACCAGAGTCAGCTCAGTGTTTTGGGATCAGTTTTTTGCCATGTTTGATTATGTCATAATATTCCAGCCAGAATATCAGCATGGAAAAGCTGACAAGTTGTCCCATCAATTTGGACAGACCAAGGTACCTGTGTGTCTCGACCCCATTTTTGATAAACACTGTGTGATTTGTATTTGCACTCATCCATTGGATATTCAACAAGAACTCTAGGTTTGGGTAAGGGCACATTGAGAGGAACCTGTGCCACACAGCTTATTTTTCAAAGGGGACATTCCAATGTATGATGTGCATATGTTCTTAGCAAGGAAAGCTTGCAAAAGAGGCTTTGCAGTCGTTTCATGACGCTCGCTTTGTAGCCAACTCGGGAGAGCCAAAGATGATGGCCACATTAGCAGAGTGGTTTTGGTAGCCTCACGTGTGCAATTATATCAGGTCCAACATAAGCAATTTTTTGATATGCGCACAAGGCAAAAACTCAACAAGCAAACCGAAAGGCCTTCTCCAACCCCTATGTGTTCTGAACCTTCTCTGGAGAATGCTGTCCCTTGACTTAGTTCTTGATTTACCTCTGGTAGAGGGTATGATACATTATTGGTTGTTGTTGATTACTTATTTTATTTATTTATTTAATGGGCATTTGTATGGTGCCTATACACAGGTATTTCCAGGTGCCATAAAACAAGAAGGGGACATGGGAATCATAGGAATACAACAACAAAGAACAAACACACGGTTATATTGGCCTTGTGATAAGTGCAAGGGGATGGGGTAGAGGGAGAAGTGCAAGAGTGGAGTACGCCCACGATGGGTGTGGGAAAGTGCTGGTCAGGCCAAGGTGGCAAGTGCCTGGGGAAAGAGTGGGTAGAAGAGGAAGAGTGCAGTGGACAGGAGGACTGGTTTGGTAAAGTCTGGGAAAGGGAACCCAAGGGCAAGTGCTGGCAAAGGAAGCTGGGAGATAACCAGGGCTCTGGGGACATTGAGCTTCTGGGGGAAGGTGAGTAAAGGTAGAATGCCCCTGAGGAGATGAAGCTGAAAATATGACTTCTTGGCAAGGTCAGTGATGTGTGTAGAGAAGGAGAGAGAGGAGTCAAAGATGATCTCAAGTTTTTTTCCTCACAAGTCGGTGCAGGGACCAAGGCGTCTGGCCAGAGAGTGAGGGGGAAACTAGGAGCAGGGTTCCCAATGAGAAGGATCTTTGTCTTGTTGGTGTTTAGGCAGAGATCCTTGGCAGATAACCATACCTGAAGAGCCGTCAGGCAGTCAGGTATAAGGCAGGGAAGAGGAGGAGGTATGGGAAGGCAGCCGGAAAGAGAGCTATGTGTCATCTGTGGAACACTGGAGATGAGGGGAGTAGGTGGAGTTCAGGTGGGCCAGATGAGCCAGGTATATGTTGAAAACCCATGGCGACAGTATCGATCCCTGAGGGACGCCACAGGTACAGAAGAGAAAAGGAGCCATTTGAACATGGGTGGGTATGTTAGAGAGAAAAGTGGTAAGTCATGCCAGTGCCCTGTCTGTAATGGCTAGGGTATCACAGAGACGGTCTATGAGGATGGAGTGGTTGACAGCCTGAAAAGCAGAGTAAAGATCAAGGAGGATCTCAAACAGAAGGAGTGTTGGAGTCCAGATCAGAGAGTAGGTCTTCTCATGTATTCAGGAGAGCAGTTTCAGTATCTCTGGCTGCTGTATAACTGGACTGGTGGTCATGGAGGCAGCCAGCCATTTTGGTGTGGAGGGTCAGTTGGAGGATGACAAACTTCTCAATGAATTTGCCCAAGATAGGGGTGATAGGGATAGGATGATAGTTAGCTGGGCAAGAGGGGTGAGCAGACAGCTTTTTTAGAAGACGTGCACAAGAGAGTGCTTGAGTGGTTGAGGGAAAACACCTGTCAAAACAGTGGTTGCAGAGGTTAGTCAAGGCAGCAGCAAGAGTGTCAATGTTTTCCTTGATGATTCTGGAGGAGCAAGGTAGCACCTGTTTAAAGGAGACTTTAATAGTGCAGACAACTCTAGAGATCTCAACTGGTGCAATGGGAGAGAGGTAGGAGATTATGTTCAAAGAGTTGAAAGAATGAGGGAGGTTGGGGGGCAGATGACAGAGAGGAGAGGATGTCAAGAGATTTGGAGGAAAAGTGGGAGGCCAGTGTAGAGCAAAGGCCTGGGAGGGAGAAGGAGAAGAGAAGACTGCTATAGGATTGGCGAGTTCCTTGCATATTTTAAAGAGTTCAGCCATATTATTTGTGGCTCCAGAAATGCGAACATGGACATGAGCTCTTTTCTTGGAGCATACAGAAATGCATTATTCCCTTTGGAGAAGACAGCAGGTCAGTTTGTCAGGGGATGATCTAGATTTCTGCCACTTACGCTTTGTCCCTTTGCACTTTCATTTCAAAGTGGCTAAGTCAGAGTCATACAGTGCTGGACTGGCCCAACGGGAGACCAGGACTTTCCCCGGTAGGCCACGTGGGATAGGGCCTCTTTTCTTGCTTGGGGGAAGGATACATTTAAATGGGGATGAACATCATGATCATCTATGATCCAGACCTGTCTGAGTCAGCCTCGGTGGTTCGCTTTCTGCCCATGCTGGCCGTGGCTCGCACCTGCGCATTTGCATTGTGGCACTGCACAAACCTCAAGTGCCCTAGCATCCATGGGTCTGTGCTTGCAGGCCAAAGTGCAGCACGGGCCAACTTCGGTGCTCCGTTGAGGACTGCAGCCTGACGAAACTGCAGGCAGGCATGTGGTAAGTGTAATTCCCACATGATTGCAGAGTAAGATACATTTGAATTCTGAACGGTGCTTTTATTGTCCACTGTTAAGCTGTCATGAGAGGGGCAATTCTGCAGTCCTGGCATCATCACATTAGCAGCGCTCGCCCGCAGAGCAGTGTATTAGGTGGAGACAGTACCTGGCAGAAGGGCTGGCTGGCAGAGCGCACTTTGAAAGTGAGGCCTCGTTGACAACTCACGCACCAAGCTCTTTCTTCTTTTCCACTGTTCCGACACATTATTCACCCGATTTGGACCATTTCCCTGAGTGCCTACTATTAATTTAGCATGCAACTCACTAGCACCATGTGGGATGTATTGACCCACTCCGCTATGCTATGTGGCATCACCCTGCCAGTTATGGGGATAGAAATAGCAAAAATGGCGGCAAAACCCTTGTGCGTGCCAAAAACCTACAAAAAACCTACAAAAACCGTGTGCCTCAGCACACAAAAAGAGGGATGCACAACGTGCCACCCAAGGTGCATGTGCAGTGGAATAGAGCACATCCTGCAGAAATGTGCCAGTGGGTCCCATGACCAGCAAACAGAGTGCACAGAGAAAAGCAGCACTTTGCAAATGAAACCCAAACATGTGCCTACAAATGACATGTGTTTTGTTTCCAAAAACTCCAAAATGCCTATAAAACAACACTTTTCAACATTCAAAATCTTGCCTGGTGCTGAAAGTCATGTATCTAATGAAGGATTGTAAACATACAATGTCCTGATATGAAGAGCAAAACATTCATCAGAAAACTGGATTGTCTGAAAACTGACAGCCATGCCAAAATCTGAGTGCAGTACCCTAGGCCACCTGAATGACAGCTGTCAAAGGAGAACTGAGGAAGCTTCAATTTGACCTAAAACTAAAAGTCTGCTGAATTAGCAAACCTACACAGGATTGTTGCCAAAAAGGAATACAGATTTTTGTTGTGTTTTGATTCCACAGATTTTACGGCCAAGAAAGAAATGTATTTGTATGTGATGCAACAAATGTGGTTTTTGCTAAATTTAAAAGTTAATTAGTTTGGCTGAAGCTGCAAAACTGGAATAGCAGGTTTTTCTCACAGAAGGAAGGCCTTCCCTCAGCAGAAACTCACGGGGAGGTGTTAATTGCAGAGTTTGAACAGAATATGGTCTACAAAGGGCAAAGGAACAATGACCATCCTCCAAGACAGGACATTAAAGGTGTGAAAGGCGGTACAACTGCTGCAGCACAGGAAACTCCTCACTGACAGAAGCAAATTCCAAAGGAGGGGGCCACCACGTGCTTCAAGGAGTGACAACGACTGACCATTTGGTGTTAACAGGATATGTAATGGACATTTTTAAGTTTATAACCTATTATCAAAAGGGGTGCAACATCTGAAAATGGCAGATTAATTAACCTAATTTTTAGCACTAGCTTTGAAAGCTTAGTACAAATGTGTAGCTTATTCTGAACAGGAATGGCAATAAATGTTGACTTATGGGGTCTGTATTTCCGCTAGAATTGTGAAACTTTATACACTCATTCCCATGTTAAACACGCACATTTGTGGAAACTTGCATAAAAATGGAAAAGTCTGTTCATAGCGTAAAGGGCAAAATTCTGTAGAAAGGGGAAACATGATCCCACAGCTAAGGGGTTTTGAGGAATAGCTGCTATGTAAAATATGCAATCTGTATATGTGATTTTTATAGAGGTTGCACATGTGTAAATATGTATTTTGCCAAAATTAGACTTTGTGTTCCACTGGCTAGGGGTGGATTCTCAGCATCATAAAATTACACCATAAAGATGACACTCTGTTTCTCTCCTCCTATCAAGGCAGAGAGTAGACTCTGACCCAATCACCTTTCAAAGAGGCAAGCTTAGCTAAGCCGGCCCATACAACCCTTTGTGAAGTCATTTTTAGGCATAAATAGAGACAGGCTGACAGCACACAGGGACTCACTGATCCAGCCACCTTCCTGAATCCGGCGAAGAACTCTGATCCAGCACTCTGATCTAGCTTCCTACATCCAACTTTAAATATTCTTCCAGATCCATATGCTAAATCTCTTGCCAGCAATAGAGACTATTGATTTCCAGCAAGGCCCCAATCCTCAAATTCATTCTCCCCACTCAGTAAAGCGCTGTGTGGTGTGAGAAGGCCATTTTGAACCAATATCCAGAAATTCTCTGGCTTGCTACCACTAAGCTTGCCTGAGGAACTGGCCACGCAGCTCATCCAAATACACACAGACTAGGAGAGCAGATCCTGTGCCAATCGGGCGACAAGCCTAGAGGATCCAGTCGCATGCCTGAAGTGCTGTCTTTCTTAGACCAGACCCATCCATGACCAGAACTGACGGTCCCATTTAAAAACTTATCCAGTGAGTTTAAATAGGAAGAATTGTGTCATATAGCATATGTTCTTTGCATAGTCTTATCCCTATTTCCAACCCATCCTATCTTTCATTTATAACAAGTATTGTTAGGAGTATATTTGCCTTGTCTTATCCCTAGCTCCAACCCATCCTATCTTTCCTTCAGAATCAGTATTGTTAGAACTATCTTTGTGCTGCCCTTTTTCTCATCTGAAGAAGTCGGGTTTCCTTATCAGGTGGTCACCCTGATCCAGTGACTGTAATCCCTGTGTGGTATTCACTTCTTCATAGTCATCCCCTAGTGTAAGCAAACTCATTTTTTATTTTTAAAAGTGCATTTCTGTTTTTCATTCTCGCACCTATTTTACAAAAATGACCTTGACTAAAACCTCCATATCTCCCTCAGTTTTTGTGATAGAAATGGAATTTCAACTCCTACTTGTAGCCACCATCCAGAGCTATCCACAGGGCCCAACACTGCACTGAACTCTGCGATTCTCCCGTTATCGCGAATATCGCACACAGAAAAGTTTGCCGCGATTTTAGAAATCTGAAAAGTTTACAGGTGTAAAATAGCTTTCAAATGCTTCCAACCTGGACCTTAAGATTTCAATTGTTTTCTGTTGACCAAATCATTGCTTGGGCTTGTGTGCAAATATCCAAAGCGGTTCCCATAAGACTTAATAACAATTTCAGCAATTTTGAGCATATTTGGTGTTTTTGGCCAGTCCATTCTAAAGTCAATCTTGAAAGCCAGTCTGACAGCTGAAAGTCAATTCCGTTTTTCTCTGGTGTTTTCTGGGGGAAAGTGGGACTGATATTCTGTTTGATTTGTGCTATTCCTGAATACCTGCTCTCGCCTCCTATCGCATTACATTGCCGATTGGGGGTTGAGGGGTGTTGCATGGGGAACCGCTAACCACAGTGCTATCTGATCTGAACCAACAAAAAAATATTACTTTCTGTGCTGCATTTGTTTTGCTTATTACCTATTCCTAGTGTACTAAAGATATTATTTAGTGTTCTGTCACCCCATTGGTGATTATTGTATATCTATTAAAACATATTGTGATTACATTTTAAATACATAAATAAATATTTACCTTTGAAAACCAGCCTGATTCCTGGTTCAGTGTAACCATGGGGGGTTCCAAGAGAAGGCTCTGATATGAGTAGTATATCGTTCAGAATAATAAACTTTTAGACAAAAATAAATAAGGATTTCAGTTGGGCACTACATGCTGGGCTTTGACTTCGGGGTGTGCCGGATTGAAATCACTTACAGTCAGAGCCCATGATGAGGGGCACGAGTAGCGTTGCTGTCGGACTAGAGCAGCTTGGGCATAATCTTTGCAAATCAGCTGACTTCTAGCATGGGTGGCAGTCAAGGGATTTCATTTGAAGTCTTGAAATCATATTCCTGACCGCAGGCTCACAAAGAGCAGATTTGTAGCAATCCGCAGATGGAGCCGAGAGTGGCGTTGCACAGGCACTAGTGACAGGTGATTTATGCAAAGAGGTTAACGAGGACATGCGCAGGGGGTCCCAATTCTTATTATTTCCAGGATGGTTGCCTGGGGGAGAGCAGTAATGGGTAAAGTATAGTATGTTACCAGTCAGATCTCAGTGGCAAGGTTGTTGTTTATTAGCATGATTGTGCCTGTTAAAGAGACACAATATTGACAGGAGTTTAATCCATTGCTCCCCCGTTGCTATTTTTCTACCTCAGTCTGCACTCACTGGCTTTAATTCTCTTCCTTATTGTACCACCACCGTCTGTACTCACCCTGTATAATACTTCAGTTTGCGCTCACTGCCTTATTGTATAACTCTGTTTGCACTGACTGCCTTGCTGTACATCTATTTATACTCACTGCCTTATTATATACCCCAATCATTTGTAGAGATGGGTACCTCAAAAGAAAGTAATGTGATGAGGAAGCTCACCGATGAGAAATCCAAACATACCTAACATGACTACACGTTCCAAGGATATAAGAGTAGGGATTGGTTTTGGGTCAGACAGGACAAAATGCTTTTGCTGCAGGATAGGGCAATCTTAACAAAACCTATTTACCGGAAAGGTACTAAGGCAGTCAGAGTATGCAATTCCACAGGTCTTCAAATGTCATCAATAGGGCACACATTATATTTAAAGTACTCCAACAATATAGGAATCCTTATAGAAATATGTTAGACAAAAAGAAGACAGATTTGGGTGGCAACCATTTTTTCTGTATGTGCTTTCAGAATACAATTCCCCTTTTCAACGCCTTGTCCAAAATAAAAGTTTCTAAATGGGCCGCTACTTTAATCAAAGAGGTGATAAGCCCTAATTGTGAGGCCCCATGGGTCTGATGGGCTCCTGAGGGGGTGGGGGCGGGATATATTTGTCTCTAGAAGCACATGGGGTTGGGAGCTGACAGCACAGCCTTGCTAAAACAGGCACAATGAAAAGCCCTGTGGCTGGAAGCAGCCCAGCCCTTGTTATGTTTTATACACACGGCAGCAGGTCTACAGCTGCGGGACCCCACGAGCGCGTGGCCTGGGGTGGCGGCATTGACTGCCTATGCATCAGCCTGGCTTTGAGGGCCACTCCTAGGATTTACGGTGCCCTGGGAGGCAAAAGATGTACAGGCCCCCGTTTTTTGCATATAAACTCACATCAGCGACATCACGGAACATGACGTCGCAGAATGAGACTTTAATACTCAAGGTGATCATGTAAAGTTATGTTAAAAGAAGTCGCCAGAAGTAAGGCTACAGACCAAGACACTTTGTGGTGTACAATATATGATTGGCCGCTGTTATTATTACATATGTAGCAATATTATGAGCAAGGCTTCTTTGGAGTAGTGAAAAGTGTGAGCAGAATCAGTTCCAGAGATTTTTAGTTTTGATAAGCTCCAGGTCCTGATTTACAAAAGTGTTTTTCATTGGCGCAATCCCCATGCTTTGTAAATAAGCAGCCTCTTGACTCAGACACTTAAACCAGGGTTGGATTGGCCTCTAGCGAACTCAGGAGATTTTTTGGCTAGGGCTCTGCACTCAGGGCCTCTTTCTAAATGTTCTCAGATGGGGCTACTTTGAATAGTATTTTCAGGGCCTCTTTGGGTTCCCAGTCCAGCACTGGAGTCATACCCAGAGTTGCATACCCTAAGGGTACTGCATACAATCTTGCCTAACAGCCTCCCCCCTGCAGACAAGCGCTGTAACAGAATCGATGATCAGCTGCTGCTTGTGGCTCCTCCATCAGTCTGCAGCTTTGTGGAGGAGAAGAGGTGATTTGGTCGTTGTGGCAGAGCTAGTGTGGGCCGCTGATGTGGCAGGCAAGGGGTAACCAAAGAGAGACAGTTTTAAAGAGCTACACACATGGGAGTAAGTGGGTGACAAATAGGTGCCTCCCACACTGCACAAAACTTCAAGCCGCCTCTCAAAGTTAGCGAAACATAAAAATATGAACACAATTTGAATAATTGGCAATTTAAAATGACTCCTGTTTACGTTTCAAAGCGTCTGGGCATTTGTATGTGTCAGGGGTGAGGCTCAATGCAGGGATTGCCTACTTGCCTAAACTTAGCATGCAGTAATGTGCAAGGTGGCAGCCATGCCTGACCTTCACGGCTGTATGCCCGCAGCTCCTGGTTAATTATCGCGGTTGCAAAGGATCTAAGTTCTTGTTCTTATGCTAACAATGGTTTCTCCAGTGAAGGTTTTCTGGGTCCCTCAGGGACTTCCTGACTTTTCATACTCTCTCCACCATTAGTTTTCTAATCGGAACGGTGCCTGCAGTTGCTTTGTAGGAGTAGTCTATACCAATTGCACCCAATCTCCCCTTTCCCTTCTACTCTACCTGTTCCATCTGCCTTTGCTCCTTCCCGCCAGTGGTCTTTTTTTTCCTTCGGATGTTTCACTACTCCTATCTTCAAACTTACCGATCTCCTTCCCACACTACTACACCTTGCACACTACTACCAGGGTTCAACATTTGGAACTGCCACTAACTATTGGCTAGGGATATTTCGCTCTTGGCGAGTAAGAAACTGTTGTGGGTATGTAGAGACTTGAGGTGGCCAGTGACTTTAACTGGCTTGGCCCACATTTTTTCCCTCTGCTACTACTGCTCACCACTACTACACACCCTGCTTTCACCCGATACCAACCTTCTGAGTCACTTATTTATTTATCACCACTGTGGTATAGTTGAAGCTAGAAAATGTGCCCAATAGCGTAACTGTGGTTTAGTTGAACCCAAATAGTGTGCCTAATAGTGTCACTGTGGTATTATTGAATTTAGATAGCGTGCCTAATTAGCCTCACTGTGCCAAAGTTGAATTTAGTAAATATACCTAATAACATATCTGTGGTATAGTTGAATTTAGAAAGTGTGCCTAATACCATCACTGTAATATAGTTGAATTTAGAAAGTGTGCCTAATACCATCACTGTAATATAGTGAATCTAGAAAGTGTGCCTATCTAGCGTCACTGTGGTACACTGAAATCCTGACATTACAACCAAGCCGTAACTCCACCCTAGCCACACCATGAATCCATCCCGCCCAGCGAGGTCCAGAGAAAGAGCCTCACTCTGGCGCGCCTCCCGCAACCCTCCCCCTAATTCCGTTCCCCTCCCAACCCAAACCATCCCTCCCTCCACCACACAATCAGCCCAATCACTATCCAACTCGCAAGCCAGAAGAAGCCTCCTATCCTAACCCAGACCATCCTCCACCACGATCTCACCCCACCCCATATCCAATCATCAAGCCAGAGGAGCCCGATGGCGAGCCGACCATCCTAAGACCCCTGCTCCTCCCATCCCCTCCACCCACCTGCCCCCATCACGCCGCACCCCTGGCAAATCAGCGTACCACCCACCCACCCTCTTAGATACACCTAGCCCCTCCACTACCCCTCCCCTTTCCCCGCTTCAACTCCCTCTAACATCCTCCACCGACCCCATACCTTCACCTCCCTAAAAACTGCACGTCTCGCCCTGCCAAGAACAGTGGATGCATCCCCATCACCCTCCGACCCCCCCACCCTCTCACAAGCACCAACTGCAATAATAACCCAGAAAAAAAGGAAACAGTCCTGGTAATCTCCCATCACTCCTCCCCTACCTGTCTCGACCCACCACCTCAATCTCTCAATCTCGAACATCTCCACCCGCCTCCATTTCTCAACCCTGCTTCAAACCCCTCTCCCTTGAATTTTCCCCAACCACAACTAGAACCCCTAACCCCCTACTCTTCACCCTGGAATCCCCTGCCCCAACTCCGTCTTCCCATCTGACCAACCTCACATACGCATCCAACCCCACCCTCCCCACACCCACCTCCTCCACCGCCTGCCTACTCTTCCCAACCACCATCGACCAAACTGCCCCTCTCACTCCCAGATCCCTTTCATTCCCCTCACTCCCCTCCACCCCCTCCCCTGTGACCTCTCCTAGCCACTCACCCACTCCTCCCAACCACCACCTCTACAACCTCGAAAACATCCCCATGTGCCGAAGTAAGATGCATCCTCTTTAATGCCTGATCTGTAGCAAAAAAAGACACAGCATTTTTGACCTCCTCACCTCAGACAAACCAGACCTAGTCTTCATCACGGAAACCTGGTTCTCTGACGACTTTGCCCCTATCGCCCATGAAGCCTTCCCCCCAGACTATTCCCTCATCCCACTCGACCGACCCTCTAGAGGAGGAGGAGTAGCAATTGTTTTCAAATTACTCTTCTCCGCCTCAATCATCGACTGCCAGACAATCATCCCTTCCTGCGAATCGCGTCTCGTCAAACTATCCCTTCCCCCATTATTCTCCCACAGCATCCTAATCATCTACAGACCTCCTGGCTATGACAAACAATTCTCAAGCAACCTCTGTGATTTGATAGCCACTATCCAAATAAACCATCCACCCTCACTCTTCTAGGAGACTTCAATATCTGGCTAGACATTCCCAACACCTCACTGGTCGACTGCCTGGATGCGCTTAACCTCAGCCTCCACATAAACGACCCAACTCACTCTAAAGGACACACCCTTGATGCCATCTTTAGCTCCCACGACCTGTTACATCTGAGCCCCCCACACTTATCATCCTGTCTGATCACTTAATTGTGCCTTTCACCATTTGCTCGCCCGCCCACCTCCCCATACTCAAACCAGAACCCCCAAATCAACACAAATGCTGGAAGAAACTAAAAATCCTTCCTGGTCAAGCTGACACACACCTTCACTCTCCTCCCCCAACTACCCCACGCAATGAACCCTTAACCACCAACGCCTTTGACTCATGGCTCAATATCTCATTAATCCAACTCACCCCACTTGGAAATCTTCTGCTCACCGTGGCACTTTTCCCAAATGGTTTACACCGGAACTGAAGACTGCAAAACAACTGTATAAATCGCTCGAACACAAATGGCGGAAAGATAAAACCAACCTAATTAGATCAACCCTGGCCCGGTACCATCACCACTACAAAGGCGAAATCCGGAAAGCAAAAAAAGTCCACTACAACTCCTGAATTCTCCTGAATTCTCAACTGTGAAAACCCCAGCAAGGAACTCCACAAAATCATCTCTGAATCCACCAAACCAACCTGTACCACCCCCCACTGATCCCCATCTCAGTCACACTGTGACTCACTCTCTCTCCACTTCTACACCACTGCTCTCGAAAGAACAAATTCTCTAACAACCAAACTGGCCCTCACGCCCCCCCACGTAATCCACCCACCTTACCTGCCACAGCAACTGCAACCCAACTTAGACTCATTCACACCAATATCAATAGACCAATTTCTCAAACTTCTCTCTGCCCGGAAACCATCTGTCTCCCCCCAGAAACCTGCCCTGCCTCAACCCTCAAAGTAATATTCACATCAACTGTGCAGGAGAGCATGCAAGAACCATCATAAACAACTCACTCTCCTCAGGAATTTTCCCTGATGCCTTCAAAACTGCTCATGTCAAGCCTCTTCTAAAAAAACCTTCCCTCGACCCTCTCGACCCTATAAACTACTGCTTCACCTCAAACACCAGGTTTGTTGCTAAACTCATTGATCGAACCGCATACTCCCGACTAAATGCCTTTGTCGAAGCCAGCAACCTCCTAGACTCTGCACAATCAGGCTTCAGACCTCGACACGGAACCAAAACCACTCTGATATCAATCTGGGACAACCTTAAAAACACTGCAGTCTCTGCTGGATGTGCTGCACTGATCCTTCTAGATCTATCCGCTGCCTTTGACACAATTAACGACAAAATCCTCTTCAACCGCCTCCACTCCCTAGGAATCTGTGGAAACACTCTCAAGTGGATTGCATCCTTCCTCAACAATAGGAACCAAATAACTCTCCTCTCCTCCTTTGCTTCCACTGACCAACCAGTCAATACCGGAGTTCCACAAGAAGCATGCCTATCAGCCCTCCTGTTCAACCTCTATATGTCCACTCTCACAGGAATAATCTGCTTGAACAGTATCCTGTGCTATAACTATGCCAATGACAAGCAACTAATCCTAAAACTCATCAACTCAAAACCCAACTGTCAGCCCAACCTCTCTGCTTGCCTCCTTGATATTGATCGCTGGATGACCACAAACCACCTCCTCTTAAACCCAACCAAAACTGAAATCATGGTTTGCGGCAACACTGAGCTTCATCCCCACGCTCTATCCTGGCCATCATCCACGGGCAATCCACCAACCACAGTAAAAAACCTTGGAATCACTCTTGACTCTGACCTAACCCTCTCCGCCAAACAAACAATGTCTCTAAATCCTGCCATTAGCACCTCTAAAATCTTAGACACATTTTTCCATACCTTTCCTTTCCCAACAGACTTGCCGCTGTCCAATCTATTGTAATGTCAAGACTGGACTATGCCAACTCCCTCTACCTCTGGGTCTAAGCATACCACCTCAATAAAAAACAAAGAGCACAAAACGCTGCAGCCAAATTGCTTCTAGCACTTGGCCCAAGAGATCACACCTCTCCAGCTCTCAGAACTCTCCACTGGCTCCCGGTTGGACGAAGGGTGACTTTCAAAACCTTATGCATCTCCCACCAAGCAATGCATAAAACCGGACCTCTATACCTACAGAACAAGCTAAAACCCTACCACCCACCACGTGCTCTAAGATCAGGCTCTGCCCTCCTCCTAGTGATATCAAACACCAACTCAGTCAGGTTTGGAGGATCATCATTCTCAGCCTTGGCCCCCACTCTGTGGAACTCACTCCCACCCCACATTCGACTCACCGAAGACTACATGTCTTTCCACAAACTACTGAAAACGTGGCTCTTCCCTTAAAGAATCCACGCTTGGAACAAATGGAATACATAATCACAACAAATATAAACCAAAGTTGCTGAACAAAGAAAACAAAGAGCAAAGGCAGTTGATTGAACAGATAGAACAAATAAAATGGATAGTGTAATTAAAACAGATAGACTGAATGGAACAAAGGAAGTGGATGGAATGGATGAAGGTGTGGAACAGATGAAGTGGGTGGAAAGGATGAAGTGGATGGAACAGATGAAGTGGATGGAACGGATGGAGTGGATGGAACGGATGAAGTGGATGGAATGGACGAAGTGGATGGAACGGACGGAGTGGATGGAATGGACTGAGTGGATGGGCTGGACGGAGCAGTTGGAATGGAAGGAGCGGTTGGAACGGATGGAGTGGTTGCAACGGATGGAATGGTTGGAACAGATGGAGTGGATGGAATCGATGGAGTGGACAGAGTCGATAGAGTCGATGGAACGGATAGAGTAGATGGAACGGATAGAGTAGATGGAACCGGATGGAACCAGATGGAACCAGATGAAATGGATGGAACTGATGAACTGGACGGAACGGATGGTGCGGATGGGAAGGATGAAGTGGGTCGATGGAAGGGGATGAGTGGATGGAGTGGACGGAGTGGATGGAGTAGATGGAGTGGATGGACCGGATGAATAGATAGAGTGGATGGAACGGATGGAATGGATGGAATGGATGGAACGGATGGAACTGATAGAGTGCATGGAACAGATGGAGTGGATAGAGTGGATGGAACGGATAGAGTGGATGGAACAAATGGAGTGGATGGAGTGAATGGAACGGATGGAGTGGATGGAATGGATGGAGTGGATGGAACGGATGGAATGGATGGAATGGATGGAACGGATGGAACTGATAGAGTGCGTGGAACAGATGGAGTGGATGGAGTGGATGGAAAGGATAGAGTGGATGGAACAAATGGAGTGGATGGAGTGAATGGAACGGATGGAGTGGATGGAATGGATGGAGTGGATGTAACCAAATGAAATGGATTGAACCAAATGAAGTGGATGGAACGGATAAATTCAATGGAACGAATGAGGTGGATGGAACGGAAGAGGTGGATGGAATGGATGGAACTGATGGAACGGATGGAACGGACGGAATGGACGGAACGGACGGAACAGATGGAAAGGATGAAGGGGATGGAACGGATGAAGTGGATGGAACGGATGAGATGGATGGAGTGGATGGAGTGAATGGAATGGATGGAACTGATGGAACCGATGGAGTAGATGAAACCGGATGGAACGGATGAAGTGGATTGAATGGATGAAGTGGATGGAACAGATGAAGTGGATGGAATGGATAGATGGATGGAGTGGATGGATGGATGGAGTGGATGGAATGGATGAAGTGGATGGAACGGATAGATAGATGGATGGAGTGGATTGATGGATGGAGTGGATGGAATGGATGGAAAGGTTTTAGGGGATGGAGCAGATGGAGTGGACAGAATAGGGAGCGTGGATGAACTGTATGCAACGGATGGAGTGGATGGAACCGATGGAGTGGATGGAATGGATGGAACCAATGGAACAGATGGAGTAGATGAAACCGGATGGAATGGATGAAGTGGGTAGAATGGATGAAGTGGATGGAATGGATCAAGTGGCTGGAACGGTTGAAGTGGATGGAACCGACAAAGTGGATGGAATGGATGGAACGGATGAAACTGATAGAGTGCATGGAACAGATGGAGTGGATGGAACGGATAGAGTCGATGGAACAAATGGAGTGGATGGAGTGAATGGAACGGATGGATTGGATGGAATGGATGGAGTGGATGTAACCAAATGAAATGGATTGAACAGATGAAGTGGATGGAACGGATACATTCAATGGAACGAATGAGGTGGATGGAACGGAAGAGGTGGATGGAATGGATGGAACGGATGGAACGGATGGAACGGACGGAATGGACGGAACGGACAGAACAGATGGAAAGGATGAAGGGGATGGAACGGATGAAGTGGATGGAACGGATGAGATGGATGGAGTGGATGGAGTGAATGGAATGGATGGAACTGATGGAACCGATGGAGTAGATGAAACCGGATGGAACGGATGAAGTGGATTGAATGGATGGAGTGGATGGAACGGATGAAGTGGATGGTACGAATAGATAGATGGATGGAGTGGATTGATGTATGGAGTGGATGGAATGGATGGAACGGTTTTAGGGGATGGAGCAGATGGAGTGGACAGAATGGGTAGCATGGATGAACTGTATGCAACGGATGGAGTGGATGGAACCGATTGTGTGGATGGAATGATGGAACCGATGGAATGGATGGAATCGATGGAATGGATGGCATAGGTAGAATGGATGAAGTAGATAAAACGGATGGAGTAGGTAGAATGGATGAAGTAGATGGAATGGATAGAGCGGATAGAGTGGATGGAACACATAGGGCCTCATTACGAGTCCGGCGGTAACTGAGGCGGTAAAACCACCTGGTTACCGCTGGACTTGTATTACCATTCCGCCTCTGTAACTCCCGGAAATACCAGGGCATTACGACCCTGGTGTCCCGGGAATTCCGGAGGCGGAATTCGGTAAATCTCCATTCCCATTGAGTCCCACAGGACTCAATGGGAATGGGGAAGTGGAAACACCGGCACCATCTCGTGATGGTGCTGGTGTTTCCACGTCCGCCTGCAGGCGGGCATGTTAAACCCGCCAGGTCAGAACATCACTTCCCGCCTGCAGGAGTCGGGATCGGGCGGTCCGGAATTAACAGTGGCAGCGGGTTAACCGCCACTGTTAATTCCGGACCGCCCGACCTGTAATGAGGCCCATAGAGTGGATGGAACACATAGAGTGGATGGAATGCATAGAGTGGATGGAACCGCATAGAGGAGATAGAACACATAGAGTGGATGGAACGCATAGAGTGGATGTAACGCATACAGTGGCTGGAACGCATAGAGTGGCTGGAATCGATGAAGTGGATGCAACGCATAGAGTGGATGGAACACATGAAGTGGATGGAACAGATGAAGTGGATAGAATGGGGGATAGATAGATGGATGGAGCGGATAGATAGCAAGATAGATAGATAGATGGATAGATAGATAGACGGATGGATGAACTGTATGGAATAGATAGAGTGGATGGAACCGACAGAGTTGATGGAAACGACGGAACGGATGGAGTGGGTAGAATGGATGAAGTGGACAAAACGGATAGAGTGGACAGAACGGATAGAGTGGACAGGACGCATAGAGTGGATGGAATGCATAGAGTGGCTGGAATGCACAGAGTGGCTGGAACGGATGAAGTGGATGGAACGGATGAAACAGATGGAACGGATGAAATGGATGGAACAGATGAAGTGGATGGATCATATGAAGTGGGTGGAATGGATGAAGTGGGTGGAATGGATGAAGTGGATGGATGGATGGTGGATGGATGGATGGATGGATGGATGGATGGATGGATGGATGGATGGATGGATGGATGGATGGAACGGACAGAATGGATGGAGCGGATGGAGTGGACGGAATGGATGGAGTGGAAGAAACCGATTGTGCGGATGGAATGGATGGATCCGATGGAACGGATGGAATGGATGGAACCGATGGAATGGATGGAGTAGGTAGAATGGATGATGTAGTTGGAACGGATGGAGTAGATAGAATGGATGAAGTAGATGGAATGGATAGAGCGGATAGAGTGGATGGAACACATAGAGTGGATGGAACACATAGAGTGGATGGAATGCATAGAGTGGATGGAACCGCATAGAGTGGATGGAACACATAGAGTGGATGGAACGCATAGAGTAGCTGGAACGCATACAGTGGCTGGAACGCATAGAGTGGCTGGAACGGATGAAGTGGATGGAAGGCATAGAGTGGATCGAACACATGAAGTGGATGGAACAGATGAAGTCGATAGAATGGGGGATAGATAGATGGATGGAGTGGCTAGATAGGAAGATGGATGGATAGATAGATAGATAGATAGATAGATAGATAGATAGATAGATAGATAGATAGATAGATAGATAGATAGATAGATAGATAGATAGATAGATAGATAGATATGCAAAAGATAGAGTGCATGGAACCGACGGAGTTGATGGAAATGATGGAAGGAGTTGATGGAAATGATGGAACGGATGGAGTAGATGAAACCAGATGGAACAGATGAAGTGGGTAGAATGGATGAAGTGGACAGAATGGATAGAGTGGACAGAACGGATAGAGTGGACAGAACGGATAGAGTGGATATAATGCATAGAGTGGATGGAATGCATAGAGTGGCTGGAATGCATAGAGTGGATGGAATGGATCAAGTGGATGGAACGGTTGAAGTGGATGGAACCGACAAAGTGGATGGAGTGGATGGAACCGATTGTGTGGATGGAATGATGGAACCGATGGAATGGATGGAACCGATGGAATGGATGGCATAGGTAGAATGGATGAAGTAGATGGAACGGATGGAGTAGGTAGAATGGATGAAGTAGATGGAATGGATAGAGCGGATAGAGTGGATGGAACACATAGGGCCTCATTACGAGTCTGGCGGTAACCGAGGCGGTAAAACCACCTGGTTACCGCTGGACTTGTATTACCATTCCGCCTCCGTGACTCCCGGAAATACCAGGGCATTACGACCCTGGTGTCCCGGGAATTCCGGAGGCGGAATTCGGTAAATCTCCATTCCCATTGAGTCCCCAAGGACTCAATGGGAATGGGGAAGTGGAAACACCGGCACCATCTCGTGATGGTGCTGGTGTTTCCACGTCCGCCTGCAGGCGGGCATGTTAAACCCGCCAGGTCAGAACATCACTTCCCGCCTGCAGGAGTCGGGATCGGGCGGTCCGGAATTAACAGTGGCAGCGGGTTAACCGCCACTGTTAATTCCGGACCGCCCGACCTGTAATGAGGCCAATAGAGTGGATGGAACACATAAAGTGGATGGAATGCCTAGAGTGGATGGAACCGCATAGAGGGGATAGAACACATAGAGTGGATGGAACGCATAGAGTGGATGTAACGCATACAGTGGCTGGAACGCATAGAGTGGCTGGAATGGATGAAGTGGATGCAACGCATAAAGTGGATGGAACACATGAAGTGGATGGAACAGATGAAGTGGATAGAATGGGGGATAGATAGATGGATGGAGTGGAGAGATAGCAAGATAGATAGATAAATGGATAGATAGATAGACGGACGGATGAACTGTATGGAACAGGTAGAGTGGATGGAACCGACAGAGTTGATGGAAACGACGGAACGGATGGAGTGGGTAGAATGGATTAAGTGGACAAAACGGATAGAGTGGACAGAACGGATAGAGTGGAAAGGACGCATAGAGTGGATGGAATGCATAGAGTTGCTGGAATGCATAGAGTGGCTGGAACGGATGAAGTGGATGGAACGGATGAAACAGATGGAACGGATGAAATGGATGGAACAGATGAAGTGGATGGATCATATGAAGTGGGTGGAATGGATGAAGTGGGTGGAATGGATGAAGTGGATGGATGGATGGATGGATGGATGATGGATGGATGGATGGAAGGATGGATGGATGGATGGATGGATGGATGGAACAGACAGAATGGATGGAGCGGATGGAGTGGACGGAATGGATGGAGTGGAAGAAACCGATTGTGCGGATGGAATGGATGGAACCGATGGAACGGATGGAACCGATGGAATGGATGGAGTAGGTAGAATGGATGATGTAGATGGAACGGTTGGAGTAGATAGAATGGATGAAGTAGATGGAATGGATAGGGCGGATAGAGTGGATGGAACACATAGAGTGGACGGAACACATAGAGTGGATGGAATGCATAGAGTGGATGGAACCACATAGAGTGGATGGAACACATAGAGTGGATGGAACGCATAGAGTAGCTGGAACGCATACAGTGGCTGGAACGCATAGAGTGGCTGGAACGGATGAAGTGGATGCAAGGCATAGAGTGGATGGAACACATGAAGTGGATGGAACAGATGAAGTGGATAGAATGGGGGATAGATAGATGGATGGAGTGGATAGATAGGAAGATAGATAGATAGATAGATAGATAGATAGATAGATAGATAGATAGATAGATAGATAGATAGATAGATAGATAGATAGATAGATAGATAGATTGATTTATGCAAAAGATAGAGTGCATGGAACCGACGGAGTTGATGGAAATGATGGAACGGATGGAGTAGATGAAACCAGATGGAACTGATGAAGTGGGTAGAATGGATGAAGTGGACAGAATGGATAGAGTGGACAGAATGGATGGAGTGGACAGAACGGATAGAGTGGACAGAACGGATAGAGTTGATAGAACGCATAGAGTGGATGGAATGCATAGAGTGGCTGGAATGCATAGAGTGGCTGGAACGGATGACGTGGATGGAACGCATTAAATGGATGAAACGGATGGAACGGATGAAATGGATGGAACGGATGAAGTGGATGGAACGGATGAAGTGGGTGGAATAGATGAAGTGGGTGCAATGGATGAAGTGGATGGATGGATGGTTGGATGGATGGATGGATGGATGGAGTGGATGGAACTGACAGAATGGATGGAGCGGATGGAGTGGACGGAATGGATGGAGTGGATGGAACCGCTTGTGTGGATGGAATGGATGGAACCGATGGAACCGATGGAATGGATGGAACCGATGGAATGGATGGAGTAGATAGAATGGATGAAGTAGATGGAACGGATGGAGTAGGTAGAATGGATGAAGTAGATGGAATGGATAGAGCGGATAGAGTGGATGGAACACATAGAGTAGATAGAATGCATAGAGTGGATGGAACCGCATAGAGTGGATAGAACACATAGTGTGGATGGAACACATAGAGTGGATGGAACGCATTGAGTGGCTGGAACGGATGAAGTGGATGGAATGCATGAAGTGGATGGAACAGATGAAGTGGATAGAATGGGGGATAGATAGATGGATGGAGTGTATAGATAGGAAGATAGATAGATAGATAGATAGATAGATAGATAGATAGATAGATAGATAGATAGATAGATAGATAGATAGATAGATAGATAGATAGATAAACTGTATGGAACAGATAGAGTGGATGGAACCAACAGAGTTGATAGAAACAATGGAACAGAGAGAGTAGATGAAACCAGATGGAACGGATGAAGTGGGTAGAATGGATGAAGTGGACAAAACGGACAGAGTGGACAGAACGGATAGAGTGGATAGAACGCATAGAGTGGCTGGAATGCATTGAATGGCTGGAACGGATGAAGTGGATGGAACGCATGAAATGGATGAAACGGATGGAACGGATGAAATGGATGAAGTGGATGGAACGGATGAAGTGGGTGGAATAGATGAAGTGGATGGAACAGGTGGATAGATAGATGGAGGGAGTGGATAGATAGATGGATGGATGGAGTGGATAGATGGATGGTGTGGATAGATGGATGGACGGTGTAGATAGATAGATAGATAGATAGATAGATAGATAGATAGATAGATAGATAGATGGTGTAAGATAGATAGATAGATAGATAGATAGATAGATAGATAGATAGATAGATAGATAGATAGATAGATAGATAGATAGATAGATAGATCGATAGATGGATGGATGGAATGGATGGAATGGATGGAATGGATGGAATGGATGGTGCAGATGGACCGGAAGAACTGGATGAACAGAAGAACTGGATGGGATGGACAAAGTGGATGGTGTGGTTGATGGAGTTGATGGAATCGGATAGAACGGATGATGGAGTGGATATAGTAGATGGAATGGATGAAGTGGAAGGAATGGATGAGATGGATGGAATGGATGAAGTGGAAGGAACAGATGAAGTGGATGGAACGGATGTAAGTAGATGGAACGGATGAAGTGGATGGAATGGATGAAGCAGATGGAATGACTGCTATGTACCTGTATCCCCATGTCACCCTATCCATCCTGTCGCTTTATGTACGTATGCCGCTATGTACACCCCCCTGTCCTGCTCTCATGCCTGGCCTCAAGCGCTTCACTGATAAACCACCATATCACACTACTACGCTTACTCTCTCCTATGGACCATCATTCAACTAGACCACAGCTATGCTATGACACATTTGGCCTAGCTGTTCTCATACTAACATGACCCCACAAACACCTCATCATTGTAATAAAACACACCTAGCTGAGCACATTCCGGCTAGCTTAGATGTCTCCTCAGGCCTAGCGTAGCCAGTACTCAGTCTGAGTGTCCACGCTCCAGACTGAACACATCCAACTGATTTCCTCAGCACCACACCTACCGCTATGAAGCAGCTATCATGCAACAACCACACCAGCTGCACACATATCCGGTGCACCCGCACACCATACCACATTTTCTCTCTCTACTGACCTGAACTGCGGTTCCTGAGGGTGACCTGAACTGCGGTTCCTGGGGGCGTACAAACTACCAGCGCTTTGAGGTCATACCAATGATACATAAAGTGCTATATAAATACCAAGTAACATAACATAACATTTGGAGGCAGGCTTCATGTGGATTCTCATAACAGGGTCAAGGATGACCACAGTGTTAGCGATGTAGAGTTGGAGGTTAGTTAGGCCAGAGTCAGAAGGAGAGTCCATTGAAGGGGGCTAAAATGGCCCAGTTTAAACTATGCAAAGGGCCTCTTCTGCCACTGTTCTGGCTTACTTGTTATTCCACCATATATTTATTTTTTTGGGATGCCCCCCATCATCACATCGAACAGAGGATCCCAATTGACCTCTCGTTTTTGGAGAGCATTGAACAGGCTAGTAGTTATCGAGATAGATTGGGTTAACCAGACCATGGAACAATTTATGAGATGCCTGGTTCTCCATTATGAGGAATCCTGGTTGTCTCTTCTGACCGCTCTGGAATATGCCTACCAAACCGTTCAACAACCCACAATTGGAGCGACATGCACATTTTCTGCCTGTGGATGAGTTTCTTGATTCCAGTTCATCCACTGCCAAATCCTGTCTGAAGTAGCTACAAGAAGTACATGAGTCTGTAGTGAGCCATTTAAGGGTGGCTCAATGGTGCTATAAGGGGAGCACAGCTGACATAGGAGAGACAGGCCTTTTTTCAAGCCAGGAAAGAAGCTTTGGCTATCACCTTGCATCTCTGCATTCCAGTCTGTAGAAATCTGTTGCAGCAGTACATCGACCCATATCCTGTACTGTGTGTCATCAATCCAGTAGCATACCAAGTCAAGCTTCCCAAAACCAGAAAAAAATACAATTAGTGTTCACATCTATCTACTTAAATCCTGTCCTCTCTCTACTGGATTGCCTGCTCAACCCCTCCATTGATGGTGCATACGGAAGAGGAATAGGAATGAGATCATGGAATCTCGACTCCATAAGGGACAGTTGTAATGTCTGGTCAACTGGAAGGGCTATGGTCTAGAAGAGAGGACCTGGGAACCAGCGGCACAAGTACATGTTTTAGCATTTTAGCATTTCCATCTCCAAAGACCTGATTGCCTGCAAGTATCATAAGAAGGGCACTGTCATGCTGCCGAATGCTGCCGAACCCCATGGTATGGGAGACCTCGTGATTGGCATTTCAAAGAAGATGGAGGCTCCAGTGGCACTTACAGGATGCACAGCACTGGTGAAATTATGATTCCGAGCTTCCCCGGCATTAGATGCAGATGCACATTTTCAGCCTGGCCAGAAGAAATTGGAGAAGCATGTCACCGGTTGCTGCTTCCCAAAGTCACTGAATTGCTGAGATGCTTTGACATCTGTTGACTTTGCTTTCCTAGCCAGCTCCCATCTGGTTGCCCAGTTCTCTCTGCACCTAATCCCTGATCTTTCATCCAAGTTCTGTTTTCCTGACTTCAGCCTTGTGCCTTGCCCTGTGCTGGATTATTGGATACCGGCTGTGCTATCACCCTAAGGATTGATTTGGCTCAGACTACTGTTTTTTTCCTCCTGGATTACTCTTGGGATACTTGGACATCTGCTGTTGTGAAGGTGGGGTTGTCTGGTTGCACATCTTTGGACCTGGACACCTGTTGGCTCACCCTCTGAATTTGTTTGTTGACACAGACATTAGAACCCAGATTTCACTGTTGGACTGGATTTCCTGCTGGACTTGTTGCAAGCAACTTCACTTACACACTGCACATCTTAGGGGTAACCACTCTGCAGCCATATCCTGCAGGTATCGTGCAGAAGGGATCCCACACTGCAGGGAAGAGCACCTTGGCCAATACGCATTTAACCTTGTGCTGTCTCTTCCTTGAGCCTGGTGGTATTCCTCCCGACCTTTCGCCTTATTGCAAGGTTTAGTGGGTCAGGTCATTCTCTCATGCATGACCATTCGGTTGCGAGGAAAGTCTTACACTCGCATGGGCTTCGTGCTGTTCTGCCCGATCAGGGCTTGCCCATAACATCGTTAAAGTTGTATTCGTGTTTATTAATACTAATTTTATTCATCATGTTCACGTTCCTGAGATTGACATTGAAGAAAAAGGCAGTTGTCTGCAGGTGTCGTTATAACTTTTGATTAATGCATTCTCTCAAGTATAACGTGAGAATGCACTGGCATTTCTGATAGTCCGTTCCTTGACACCCTCTCGATCAATGTAGGCGAACTGCATGAATCGTTTGCACCATATTAAATCAAAGTGTTGGAGTCTCTGCAAACGGAGCTCTATTCATTGAGCTACTTATTTTATTCTTTGCTCCGAGCTATGCATTACATTATACAACCTTTATATAATTGTTCACACGCACATTTGGTCTCATTACCTAAAGTTTAAGTCCAATTTGTTCCATTTAAATTGCTTTCATTAATCATTTTTGTGTCTTTCAATATTAATGTGCACCTTGGGGATTGCAAATCCACAGGCAACATTACAGAACAAATCACCCTCATTTGGGTTCTATTCTGTATTGGATTTAAAAAGTATTTTTGTTAAACTGGGAACTGGAGGTTTTGAATGACAAAGCACTCTAGAAGTACTGCAGGGAGGTAAATGTAGCAAAGTGTGAGTCATTCTCCAAAAATCATTATAATGTTTGCAAAATTGTGCATGAATTTGGTGATGTGCAAGTGGGGCCAAACCATTGCAATGAGCGCTGATTCTTGATCTGATCCCTGGAGGTGTTTTATAATGGCACAGTGCCATAGGAAAACGTTCCATGAATCAGGCAATGCTTTACACTTTGGAACAGTGTTCTCTTTGGTTGTTTATGAGTTTTGGTCATTTTCAATTGTTTTCCTTGCTCAATGGGTCCATTTGAGTGTATTGTTTCACGCGTTTTATTTTTAATATAAGCTTAATTATATTGGATTATTCCAAGTGTATTATTGAATGTATAAGGTCTTGTGCATTGAACATGAACGTGGTTGTTAAATGAGCCCCTTTAATGACATATAATGATCTACTTAAATATGTGATGTAATATCGTTTTACCATATAATATATTCAAGCTTTTTCATTAAAAAAGTTAACACGTGTTCATTTAATGTGACCACATTTGATAGAAAATGTAACACCATTCAAGAAAATGCAAGCCATTCAATGTTAGTGGTCTATTTTGCAAAGATTCAACATTTGATGCAATTCCGTCAATTCTCTTCCCATAATTTTGCACAGGAAAGTCGTCATTCAGTTCATATGTCCTACGCAGGAACATCTATATGAACAAATGTAATTCCGAGAGATATAGGTTATTTTAAAAAACAAAGTGTATAAAAAGAAGATGTGATTGACTGCTGTGTGTATTACAGTAATCATGCCAAACTGCCAGTAGAGAGAAGCAGGTTTTTCAGGGCTTAGGGAAGACTGCATTTGCTGGAAGATGACCCCTTGCCCTCTGAAATTTAGTTAGGTAAGATCTTTTTGGGCAATCGTGGCATTAGTGGGGAGATGACACTGATGGTCTTGCATCTAGATTGTATAATACCTGCACTCCCTTTAATAGATTTCAGTTTGTGCTCTAGAAGTACCTGCCTTAGGAATGAGTGTTGGGAAGATGGAAGGTAGAGAAAGTCACAGCAATGTCTGACATATACATGAGGATCTAGCAAATCAGCAAACATTTGAAGAAGCAAATAAAGAGGTGCAACTTGCAATGGTGAAGCAGATAGATCAACGTTTCAGTCTTTCATGTTCACTCTCTTTGGCAATGCTGTCGTTATTGGCATGGGCAGTAACACAATGATACCTCATGAGTATTCTCCAATCCTCCAATGAAAACTACAACCCAACGTGCATCCCCAGAAGACAGAAACCAAAAGCAAAGAAAGAAGGAGTATCGTATCTCATACCACTTGCACAGTGGGGGAAACAAGGCAAACATGTAAGTGTGCTGTTGCTCGAAATATCTCATTCAATACAATTCAATACAGAGGAGTTAAGATTAAAATGTTGAACCATTGACTGTTGCAAAATCTATTTTCTATTGTTAATAACTTTCAAGTCAATTGACCTATCGGTCTGGTATTTGGAAAGGAAAATGTCTGCTCCATTCCACCCCTGACCGCAAATTGGAAAAGCTGTTTTTTTACTGATCCTATTTATTTTCCTTAGTCAAAACGGTGCATCATTTGAACAGGCACACATCGAAAACAGTTGGGCGGATTTGCACCAAATAAGAAACAAGTTGCGCATAGTTCAGTGCAGATGCACCTTTTAGTGATTGCATGTAAATCCATTCAGTAGTTAATTTTGAAATTTAAAGGTGAATGGGATCTGCTGGGGCCAATCTACATTTATCGGGGTAATTCATGGAATAAATGTGCGCCGAAAAGGAGAGAGCAAGCGTGAAAATCGCAGTGCACGTGTGCCAAAGCCGTGCACGCAGCCGTTGATCTATTCATGGAATGAGCTGCGCTAGTAAAAGCTGGGATATCCGTGGTGGCGCACGCAGGCACACACGTCACTAAACAGCAGGCGCTACGTGCACAGGGAAAGCGCACATAGCGTAGCGCACACAAGAAAAGTGGGCAGAACACGGGGCGTAACATGCAGAATAGGGAACAACGCATGAAAATGTGGGCGTTACGAGGGAAGTACAGGAGGCAAATGCTCACAACACCCACACGCGCGCTAACAACACGTATTCATGGAATCCAAAAGGGGAAAGGCGTGAGCCAAAAAAGACACGCCAATCCGGAAACACGTACGCCAGCAGGAAGCAGGCATAAGCGGCCGCGCGCAGCATAAATGTGCGCGCAAATAACAAACAAGCTCAGACGCTACAATGAATATACCATTCCTCGCAGAAGTGGTCGTGGGACACCGCAGGAGGAGGAGGATAGCCAGGCCCCGCATTTTTTGACCCAGGACCAGCCTTTTTGGGATGCCTGATGACCAGGCATATGGGAGGTAGAGGTTTCCCCCACACATAATCCTAGACCTGGTGAGGGAGTGGGAGGATGATCTCACATCACCCTGTGCTCGCAAGCACTGATCCCCTTGGAAAAGGCGCTCAATGTACTGCACTTCTTGGATAATGGTTCATTTCAGCAGTCAAGTGCCATAGTGGGGGGTGTGTCACAGGCCACGCAGTCACCCTGCCTACACCAGTTGTTGGCCATCATGACTTCACGCCTCTCAGTCCGCAGGCACATATACATGCCCAGAACACTTGCAGAAAGGCAGGCTGTTGTCCAGTAATTTTACGGGGTGGCACACTTCCCCAAAGTCCTAGATGCCATTGATTTCACCCATGTGGCTCTACGTCCAACCAGGGCCACTGAGCATATCTATCAGAACCGCAAGCACTGGCATTACATCAACGTGCAGGTTGGATGTGATGCCAAGGGAATCATCAACTCAGTATATGCCAACTATACATGGTCCAGCCATGATAGTTTCATATTCAGAATGTCACCCCTAAACCGGGAGCTGGAAGCTGGCCGGCATGGCAACACATGGCTAATTGGTGAGTATAAATGCCTCTGCACATGCATGCATGTCACAAACTGAGAAATGGGAAAACCCCACTAATGACAACCATTATCACCTCCCCAGGGGACAGTGCCTACCGTCTGAGCACCTACATGATGAAGCCAATTCGGAACCCCACCACATCACGCAAGGTAAGATACAACACAGCCCATATTGCAACCCGGGGCATAGTGGTGCGCACATTCGGAGTGCTCAAGTCCCGCTCTCGCTCCCTTGACCGCTCTGGTGGACAGCTGCTATATGTGCCCCCAGTAGTGTGCAGGATCATAGTGGCAGCATGTGTCCTGCACAATGTTGCAACCCGGCGGGGCGTGCCAGTGGACATGGTGGTGCCCCCACATCCCCAACCACATGCAGGTCCGCTGCGCATGGGAGGTCAAAGGGCACGTGGTGAGGCAGCCCGGACCCAGCTTGTGGCAAATTACTTCACCTAAAATCCCACCCCTGCAGAGTGCACACCGCCTGGCACATACCAGCTGACAATCAATGATGATGACAAAAGGGACAGTCAACTGTCACAACTGGAAGTGCTACATTGTGTGCATCCCTTGCCACTCAAAGACATCCAATGCTGTGTCACAAAAAGGCACAAATTCATGCAGCATGAAGGACTACCCCCTTGCAAAATACCACATCACAATAGTGGCATGTCACCCAACACCTCCCCAAAACAACCTGGCATGGCATGCAATGTGAAAGCAACCAAATTAATGCACTACACATGACACAAGTGTCACAAAGTGCACTGTCCTAAATGGAAACAGGCCACAGACAATTTGCTCTCAATAATGAGTACAAAAAGAACACACATGAACAAATACTTACCAGCAAGAGAAAACATCTGTACATGGTCAAACACTGTCAATATAATACAATAAAAAATAAAATTAGTGACCTGACTAAGGCAGCACATCGACCCCTTCCACTGCAGATTGTTGCTGGAAGGCAAATGTATCAGTGAACTGCATACAACATGAACTGCATCTGCAAAGTAGATGGGCTTGTTAAGACATGAAGAAGGTACATGTATATATAAGGAAAAAGTCAGGGATGTAGAACCATACATAAATACACCATGCAGTGGAGATTTCTACAACAATACCCACTAAGGATGTATACACAGTTTCGACTACAGACTGTCCACACAATGTATGGGAGCCCAATGTCACTGTGTAAGATGGAACTGTCTGTGAAAAACAGGCATGGTGTCCGGGATGTCCGTAGTCAAACAAAATGGAGGTGTCCTCAGGACACTATACCTGGCCGTACAGTCTGCAGAACATCTATGCACATTCACACCATACCCATAAGTCCTGTGAACATCGCGCCTGTCTGTAACTGTCCGTCTCACTTGTGTCGCACTTTTAATTAATTTCAGGACCCGAACACTGTCAGTAGAACACCCGCACGCATGCACACAACCACTCCTGTGCATTTGCTGTCCTGCGGACACCCGTTCCCTTCATGGACGTGTTCCTGACGTCATCATGTGACCGCACCCATGCTGAGCGTGTGTCCTAATTTGCGAACTCTGTCCAGATGCCCAACATTTTAAAAGAACTTATTCAGACAATCCAAATTATTTTACAGTACAAAATCACCATTGCACATGCCCCAGACAATGGCCCTGGCTTTCCACATATTTTTGGTAACTTTTTGAAAGCTTTTGAGTGTTCGATATGTTCTCGAGACGCACACCTCCTCCCCTATAAAAAGCCACACCCCAGAGCTGATCTTCATTGTACTTCTGGCTATTGCAGATTGACTTTTGCTGCCTTTAGTGCTCTAGCAGAGATTACCTCAACAACCCTAATGGCATCCATGGCTGCTGTTGCTACATCAGCCTGAGCACCACCCCCAAACCCTCCACCACCACCACCTCCCAAGGGCCTGCAGAAGGGAACATGCGTGAGGATGTAGAGAACGAGTATGAAGAGGATGAAGAGAATGAGGTGGAGGAACGCCCTACTACCAGCACTCCCGGAAGTCTTGGGCGTAGCGGTTGTTTACCGTTAATGGTAATGTACCAAAAGCATGTGCGGACAAGGTCACCTGTAACCAGTGCAAATTAGTGCTGAGTCGTGAGAGACGTGTTGCATACAGCTTTGGTACGACATCCATGAAGCGACATTTAACTTCGTTCCACGGTGCGGACATTCGCAAGGTTGTACCTTGTGATGAACGTAGTAGGTTGAGTTCCTCCACAGCATCCTCCATTTCTGCTTCTCTCACCACAAGAGACACTCCTGTGGGAGAGTGCATCCCTCCGGCTGCTTTACAGGCCATTTGCGAAGCTGTTGACCCTTACCTTTCGAGAGTCACAATATTCTGTATGTACTGTGATGAAGTACTCTGCAGGGGGGAGAGACTTCAAAGTGCTTTCGAGACTACGTTCACGGACCACCAGAAGACCTACTACCAACCTAAATAAGGCCCACCTTACATCTTCCTCTCTCCACCTGCCCTTTCTTATCCCCGTGGTTGGTGTCCCTTCCTTACCCTCCTTTCCCCTCCTCTCCTAGTGTGTCGCGTGTAAAAAAGCCAAAGAAATATAACACAACAAAAATCCCCCCAGAAAAAGGCTCTTTTCAGAGCCGCCTTTCTCAGTTTAAAAATAGAACTATCAAATAAACAGTGCAGGTCCTTGTGCATTTTTTAAAATTCCACGGACCGTCTTAGGACAGATAACATTTTGGGGTGCTGCCCTAGCAAAACCAATGCACTCTTCTCTGGGACTAAGTGGTGGCTCTGAAAAGAGCCCTTTGGTGGTGTTTTGTGTGTTTGAAAAACTTGGCTTCGTCACCATCTAATGCAAAATAGATGACTATAATTCCAAAAAAGGTCGCAATGCATTTTGAACATTTCTAAGAAAAATCTGATTGCCAGCATATGTAACATGGACTCCATCTGTGATAAAAATGAATATGCTACGAAACATAATATTTTCATTGTGAAAAGAGGACATGCCAACATCTTTTAGAAAGGCACAAACAGCCTTATTGACATTGCGCCTCACTTTCTCCATTTGTGGACCAAATGAAGAAGAACGCAGCCACATTTGTCTTTGGGAAATACGAGAAAAAATCACTTGGGAATTTGGAAACATGTCCATGACCTTCTCAAGTCCTTCTTTCATTGCAAATTGCAAAGAAATTCCAGACACATGTCCTAAACTGTTCTCTCCACAATGAATTATAATTATGTCAGGATGACCCTCTGTCTATAAAGTAGCACAGAGCTGTACCAAATCCAGCCACTTCATTCCACGCACTCCATGCCAGTACACTTCCACATGAGGGAATCCAAGATCTGCAGATACACCACAACGTTCTGCATGCACCTCCAACCAATGTACCCATGAGTCTCCCAAAATCCAGATAATCTGTTTTCGAAAACAACACACAGCCATAGCTATCTGTCTTCTCTTCGCACAAGACGTCCTCACTAAGGGCCTCATCACGAGTCTGGCGGTAACCCTTAAATGCGGCGGTAGCGATATTACCGCTGCATTTAAGGGTCTGCCAGATCATGGCTTTGGCGGATTTCCACCCAGCTCTGAGCTGGGGGGAAATCCGCTGCAAATTTGCTGATTTTTGGTGCGATTACCACCGGCAGGAAATCCGCCAGTGGTAATAGCACGAATTTTCCCCATTGGGCCCAATGGGGAATGAGGAATTCCCGAATGCGCCCAATGGGGAATGGGCAATAACCCTTCTGCCAAACCCGTGATCCAGCGCTAATAGCGCTGGGGGGTTTGGTGGTAGGGCTATTAGGCCCTAAATCTCTCCTTACGCAACACAACCACTAAACTTTACTGACCAATCCCTAGCTCTGCTCATTCTCATTTGCAAGCCAGCCTCTCCACCCCGGAATGCCCATATGTAATGCACGCTATCCACAGACTACCGCCTTGTCCGCGGACATGTAGAAGATCTGAGCGTGGTGAATGTACATTTAAATAGTGTTCCCCATTTCCCCTTTAAGGTGGGCTCTGAAAAGAGCAGTTTTTTAGTTTTTTTTGCAGATGCCTGACAGACAGCTAACATCTTCACATAACCTGTTCCAAAGCATCCCTTACATTCCAAATGAACATGGCATTTCCCAAAAAAGATAAAGAAACACCATCTGCTTCAAAATAAGCAGCATTACTCGAAACAATATTCTCGTTGTTACAGAAAAACATATCAGCTCATAGCATAAAAGCATGCATGGCTCGATTGATTGCACACCTCGCAATGTTTTGCTGAGGACAAAAAACAGCACTGTTGTCCCATATTGCTCTAGGTAGTAATCCAGAAAAAATTACTTTTGCATTTGGAAGGATGTTGATTATTGCTTGAACCAACGGTTCCAAATCTGCCAACAAAGTAGGGGAACTCACATAGCCCAAATGGAAAGCACCATAGTGCTAAACGACCACATGGGGACTGTTCATACTACGCATATCTCTACAAACTTGGAGAATTGCCTCTGCATTGCAGTCAGTCACAGCACTCCACACCACCTCCACTCTTCTAACATCGAAATTATTTGCCAAAAGCCTGCATTGAGAATACTGCTGTAAACCATGGACAAACATATCTCCGAGCACCAACACCCTGAATTTCTCCACCTCTGCCATCTTCACTACGCACACTCTCTTTCTACACACATCAACAACGTCAGCATCTGATTGGCTGAACCCTACAGTCCCCTTTCCATGCTGGATTTGCTGGAAAACCCTGTATGTGGCATGCCCTACGCACGGACAGCCTCGGTGTCCACATGGCACGTAACTCTTAGCCAGCCCTTCTACCCTTTCCACATCACTCTCGGTTCCATTCTCTCATTGGATAGAGTTAAGCAGTCACAAAACCATCCACCAATCACATCCAAGACCTCTACATCTAACTCCATCATCAGAGTTCCGCACTTCAAATGTACTGTTGATCACTCTGAATACAAGTCTCATATCATTGGAAAGCACCTACTACAAAAACTACTGTAAAAGTCTCAAAGATTTCTACTTACAGCTCCATGCATATCCACATGCATGATTACAAAGTACAGGTATGCATATTTTATTCAGAGTACATGTACAACTGTTATGATTCCATATAAACAAAGTAATGCCACTAAATCTGCATAGCCAATACATACATGCCAACGCTCCCGATTTAAGCATGAGACTCCCAATTTTTCATTGAAAAATCACACTATTTTTTACTGTCTCCTGGATAACCTATACATACATGCCAACCCTCCCGATATACGCGCAGGACTCGATTTTTCATGGAAAAATGTCACTATTTTTTACTGTCTCCCGCCTAAATTAATTCTAATCGCAATGCAATCGTATGAGAAAAATTTATATTCCCGATTGCTGTGGTGAAATCTCCCTCTCAGGTGCTCGCGATTGTTTGCATGTCTAGTTATAATATGAAATGATTCAAATTATTCCCATCTACTATAATGAACTATCACTTCCAAACCTCTCTGCTATATACAACAAAGCTGTAAAAAAACAAGCAAATTTCATGAACTTAAAATTCTACTCATTTGCGAAGTATGTTGAACTAACATACTGTAAATCACATATAAAGGCTGCACATAGTGAAATGAAATGCATGCATACACTATGTTCAGATATCAAACAAGAATACTACCACAAAAACATAAAAATCAATGTGTACATTAACATCAGTGCTGTAAACACACAAAATTACTAACTTCTTCCTTTTACAATTGCAGTGAAGACTACTCTCCTGAAAATCAGCAGCATCAACTCCAAACAACATATCAGAATAAACCTGCTCATTCCACAAAAAAAGTAAGTAAAATACTACCTTTATATTCTTATTGTTCCTCAAAGAGACTTTGTGGTTTATTCATGTAATTTACGCACCAAAAAAAACCATCGATTTCTGAACCATTCTGCCCACAAATCCCCATTTATTAGACAGAGATTAGCAGCAGAATGGCACATATTTCCCTGTTTTTTTTCTAACACAAATAACATACAAAACCCTAAGAATGTTAGTACTATAAAACAAAGACTGTTTTAATTTTATACCATTACGTTTACTATTAATGCTTCTCCTCACCACTAGCTCACTTTCTACTCTCATCTGAACCGCAGTGTAGTAACATACAAACAGAAGAATAGCCTTCCCAACTCATTGTAACTGCCCAATGCATATTCACACACCACCACATACATCTTTCCCATCAAACTCATACACGCATGCACACAGCACACATACTTTGCAAAACAGACCAACACATACCTTCTTTTATTTTCAACTAACCTCAAAGAATGCCTACCAAAAAGCAAGTCTGTAGAAAGCAACGCAGAAATAGAGCAAATGAAAACTAAAGTGTCCAAATGAGCATCCATCTCTACCAGAGTTTGGACAAAACATTCAAACAAAACAACTAATGCAGTCATTTAGCGAAACAAAAGAAGCTTCTAGTACAGAAACTTTGCCTTCTCTATCAAAATGTAAAACAAAACAGAAAGTGATTAACAAGAATTCAGCTACCACTACTGCTAACACTGCTCCTATGAATCCTGATGTAGTGGCAAGTAACCATACCAAAAAAGTATTTTAGCAAAAATGTTCTAACTTAATTGTATGTCCTTCAGAATCTTATAAAAACAGGAGCAAAATAATGCACAACCCTTAAAACCTACCGTAGACAATTAATCCTAGAAGCTCTCGTAGACAGTGCAATCCTTCTCAAAAGGACATCATTTATTTTAGTTTTAAACAGGATGAAACAACTAACAAAACTAAGTACTAAACTACAAAAAACTTCTCGATAAATGCAATGTCAACAAAAATAACTTCTTAAATATCTGTGGAGGTGAATGGAGTCACACCACGACCACAGAACCATATTTTAATGAAGAAGCATACAAACAAAACCAAACAAACACAATTGCCATCCATAGCAGTGGACGAGGTTATGAACACATTAATAATACCATCATGGAACAAGAAACAAATATTCCCAGAAAACTCAGAATTACCTCTCCATTCAACTGAACCAGAACGTCCAGTATACAAATGGCTGTGCACGTCAATGTGTAACATTCCCAACAAATCTTTCAAATCTTTACGCCAGTTCCTCAATCAGTATGTGAATGGTAAAGACAAAATCAAAATGAAAGTGCTGCAAAATATGGATACCTGTCCAGTGCGCAAATACACAGGACTACACGGACATTCGTTAGCCTGCATTTCAGGACCTATTTGCAAAAGCACCTTCCATGATATCAAAATGATATCAACACATCATTCAACTGTAAGAAAACCAGCCTATAAACTGTACTGCGCTAAAAGTCCTGCTTTAGAACTAGCCAATTTAAATAATACTCTTCTAAATGGTACACCCAAAGACCTACAAGAAGAAATTGACCGTATCCAGAGAAAATATTTTGGAAGTGAAAGCCACTTACAAAATGCAATAGCTTTAGAACAGACTAGCAACAATTCTGCACAGGGCAACCTTCTACTACACACATACAAAAAAGAAATACTAAAATTTAAAAGTACATCCGCTGAAGTACCAAAACATGTCTGTGTGTGTGTTCCCGCAGAACTTTTTACAAAATGAGCACAAAAACTATAGGCATAACATACAAAATAGTAGACATTGAAGATTCCAAATGATTTGAATTAGCTCTCTACCTTTTAGCAGAAAACAAATACGAAATAAGTGACCCCTTAATACTTTGCAGTTACTGCACTACAAAACTTGACAACAACCAAACTCCTTCATGTGCTATCGCAAATAATTTAGAATTATTCCCACTACCACAACCCCTGCAACAACTCAATTTATATGAGAGCATCATAATTCAAACAGTACACCCATTTCAAGCAATAATACAACTTCAACCAAAAACAGCAAAATTACCTCCCTCTACATTGGTGAAAGGGATTCGTGGCAAATTAGTTTATTTACCATTAGATCTGACAGAAAATGTGCACACTCTAGGAGTGCAACGTCCAATAGAGCAATCTTGGTAAATGGTGTACCAACAACAGACAAAAAAATGTGGCAACAACTTGTGGACTTACATAAAGTTAGACAAGCCTTGCAATATCTAAAATACAATAATGAATACTACAAAGAAATACATATTGAAGAAAACTTAAGGGAAACAACTGAAATAATTCAGGAGTCACCAGAAACTGGTCAATTTGAACATCTGGATCCTGCTGCAGTATCCAATATTTTAGACCATTATACAATTCAACCATTGCACTCTAATGACAGCATTGATGATGCACTAGAAACGTACCAAATGCGACAAACCAATGGATCACCAATGAGCATATGCGAAAAACGTATAGAAGCACATGCTTTTCCTCGACTATTTCCTACTTGCAAAGGAGGAAGGTGCAATGATAGACCCACTCAGATAACAGCATCAGAATACCGCTCATTACGAATGTATTCTGAAGATCCCAGATTTAGACAAAATGTTGAATGCATATTCCACCTACTCTTTGAAAGTGAACTAGCAACTCTATGTTACAGAGTTGCACACACATTAAAATCGGGAACCCACTTTCAAAATATGTCAGCTACGCAATTAATACACAAAGTGCAAGAAAAAGATAAGGTTTTACAGTCAAGCATTACAAATCTGTTTGCAAACATGCGTAGTATGAAAGAATACTGGTTCCGACGTCACGAAGATGTATGTTGCATGATCAAAAACCTTGGACCACCCACTTGGTTTGTTACATTAAGTTGTGCAGAATATGCATGGGAAGATTTACCTGATTTCCCACACATATCAAACAAAAACAAAACAAACATAGATATACTAACACCTGGGGAACTTTGCTCTCTAGATCCTGTTAATGTTTCAAGATATTTCCACCATCGTTTCATTGCTATGCTACACTTTATTTGTAATAAAACTGTTCCTACCCTCGGAGAAGTGCAACACTTCTTTTAGAGAAAAGAATACCAAGCCAGAGGAGCACCACGTATCCAAATGCTTTTATGGATTAAAGATGCTTCTAAATTTGGTCAGGAAAGTGATGCCACTATTTTGCAGTTCCTCTAAAATTGTGTCACTTGTGAAATCCCTTCACAATCGAGACATAGTGATCTTCATGCACAAATTGTACAATTTCAAAGACACAAATGTGGCAAATATTGTCGTCGCAAATATAAAACAGCCCGCGGGAGGAAAGGGCGTGGGTGTCTGCTCCAGGACAAGGGAGCCTGGAAGGCTGTTTGCTGCTTGGCCCTACCCCCTGTAAGACTTAAGCTGTCGCCGGAACCCGCGAGGGTGAAGCCCGCAGGAGGAAAGGGCGCGGGTGTTTGCTCCCGCCTGGGTGTTCGCGCCCAGATGGAGTGGAGCTCCCAGCACTTAACACCCAATACCCTGCATCTGGTCCCAATACTGGGCAAAAGAAACGGCGCTGAAGCACATTGTCCCTAGCACCGTGTGCACGGGGTAAGGTGAGACCCCCCATTACTTGGATTGTAGATTTTAACCCCCAAAGCCCCCCCATTGTAAGATGGTCGGCCTCCTTGGGGGTGCTAGCTCTGGAGTCTGCGGTCCCACAGAAGAGGCAGACCTCTCATCCCCATTTACCCCCTCTACCTCTCCAAATCCACCCTTTTGTCCAGCATACAAGGCCCCTTGCCCCCTATGATACACCGAAAACGGATCTTGGGGTGAAGATTAGGGAGCTTGCCATATAAGGCACCTAGGATCACGCAAGGTACAGAGGCCTGCACTGGGAGCCCACCTGTAAATGGAGGTCATACACGACCATGTATGCCCAGTGGTCGGGTTCTTGCATCCAAGTTGGCAGGCACCCCCTACCAAGCATCCACAGCCCCACAGCCCTTCTACATTCCTCTGGGACCACATGTGGTTTTGCCTCATCTCCTCGACCTTTTCCTGCCCAGCTAAGCCAATTTCTGGATGAAAATGTGCCCTCAGTCAACCTCTTAACCCCTGGAGGAGGCCTTGACTGTGTGGCCACCGCCGTTCTTCTGGACACTTTGGCCACTGGCTGTGAGAGGATTTCACTGGGCATTCTATAGCTGTTAAGAGGGCATGTTGTTTTGGCACCACCGTTGGAACCTCGCCACCCACCCCTTGTTTTGAACCCTGTTCTATCAACCCCACAGTCGACAGTGGTTATCCCTGAAGCCCCACCACTGTCTGATTTTGCCTCTGCTCCTCTGGCTCATGCCATAAGGGGGGTGGGCAACTCTGAACTGGGCAAGAGTACGAAACCTAGCCCCCTTTCCTGCAAGGGGAGCGTGCCCATGCCTGATGCCCTTATGGGGGACAACACCTCTTTACGGACCAGCCCTCCCTGGGCTCTGGACCCCCCCTCAACTGGAGCCCGGTGCTCGCAGGCCCCACTTTCTACTGCATGTGCCGATCTGTCTAGTTGTCCGTGCCAACTCCTGCTCTCAGAGCTGGTGGAGATCAAAAACCTCCTATTGGTTCTGACTAGGGAGGTGCTGAGGGTCAGGTGGGAGGGTAGTGCGGGGAGGAGAGGAGTGGTTTCAGCGGGGACAGGGCCTGGGGGTCTGCACCCAGTTTCTAACAAAGGATTGTATCCCTCGCACCCCTGCCCGTCCCCAGCCCCCGGGGTTGAGAACCCCCAGCCCGAAGGGAGCCATTCAGGGGTGGCCCATTCCCCAGCACCTTCCCCTCGGAGGGAGCCTATTGGGATTACAGCCACTGAGCCACCGCCAATACAGAATTCTGCGGGCAGTGCCCAGCGTAAAATGCACTCTGTGGGGAGGGGGATTGGTGTGTCAATCCTCGGGCGGGGAGGTCTCTGTCTGGGCACCCTATCCGCCATGGCCATTCCAGCTCCACAGTATTCCTCAAGGGAGTCCCTAAATTACTCACGGACAAAAGAGAACCAAGGGACGCCTTGCGGAACACATGTCTTCACTGGTTATGGGCTGTAGGGGAGTGCGGGTTTGTGTCATCGGACTCTTTGTTAGAGTGCACTAGACTGTCCAAATGTGCAGCTAAAACGGACACTGTTAGAGTGGTCCTGGGGAGGCAGATATGGCAAGGGAGGTTTTGGAAAGATGTAATGGTCAGGGCGCCCATGGGAATCTGGTATCATGGTCAGCTCCACTCTCATCCCTGTTAGTATGAGACCCACGGGTGATCCCCCAAGCCACAGCCCCCTTTCAGGGGCTAATTTGACCGCCCTGGGTCCGAGGCAGTTTGGGAGATGGGAGGGTCAAGGGGACGGTGGTTCCTGATTCTTGGCTAAAAGTACTGTTGGGCAGCACCCCAGTCAGGGTGCAGCCTTTTGCTCTTGTTTGGGTATGTTCTTTCTTGCTTTTGCCTTGTCTATTGGAATTGCATATTTTAGTAGTGTATTGTTAGGATGTCCTTTGATGGCCTTTTCTAGGCTGAATAAAGTTGTTTGACTTGACTTGAAATATAAAACAAAGGGAAATAATACACCAAATGCTGCTTTGGTTTCCCTAGACCAGTTACAGAAATAGGTGAAGTGAACAACTTCATGTCTTCAGTTGGACATAGTGTTAAAGATAAATCACCTAAGAACACATATTACATAAAAAGAACAGAAGAATCAACATATATCAATGATTACAATGCAATCATTGCCCTCTTATGGAATGCAAACATAGATGTGCAGTACATTACAGACAATTCCACTGCAGTTGCACAATATGTTACAGCCTACTTAACCAAAACAGAAAAAACAGAGCTTCAAGACCTCTGGAATGACCTATCATCGGACAAAGCACTGTCTCAGAAAAAGAATTCTCAAATCATATGAAACAATAGCCAAACATGATCCCAACAGCCAAGACATTTTGAAAAACAATTTACTAGACACATACTACCCGAACAGTGGTACCACTTTGGAAACCATGTGTCTATACCACATAGCCCAAAACTTTGCAAACAAAAATAATATGAAACCTGATGAAAACAGAGGTCGATATAGAGTGAGAGATTGTGAAGACAGCTTAGTGAAACTTACCAAATGAAGCTTAATTAATCATATCAAATTGTCATTAAAGACTCCTCAACATAAAGAACTATATTACATGTCCCTGCTACAACTCTTTAAACCATGGAGAAAAGAAGAAGAAATACTAGATAACTATGACTCCTATGAAGACGCTTTCAAAGCAAATGAAAGCACTATAACCGATGTAAACTTTACACAGTACAAAACAATGTTGTACAATGAACAGCAACACGAAGAAGAACTCCAGGCCCAACTAGATAAGGACACTCCTGACAGTAGTCAACCTTCTGTAACAGGAAGCCAAGAACCACTGGGAGAGCCACTAATAACAAATGAGGCAGAATTAGCTATGACGGAAGTAGAAAACACCATGTGTAAGTATGAAGATAAAGAAGACTTAAATATACTACAATCAAAACTAAACAATGAGCAACGTAGCATTTTTCAAGAAGTAACAAAAGAAATTGCACATGGTGTACAACATGAAAACAAAGAATGCACATGCCAAAATTACAAACCTATACTACTGTACATAGTGGTGAAGCTGGTGAAGCTGGTTCTGGCAAACATTCTTAATCAAAATCATCAGTAAATTCCCTCAACGATTGACAAACAACAAACTGTCATCTGTTGTCACTGCCCCCACAGTTTTAGCTGCCTACAACAAAGGTGGTGTCACTTTACAGTGATTACTACTCCTGCCAGTAGAACACCAAAACAAATTAGACTATTACAAACTTTCTACCAAAGCTGCAATGGAACTACGCAGAGTATTAAAACAAATGAAAATGCTACTAATAGATGAAGTGAGCATTGTCTCCAACCTAATGTTGGCTTTGATTCACCTCAGATTACAAGAAGTACTCAAAACAAACTACGAAGAGCTCTTTGGAGGAAAACACATTTTTGTTTCCGGAGATCTTCTTCAATTGACACCAGTGAAAGGTGAGCCTATTTTTAAAACCTTAGGACACAAACTCTGCCAAAAAATGTTGGCAGCATAGGAAATGTCAACCTTTGGCAACATTTCCAATACAGAGAATTAACAGAAAACATGTGCCAAACTGCAGGCCTCACTAACGCCAACATTTTAAAAGGTGTTAGAGTTGGTGTACTATCTCAAGAAGCACAAGCAATATTAAAATCCTGGCACATCCATGCACTTTATGGCAAATACTCATGTGCTACTGATGTTATGGAACAATTAGCACACACAAATGTCACTTGTATGTCCTTGATGTCAACTCTTGCAAGCTGTTCCAAATTCAATGAAACAATGTTGAAAAATAAATGCAACCAATAATTGAATTTGCTCCACAGCCAAACTGGACCTACATGGTATGACACTACCCATGTGTCAACAAGGCAAAACAAGACTAAATACCTTTGAAACACAGCTGGGTTGGAGAAAATATTAAATGTATCCTTAAACTGTAGAGTAATGCTTAAACGTAACTTTGACAGTTGTTGGCTTTCAAACATACCCACATGACAACAAAATTCAGTTTGTCAATATTCTCTTCGACAAACTTTCAGAAGTAAAAAGGATAGGGCGCTCAACAGCTCGATTCCTTCTCTTCAAAGACATGTATGTACGCAGAGAAATATTTTTTCTCTAACTCTTGCATATGCAGTCACCATTCATTAATCCCAAGGTCTTACACTAGACAAAACATTGATAGATATTGGTAACACAGTCTTTAAAGAAGGCATGAGCTATGTAGCACTATCACACTTACGTACACTTGACAGTCTATTTATAGTCAACTTTGATGCAAGTAAACGCTGATATTCCTTGCATTTTAGAATACAATAGACTACGTTCACTATATACCCCCCACCTAAAATCATATCCTGTTCCACAAAAAGGAAAATGTTGTAAAAGAAAACTAATTGAAACTGAAATGCAACAGGATCTCACTGCAAATCCTCCAAAGAGAGAAAAAGAAGCTAATGCTTCATCCAATTGCAACCAAAGAAGAACCTATTAGTCAAAGTAATTCAGGTACTTCTTCAAAGAAGCAACACACACTCTGAAAAAATGACTTGGATGCAGAACTATCTGGTCCATTCAAATTTTCAAATGTAACTGGTGTAAGTTGCTACGCAAATGTAGCAATGAATATTCTATTTCAATTGTCACAAATTGTTGACAACATTTATTTATACAGTACAGACCAATTGTGTTTGCAAATGTTAGTCCTTTATAGAAACGCAACAAACAGTCCTGACAACACGTATAGTGTTCATGGAATAAGACAAGAATTTGACTACTGTGCTGGAATGGTGACATTTACTGTAAACTCACAAGAAGATCCACAAGAATATCTAATGTACTCACTACAAGTACTGGAAAACAAAAACATACCTATAAATGAAATCTTCCAGATTTCATACATGTGGAAACATACATGTACTCTCTGCAACAATGTGACACAGGAACAAATCCCTAATGAGCGCTTTGTGTATGTATCCATACCTAATTGTGAATCCATTCCATTTCAGCAACTTGTCCAAATTGCAGACCATGGCAGATTATGTACTACCTGCAATTCAGATAATCGTTCCACGATTGCCTGCGGCCATGCACCTAAGACTCCAGGCCCTGGCCATAACCACCACAGCATAGCACAACCATGGTGACTTATAACTCAGTATGACACCCATATATTGAAAAATGTCAACTGCGGCATATACTCAATGTTAAAGTCCGCTGACACCACGCGTGTCCTTAGAACAGTTTCAACTTGCCTGCGTACAGCACGGACGGAAGTACTGTCCTTAGGACACCCCTCATTTTTAGTAATTACAAACATCCCGGAAAGCGCAGGCATGGCTAATACATCGGTAGCACCTGCCACCTAAACAAATACAGTATTTCACCCATCTCTTCCTCCCTAAATCTCCTCAAGCACTCTTGCACACCAAAACACTCCCCAAAACTGCATTTCGCCGCTGTTCGCCATCGCGCTGTCGGCGGATCCAAGATGGCGGGCGCATCGGAACAATCTGACGCACATCACGCCTCACTCCAGCCAATCGACGGACATGTTGCGTGTCTGCGGACACGACGCGAGCCCATAAGCCAGTCGGTGTCCTGCCCGCGGAGCGAACAGGGAAGTGTCTCTGCGGAGCGGACATAGATATCACTAATTTTTTTAGACCTACTTTTTGATCATTTTAAAGAAAACTACTGGACGGATTTTCACCAAATTTACAAAAGCACGCTTTCCGGGCCAAGCCCCTGCTCCTGCCGCAAATTTGGTGAAAATCAGTCCAGCTGTTTCAGCTGTGGGCATGCGCAAAGTTTTTCCCCATTCAGTCTATGGGAAAAAAACGTTTTGGGACCCCCCACTATAACTCCCCCCCCACCAAACCTGACCAAACTTTGCAAAAAAATTCAGAGTGGGCCGGCCATATACTTTTATTTGCAAAATTTGGTAAGGATTCATATATATATATATATATATATATATATATATATATAGAGAGAGAGAGAGAGAGAGAGAGGGAGCGAGAGATAGAGAGAGAGAAACTCTTAATATAATGATACAATATAATCTACATTTTTATTGGCACTTTTAAAAATCAATGAAAAAAGTACATCCTCTGATAGGATTAACAGTTGAAGAGCATCTGAGGTACTTGACATTCTATTGCCAGCTATGCACCACACAAACAATAAATAACCAATCAGAAAGTAAATGCAAGACATTCCACCTTCTCTCCTCATGTCATCCGCCTCCATTTAAAATTCTAATATCTGAGGTGACAAGCAATATTTTTTCTTATCAGAGTACAATGGAAAATGTCATGGAATGGCTGAAGGAGAATGAGCCTACAAAAGAAGACATTAAGGGGGTAATTCATAGAATTTAGTGCACAAGTGGCGCACGCGGCTGGCGCACAGTGTGCGTGTGAAAATCTCTGCGCCAGCCGCGTGCGCTAAAATCCATATCCACGCACAGCGTATTCATGGGTTTTAGCTACCAAAACCAGCTGTGGCGCACAGTGGCCAGCGACCCTGCAGCAGCGCCAGTTACGCCCCCAAGAATGCCCCTCACGTTGGGAAAAGCCATCAAAATCCCTAATCCAGCGCAAAGAGCTGTGCTAACCCTGTACCAGCACGGCAAGCGGGGGATGTGTATTACTGGGGTTCGCGGGAAGTTTCACATGCGATTGGCCCTCTGCGAGTGGGGTAGGTGTATTTCGGGGGTGTGCGGGAAGTTTCACACGCGATTGGCCCTGTGCGAGTGGGGTACGTGTATTATTGGGGTTCGTGAGAAGTTTCACATGAGATTGGCCCTGTGCGAGTGGGGTAAGTGTATTACTGGGGTTCGCGGGAAGTTTCACACGCGAAAGGGCCTGTGCGAGTAGGGTACTTGTATTACTGGGGTTCGTGGGAAGTTTCACACGCGAAAGGGCCTGTGCGAGAGGGGTACGTGTATTACTGGGGTTCGCGGGAAGTTTCACACGTGATTGGCCCTGTGCGAGTGGGGTACGTGTATTACTGGGTTCGTGGGAAGTATCACACACGAAAGGGCCTGTGCGAGTGGGGTACGTGTATTACCGGGGTTCACGGGAAGTTTCACATGCGGTTGGCCCTGTGGGAGTGGGGTACATGTATTTCGGGGGTGCGCAGGAAGTTTCACACGCGAAAGGGCCTGTGCGAGTGGGGCACGTGTATTACTGGGGTTCGCAGGAAGTTTCACATGTGATTGGCCCTGTGCGAGTGGGGTACGTGCATTTCGGGGGTGCGCGGGAAGTTTCACACACTATTGGCCCTGCGCGAGTGGGGTACGTGTATTACTGGGGTTTGCGGGAAGTTTCACATGCGATTGGCCCTGTGCGAGTGGGGTACATGTATTACTGGGGTTTGCGGGAGGTTTCACACGCGATTAGCCCTGTGCGAGTGGGGTACATGTATTTCGGCGGTGCGTGGGAAGTTTCACACGCGATTGGCCCTGTGCAAGTGGGGTACGTGATATGCGATATGAGCAGGGTACGTGTATTTCAGGGGTGCGTGGGGAGTCCTACACATGAATTGGCAGTGTGGGTCCTCCCAGGTGTTCCCTCTACACCCTCCAAGGCCCCTGCAGGCAGCCCACACCACAGGGGACTACCCTGCACCCCTGGTCATGTCCCGCAGGCAGCCCATCCGCCATGGGCATGCCCGCCAGCCAAGCCACATGTCAGCTTGCACTACTGATCACCAACTCATGTCCCCCTGCACCCCCACACCCCCAGCAGACAGGGGATCCTGCCAGCAGGCCCCCACTTATGTCCCACTCATGACCCCCTGTACCCCAACCCCCCATCAATGCGGGGCACCTGCCAGCAGGCCCCCACTCATGTCCTCCTGCACCCCCACCTCCCAGCAGTGCGGGGCACCTGCCAGCAGGCCCCCACTCATTTCCCTCTCATGTCCCCCTGCACGCCCATCCCCCAGCAGTCAGGGGAACCTGCCAGCAGGCCCCCACTCATGTCCCACTGCCCCCACGTCATGACGATCCTCAATTCTGGCCCTTATGGCCAGCTTCCCCAGCCCAAAGACCCAACCAAGTATTGCATCCACCCACATAGAAAAGGCAATTACATAATACAACCCCAAAGGCAAGTTTGTAAATGAACACATGTCCGTCACACACACACTATGGGTGCAAGTGAATGTGAAAACCCATATCATGACATGCATGAAACCAATGAGATAATATCACACATCGAAGTATGAAGAAAAACATGTATTAAACACAACATGAATGTCATTTTAAAAAAACACACAACAATGGGAATAATTAAAGAAATGCTGCATATCTGTAAAAGAATAAAAAACAAGAAATCACAATCCAAAGAAATCCAAAAGAAATGGTGTCCAAAGTCACAGTCCAACAAAGCCAATCCAAGGGAAAAAAGAAAGTGAAATCCATTGCTCCATGGTGAAAATAAAAAAAATGTGAATAATCCAATGGTGAACTATGTACAAATGAACAATCCAGGGTCCATGAGCCCAACTGATGAAATGAAACCTACCAAAAATTCTACCTAATAAAAAACGATATACAAAAACGTGGTGCATTGTCCAAGCACAACCAAAATAAAAAAGAAAAGGAAAGGAAACCTAACACTATCTAACTATAAACAATGGCGGCGGGAATGTCCTGCGGCTCGCTCTGTGGTGTCCCGGGCCAGGGCATCATCGAACTCCATGTTGATGTCCCGGAGGCGGGACTCTGCCCTGGCCCTGAGGTATCGCAGGGAGGCACTCATGGCCTGTTCTAACTCCCTGTGAGTCGCCTCGAGGCACTGTGCCCGCCTAAACGCCTGACGCATGCAGAACTCTGCCCTGACCATGGTGAGCCACGCCACTTCCGCCCGCTGCCACTCCGCATCTATAGCATGGCCTAACCGCTGCCACACGGAAGGCACTTCCAGTCCTGGGTCCTCCTGCCCTCTGGCCGATGCCTGCCCCTCCGATGTTGAAGGCCCCGAGCCATCATGACTCCCACCTTGTTGCTGCTGCTGCTGTGCCTCTGCCTGTGCCCTGGCTCTTGCTGCCTGCACATCCTCCTCCGGCTGTGCTGCAGTTGTTGAGGTGGCCACCCCTGCTGGACGTCCGACTATGACTGTGGCAGGGATGTGTCCTCCACCAGCCTGGCCGCAGGGTCAGAGGCAGCTCCACAGGGTACCCAGGTGATACATGGATGGGAAGATGGCATGGAGGACGACTGTCGCATAGGAGGTTCAGGTGAGGAGGGGGTTGGAACAAGGTCCAGCAAACGGAGGAATCCGGCCCTGGTGACTCGTCCCAGTATGTCAACGCGGTCAACGAGGCATTCGAGATGACGTGCAGTGTCCTCACGAAAACACTGCAGGTCACCTTGCATGCCCCGTTGAAGCAACGCCATCCCACTCAGGACAGGCTCAACCCGTTCCCGGATAGCCACGTCGGCAGGGAGAGGAAGGCCAGTTGTTGTAAGCGGATCCCCTGAAAACGGGTCTGGACGTAGGCGTCCCTGCTGGTGCAGGATGATGCCGTCACAGGATTGGGGACAGGATTACACACTGGCACCTCCGCGGTGGCCTGTGCTGCCTCCTGTCCCTGCCCCTGCACTGCACCACTAGCACCAGTGGAATTCCCACCTCCAGATCCTGTGTCTGTCCCTTGCACGGCCTCCTCCTCCACCAAACCCCCCACCAACCTGGATGACTCCATGCCATCTTCCTCCATCGGACCCTGTGGGGTCTCAGCTACCCCTTCTGCTGCCGAGGAGTCCAACTCCAACCTCCGCCTCTTGGACCTACCCTCGGCATCTGCGGCCTGGGACACGGCACCGGACTCCTCACTCCCCAATGAGATGGCAACCTGGGAGGGGGCCGGGCCTTGCGTCTCCGGCTGGCGGTACAATCCCTGCTGCTGTGCTCCACAGCACCCTCTCCGCCCTCTTCATCAGTTGACGCTGCAGGCAGGGAGAGATAGGACACAGGCATCGGGGCACTGTACAATGGAATGATACACACATGACAGTTGCACATAAATGGCAGTGTCAAACTTCAGACATGGCATCACAATCCCCAACACACATGTCATTTCAACTCACACACATGAGCTATTAAACAGCCATATCACAACAGCCAGCACCATCCATACACATACAACAGCATGAGCATCCGAAGGTGAGCCAGACATCACATGAAACACAGGGAGTGCAGTACACATGCACACACGCCACCACACTTACATGCATGTCTACATCTCCTCCAACTGTTGCAGTGATGAGATCGCCATACATGTCAGATCTGCCATTCAGCCTTCTACATATGAGTGTCACATGCATCCATGTTGCATCAAAGTTGCACACTTGTCAAGTACACACACATGCACATGTACACAGTGCAGATACATGCATTAGGAACCACCATCCATGCCACAACCATGCCAATGTACATACACAGAAATTCAAACATGTGTGCTCCCACACCTGCATTTGTCCAGCATGCTTACCAACACATACACCATCAATGTGTCTCACACATGAGAGTACACACATGTGGCAGCCTCACACCCATGTTCATACACATCCCTACATGGCCCTACAAAAACACATGTGCAACCTGCACACTACTGGCACACCACGACACGGACAGAGTCCAATCAATCTGCATGTACACTTACCACTCGACTCCAGACGGGTCTGCCTCTCAAGGATCTGGATGTAGAGCGCTGGGCATATGCGTTGCAGGACCCTCATTTGGTTGTCCGACAGCTGGCCATGGCTCCCCTCGGCATCCGCTGCCTTTGCGAGGCGCCCGGCCTTGTTGAGGGTCCTGGACCTGAAGTCCTCCCAGCGCTTCTTGACATGATGTAAGTCGCGGACTTCCACCCCCTCCGTGTTGATGGCAGTCATGATGTCCATCCAGATCATGGTCCGTCCTTCATTGTCGGCGCGCAAACTTCCAAAGAGGGCATCATACTGCCCCAGGACTTGCTCCACCTGGACACCAACTTCCCTGGCACTGAAGCTGGTGGCCCTCTGCCTCTCTGGCTGGGGGTTGCCAGTGCTGCCCGATGGTGTTCTGCTGGACATGGCAACCCCAGGGGCAGGAGTGGGTGGGAAAATGGGTCCTGGGGCTGGGCTGTGAAGCGATGGAACCCCAGTCGGGAGTCTTAAATTCCAGCAGGGATGGTCACAGCAACTGCACCCCTGGCTGACGTGCAGGCAGCAAATGGCAGGGCACGTGGGCAGCAGACAGTCAGGCAGCAGCAGATTGCAGGTGGGATCGTGCTCGGGGTTCTGGATGGCAGTAATTCGGCCTTCTGGGCAGGAGCGTGGTCTTCCATGTGTTTTCGCGTGGCCAGCTTGATACGGAGTGATTTGGCACGTGAAAAAATTGCACGTCAGCATGTAATTGGAGGAAAGGCCTTTAGCGCGTAAGCGCGTCAGCACACGTATGCGTTTTCATTGGACCAAAGGCCCTTAGCGCGTAAGCGCGTATGCGTGCGAGAGTTTCCCTCGTGACGTGGGCATAGTGGTTCAGCGCGCATGAAAAAACTGCACTACGCATGTGAATGCGCGTAATCCGAGGAAGGGGCCTATGCGCGTATGTGACGTGACGTGCGCGGGCGTTTCCCTCAGCACAGGTTAAAGGTGAGCGGGGCCATCAGTTTGCTGTACGTGCCTTTCATGGAGACCAACGTGTGTAGCTGCTTCGTGTTGTTTTGCGTGTCATCACATCTTCACAGCGATCGAGTACGTATCTCTTCTTTTGGCAGGGGTAATGGCTACGCATGTTTTTCTGCATCGTGCTAGTCAGATGGTGAGTCGCGCCCGCTATTTTTCCCACTGCGGGTGCCCCTGTGTATCGCACCCATTTTCGACGTCATAGTAGCCTGCGTGTCCCACGCGTATGCGTTTTTCGTGGTACTGGGTGCCACCGCGTACTGCGGGAGGTTGATTCCACGCACGTAGGCTGCAGGGTTGCGTGCACAGTTTCACTGCAGTTTTGGGGTGCCTGAGCATAGCGTGACCCGTCACTACATCACCGGGGTCACATACAGCCTTGCAGGTGCAGGGGGGCTGTTAACATCTTGCATCCCACCCCCTTCGCCCCAATTGCCCAGGTCAATTGTGGTGTACACCTCCCATTGGCACTGCTCCATCTGTTCCGGCACTACTCCATCTGTGCCATGGTTGGGAGGCCACCAAAGGTGAGGGGCGACTCAGCTGGGCGTACCCCTCGTGGCGGGCATGGTCAGGGATGTTGCCGGGGTGACCAGGGAGTAGGGGGACTCCAGGGTGTCCAGGGTGGCCGCAGAGGGGGGAGAGGCAGGGGTGCGCCACTTGAGCAAGATGTTGTGCCATGTGTCGGTGCAGTCATGCCACCACCCCCTGTAGTTGTGGGAGATGCAGCTTCTGCATCTGGCATTCGCGCCCGTGTGACCCGGCGGTCCGTTTCATCGACTGCCACGGGCCCAAGGGTAGTGGTAGCTGCAGGTGCAGCTCTGGACACCACCACCCAGGCTCCGGGTCTGCCAGCGCAGGCTGCGTTGGCAATTGAAGAGCCCTTGGAAGATTTCCAACAGGCCCGGAGGGAAACCGTAGAGGCTGCCCTGACCAAGACACGTATCCCTGGGGCAGTAATGTCATCTGCTGGGGTAGATGCACCCAACAACACCCCGGTTGTGAGTCTGCCAACCAGGACAGTCGCGGTCAATGACCCTGCCACAGCGGATGTTGCTGCGCAGGGTCCATTAGAGGGCACCCAGCTGTCACTGACACAAGTCAGCCCTTTGGTCGTCCCGCCACCTGCCACTCCCTTTGCTCAATCCACCAGTCCCACTGGCCATACTGATCAGGGTGGCATCAGCCAGCCAGGGTCTGCGCCACAATCCAAGAGCAGGAATGTTGCACCTGCAGCACAGGCTGGGACCCCACACACAGCCACAACCTCCTGCACGTCGAGGAAGAAGCCTTTCTGCAACCAGGAACTGGACTACCTAATGGACTACATGCGGGACCACAGCCGTGACATGCTAGTGGGTGATAATTGTCAGACTACGGCTGCCCAACGTGATACCCACTGGAAGCAAGTTGCGGAACATATGAGTGCATTCGGCCATGAGGTGCGCACGGCGCAAGAGTGCAAAAAGCGTTGAAATGACCTCAAACGCGGCGCTAAGGCTAAGCGTGCCTCAAATTACAACTTGACTCAGTATGAGTCACTCGTTGCGGAATTCATACCATCAGAATAGGTCAAAGGAGTGGAAGAGATGCCAGACTTTGATGCACAGTCCAGTGAGTGTTGATGCGTGTTTGTCGAGTACGTGTGTGTTTTACTTGTGTGATGTGATGTGCATGACTGCCACTACATGTCACGTGTACATGGTTATGATGTGTGAATAATGCAATGCTTCCCTGATGCATGTCTACTCTGCTGGATTGTGGACATGTGGAGCAGACGGGGACTGTCCACATCACCACTTTTGCATCCTACTGACATGCTGGTTACCAGTTTGCCCCTCCGGTCCATGTTCCAGCTCACTGGCACTTCTGCATGTAGCGTGGGGTGAGCTTCCTCTCAGCTCAGGAACTATGCATAGCATGACTGACGTGCATACGTACTCTGCCTGCAAAGGGGTACCCAATGTAGGCATGCTCCCTTGCCCCTCAACCCCCTGCTCTGCACTCCAATTCACCTTAGCACTGGTCTGCTACAATATTGCCGTTGGGTAATTCCCTGTCATGCCACCTGTGTACATGTTAACATCCAGCAGCCAATCTGCCAGACAAATCCATTGTGGTACATCCTTAGTACTTGATGCAGCGTGTCTCACTTGGACTGTGCAGAGGTCAGATGCTCGGCAGCGACATGAGTGCCCATTCATGCTCCATGTGCATTCCACGCATGCCCATATGTGTCCATGACTGGATGATGACTGTAATACAAGTCCAGGATGACCTAAATTGCATGGCATTTTATCTGCCTTCCCATGTCAACTGTGGCTCAGTACTGGTGTATTCTTCACAAGTGGGTTGACTCCAGAGGTTTCATCATGTGTACTGCTTATTGCACCATCATCATTTGCAGTGTTGTCACTTGACTCACATGAAGCTGTTGATGCTAGTCAACACTGTCTGTCAATACACAGTTCTATGCTCAGCCTTTTGATACCATGCTGGGCATCCCTGCTTTTGCACTTGGGTGGAGGGGTGCTTTGCTTGTAGATATACTACCCATTGAATGCACATTGCACGTGATGCCTGAAGTTGACCTTGCACTGCCTTCACATTTTCTGACACACACCATGGAGTCCTTATACATGTAGATAGTGAGTAACATACATATTTGCTGCACTGCATAGACCCACTTCAGTGCAACCTGCCACCTTTCAACAGGTCTAATCACAGAAGCAAATTCAAGTTGACCCAGCATGCATGCCAGGTTCTATTTTGTGTGTCACATGTCTGCCCGATGCGTTTGCTGTCGGTGTGTGTGTGTGTTGTGTGCTTCTAACATGTGTAGTGACCTTTTTTCTCTCTATTTTTCAGATGATGACGCAATGGAGCCGGAGGATGGCGTTGTCATGCCAGGCACAGGGTTGTTCTCACTACAACAACCCGGCACAAGTGGGGGTCGTGGGGTGGTAGGCCACGAAAACCTCCAAGTGCTACAGTCCATCATATCTCTGGCTGCCTATGAGTCCAGCCCTGAAGAACACTCTGACGACCATGTCGAGTTGGATGAGCATCAGGTCCATATGTCAGGAGTGAGTGATTCTGATGTGGACACTCCTCTGTCCGCGACACCTGAACTGAGTGGTCAGACAGTTTTGGAACCTCTGCCCGTGGTGGATCAGGAGCAGGGTCACCCTCCACACCAGTCACTGATTTGCCTGGAACATCATGTCGACGGGGGCATGTACTCGTGCAGCCGCGGGCGGTGCCAACACAACGAGGATACACGGTCCTTGGATCCTGCAGGGGTCAAGCCCAGCAACGTGGTCGCCACGCACAACCACAGTATACTGAGTGGGAGCAAGACATGACTGCCCATTCTGAATGGCAGGGGGCAGCAATGGAGAACATCGCTGAGAGCATGGAGCGTGTGGCCCAATCTGTGCTCCCCCCTGCTAGGCAGGTGCTTCTCCAGCAGCAGGCGTCACGGTCCACGGCCCGCTCGCCCAGGCTGGGCATGGCGGCCTCAGACAGGGCACGCCAGGCTGAAATGTCGTCTCTGCATCAAGCAATTGCTGCTCACGCAGAGGCACACATGAAGGCCCTGAGGGAGGAGCATGCTTCCCTCAGATCCACTCTGGGTGTCCTTCTGATGTCCCTGAGGGAGCGGGCAGAGGAGAGGTTTGCACAGCTTGAGCGTACCATCTCGGCTGAGCTACATGCTTGCCGGGAGCTGCAGCGGTTGTCAAGCCAGGCCTTGCAGGAGGAACTCTGTGTTACACGTGCTACCTTGCAAGAGGAAGCACGTGTATCACGGGAGGTTCTGCATGCAGACCTACATGTCATCACCACACAGAACCAGGCTCACCCGTCCAGCAGGCCTGCTGCCGACAAGGGGCAAGCTGTGGCTAGGTGTGGTCATGCTCCTGTGCCACATCCTCCTTTCCAGGAAGAGCCAGACTCGGACAACAATCTATCTCCCACATAGGTCGGGCTGTGCCGGCATTGAGCCCATGGAGTTTTTTTTTTCCTCAGCATCATCGCATGTGGGTGTTGAGCAGAACCCTGTACTTCCACCCTCCTGGGTGCCCCCCCCCCGGGTCGTATGTGTCCATTTTTGATTTTTCTTTTAGTTTAGTTAGTTAAGTTTCTGTTTGATAGTTAGTTTAAATAGGTAAAGTAGGATTTTCATAGTTAGTGTAATTAGTTAATATAGTTTAAAATTGCTAGTCTATTGTGCTTTCATGTGACGGTGTGGTGCTTTGTGGCTTTTGAAAGCATCCACTGTCTGTTCCAGCTGGGCCCTTAAAGCTTGTCTTGTGTATGTGTTTGCTGCTTGGGGTCCTTGACTCACATTTGCCACTCCTGCTTCCCTTATCCATGGGCTTGCAAGGATGGTTCGTTGTAACAGCCTATTACACAAGGGCAATGGACTGTCATCTGTGGCATGTCTGCTGCTGTGGAACTTGTGTTAACACCCCTAGTGGGGATGATTGGGGTGTAATTGTCCACTGTTCTTCTTTTGCTAGATGGGGTGTTTAATGATTCATCTGTACATCCATTGCTATATATTGTGTAGTATGTTTCTTATCTTTAATGAACATGTGCTTGTTGCAAATCATGCCGTAGATAGTGTGTTCCACTGTTGCTGTGAAAGACGGACTGATGGTGTGATTTCTGATGTACGTCTCTGACATGGTCAAGTCATGTAATGCCTGAAGAGACGCACACAGATGAATATTAAGCATTAATCATGTGTTTCATGCAATTTCTGCAGTGGGATGAGCCTCAAGACCACCTTTGCCAGCAGAAATGGGCCATTGGACGTCTGGAATCAGGACACGTTTGGTGCTGCCGACATGCGCATGTGTGCGCAGGCAGAGGCACAGGGATTGCGATCATACATCCGAAAAAATCGATGACGTATTTCAAGGGACTCCAGGCAAGCTGAGCAGCACAGGGGGGTCACAACAAGCAAACCTTCCACCTGGCCAGTTGAACATGCATGCTTAGTAGCAGCACTGACAGTGAACTTGGACAAATATTTGTGTAGAAGTGCACAATACAGCTCAGATGTGTTAATGGACTGATGGCTAGTTGATGTGAAAGTTGTCTGGGGCACCTGCAGGGGCAGTGGCACATACCCTCCGGTCCACCATGGTCCCTTGAGGCACTTGTAATAGCCATGTAGCATTCCGAGATATGGAATGAAGCAGCTCACAGGGACAGACAGCAAGGGACAGACTCGGGTGCAGTGCATTTGATTTCCAAGTAGAAATTAATACATGCACTGGCTACTTTATTTTGGTCATGGTGGTACAGGACTTGTTCTGAAGTCAGACCTTGCTATATGTGTCTGCCTGCTTACACAGGGAACATTGCATGTTGTGTGAATCATGACACATTGGTGTTCCATTTGCCACGCACCCACCGGTGCCTGACTTACTGCATTGATGGTGTATGAACCATCAGAGGAGTAATGTTACGTATGGGTATGAAGCATCCACACAAGTCTGTCTGTTTGTAGTGTATTTTGCTACTTTGGGGCATATTTGGTAGTGTGTTTGTGTGTTTTGGGCACGCACAGATTATTAACTGTGGCTCTCTTTGCAGCATTGAACTGCTCCTGTTACCGGACCGGAGAGTGCGCAGGCAGGAGACCAGCACTCACCCCAGAGATAAGTTTCTCTTTGACTTCCATTTGAGTAATTTTCTGCTATGTGCATGTGAAAAAGTTTTGTCGATTTGTCTATGAGTTATTGTGTGTACTACATTTTGGTGCATTCCCGACTTTCCCGTGTCAATCCTACTCCCCTCTCCTGCCCCTCATTCCCGTTATCCAGTATGCCAATGCCTGTGCCGACTGCATATCCCTGACCCTCCTTCCCCTCCAGGGTCTCAGAGTCCTGTGTGAGTTAGACCTTGTAGGCACCCAGACCACGGTGGGGGTAGTTGTTTTGTGCCACTCCTGCGCCTGTACACGGGAGCTGTGACAGTAGACATCCGTTCGTGTTGCATCATTCTATGTTATGTACTACACATGGTTCAGATCCTGTAGTGACATTGTTTTACTGTGCTACCTTGGTTGTTGACATCATTGTGGTCGTACTTGGCCTTTGTGGCATACTGCTACTTGAAGTCATCTACTGGAGGCTGTTCTGGTTTGTTTTACTGCCTGCAGGGTATTTGCTTGGCTTCTGTGTTGTCCTGCTTTAAGTTATCTTAGATTTTGTGCTTTTGCAAATCTAGGTGGACTCTGAGGGTGCTGGCAACCTTTTATACACAAGGTGGGAGATGGTGACAAAGGGGAAGAGTGATCCTGTGGCCAGGTGGAATTCAAGGAAGTACGATGAATGACCCTGATGGAGTTGTTCAGTGGGTTGTGGTGATTTGTGAGGGAGGGGGGTGTTTTGTTGTTGATAGTTTCCTTGCCCTGCAGTGTGATGGGCACCCTGAAATTGTAATTGTGCTTTCCTATGTACATGATGTATTCTGCTCATCAATGCCTGTTCATGTGTTGTGTTTACCTTTCAGGTGTGAGGGGATAGTTGTGGTTTGACATGCTGGGGTATACACATGGTGAATGTTCACATGTGATGTGTAGACGTCATGATGGTCACTTGATTTCACATGCATATGTTGAGTGCATGTCCCTTCTGACCCAAACGCTCGCACTATGATCCACTACATGTACAACCACCCTTCCATGTCCACGTGTACACTCTGTTTGCCTTCTGGTGCCCAGTGTGTCTCTGCAGCACATGTTCTCTGACCATTTGTGGATCCTGTACATGCATAATTTGTTTTTTTATGTAGTTTGTCACTTAGATATCATGCTCAGGGTGTGCATCGCACACAATGGCTGTTCACTGTGCTGTGCGCTGAGCAGTGTGTTGCAGGAGGTAGACACGGCACACAGTAGCTGCAGTGTCGATTTTGCAATGCACATTGTGCATGTAGACAGACATTCATTGTAATGTTTCAACTACAACTTTTGGAATGCATTTGGGTATGATTTATTTTGGGTGGGAGGTTGTTGGTCAGTAATTTCATCTGATTCCATGTCAGGCATCATTGTCTGATGCCAATTTACATTTTTCACATGGCAATGTGTACCTTATTGTTACTGTGTTGGTGTATGGCTATTGCTTGCCATGTCATGTTGTGGTTTTGGAGGGTTTGAGTGACATACCATTGATAGTCATGGCCTGTTTGGCAGGTATGTGTGATTCACACCTTGCATGTGTGCCTTTTGGTCACACAGGATTGCTTGTGTTTAAGTAGCTAGGGATGCACACAATGTGGCAATTCCATGGCAACAATGTCAGGGTGGTAAGGTTGTGACAGTTGACTGTCTCTTTGTCATCATCGATTGTAACCTGGTATGTGCCAGGCCTATGTGGACTCCGCAGGGTGAGGAGTTTAGGTGAAAAATCTGTCCACAAGCTGGGTCCGTGCTTCCTCGCCACATGCCCTATCCCCTCCCATGGGCAGCTCCTGTGCCTGTGGTTGGGGATGTGGGGGCACCACCATGTCCACCGGTACGCCCTGCCGTGTTGCAACATTCTGCAGGACACATGCTGCCACAATGATCCTGTACACTACTGGGGGTGCATAGAGTAGCTGCCCACCAGAGCGGTCAAGGAAGCAGAAGCGTGACTTGAGCACTCCGAATGTGCACTCCACTATGGCCATGGTTGCAATATGGGCCGCGTTGTATCTTACCTGGGGTGGTCTGGTGGGGTTTCGGATTGGTGTCATCATGTGGTTGCTCTGAGGGTAGGCACTGTCCCCTGTAGAGGTGATAATGGTTGTGATTATTGGGGTTTGTGTATTTGTGTGTGTGTGTGTGACATGCATGCATGTGCATGGGCATTTGTACTCACCTAGGAGCCATGTGTCGCCATGCTGGCCAGCTTCCAGGGCCCGGCTCAGGGCGGACATTCTGCATATGAAACTGTCATGGGTGGAGCCATGGTAGTTTGCATAGACAGAGGTGATGATTCCCTTTGCATCGCATACCACCTGTACATTGATGGAATGCCAGTGCTTGCGGTTTTGGTAGATGTGCTCAGTGGCCCTAGGTGGACGTAGGGCCACATGGGTGCAATCTATGGCACCAAGCACTTTGGGGAAGTGTGCCACCCTGTAAATGTCCTGGACAATGGCCTGCCTTTCTGCGGGTGTTCTGGGCATGTATATGTGCCTGCGGACTGAAGGGCGTGCAGTCAGATTGCCAAGACCTGGTGTAGGCAGCGTGACTGCATGGCCTGTGAGACCCCCCCCCACTATGGCAGTAGTCCACTGAAAAGACACAGTTCCCAAAAAATGCCGGACATTGAGCACCTTCTCCAAGGGGCTCAATGCTTGGGAGCAGAGGGTGGGGGATGTTAGGTCATCTTCCCACTCCCTGACCAGGTCTAGGATGATACGGGGTGGAAACCTATACCTGCCATAGACCTGGTCGTCAGGCATCCCAAAAAGGCTTGTCCGTGGTGAAAAAATGCGTGCCCTGACTATTCTCCTCCTCCTGAGTGTCCCACGATCAGTGCTGCAACAAATGGGGCATTCATCGTAGCTGTATATACGTGTTTGTTGTTTGCACGCACTTTTATACTGTGTGCGGGGACGCTTCTGCCGGCGTTTGTGTGGCGGACGCGTTGACGCCTGTGAGTGTCTTTTGCCGTGCGCGGGTTTCCCGTATTCGAATCCATGAATGTGGGCATTCCGTGTAGTTCCCTGCAGTACTTCCCCAGTTACGCCTTCTTTTTCACACGTTATTCCCCATTCCGCGTGTTACGCCCCCTGCTCCGCCTACTTTTGTTGTGTGCACCGCGCTATGTGCGCTTTCGCTGTGCGCTTAGCGCACGCTGTTTGGAGACGTGTGCGCCAGCATGCGCCATGCACGGATTTGGTGCACACCAGTGGCAAAGTAGCGCAGCGCCTTCCTTGATTCGCATGCATGCGCTTCCTTTCTCACGCTTGCGCCTCCTTGCGCTGGGATTTTCGGCACACGTTTGTTCCATGAATCTAACTCTAGGAAAAGAAGATTCTCAAGAACAGGAACTGGAAGAGAATACATCACATTCAGGATTTTGTAAGTCCATTATTTATATTCATGTAAAATTTGACTAACAATAATATTTTAAGGAACAACTGTCAGTTGTCAAACAGATATCATTTATCTAACTACTTTTAAATGTCTATGCAACCAACACAACTATTCTTTAAGTGTATTATATCTACGATAGTTGAAAAATATTTCAAATATGTTCAAACAACTGAAGAAGTCATTCAAGTATCATGAAGAAATAAACAAGAAGCACCACAAGAACTGCCCGCCAAAACTAATCATAGATTCATTAAAATAATGAAAACAACTAATAATGTTGTAAAAGAAGTACAATCAATGAAAACTGACATTGAAAATGTAAGGCAAATCATGGGCAGTAAGAATACAGATAAATGGGCTACGGAAGAAAATATGTCATGTGTTCAAACTAAAAGAAAAAAGAAATCCCACATCCACATCCCCCAAAAAAAACAGTTTTCAACAAACTTTGTTTGCATATTTATTTACCTTTTTCAAGTATGTACACATATATGTATTATTAATGAATATACAATATAAAAAATGTTACAATAACGGTTTACAAATACTACGCCCAGTACATTTTTACATTTTTTCCAAGATGACTACCCACACACATGTATACATTGTTTTAATTCATTTTTATAGCCGCGGCTACACAATGCACAACGCGCTCGTGGCTGCTTCCTAGCCGCAGCTGCAGGGTGTACCCTCGGGTAACAACCCATGGTGTGGGAATGATTTGTGTTAGCCAAGGGTAAACAACCCAGTATTTGCTGTTCGCTAGGCATGATCCTCAATACACCAATCACTCCTCTTTTTGTATAGCCACAGCTATAACATCTTTTTTTTATTTTAAAAAAGGTCTAAATATGGAATATGGAAGACAAAAGAGTCATTAGTAATACAAGGGAAGTTAAAAGATCAAGACAGTAAATTACTGCTTATGTAATTATGTATAGTAGATGATCATAAAGAAAACAAAGCATAAATGACAGTAAACTCGGTGGGGATACATTTAATGCATACAATTACACAAGATATAATAGCATCGGTGAGAATACACATGCTACAATGAAGTGGCTGTGACATCAAAAAGTAGAGTAGGGTGGCTCCTTTTTGTATTGAATTTTTTAAACAATTTTCTTCTTTTTACTCCACAATCTCACATATAAGAAAGTCTGAAAACACACAGCCAAAATAGATTAGAGTCCCAAATACCTACCGTGTTATTGACTGTGGCCTTTTCGTCATTTTATTAGTTGTACCTTTAGGTGCAGATATGGTTATAGCCGCATCTATTAATTAAACCGTACATTTTCTGTGCAATAATAATATTGTTATGTGAATGATATAGCACAGAATTAAATGTGTTTGTGTTATTTTATATGCTTAGGTGTTCCCTTGTTATATTTGATGTTTTGAGTTTGCAAAGAAATGTACGTGTAGTCGTGGCTACGAAGCAAGATCTGTCGCAGCTGTGAAAGATGCTTGGTGGGGAAAAAAGTTTTCTGTGAGTTTGATTGCTTGTTATTGGTTGCTGTTACTGTTCTATTTGTGTATCTCTGTGTGATAGGCTGTAATCAAAATATGAGATATACAATTGGGTACTCCCCTATTTTTGTTGTATAATGGGGAGGACTATATAGTATAAACAAGAACAGAGACAGATTGACTACCACTCTCTAGAGGTCCCTTCTGTACAACAGGCTAAGTGATCGGACTCTACTTTATCATTGGGTAGATAGACCACCTATAGTGACTTAGGCCTTTCTCTGTATCACAAAAATTTTATTACAAAAGATTTCTTTATTTAATTTTCATAAAAACATAATAAAAAAACATGTAATCAAATACTTTCTAATTGTCATTCACCACTTTCATACAACATTATTATACATTCATAGGGGTAACTTAATTTGCTTTTCTTCGATAACATAACAACTATTCAGTTATGCACAAGAGATTTGCTTGATGGTCGACATATGTTTCGGCCCTTACAACGTGTACTACACCTTCTCACGGACTGTCACTTGATCTGGTTATTGGGCAATCTTCAGGACAATATATTCATGAAGTTCAATTTCATTCCCCAGTGGTAGATTTTCTAATCTGTTGTCGTTATATTATTTGTCGGGACGTCTGAGCACACACACTGGTAAATTTTATTTGTAGCTTCCAGTGTTGTTTGACATTTTCACACTTTGCATAGCTGTTTCTTCAGCTTCACCTTTCATTGGTTGTCACACGTATCTTTTTAGCGTGTATTCTTGTACATCACCCATAAATACTGGTGTAGACAAGGGGGGCACACCAGTATTTATGGGTGATGTACAGGTTATTTTCTTCTCAGGTTATTGCTATTTCTTGTTGTTGGCTTTGAATATGGCCCACTATGTTATAATCACACCTTGTTCTGCAGACTGCTCCTTTCTGAATCAGCTTGGTCTGCAACAGAATAATTAGCTTGCTTTACATTAGTTTGGTATTCAAAACATTCCTATGCTTCAATGTTACTCTGTTTATATGATTTCTGAGGTTCATATACCTGCACTTGCCCTGCAGGTGGTTGTGGAGTGCTGCAGGCTCACAATGCAACAGTGAACTCAGCGGGTCTGGCATTCGCATCCATTTGCCTCGCTGCCTACAGGTATTCTGCTTACATTTTCCTGCAGGGGCTGGAAATGTCTCCTTTGTGGCTTCCCGCAACCCTCGTCTGTCAATATCAGAGCTCTCCTGGCTCCCACAGATATCCAGTGCTCACCTGCCTACAGTGCTCATTTGACAATTGGAAAAACTGTTAAATGGTGCACTTTCCGCTGCATGACCTCTGCAGCTGAAATCTCAAGCACTCTGAGGACCGGCATTTGTTTCATACAACACAATGGTCCGGTCTTCTTGACTCTTCTTCAACATTTTCTTCTACTGCCTTGTGGAGGTGTCAAAACTACTCCACCTTCTACTACATCTCTTATGAATGGCCTACACCTGAGGAGACCATTTTCGCCTCCCAGTCATCCTCAGGTGTGGGTCATTATTTTTAATAGACTGCAACTTGTAATCTTATGCCACTGCAGTCCTCTTCTTTGTTCCAGTATGTTGGGAATTGTGGGCCTTTAAGTTCACAACATAAAACTGCCAGCGATACAACAAGTTACAAGAAACTGTTGAGACACCAAAAGGAAAAGAAACGTGGGCTTTTCCGCGACGCCCCCGGCCCCTTTACTTCTCAGGTTATTGCTCTTTCTTGTTGTTGGCTTTAAATATGGCCCACTATGTTATAATCACACCTTGTTCTGCTGTCTGCTCCTTTTTAAATCAGCTTGGTCTGCAACAGAATAATTAGCTTGCTTTACATTAGTTTGATATTCAAAACGTTCCTATGCTTCAATGTTACTCTGTTTATATAATTTCTGAGGTTCAGATACCTGCACCTGCCCTGCAGGTGGTGTTGGAGCGCTGCAGGCTCACGATGTAACAGTGAACTCAGCGGGTCTGACATTTGCATCCATTTGCCTCGCTGCCTACAGGTCTTCTGCTTACATTTTCCTGCAGGGCTGGCAACGTCTCCTTTGTGGCTTTGTGACCATTTTTGCCTCCCAGTCATCCTCAGGTGTGGCTCATTATTTCTAATAGACTGCAACTTGTAATCTTATGCCACTGCAGTCCTCTTCTTTGTTCGAGTACGTTGGGAATTGTGGGCCTTTAAGTTCACAACATAAAACTCAATGAAATTATCATCACAAAGTTTACTTCTCTCCTTATACATATTCCCCAAATGAGTTCCATAAGGATTCAAAGATGTATTTGACCTTACAGAAGAAGGGGGGTTTTCAGAGTATAGATTGGTAACATTTAAAGACTCCTCTATATTATTTCCCTGGGACTCATAAGAGCTATAATTTCTATGAATGTCAGTGACTTTAAAAGGGTGTTTGTTACTCCTAATACATGATTGACTTCACCCATATTCTATGACAGCAAGCCATTACATATTCCGGTACCAATGATATTCTATTCCTTGAGGAGGACAAATACTGTGTCTCCAGCCATGAAGTCCTCCTGTTCCCCTAGGGCCCTTCTCTTCCCAGTTGATCCTCCTGGCTCTGACAGATTCCTATTAAAAAAGTCATGGCACAGTAAGAAAAGGGTGAGAATGGCAGCACCACCATGCTAGCTAGCAATTTAATAGCATGTATCATGCTTTCTTTATCATAGATCCCCAGTACAAAATGTCACACCGCAGTATAAAATGGCTAGACTGGCTGCACTAAAATGCCAGTCTAGCCATCTAATGATAATTATCTTGCATGATATGTGTTGTTACATGGCTAGAATGTACTGCTGTAACACCAAAAACTAGACTAGTCACATATTGTTCCTGGCTGATGTGTGCTTTAAAAATATGAATAAATAAACAAATAAACAATAACTTATCATTTGTGTTTGTGTTGTGTGGAGCAAACAATGTTATGTCAGATGCAGCAAACATAACCAGACTGGCTGCAGCAATGCAGTCCAGTGTAGCCATGTAACAACACTTATCATGCATCTTTCACTCACTCATGCACATTCACTTATGCACCCATGCACATTAACATGATTCATAACTCTTTCACCCTCTAGCCCACAACATACACACATTTACAAGTACAGCCACACAATATGCTCTTTCATTTACATTCACACCCAACCATACACTCATTCATACACATTCAGTTAAGCACACATCCACATCCACATTTTATTTCTTATCTCCGGTCCAGGCCAGAATCCACTCCACCAGGTCTTGTGACTGCTCTCTGGCTCCAAAACAACAAGAACAGGTAGCAGGGAGAGCTTCATGGTTTCTACTCATGCAGGCATGAGCCAGGGCACCATTTGGAGTATTTCTCGCCAGTTCTGAACACGCGGGGAGGAACAGGAGTGCCCCCTGAACATTCAGAACTTATGTAGCATAGCCTGCATCCCTAATGGACAAAGCAAGACATGCACACTGAGTTACAAACCATAAAAGTGAAAATGTGTTTCCTTTTGAAATTTCAAACCAGCACAAGAGTGCTCCTTAACCTGCTTTTTGTGACTGAGGCAGCGCTTAGACTTTTCAATGGGCTGGCTTGGTTACTCATCCAGGATGAGTGGATCAACGCCTGTCACCCATCCTGGATATGCCACTCATGCTTGCAACTTTCAGGATGTGAGCTCTAAGTTATGATTGTCAAGGGGAGGAGTCACCAGAGAGCTGCTGGACATTACTGTGGTTCATTAATTACTTCATGGTCCAATTGTAATGACAGTGTTGATGATGGAGCCACATATAGAAATATGCAGAGTGCTATGGCGTTGAATACAGGAACAGGAGCTCTTTGGAAAAATGCACATGCAAACACAGGAATGTGTGGGACAAGGGCATGTGGGGCTGGAGGAGAGTACAACTGCACTTGCAATGACTTGGGACTCCAAGCCCTTCATGGAAGAATTAGTTGAACAGAGAGTTGGCCAAATAGCAAAATCCAGCAAGCAAAGCTTTTCTGTCTAACAGTGTTGGAAATGTCCTTATATTTCTTTTACAGAATGTCTGAAGCTCATTTTGGTTAATTAGGCTACTTCTTCTCTTGAATAATACAGATTAGCAGTCCTCCAGTAATAATGACAACTGTGTGTGAGAAAGGTGTCTCAGGAACCAATCAGAGGGGATCACGCATTCAAATATACAGCCAGATAACCATAAAGGCCAGTAGTTTAAGTGCAAATCTGAAGGATGTTTCCCAGCATATGAGGTGTTGCTGTAGAAAAGCAGATCAACATGGCACTCATAGAGCCAACCCCCTCACTTCTGTCATATTTGAAGAGCAGCAAGAAAGCACTGTGCATGACACCTGGTATCATCCCAATACTGAAACGAAGATATGAAAGACGTTATGCACTTAGACAACCATACTGAATGTACCCTCAAACTGAAGTGGTAGAAGAAAGTCTGCAGACACCACTGGACATAGAAGAGCCATGAATAAAGGTGACAGGTGTAAAGTGATGTCATGAAGAGAAGGGACGAGGGTGCACTAAAACAATATATGAATGCTCAAAGAAAGAAGATGTGACTGAAGTAACAAAGTGAACAAACATGCAAATGCGAAGAAATGATGTACGCTGAGAAAACAAGTGAGAAGAGATGCAGTAGATTTATATATGAAAAACGCAAGGTAGATAAGTTATATAGAAGCTTGCTACCGTAGAAAATATAACATAGGTATATCAGCCATGATGACAAAATGGATGTCGACTCTGTGTAATAGTAAGCTAAAAACCCCAAAGAGAGAGACCAAGGCTGCAGAGATGACAGTCACTGGAATACCAATTTGTGCAAAAAACAAATAAATTGTTTGGCTCAGGATCAAGGATGCTGCAGCAAGAAGCAACTACAAGGCACAAAAAAGTTAAAGAGGATAAGCCATGTTCATACAATATATTTCTATTAGAGTAAGTGAAGGAGTGAACATTTGCGAGGGCCAAGTATTGGACAATTACAGATGCAGAAAGCATGTGCAAGATGGAGCAACTAAGTCTCCAGAGGCCAAAGAGAGTAATAGCACCTAATATAATTGAATCAAATAGCACTAAATAGGAGTACAGAATGGACAAATCATGGTCTCCTGACATGTAGTGCAAGACCAAAAAACAACGCCTATTCATAAGGGTCCAGACGAAGATAGCAATGTACCTTGACTCCCTTTAAAGTTATGAGGAAGAGAACAGTCAGCAAGGTCATCTACAAAGAAGAGGCCTTGGATTAGGGCCTAACTGATGAGAAGTGGTAGGCTAAGTGGGCAGTTGTCTGACGTTGTTTCCCGCACCTCGGTTTCGTTTTGCTTCTGTGCTGCTAAAAAAACTGAATGTCCAAAGTTGCAAGAGGGTGATAACCAATCAGGATGGCTTATGTTATTATGCACTATGCATTTTTGCAGAAGCCAATCCGGTGCTGTTATTGTACTATGATCTGTATTATATGTAGTTAGAGGTTGTTCCAGGCATGCCTACCTGATAAGGGGCAGCCAATGATGTCACTTACACCTAAATAAGAGATAGATATATATGTTCCCTTAACCTATTCCTCCAGCCGATGCGTTTTTACTATTTGCCATTTAGCATGACATCATAGCTGATGTATATTGAGGTATAAAGACTTTGGCCCTCATTAGGACTCCGGCGGAAAACCATTGTGCTATTAGCACCTTGGTCGATGCCGGAGTCCGCCATGGCGTAATGGGGAATTACCACCCCATTCCAAGGTTGGAGGGGCGGTAATTCCCCAGGCCACCATGGCCCTTCCCCATTCCTATTTTTGCCCCATAGGGCATAATGGGAATGGGGAAGGCGGTAAGTACGGTACCGCAAATTGCGGTACCGTACTTACCTCGAGAGTCCCTTTGCGGGCCCCTACTTTTACGGCTGGTGTAGACCAGCCGTTAAGGTTGGGTCCCGCAAAGGGACCTCGTAGTAAGGCGTTAAGGGTTTAACGGCACCGACACCTTTTATGTCGCTGTTAAACCCTTAACGCCAGGGTCCTAATGAGAGCCTTTGAGTAACTGGAATGTATTCGAGAGTGTGTGAACTGTGATTTCTTATGCTTGCCAGCTTTCCGTACTTTATTGAATTGATAATAAAGTAGTGTTTTGCCATATTCTTGCAGCCTGTCTGGTTATTTGGATTTGAAATAAGTTATTGTGGTAATACCGTACAGCAATTGGTATGCTCCAGGTGCTAGAGCACATTTCGTTAGCAGTGCAGGTGGTTCAAGATTCAGACCCTTGGACACTTGACATCTTCCACTATCAGCTGGAAGACTGCAAGGTTTGCTGTGGAGAGCAAAAAAAGACATGTGTAAGACGAGGTGGTCGGCAGGTGCCCCTCTTTTGTTTAAAATCCTGTCCGGTACCCACAGGACCCGGCAGACTGAAGGCAAAGTGGTCAACTGGGGAAGAGTCAATACCAATTTCAATACCAAAAAGCTCAAACTGAACAACAGATGTAATGTCAAGGATTCCAATCGGTGTCACACACCAGACCAGGACCTCAACCCTCAGCCCTAGAAGTAGTGCGCGATTAGAATGCTTTGTCTTTATTTTCTACAAATTCAATTTGAGATGGCACACACCGTCTCACACCCCCTTTTACAAATACCCCGGGTCACAATGGACCATGAACCAGGCCGGTTGGTGGGAATGAAATATTTATTTTAAAATTCAAAGAAATCACACAAATTTTAATATTGGGCAGCAATCACAAATGGGTTGATAATTGGAATGAAAACCACTGAAATACACTTGGTCAACCTTCTACAAAAACATATCCAAAGCACAAATGAATAGGACCACTTTTTCAATTAGGATAGATAGCACCCAAGTTAAAGTTCCCCCCTGCAATGTTTCCTCAATCCACAATTAATCGAATTCTTAGTGGATAGAAAGAAGCACCCAAAATAGGAGGCAAAATGGCCTAAAATGACACTTGGAAATTGACAAATAAATAATGAATGTGCAGTTAAATCTATGAGGCAAATATGATTTCTCGCAATAGCAGTAATGCATAAACCCTAGCAATCACAAGACAAGGTATCAACAAAGGCATACAGTTAAAAGGCAAGTTGAAAGTAAGAACACGATGCAGTCGAAATCACACGTGGAAAAGTTTCATTTACACTTTTTTTTCACTTTTAAATGTCAACACATTTTTTTTAACAGGTGAAACATAGAAAATCGGAATGCGGTTTTTGGGCAGGGTGATAGATACACATCACAGGGAAAATATGAATGTGAAAGAGTGACTATAGCTGAACAACTGGATGAGATTTTTAAGGTGAAAGGAGGTTCAGTTTTGGTAAAATGAAGCAATTAAGAAGAGCAAATAGGTTTGGAAAGAAAGGAAAAGTTTTACTTAAACTAGATTATTAAGACTAGATTGTTAAAAAAAGACACAGTACAATCCCAGGTTAATTTGCAACTTCACCCTTTCACCCCATGTTCAGATCTATGTAGGAATTAATTTAAATTATTCCAAATATTGCTAAGGAGTTACAAGATGAGGTGAAGGAAAGAAGTGCGCGAACACTAGAAAAACAGGGACAGCGTGCACAGAGAATTCTAACAGTTTTGCACAAGTGACCAGGGTATGGATAGGATTACTTAGAGATTAGAACAAAGACAAATGATCAAGATGATGTAGGCTATGGATTTCTATGGGAGGGGAAATACTCACAATCTGCTCTTGGATTTGGGATTAGGAACAGCCAACGGGGTTCTGGACTCCAAGGCTTGGGTCACCAGATAGCGGGCTCTCCTGGCAAAAGACAGCTGGGCAAAGGTCTGGTCACAACAAAGTAAGGCCTCAGCGGTATTGAGCGGGTAAGAAGGGCAAGCTGGTGGCAATGGAGCATCCCAAAGCAGGCTCAGCCACCTTCCCCTTTCTCCCTGAAGTTAGTGGGATTTTGTTATGGGCTTTTAGTGGGATTTCTGGATCAAGGCATTGCTGGATAGGATCAGCTATGCCGTGGCCTTGATGGGATAGGATCAGGTATGCTTTGGCCTTGCAGTAGAGTCTGGAATCTTGCAAAGGTGGTTCTGGAATGTCAGGATACACAGGCACTGGAAATTAAGGAGAGAGTGTCTAGAGTTCTGTCAGCCACCCTTATTTATAAGCCATGGTGACATCATAGGATTATATGGTGGGGCAGGCTTAGCTGGGCACACCTTTAAACAGCTGGATTGGTCAGGGGTGATCGCTACCACCTTCCTGTCAGCTGGTTGGAGTTTTAGAGACATGATATCATCTTTATGATGTGGGTTTACTATATCCAGAATCTTCCACAGTTAATTTTGCCACAACCCAGTTTTGACATGAATGGGATTTTTTACAGTTGTGGCATCTTAACCAATTACCTAGGCAGATTACATATTTTAAGCAGAGCATGGCAGTCCAATTCTCACGGTTGTAGGATTTTGTTTCGCCCGTCAAATAGTTTATCGCAATTTTCAGTGATCAATATTTGACCTAAGATTCTATAACGCATGTAAGTATTGAATTTCAGAGTGGCATCATGTACACTTTCCTCAGACTGTCCAATTCTCTGCCATTTCTGTTCCCAATATGGCAGTGAAGACTACCACGTCTTAAATTAAAAACCACAAAATTACATTTAAACTGTTAACTTTTTACATTCCTGTGAAGTCCTGTTGCAAATATAAAAGTCTTAAAAGTTTATTAATAAAATAGTCTTTTGAGACAAATGGTCTGCCTTTGTCCTCCAAATATGGTCATGTACTTCCAGGCTGCTCTTGTGTTGGCTTTGAATCTCCCAGTAGAAGTCGCGGGGATGTGTGATTTCCTTTTTCAGATGTCCGTGTCCCAGAATCCCTATTGTAAGATACCTCAGCCCAGAAAAACGTCTGATGCCTAGGCTGTTCAGGGCTTTGGGTCCATTCAAAGTTTTCCAAGGTAGCAATTATCACTCATGTGTCCTAGTATCTATAGTGGCTCCTTCTTTCAGGGGTTAAGCCACTCCTTTGGCCAACCAAATGTCCCTTGAGCCATGGCAGAAACCTGTTTGTCTAGTTATCTGAAGGAAGCCATGTCTTTATTGAAGGAAGCCAGGTCTTTATTTCTTGTTTTATTTTATTTTGTTTTAAATCCAACACAAGCCTGTTGAATAAAACATCCCATATATGTTTCCCAGCAAAAAAAAAAAAAAAAAAAAAACCTTTACATTGGTAGGCACAACGGCCTTCTTTCAACATTACACTTTTAAAACAGGCATTTTTCCTTATTTACAAAAGCACAGTTTAACACATGGGGAGGTCTGCTGGGCTGACCATTTCAAAACGTTTTCTCTCTGAATTTCCCACATTGTTTTGAAGCCCTAGTCAGTTTCACATATACAACAATCTGTTTAAGACACAGTTCTATTGAAATTGACATAGGCCCAGAGAGCCAGAGTCTTTTTTGCAGCATTGATATTTGACATTTTGTATCTCACAAGTGAAGCATTTTCCTGTGCGACTGAAAATAGAGCTTCTTTTGATTTCTCAGATTTGGCTGACACAGCCTGTCATACAGGGGTAATGTTCTATTTTGCTTGAGCACAATCTGGATATGGGTGGGCATGGCAGGGTCTCACTGATAAAAGTAGTTTGATGATGAACAGATGAAATAGCGTCAGGACAGCATCCTTTTCAATATAAAATAGTCCCTTTTCAATGGGAACTTTTTGCAAGCAGCAGAGCAGTGCTGTCTTCAGGCGAGAGGGTATCCAACAGACATTGTTAAGAGGTCACACCACAAAATTTAAAAAAGGACAGGCCGTCCATGTTAAATATCACCACCAACACAGACAAAGCATCCAAAACATTGATATCATAACTCAATACTCTAAAGATGCACATACACTGTTCAAAATTGTGCAGAGACATTGGAGCATATAACTTATGGATCCAGATCTATGTCCATATCTAAACAAGAAACGCACATTCTTATTCACAAGTGTGCCAACTATTAGGAATAAGCTTTGTCCTTCATTCTTAGATAGCAAGCAGACCAGTGGCCGTGGCTGGTTGAGCAGTGTGACTGGCTTTCGCAAATGTGGGACGTGTAGCATGTGTACGTTTGCACATGCAGACTGTCATGACTTTACAGAAAAAGATGGTACTATGATCAAGATCAGAAATATCATTACTTGCAAAACTACCTTTGCAGTATACGCTATTATATGTATCTGTCAAAAACTGCTTGTGGGGAGCACAATTTGACAACTACGTGTAAGAATCAGGGAACACAGGGCCAATCTCAACAGTCAAGATAACAGGCTGCCACTAGGCATACACTGGCAAGACAGAAATTATGTACAATTCGTAGGCCTCATGAGGGCGAAACCTGGTGAAAGAGTGTGGGACCTAAAGCTGAAACTGCGGATGATGGAATCCAAGTGTATATATCTCTTCCGATGTGTGGAGGAAGATTCAAATGCAGAGCATGACATTATTGTGTTTTTGTAAATAATGCATATGTGCACAAGATTGCGTAAAGATCAGTATCAAGTAATATGGGGGCTAGGCTTGTATGCAGCAGCCAACTGACCTTTGCCAGCCCCTAAATCAAAATGGAGGGCTTTGATGCAATTAAAGCATAAAGCCAATGGAAAATGACCATCAAAACAACTGATGACCACTTAAATGTCTGACAATTAAGATAAGAGTTCCATGAACTAGAATCTGAACAATGAGTGCAATGTAGCGTTGTTGATCTTACCTCACATACATGAAAAGCTACAACAATCAAGAATAGACACGCTTGTATTGCAAAATGGGAATTGTTCACACTTCGAAGAATGGCGCGGATGTCATTCTGACATCATGCGCATGCACGCGAAATGTCACATGCTCGGACACATATAAATAAAGAAGACAAATGGTGCTGCCGTGCTACCACATGCAGAGAGCCTGGGTACTGACCCAATGGATGGCGATGTTAATTAGAGGTAAGCAGGAAGGGAGACGGTAGACACATCATAGTATAAGCTAAACAAGACAGGATGTTTTCAAAATAAATGTTCAGTAACCGTGCTAACTGCCACATCCCAATTCATGACATTCAAATATTAATACTATGGGCCTCATCAGGAGTTTGGCGGTAACCCTTAAATCCGGCGGTAGCGCTGTTACCGCTGGATTTAAAGGTCCGCCAAATCAGGGCTTTGGCGGATTTCTCCCCAGCTCTGGGATAGATGGAAATCCGCTGAAAATTGGGAAATTTCACTCTCATGCCGCCGGCGGGAAATCCGCCGGCGGTATGAGCGCGAAATTTCCCCATTGCACCCAATGGGGAATGGGGCATTCCCAAATGGGGAATCCACCAAATCCGTGATCCGGCGCTAATAGCGCCGGTGGGTTTGGCGGTGGGGCAGATAGCGCCAGCGCTATTAGCGCCGGCGTTACCGCCCAACTCGTGATGAGGCCCAATGTGTTGGAGCTAATAGAAGGCACTGATCATTTATTGAATGATGCTATGATAGACATTTACCTAAATGTCAACCACCTTACTTTCTTTATAGGATAAAATATCCATGAATAACAGTAATAGGAAGGAACTTTTCGATTAGACCAGACAAGAAAGATATTAGCACTACTTGGACCCATTAGCAAATTAGCAAAACAAAAACAAGGGTAAGTGATCCTAATTTTGGTTGACATCTAGGGCAAAAGCCAATTTGAGAACACATTAAATATAAGTAGTCACTTGTAACTATGATGATGTATCCATTTAACAGGTCCCGCAAACAAGACCATTTGATAAAACCACCCATACTTTTAACATGTGATCAAATCACCATGAGACTAGCGGATGGCTGTAATATTCATTATGCATGCAACACGGAAGAGGTTAAACACCATACTAATAAATGATGGTGAACTCCTGTACATACCTGGCATGGGTTATAGATTGCTGCGCACAACCCAACCACATTAATACATCTATTTCTATCCCCAACAAAAGCATGAGTGATATTTTCCCTGATATTTCAAAACAAATTATCCGACTTCAGAGAGATGCTGGGGAAGATCACAAGGATATAAATTCATACCTTGATAATTCTGCCCATTTAAAGAATACCATGTGGCACCAGCACATGAAGGAAGTGGGGAGGAGGTTGTCAGATGAGAGCTGCTATGCGTGTTCTCTCATTCCTTACGCCATGAGCGCAACCGGAACATTTATTGCAAGAGAAATACCTTTACATGATGCAAAGTGTCTCAGTCGTCTAGCAGCATGCACAACAAGGGGACAATTTGAAGGAAGATGGGCAATCCTACGATGGATGTCGAAAATAATGTTTCCATATGAAGAGGCTTACATAAAAATGCCAAAATTTTTTAAAAAAAACATGATGGAAAAGGTGAATGTTCCTATATTAATTCAGTGATGTGACTGGAGAACAGATAAGGACTGTTGAACAAAAGAGACTGGGTTGTGCAGACACATGGGAAACATCAGGTTTGCCAGGATGCTGGGAGAGGCCTCAGATATTGGTATATGGATAAGTTGCCACTAGTGCAGGATGGGAAGAAGGAATGTTAGAATGCAGTGCACACTTATTGATGACAGCACCAGTAAAAATAGTGCAATAAGTGAATCGTGAAGGAATGGGCCAAGTATTTGAAATTATTAACATAGCTTGAAAATGAAGGCGGACCTGTGTCCGTACTACCAATGAAGAATTTGACACTGTGTTTCAAAAATAGGGGTCAGACCGTAGTTGAAGAAAATGAAGGATGCAAGCAAATAATAGGTGTACCAGGAATGGATGGAGGGACTGGTGCGATAATGGACCACTATTGGGCTTGTGGATCCAACACTTATGTGCAGCTACCTAAAATGGGTGAGGAATATGTTCTATAGTGATCATACACATCTCTGCATTGGTGATTGCCCAAAGTGATCTCCATATAGACAGCTTTCCAAAATTGATAAAAACATTCTATGACATTCCAGAGGAGCATACATTGTTCAGTAGAACGGCAGTGATATTTACAGCTATATTCATGCCAGGAATTAAAACTACAGTGAATGCCAAGTGGTTACAAATCACCAGATGGGAACTGCTACAGACAGTCAACACAAAAATAAAAGGATTTAAAGCAGTTAGGGAAGAATTGATGGCCATCAGAAACATGACCCTCCAGAGCAGGTATGTCCTGGGCTTGATTACAGCAATGGAAGGAGGTGTGTTTGTAAAGATCAAAATTGAGCATTTTTCTGTACTTACACACCTGCCCATGATGGAGAAAATGAAGCAATAACTATGCAATAACTAAGCTGTCGACGCTGCATATGAAAAAAATTGAAGAAGTAGATGAAACTGAAGATGAAGATTGTTTTTTGTCCTTGTTCTCACAGGTTCCAACCTGGATGGCAAATGCCTTCAAACCTTTGTGAGTAATACTAGTTTTGGTATTGCTAGGATTCTGTCTTATAAGGATAATCATAGGACAATGCAAGAAAACATCAAAGAAAGCCATTGGAATTAATCTAATGATTAAATGTGAATGCTGTAACGGATGAGCACACACAGACCGAAAACACCACCCATGAGCATCTGAAAGGAAGTACCCTAGCACCCCAGGAACATAGTTTTATAATCCCAAGGATCATAAGAACTATGTGGGACGTTGGGTATTCTGTCAACCCATTTGGGAGTGTTGACATATGTCCTGGCCTGTGCATGAACACATAAAGAATGCAAGTGACCTGAGGGGGTGACAAAGATATTGGCCCTCATTACAACCCCGGCGCTAAACCATGGCATTATTAGCACCATGGTTGGTGCTGGTGTTGTAACGAGTCCGCCATGGTTAAATGGGGAAATACCGCCCCACTGCAAGGTTGGCGGGGCGGTATTTCCCCATTCCACCATGGCCCTTCCCCATTCCCATTTTCGCCCCATAGGGCTCAATGGAACTGGGGAAGGCGCTAAGTACGGTACCGCAAATTGAGGTACTGTAATTAGCACTGAGGTCCTTTTGCGGCACCCTACTTCAACGGCTGGTAAAACCAGCCTTTAAGGTCGGGTCCCGCAAAGGGATCTTGTAATCAGGCGTTAAGGGTTTAACGGCGCCGACACCTTTTACGGCGCCGTTAAACCCTTAACGCCAGGGTCGTAATGACCCCCATTGCTTATGAAGAAACCACAGTGTGAGAAAAACATGAAGAAAATTGAAGAGGTAGTTGATGACTCAACCAGAGGGTGGAAGTAGAGAAGCAGATGTGCAAGACAATCATGGAGCCCACCCCCTCACCTCTGTCATATTGGAAGAGCAGCAAGAAAGCACTGGGAATGACACCTTGTATCATCCCAATACTGCATTGAGGATATGAAAGACATTACTAACTCAGACAAACATACCGAATGCGCCCTCAAACTGAAGTGGTAGAAGGAAGTATGCAGACACCACTGGACATAGAAGAACTATAAGTAAAGCCTGACAAGTGTAAAGTGACATCATGAAGAGAAGAGACAAGGGTGCTCAAAGAAAGAAGATGTGACTGAAGTAACAAAGTGAACATACAAGCAAATGCAAAGACATTATATGCGCTGAGAAGACACGTGAGAAGAGATGCAGTAGAAGCATATACGCAGAAACACAAGGTAGATAAGATATATAGACACTTGCTACAGTAGAAAATATAACACGGATAAAGCAGCCATGATGACAAAATGGATGTTAACACTGTATAATAGTAAGCTAAAACCCCTAAGGGGAGAGACCAAGGCTGCAAAGGTGACAGGCACTAGAATGCACATTTGTGCAAAAACAAAGAATATTTGTTTAGCTCGGGATAAAGGATGCTTCAGCAAGAAGCAACTACAAGACATGGAAAGCATTGAAGAGGATAAGCCATGTACGTAAGACATACTTCTCTTAGATTAAGTAAAGGAGTGAACATTTGCGAGTGCCAAGTATTGGACAATTAAAGATGCAGAAAGCATGTGCAAGACGGAGCAACCAAGTCTCCAGAGGCGACATTGATTAATAGCACGTAATATAATTGAATCAAATAGCACTAAATAAGAGGATAGAATGGACAAATCATGGTTTCCTGACACATGGTGCAAGACCAGAAAACATAGCCTATTCATAACGTCCCAGACCAAGATAGCCTTGTACCTTCACTCCCTTTAAAGTTCTGAGGAAGAGAACAGTCAGCAAGGACATCTACAAAGAAGAGGCCTTGGCTTAGGGCCTAACTGATGAGAGATGGTAGGCTAATTGTCCAAGTGGGTAGTTGTCTGGCATTATTCCCCGCGCCTGGGTTTCATTTTGCTTCTGTACTGCTAACAAGCTGAATGTTCAAGGTTGGAAGAGGGTGCCAACCAATCAGGATGGCCTATGTGATGATGGACTATACATTGTTGAAGAAACCAATCCACTGCCTTTATTCTACTGTTATCTGTATTATACACAGCTTGTTCCAGGCACGCCTACTTGTTAAGGGGCAGCTATTGATGTTGCTAAAACCTAAAGCTATAGGTATATATGTTCCCTTAGCCTATCCATCCGCCCAATATGTTTTTGCTATTTGTTATGCAGGATGACATCATAGCAGACCTATATTGAGGTATAAAGCCTTTGTGTAACTGAAATGTATTCAAGGGTGTGTGAGCTGTGATTTGTTATGCTTGCCAGATTTCTCTACTTTAATGAATTGATAATAGAATAGTATTTCCCCATACACTTTGAGTCTGTCTGGTTATTTGGGCCTGAAATCAGTTATTGTGGTAATCAAATCTTGCATTTGGTACGCTCCAGGTGCTACTGCACATTGTGGATTCACCTTCAACTTTCATAGAGCACACATACTCTGGCCAGATCTTTTAAGCACCACAGATAATCCAGGCTAACATTAACATTGGAATCAATGGAAAAGGTATCTGTATTGAAATTTTATTTATCGCATAGTTTTCAAAGGGCATCTATCTCACAGTCATTTTGCTGTAATTTACTGACATGAGAAATCTACAATGCCCTTGGTTCAAAGAAATGCAATTAATGTAAAACACTGGTGTTGAAACTTCTGTATTTCAGGCTTCCGGTGTCTGGCTTTTCAACTGCGTGCCAGTGCTGGGTAGCGCCATAGCCATACATGACCACCTCTGTGTCTGCATCCATGAATGTACTCATAGAAACAATAGCTCAACGAAGGACAGCCACAGGATTGCAGGGTGGTGACCTCTCACACCCCAGTTGTGAAACCAGGTTATACCCTAAAGTACAATAGACCTAAAACAAACAGGGGTGGAGTGGTTCTATATATCCGGGTTTCCTTCTGCAGCCTCATACATAGGACTACAGTTATGCAGAGGAGTAATCGAGCACATGGGGGTGGGGGCGGAGCATAGGGGGAAGTTCCATACAAAATGTTAAAGCTTGCAGAAAACTGAAAAATAATAGCGAAAACTAAAAAACTGTGGTCGCTCTGCTGCTTTTAAATAGCTGTTTTTCAGAGGCCACCAATTCATAGCCCTGGGTCCCTCATAGCCCCTATTTCATTGTAACCCACCGATTTCTCTTTTGCTTTGAGCAGAGTCTACTTGTATTTTGCGTTTTTCCGTACAATATAAAATCCTTCAGTGCGATCTGCTCTTGTATTGACCTCTCCTTCCCTTCATACTTCAGCAAACATCTTGTAAACAGTGTTCATTACTAGATAATTGGATCTATTCATACAAATCATATACTGCCAGCATCTAATTTGGATCGCTCACTTTTCTTTTCTCTTCCTTGCGTTTTCCCAGACCTGCACCTGAACCAATGACTTTCACAAGTTGCATAGGCATCGAGCAATTATCTTTCATGCATGTAATTGATCCCACAAAGATTGTAGCCTATTTATAATGTTTATGAATTCAAACTAATGAAGATATTTAGATAGTGAGAGTAGGCTGTGTGTCGTAATCCTCTGCATACGGTGTTTGAAAATGTGAGTCTCAACGGGCTCCAAATAAATGCAATATCTCGATTTTCTTTGCATTATGATAAAACTTATAGTAGCACACGGAGATCATTAGGGTCCTCCTCTCAAACGATCCAATCAGAGTGTTTAAAGTGCAGTCAATAACTACTGTTATTGATTACGATCTGAACAGTCTAGGCCTGATTTTCAAAGCATTTTTCAATGGGATTGCCACATTTCAAAAAGCTTTTGTAAATCATGTCCTCTATCTTTAAAGGCAGACGCGGTATCAAAAATATATTTCCAAGCAACATTTTAAGGCACTTCCTTTCTGGGAGGACGTTTTGTTGGCTACACTATCCTGTTTAACATACATAAAAGAAAGCTAAAGCATGGGAACAGTGCAGACAACCCAAGTGCAACAGAATCCACGTGCCCAAAGTATGCAGCAACTGCCATGCCATTTAGATTCCACTGTCACATATATTACACAAGGATCAAGCGCCACGTTCACCGGCATCTTGTTTCCCTAAAGACACACACAATTCACACAGACATCGATAGACAAATGTACACGTAAAATGCCCGCACACAGAAGATCTATCCATCCGCCGTGCTTCATCTGAAGTAAACAAACATTAAGAGAGTGACACACTGTTCACCGGATGGAACAGTCATTAAGGAACCAGCTGAGCATACCCCAAGCCATGAGGCTGACCTGTTGAAGTCCCATAGTAGCCAAGAAGAATCTGAAAGAAATGCAGGCACTAAACTGACCAACACTGGGGATGTGCATTGAGCTCAGCTATAGCACCTGAGAGTTTGCAGTCAAGACATCCTGATGTTCACAGAACAATACGGACTCATCGATCTTCCATCTTCCTCTGGATGTTTCCCTTCGACATCGCTTATCTCTCCTTACTCTTTTTCTTCTACATCGCCTACCTCTCCTCCGAAATCATTGACATCACTATAAACCTTCACGTTTTCCAAAGACCTTCTCGGTCCAAAATGCACCTGGACATTTTGATCATCGTTTCATAAGCTTTCATGTCTTTTGAAAACCCATGCGTTTGACGCATTTTGGCTGTTTTCGGCATTATAATCTCCCATCTCGGCTCTGAATGTTTTATGAGTTTTATATTGCACTTTGTTTTCCCCTTTTAAGTGCGTGCAAATGTGGGAAAGGTTGATTCTAATCAAAATGTTGAAGGATATGCTTGTCTGCAGATGGCTTTCTCTCTAGAGCAGGTGATATCATTCTACAAATAAGATTCATGCAATCAGAAGGTGTAGTGTTCTTGCATTCGATTGTGTATGAGCGTCCCACTGCGGGCGTGCATTTAATGTGCCATGCCGTGTTCCTCGGCTTTATGCTGCATAATGGTCATTCTTTATATTTTATGTTGCTTTTAGATACTCGAAACCACAATCTGCTACATGTGGCCTAGGATTTGTTGCTTCTCACCATCCATTAAGCTTGACATAGTTGTATCACATCACAGATAGTCTGTGAATTCATCACTGACCATCTGCTTTGTCTACCCAGAAAATATTCATCAACATTCAGAAAGCCAACCCAAAAGAAGCCCCGTTTGCCTCACACCCACCACAAAAGCAGGTTTACAAATATGGCAGGTCCCCCGGGTCAATTGACTTTACAACTGGCGGGGACCTGCGCCTGAGCCACCATATAATTAGACCCTTGTTGTGGAGGGTGATGCCATACAATGTCAGCAGGCAGCATCACTGGCACATTTTGAAATAAAACATTATTGAAACATTTCTTCTTTAGTCAGATAATATATTGTCTGAATGTATGAGTTTCTTCAGTCGAAAGAAAATTAAAATCTTTAAGGAAGACGTGTTAAAACATGAGATGACTTGCAATAAACTCAACAACACGATTTTGTATTGGTGAGGCTTGCCCATGTTTAACCCCTTCATGGTACTACTAGGCTCTTGAAAAAGTAAATAGACTGGGCCTGATTAACAATGGCCAAATCTCATTGAAAAAGAGAGAGTGTAAGCAAGAGGTGCCAGAGATCCAGCAAACCAATAACATATGGAGGATCTGAAATGAGGCATAGGATGAATCCACTTCGCTTCCAAAAGAAGTCCTATTTTCTTGTTCTTTTATCCTTCCTTTTATATAGGTTTCATTAATTGTGTGTTATTGCACTGCATTGCAAAACACTCATCCCTTGAAAACACAGGCAGACAGTGAAGGGAGGTAGAGGTTGGTGGCGCAGGGAGCTATCAGACAACTTTCACCGTACATTTATATTGCATTTGCATTCCATTTGTCGCTATATGTTTTTTAATAGAGTAGCACTTTTTGAAATATAACTCTTATGTTATTGTTTGAATGTGTTTACACCACCCCATTACTCCTACCCCTATTTGTCTTAGGGGGCACATTAGACAATGTATACATTAAATATGAATACAATACATACCATGGGGCTACATTGAAGATCCTGGAAAAGGGGAAGGAGGGAAGAGGCAGTGATGGTGAGATCAAAACCACCTGCTTCTTGAAGTTGGTGGGAGTGTCCCTTGTGTTCGTACCTCAAGAGGGCAGAGCTCAGACACTAGTGTATTGACTTGTTTGAGGAATTGAGAACAACACTGTAAATGGTGAAGTCACTTCAATGCTGCTCTTGCAACATGTGTCTGTGAATAAGGCGAGTCTTCTTAAAATGGAATTATCAGCACTTCTAGAATGGTCAACTGCACTAGTCCGGACCATTATATCTCTTCCTTGCTGCCAGAATGATGTCCCAGGGCTGGGTTCCATGCATACTATTCATTCACCTAGTGACATTTAAACTGAAAATGTTATTTCTATCTTTTCTTTTGAGGAAAAAAAAATGTTTTGTCTGATGTTTAATGTCTTACTCATTTCACTCTGTGGCCAGAAACTGATGAAGAACTGTATTTTGCTTCAAAAGGTAACGCACAGTGTGACAGTCACATTATATCCCCAGTTAGTCCAGCAAAAATTATCAAAGCTTACATTTTATGTGATTTATGTGATTTGAAAAGTTGGCTAAAATGACATTAATCCGCTATTTGCTCTTATATAGAAACACACAATTCTCAGCAGAAGAGGAAGGGGGAAATTTGATAGGCACATAGCAAGTTGTACAGAGTCAGTTCTTTGCCATTGATTAGCACGTTACATCGACACACAAGTGTGACTCTGTTTAAGTGAAAAGTCTTAACATTTTAGCATACGTGAAACGAGGGGACGAACATGTGAAATAGTTGACATCGATGGCCATGCAAGAGTCTGTAGCCCAAGTCATGGCATGGCCCTAATAGTGCAACTTAAATCAGCCGAAGACATCAAGAATTATAGAGAGTTTACCAACCTGAAACATGATTTTGTGACAATAAGCCCTTTGAGTGGAAAAGTGGAATGGTACATGTGCCATGGCAAAGGAAGGAGGCAGGAAGGAGACCACAAAAGAGGCCACAGAAGAAAAGAGACGGGTTGAATTACTCAGAGATATTTGCATACCATAGAAAACAGACAGCAAAACAGACCAAGACGCCAAGACCATTACTAACATGCTTTCAGAACAGGGACTTACCCAAAAAGTGACCGAGCCAACCCACGCTATAGGCAGGACCATTGACTGGGTGGCAGATTTGAATTGTGAATTATCCATCAATGCTTCACCTCCACTACCATGGATGACCACCATCTGATTACCTTCACGATGTCAATAAATAAATGGCCACATCCTAATCTAGTCTTAGCCCCTCCACAGCTCAGAAGAAACAAAAAGAAAATATCACGACCAACAGATTACTTCCACACATCCTCCCTTCTCTGAACTCACTTTCATCTGCATCTGACCCTGACATCCTAGTTGACGCCTACAACAATACCATGCCACATTGCACCTCTCAAGTTACAGAAAAGCAAACCACAGGCACATTTGAATGCCTGGGTCAACCCACACCTAAAAACCCTTAAACTGGAAAAGAGAAAACTGGAAGTCATATGGCACCACTCACTCACTGATGAAAACAAAACTACTTTAACGAAATTTGCCGACAACTATAAAAAATAAATAATACACACAAAGAAAGACCTATACAATGATAGGAGTTCCAAAGCTAGATCTAACACAAAGGAGCTATTTACCATCTCACGAGAAATGTAAGCCCCAATCCCACTAGCTGATAACATAGCCAAAGACAAAAATTGGTGCAACAATATCCAGAACACGTTAGCTAACATAATAATACTTCTCCAAGACAAGATAGCCAACAAGAATTCTTCACTACCCAAACAGGACAATCAAAACCCAATCATTGAGGATTAAATTAACAGATTAGATCAATTCAAATGTTCCAAAGTCTCTACCCTTCAGGTAGAAAAAAATCATCTCTTCGCTGAAACCATCAAAATGCCAGGGTGACAAGTGCCCAGCACAACTAATCAAAGACGCAGCCAGAGACCTGGCTGCATTTATTTCCAAACATATTATTGTGTCATTCTCAACCAACACTGTCCCAAGTAACTTGAAACAATCATGGGTATTACCTCTACTTAAAAAGCAAACATTAGACCCATCCATTCCAGCGAATCACAGGCCTATTACGACAGTGCCCTTCCTTCTGAAAATACTTCACAGAGTAGCGTATCTGCAGATACAGCAATTCCTTGAAATCAATCACCTTCTAAGCATCCGACAATCAGGTTTTAGGCCACTACATGGCACTGAAACCATCCTAATTGACCTGAAGACTAAAATTGAGGAGCTTAGCGACAAAGGGAAAACGGCCATGCCACTCCTCCTTGACCTGTCAGCCGCCTTCGACCTCGTGGATAATGAATTTTTATGTAACCACCTTGCCTTTGTGGCTCACTTCTCGAAGGACACAATAACCTGGGTCCAATCATTCCTAAACAACAGAACTATGCGATTCTTCTCCCCTTCAGACTCAGCAGGCCTGATGCCCATAACATGTGGCGTCCCACAAGGCTCGTGCATCATCGCCACAAAGCAATTGTTTGACAAATTGGATAAACTGGGTGTCACCTACACTAACTATGCAGATGACACCCAGATGCGCATACCCCTTTTGGGAAATTACATCAGTGACACGGCTCTTGTGAACAAGATTTATATCCTCATTCAGGCATGGATAGCCACCCATGGCCTCTGCCTGAAATATGATAAGACTGAACTCCTGATCCTCAAAACCACGGCCAACCTTAAAAAACTTAACCCTGACTCATCTTTTGACATTGATGGTAATACTATCAAGGTCATAAAATAAGTGAAAACCTTAGGTTTTGACTCCACCCTATCATTGAGTAAACAAGTTAACTCTCTGGCCTTGACATCAGCATAGACATGCAAGCTAATTAGGGCTTGTAGGCGAACCTATCCCCATCCAGCTGCATCACCTTAGCAAATGCCCTTATACTCTCAAGACTGGACTAATGTAATGCCCTGTATATGGGCGCTAATAAATACATCTTGAACAAGATTCAAACCCTACAGAACAATGCCTTAAGAACAGCCTTAAACGCTCCAAACAAAGATCATATATCTGAGCAAAGAAGACAAAATCCTTGGCTGACAATCAAGGACAGAATCCTGCTCAAAACAACCTCCTTGACCTTCAAATGTCTCAATAAGATGCCCCACTCTACCTTACCAACCACATAACCAGGAAAACCTCTAATCGCCCCTCCAGGACTGCTAATACATTCTACCTCAATGTACCATGATTCAACCTAGCCAAATCGGCGGCAGAAGCTTCCCAGTTATGACAGCTCAAACATGGAACTCACTCCCGCTTACACTCTGCACTGACCAAACCTACCCTAGTTTCAGACGTAACATTCAGAAATGGCTGAGAACTAATGATAGGCATCCTCAGACCTAATCACAAGTCTATTGTGTGAAGTTAACTACCTGCCACAACATCCCTTCTAAACTACTACACTGATGTTTCAGTCCATATATTCCCATGTTGTCCGCTCTATCTTGTACTGACTACCATGTAACTGCTGTAACTTGTAATTGTGTAAAACATGTAATTTGAAACTAGTGCAAACTGTATTTTTTTGTAACTCTTGCTATTATTGTAACTTATGTAAGTTGAAATTTCCGCAAACTGTATATCCTTGTAACTTAAGCTTAACAAATTCATGTACTGTTTACGCCCAGTTACCTTTGGGTTTGGTGTGCTATACAAAATAAACAAACAAACAAACAATCCAACAAACAAAAGGATTTGGAAAACACATCTATAAAACCTTCAACAGCACATTAGAGGGATTATGTAGAATTGGACCACCGTTTCCAGTAAAAATTATTCACTCAGACATCCAGTGTAAAAGAAAACGGCAGTGTTCTCTGATACACAAAGGGAGTATGTATGCCGTGCTAAAGTGGAGGACGAACTGAACAACCTCATTGAACCATTCCCAGGGCTTTACATGCTTTGAGTGGTGTACACATATTATGATGGCAACTGAACAATATGGCCCTGAATGCAAGGAGCTGTTAGTTGAAATTCCGTTTTCACGTTGTTTTTTTCTGTTTAACATGAATTACTTGATTTTTCAGTGAATAGTATCATTGTGACCATGGAGAGCTTAGCGTGCAATTAAATCTTGTTTCACAGTACAGAAATACAGCTAAAGAAACAGAGCTACACAGACATTTCATCTATGACAAAGTTTAGGTCAAAAGATTTACTATATCTAAGCCATTTCAGTGTGAAATATAGCTTCATCATCTGAGATTCATTGGCCCAAGTTGGGGCTGGAGGTAGGATCTTGCATCAATGTAACATAACATTGAATAAAGTCAACATATTATAACTTGTTCTAGTCTTGTACTGAATACAAGAGAAAATGGTATTTTGATGATATTTTCCCCAAAACCTGATGCATAGAAGTCGGTAGAGGGATTTTGATTTGTAATGTAATTATATCATTGAGATGGGAGCATTAAAGCATATAGCCTGGTCTTGCACTGACGTAACGGTTGTGTGGGACTACATGATAGATATAATTAATTGGGTACTAGATAAACTAATCCAAGTTATGGGTACTCTGTGTGCTATGTCTCATATTAACAGACTCATGTTCAGGCTACTGTTGGTCTTGCTGATATTAATCATTGAGAAAAGGGGGAATGTGCCACAATGGAATAGATGAAGTACACTAGATAGTGATAGTGCAATGTTTGATTGTATACTTTACCTTTATTCGTGTTTGACTTTCCCTAAAATGTGCTTATCATGGGTTGACTAAACTTTCAGAAATCTAGCATCGAATTCAAGCACTAAGCATTGCATCAAACAACATTCATAATCAGTACATTTAACTTTAGATAGTTTATTTTTTCTTCATTTTAATGGGTAGCCATGTTATTCACAATGCAACCAGTGAATATTATTCAACATTCTAAAAAAACATTGGTTCTCTTTTGTAAAATCACTGCAATTCCAGAACATCACACCTAGGTCACATTTTGATGAATTGGAAAATGCAACCATTTACTTGGGTAGAAGTGACACTTATATGCGCTGCCTTTTTCACAGTAGACCTTCTTTCATCCTTTAAAAGAAATGGCAACTATCCTTGCAACAATGAATTCTAGAAGGTAGAAGCTGTGCATTAAAACACCAATGAATGCTTCCCATGCTACCTTGTAACTAATATAACTCATTTTTCGTTAACTATGATTATGAATCATATGAATGCAACCAGTAAAACACTACTAATCCACCTCTGGAAGCGAGAACATGGAGAATGCAGATTTTGCAATTAAAGGAGGAACTCTGTACAGTGTAGAGAGTGGGGTCTTAAATATCAGCAAGGCCGCTAAGGGCAGAGCAGGAGGACAGAACATCTTCAGACATGTTTAATGCTTTTTCTTGAGGGCTTGAACATGTTGATCTAGGTTTTTAGGTGCTTTGCCACATTTGATGTAGTGTCGAACTGATGAATGCTAATGGGTCAAGTCAGCATATTAAGATTGGTTGAGTGTATTGCCTCCATTAGTTCAAGTCAGAGAGTGAGACAATAGGTCACTCTGGGTTGAGTCATCATCCGAGATGGATTGAGTCAGTTGTTCCCTAATGCTGGAGTCTTTGGTCGAGATAAGTCAAGATGATTTGGTTGAATAGTTTGAACCAGCGTTGAGACAGGTAAAAGTAGGTAAGATCAGATTGATGTCCTTAGATTGCCTAAGGCAGCTCCGCAGGCCCTGTGGCATCTTGTGAATCGAGCATGGTTGAGCAGGTTAAAAACTATTTTGTGATGGGAAACCAGGCTTTAGGCTGTTTATTGGCTTCAGAGTTTCTGAAAGGTCCTTTCCAGGCTCTCCAAGGGCACGATGAGTGCTTTTTAGTTCATTGTCACACCAGGGAGGTTGCCAGAGAGCTCATGCAAGGATCCTTCAGCTCCAGCCAGGAGGATCCTGCTCCTCGATATCAGGAGAAAGGGCTTGGCCCACAGCAGTCACCCCAAATGATTCCCTGTGAGGGTGAGGGAGACATTTAGACATTTAGATGGTGCCATCGGTTGCAGAGGTTACTGTACTTTGCAGTAGAATGTGTCTCAGTGTATCTACATTTATTGTAGAATTCCTCACATCCCCTGCCTGCACACTGTGCACATCCCACCTTCAAATCTCACCACTTTGGCCAACCAAACTGTCAATAAATTGCCACTAAATCATGGCCCTCTACCTGCAAAAAAGGTAAATAAATAATTATTAAATAGCATTATTGCAGTTTGTGGACCATGGCCAGGTCTCCTTAGATAACACCCTTTAAATATATGACTTGTTAGTGACTCCCTCTTGATGTCTTATCTCAGTTAAAGCAAAGCGCATAATGAGTATAGTGTCACTGATCTACAGTCTCTTCAGTGCTGCATATTTGTTGATGCAATGCAGTTTTTAAAATAAAGTACCAGTGTCTATTTCTTTATTATTTTGCTCACTTTTTATTTGGGGGCATGCCACTATTGGTCTCCAGAACACACACACTCCCAAAGATGGTGCATGGTTTTTATTAAATATTTGAATAGTTAACCCTGATATTGTTAGCTCTGATATTGCCAGCATAATTTACAAGTAACCCTGCTTCGGGCTCCGTTTCACCCGATCAGCAGCACGCTGCCACTATTGAAATCTCCACCATTGGGAGACATGAGTTAACATCTACTCTCAAACTTCCTGGTATACTTCATCTGAGTATCGTGGATGCAACTCTGATTGGCTGTCCACCCGCATTAATAGCCAATAGCGAACCCTCCAAAGGCACACCTCCTAAGGCTGCATTTCCTGTCGTGAGCCTGTCTGGAGCCGCAGGGAGCCCCGGGCCACGAACCTTACACCTTCACCCCCAGCCCTGGGATCACCTGCACCTGCTGCCAAACCCTGATCCTAAGACTCTTTTTGCTCACTTCACCACGCTGCTAACTGCACCTGGCGGCCTTCGAACTCAGAACCATGTAAGAACTTATATTTTACCGCCTTAAATAGATCGTGAACTGACCTTCACTCAATGTCATAGTGGTGTCACCTTTAATGCACACCTGTTCCAGGAACACGCCATTTTTTCTAGGTATCAAGCATGTATCTCGCCCCACTGGTGTCTTAGGTCACTACCTGTATCTCTGCATCTAACTTGCTTGCCAGTATCTAGTAGCACTGTTCATAGGCACTATGCTCCCTTCATTGTGTTGTCCACCTGTGACCTGCTTATCATTACCTAGCACACATCAGGAAACTGAAATCAGGTTTTATAATTATTGCTCTTAATTTAAATGTTATTGCAGTAGCTCCTACCTATCTGTACAGGCCATTCTCATAGTCAGATCCTGCTGCCATAGTTGTTCTTACATGCCTGAACACTGTACTTTTGCCTAGGTTGTGATTTTCGAATCTAGACAGACTGCCTTAGTTGTTCTTACATGCCTGCACACTGTATTCTTGCCCAGGTTGTGATTTTCGAGTCTTGACAGACTGCCTTAGTTGTTCTTACATGCCTGCACACTGTATTTTTGCCCAGGTTGTGATTTTCGAGTCTAGACAGGCTGCCTTAGTTGTTCTTACATGCCTGCACACTGCATTTTTGCCAAGGTTGTGAATTTTGAATCTAGACAGACGGCCTTAGTTGTTCTTACATGCCTGCACACTGTATTTTTGCCCAGGTTGTGATTTTCAAACGCTGTCCAGTAGCCACCCGACCCTCTACCTGACTGCTGCACTGGATTATTGCATCCTTGTACCTAGCTGCCCCGCTTTTGAATACCGTCCCGGCCATATAAGATGCACCTAGCAGCTACCTGGCTTGCCATCTGACCGCCACATCTCACCTACACCCAACAGAATGTACCTACCAGGCATCTACTCAGCACTGCTGAGAGTAATTCTCCACCTCATCCACTTATCCGGCCAGCCCAGCCCTACCATTAGCTCTGCCTCCATAGGCAACACCTCCCCTCTCATTATGCACCTCGCTACACCATGCAGCCTCACTGCTAGAAATGCCAAATTACGGGCTAGACTACTCAAACTATATGAGTCTCGAGCCAGGGAGTCCATACAGTCTAAACTGACTAACAGGATGCCACCTATGTACATGGTCACTCCCACCAACCACCCCATGAACACACCCATGCATAGCCTAACTAATGCTATGACCAAGCATAAGGCTCACAATTTAACCACCATACCCACCAGCACCAAAACTATCACCTACCCATAAGAGGTACCTTAATTAATGCGCGTTCTGTAGTAGCTCATGCCACAGATATAGCAGACCTTATCCTTGCAGATGAATTAGATTTTCTAGCCATCACTGAGTCCTGGCTCCATGCAGCCGCTGGCCCAGCTCTCTCACTAGCCATCCCTGATGACTATACTATCCTCCGAGCAGACAGAACAGAATCCAGAGGCAGAGGCCTCGCCATAATTGCCAAAACACACCTCAACATTAGACTTGATACCACTAACCACGTCCCATCATGTGAATCACTCACAGCCAAGCTTCCCATTGCCAACTCGTAAACCATCAACATCCACACATTCTACAGACCTTCTGGACCTTTAGGTTCCTTCGAGGAAGACCTCACCACCATCCTCACCAAAAACCTAAAAAATACCTCCCAGAGTCTCCTTCTAGGAGATTTCAACTTAGGCCTCAAAGACCCCAAAGACCCCCAGGCTACCCTCATTAACAATACCTTGTTAGAATTAGGCTTTACCCAAAGAGTGTCCACCCCTACACACAACAAAGGGAGAACCCTTGACTGGGTAGCAGACTACAACTGTGTGGCCTCTATCACCGCTAATACCCTGCAACCTTGGTCTGACCACCACCCCCTCACCTTCAACCTTGAAGCCACAAGCCCATCTCTAATAACCTACTTGCCACAGCTATTCCTACGAGAAGCAAGAAAAATATCACATCTGAAAAACTCATCCCCCTCATTCTACCGACTTTGAACCAACTCTCAGCTATCTCCAACCCACACCACCTTGAGAAAGTTACAACAACAGCATGCGCTCAGCCATAGACTGTATTGCACCCCTAAAACTGAGAAAATATAAGCCAAAAAAACACCTGAACACTTGGTTCTCTACCCACCTAAAAGCTCTCAGATTAGAGAAACGCATAACGGAACAAGCTTGGAGACAATCTCCCACAGACACTAACAAGCTGATCCTCAACAAAATAGTCTCCTTATACAAAAAAGAAATCATTCTCGCTAAACAAGAATCATATAACCAGAGAATCTCACAAGCCAAATCCAGTACTAAGGAACTGTTGTCTATTATCAAAGAGCTGGAAACTCCTGTCCTAGTCCCAGGCACATGTGTGAAAGATAAACAATGGTGCACTAGCGTCCAAAACGCCCTGTCCAATAAAATCACAGGCCTTCAAATCAAAAACAACTTGAAAGAATCTGTCACGTCTCCTGCCGGTTATGCCTGTCCCAAAACCCCCTCCGGTGCCCATCTCCTCCACTCTAGATGCCTAGCACCCACGCATACCCAACGGCAGTGGCAGAAGCATACTAGGAGGAGGAGCCTGGGCAGCCGTCTGGGTTCCTTACGTCCCTTCCTCCATTGGCAGCTGCCGTGGCGGTCCCCGACATTCTGCCTCAGACACCGGCATAGTTTGGTTACGCGGAATCTTCCACATCATGTGACTAGGATACGAATCCCATTGCCAACGCAGAGACGCGACAAAGGTTGCGTCACGTGACTCAGTCACGTATGCAGTCCTTCCAGTCAAAAAGGCCGGAAGGACACGAAAACAACGCTTCACAGCTGCTTCATGCAAATCTGTTTGGTGTTACGTTTTGGATTCCTGCACTTCGTTGACCTCGGACTGTATCACAGACTCCTTACCTCTTGCTGGACTTTTTGCTTGATTTTCCTGGAACTTTTGAACTTGGCTTTCCCACCTGGATACTGAATTTGGATTACCCTAGGAAACTACGCTACCTTCCCAGCTTTTGACCTCGGACTGCTTATTGGATTGCTAACGGATCTCCCTATTTTTGTATTCCGGCCATTGATATCCATCGGCACAAGTGTGTGCATTACATCCAGAGAGCTTCAACTCCTACCCTGTATACTGCTCCCGTCGGTTATCTGTTGACCCCCACCCCAGTATTCCATCAGGGAGGTTTGACTATTCTGACTAGGTAAGCCTCTTGCTTGTTTTCCTCCACTGTCCTATTGAACCGCTTGTCTTGCCAGTGTCTAACCTCATTGCTTGCCTTGCAGTGGTCTGGGGGGGTCCTTCCGGCGTTCCTGGTTCCAGCCCGACAGCACTCTACACCTGTGGCTTCAAGGACTGTACGAGCAGTTATTTACTATCTGCTTGTGTGGTACTTGGGGAAGGAGGTTCTATAATCTGCACGACCATCAAGTCTGAACAGAACCCACTAACTCCACCAACACTCCCCCACGCCCCACACCTCAGAACCCCATACCCAATCCACTTACCCGTTTCAGCTTTTCCAAAGTCTCTACGTTAGAAGTGGAAAAAATCATCATCAGCCTTAAACCATCAAACTGCCAGGGCGACCCTTGCCCCTCTCAAATCATTACAGACACGGCAAGAGACCTCTCACCTTTCATTACCAAACTCATTAATGCCTCCTTCTCATCAGGCATCATCCACAACAATCTTAAAGAATCGTGGGTCCTCCCTCTACTCAAAAAACCCTCCCTAGACCCATCTCTACCCACTAACTACAGACCCAACACCACCGTCCCCTTCCTGCTCAAAATATTAGATAAGACTGCCTACCAACAAATACAAAAATATCTGGAACAAAACCACCTCCTGGGAATCCAGCAATCAGGCTTTAGACCCCAACATGGGACAGAAACGGCTCTCATTGATCTTAAGGCCCAAATCGACACTCTGAGAGATAATGGGAAAATTGCCTTACTACTCCTCCTAGACCTCTCAGCAGCATTTGATCTAGTAGAGCACAAAATCTTATGCAACCACATGGACTCGGCTGCCCACTTCTCCCAACAAGCCATCGGTTGGATTGAGTCGTTCCTGAGCAACAGATTGATGCATGTCTTTTCCACCTCAACTTCTGCCGACCCTATCCCCATCACATTTGGGGTCCCTCAGGGTTCACACATCTCCCCCACACTGTATAACGTGTTCCCGAAGCCCCTGTGTCAGGAATGGCACTCTGTCAAGAGTGGCACAGGGCACCCCGGTAGGGTTTGGGTGGCTTTGCTAAAGTAAGGTAGCAGATAAGCACACACAGCAGGAAGTTCATCAAGAAAGAAGAGTAGGAAACTGTAGCTGGGAGCCAAAAGGGGCAAAAGATACAAAGGTACAAACAAACTGGATTCCCTCTTGGGGTGTATGCTGAAATGGGAAAGAGTGTTCCACGAACCTTAGGAAACTCCAGCCTTCTGCACAGATTGCTATAACAGAGGCCCGCGCTGTATGCTCATGCCTGAGAACAACAGCAGTGGGTGTCTGTAACACTGAAAACGCGACAAGGGAAGGGGCAGAGGTTGCCTGCCGGAAACCAACAGGCAAGCTCTGTACAAAGGGATTACATAAGACACATGTGAAGACAAGAACAGAAATATCCAGCTAAAATGATGTCAATGAGAAATCTAGCAGAAGGAAATGAAGGAAAGGCAGTTAGACTGAAGTAGATAACTTAAGGTGGAGTACAGAGGACTCAAGGAAGAGAACAAGGAAGCAGCAGTCAGGAAAACAGAAGGGCTGCAAAGTAGGAAGCAGGTCTGCAGGTCTGCAAACTGTAGTGGACTGCGGAGGACTGTGGTAGGCTGCAGGGCAGGGAGTCCAGAAGAACAGGACAGAGAGAGATTAGTAGTAGGCGACAGACAGAGAGCCCAAAAGAATAGGGCCGCGAGGTAGGGAGCCCAGAGGAGCAGGGCTGTAGGCAGCTGAGTGTAAAACAGGCTGTAAGGCAGAGGAGTGTAGCAAGCCGCAAGGCAGGGAGCCCAGAGGACAAGGGCTGTAGGCAGCAGAGGGAGCAGGCTGCAAGGAAGGAGCCCAGAGGACAAGGACTGTAGGCAGCGAAGAGGTGCAGGCTGCAGGGCAGGGAGCCCAGAGGACAAGGACTGTAGGCAGCCGAAGTGAGGCAGGCTGCAAGGCAAGGAGCCCAGAAGAGCATGGCAGCAGGGAGTGAGCCCAGAGGAGCAGGGCCACTGTCTGTAGAGGGCTGCAGAGGACTGTAGTAGGCTGCAAGGCAGGAAGCCCAGAGGACAAGGGCTGTAGGTAGAAGGCAGCGGAGCGTGATCGGCTGCAAGGCATGGAGCCCAGAAGAGCAGGGCAGCAGGGAGTGAGCCCAGAAGAGCAGGGCCACTGACTGTAGAGGGCTGCAGAGGACTGTAGTAGGCTGCAAGGCAGGAAGCCCAGAGGACAAGGGCTGTAGGTAGAAGGCAGCGGAGCGTGATCGGCTGCAAGGCAGGGAGCCCAGAAGAGCAGGGCAGCGGGGATCAAAACAGGATAATGCAGCAACAGGAACAGCAAACAAAGTAGAGTGTCAAGGCAAACAGGAGCGGGGAGATCTCAAGATGCAAGACACTGTGCTCCTGCAGGCAGCTGCTTATATACAGCCCTGCCCTGTTCTGAGGCAGGCTAATTGACAGCACCTGGAGCAGCACACCTGAAGACAATCTGCCTCCTCCATCTCTGGTCCTGAGCAGGTGGAAGCAGCACTGGCCGCTCGGGCTTCTGGGAATTGTGGTCCCAATAACGATGAATGAGAATAGCCAGGAATTGAGGACTGTAGCAAGGTGCATTGTGGTAAATGTAGTTAGTTGAATAAAATAAGAAAGCACCAAAGTCGAGCAAATGGAAATTAAAGACCAAGGCGTGAATAGGAGTTGTTCAAAGAGTATTGGGAGGATAAATGAGTACCAAGTAGTCCATGATGGTTGCCATTGCGTGTGCCAGCGGCGCGGGCATGACACCCTGTTTGATGATCTTGACGGTCTGGGTATCACCTACACTAATTACGCTGATGATACCCAGATCCTCATCCCGTTGACGGGAGAGTACAACAAGGATTTGGCCTTGGTGAACAGGGTATACCTCATCATCCAGGCATGGATGGCCTCCCACAGTCTATGCCTGAATGATGACAAGACTGAACTCATCATCCTCGGATCCACCCGTAATCTAAATAATCTGGACCACAACTACACCACCTTCATTATAGACATCAAGGTAGCCAAAGAAGTGAAAACCCTAGGAATCTACCTAGACTCTGCCCTCTCCTTCCATGAACAGGTTAGTTCGATGGCCACTTCCACAGCCTACACATGTTAGCTTACAAGAGCAGCCAAAACATTTCCTATCCACTCAGAACTGCATTACCCTAGCCAAAGCCCTTGTACTATCAAAACGGGACTATTGTAACACCCTCTATGTAGGAGCCAACAAACATGTTACCAATAAAATCCAGACCATGCAAAATAATGCTCTCAGAGCAGCGCTCAACATCCCCAAGAGAGAACACATCTCCAACATCAGGAGAACTCACAATTGACTTACCACCACCGACAAAATCCTGCTCAAAGTAGCCTCCTTAACACACAAATGCCTCAATAATGCAGCCCCCCACTACCTAGCCAACAGAATAAAGAGATACACCCCTAACAGGCCCACCAGATCCACCAATGCTAACCTTCTTACAGTTCCCAGGTTCGATCTAACTAAAATGGGCGGCAACAGCTTCCAGGTGAAAGCAGCCCAACACTGGAACTCCTTACCGCCCTCCCTTAGGACACCTGAAACCTATCCCCACTTTAGGCGCAGCTACATTCAATGGTTAAAGAATAAGGACCAATAACTGACCTCACCTTGCTATCTATGTAAATATGTTCACCTGCAAACTGTATATCACTGACTAACTACTGACCTTGCCACTGCTAATTATGTAAATATGTATACCTGCATACTGTATATCACTGTATCCATCGCAACTGTATCAGCCTATGTTTACACTGTAAATTAATGTACAGCACTGTAACCAAGAAGAGAATAACCTTGCTGCTCCTGCGCCCACATACCTCCGGGTCTGGCGCGCATATAAATGAATAAAAATAAACATAAACAAGAATAGTCCATCCATCTTTTTGTCTGCCCCAGGTCTCCCTTCATGTTAGCATAGACTTTCCTAAATCCAAGGTGGCCACTTCAGATTGGTAACCATACTGTCTAAGGACTGGCTAGCTAGTGCTGATGGCTTAGATGACATAGCAGTATCAGTGTTCTGTCCAAGATCTTCTAAGAGGATGCTAAACTCTGATCCCACGAGAAGAATGTCATCATGAAGTGGAGCCTTCTAACCACTTTACCTTTTCCTGTCACAGTCCTGTACTCCTTGCCCTGATTTGCTTTCATTCCACTATCCTCACTACACGTCCTCCCACTCTACATGTTCTCTTCCTTTATCTCTCTCTGTCCCTCTGAGGTTATTCTGTCTGACATCTCTGTCTATTCTCTACGCTCCACTCCTCTCCCTATTACTCTTCACTTTCTCTACTCTCCACAACTGTATCATCCCACCACTATTCTTGACTCTCTCCCCCCACTACTATTCTTGACTTACTCCTCCTACTATTCTCGACTCTACAGCCCTCTTTCTCTCACAGTGACCCTCCTTTCAACCTCTCTTCTTATAAAGCTTCACTTACTGTGCAACACTTTCACTTAACCTCAGTGACTGTTGTCTATTACGATACATGTTCTCTCACGCATAAGTATCACTTTCACCAACCACCTTTCATTGTTATTATTATTATTATTATTATTATTATTATTATTATTATTATGGTATGTGTTGAGTGAGGACCTAGCTTCGGGAAGAAACTGAGTGTTTTACATTCAAGAAGAACACAGTGAGGGAAGCAGAGAACAGAGAAGAAAGGAGTGGGGAACTACCAGGGGACGGTGAGGGTGAGGAATTGGTAGCAAGGGAAATATAAGCAACGAGGGTGGGAGCCATAGGGAGAGGATTACTGAGTCTCACGTAGGGTTGGGAGAACAGAGAACAGAGAACCGATAAAAAATGCATCTACAGAACAGCTGAAAGATAGGCTTGCATGCATTCTGTAATTTTCTTCCACACCTGAGGTGAGCTGCTCTATTAGAGGACAGCTACTGAACTGCTGAACAAACTGCTTATTATTTTATTGCTTTTAGCGCTTTTAAAAACTTACTCTAGAATTGTATTTTACCTGTGTTATTGTGCTCTGTGTGGCTGAAGTAAATTGAATGCCTCCTATAGTTTGCTGCATATAGCTAAACCATGTTCTTTGTCTATTTTTACTCCGGCAGCTTAGAGGTGGGTCTATTGGGCTTGGACTACCTCTTAGTCCTCTTTCTATGCACTTGGACCCAGCCTCCTGCCTCGCTCTCAGCCCGGCACATATGTGCAGGATCGTTCGCCCGCGCAGTGGGCGGGCGCAGTGTGCGTGCCGCCAGTGCGCCGAAAGCGCGCTTAAGGCAAGCCGGTCTGTGCCTGTCCGTGCCGGGAAGGGACGGAGGGGATACCTGGATAGAAGCTTATTGCTTTCCCTGGTCCCCTCTGACACCACCTGGCCATCCGGCTGCAGCCATCCTGTACCCATTATAACTCAGCCTCCTACTATAAGTGCTGACAGTATGGAGCCCATGACAGTTGCCCCTACTTTATATCTACTAAACACTAGATCTCTTCCAGCCCATGCAGGCAAGGTCTGGGACTTGCTAACTAGTAGGCAACCAGACTTTTTGTGCCTGACTGAAACTTGGCAAACGCCAAGTCCGGCACCTGCTATAGTCCAAGCTATCCCCTCGACCTACCTTAATATTCATCAGGACCACCCGGCCCCCAAACGGGGTAGAGGGGTTGCAGTCATTTTCAGGGATAAGTACGCTGTTACCCAGTTACCATGCCCTCATACACTTAGTATGGAAGACCTCTTTTTTCGGTGTGTAATTGCACCTTCCCACATTATTCACTTTCTGCTCCTATACCGCCCCCGGGCCCTATAGGATCCTTTGGGAACGGTTTGGCTGAAATCATAGCTGATCTGAACTTACATTATACTAACCTTGTGATACTAGGTGATTTTAACCTACATTCTAACCTGCCAAGACCGGCTGAAATGAATTCTTTCTTTGACAGCTTTTCTGATCTACATCTGCATCAATTGATCCAAGCTCCGACCCACTCACACGAAAACACTCTTGACCTGGTATTTGCTAAAGACTCCCTGCTATGCCCTGGCCCGATTGAGCCAGTGGTATGGTCCGACCATCATTTGGTCTCATGTTCATTTATGCCAGTTATTTCCCCCTGTAAGCTTATTCCCCCTAAGACGCTACTTCGTTCCTAGTGCTCAGTTGACCCCAAGGCACTTAGTGCCCACATAGCATCCAACTGTGCCTCTCTGAGGCCCCTATCTTTAACGACACCATCTCAATCTTTAGTGACTGCTGCTGATCTCTATGCTCCACTTAAATTGACTCAGGGTCGCAGACTACCTTCCCAACCTTGGTTCACGGACCAGCCTAAAATTGCTCGCCTGGAACTCAGACAAGCTGAGCGCAAATGGCGGACTAGCTACAATCCTATGCTTAGAGACTTGTACAAACTCACCCTCTCCACTTATTTGGCCAGCGTCAAACTGGCTAAATCTACCTTTTTCGCTCAGAAAATTGAAAATTCCTAGTGCAGACCTAAAACTCTGTTCTCCATCGTGCACTCACTAGCCTCCTCTGAAACCCTTACCTCTATGGTCAAGCCCTCACAAAAGTTATGCAACGACCTTGCCTCCTTTTTCTTCACCAAAATTGATGTGATTCGAAACAATATCACAAAATCTCCTGCAATACTGTCCCCAGACATTGGTGGCTCTATGCCATCCCCTCCTATTGACCCCTCTGTCAGTTGGTCCACTTTCCCTCTGTTCACCGAAGCAGAAGTTCTAGCTGCTATTTTGAAGATTAAATCTTCCTCCTCTGAGGACGCTATTCCTGCTACCATTATGAAGATGATTTCCCCTGACATTTTGACTGATATCACGGCAGCAATAAATAACTCCTGCCAAACTGGCTTGGTTCCCCGGAGCTGAAATCTGCTAGGGTCATTCCCCTTCTTAAGAAACCCTCACTGGATCCCACTATTCCCACCAATTATCGCCACATCTCTCTGCTAACATTCCTGTGTAAACTCTTGGAATCTCTGGTCACACCCCTTTTGTCTTCCTTTTTGGAATCCTCAAAAATCTTTAATCCCGCTCAGGATGGTTTTAGACCAGGGAGAGGTACGGAAAGTGTGCTTGTCTCTGTACAAGACGACATGTCCAGATTAGTTGATGCGGGTGGAGTTGGGGCTCTGATCCTGCTGGATTTGTCTGCCGCATTTGACACGTTTGACTATCCTATCCTCCTCTCACACCTGGCACAAATCGGGATATCTGGCTCTGTTCTTGCCTGGTTTACTTATTTTCTTTCAGATCGTACACAGACCCTTGCTATGCCCCCCTTTCTTTTCTCCTCGTGTCCCCTCACCTGTGGTGTCCCTCAGGGATCCTCCCTTTCACCGATTTTGTTTAATATCTATATCCGGGCCTTGGTCTGTCTCATTCGCGCCTACGGACTCAACTGCTATTCTTATGCTGATGACACTCAAATCCTGATCCGTTTGGATCAGGATCAAACTGAGGTCTCAGCATGTCTTCATGACTGCCTAAAGGCAGTCAGTGTTTGGATGGACCAGAACTGGTTAAAGCTTAATGGCGATAAGACGGAGGTAATGCTGGTGGGTTGCCCCCCCAATCATACACTATGGACCCCGGCCTTCTGGCCCACCTCGCTTGGTCCTTTACCTGCTCCTGTCAGCAAAGTGAAGAACCTGGGGGTCATTCTCTCTGCCTCCTTGTCTATGTCCAACCAGGTTTCGGCTGTCTGTCAGTCTGCCCACCATCAGATGAGGGTCCTTAAAAGGGTCCTGCCTATGATTCCGGAAGCCATCCGCCCTCCCGTGGTAGCTGCGCTAGTCCTTTCACGGTTGGACTATTGCAACTCTCTGTATCTTTCGCAACAAATCGGTCTCATACAGCGGCTTTAGCATATGCAGAATCTGGCATCCAGGTTAGCCACTGGTTCCCCCTATGGTGCCCACATCTCGCCAGTGCTTCGCCGACTCCATTGGCTTCCGGTTGCCCAGTGAGTCCACTTTAAGTTACACTGTATTGTCCATCGGGCAATCCATGGCCAAGGAGCTGGGTTTCTGCAGTCTAAGATCTCTTGATACATCACTGAACAGGAAGTCCAAATAGACCAGGTAAACAAACCTGACCACGTAGCCGCTCTTTGTATATTGTCCATAAAGGGACAGTGTAATTCACAAGGATGATACTGTTTTCAGTAATAATGGTTCCTTTTGTAAAAAAATTGGTTGCATAGAATAAATCACCAGTCTGAATCAAGGTCTAATTTGTTTATAAAGCAAAAAGTTTTAAGGTAATGACTAATTAAGTCTTAGTGAGGACGCGGCTACCATCTCCCACAGTTACAATCGACTAATGGTGCCAATGAGTTTCGGAGCTAAACGCTCCTTCATCAGGGAAAGTCTGCATTACATAAGGTAACATAAAGTGTATAAGTGAAAGGAGTGTTGATAAAATCACATAATTGGCAGAAAGGCAAACAATGAAATGTATAACACATCATGCATACATCAAAATTAATCAACAATATATCCAGACATAATCATAAAAAATATAACAGGTCACATACCAGAGCGTGTTGGAATGCAGGACGCGGTGAAGAGATAGTGGGACAACAACGTTGACCAACGCATTCAGTTCACCAGAGAGATCTCCAGAGACAAGATCACATTTCTTGATGTCCAAATAGATAAAAGAGAGAGCAACTACAGCACCTCTTTGTTCCGCAAATCCACAGATCGCAATAATTTACTGCACTGCTTGAGCTTTCATCAGCCCAGTCTACTCAACAATTTACCTTACAGTCAACTATTGAGAGTCAAGAAAATTGTAAGTGACCCCGACGACTGCCAAGCACAACAATCTAGAATGCGAGAGAAATTCACCGCACGTGGATACAAGAAGGAAGAACTCGACTTGGCGACTCAAAGGGTAGATTCCCTAGACCGTGATACCCTACTGATGAGTACGTCTAAACCCAAGAGAGAACTTAAAACTCCAGCATATGTCTCGAAGTTCTCCATCCAAAGTAACAAAATGAAAAACTCCATCAAAAAACATTGGAGTATTTTCAAAAATGATGTCAGTGTACAAAATCTTTTTGAACAACTTCCAGTATTCGCCTACCAGAGAAGCAAGAACCTACGAGATGAACTGGTCCACACGCGACCCCCCGTGAAGGAACCTAGTACTCTCCGCACAGGAACGTATCCTTGTTTACACTGCACCAATTGCAATCTGGTAATCAAGGGCAACACTATATACCATCCTAGAACAGGCAATAAGATTTTTCTTAAAACATTTGGAACCTGTGATAGTGTGAACATTATATATGGTATCAAATGCCCCTGAGGGAAGTATTATGTTGGACAGTCCACAAGATCGGCCAAAGCGTGGTGGAACGAACACCGCTCTTGTATACGTAACTCTAACCCTAACTCAGCAGTGGCACGACACTGGCGTGATAAAAGCCATAATTTGAATCAAGTCAGGTTCCTGATCCTGGAAGTACTGAAGAAAACCAATCCACGCGAAGATTTGGGCCTGCGGCTCAATCAAAGGGAAACCTTTTGGATAGACAGACTAGGGAGTCTTTATCCGAATGGCCTGAATGAAGAGATCAACTACCATTGTTACATCTGAGCTGTTATGTTCCTATGTTTGACTCTTAGCGGTTCGCTAGCGAAGCTTTGCGAGTCAATATATTAATGGTACGAACATTGTGATCTGCCACCTGTACACCATTCTATCTGGTACATCTAGCTTTGTGGTGAAACATTATATGTCCTTTGCATTGATTAGTCTTGACTTTTTGATCTTTTCAACCTTGACCATGTTAGGTATTGGTTGCTTCCTCATAGTTTTGAGGGTATTCTTGTTGTTTCATGTGATTTCCACATATATTTGCCTTGTATCTTTATAATCTTATGTATTCTAACCTGGATACTGGGGTCCCCCCTCCCGAACTTTTGTTTGGGACCCAAGGTAGCACATGTTGTTGCTACCATTTGGGACCAGTGTCCAAAGGTATTCCACACTCTGATGACTGATTGAAGGCATGGCCTTAATATAACTGTGCAGCATTATAATTGCTCCTGATACTTACAAGTTTCTTTTGTACACAATGTTGTGTTATTTAATTTTGATCTATGTATCTTATTTCACACACCCTTTTTTACTTCTTCATTACTTCCTTTCATTTTGTTCTGCCTCTATGCGTATATTGTTCTTTGTTCTTTTTTCATATAGTATGTTTTCTATGTCTATTGACTATTTTTTCATTCTTATTTTTCATTTTCTCTATGTTCTACAATTGCTCAATCACACTCACTAGCACTCATAATTAGTTTGTTTGTTTTCTATTGGCCCCCTAAGTCCCGCAGCACAGCATACAAACCGCACCGCGCCTTTCACTAGACGGACACGCCACGGACTGCGGTCACGTGTCTATTTAAGCTTTAGTTCCCTAGGCAACACTGTAAACTGGCGATGCGAAACGGCACTCTACGGCCACCCGCATTTCCAGCCTCTGTGCACTCGCAGCTCCGCGAGCGCAGGTAAGCACATTGCTTTCCGTCTCCTTGACATTTCCATGTTACCTTTTGGCCTCCTTACCGATATGCTGTTACATTTTCAGATTCTCATCTGATCGGATCTAGTCCCTAGACCTCCGATCCCTCGTGAACCGGACATTTTGTCCTTCTTCTTACTACTGGCTACCTCGATCCCTGGAGGTAACTTCTAATTCTTCCCTTCACATTCTATATATTTACCTTTCTGTTTTCCCACTATTCATTTTACTTGTTCATCTCCTTTTCCCACTATCTCTTCACTGCGTCCTGCATTCCAACACGCTCTGGTATGTGACCTGTTATATTTTTTATGATTATGCCTGGATATATTGCTGATTAATTTTGATTTATGCATGATGTGTTATACATTTCATTGTTTGCCTTTCTGCCAATTATGTGATTTTATCAACACTCCGTTCACTTATACACTTTATGTTACCTTATGTAATGCAGACTTGCCCTGATGAAGGAGCGTTTAGCTCCGAAATGCATTGGCACCATTAGTCGATTGTAACTGTGGGACATGGTAGCCGCGTCCTCACTAAGACTTAATTAGTCATTACCTTAAAACTTTTTGCTTTATAAACAAATTAGACCTTGATTCAGACTGGTGATTTATTCTACTCAACCAATTTTTTTACAAAAGGAACCATTATTACTGAAAACAGTACCATCCTTGTGAATTACACTGTCTATGTGGTCAGGTTTGTATACCTGGTCTATTTGGACTTCTTGCTATACGAGTCAGGGTGTCTCCAGACTCATCGAAGCCAGCTCCTGTGAATCTTTTTCTAATTACCTTCCCGAATCTTATCGTTCATGTTAAAATTTCAAGAAATACCAATTTACATAGTGGTGCCCACTTATTTTTCCTCACATCACTGATTGGGACCTTCGCTCCTCCGCCACTAATCTACTTATTGTTCCAAGATTTAACCGGGAAAGGCTTGGCAACAGAGCCTTTTCCATTGCTGCTGCCAAACTTTGGAACAATCTTCCGCTGCCTCTCAAAACCACTTCTAACCATCTGGGTTTCAGAAGAGCTCTATTCGAGTCCTTGGCTCTTTCACTGGTCTTCTCTTCAACTTGCAGTCTCCTCTCTAGCGCCATGATGCCTTCGGGCGACCGTGCGCTTTACAAATAGAGATAACATAACATAACATAACATAACATAACATAACACCTCATGCCTATTTATTTCCTCCACCTAGTCTGTCGGTCTGTCTTATCCTCCATTGACCACACACAAACAACCCCACAAATCTTTGCTCATCTTGCTTCAATTTTTTCCTCCTCGTCCCTCGGTAAAGCAACAGTTAAGCCCCAACCCCTTTTTAATGCCGGTCCAACAGCATCCTGCAACGGTGGCCTGCTACAACTAAAGTCAATGGGCCTCATTACGATCCTGGCGGTATGGGGTTAACAGCGCCTTTAGAGCTGCTGGCGCCATTAACCCAATACCGCCTCATTTCGAGGTCCGCTCGTGGGACCCGCTCAGGACGCCTGGTTTTACCAGACGTCCTTAGCAAGTCCTGCGAGCAGCCCAGCATGCTAAGAACAGGCCCGTCATTAATGGACCCGTTGTTAGCATGCTCTACATTCCCATTGAGGCCTATGGGGGCTCAAAAGGGAAGGGGGATGTACTGGGTCCGGGTTCCCTGGATGGGGAAATACCGGGCCCTCCTAGGTCGGAATGGCCTGGTATTTCCCCATTCAAGGAACCCAGACCCGAGTTTGGGGGTAGCCTCGTAATGAGGCCCAATGTCTTTCTCTGCCACTGTGAATTCTGGTCTTGGGGATCCTGAAAGGCAAGAAAGCATACACTGACCAGTATGTTATTTGCCAGGCATGGGGTGATCAAAATGGGCAATCTGCATTTGTAGCTAGACAAAGGTGGACTGGGGCCCTCCAACTTCGTGAGCTACCTCTGATGAAGGACTGGCTCTGGCAAAAAATCTGGTAGGTCTCTTGCCCAGATTGAGATGGGAACCCAACCCAGTTGACAGGGCGGTAGCCATGACCATGTTGCAAGTGGTGTCAGCAGAAAATTAAATGAGACTACTCTACAGATACATGCACATTAAATTAGATTCACACTACAGGGTACATGAACCAAAAACATTACTCCATTTACATGCGTGTTTCTCCATCAATCTGGTCAAGCATGATGAGGATTACATTCTTAATGTGGGCTATAGTCTGCAGAAAGGTGTCAGGTTTCAGTACCATGAACCAGAAAGTATTTATATCACTGAGATCTGCCTTATTGGTGGGCTTTTGGACCCATGCAAGGCAGCCCTTTAGTTGGACTTAATCCAGCTTGTCAATTGCTGTGAAAATGAATAAATCAGAATTGAAATGAAAAGCATAGGGAATTGACAACACGTCCCAGCCTGCACATCGATAGGAGCAGGTTATTCAGGGTTTGTGCATATCTGGCAGAAACTCCATGTCCCGGCATGTTATGTTAACTGTCTTTTCTAAAGTGCTAAGAGCCGTGTGTGTTAGAACACTGGAGAGAAAGCAGATGGTACAGTAAAACATAGCATTGGGATGTCTTGCAGTGTGTATCGTGAGAAACCTAGATCAAACAAAATTGCCGGGTCTTTAAATGCTTTATTAAAATAAATATATAAAAAAAGAATGAAGACCGAAGGGAAGTGACTACACATCCTAGCATGCATGGCATTAAGAGTACAAATCTCATAGTGGGATCACAGCTGGCTAATATTACATGTCCCAGCCAGCATGGTATGTTATATTCACTGTCTTTTCTAATAGAGTACTGGAGAGTAAGGAGATGTTAAAACATAGCATTGAGGTCTAATACAATATGTGAAGTGAGAACCTTACACCTATCAGAATAACATGGTGTTCAAATGTTTTATATAAATGAATAAATCCGAATTAGAACAAGGACTGTTTGGAAGTGAAATTCAAAACCAGGCTCTCAGCCCAACAAAGGGTTAACATCGACAGGAAGGCTGATTGAAACAGAGAGTTGTGAGCAAGACATTAAATGATATAATATGTTCTGGTGAATAACAAAAAATTATAGAACCTACTGTAACAAACTTCATTGTGAACAAGAAATGTGCAATTGAATAATATCCATGCTGAAACTGTGTGTTGGTAAAGTTAACGAAGAAGCGGGAGGTATGTGGGGCATTACAAAGGATATGGGCTGCTTGATCTTGTACTGTATTGTAAATTAAAACCCAGGAAGGCGATGTGGCACTCTCTACATTGGGCACTTTCCAGGCCATATGAGCTGGTTTTTCTCGCAAATACAATGCAAAGGCCTGGATATTGGCCAATGAGAAGGGGAGCCACTTAACTTCCACAGACACCGCCGCCAGCAGGTCTCTCACAGAATGGTGCTCCTGTATTGAGACTGAGCTCCACACTGGCAGCCCCACCACTGGCAGTACTCTTAGAGTGGTACTATGTCTTGTCACAGGATTGCCACAATGAGAGTTTGCTTCCTGCCCCCATCATTAAGTCTCACTCGTGCTGCACCTGACAGGTGAGCCCTGTAGGATATTTTGTCTTATTGGGGTAAATTCAGGATTTGGCAGTATTTTATTACCGTAAAAATATTGGTGGTAATTTGGCGGTAAATTAGTCTTACATTTAGAATGGGTCTGGTATCACACTATTTTAGTGACCATACCTTGTTAGCTCGTATTGGTGGTAATTTTAGTGGTATCTTGCTTTGCAGTATTTTCAGAATTATCTTATTCCTGTGGTATAGTGGTGAGCATGTTTTTTTATACTATAACCCCATTATAAAACAAACATTTCCTTTCTATTAGAATACCTTGTAGTTGTCTGTAGAGAGCCCCAGACTTAGACACTTCAGAGAACCCAATGAGTTTGTTCAATGTGCCACCTATAGTTTGTGTCTGGTATTACTGGCTTATGTACATCCAGTAATCGTTGTGCCAGATTAGGCACTTCTTCCCATCGGCATGCAAGGAAGAAAACACTCATCACACCGCACACAACTTTATACTTTGTATGTGTCTATTACTGATTTTCTCTTATTTGTTATTTTAGGTACAGTGATCATTTGGTAAATACACTGCTGCACTGGTATAAACCTCCCCTCTGTACTTCACTCATATAAATGATTCACAGATGCATGAATGACACAAAAGTCTCAATGGTTTTTATATATATTTTGTATTGCATGCCATTTACAAGTCACCAAATTTTACCATGTTATTTACAGCATCATCTGCAAAATAAAAGAACAAAACAGAACAAGCAGGTATTTTGCAAACATGAATTAATGTTCCCACACTTTGAATATAGAGAGAAATAAATATACAATGATTTCTAACTTCTCTGCACTGCAACAATCCTAGCCACACACGTACGGCATACAATCTATTCCTCACTTGGCACAAATCTCTTACCAAGCCCAGTAATCTGAGATTCCCGCACGACTTCGATGTCTTTTACAGTCCCAGTGTCATTGCGAAACTCCCCCGTAAATGTGTGTGGAGGAGCACCAACTGATTAGATTCAGTTAGCGCTCCACCCCCTAGAGACAGCCCCGTCTGTCTATATCCTGAACCCAGCATGAACTGCCAACCCTCCTCCTTTCTCTTTCTTAGGAAAACTTTGACTCAGCCCTTTATTGACGTGGCTTGTCTGCCTACAATTTCTACCAGTCATAACAAAAAGAATGTGTTCTGTGCCAACCTTCGTTTTCAGAACAATGAAATCTTCATGTCCAGATTAACTGTTTTGTTTTGCTTCCTGCATCTTGCATATTTTCTGTTCTCCACAAGCTGAAGAAAACGCTAGTGCTCATTTTCTCATGTAAAAATGAATTTTAAACAGTGCACCCAACACATGTACTGTACCTCATTTTGCATAGAAGACTACATTGTCATGTTAGAAATTAGCACTTAGTACTTTAGTTAGGTTAGTAATGTTAGTCTTTTATGTATTCTAATGTAGTCTTCACACAAGAAGTATACATTGTGCACCTCATTATTTGAACCTGGCAGCTCACTAGGTTTTTCTATGTGTGCTCTGAATATCTGCAGTTTCAAACAGGGCATGGCTGTGTACTTTGTATGCCTGAAATAACACTATATATTATATACTGGGAAGAACAAGGCTATATTACATAGTGCCAAAATGCTATTATATGCTGGCAAAAAAGCTATACATGTCCTTACAGCCCCAAGCTAGGCAAACCTCCTGTCCCCTACCCCATTCTCCTTACCTTATTAAGGTGGGGGATGGATGGCTCTACCCCATTTCCAAATCGTCACTGGGCCGCACATGGCCGACACAGCCCGGCTTCTTCACAATCACTGCTTATCACTCACCTTGCAAACCAGGCCAAGCAGAATTGACCTTGCTGGAATCTTAGCCCTGACGCTCCTTCATGACACTGTACATATTTGATGGGAAGCCAGTTTCCAGCAACCACTCCATGCAGATTCAATTTTAACAAATCACCACCATACTACACCCTCTGGCTGTACCTGAAGTTATGCATCTGTAAATCTCTTTCAGACCTCAAACTCAGTCTTCAGGGCTCTATATGCTGGTACGGCCTTCAAGCTAGGTCTAAAAAGCTTTATTAAAAGGAAGTCTTGCCTTACTCTTTTCCATTTCCACCTCAATGTACTATGTGCACAGTAGTGTACTTCCTGCAGTTAGCTTTTATCTTTTGCTCTCACAATGAGATTTCCATGAACTGCCAAATTGTCCATTTGTATATATTGTTGAAGGAGCTGATAAACAGGGGTGCACAGATACCTTAAGGGAAAGAAGGTAAAGAAACACAAAGCAGGCACCATATACTACACACATATATTATATACAATACACAAAACTGCAGCTCTCAGCACAATAATTACTTGTCGAAATACTTGAAAATTCTCTTCCTTTGGTTGGCTTTTCCACTGATACTTTAGTAGATTGTCGATCATGCTCCATTGGTGGATCCTCCAAATGGCATATCCAGTGCCATACATCTCCTTCAGCTTCTTCCTCACCACTAGAGTGACTCGCTTAGCCATTGCAGAGAGAGCACTAAGAGCAGTAATTGACATAATGATACCATGTTACCAATAACGTTTTATAATGAATAACTCTGTAGTTGTGCCATCAAGGTGGCCTTAAAAAGGGCTCACATACTACAAGGGAGGGGCAAGTGATTGAGCAATTACCACTTATTCACACCACTGTGAATAATCTCAGGGAGCTGTTCCTGGCTGTAAGGGAGGGGTGCAGCACTCTGCTGGCCATGACAAGGTAAAATGCTCTCAAAAATAAATTAATCCCACTTCAACAACTCATCCCAAGAAGACATACAATAAAATAAATGAATCCAACAGAAGATTAACCTACTTGTCTGCTTATAGTTGGTGTCATTGAGATATGTTATTTTTATCAACATTCCCTGTCCAACTTGACCATGTACAATAACTCTTGAACTATACTTTTGCTTGGTTGGTGATTGCTAAAACGAAAATGAAAGTGTTATCAACTGTATAGTGTGCTGTACTGTATTTTGAATGGAGAGAAAGAACTGTGACCCGAGTGTACAGCAGGGACGTCATTCAGGGGTCGCCAGAGGTCGCAAGACTGACCTCTGCGGATTGGCTGGCGAACTCCATCATTCTCTTGCAACCTCTGAGGGGGCGTGGCCATATGAGGAGGTGTGGCCACAGCTACCGAGCATTGTGCCGCATGTGCCTGGTTCCTGTGTGGTTCACTGGTTCTCCCTCCTCGTGGCGTCGCACCTGCCAAATGATGAGCGAGTTCCTGGGCTGCTAAAACATGGTAAGAGTCAGCAGGTCGCTGTGAGAGTGTGCTCAGTGCCGTCCAGGCAGGACTTCTTTCCCGGCTCCAATCAGCTGCTGCACCGCACCGATTGTGTGGGTCGCCTCAGTCAGTGTTTTATATCTCGGAGCTATTGCTCTTTCTGGGTCTTGTTATTGCATTGGGGACGGGCAAAAACAATCGCGTTTTTTTTCTTCCAAAGAACTGCAAGTGAAAAGAGAGATTGTGTGTGTTTAATCTGATTCGTGAGTGACTGCTTAGGAAATGCTCACGATTTATCCATCTTGCATAATGTAGGGGGGGGGGTCGAATACATACCTTGGCACTATCAAAAGAAATGAAAGCAAAAACTGTTTCAAATGTTTTACTTTACGCAAGGGAATCATAATAAAAATGATCCCCAATTTCGAACAAAACAGTGCATTTGTAACATAAAACTGCAGGTTTGAAAACGAGGTCGTGGGCCACGGCACCCGCCACCAAGATTAACCATTGTAATTGCATCAGTTATTCTTTCCCTTCAAAATATTCTGCAGTGCTTTGCGGGTGGTAGTCATAAATAATGTGCACTTAGCTGGACCATTGGTCATTCACGGGCCTATCACTGATATTTAGTACAACCCTCAAAGCAGACTACTTCAGCAGGGTGAATATATTCAAATTCTTTATGTAGAAGGGAGAACATTATATAAAGCATGCCTCCCTCTGCCCAAGCCTTAAACATGATGATAGCCTGCAACAACGAAGGTGGCCGGATGAATGCAGTACGTGTTCTTTTCCATGGATTCTGGGCGCCACTTTATAGGTTCTCTCTTCCAGATAGAGAGCTCTTTCCCGTGTGCTTCTCAAAAAATGGCTTTAGATCTTTTGGCAAACGTGATGGTGAGGGAGAGCACATGCATTTTAAAGACCATTCTCTGGAATGCATTATGTTTGCCAAGTAAGTGGCGGGCCAGAGCATGAAGAGAGCAGTTCTCAGTTCATAAGACAACATCGAGCTTGGGAATCTAAGAAAATCGATATAGTTGCACATAGTTTACTGCAAAAAAGGGGTCATCCATAACAATGTTGGGCACCCCTGATAGTGCTATTTTTTCTGCGAAGTTGTCTGCATTATTGTATAATCCCCCAATGGCCAACATGAAAATCTTTGCTTAACACAGTTCAAACAAACAATGGTCTTTGTTACCATACCTCAGAACATTCTATCATTGCAAAACCTTCAAATGTCCTGCACATGTTTCACTCTCACTAGAAGCTTCCTCAGGGCCAGAAAAGTATTTAATGTGCATAGAACTCCTGCTAGATGACAATTACCAATGCAATTACCCAACATCAGGGTAATTCATAGATTCCTGTGCAGAAGTAGCGCATGTGGCTGGCGCAGAGAGGGAGCGTGCGCCAGAGTGCACCAGCCGCGTTCGCTAAATCCAATTTCCACACACCGTGTATTCATGGATTACAACATCCATATCCAGCTGTGGCAGAGCCACCATCCAGCAGCACCAATTACGCCCCCAACCCCACCCCTTGCGTCAAAAACAGCTGTACAAATCCCCAATATGGCGCAAAGGCCAGTGGACCAGCATACAGCCCCCCCAACAACGTAATTGCGGCAAAAACGCAAAATCACCTTGAGCCAGCCAAATGGCATGTAAAACTCCTCACGCACGCCTTGGAATACGTGTACCCTGCTTGTGCCAGCCAAATTGCTTCTAAAACTCCTCACACACCTCTCGGAATACAAGTACCCCGCTCGCCCCAGCCAAATCGCGTGTAAAACACTTTGCACACCCCTCGGAATACGCATACCCTGCTCACGTCAGCCAAATCGCATGTAAAACTCCTTGCGCACCCCTTGGAATATGCGTACCCCGCTCGTGCCAGCCAAATCATGTGTAAAAATCCTTGCACACCCCTCGGAATAGGCGTACCCTGCTCGCGCTAGCCAAATCACATAAAAAACTACTCGTGCACCCCTCAGAATACGCATAGCCCACTCGCACTGGCCAAATCGCATGTAAAACTCTTCGCGCACACCTCAGAATACGTGTACCCCACTTGTGCCAGGCAAATCGCATGTAAAAGTCTGCGTGTGCTCGGAACACCCGCAAACACACCTCGCAAGCATCCCACACCACAACGAAGCCCCCCATCACCCATGAGCATGCAATCAGGCAGCCCACATCACAACAGAGCCCCCCATCACCCGTGAGCATGCCAGCAGGCAGCCCACATCACAACAGAGCCCCATCACCCGTGAGCATGCCAGCAGGTAGCCCACATCACAACAGAGCCCCCCATCACCCGTGAGCATGCCAGCAGGCAGCCCACACCACAAAGGAGCCCCCCATCACCCATGAGCATGCCAGCAGGCAGCCCACATCACAACAGAGCCCCATCACCCGTGAGCATGCCAGCAGGCAGCCCACACCACAACGGAACCCCCCATCACCCGTGAGCATGCCAGCAGGCAGCCCACACCCCAACGCAGACCACCATCACCTGTGCACATGCCAGCAGGCAGGCCACACCACAACGGAGTCCCCCAATGACAGCAACCTGCCAGCAGGCCCGACTCATAACCTTCCACCCCACCAGTGATGGCAACCTGCCAGCAGGCCCCGACCCATGTCCTCCAACCCACCAGTGATGGCAACCTGCCAGCAGGCCCCGACCCATGTCCTCCAACCCTCACCAGTGACGGCAACCTGCCAGCAGGCCCCTAATCATGTCCCCCCACCAGTGACAGCAACCTGCAGCAGGCCCTGACTCATGTCCCCCCACTTCCACCAGTGACAGCAACCTGCCAGCAGGCCCCGACTCATGTCCCCCCATCCCCACCAGTGACCGCAACCTGCCAGCAGGCCCCTACTCATGTTCCCCCACCAGTGACGGCAACCTGCCGCAGCAGGCCCCGACTCATGTCCCCCCACTCCCACCAGTGATGGAAACCTGCCGCAGCAGGCCCCGACTCATGTCCCCCTACCAGTGACGGCAACCTGCCAGCAGGCCCCGACTCATGTTCCCCCCACCAGTGACAGCAACCCACCAGCAGGCCTCCGACACATGTCCCTCCACCAGTGATGGCAACCTGCAAGCAGGCCCCGACTCATGTCCCCCCACCAGTGACGGCAAACTTCCAGCAGGCCCCGACTCATGTCCCCCCACCCCCACCAGTGACTGCAACCTGACAGCAGGCCCCGACTCATGTCCCTCCACCCCGGTGATGGCAACACAGACCCCAGCATCGTATGCACACCCAAATGTAACCCCATATCAACCCCCCACAATGCAAATCCATTGCCAAACATTGTTGCCACTCCCCAGCACATGCCCCATCCCACGTCAATCACAGAAGCACACGTGAATGCACCCGTAGACATGTGCAACATAGGCACACAGCAGTGACACATGACTGAGCAAATGACAACTGACACAGGCATCAAGCAATAGCAGACCACACCAACACTGGACATGAATGACGTGTATTGAAATAAAATAAATATGACAAAATGAAAAAGAATCATGACTATGAATGAACAAACTGCCCGCCTCAATGCCTGGCCCATGGAGTTCTCCGCCCTGAACATTGTGAGCCGTGCCCTCTCTGCTCGCCACCACTCTGCATCTATATGCTGGCCCAAACACAGCCACACGGAAGACACACATAGTCCAGGGTCCTCCTGCCCATCGGCCGATGCCTGCCCCTGTGATGTAGACGGCCCTGAGGCCTGACGCCTCCCACGTCGAGTCTGCTACCTCATTAATGCCAACTACCTCTGCAACCATGAAGATGGAAACACCCGGGGCCGTGGTGCACGTTCCCATATTGATGGTGCCTGCACAACCTCCATTGCCAGGGGTCCATTTGCTTGGGCGACCACCTCTGCTGGACCTCCGAATCCTGACTGTGGCAGGGATGGGATCTCCACCAGCATGGCCATGGTGGCTTGGGCAGGTCCATAAGGGGCCCTGGTGGCATGTGGGCCAGAACACGCCATGGAGTATGACTGGCGCATAGTGTGTAAAGAGGAGGAGAGGGTCGCAAGAGCGCCCTGCACATGGAGGAAACCCCTGAACATGAGCCCTCGCAGCCGGTTCACATTGGCACACATCTGTTCGTGATGACATGCGTGGTCCCCCCAGGATCCATGCACATCATCACAAATGTCACGTGTGCGCAACACAATACCGATTAGGACAGGCTCAACCCTGTCACGGATCGCCACGTCCCCAGGTAGAGGAGTGCCAGTTGAAATGGGCCTCCCTCCTACCTGCAGACGTGCCTGGGGCGGGGCATCTCTGCTGGTGCATGGTGATGCATTCTCAGTATCAGGTGCAGGAACATGCACAGGCCCCTCCGTGGCGACCTGTGCTGCCTCCTGCCCCTGGACTGCACCACTTGCACCAGTGGAACCACCCCCACCAGGCCCCATGTGTGGGTCTGATGTGGCCTCCTCCTCCTCCTCACCCACCACCAACCTGGATGCCTCTGCACTGTGTTCCGCTGTGGACAGCCCCTGTGGGGCTCAGCTGCCCTACCGCTGCCGAGAAGCCCACTTCCAACCTCTGCCTCTTGGGCATCCCCTTGACAGGCCCGGCCTTGGACGCGACCCTAGTCCCCTCACTCCCAGAAGATGACATGTCCTGGGAGGTTGACTGGGCCATGCATCCCCACCTGGTGGAGGAATCCCCACCGCTCTGCTCCACAGCGCCGTCGCCACTCTCTTCCTCAGGCACCACTGTCGACAGGGAGAGATTGAACACACACATCAGTTTACTGAACATTAGTCTCCTAGACACAAAGCAATTGCACATGAGTGGCACTGTCAAACGTCACTTCCATCATCATCCTCCACAACACATGGGTCAGTGCAAGCAACACACATGCAGAAACAGGCATGGCACATGCAACAGACATTAGCATCCATGTCCAAGGCACCGTTGGAACATCCAATGGGGGGCTGAACCTCACATGCATCCTGGGACATGCTGATCACATGGACACACACCACCGGACAGTCATGCATCTGGCCATGTGTACCTCCCGACACAGTGGATTCATGGAGAACTAGGCCGCATCAGTGAATTCACACATCATCATGGACATGTCTTATGCATCCATGGCATTTCCCAGTCACACACAATACTCAGACACATGCACATGTACACCATGCATGACCATGATGGTGACAGCGGCATCCATGTCTCACACCCCAAACATGTCAAAGTACAGACACAGGCATGCAAACATGTGTGCATTCTCACATGCTGCTGCGCATTATGCATTACAACACATACACCATCCATGTGGAACATGCCTGGCTGAACTCACATGCAGCACCATCAAGTCCCAGCACACACACATCCATATATGGCCTGTGTCACACATACAGCCAAGTTGCAAAATCCTCCCACACTGTAACATGCACTGTGTTATATGAGAATGCATGGGCAATTACCGCTTGACTCCAAATGGGTCTGCACTTCGAGGACTTGGCGGTGAAGCACTGGGCGAATGCATTCCAGGACCATCATCTGCTGGATGGTAAGCTGGCCCCAGCGCCCCACTGCATCTTCTGCGTCCAAGAGGTGCCGGGCCTTCTTGAGGGTCCTGGACTTGAAGTCCTCCCAGCGCTTCAGGACGTGTTTCAAGTCGCAGGATGCAACCCCCTCCGCGTTGATGGCACCCACAATGTCCTCCCAGATCCTCCTGCGTTCTTCCTTGTCAGCGCACGATGGTGTGAAGAGGGCATCATAATGCCCCTGGACTTGCTCCACCAGGATGCCAACTTCCTTTGAAGCTGGCAGCCCTCTGCCTCTCTGCCGGGGGGTTGCCACTAGTACCTGATGGTGTTGTGTCAGACATGGCAACCCCCGGTGCAGGTGTGGGTGGGCAACTGGGTCCTGGGACTGGGCTGTGGAGCAATGGAACACCAGTCGGGAGTCTTCTGTTCCGGCAGGGGTGGTCACAGCAACTTGACCGCTGGCGATGGCTGATGTTCAGGCACCAAATAGCAGGGCATGTTGGCAGCAGGCAGGCAGGCAGCAGCAGATGGCTTGTAGCAGGCTCTCAGGGAATCGGGGGGGGAAGGTAAATGGCCTTCTGGGCAGGAGCGTGGTCTTCCATGTGTTGTCCCGTGGCCAGCTTGATGCAGAGTGAATCCGCACGTGCAGAACCAACACATCAGCATGAGATTGTGTGAAATCCGAGGAAAGGCCCTTAGCGTTTCCCTCGGCATGGGTTAAAGGTGAGCACGGTCCAGCAGTTAGCTGTACGTGCTTTTCGTGGAGACCGACGCGTGTGTTTCTTCATCTTGTGGTTTCACACGCGGATAGAGTTCATACTTCTTCTTTTGGTGGGGGTGTTGCCTATACGCACAAGCACATGTGTTTTTATTTTCCATGCAAGGCAGTTGGTGAGTCGCGCATGCTATCTTTCCCACTTTGGTTCCCCCTGTGTATCGCATACCCATTTTCGAGGTCATAGTAGCCTGAGTGTTCCACGCATATACGTTTTTTGTGTCCCTCGGTGTCATAGCATACTGCGGGAGGTTTATTCCAAGCACGTGGGCTACCCAGGGTTTGCATGCACATTTATCATAATTTTATGGCGTGCCTGAGCATTGCGTGACCCGTCATTTATCACCAGGGATCACAGACAGCCTTGCAGGAGCACAAGAGTGAGTCTAACATCACATACCCTGCCCCCTCACCCCAATTGCCCACGACAATTGTTGAGTGCACCTCCCATTGGCAATATGCCATCTGTGCCGTGATTGGGAGGCCACCAAAGGTAAAGGGTGGCAAAGTTGGACATCCTCCCAGTGTTGTGCATGGTCGCGGATGTGGCCGGGGTGACCAGTGGGTACAGGGAGTCCAGGATGGCCAGGGTGGCTGCAGAGGTGGAAGAGGCAGGGGTGCACCACTGGGGCAGGATGTCTGGCCATGTGCTGGTGCAGCCATGCCACCACCCCATGCAGCTCTGGGAGATGCAGCTGTTGCATCTGACCCAGGCACCCATAGGACCCGACAGTCAGTTACATCTGCTGTCATGAGCCCACCGGTAGTGGTAGCTGCAGGTGCACCTGTGGCAACCACCACCCAGGATTGGGGTCAGCCAGCACATGATTCGTTGGAACCTGAGGACTCCCAGGCAGAATTCCAGGTGGTTAGGAAGCACAGGCCACATGTATCCAGTGTTGCTGTGACCGAGGCACACGTATCTGGGGCAGTGGTGACATCTGCTGCCCCAAGCAGCAGGTGGTGTTAAATGCATGGACAGATGCAGCCAACTCTACCCCGGCTGTGAATCTGCCAGCTCGGACTGTGTCGGTCACATACCTTGGCACCGCAGCAAATGTGGCGCTGGGTCATGGCAACAGCACCCAGCAACCACTGACTCAAGTCAGGCCTTGCGTCCTGGTTCCGCCAAGCACTCCCTTGCTCCAGTCCACCAGCACCACTGCCCCTACTGATCAGGGTGACATTGGCCACTCAGGGTCTGTACCACCGCCCAAAAGGAGGAAGTGTGCTTATGCGCAAGAGGCTGGGACCCCAGACATGGCTCCGGCCTCATGCACGTAGAGTAAGAAGCCTTTAAACAAGCAGGAACTGGACTTCCTTGTGGGCTACGTGTCAGCACACAAACACGATATACTGGTGGGCCCAAGTGCCGTACTATGCCTGCCCAGCGTTGGGTCCACTGGCAGCATATTGCGGATGGTGTGAATGCCATGGGATTTCAGGTGTGCACAGCTCAAGACTGCTACAAACGTTGGAATTACCTCTGACTATGTGCAAAAAAAAGCATGCCTCCAATTATGCCATGACTCGGGTGACTGGCAGTGGGCCAGCACCAGAGGAGGATGCACTCACTCAGCACCAGGATATCGCTGAAGAGTTCATCGAGGCAGAACTAATCCTTGGAGTTGGAGAGATGATGGATTATGATGCATCGTCCGGTGAGTGTTGATGCGTGTTTGTCCAGGACATGTGTGTTTGGCTTGTGTGATGTGTTGTGCTTGACTGCCACTACATTCTATGCATACATGGTTGTCATGTGTGCATCATGCAATGCTTTGCTGATGCATGCCTGTTGTGATGCATGCAGGATATGTGATGCACACAGGGACTGTCCTCATCACCACACATGAACCCTAATCACATGCAAGTCACTCGGCTGCTCCTCCGGTACATGTTCTGCTCTCCAACCTTGACGCTAACACTCCCTCTGTCCTCATCCTACTTGATCTCTCCTCTGCTTTTGACAACAGTCAACCATTCCACCCTGCTAAATCGTCTCCATGACAACCTGGGTATCACCGATTAGGCTCTGGCCTGGCTGACCTCTTTTCACTCTGATCGACCCTCCCAGGTACAACTTGGGTCCTTCCTATTCTCTATCTCCCTCTCTACCTGCGGTGTTACCCAGAGGTCTAACCTCTCACCTTGGCTTTTCAATGACTACCTGGCAACTGCATTTCCATTTTCTGCTCAAATTTCCAGTGCTATGCTGACTACACCCAACTCATTTTCATGCTTCCCTCAGCCACCTCCTCTCCTTCCCTCATCTCTGACTGCCTAATCGCCATTCAAAATTGGTGTGTCGCAAATGATCTTTGTTTAAATGCCAAAAAGACTGAGATCCTCCTCATTGGTACACTCCCTCCAATCTTTCCCCTCACTCTCTGGCCGGCCTCCCTAGGCCCTCCTCCTGCCCCTACCGGCATAGCTAAGTACCTCAGGGTTTTCTTTGACTCCACACTTTCCTTCTCCGCACACATCTCTGATGTCTCCAAAAAGTCAAACTTTTTACTGACACTCCTTAAAGGCACTCTTCCTTTCCTCTCCTTCCCACAGAGGCTCCCTGTGTCCCAAGCTCTGATTCTCTCTCTCTAGGTTGGACTACTGTAACAGCATCTTTCTAAATCTACCTTCCTCCACTCTCCACCCTTTACAACTAATCCAGAACAGGACTGCAAGACTTGTCCTGGGCCTCAAGCCCTGGGATCGTATCTCTCTGGCTATGAGATCCCTTCATTGGCTCCCTGTGGTTGCAAACATTTCTGGCATTCTGGGGCCTGGGTCCAAATTACCTTCGACTATCCCTCTGTAAATACCTCCCCTCTAGAGCCCTTCACTCCTCCACCTCAAACTCCCTCATAATCAGACGTTTTTCAAAGAAATTAGCTGGTGGTAGATCCTTATCTTCTGCTGGGGCCTCCCTCTGGAACTGCATACCTGCCACCTTGAAACTTGAGGAGAACCATCTACGGTTCCGGAAGCTCCTCAAAACCTTCCACTTCGCCTCTGCCTTTGCCCCTCTTTCCCCTGCTGATCTGCTTTCTCTCTCAGCAATGCTGCACCTGGCCACCCTCTGCCCGTTGGGCCCATGTACCTGCTCACCCTGCCACCCTCCTGCACTGCCTCCTGGCCACCCCTCGCACTGGGGCCTGTATTCATACAGGCCCCCCACTCTTCTTCTGCACTTATCAGATACTCCCTTTCTGACTAATCTTGCTGTCACAACTCGCCCGCCGTGGAGACTATACCCAAGATGGAGACTGAAAAGAAGGTAGAAGACGGACTCCTTCCCTGGACTCGCTATGCGCATTCTAGTCTTTTGACTTTATATTCCTGGAAGTTGCTAACGCACTTGCGTTGCAACTTCCAGTACTTTGGAAAGTGTTTCCCAGCGCGCGTGTGTTATTTTCCTTTTTTTCCTCCTGGCCGCTTTCCGAACGGCTTCCCCTTTCCGTTTCTGCCGTTCTCGGACGGCTGTTCCGCTGTATGCTGTCTACTGCTAAGCTTCTTGGAACTCCCTCTTTCCTTACTCGCAGTTCTTGCGAGGAACCTGCTACTCTTCTGCAACCTAGCCCTCCGGACTCCTAGTATCCTGCTGCTGCTCTCTTGGGTGTTTATTTGGAGCCATTGTGCACTGTGCCTACTCTTTCAGTATCTCAGTGCATTCTGGGGCCAGTAGTCCCAGCAAGATATCACAACCTACCAGGGTTTTTTCGGCAAGGCTTTTTCCCTGGTCTGGGGTGGGCTCCCTGGGGTCCCCACTGCCAGGCAAATTGCATCTCAGGCAAAGTGGCCTCTAGTGGAGCCCATACCCATTGCACCAAACCAGGAGTAAGGACGCCCAAGAAGCCCAGCGACTCTTGGAGACAGAGAAGAAAGGAGATACCAACGGATGAATCCTGGGACTCTGATTCCGACGGTACCTCAGTCATAAAGACTTCAGGTGAGGAGGGGGTTGGCGGAGATAACAAGGATCAGACTGAATCTGAGAGATTGCAACGCCCAGAGATTATGGCCTCCCTAGAACAATACCAAGAAATTGTAAACGCCATCCAGGCCCTGACGGCTGAAGTACAGTCCCTAAGAGCTGACAATACAGCATTACAGCAACAGGTTCAACAGTTGGGACAACGGGCACCTCAACGGGATGATATCAGAGGAGAACTACTCCCTCTTCCCTTGTCGTGTGGGAAATATGATGGGGACCCAAAGAAATTAAAAGAATTCTTGGATGCCTGCACAATCCAATTCGCCTTTCGCCCCAGGACCTACGAATTAGACAGAACTAAGGTCGGGTTCTTGATATCCAATCTGACAGGCAACGCTCTGGCATGGGCTACGCCTTTTGTTACTACTTCAGATCCGGTTCTCATTGATTACGGCCTATTCACACAACGACTAAAAGAAAGGTTCGAGAGACCGGAGGTCTTGTATTCCGCCTTTGAAAATCTACGCGACATACGACAAGGGTCATCGGATGTTCAAACGTACCTTGTGAGATTTCAAAGGATAGCTGCAGAAGCAGGATGGCCCGAAACTGCCCAACTGACTATATTCCGAAGAGGACTCCATGAAAAAATAAGGACGAACTGGCGAGAGTTGCCAGACCTAATTCTTTCCAAGACCTGGTCTCCTTAGTCTTACAAGTAGAGTTCCGTATGGCAGAAAGGAAGGCAGAAAGAAGAAGACCACGCAATTTTGTATCAGGACCAAACCCCTCTTCGATACCTGAAAAGAGATCCACGGAAGAACCTATGCAAATTGGAACCACACGAGGACCTCGATCTACTAGCGAACGCAAAAGAAGAAGGGACTTCGGCTTGTGTATGTATTGTGGGTCAAACAGCCATCTATTAAGAGATTGCCCTGCAGTACCCCCCAAAAGACAGGGAAACGAAGGACCCCAACCTTAAACAGGGAAAGGGAAGGGGTGAACACCATAAATCCCTGTCACTTAGCGCAGCCTTCGGCTTTGGACTGTTGCAGTCTTATGGTGATCAAGATACTAATAGAATGGGAGCCGACAGGGTCCGTGGAGTGCATAGCCATGTTAGACTGTGGAGCGGCTGGCAACTTTGTGGACGACAAGTGGGCCAAGGAACATCTCTTACCCAGACGACCGAAGATCAGATCTATACCGGTGGAAGGAGTCGATGGTACCCCACTAACATCAGGCCCAATTAGTCACGAAACACAGGAGTTGAAGATGAAGATGGCTAATCATCAGGAATACCTCTCATTCGATCTGATCAGGGCGGCACATTTTCCGGTAATACTGGGAATTCCCTGGTTAAGAAAGCACAATCCTCACATTGATTGGAGTTTGAATACAGTAGACTTCAAATCACAGTACTGCAGTCAACATTGCTTAGCTACAGAAATCACCCCAGTCATTCAAGCAACACTGCATCCTTCCTTCAGTGTCAACATGATACCAGCTCCCTATCAGGAATTCATAGATGTATTCACAGACACACAACCCCGCCTTCTACCACCACATCGCAGAGAAGATTGCAAGATTGATCTGACACCGGAAGCAGTTGTGCCTTTCGGGAGAATGTTTCCGTTGTCACTACCAGAAAAGCAAGCTCTGAAAGAGTACCTTGCCACCAACCTAGAGAACGGCCTTATTAGAGAGTCATCTTCCTCAGCAGGGGCTTCTCTCTTTTTTATTCCAAAGAAAGGAACAACAGAACTACGTCCCTGTATAGATTACAGAGGTCTGAATAGTCTTACGGTGCGAGATAGATACCCTATGCCATTAATGAAGGACATCATTGAAGCCGTCCAGGGGGCCCGGGTCTTCACCAAGCTGGATTTGAGAGGAGCTTATCACCTTTTAAGACTCCGCGAAGGGGATGAGTGGAAGACGGCTTTCCGGACACCTGTAGGACATTACGAATATAGAGTAATGCCTTTTGGACTAGTCAATGCACCGGCACAATTCCAACGATTCATGGACAATGTGTTTTCAAATATGCTCTACTCCTCAGTGGTCGTTTACCTAGACGACATTCTTGTCTTTTCTGCCACCCTGGCTGAACATCGTGTCTTGGTAACAGAAGTCTTACAACGTTTAAGGAGAAACAGTCTACTAGCTAAACCCGAAAAATGCATATTTGAGGCATCCACAGTACCATATTTGGGTTTTATATTATCTGCAGATAACATACAGATGGATCCAGCCAAGACGGATGCCACTACAAATTGGCCTGTACCCTCTAATGTCAAAGGAATCCAACGATTCTTAGGACTAGCGAACTTCTATAGAAAGTTTATCCCCAATTTCTCTGAGATTATTCTACCTATCACCAATATTCTTAAAAAGGGAGTGAAATTCCAATGGGATTCTGGCACTGAACAAGCCTTCCAAACTTTGAAAAGATCTTTTGTAACAGCTCCGATCCTCAGACAACCAGATCAAACACGCCCGTTCATAGTGGAAACGGATGCTTCCCTCGGTGCTATCGGGGCAGCATTACTACAGAAGGAGGAAGACGGCTTAGAACATCCTGTCTCTTATTTTTCACGCACGTTGACCACTAGTGAACGCAACCATTCCGTGTTAGAAAAAGAACTCCTGGCCATCCGACAAGCGTGTGAGGAATGGAGACATCTGCTACAAGGCTCTGTAGTCCCGTTTTTGGTCCGTACGGATCATAAAAACCTTAAAGTCCTTCAAAAGATGGAATGCCGCAACTCACGACATGCTAGGTGGGCGTATTTCTTCTCACAATTTGACTTTGAGATCACCTATCTCCCAGGAAAGGACAACACTCTGGCAGATGCCCTTTCTCGGAGTATGGGTGAAGATTCGGGAGATCTACCAGAACAGGAACTCATGTTAGCAGGGAAGACATTCATCGTCAACATAAACACATTTTTGCGACGGGTAAAAGCGGAACAACAGAACAATAGGAGCTCAGAAATGGATTTGAAAGGGAAGGGCAACTTTCTCTTTAAAAAGGAAGCTTTGTATATACCAACCCGAGAACTCCAAGTACAAGCAATGTCCTGGTGTCACGATATTCCCTCTGCTGGACACAAGGGCCAAAGAGCCACACTAGAGTTAACATCTCGTCAATTTTGGTGGCCTTCCCTGGCTAAGGATGTGAAGGAGTATGTAAAGACCTGCCCTGTGTGTGCTCAAAATAAGTACGATTACCACAAACCCCTAGGACTTCTACAACAAGAAAAACAGCCCGAAGGACCTTGGCAACAGATATCCACGGATTTCATAGTGGAGCTGCCAGAATCCTATGGACACACCGCCATAATGGTCACAATCAATTCCTTTAGCAAGCTGGCTCACTTTTCTCCTCTTGAAGGACTCCCTACTGCCAGCACGACTGCAGAAGTCTTTCTGAAGGACATAGTCAGGCTTCATGGGATTCCCACCAATATAGTCTCAGATAGAGGCGCTCAATTTACGTCCAAATTCTGGACTGTTCTGTGCAGAACATTAGGAATCAGGAGATCTCTTTCCTCAGGGTTCCACCCGGAAAGCAATGGGCAAACTGAACGTTTGAACGCCACTCTCGAACAGTACATACAGTGTTTTTGTAACCAAGAACAAGACGACTGGTTCCATCTTCTGCCCATGGCTGAGTTCTCTTATAACAACACTAGACATACCTCCCTAGGCATGAGTCCTTTCAAGTGCACCTATGGTTATGACCCAAAGCATATACCTCTCTCTGGTATCCCTCCTACAAACACACCTTCAGTGGATCATCTACTGGATACCATACAGAGGATGCATCGAGTATCAGAATCCAATCTTGCAAAAGCTCGACAAGACTGTAAAAGATGGGCAGATCAAAAAAGAAGCCCAAATCCTCAGTGGGAAGTAGGAAGGCAGGTGTGGTTGTCCACCAAGTATTTACCCAGATGGGTTCATCCAGGAAAGTTTGCACCCAGGTATCTTGGGCCCTTTCGTATCTCAGCCAAGATCAATCCTGTGGCTTTTAGACTGGACCTTCCCCCGATTCTCAAAAGAGTTCATCCTGTCTTTCATACCTCACTCCTTAAACCATATATTGAGGACCCTCATTCACGAAAGACAAAAAGCTCCCCTCAAAAGTCTCCAAAGACCACTGAGGAATATGAAGTTTCCGACATCATGGATTCCAGATACAAAAGAGGTGTACTGCAATACCTGGTTTTTTGGAAGGGATACCCAAGGTCAGAATGCACATGGGAACCAGTTAAGAACATTTCTGCTCCTCGTCTACTACGGAGATTCCATCACCTTCATCCCGGAAAACCAGGGGGTGGAGGCCTGAAAAGGGGTCATACTGTCACAACTCGCCCGCCGTGGAGACTATACCCAAGATGGAGACTGAAAAGAAGGTAGAAGACGGACTCCTTCCCTGGACTCGCTATGCGCATTCTAGTCTTTTGACTTTATATTCCCGGAAGTTGCTAACACACTTGCGTTGCAACTTCCAGTACTTTGGAAAGTGTTTCCCAGCGCTCGTGTGTTATTTTCCTTTTTTTCCTCCTGGCCGCTTTCCGAATGGCTTCCCCTTTCCGTTTCTGCCGTTCTCGGACGGCTGTTCCGCTGTATGCTGTCTACTGCTTACCTTCTTGGAACTCCCTCTTTCCTTACTCGCAGTTCTTGCGAGGAACCTGCTACTCTTCTGCAACCTAGCCCTCCGGACTCCTAGTATCCTGCTGCTGCTCTCTTGGGTGTTTATTTGGAGCCATTGTGTACTGTGCCTACTCTTTCAGTATCTCAGTGCATTCTGGGACCAGTAGTCCCAGCAAGATATCACAACCTACCAGGGTTTTTTCGGCAAGGCTTTTTCCCTGGTCTGGGGTGGGCTCCCTGGGGTCCCCACTGCCAGGCAAATTGCATCTCAGGCAAAGTGGCCTCTAGTGGAGCCCATACCCATCTCACCAAACCAGGAGTAAGGACGCCCAAGAAGCCCAGCGACTCTTGGAGACAGAGAAGAAAGGAGATACCAACGGATGAATCCTGGGACTCTGATTCAGACGGTACCTCAGTCTTAAAGACTTCAGGTGAGGAGGGGGTTGGCGGAGATAACAAGGATCAGACTGAATCTGAGACTTGCACTTGGCCAAACACAGGCTACACTTCCACTGTTTTGGATCACCATATTTATTTATGTGTTTACTTATTATTTATCTTGTCCTCTCTTATGCTCTGCACTTTCCTATTTCTCCCCCCTCCCATGCACTCTCCCCTCTTTCCCTCCCCATGCACTTGCGCGTTCTCAATGTCACTAGGCCTAGTAAGATTGTTGTTTTTGTTTTCTCCCCTGTTCCCCTCCCTTTGCCTGGTCGCGCTGTGAAACACCTGTGTACAACCATGATATAAATACATTATCATATCATATCATGTTTCTGCTCACTCACATGTCTGCATGTGGCCTGTGGTGCTGATCACATGACTGCCATATATGTGTGGACAGCCTGGAAGGTGGTCCTCATTACAGGTAAGCTTCCTTGACTCTCAAACCCCCTGCAGCTCAATTTCAGCATGGCACTGGTGAGTCACATGTTGGACTACTGCAATTGCGTGTTCCTCGTTCCTGTGTACATGCACACTTCCCTCTGCAACCTGCAAAACACGTACTCTGGTGTACATCCGTTGTCCTTGGTACAGTGTGTCTCACTCGGACTGTGCAGATGGCAGTGGCTCCTCGTGGACATGAGTGCCCATTCATGCTCCATGTGCATTCCATGTATGCCCCTATGGGTCCGTGACAGGCTGATCATCGTAGTACGTCTCCAGGATTATTTGAGTATCATGGTATTTGGTCATCCATTCAATGCTCACTCTGGGTCAGTCCCTCATCACGCACAGGTGTAGGGTCTCCTCGTATGTGTCGTGCACAGGCCTCACCCTGTTGCAGGCCACCTGCCTCTGTTCAACTGGTGTTGTGGCTTCTGCATGCATGGGTGTACGACTAATGGTTCCTCACGTGTCCTGCTTAATGTCCACTTCATGTCAACATGCATATTACATGTGTCATTTGTGTTTGGTTTCACTTGCAGCTGTGGGTATTTGGGTGTTCTGAAATTGCTTATGCTACGTGCCATCTCTCATTTCTCCCTTGGATCTGTGCCTGCCAGAGGTTGTGTGTGATGCAGGTGATATGCACCATGCAGTACCTGTGCAGGCTTCACATTTTGCACACATCCTTTTCTGCTTTCGGGATACCCTTGCATTGAAATGCCACTGGATTCATGTCAGAATTTGAGTTGTGTGTGACATGTCTGCTTCATGTGTTGGCTGTCGATGTTGTGATCTCTATGTGTGTGGTATGTGCTGCTGGCTGACATATGTGCTCATGTTTCCTTTGTTTACGTTACAGGTGATGAGGCACTGGGGGCAGAGGATGAGGATGTGATTCCAGACACAGCAGTGGTTTTACATCAACAACCTCACACCAGTGGTGGTTGTAGGGTGGTAGATCATGAAAACCCATTGTTGCTCCAGACCATCATGTCCAGGGCTGACTATGAGTCAAGCTCTGATGGACTCTCTGACCACAATGTTGATTTGGATGTGCATCATGACGTGTCGTCGCCGTTGAGTGATACTTCAGTGGATGATCTTCTGTCCGCGATACCTGCGGTGAGGGTAGTGCCCTCACGGTGCCAGGCAGTGTTGGAATGTCCGCCTGTGGTGGTTACGGGTGCAGGGCCACACTCCACACCAGTTGCTCATGTTCATGGGGCATCAGGTTGACGGAGGGATGCAGTCCTGCAGCCGCGTCCGGTGCCAACCCAGCAAAGACCACGGCTCCTTGGGCCCAGAGAGTGTAGTGACTGGAAACGCGGTGGCCGTGCGCCACCGGGGACCACTGAGTGGGAGCATGCCATGTATGCCATAGCACAGCAACAGGGGGAACAGTTGAGATGATGGCTCAAGGAATGGAAAGTATGGCCCATTTCCTCCTCACCCCTGAGAGGCAGGTGGATCACCAGCAGCAGGCAACGCGGTCCAGGTGCCGCTCACTCAGGCTAGGCATGACAGCCTCCAACAGGGCACGGTGGGCTGAAATGGTGGCTTTGCGTGAAGCACTTGCTGCTCAGGCAAAGGCACACAGGGAGGCCCGGAGGGAAGAACACTAATCCCTCAGATCTACTCTACATGTGCTCATGATAACCCAGAGGACGCGGTCAGAAGAGAGGATGGAGCAGTATGAAAACACCATCTCGGCAGAACTCTGTGCAAGTCGGGAGGTGCTCTGTATGTCATGTGAGGCCATGCAGGCAGAACTCCGTCATACATGTGAGACCTTGCAGAAGGAAGCAGGTGTATCATGTGATCTGCTGCATGCAGACCTACAAGCCATAGACATGCAGGACCAGGCTTACCAGACCCGCATGCTTGCTGCCGTGGAGGGGCTCACTGCAGATCAACATGGTCAGGCCACTGTGCCACATCCACCTTCTGATTTACATCCGATGCAACTTATCTCTCACACAGGTCGGGCCATGCAGGCGGTGAGCCCATGGAGGATTTTTCTTTTAATTTCAACATCAACACATGTGGGTGTTGAGGTGAAACCTGTACCTCTCCCCTCCTGGGTGCCCCCCCGGGTCATTTGTGGCCATTTTTATTTTTGTTTTCTATTATTATTTGTCTGTTGTGCATTCATGTGACAGTGTGGTGCTTTGTGGCATTTGAAATCATCCACTGTGTGTTCCAGCTGGGACCATACAGGCTTGTCTCGTGTATGTGTTTGTTGCTTCGGGTCCTCACACATATGCCACTCCTGCTTCCCTTTCCCATGGGCTCGCAAGGATGGCTCGGTGTGACAGCATCTTCCAGACGGGCATTGGACTTCCGTCATATCTGAGGCCAGTCTGCAGTCCTACTTGTGTATACACCCCTAGTGGGGATTCTGGATGGTTTCTCCAATGCATGTCTGCACTTTATTTTGGTGAGTATAAGGTTGACTGTCCATTTCATCATGTTGCTTGTGATGTTTTTTATGACTTGCCTGTCTATGTTGTTCATGCACTTCCTGCTGAAGGCAGTACCATGCACCCTTTGGCTGTTCAACACACACTGATGATGGGAGGGGTCCGTGTGGTGACAACGTCACATTAGGACACTTGGGCTACAGTGATTGGTCACTGTCTGACATTGTCGATGTGGAGTACTCTGTACATGATGTGTTCTGCTGTTTAATGGATGATCCTGTGTTGGGTTTGCTTTTGAGATCTCTGGGGATTTGTGTGGTTTAACACACTGCGGTGTCCACGAGGGCAATGTTCACATGTGCTGTGTACAGAACACTGAGGGTCACTTCATTTCACATGCATGTATTCAGTGCATGTCCCTACTGACACAAACACTTAGACAACGCACCCCCAAACTAACAACGACAACAACATGCACACACGTGCACCCAGATTGACGTCTCAGGCATTCTTTGTCCCTGCAGTGCATGATCACTTTCAATTCCTTGATCGTGTACTTGCATCATAGGGTACTTTCGGGGGATTGTACTTATTTTTCATGATGCTCAAGGGGTTTCACCAACGCAAAGCACACTCACTCTGCTGTCTGGTGAGTGGTGTGTTGCAGGGGACACACACGCAGCACACAGTGTTTCTATTGGCAAATTTCTATTGCCCGATGTGCATGGCAACAGGCATTTTGACTTATGTTGCTTGCACCATGGGTGGCATGTATTTGTGCAACACTTTTTATGGGTGGGAGGTTTTGGTAAGTCATTTCATCAGATTCCATGTCAGGTGTAATTGCCTTGTGCCTGTTTACATTTCTCATGTGGCACTTCATGACGATTGTGTCATGTGTTGTGCATTTGGTTTGCTGTTTTACCATTGCATGCCATGGCATGGTGTGGTGGACTGGTGTCATGGAGGTTGGGAGGGCTTAGGTGACATACCAGTATTGTAATGCCCTGTTTTTCAGGGGGGTGGTGGGATATGCACCTTGCATGTGTTCCTTTTGGTCACACAGGATTGGTTATGTTTAAGTAGCTAGGGATTCACACAATGTAGAACTTCCGTGGACACATTCTCAGGGTGGTAAGTTGTGACAGTTTACTGTCCCTTTGTCATCATTGATTGTCACCTGGTATGTGCCAGGCCTGTGTGCACTCCGCAGGGGTGGGAGTTTAGGTGAAGAATGTGGCCACAAGCTGGGTATGTGCTGCCTCGCAATGTGCCTTTTCTCCTCCCATGCACAGCACCTGTGCATGTGGTTGGGGATGTGGGAGCACCACCACGTCCCTGGTACGCCCCACTGTGTTGCAACATTGTGCAGGACACATGCTGCCACAATGATCCTGCACACTACTGGGGGTGCATATAGTAGCTGCCCGCAAGAGCGGTCCAGGGAGCGGAAGCGTGACTTGAGCACTCCGAATGTGCACTCCACTATGGCCCTGGTTGCAATATGGGCTGCATTGTATCTTATTTGGGGTGGTGTGGTGGGGTTCCATATTGGCATCATCATGTAGGTGCTCACTGGGTAGGCACTGTCCCCTGGCGAGGTGATAATGGTTGTCACTAGTTGGGCTGATATATTTGTCTGTGTGTGACATGCATACATGTGCACAGGCATTTGTACTCACCAATGAGCCATGTGTTGCCATGCTTCCCAGCTTCCAGGTCCCGGCTCAGGGTGGACAATCTGTATATGAAATTATCATGGGTGGACCCTGGATAGTTTTCATAGACAGAGGTGATGATTCCCTTGGCCTTGCATACAACCTGCATGTTGATGGAATGCCAGGGCTTGCGGTTGCAGTAGATGTTCTCATTCGTCCTAGGTGGACATAGGGCCACATGGGTGCAATCTATGGCACTAAGCACTTTGGTGAAGTGTGAAACCCTGTAGAAGTCCTGGACCATGGCCTGCCTTTCTGCGGGTGTTCTGGGCATGTATATGTGCCTGCGGGCTGAGGGGCGCGCAGTAATGATTGCAACACCTGGTGTAGGCAGCGTGACTTTGTGGGCTGTGAGACGCCCCCAACTATGGCAGTTGTCCGCTGAAATGACCCAGTGGCCAAAAAATGCAGGACATTGATCACCTTTTCCAAGGCGCTCAGTGCTTGGTAGCACAAGGTGGGTGATGTGAGCTCATCCTCCCACTCAGTGACCAGGTCTAGGATGATATGAAGTGGAAACCTACACTTACCGTAGACCTGGTCATCAGGCATCCCAAAAAGGCTGGTCCTGGGCAAAAAAAACAGGACCTGGCTATTCTCCTCCTCCTGCAGTGTCCCACAAACACTGATGGGAGAAATGGGACATTCATTGTAGCTGTATATATTTTGTTTGTTGTTTGCGCGCACTTTTATACTGCGTGGGGGTGCTTCCGCCCGCTTTTGTGTGGCGGATGTATTTATGTGTGTGCATGTGTTTTGGCGTGTGCAGGTTTTCCCTATTTGATTCCATGAATACGTGTTGTTAGTGAGTGTGTGGGATTGCGTGTAATTCCCAGCGGTACTTCCCACGTTCCGCCCACATTTTCACGCGTTGTCCCCCATTCTGCCTGTTCTGCCTCCTTTTAGGTGTGTGCGCTAGAAGTTGTGCGCTTTCGCTGTGTATGTCACGCACAGCGTTTGGAAAGTCGCAGTGACGTGTAAGGTAAGCGCAGATTTGGCGCAGCTCCTGGGAAAGCCCCGCGCAGAGCCTTCATTGAATCACTTGCGTGCGAATCACATGCGTGCCCTGGCTTTTTCACGCTTGCGCCACACATTTCAGCGAACAATCATTCCATGAATTACCCAGATAATATGTAAAATGGCTGAAATGAGAGACAGTAAAGAAACAAGATGTGTTCATGAACCAAAAGCATCATTTGCAACCTTTAAACAGTTGATGTATGTGAAATAAAAAATCTCCAATTTTTTCTGCATTCAAAAAATTAAGATTAGCTTTCGTGTAGATTCTATGAGTGAGCACAAATATCTTGAAATACATACTATTGATTGTGTAATTTACTTTTCGTAGGTCATGCTTGATTCCCATTTGTTTCCATATTCTTTGTATCATTCCTTTCTTAAATGTTTATTTTTTATTTTATTTCCACATTTCCCCCTTTTGTTTCATGGTCCTAAAAGCACAATATAATCACTGTCCTGAAAAACGCTCATGCTCAGTGTTTTGCCCTTTCAATCCATCACATCAGCCATGCCTTCAAGGACGTCAACACATTCCGAATGCAAACAACAACAGGGTGCACTCGCCAATCCCTTCACTTCTCTATCCTCTTCCTCACTGCCATGCTTCTGAGCCGGGTGTGTACCCCCTCTGGATCCTCCCCACACACTTTCTGTGAGTGCTACAGAGCAACACTTTGTTATATATGATAGATTTGACAGCTTTTGGAATGGATTGGTGAGTTGGGAGAGTAATGGGTGGAAGAACAGGCTCGTGAGAGGGTTAGCTTTGGAAGTATTGATTGCTGAGTGAGTAGATCTGTGTTTGATGGGTGAGTATGTGAGAGGGAATACAAACGCTTTTGGATCGATTGACTGGTGAGAGGGAAGAAGAGAGTGCACGTTGGATGGATTGGTGAGGGCGGGAGAGGTGGGTGATTTGGTAAGCACGAGGGTGTGTGTGTGCTGGATGAATGGATTGGTAACTGTGGCAGAGATGTGAGGGTTGATGAGGGATGGATGGCCGAGAGGCTGAGTGGGAAACAATTTGATAGATGGATACATGGACTGGTGGGAGAGGGTTTGAGACGGGAGTACTGGATAGTTTCCTCAGTGAAGGAGTGAGAAGGTGATTCCTGAGCACATGCATGGTTTGGTGACTGAGGGAGTGAGTGGTTGATTGTTTGGAGGGTGCGTGCATGCATGTATCACTAGATGGCATTGAAACCCCAAAGAAACACCTGTTACTTATGTACAGAGCCAGGATGCTTGAAGGCTGCCAAAGGCAATGTTACATATTTATGCAATTAGGATACACACTGTACTGTCTGCTGCATGGGCTGCAAGGCGTCTTTGCTGGGCATAATATGACACACCAACATTGATGGTCATTGTGTTTTAGTTTTTGGTAGTGGACAGAGGGAATAATCGCATATGGCAGATTCACCTGTCCCGGAACATTCCCAGGGAGCACTGGCTGCATTGAGTGGTGCCCCCCGACTACTGCCGATTAAGAGACGGGGACAGGTGAAATTATAGATTCAGGCAGGACTCCTTGGTTAATATGGTATGGTGTTGCACAATGATTCTTCCATTCTGTTATTTTCTTTTTATTTTCAGACCTGCATCATCCAGACCTGCATCTTCTCATGGGAGTTCCTTCCTTTCTGTGTTCTCAACTTCAGTAAACAGTATCACCATTGAGCAGCTGACATCCATCCTTAGCTGTGACCACTGTGGGAAGTAAATGAACATGAAGCAACATATTGAAAATAGATAGCATATGTTAATGATCTGTTCGTCCTTATCTATTTATGCACTGCGGCCTTGTCCTAGTTGTTTGCAATATATAGTGGGTGTTTGGCCCCATTTTCTGATAAGGGGGGCCTATGTCATGAGGGAATATAACTATTTTAGAAATGTGGGGACATAGGCTACCCCACCTGTCTGACACTTGCCGGGAATAGATCCAGCACACGTTTAACACATCAAAACATATGATCTGTACATAAGAGAGCACCCAATTTGCATGTAACACATATACAATTTTTATTCCCGGCAAGTGTCAGACAGGTGGGGTAGCCTATGTCCCTGCATTTCGAAGAAAACTTGTCCTAGTTGTTCCAACACTAAGAATTGCTATGTCATCCATTGAATCAGAAAATGCCATAAAATGATTTTCAAACTGTAGGACACTGAACATATGCTTCACTTCAGTTTTTTTTTCAGGACCTAGGGGTTTCCTTCTTTTTAGGGGCAGAGTTTGAACAGGTTGCAACTGTTAATCTCTCAAATCTAAATTATAACCCTAACAGATAGCACTGGCCTAAAAGTAAGCTACAAAAATAAATTGCTGTTTAGTTATAATCTCAGTGCTCCAGATAAGATTTTGAAGTGGGACTATTTTACTCCCTATTTTGTAAACTTGGGAGTAAAATGATTTTTAGGGAGTAAAAATGTAAATCCATTTCCCCATTGCAGTATTTTGTAAGCAAGTAAAAATGCTTTAACTGAAAAATGGAAATGTTTTTCTAATAATTATGTTGGACCTAGTTACGCATATACATTAAAAGATATATGTGAATGTCTACCAATCGGGCAGTAATAATAGTACTTTCTTCCTTTGGTATTACATGCACTACCTATCCAAACATCCATGGAGCTGTGAGCGTGAAAGCAGGGGCTCGGGGATGCTGTGTTTGTTTCCTATTTTTTGTTTGGGCTATTTGTAATTTCGATTTTTATTTTCGGGGAGTATTAGCATATTTCCAGGGAGTAAAATGATACAGTTCTAAGCCAAATCAATACATTTAAGATCTGTCTCCTCTTTGGTATGCATCAGAAGTGGTCCCCCAAAGAAGAGTGAAGAACAAAACAAGTCAGGAGGACACCCAGGAATCCATCATTTTCTTGAATAATAGCTTCTGATTTAGCAATACTAAAAGAACAAACATGTCTACACCTACAGAAAAACCCAAGGATCCAAAACAAAGGTCCATCCTTGATATTTTTCCTCCAAAACCAACCTGACCTTACTACACGCTCTGATTCAAGCAAGCAGAAGAGGTTGTTTTCTGATTATACCTCGGGTGGCAGTTCAAGCACAGCTGTACATGTTGTCCAACCATCGGCCAGCACATCAACTCTTCCTGTCATCGTAGCTGCTTCTTCAGGTGCAGACAGTGCATCAACATCTACATGTGCTGATGACATTGGTCTGATATCTTCACATGCTGACACTTTGTCTAGAGCTCCTCCTTCTTTGGCGGACATAGCATCTCCTTCATTTGTAGTAGCCACTGAAGGCTCTTGTTCACGTGCAGTGATGGTTTCACGTGATGCTGACCTAACAAATACTTCAACTTTCCTGGATAACGCTGAATGTTCTTTCATTCCTGATATTGAGGATTGTTCTTCCTGTGTTAGCATGTTTGATGATCCCCCCACTGTTGCTTGCTCTCCCGACCTTTCCTGGTTGCAGAGCGATGACAGTATGCAGATGTATCAAGCTGAGAAGGGCATTCCAAGAAGATTGTACATCAGCAACCCCTCGATCTTCCTTCCTTCTCGCTTAAACTCCAATTAATTTCAGAAAAACTACAACATTTATACCAAAATCTTGTCATCATTGACGTGTAAGCTTAAAAACCTAACATGCAACTTGATTGGTTATAGGAAGGTAACTTTAACATAGGTACTATATATGTATATGGTAACAGGGAGAGGGGATTGGATAATAATGTTAGGTGGGGCAACTAAGCCCTTCCTTCAAACTGGCCACTGCAAACTTCACTAAAAGTTTGATGTCCCATTGACTCTACTCTCTGTACAACCCTAGATTACATGATCCACTATGATTAGGTTGGCATAGATCCCACTCATACTTTTACACTTGTGCTTAGCAGCATGCAGAGTAATTAGCCAGGTGCAGGGTGTAAGTCTGCACCCCAGCTTCCCTCCAATGTATGTTACAACCATTCATCACCTCAGTGGCCGTGTGTCAATTATTGCTTTGTAGTGTGGCCTTCAGTCTGCTTCTTGGTCTGAGAAAGTTAAGGAGTATGGGCACGACAAGGCTCCATGCATAGGTGTGAAAGTCTCATCTCTTTCTGCCTGCCTTGCCACATGACTAGGACACTGTAAAATCAGCCTCTTATTCATGCAATTGTGTGCATTTGATTTAATTAAAAAACAAAGAGGTGATAGCTGGAAAGTTTAGACTGAATCTTAACCACTGGCATTGCTCGGGGCAACCCTCCAGACCATCGTTCTTCGCCTGCCAAGCCATTACAGAAGGGGAAAGACCATATGCAAATCAGGCTTGGTCCCACCCCAAAAGGGGCAGTCCAGCCCGAACTGCTAGGTCACATCCCTTCTGCACGAGACCACAAGCATCCCCAAACATGTTTTGGCCTAGTTGGGCCTCATCAGTGAGGAGTAGCTTGGGTCTCTAGGCCCAGCAGGCACGGGACCCACGTCTGGGCATACCCGTCCCACTCGGGGTGACAAAGCAAAAACGAAGAGGTGATAGCTGGAAGGTTTAGACTGAATCTTAAACACTGGCATTGCTCGGAGCAACCCTCCAGACCATCGTTCTTCGCCTGCCAAGCCATTACAGAAGGGGAAAACATGTTTTGGCCTAGTTGGGCCTCATCAGTGAGGAGTAGCTTGGGTCTCTAGGCCCAGAAGGCACGGAACCCACGTCTGGGCATACCCGTCCCACTCAGGGTGACAAAGCAAAAACAAAGAGGTGATAGCTGGAAGGTTTAGACTGAATCTTAACCACTGGCATTGCTCGGGGCAACCCTCCAGACCATCGTTCTTCGCCTGCCAAGCCATTACAGAAGGGGAAAGACCATATGCAAATCAGGCTTGGTCCCACCCCAAAAGGGGCAGTCCAGCCCGAACTGCTAGGTCACATCCCTTCTGCACGAGACCACAAGCATCCCCAAACATGTTTCGGCCTAGTTGGGCCTCATCAGTGAGGAGTAGCTTGGGTCTCTAGGCCCAGCAGGCACGGGACCCACGTCTGGATATACCCGTCCCACTCGGGGTGACAAAGCAAAAACAAAGAGGTGATAGCTGGAAGGTTTTTTTGATTTAATTCTGCCAGTTGCTTACCATTTGCGGCTTATCTCGACCTTGCTGAACAGGAGACTCTGTTATTTTTCTCTTTAATTGTAGGCATTGCTAGCCTATTCCAGCCTGATATGACCTTGCCTTCTTTGCATGGTTACCTTCAGCTGGGTTTCTCTCTGTCTTTAATTCTTGATTTGTTTGCTGCAGCCCTCTCCTCTTGTGACCTTTAGTAACCTCTATTCAATTCTGCTCATGTGCGTAGTGGATTTTCACTCATCTATAAAGTGATTTTGAGGTAGATATAAGTATATTTGGCACTTGCCGCAATCTATTTTACTACCAAGCATAAGCAAGCTTAACGATTTCTTTGCTTCTTGTGGTTTCTTGCATATGTACACATTTAACTGACTTAATGTCTTCATCGGGCATATGGCATAAGTTTCTTCATCTTGAAATCAACTGTTCACCTTAGGCTCAAGATGTCACTTATCTATGGTATTTTGTCTCTTTATCAGCATTCTTAGGTCATTATATATTCTATATGTGCGTCAGTCCAATTTCTCATGACATTATCAGTCGTCTTCTTCTGGAATCTTCTTGGTTTCTTCGGGTATTCCATTCTGACAAACATCCTTTTGTCGTGTCTGTAGATATGGATTTCTCAGTGGGTACCTTACTGTCCAAGTTTGCTTAGGTGCCAGTACTTCAATAGGTGCTGTTATTCTGATAGGCACTGGGCAGAGCCCAACTGCGGCTCTCTGCTGGTTTATCTGTTCTTCATACATCACATATTTTGGCGTGAAAGTGGTGGGTACTACAAAGGGGGTGGCTGGAGTGTGGATGACACTTGGCACTTCCTCTTCACTCCCCTTTGGACGATTCATCGACCACTCTTACTTCTTTTTTTGCATTCACTTTTCTGTCATCCTCTGGATCTAGACATCTAGGTATGCAGAAATGTTCCTTTGGGGTCCATATCTTTATCACTCCCTTTAAACATCCTGCTGTTCTTATGTGCTCGTCTTTGTTCCATGTCATTAGTTGACATTCTCTATTTGGATTGCAATAGATACATTTTCCCACAAACTTGATATGTTTCTTAGGATACCAAAACGTTGTTCCTTCTGGTGCATAAATGCTGTCCTTCACAAAGTCTCTTATTTCTTCATCAGTCAAGTCTTTGGGCTTCCATCCTGACTCAATGTCAATCATGATTTTCATCCCTATGGCCTTTTTCGCAGTTTCTGGCACTTAGAGATTATTATCTTGATAACACAGAATCCAAGCAATATCATCACCAACAGGGCTCCTAGGAACTTGATTGCTTCTGCCATCCATTGTGAAACCCATGAAAACAGTGATCAAACTGTCATCATTCATCTGATTCTGTAGTTTTGTCAGCATACCTAAGGCTTCTGTTAAGCTTCTATTTTCATCATCGTGAGATGGTATAAATGTGCAACATGATTCTCCGATTTTTGCACAAACACCTCCATCCATAGCTGTGATCATGTCTAGGACATATCTGTTCTGGAGAGTCATTAGTCGAATCACTCTTAACTCTTCTTTGATTGCACTGAATCTCTTTATTGTTGTGTTTATGGTCTGCAGTAATTCCCATCTGGTTATCTGCAACCATTTAGTATTTGCTTCATACTGAACTCTTGGCATCAGGATTGTCGTGAACCCTGATGAGGTCAAGCTGAGCAACCTGTTTTCATATGGGATTGCATGAAAGGCTTCTTCTGATTTGGCAGAGAAGTAATTCTCTCTCTTCATACAGCTCATCAGTTCCACAGATCTCTTCCTCCTCTTGTGAGCATCTGCTTTTGGGAAACGGTCAATATTCAGGTCACCTTTTGGAATAACCAATGCTGGAACATGGACATTCACCAATGTTCATATACCTCCAAAATTCTTCGGCAACCAGATATATGCTTTGGATCCACATGCCCAATGATGATCCATGATCACTGCAATACCATGTGCCATTCCTGTAGCATCGTCCACAGTTCTGATTTTATCCTATTGTCCTTGTACCATTGTTTCTGAAGTACAGTTTGGAATTCTCCAATGGCACTATCTGTAGGGGCCCTGCTCTGTCTTCGACCCATGTTAGCAGTCTTTCCAGTCTCAGATATAATGGTTTGCATACCATCTGTGCATTTTCAATGGTTTCTTTATAGGTCCAATGATCATCCATGCTCTACAGATCACTTCTCCCTTCTCCCATCCGTCTGGTGAAAGCACTGTTCCCCAGATTTGCATTTGACCTCTGTTCTTCCATCTTCATGCTTCTTCTTGAGATTTCCCTTTGACATTCAGATTGTTGTTTGTTTCTCTCCTGATTTCTGATCCTTTAACTCCAGGCTTTTCACATTTTATCACAATGTTCTTTGTTTTGCCGTTGTTTCTTGTCTTTATGTCTTGTACATTATAATCTTCATCTGGATCAGTCGCTTCAGTTGCCCATTTGAGTGAAACATCAATTCCCATGAACTGACCTCTGGTCTTGCACATTGTATGTGTGACAGGCAGTGTGCTGTCTGCATATCTACTTCAACAGCTACACACATTTTTGATTTTTCCATGCTGTAAGGTAGGAGTGCCCACACAAAGCATTCTTCCTCTGAAGTTCGTATTCCAACTTCCTTCAAGTGGTGGTACCATAGGTTGTTTCCCAAGTGTTCTGTGCTGTCAAAGTAATCGTTCAATTCGTTATTGTCTTCTTGTGTGCTCCTTCTAATTCTTAAGGTCTTCTTGTAGTTTGCTATAACCTCACCCTTATACACATCTGTATAGCTTCTTCTTGCTGGACGATTCTCAGGTATCTTCATCAATGTTTGTCTGTATTATTTGAGTAGGAGACAGTTTAGTAAGTCTTTCTTTATCCCTCTGGTTCTTTAAGGCTCTGTTTATAAACGTCCATATTGATTCTGCTAGTATCTCAGCACTTGATTGTATTGTAGGGCTCAAACTTTACCCTTTCATTACTGGATCAGGCGTTCTTGTTGGTGCTGCCTCTATTTGCTTATTCTCTAAAGCCTTTTGTCTATTTAAAGGTTCAGCTTTCTCCATCTGTCTCTCAACTTCTCTTGGTGTGGAATTTCTCATCGTTGTTTGTCCAAGCTTCCCCCATTCTCTGGAATGTGATTCTGAATTTATTGACACTAGACCAGGTTTGTATGTACTCATTATGTGTGTATGTGTACCTTCCCTCAACCCCTTCTCGGGTTTACTTTCCCGACCCTATCTCTGGCATTGCAATTAATTTGTTACCCAAAGTTTGTGCGTGTGTCATTATTTATCACATCCATTTCAAGTTCAGTCACTCTGTCATTCTTTCTAGGAACTGGAATGACTATTAAAGTTCTGGGTACCTTTGTAGGTTGTATGCGTACACCATTAGGTGGGTGCACAGGAACTTGAACGCTCTGTGCACCAATGAAAAATGCAGTTCTAATCGTCAATGACAGTAATATGAAAATGAATACTATGCTTTAATACATTTGTAGGTAAGCTTGCAGCATGTGTTCCGACGCCAATATGTATGTCTCTCCCCATGAGGGAGGACACCGTTACTGCTCTGGTTTCTCATCTCGATCATTTAAGGAGCAAATCTAACTTTTAATAGATGCTAAACATTTGCTATTTTTATCTGGATTCTGATGTCTCTGCTTGCAGGTTACAGATGCTATACTGCTTATCCTTTTCGTCTGAATAATAGACTGTCTCTTGTCTCTGGAAACAGTTATTTTACTAAAAACAAAAGTTCGAAATGAGGCATTAAGTTCAGCAAGTCTTTTAATTTGCATGTTCAAAATAGACCAGTTTCCATTCAATGGGCCTCATTACGACCCAGGCGGTAAGTTACCGCCTGGGTCGTACCTTTACCACCATGGCGTAACCTACGTTTACGCCATGGTGGTTGTCGGACTTACCGCCCCATTCCGAGGTTGGCGGGGCGGTAAGTCCCCAATCCCCATTTACCCTTCCCCATTCCCATTTTTGCCCCATAGGGCATAATGGGACTGGGGAAGGCGTTAATTACGCCACCGTAAATTACGGTGGCGTAATTAACAACATGGTCCCTTAGCGCCATGGATTTTAACACCTGCTAAAAGCAGGTGTTAAATCCGCCATGGCGCAAAGGGACCTCGGAATCAGGCAGTAAGGGTCGGCGCTGTTTACGCTGCCGTAAACCCCTTACCGCCTGGGTCCTAATGAGGCCCAATGTCTCTTATCTCTTTTGCTCCGGATGACATGACATTCCTTTTTGTCAGCGTAAACAAAAATGAAGTCCTTGGCAACACCTTCACAATCTGTCCCTCAACTGAAAGTTTTATGATCTTCTCTGGTGATTCTGATGATAATTATAAAGTTCGAACTGCATTATGATAGCATGCAGGAGCATACTCATCTGTACAGAGTTTGCTGGGTCTCTAATGAAAGTGAGGACATCAAAACTGGCATGTCTCCCCACAAGTTCTGGAAAGTCTTCATTTAAGTGAAAGAAAACGGTACTAGCTAGTCTACTATTTTCTCGTGACAGGGACATTTATCTTGTCCTCGCTGTATTCCGGAAGCAAAAGAAACTGCCCTGCAATCACTGTGAGCAGTTTCCTTATTGTTTTTTTTGTTTTCAGGATCTTGAAGAAACTCTGTTGTGCTTGTGATTTTTCCCACCAACGACAGGTATGACCTCAATACTAACTTGAAATAGATCAGAATGTCTTTGGTGAGGTCACTATTGCGTGACACCATGAGTAAGTCCAAATAAGGCTTCTGTATCGAATGAGTCAGGATACTGTATTCTCTTCCAATTTACATATCCTCGATCAAAATCTGGCATATCTTTTCTTATCAAGGCTTCAGTGTGTCTCAGTCCAAAGTCTAAAATCAACAAGCTATTTGTGTGGCTTGTACGTGCAATTCTTCTTCTTCACTCTACAACTAGGATGCACAGAGTGTCTGTGTTTTTATGTACTTTTTTTTCTTATTTCGCTCAAAGGAAGTGTCCAAAACTAAGCCACAATTTGCACAAAATGTTCCTTGTCTCTGCTTTGCTGTTCATGCGCCTCTCTTCCTCATCATGGATCTCGTCTGCACATGCTGTGGTTCTTGCCCTTTGTCTGTAGTCTCTATGTGGTGGGGTGCAGGCAGAGCGTCTTCTCTGATGCATGGCTTGATGTCACCCAGAAAGATTCAAGCTCTTCTTCCCTGTAGCTTGACTGCAGAGGGTGTAACATCCTCCACTCTAAAGGGGCCATTGAACCTTGGCTCATCCCACTTTTTTCTTGTGTGGTTTCTCCCCAGGACTGTGTACCCAGGGAATATGCGTGGAACATGTAATTTCGGAACTGGGTATGTTGTTATGTCGTAATATCTCCATCTGTGTTCTGTGCTGCCCTGCACCCTTCTTGTCATCAATGCAGCTGTCCTGAAATTAGAGTAGGACAAGATGTCATGCAATTCAAGTAGTTTTGCATTTCCAATCCTAACACTTCTCCTGTTGGCTGGGCATCAAATCTAGCTCTATTTTGAGGTGTCAATGGCGTGCGCATCCTTCTGCCTGTCACAATTTTGTCCGGCATGAGATGATGGTCAGAACCAGGCTAGTTTCTGAGTGCATACAGTGCCAGTGGAAGACAGTGTAGCCATCCCTTCTTCAGAGTAAGCTTCAACTTGGCTATACTTTCCTTTAACAAGCCGTTGAGCTTCTCGCATATGATGTTCCCTTGAGGGGAAGCAACAAGATAATCTGTTCAAATACTGCATTAACAAAATGAGGATCATTGTCTGACCTCATGACTTCACACACTCCCCATCTGGGAAACATCTCCCTTACCAGGAATTTGGCCACACAGGTCGAGTCTGGGTGTGTACATGGACCTGCTTCTATCCATCTTGAGAATGCACACACCACAGCAATTAGATACCTGTACCCGCTACATACTTGAATCATATCGACATAGTCGATATGCAAGTGCTGAAAAGGCCTATTAGGCCTTGGGATAACTCTTCTAATTATATGTAGTGTATGCCAAGCCGTGAACTGCTGACAAATTATACAGTTCACCATAAAAAATGCAACGTGTTCTGCCAAGTTTGGTATAAACCAGTCTTCAGCAATCGTTGCTGCTAGATTCTCCTTTGTGATGTGTGCTGGATAGTGTAACTATTCCAGTGCTATCTTTAATAAGGCTATAGGCATCACTGGTTTACCAGTGCTGTCTTGTCGCCACAAGCTCTCAGAGTGAGTTAAAGAATACCCTTGCCACTTCCATAGATTCTTCTCTTCCTGTGGTGCCTTCCCATGGAGCTCTACTAACTGAGTTCTTGCCAAATTGCTATAGCTTTCAGTCATTCTCCCATGCACATCAGTTATTCCCACACTCATGATTATTTCGTCTTTAGTCGCCACACGCTTGGCTTCATTGTCTGCTGCTTGATTTCCATGTGAGATAAAATCTGTCCCTTTTGTCTGGGTGGCACATTTCATGGCCGCTATGCCCACTGGGAGCTGTAGTGCCTTAATGAGCCTGTCCAATAAGGCTGCTTGTTGTACTGGCATGCCGTCTGCTTGGAGGTAGCCCCTCCTTTTCCAGCGCGCTAGGCCTGCGTGCACTGTTGACGTCACATAGGCGGAGTCACTGTGCACCGTCACTTCCTGGTCAGAATGTTTGTTGAGTGCGAGTATCAATGCCAATAATTCTGCAGCTTGTGCTGAGTAGTGTGAGGGTAATTGTGCAGTAATGAGTACTCAAAATTCCCCATTTGCTATGTGTTCCATCACAGTGGCACCTGTATATCTCTGTCCTTCATTTTGATCGATCCTTGAAGAACCAGCAACAAAGACGATTTCACCTTCAGCTAATGCATTTTCTTTCACTCTGGGAATCTCATCATAGAATTCTTCATAGTTAGCACAATCATGTATTGGCTCTCCTTCAGTGACTGGCTCTGCTATAAACATAGCTTGGTTCACTATTTTGCATCAAACTATTTTAATCGTTGGATTTGATATGACCACTTCATAAGCAGAAGCTCTATCATTGATGTCAATGTGCCTTTTGGTTTCTCTAAAATGGCAAATAATGCATGCTCGACAAATAACATCATTGGGCATCCCATCACAATGGCTGTAGCCTTCTCTATGGCAAATGCTGTGGCAGCTAAACTTTGTTTGCACTGGAAGTGACCCCTCATCACAGGGTCCAAATTCCCACTGTAGTATGCAAGGGGTTTTACCCCAACGTGGTTCTCTGTGTGAGTACTGCTGTCATAACACTGCCATTCGTGCGTGAAAACAGGTAGAATTCCTCTGCATAATTGGGAAAACTGGTGCCGTGCAAATGGCCTTATTTAGTCCAACAAACCCTTCTTCCATGGCCTCGGTCCACACAATATTTTCTTTCACTGCCTGAGCTTTCTTCAAGGCTTGTAACAAGGGTCTGGTATGGGAACTGTGGTCAAAGACCCACGCCCTGACATAGTTGCAAAACTCTGCATTTGTTTTATCGTGTGTGGTTTGGCTGTCTTTGAAATAGCTTCAGCTCTTTCAGGGGTAACCTTTTCCCCTCATGTGAGATTATCTGGCCTATACACAGCACTTCTTGTTGACAATATTGTAACTTCTCTTTGTTGACTTTATATCCTTTCTCAGCCAGTATAGTCAATAGCTGAATAGAATTGTGTCTGCACTTTTCCTCTGTCGTGCTTCAAATTAGAATGTCATCCACGCATTGTAAGACAACACTCTCTAATGCGATATTGTCTCCAAGACCCCCTTTCCCTTTTTTCATTGGGTAAATCGAAGTATTGCATGACGACTCTGATGTCACTAAGATGCCCTGCTCCATCTTGGAAGAAATTGTCTTAAAAATCCCTTCATCTGCCTCTCTAGACATGGGATACTGTCATGCTTTTGGTAAAATTGCTCCTGGTTTCAATTTAATCTTTACTCTCTGACTGCGTGCAGTAAACCTACGTCATAGGGGCCTGTAGTCCATACTGAGATAGGTACCTTTGCCATGTCGTCCTCAAAGTATTCAGGATATTTTTGTGCCAGCATCATTCTCTGAGGCACTTCTCTTTTGATCATTTTCACCAAATAGATGAGATTAACCTCAACTGTCATCTCATCTTCACCTGTTTATTCTTCAAACAGATCGTCATCAGTGGCGTCAGTCAATCTGTAACCTTCCCCAATGGCGAATACTGCACACCATTGCCTGCCTTCATCATCACAACCATCAAGCAGAGCCATTTCTCTTTGCACTATGGCTGCTGGTATTGTCAAGGGAAACACTTGTCCCTTTTCCTTATGCATAGATATTCTTGGTCTGAATAAAAGCTCAATTGGGGTTCTCATAGTTTGTCTGTAAGGCCTAGTAGCCATGACATTAATACGTGCACTCCATAAGCGAATATTTCTGGTTCCAATTGAAAAACTCTCATAGCCATATGTCCTGCGTATGCTCTAAACTTTTTGCATAAGTTCAATTATTGCATTCCTGGAGTTGAACATACTATGCCCTTCTCTGTGAACGAGATTGTCATGTTTAACTTTGTCATTACGTCTCATTCCAATATATTCAATGGGGCTTGCCTTGAAAATAGCAGTGGCACATTCATGTTGCATTCTCCCATGGAGACTGGAAGTTCATTTGTAAAAGGAACATGACTTGTTGCGCCTGTGCAGCCTGAGTATTTATGGCATCGCTGGACAAAGAAAACTTGCCTTCACGTATACACGAGTGTGTCGCACCTGTGTCAACTAAACAAGAATATTCTTTTTTCGCATACACAGACATCTACCCTTGGTTGCTCATGAGGGTTCAGTATCACTGATAGGATAGAACACATCAGATCTCCAAGTGAGCTGTCCTAGTCTACATATAATCTTGTCCCATTATGAGTGAACGGATTTCCCCCTTCACTTGTGGTATTTCTCATTCCTGAATTTATTATCTGTCCTGTACCTATTGTTTGTGACAGTTGCATTGGTGACAGTTGAGACTGTCCCTGTGGAAAATGTGTCACATTCTGGGGTTGCAAACTTTGCTGTACTCCCAGTGCTTGCTGCTGCACTGTGTGATTCACCCTGCTGCGAGAACGCAGATGGATTCACAATCCCTCCTCTTGTGAACTGGTTGTTTTGCACCATCACTTGACTTCTGCATGTGAATGCTAGATGCCCTGTCATTCCACACGTCCAACATGTTGGCGGTGGTCTGATTATTTGCCCATTTTGATTACTCCTTGATTACTCTGCCATCCTCTTCCTCGAAAGCCTCTTCCCCTTGGGTAAAGCCTGTTATTGTTTGATCAAACTGTCACTGGCTATTAGCCTGCTGCATGTCTGATCCATCTGTATTATTATCATTGCCCCCTCAATGGCATACTTTGATCATTTTTTCTGCACCAATTTAGCCTCTTCATCTTTTCGTGCAGCATCTTTTTTGCAATTCTTTTCTTGCAGCAGCCTTCAATAGTGCGCAATGGTCAACTGTATTTCAGTCCATGGCTTAGCCTCAATCCCTACCAATATCTTGAGCTGCTTCTTTACCTGTTCTGGCAGCCCTTGGCATAATATATGGTAAAACACGGGTATAGATTTCCCCCAAGATTCACGCGTTTCCAGCACCCAGATGTATTGGAAATTCTGAATGTAAAGCAAAGGATCATCTAACTCCTTCATCTTGCGTGTCATTAAAGCTCCTATATCAGAAGTGTCCGGGTATAGCACTCAAAGCACTTTCCATACCGCGGTTCTGCAATTGTTAAACGGTGCTCCGTCATGCGCAGCATTAGCTGTAGTCAATCCAGGGTAACCTGCTCGTACCCACACATCGTCAGCTCTATAACCAAGTATGGTAATTAAAAGACCCTTAATATTCCCTATAGCTAACGTGTTCCCTCCTGTCATTTTTTCTAACTCATGTATCCATTTTCCAGCTCCCGATGTCAACATTGGGAGCTTATTGTTCAGGTTTTATCTGTCCATGTGAGGCCAGGGTATATATTGTGGCCTTGTTCCCCCTTTTTCTAGTAAAGGGAACTGTGACACATGACACTTCTTTTCCTCTCTCATCATTTTTCTGTCTACCGCAGGGGTAATATACCTGCATCGCCGTCTACTTGGCAATGTCCTTAGTCTGCTCACATAGGGCGGTGGATACACCCCCTCTGACCGTATGATACTCCCTCACGCCAATCTGATTGTGTGGCTGACTCTGATGTCTTAGGTGCAGACCCACTAGAATCTGACCATCTTACTCCCTTTCCCCTAGAGAAGCGTTTTTCATGACTTCTCTCATCTTCTCTGTCTTCACATTCTTCTCTTTCTGCGTCCGATATTGTCTGTGCCCAACTCGTGTAACTTTTCTCATCCTCCTCATTTCTGGTTAGGGTCAGCCTATCTAATAACAGCTCTCTATTCCTGCTACTTCGTGAGGCATCCTCAGTATCATAAAACTGAGTGCTCTCCAGATGCTCATCCTCTCCTTCCCTTTGGGGTACTCTTTCTAGGCCCATCTCATCATATATTCTATCGATCATCTCGCCGATACTTCTGGTGTCAAAGTCATCTTCGATATCTGCCCTAGACGTGCCTGGTACTGAATCGTACTCAGGGAAGAATTCTTCTATATCTTCCCAGCCTACTACTGGATCAGGGTTTTTAACCTCTCTTTCCAGATATTCAAGGTCCCGTGCTCTCTGTCTTCCCTTTTGTTCTATGTCGTCATCAAACTCTCTATGCTTCCTCACATCCTCTCTGAGCCTACCTTCTTCTTGTTTTCTCGCATCTCTACGTTCATTTGCCCTTCGCATTTCCTCATCCCATCGTCTTTTTATTCTCTTCTCCCGTTTTTTCCTTCTTTTTCTATCCTCCTTTGTTCTATTCTATCTCGATCATCAGTTGTTCTCTGCTTATGATCGCGTTTTATCTGCTCTTCTGCCTTTTCCTGTTTTCAGACCTGTTCATCGTAACATAACTGCTCTCGTTTCTGTCTATCCTTTTTCTTAGCCTCTTCGTCTCTTGATCGGTTGTCCTTTTCCCTCCTTTCTAATTCATTCTGTTCTCCTTTTTGTCTAATCTCTTCAATACTTTTACCACCGAGTTTCAATAAAATCAGACCTCCCATCCATTTGTTCTGTGTGAATGCCATATCACCAGTCCTATCCTCATCTCCATTCCATCTTTTTCCCTCTCTTGCCATATCTGTAGATGTACTTGCTTGTGCTTGGTCTCCTTTTACCTTTTCATACCTCTCCTTGTCCTTCCGGACTTTGGATGTAATATATCTGTCTCTGTCTTTCTCTGGGGTTTTCGTCACTACTTTGCGTAGGTGACTCTTATGCTGGGTTGCTATATCCTGTGGCTGCTTTAAGTTCCCTCAGCGGGTATAATCCTTCGTCTTTACTAGCTTTGCTTTTTGTTTCAGACGGCTGGGTGGCGCAGAAGGCTCTTTACCCCCTCTGTGCATATATTCAGTATCCAATCTAACGGTGGCTCCTCCTCCTTTTCTCGTTGGTACATTTTCCAAAGTTCTAAACTAGCTAGGCATTTGTCTAACTTTTTGCCCGTGTATGTGGCGTGCAAATACGTCGTCATGTACTGTAGGACCGTTTTAGATAGCGATCCTCCATGAGGTCATGCCATAAACATTTTGTTTGCGGTCCCTTTAACCCATTTTGCACTGTACTGTTTAAGCTTAGGTGCATGCTTCGGCAGCTGTTTGCACATGTGTGCCAATGGGGTAATGTCTTCCATGCTTAACCTGTTTATCTTCTCCTCTATACAACACTTTATTATGCTTTACGTTTCACAACCAAGATCAACAATATGAGCGAGCACCACTGGTCACAAGATCCAATCCCGTTTTTTCAACAAAAATGTCACTTTTATGTTAGTTAACAACAACTATCAATACATGCCATGCAACATCATACTATCACAATCGTGCAATTTTCATGCTATTTTTTAAAAGTTTTTACCTTCTGATGTCATTTATAAAAAACATGAAACAGACAAGACAGACTCCGGCCGGCTACACAAATCTCATGCCATCTGCTTCCTCAGATGCATTCTGCCCCTAATTGTATTCCGACATGGAATTTATGCCCATTTCCTTCAGATCATATTTAACCGATTCTGGTCTTTTAAGTCGTACTATCAATTCAGGACGTTAAATGAAGACTTCTTCTAGCGCTCTTTTAAAACCTATGAAAATTGGTGTATACTCTCTACCTTGGTCACTCCCGGTATCTCTCTCTATTGTTCGACCACCCTAGAGTCAATATTTTCCCCTTATATATACATTATACTTTTACTCTGATGTTATGTTTGTCCCACCTCTCTCTGTTACCTTCCCTTTACTTGTTATAAGGCATGCATTTTTGCCAAATCATTCAGTCTTTTTCACTAACTGTTCGCATGTTTTTCCTCTCCAGACTCTCGGAATCACTGCCTTCGTTACTACCTTTCTGTGCTGCTCATCCGATTGGCTGCTCGTAGAAGTGGGAATGGATTTTTGGGGGAAAGCAAAGGTTCCTTCAGACTCAACCTGCAGAGTTTTAATTAAACTAGCCACTATGTGCGGGGAGCTTCTCGTTCTATCAGCCGGATGGCAAAGGACTTGTGATATTCCCGAGGACCCGAAGTTACTTATGTCGACGGTGAATGGGTGTTTTATCTAATCTAACCATCCTGTGCTACCAAGTGAACTGGATGGATCCCAGCCGGCCCATGAGACTGGGGGTCTTCAAACAGCCCTTTAAGAGTACGAATCTGCATCCCCCTCTATCTCTTGACTGCTGCTACTCATCTTAAAGGGCTGTTTGGAGACCCCAAGTCTCATGGGCCGGCTGGGGTCCATCCAGTTCAGAGTCATGAGGCTTTTTGTACTAAGTTGGTTTCACTCAGAAATGCACCGTATGCCTTGAACACCAGAAGCCTCACAAGAGTACAAGGAGGAAGAGAGAGTCTTGATCTCTGTTTTCTGGATGTGAGTATAATACCTAACCATCCTTCAAATGTGTGATGGACAGGTTCAGATTTTGGCTAAGGATGCAATACTCAAATGGCAATGCAGAAGCACTGCACAAGTGGAATAGCAGCTTTTCAATGTTGGTAATCGGGTTTTGTAACACACCAAACGTCTGCAGACTTTGTTTGGTAGGATTTGTACCTGAACCAATGAAATTATAGTTGTTTGAAAGTATGAGAGCACAATACTAGTAATATATGCAAACAAGAACTTGAAATGTTGTTTCCTCTTGAGTTATGCAAGCACTTTGAAGAGATACAGCAAGATGATCAGGTAGTTCTGAAGGAGACGAAAGAAAATTGTGTGGCTGTTTTGTGCAGGAGTGATGAAGTCCATGAAACAACTGCAAACAGTACGATGCAACACTGAAGGTAACTTGTCGAATCAGAAGAAAATGGGGTAAATGCCAAAATCATTGAAGACTGTGGATTCCATCGACTAGAAGCATACATGTTCTTTGGTGAAAAACTCTCCCTCTGCCCATTTATCCTGGCTTTCCCCTATCCCTATACCCACCTATCTGCTACTGCCTCCCCAAAATGTGATTTCGCTCTGTAGTCCTGTTGAAATGACAGGGCGGATTCACATAATGAAGGGATTTGGGTTTATAACCTTCCCATGGCAACATGGGCCTTGACACACTGCTACATATGATGATCCATTCCTGCATGAAATGTCACAATGCAGTGATATCGTAGCCATATTGTTCTTAATGTATTGAGGGATAGTGCTTTATGATGCCACTTCCTGCGATGTCACATGGTGGCGTGGTCACATGACATCACTGCAATGTCACTGGGGCAGGCTCAAATGGCTTCACTTCCAGTGATGTCACTCTTGGTGGCATGGCATTTTGATGTCACTTCCACTACCCCTTGCATTTTGGTGAAATGACGTCCCTGGTGTACAGTGTGTGTACTACAATACACTTACCATGCACCACACATGCATTTTCTTTCACAGATGCAAAAGGTAACTGTATTTTTCTTACAGGATTACTCTGCAAAACACAATATATGCTATCTTACCCGAAGTTGATACAGAATGCTTAGAGCATTTAAATAGTTTTTGGAGAGTTGAAATTTACACATATTTTCAATATAAGTCTGTTGGTGATAGAAGCAAGAAACAAACCTGTCAGAGGCTATTCAATGATACAAGACATATCATGAAGGGTCAAGGTGGCCACAAGAAATTGTTTGTAATTGTTTCCCAATGAGAAAAATGGTACAATGAGCCTGTGTTGAAACCTCTGACAAAATCCCTTTTGTATTAGGCAGTAAGATACATTATTGTCTCATACATGCACAATTGTGTCCTTTATTAAGTTGTCCAAACATAAAAATTATAGTTAGCTATATTACAAAATAAATTGTATAATATCTAAATAAAAAACACAGAACTGCTGATGATGTTTCCTCAAACAATATTTAGTTGCCTTTGATATGTGGATGTTTACATCATAATTCTTTATATTTCTTTACATTCATTTTATTATAACACAGTGACCACTGTTTATTAAATATGTGTTAATATATCCATTGACATTGAAAAGAGGAAAAGGAACAGGAACCCATGAGCGGCCTATATCCATTCTTACCCTTAAATGTGCTTTTTCATCATCTTTTCTTCCTTGCAACTCAGGACTATTCTGTTGTTCTTTTCATCAGAAACCCTTACTTTCACTCTTTTTTAGAGTACAGTTCCGACGCTTATGTCCCAGGATATTTATGAGCCTAACATTTTTCTATTTTTAACAGTACTGAAGTAAATAATTTTAAAGGCGGGAAAGGCATATAAATTTACAGCTACAATGATCACATCTTGTGTCTGATTTGGAAACCCCCATTAATATTCTTTTAGGTTTAAGATGCAGAATGTTTAATAGAGAGTGACTTACAGACTCCCATGCTATGACATAACTTAGCCCTTCTGAATAAGTTATGTTCATTGTTGTGGGGTCTGCTTGTACTGTTGAAGTAGACTGCCAGCGGTCATGATTCTAGTCTACTTCATGTAATAACATTGATTTACATATTTAGGATAGTGGAAAAAAAGTGTTCCTTCTCTTAAACGGAAAGCCTTTACTAACCTCTAGATACTAGGAGACGTCTCTGGTTTAGGTTTGACTTCTGAGAAGGCCGATTTGTATATGCTCACTTGTTTATGTCGGAAGCAGCTCTTTATTGTTGCTGTTCCAACCCAGCGTGCAGTGCGGATTGACACTTGTGAGATTTGTTTGTGGGTCATTTCCTCTAATTTCTCAATGCTCATTTTGCCTTGCTTCACCTTGAGTTTCAACAATGGCTGCCGGTGCCATTTAAAGTAGGCGAAAAGGCAGACCGGGAGCGGCGGTTCGAGGGAGGTGCCCTGCAGCCCATCACTGCTTTTGGCGAGCGGGGGGATGCCTATTGTGCAACTGATGGTGAGTTGTGTTTAAGATAGCAGAGCATAATTATTTGAGGCCGAGTCCCGGGTGGTGATACAGTGCAGCCCTTGCCGTCGGTAGACCCAGCTTTGCATAAACGTGAGTCACTCTTACTGTATATGACCTAAGGCACATAGTATTCTAAGATAGCCTCACGTCCCTGGCCGCTGGTTTTGGTTCGGCATTGTCTAGCTCTCCACCTTTTTTTCCCTCTCTCTGGGATAGGTCTGGGTGCTTGTTGGACTGCAGACCAGTGACATTGTTTCTTAGAGTGCCCTTCTCTTGTACAACATACCTAGTAGAGTGGGGAGGATATTGAGAGTTGACTTGGGAAAGGCCGGTTAGACACTGGCAGTGTTGAAAATTTGGGAGATTGATAAACACATCACCCTTGAAAACATTGATAAATATGGTTGCTGTTTTGAACCATTGTAGATCCATGTAACGCTCACCTGATTCCCGTAGAGGCGCCGGTCTTGACTGGGCGTATACCGTATCTTCAAAGGTGATGTGTAACACACGGCTGGCTCTTTGGGCTGGACCTCTGTGCACTGTATGTCTGACTCGAAGGGTAAGATGTCTGCAGATAGAAAATATGGGATTAAGGAACTGGGTTATTGAATGTCTCTCTCTTCTTCCCTTTCTCTTCTCCTGTAGAACCCCAAAGGTTAACGCTCTCACCTTAGGTAAGTGAACGCTGTGCTCTCCATCTGCCTCAGGGCAGGGTGCTGTAACCAGTTTCTTCACTGGATAAGGGGAGCAGGCCTCTTGACTTCAGAGGACTGCTGTCCGTCGTTTACTGCACGAACGGTAAGTTTCGAGTAATTCTAATGTCTTTAAAGTCTTTAGTAATGATGTCTCTTTTTTTGCAGGGTTCCGGCGATGGCGGATGACGGGCTGAAGTGAGTTGAAGATGGAGCCCGTGTGATGAATAGAAGCGCCTGGAAGCACGTAAGTAAGCGCTTGTTGCCTGCTTCACGATGCGCTCTAACTGTCTTTTTATTTTGCAGGTACAAGTTCGGAGCGGCTGCAGGGTGCCGGAATACCCACTGGGTTAGATGTGGAAAGGAGTAATGGCACGTGAGTATTAAAGTTCCCCAATGTCTTTAAATGCACCTTGTTTTGTCTTTCAGATGCGGGATGCAGCGCCGAAGGCCTCCAGAGCGTGCGAAGAGTTGGTAGGCTTTTGTCTTTCAGATGCCGGAATGCAGTGTGAAGACCTCCGGAGCGCACAAAGAGTAGGTAAGCCTTTGTCTTTCAGATGCCGGAATGCAGCGCGAGGCGTTGGTGACAGCCGATGGACCAGGTAAGTGAAGAGCTGTCACTGAAGACCGTAATGCTAACCTGTTCTTTCTTGTCTTTATAGGTGTTGCTGAAGACTGGATTCAGGATGGTAAGCCTTTTTCCTTAGGCCCAGGATCAGATGCAGAAAACACGATGAGCGTTCTGCTGCAGAGGATGCAGAATAACGCAAAGCAAGATTCATCCATCGGGTGTGGTTTAAATAGCCTCCTGTAGTGCTTAGGTGTCTCCTTCCACAGCCACGCCTAGGTAAGAGAAGAGTTCCTGCTTTCCAGAAGAGTTCCAGTGTTCTGAATCTAGGGAGTGGCTCCTGCCCCACCCAACAGGAAAAGTAGTTCCAAACAGAAGAGGATCAGAGGCTCAACTGGCAGGCAAGTAAGCAGCATGGTCTGCTGCAGGTAAGTCCACCCAAGCATTATGAGCCCGGCGCTTCCAGCGCTGGGACTGGGCATATTAATGAGCCTGGTGCCACTGGCGCCAGGACTGGGTCCAAAAGGTCCCAATTGGGACTGGTTGGCACTCGGAACCTGGGTTATGGATCTGCTTCCAAGGGAGTTGGGAAAACCCTGACCTTTTGGAAGCAGAGATCATGACAGTACCCCCCCTCAAGGCCCCTCCCAAACCGGGCTTCTCCGGGGGTTTTGGCTTGTCAGGAAATGTTCGGTGAAATCTTTTGATTAGGCGAGGAGCGTGGACATATTCAGCAGGTTCCCAGGATCTCTCTTGGGGGCCGTAGCCTTTCCAGTCAATTAGGTAAAATAGTTTAGATTTGGAGATCTTGGAGTCCAGAATGCTTTTGACTTCAAACTCGAGTTCTCCATCAAATAGGATAGGTTTTGGAGATTTAGTTAGTCGGGTTTGAGGTTGCACCGGTTTTAATAGAGAGACGTGGAAGACCGGATGTATCTTCATGTGCGGGGGTAAGTCCAACTTGACCGCTACTGGGTTTACTATGGTAGTGATGGAATAGGGACCAAGGTATCTTGGGTTGAATGTGCGTGGCCCTTTTAGAGGTAGATATTTGGTGGATAACCAGACTTGATCCCCTACTTGATATTGAGGGGCTTCCTTCCGATGTTGATCTGCTCCTTTCTTATATTGTTCTTTAGCCCTTTGAAGGTGAGAAACAGCTTCCTTAAAGGCTTGGGTGATTGTAGAATGCAGGTAGTCTACTGCTGGTGTTTCAAGATCTTGGAGGGGATCCAACTCCGAGGTTCGAGGGTGACTGCCGTACAAAAGAAAAAACGGGGTTTTCCCAGTTCCCGAATGTAGGCATATTCGGCTATACAAAGGATGTCTTTCCAAGTTTTTTCAGTTTGTTGCAGCATGCAGCGTAAATACTGTTCCAGAGTTTGATTGGTCCTCTCGGTTTGTCCGTCGGTCTGAGGGTGGTGACTGGTCGATAGTCTCACATCAATTTGAGCCGACCGACAGCAACTTCGCCAAAAATGAGAAATAAATTGACTACCTCGATCCGAAATTAGAACCGAAGGAAAACCGTGCAGTCGGACGATGTTTTCGAGAAATTCTCGGGCCAGAGTTGCTGCTGTTGGCAAGCCTTTGAGCGGAATGAAATGCGCCTTCTTGGAGAATAAGTCCACGATTACTAGAATCGTATTGTATCCGGAGCATGGAGGTAGATCGGTGATGAAGTCCATAGAAAGCGTATGCCAAGGGCGAGGTTGGATGTCAATAGGGTGTAAGAGGCCTGCTGGTCTTTCCTTTTGACTCTTGTTTTGGGCGCATACTCCAGAGGACATTATAAAGTCTCTGATATCTTTTTTCCAAGACGGCCACCAGAAGTAGCGCTTGATCTTTTCTGAGGTCTTGGCCATACCAGGATGTCCTTCCATTAAAGAATCGTGATAACAAGAGATTACTTTTTTCTGTAAATCTGTGCTGGGTAGGTATAATCGTTCTTGGAAATACAATAAGTTGTCCTTTACTGTAAAGTCCTTTCCCTGCAGATGCCAATTCTGTATGTCTGCTGGAGTTACAAGTTGCCTGGCTTTATCCTTAACTTCCTCTATGGATTCTGTGGCGATTACACCCAGAATTCTTTGTTCGGGAATGATTGGTACAGGTTTAGGGTTGATCAAGTGTTCTTCCACTCCCATCCGAGAAAGGGCATCAGCTTTACCGTTCTTTGTACCAGGTCGATAGGTAATTATGAAGTCAAACTCGGCAAAGAATAATGCCCAACGGAGTTGCCTAGAGGATTGGGCTTTTGCGGTTTTCAAATATTGCAGGTTTCGGTGATCCGTAATCACAGTAACGGTGTGTCAGGCCCCCAGCAGATAATGCCGCCAAGCCTTAAAGGCAGACTTGATAGCCAGAAGTTCCTTGTCAGTAATCGTGTAATTGATTTCAGGAGGCGAGAATTTGCGGGACCAAAATGCCACGGGATGCAACTGATTGGTTACCGGGTCCTTTTGTGATAGAACTGCCCCCATGGCAAGGCTTGAAGCATCAGTTTCCACGATGTAGGGGAGTTCGGGGCGAGGGTGTTTTAAGATTGGTGCAGAGATAAATTTAGTCTTCAAATCCTGGAAGGCTTGTTCCGCCTCGGTAGACCATTCAAAACGTTTGTTTTTCTTTAACAAGGCAGTGATGGGCTGGACTATTCGAGAGAATTCGGGGATAAACCTGCAGTAAAAGTTAGCGAAGCCTAACATGCTTTGCACACCTTTTACGGAGGATGGTGATGGCCATTTGAGAACTGCATCGACCTTCTTTGAATCCATACGCACTCCGCCAGGTGATAATATGAATCCCAAGAATTCAACTTCAGTCACGTTGAAAACACATTTTTCCAACTTAGCGAAAAGTTTGTGTTGACGCAATCTTTCGAGGACCATTTTCACGTGTTTCCGATGTTCAGATTCCGATGAAGAATAAACGAGGATGTCGTCAATGTAAACAACAACACACACATCTATGAGCTCTCTGAGGACATTGTTTATAAAATATTGAAAGGCGGCCGGGGCATTGCAAAGTCCGAAGGGCATGACCTGATATTCAAATAGCCCATACTTGGTGCGGAAGGCCGTCTTCCATTCATTGCCCTCTTTTACTCGTACCAAGTGGTAAGCTCCTCTAAGATCCAGCTTTGTATATATGCATGCTTTTCTGACTTGGTCCAGGAGTTCAGGGATCAAAGGTAACGGATATCTATTCTTAACGGTGATCTGGTTCAGGGAGCGATAATCTATACAAGTTCTAAGGTCTACTTCCTTTTTTGGAACGAAGAACAAAGCTGAAGAAGCAGGGGACTTGGAAGGACGAATAAACCCATTTGCCATGTATTGATCCAGGTATTGTCGAAGGTGAAGGTTCTCAGGCTCGGTGAGGGCATAAATTCTACTACAAGGAGGAGTAGATCCAGGTATCAGGTCTATCTGGCAGTCATAAGACCTATGAGGAGGTAGAGAGTTAGCCTGATCCTTCCGGAAAACATCTTGGTATTCTAGGTATTCGGGAGGTAACTGGGGAGTCTCTGAAGAAATTGCTGCCAGTGCAACACCAGGTGGAGGGTGACAAGTAGAGACACATTCTGGAAACTGGACCGTTCTTGCTCGCCAATCGATCAGAGGATTGTGTTTCTCTAACCAAGGTATTCCTAGAATAATCTGAAACTGAGGGGCCTTGATCACATCGAACACGATCTTCTCATGGTGTCCATCTTGACTTACTAGCGTCACCTCTTGAGTGGTATGCGTTACTGGCCCGGAGGCTATCTCCGTACCATCCACCGTAGTAATGACGTCCTTTACAGCCTTGGGACAAAGAGTTAGATTCATCCTCAAAACCATTTCATGATCCACATAATTGCCGATGGCACCGCTGTCGACGTAAGCTTCAATTGCATGTAATCGATCCGGATTATCAGGGCTAATGAGGACCATAGGTATCACGAAATGCGAGGTCACGGAACTGTTTTTCACGCTCGGCAAGAGGACCTCTATTCTTGTCGGGCGAGGTCGTTTCCCTGCTCAGAGTTTGTAACTTTGGTAACTGCAGCTCCTACTGCCTTCTTGGCAGGTTTCACCGGACAGTCTCGAAGAAAGTGCCCTGAGTTTCCGCAATAGAGGCATAATTGCAACTGTTTTCTCCTTTCCCGCTCCTTTTGTGTTAGAGGACCTTTCAGACCCCCTATTTGCATGGGTTCCCCGGAGTCTACTCCTTTGGAAGGAGTTGGCGGTTTGGAAAATACTCGAGCATCAAACTTGGAACGATCGGCCTTCCTGTTCTGCAGTCTGTGATCTATTTGAACGACTAAGTCTATATAGTCCGAACAATCTTGTGGGGGATTCACTACTTGGGCTAACACATCTTTGAGCTCTCCACGTAGACCTCTATAAAACAGCGTAATCCTTTTGTCCTCAGGCCATTGAGTTTCCACTATCAGTCTGTTGAAAGACGCAATATAAGCCAAAAGGTCTTGATTACCTTGTCGCAACGAAAGAAGCTCATTGTTCAAGGCCTGCCCCTGTGAATGTCTTGCGAACAGTTTTTCCATACTGAGCTGAAAAGCTTGAAAATCATGGAGGACCGGATCATCTTGATTTACTAGAGGGATCGACCAGTCTGCCACATTGCCACTAAGGTACGAAAGCACGAAAGCTACTTTAGCTTGATCAGTTGGAAAGGCTGCTGGCCGGCATAAGAAATGCAACCGGCACTGATTGATAAATACTGCAAACCTCTTTGGGTCACCAGAAAATCGTTCGGGCGGAGCCAGAGGTACATTCCCAGGTAGGTTGATCTGCACTGGATTCATAGAGGATGTAGAAGGAAGATTTCCCCCAGATGCGGGTAACGGGGTCTGTCTGGCTTGTGACTCTAGCAATTGTCTAGCGAGATCATCTGTTCGCTCCTTGGAAATAATCCAGGGACGTCATTTGGGGGTCGCCAGAGGTCGCAACTGCGACCTCTGTGGTCACCCTTGCGAACTCTAGAAAAAAAATGGAAAAAAAAATATTTTTTTGAATTTTTTTTGGGGAATTTTTTTTTGTTGTAATGCAAGCTCATGGGCTGTGGCCAGCACCATGTGGCACTGTACTTCTGGAGTGGCTGGCTTTCTTGTTAAAGCCCCTTAAAAAAAGAAGAAAAAGAAGAAAAGGAGTGACACAAGTCTAACACTTTCAGCACTGACTCTAAATAAGAAAGATTAGGAATACCAAATAAAGTGTCTTTCTGGAATTCTATACAATAATTGATACTCATTAAAGGTTTATTTCAGGCACACTTCAGGGGGTGAGTCACTGATTTAGTCTGTGCTTAAATGCCTCAAATCAGCCTTTCATCCTTCTGAGGTCGATACATGAGTACCAACACAGGTTGGGTGATATTGGGTGTATATTTTTTCTATATAAAGCGCTTAAGCGTAAGTGCTACATAACAACACATCATCATTTGGTCATGGTGCTTGCATTCACAGTAATTTGGTAATATGGACCTATACACACTGATCTTAACGATACATATGGCGATCCATTCTTGTATGAAATGTACATCACATTATAGTGATAGCGTAACCATATTTTTTGTAGTGTACAATGCTATGCGATAGCACTTCCTGTTTGGTCAACGGGTGAAAGGTTGCGTTCCATCGCATCCCGCGATATCACTTTGGGGTGGGATCAAATGACATCACGTCCTGTGATGTCACCAGGGGGTCAAGGGTCGTGTGATGTCACTTCCGCTACCCCTGGCATTTTGGTGAAATGACGTCCCTGAAATAATCAGTTCCCTTCTTAGAGCGTTCGTTTCCTGACGGGCTGCATGCACTTCTGCCCTTAGTTCCCCAAGTAACTGGGCTAGCTGGTCGGTATCCGAGGTTTCCATAGCGCCTGGACGGGAGTTTTGTGGTAGGCTTTGCGTTCTGTAACGCTCACCTGATTCCCGTAGAGGCGCCGGTCTTGACTGGGCGTATACCGTATCTTCAAAGGTGATGTGTAACACACGGCTGGCTCTTTGGGCTGGACCTCTGTGCACTGTATGTCTGACTCGAAGGGTAAGATGTCTGCAGATAGAAAATATGGGATTAAGGAACTGGGTTATTGAATGTCTCTCACTTCTTCCCTTTCTCTTCTCCTGTAGAACCCCAAAGGTTAACACTCTCACCTTAGGTAAGTGAACGCTGTGCTCTCCATCTGCCTCGGGGCAGGGTGCTGTAACCAGTTTCTTCACTGGATAAGGGGAGCAGGCCTCTTGACTTCAGAGGACTGCTGTCCGTCGTTTACTGCACGAACGGTAAGTTTCGAGTAATTCTAATGTCTTTAAAGTCTTTAGTAATGATGTCTCTTTTTTTGCAGGGTTCCGGCGATGGCGGATGACGGGCTGAAGTGAGTTGAAGATGGAGCCCGTGTGATGAATAGAAGCGCCTGGAAGCACGTAAGTAAGCGCTTGTTGCCTGCTTCACGATGCGCTCTAACTGTCTTTTTATTTTGCAGGTACAAGTTCGGAGCGGCTGCAGGGTGCCGGAATACCCACTGGGTTAGATGTGGAAAGGAGTAATGGCACGTGAGTATTAAAGTTCCCCAATGTCTTTAAATGCACCTTGTTTTGTCTTTCAGATGCGGGATGCAGCGCCGAAGGCCTCCGGAGCGTGCGAAGAGTTGGTAGGCTTTTGTCTTTCAGATGCCGGAATGCAGTGTGAAGACCTCCGGAGCGCACGAAGAGTAGGTAAGCCTTTGTCTTTCAGATGCCGGAATGCAGCGCGAGGCGTTGGTGACAGCCGAAGGACCAGGTAAGTGAAGAGCTGTCACTGAAGACCGTAATGCTAACCTGTTCTTTCTTGTCTTTATAGGTGTTGCTGAAGACTGGATTCAGGATGGTAAGCCTTTTTCCTTAGGCCCAGGATCAGATGCAGAAGACACGATGAGCGTTCTGCTGCAGAGGATGCAGAATAACGCAAAGCAAGATTCATCCATCGGGTGTGGTTTAAATAGCCTCCTGTAGTGCTTAGGTGTCTCCTTCCACAGCCATGCCTAGGTAAGAAAAGAGTTCCTGCTTTCCAGAAGAGTTCCAGTGTTCTGAATCTAGGGAGTGGCTCCTGCCCCACCCAACAGGAAAAGTAGTTCCAAACAGAAGAGGATCAGAGGCTCAACTGGCAGGCAAGTAAGCAGCATGGTCTGCTGCAGGTAAGTCCACCCAAGTATTATGAGCCCGGCGCTTCCAGCGCTGGGACTGGGCATATTTATGAGCCTGGTGACACTGGCGCCAGGACTGGGTCCAAAAGGTCCCAATTGGGACTGGTTGGAACTCGGAACCTGGGTTATGGATCTGCTTCCAAGGAAGTTGGGAAAACCCTGACCTTTTGGAAGCAGAGATCATGACAATCCAGGCCTGCTATCTTTTACTTCATTTGTGGTGTGATTGACTGGCGTGTAGCCTTAGGCTGTACCATTAATTATGGATATGAAATCCACAAAATTGTGAAAATCATGCTAATGTTTTATATTCTTTGTGAATATGAACATGAGAAATGTATGATTGAAATGGGATAATAGGCTAATACATGTGTTAGGATATATATTTACTAGATTGCAATAGAAAATCAACACAAAATAAATGTATATATGAAAATGTCCAGATTATATAAATATATATAAAAAGCATTCTGCAATCTTCTACTTCAGTTGTATTGTGTAAAACACTGTATATTATGGGCCTTATTCACAAAGCATTTTTTTAATCGGATTGCACCATTTTAAAAGGCTTCTGTTAATCAGGCCTATATGTTCAGGTGTTCCCTATAAGTACTGGATTACACAAGTGGGTACATTATGTTGAGTGCTAGGGAGAATAGATGTTAATAACTGTTTACATGTGAAATAAGTCAACAGTAGGGTGTAGATGCAAAAAAAAAAGAAAAATATAGAGTTTTAAAAAGAAATGAGATCTGACCACCGAATTGTATGGGAGGATTTTGGTATATTGCCTTTTACTTATGTGTTAAAGTGGCCAAAAATAAGGAAGCACACAAACGTTACAAGAAGTATTGTAATTATATTAAAAAGGAAAACAGCCTACTTTAATTACTAGTTGGTGGATTCTCTAAAGTACTTCTATTTCAAGTGTGGTATTTTCCACAAAAGTCTGGGAATGTTTTCTGTCATTACACTGTGACTTTTAAAAAAAAAGAAATATATGATTATATACATTTTTTTATCAAATAGATGAAACAACATTGTTATTAACTTCTTTTGTGTGTAGTTGGGCAAACAATAGGACGCAGAGATATTTGAAAAGAATAATTTTACAATATTGAAAGTGAACTTGGTTTGATAGAAACAAAGGATTCCACACTGCACACAGTTTCTGTGCAAATAGATGTATTAAATAGAAACACACATTTTAAAGCATTTCAAAGATGATGTGTAGATTATGCAATGTCATTATTAACTTTTCATGTGTGTAGTTGCCCGAAACAAGGACACACAGGGACACACACAGATTTTACAAGACATATTGAAATTACATCCATAAAATTGTTAAGCCCTGATTATAGGAGCATTTTCCAAAAAGCATAGCACCATCATAAAACACTTCTGTGAATCAGGCCCTTACTGTAACTTGTAGTAAGTGTTTATGTATTTACATACAGGGAATTTGATATTTTCTACCTATCACTTCAAAGATTAACACTGAAAATATTGGTACAACGTTGGCATGGCTTCATATTTTTATCTGTAACACATAGTTAGGTTATATGTCTCGGTTTCCTGGTTAAGGTTGTGTTAAGTACTCTGCAAATTTCATATAATTTCACATGAAACAAAGTTTGTACAGAAATGAAACACTGGTTTTGTGCATGTAGTTATTTATTTTTATGATATTATTCTCATGAAGCTGGAAGGGGGAGAAGACTTCCATGGGTTACTCACGTTAAAATGATCTGGCAGTCCTATACCTTACACATTATTAGCTGAACTCTAATTTGATTGCTAAATTCATGAAACAGGAGATGAAAAAAGCTTGGGTACCAGCGAAGACCAATAATGAGGGTAGGATGCTTTTCTTTGTCTTGGGGTGGGGATTACTTGGTTTTTAAACAGAGCCCTGGGTATGAACCCTATTTAGATATGATACCCCAAATTATGCTTGGGCCTTGTACATAGAATTTAGAACTGGTCTCCTGTATTAAGCGTGTTGTAAAAATGATTAAAATAGGACATTTGGGGGTATGGGAATACACAAAAAAAATAGAAAGACTACATGGGGAACAATTTCCTACTATGTATTGCAACTAAGGAAGATACTGCTCACTTTATGTTTATATGTGAAGGGTCTAAACACCTAAGGATTAAATATCTGAAACCACTGCTTGTATTGCACAACATCCGCACTTTAAGCAACCCTATTCAGTTTGTCAGAAAATGCGATGATTTATTAGTAGTTCATTTTGGGCCTAAATATATTCACTGAGCCTGGTTAAGGAACACTCATTGCAAGCACTTTAAAACCAAGGGAGCCACACTAGTTATTTCTTATTATGAACTCTATTTTAGGATGTCGTAATCAGATTATGTTCTTCTTTTAGGTAATGTTATAGAAATGTTGTCTACCTCAAGATGTAGTAATTAGACTATGTTTTGTATTCCTTTACGTATTTTAACTGGGGCCTTTTAACTGCTAGCTATTATGTACTGGAAATAAGGTTTTAACTATTAAATTTTATTGAGAATAATGCATTTTTCCCCCATGTGCACACTTACAGGACAATATTTACATCAAAATGAGAAGAAGAGTTTTAATAGTGGTATTGTTGAAATGATGGATGATATTTATATAACACAATGTTCTTGATGTATTGCCTGATGACTTTACTGTCGAATAAAGGCATATCATATCATATTGGGAATTATTATTGTACTTTTTTTTCTAAAGAAAATGTACAGAACCACCATTGGAGGTACACAAACTATTGATGTTGTGGGCGATTCTATTTAGAATTTGCTGATGCAAGACCATGTTTGTAGTGACCTAAGTGCTTAGTGTAGCTGTTGGACCTATGCAGTGATACTTGTCTCTAAAGCAGCGTCTACACACTTTTTCAAGTGTAATTTTTTTAATCTCCACTATTATTAAATATAGGGTGCACAGTTTTCTTGTTCAATGTTTAAAAAATAGGCACTGCAGGTATAATGACATTTTCGTTTATATTTACATAGCTAGTGTCACTCTTGGATATGATTATGACACTTCTTAGAGTTTGCTGTAGGGGTGTAATATTAAGAATCATACTTATATGCACTACATTGATGCTGAAAAAGTAGAAAGAACTGAAGTTAGGATCTTTTCTTCCATTAGATTTGTAATTTGTGGGCCATGTTGTTCATGATCAATGCAGCCATATAATGTGCTTTTATTGGAATGTTAACATCCTCAGTAGGTCTGTCATATAGATGTATGTACAAAGTGAGATAGAATTGTAGTTACAAGCAAATATTTATTATGTAATATTTTAGATAAGTGAGTAGAGTTTTTTGTTCTCTCCAATGAGAAGTCTTGTTGCTCTATACAATGAGTAATGTGTACAACCTTAGTTAGTTGAGTACTAGGAATACATTCAGTATTATGGAAGGGAAAAAAAAACATCACAAGTCTTCTTTATATATCTATTATCAAATGTATTGCATTGTCTTTCAGATGTTACAGTGAGTGAACAGATAAGATGAGACACTCCTGAAAGAAATGAGGTAAGCCATTGTGAAGAGCATATGTTTGTTTGTATAATTATTATGGCTTGTGGTCTGTTAGAGTCCTAAAATATAGAGTAGGCATGCCCGAAGGACATAGGCAGTGTTGCCAAAAAAATTACATGGAATAGCAAAACCCTTCAAACTCAATGAAAACACTTTAGTTGCAGGGATGTTAAGGTGAGCAATACATTGTAACAAAACCCTTGGAATTCAAGGAAGAAACTTCAGTTGCAGGGATATTAAGGTGAGAACTTAACATAAGCTCAGCCTATGACCACAATGATAACATCACAATTGACATCACTTACGACATCACTAATTACATTATAACTGTAACCAACACTTAGCATGGCCTTCAGCCATGGTCATGGGGCTTGGCCAAATATATTTTAAAACATTAATGGGCCACTAGTCATGGCCTCTGGCCACAGCTTTTAGCCATGCTCACTTTATATTTGAAAACATGAATAGGCCACAAACGATAGCCTTTGACTTTCAGCAGTGGATACAGCCGTCACCCATGTACACTGTATATAATATACACTAACCAGCCACTAACCATGGCCATCAGCACAATACTGGCCAGTGGTCACGGCTATTAGTTGAATATCTGGTTACCTCTGAACAAATGAACATTGTGAAGCATAGTAATAAATAGAAACAGTGTTGAGGTGAGTGTGATTCTAAGGCGCTGGGAATAACAAAAATTCGAAACTAGGACAAGGTCCAGTTGGTGAGCCTACCTGAAAAATAAGACAGGGGTTGCTGCACTAGTGAGGGACTAGCAGATACCTCAAAACTGCTAATTGATTGTAAGAGAAAACTCAAAGGTGTCACCTCAAGGTTGTTGCGCAGCCCTAACAAAGTTAAATGGAACACATATAAACTGTGTTGTATAACAAGAAAACAAACACAATGTGACAAGAAGCAGAGTCCAAAAAGATCATTAGCCAATGCTATTGTGAACTGTTTTTATGAATGAGTGCATAGAACGGAACTGCCGACACGTGTTTCAACCCTAAACAACGGGTCTTTTTCAAGGCAAAACTGTGATAGTGACATACACAAATCATTATATGTTAATAATGCATGATATCATGAGGTTACATAAAAAGAAAATGAAATTAAATATGATTATATAAAACAGAGAGCGGAAGGGATGGGGGCCAGTACCCATTGAAGAAAAGCAAAACAAAAATCAAATGAGCATTGCAACATGTTAAAGCATATGGAATCATGTTAAAACAGTCAGGTAATTAAACATTCCATGTAAATAAAATGCAAATAAATTTGTTACCATAAGTGGTAGAACATTCATTGGTCAAAGTCCCAGACAGAAAGTCCATGTGATTGTGGCCATAATTTGGAGAAAAAAAAATAAAATAAAAATATGAAAGACACAATGAGCGAGATCCCTAATGAACAGACATGTATGACATTAAAATACTGAAAATGCCAACTATTATTGGATTACATGTTACATATGTTGTCTCTCTGTCGGGGAAAGAATGATTGTCGTACTAGGATCTCAAAAGTTCATCCCTGAAGTACCAGAAGTGCTGGTGTATGATGAAAAGTGAATTATTATTTTGTGACTACCAGCATGCCACCCAAAAAAGTGATGAGATGAGGGTGCATTGGTCGGTATGATTGTGCAAAAGATATTACCGTATACGGATCGATCTGGACGTGCAAGTACCACACTCATTATGGGAAAATAGCCAGCTCTGATGATGTATATGTGCTACATTGTCTGAGAAACGAAATATAAACAAAAGGACATTTGCGTGCAGGCACAAAAGGAGTGCATGTTTATAAGTGACTGTTGTCTGATACAAGTACGTTAATGAAAATATAAAGGAAATACCTGGCCCAATTTGGATACTTGTGAAAAAGTGGTTTAGGAAAATTCCCGTCCTCAAATCAAATTACTACAAGTGAAAAAAAGGATAATAAAAGAAATACGTCAAACTACAAGAGAATATTAGACAGGCTAATGAGATTGTTACATTAGATAATATGTGTGAATATATGGGAATGATATAATGCTCCATACCTATGAAATATAAGGGATAAATCCTGCGACGATCGTGTTGCCAGAAACCCGAAAAAGCTACAAGGTGCGGTCCTTTACTTCTGCTTATGTAAGGAAAGGACCTGAAAGCGCGTCACGTGTCAGAGTCACGTGCGCGCGATCGGTTCATTGGATTCTGGTATTCAATGTCCATAGATGGACCATTAGGTGGGCAGGTGCCCAATATATAAAAGCAAAATTGTATGTGTTGCCATAAGTATGTTTATAGCTAACTGATGTGAGACTTTATTAAAAGATATGAGAATGATGCCAAAAAAGAAGGTGAAAGTGAAATGAAAAATCGCGGTAAAAAAAAATAATGTATGATATTGCGGAGCTAGTGAGACATGAGAAATTGCATTGGGAGTATATTAATAATGTATAAAAGGCCCCAAAGTTTGCGGGACACCTACGGATTAAGTAACATAAGTGGTAAAGCGTTGGATGAACAGTTGGGAACTGGTACTAAACCCTTGACAGCAATGAAATGCATTAACACTGGTCCGTGATAAATTAAAAAAAAAAAAAAAAATTAAAAGCAAGATGACAGGAAATTGTGCTAATGCTGCCCATACCATAATAAGGGCCATGGTGATGTGTGGAAATTATGATTACACAAAGTAGGAAAATTGTACCAACAATAACAGAATATATTAAAGAAATACATTAAGTTCCATGTCCGAGTTAAGTCCAAGACTGGTAGAGCGGAGCTTGGCAATGGTCCGTGCCTCAAGCTGTCGGAGAAGCAATTGGCATTCACCACCTCTCGGATGAGAGTGTGCTTGCATCAACCCAATAAATTTAAGTTAATTTACTGAGTCCATCTGATGATGTTGCTGCCAATGCGAAGCAAGTGGCAGTTTCGGATCTTGGCTCTTCAGGTGCGCAAAATGTTTACAAATACATACTCTCAACTCTCTGATCGTAGAGCCTATATAGGCTTTTTGGCATATGCATAATATGGCATACACCACATATTTGGATTTACAATTAATGAAATTGGTAATATGCATTGTCAACTGAAAACCTTTTGATTCAAAGTGAATTTGCAAAAATTACATGAGCCGCACTTGAAAAAATCCATAGGTTTAGGTGGAAGCCATGTTAAGGACTGTTCATGAGCAGATTTTGGTTGTAGGAACGAGGGACAAAGTTGATTCCGCAAAGTATTATTACGAGTAAAGATGATTTTGGGTTTTGGTGAGACGTAAGGCTGCAAATCAGAGTCAAGTCTCAAAAGGTGCCAGTGCTTGTGTAGCAGTTGATAGAGCATGTTGTGATCTTGTGAAAATTTAGTGATAAACTGGACATTGTCTGATTGGTTACTGATAGTTTCCTTGTTGATAACCAAGGTCGAATCTCGAGTGTTTGTTTGATACGATTAAACCATTGGATAATACAATGATTAGTATAACCTTGTTCACAGAACCTCCACCTGATCATGTTACATTTGTGTTTGAAAGCCATGTCAGTACTGCAATTACGTTGAGCATGATAGAATTCCCCAAACGGGATATTCAAAATAACAGATTTTTGATGGCAGCTAGAGGTATGAAGCATGGTATTAACTGCAGTAGGTTTGCGAAAGGTTCGTGTCTGCAACTTGCCATCCACAATGTCTATTTGAAGATAAAGAAATTCCAAAGATTGAGAGCTCACATATCCGGAGAATTCAATGCCAAAATCATTGCAATTGAGATAATTAGAGAATTCAACAAAGGTGGACGGCGTTCCGTCCCAAATGACAAGGACGTCATCTATATAACGCATCCATACAATAAGATTCTGTTTAAATTGGTGATCACTGTAAATATGTTTGTTCTCAAAGAAAACCATAAACAAATTAGCCAAAGAAGGGGCATATTTTGCGCCCATCGCTACTCCTTTTGTTTGCAAGTAATATTGATGGTTAAAAAGAAACTGATTATGAGCTAAGGTGAACTGAAGGAAATCTTTAATCATGTGCACATGTTGACTATGTGAGCTATTGCTCAGATGGTTTTGCACATGAAACCTACTTTATGCCGGGGGGACGCCTGTCCATCCAGCCTTTTCATTAAGTGCTTTGATGTACTGTATCCCTGGGTCACCAAACTTGTCAACTTTTCTTTTTGGGAAGGCTCTGTCCCCTCCCTTCTTAAGGAGGCTTGGATCTCCCCCTCCAGAAGAAGGAGAATCTCGACCCTTTTGTGACAGATAGCTACCCCCCATCACAAATGTTCAATTTATCCTAAAGATCTTGGATAAGGCGGCCTATGCACAATCACAGTGTTTTCTGGAGCACAATAACATTCGGGGGCCTCATGAATCTGGTTTTAGAGCCTGTCATGGTAGGGAGACGACTCTACTTGACCTCAAGGACAATTTGCTTAATATCGTGGATCAAGGCCATCATGCAATCTTAATGCTCTTAGATCTTTCTTCTGGCTTTGATCTTGTGGCCCATGCTATACTAGTGGAACGACTACAATCTTCAGTTGGCTGATCGAGCTTGGCATCCTCATGGATTCCCACCTTTTTGGGGCCAAGATATGCCAGAGTCGTAAGTGGGGATTCTCACTCCCTGCCTAGTCCAATCATTTGTGGGGAGCCTCAGGGTTCCTGTATTTCGCTGTCTCTCTTCAATGTCTATATTATTCCCCTTTTGACATTGCTTGATGACCTAGGTGTTCAGTATACTAATTATTCTGATGACACTCAGGTTGTCATGAAACCTCCTGAACAATATGCCAAGACCCAGTCAATCTTAATAGGATTTATACCACCATCCATGAGTGGATGGCTGCCAACTCCTTGGCACTTAACACAACTAAAACTGAGCTCCTTACCTTGGCCACTGCACCTAAACTCAACCCCGCCCCTAGTATTCGAACTTCAACATTCTTAATGCCATCATCCCTGTGGCAAAAAAGTGAAAACTCGTGGCATTATCTTTGATTGTGAGCTAACTATGAAGCAATATGCAGCACAAATTCGAAGTTCTTGCGATCTTGTCAATAAGCTGTTTAGCAACATCCGACCTTTTGTGTCCCATGAGAACGCTATTCTCGCTACGGCCTTCATAAACTCACGCCTAGACTATTGCAACAGTCTTTTAAGTAGATGCTCTCAGACCGTTCTGTCCTCCCTCCAGGTAACCCAGAATAGCGCAGTTCACGCTATCACCGGCTTCTCCAAACGTGCACATGTTACACTGGCAAGACAGGACCTGCATTGGCTTCCTGTTAAGCACAGAGTGACTCATAAGATCCTCACTCTGACACACAAGTGTATTCTCGACATAGCACCTAAATACCTCTCTGCCCGACTTAAGCATTACATTCCATCGCGTACCCTAAGTTCCAAGAATGAACTCAGACTTGTTCAGCCCCGTTTTAGACTGGCCTCAGCCGGTGGACTTAGCTTTGATGTGCGTGGCCCGACTGCCTGGAATGCCCTACCTCGGATTCTTCGAACCGTCACCACGACCGCGGATTTAAAAAAGGACTAAAGGCAATGCTATTTCATCACCCTCCTGACTAAATCCTTTGCCTCATCGTCCTGATTTCATTGATCCATTTGACCCTGATTTCCCACCTGTTCTCTCCCTTCCTGTTTGTTTTGGATTGTTTTTCGGGCGCAGTGAGGCCTGCTGGCATTAAGCGCGACATAAGAATACAAATAAATAACATCAATAAATAAATTGCATTTTTTGATGAGTCCCCCCACTTTCATTTTCATGACTTGACCCCTGTTTGCACGACTAAACAGCAAAACAGGATTTGCCCTAACTGACCAGTGCAAGGATTATGTCTTCAAAAAGTGGGTCAGTGGAGTTGTCAGTACCACAATCCTTAAATCCATCCCAATAAACGGTTAGCTCGGCAAGATGTGTCGACTTTGCTGTTCTCTCTAGTAACTGGAACGTCATGTACTGCTGTCTTGTCTCTTGTACACAGCAAGGGAGTGCATTTGTACCAGAACGATGTATTGATGGGACCTGTGATGTGTGCCACACTCATGTATGATGATTTTATTCAGAGATAATTACAGGTTGAGTGGATGCTTCAACGTGAGGCCCTCTCTAGAAATCGAGGCGTAAATACATATAGCAATTTATTCTCTGTGACTAAACATGAAACACTTTGGTACGCAGCATCAATGCTTATGTTGATAAAGTGCACCAAGAGATGGCGAAGAAAGAAAGCAAAGGCGTTTGAATAGCATACATGTCAAAACACATGGCGCGCGAATTTGTAGCAAGCTCAAAGCTTTATTTTCTCGCCGCAAGTTTCTCCTCCGTACAGGGCGACGTTGACTGATAGGAACGGTAATTACATATTTCGAGTGAAGCACACTACGCATTTTGATACTTCAATACAACTGGCACTCTTCTAGGCTGGATTGCTCTGAAAGCACATTGTTTTTCGCTTTTACTCATAAGATGTGTAATATTGTTTTACATGGTTGTTTCTTCAGTTTCTCACTCTACAAACACGGCTTAAGTAGTGATGGGTGAGACCGTTTTTGGGGGGTTCTGCATGGATTATGGTGGTTTTAATGGCAAAATGGGAAAGTAAACATAATATGAATGTCCGTGTTACCTCTAGAAATGATGTCCAGTAGTTTAGCCATATAGTACCTGATATTGGCATTGTTGATTAATTTGTCATCATTCGTCTCAATGACAGCAGACGTTGTGTTAGCGAAAGTTCCAGGATTTGTAAATAGTCATCAACATGTTCTCTTATAGAGTTCCCCAAAACAACGATTAGAAGAAAAATTAAAAAAATCGATCCAGGAGTTTAAAACGTACACTAAAGGCCTGATTCATAGAAGCTTTTATAATGGCACAACCCCATTGTAAAACACTGTCAATCAGGCCCTCACATTGATATAATAAAGAGATTACACAAAGATGTAAGCACATTTAAAACCATAGGAGCATACCCATAGAGGCGAGAAAGCAATGCCTTCAAAACCATGGTGGATGTAGGGTAAGGCTGAAAAATCAATATTATAAAAGTAATCCAATGAGCCAATAAAGGTTCCTTGAAGCAACAAAAAAAAAAGTTCATTACATGGAGCCATAGCTTGGAATAATCCACGAATCATTCAACACTGCATCATTACGTGGGGGCTTATATCATGAGAAGCGGAGTGAAGTCTTATACAGTGTCTCAAGATGCATGTAAATTCACATTCACTGATTGGACAGACTTAGTTGCTCTATCGGCAATTCTAAACAATACCAATCCCTATTGGCCTAGCCCCCATGACCATTCTAAAGACTACCTCTTGACAATTATCTCATGATAGGGTCATCTACTTTCACACAGTTTTGAGTGGACAGTTGAGAGGTAAAAATGCTTCATATAAAACTTAATTGCAGATTGGCCATGGCCATTCAGATGTCCTGGGGAGGGTTGCTTCATTCACAATTAGCTGATGGAATTGTGCGGTGTGAACAGTGTGGCAACAAAAACGAATACCTCACATCCTTTCACACTAGACCGAAAAGGTTGACACCCACTTACTGTTCTCACTATTGTGACTGTGGTCCAACGGAAAAGGTTACCTCTACCATGCCATTGGTGACTTCTTCGCCTGTGTTAGTGTGATTGATAGTGGTTGTTCATAGAAAGATTCTAAAAGAAATTAGATTTTGAAGCTAGATTGTTCATGGACAGAGCAAGCAGCATTTAGGTGAGACGTGAGCATGATGCATTAAATCGAGTTTGGACAGTCGGCTTTTACTATATACTAATACATCATTAAATACTCGATGATGGTATTGAGTTTTGCATTTGCTGTGCTGTGACTCTGTTTGGTATGACTTTTAAAGATAGTACATTTCATTCCTTTCACGAAATTTTAATTCAGCGGATATTCAATAATGACTTGATTTTGTGTAAAGTGACATATACTGCCGTTTAGCCACAGACGACCACTGATCGACTCAATATGCCACGTTCATGATGATCCTTCCCTTTTATTGAATGTAACTCTATCAGATGTGAACGCCTGCCAACATTGGTGCATATCGTATACACTTGCAAATATTACTTGTTTTTACTGAATTGTGCATGCATTATAGTGCGGAGAAAGCGCAAGGTTTTTACTGAGGCAAGTTTAACAGTGAGGGGTCATGTTTCAAAAACTGTTTATCAACAGTAAGTCCAGACACATTTCCATAGTTCTAATTGCTAACATCTAATCAACTCCTGAGCTTTCAGTGACACATTTGCATCAACATTCATATATGACCCATAGAGCATGACAACAGTCACACAGTCATTATAGTAGCACATATCATCAGTCATCTCGGTTGTATTTCTGTCATGTCTAGTTTGACTTCTTGAATGAGATGGTAGTTTCTCTGACTCTCTTTTGATCGTGTGAGTATAAATAAAATCTATCTCATCATATCAGATTTGTGTAAGATTTCAGTGAAATTGATGATAAATAACTAATCAATAGTTAATTTCCAACAGTAGGGTTTCCATTCAGAAGTGAAAGGGATCTGGGTTTACTATGCTGTTATATTAAGATGTGCACACTCTGTGGTCTTAAAAGAATAGTAAGTGAGCTCTATGATGAAATTCACACTATTTTTGACGGCACAATATTTATCATATACTTGCTAGTAACCTAATTTGATTGTGACATGTTCATTATCTCATCTATCTTCTTACATTGGACTCACTTTTTTTCTTTTGACACAATTCTTTGTAGAAGTAAAGTACCCTCCATATTTATTATTTATGTTAATGCTATGCTGGACTAGGAAAGTGGTCCTGACCTTATCTGTCACTGTTATATGGATTATACCCAATAATATATACTTTGGTGGAAAAACAAGCATGGGCACTATTCATTGTGAAAAATCTAGCAATGCAATGAAGGTTAAGGAAGGGATCCTTCTGTACTGTATTGCTGTGTTGTTGCCATTGCACCTCCCTGCTTACCCAAATTCTGAGAATTAAGGTGAACATCACTATTATGCCTTTGTTCTCTCTTTTAATTTGTGTTAATTTTTATATGCCTTGTCAAATACACTACGGACATTGATAAAAAATACAACACCTGTAACAGAAAGGCCACATTTCATGAAGACGATGGGTATACCAAATTAAAATATGATCATTCAAGTGGCAGAGTAAAGCAACTCAATGCAACACTGCCCAACTATCAGCACAGACCTGTTTGTTGTATAAGCAGAACAAACAGAGGAAGGGAAGAAATAATAGAGGCAATGTCACAGATAGCACAGAAAAACAGATTCAGGAGTTCGCTCCAAGGATCTTTATTGTGCATTCCGTGTCCTAGGGCCGTCCCTCTCTCTTATGTCTATAAATAATACTCTGGAACTAACAGGGTTGTACATAACTGTTTACTTTCTGACTCCCTCTGGGACTTCCTAACTTTTCCTAGTCTAGCCAGATGCTAGAAGTACTATGCATGGAAATCAGGAGTTGTGCCTTACATTTACTCTGAAGGATTCAACTCGTTCCATTCACGTTCACAGTTACCTTTCCATTTTACTTTAGCTGCTTCCCCTCTTGACTCCTCCCCTCCAACCTTATGTCCCTCTAGTGTTTCACCTCATCTTCCTCCTGCCTCCACCCTTTGATGATCTCACTCCTAACTCTCTACTCCCCTACTCCAGCATTAGAAACTGTTACTTCCTCCTCCTCCTCACTACTACTCCCTCACCCTCACTGCTACTTCCTCCACTACACTACTATTCCCTCCTCTATACTTCTAATCCTTCCTCCCACTCCTGCTCTGACTTTGTTTCAGGCATCTCACATTCAGTGTCCCTTATCTCGTAACACACACAAACACTTATTCAGTAGAACCTTGTTCTCTTCCAAACCACCTGTTCGCCACCAATAAGCTCCATCTCCAAAATCTGACTCCACTGCTCTCCTCCTACTTGTCTTTATGTCCTCCTTTGCCTCCCCAACTGACCACACCCATTCAGCCCGCATATCTTACTTCCGGAGGAGGCTATTTAACCTTTTCTTCTTTCTGGTATTGGTCAGCTTCTTCAGGCCAATTTTCCTCTTTCTTCTCCCAATTGGCCATGGGTTTGTGCCTAAACATCGATCAAAAGTGGCTAAAGCCTGGCTGCTCTGTCTGCCCGGCATCGCCAAGTTGTCCTACTATGGCTGTCAACCAGCTATGACCTTACACCATGGAAGGTAATTAGGAGGGAAGGGACAATGATAACAGCCAGCAGAGGTCAAGGGACCATCACGAGAAATGCATTATGGTTCAAGCGTGTCCCGGATTAAATGTGGACAGAAGACCAGAACCAGCCAAAGAGTGAAAGCGAAAGTACACACACCACCCTGATGGGACTCTGAGAGAGGGAAATAGCATTGAGTCCAGGACCTTTTGACCAAGCAGAGGAAGTAGAAGTAGATCCTAACCGGGAGGGGGAGGAAGCCGCAGAAGTAGCGCTGCACCAGCGCTACAGTGGATAAAACATGAGGGCGGCCCTGCAGCCCCAATGTAATGATGTGATGTTATATGACATTTATAACGCACCTGTAGACAAGTGTTTCTAGGCGCGGGTAAGCTGAGAGACCTTGGGCCTGATTCACAGAAGTGTATTATAATGGTGCAAACACATAGGAAAATGCTCTGTCAATCAGGCCCTTTGTGTGCTCATTTGAAATTCAGTTTATTGAATGTGTAAATAGTTGCAAGGTAGGAGAATGCGTATGCATTTTGTTGTTATCAACAAAGGGGGCTGTTATGTGCGCATCACTTCACCGCATACACGGGACATCATGTGCTGTTAATAAAAAGAACCAGAAGGCACGGGCAGTTCCCTGCTAAGGCTCCAACTGTGTGGACGCATTTCTGTACACGTACTCTGGACCGCAGGCCTACAAAACACGCACTGGGGGTTCCTCTCGCAGCAGTGAGCTTAAGCTGATATGTATCAACCAGAAGGGCTAATTTGGTCGTATTAACATGCAAATCTAGTAGGTTCATGAACAAGGTGTAAACAGCAATCAGGCATTGCAGAGCGTAAGGTGTTCTGGCTATTAATACAATGTCATCAGCTTAAGCCAACACTGGTAAAGACATGTTACCAATTTCACAAACATTTATCCCAGCTTCTATGAGCCTTTCATACAGACCATTAATGTAAATAGAGAACTAAAATGGGGCTAGAACAAAGACCTGGTGACAACCGAAATCACCAGAAAATAGTATGTACACCTTCTTTCGCTACCACGCCTATTTTATGATGTATTTGTCTCAAAATGTACACCAGATCATTTAGACAGTTTAGCACTTGCAGTATTTAGCAAAGTTTAGATCCATTAACTTTGTCAAATGCTGAACTTCAATCCACGAAAGCCAAAAACAATGGCTTCTGTTTGATGTATGAAAATTGGCCACAATTAAGTAGTGATTAAGTGCCTGTTCATTTGTTACCAACAACGCATGAAATCCCAACTGAATCCTTGCAAAAAATATTATTATCATGTAAATTGCTCTAGCTTGAGTAGGAGAGCCCTTACAAATTTTCTGAAATGGGAGCACAAACAGGAAATGGGTCTATAGGCTGCTAATTGTTCACAATTTCCATTGTCAAATATTGGTAAAATGACAGCCTGCTTGAACATAAAGACTATTAAACAGATGGTTTTCATCATGACATTAAAGCAGGCTGCTAATACTTGAGCCCAAAGGTCTACCAGATCTCGAATCATATCTGCTGGTATGCCATCAGGGCCATGGAAACGATTGCAAGCCTGTTTTTCTACTGAATATTTAATTTCTTCAGAGAACGTTCAATTTTGTTCATATTGGGCTTGCCTACTGGCTCTAAGGATAGGAGCTGGATATGCAATGAAATAGCACACTATTCATATTGGTATTTCTATTAGAAGCTATATATACCAAAGATAATTGTTCAACCCAAACATGGTCTTCAACGTTAATTTCGGACATATTTTGAGTTTCTGTTGTAGCTAGGGTTATTAACTATCAGTTCTCAGAATTGCTTGGGATTATTGCCAGAGGATAACCTCAGATCATTCTCACCATGCAATGCAGTCCAGCTCAATTCTATGAGCACTCACAATAGCCTTTATTTCTAGAGCTGAATTCTTTAATAAGGCAATCAAGGTTTGTTTGGCCAAATAACACTCTTTGTTGAATCACCCTTTATTACTTTAATCATGAGAGAAGAAATACTTCTTAAAGAAAAGTGTTGAAATTGCACCCATTAGCCAAGAATAGCATTCTAGGATAACATTAAGATATATGCCTAATCACATGCAATGTCTTCATTAAATAGGGCACAATCACTGTTTGATGAAAGGAAAATTGACCAATGATCGACCGATATATTCTTTTGCACAATTGTGTCAGTTCTGCACCAGCCAAACAAGCAAGTCAATGTATTTTGGGTGCCTGGCCTTGTATTTAAATGAACACGACAATATGAGCAAAGCAATAGCATGTGCTGCTACAAATTTCCTCCACAACAAAAAAAGTGTTGTGTTAGAGGAGGTATTTAGCAGCAGTCCAACAAAAGAAGTCATGGATGCCCTCTAGTGAGTACCATACCAGGAATATTATTCATAAATTGCCCATTCAGAGTGAACAGATGACATTCAGGGCAAGATTCATGGAAGTGTTTAATAATGGCGCAATGCCATAGGAAAATGTTCTGTGAATCGGGCCCTCAATTAGCCAGGTGTACAACATTGTGCCACTGGCACGGGTCGAGGGATCAAACATATAAGGTTGGGGAATGCCCAACATGTGATATTCCTGGAGATCATATAAATGGATTGGCAGACAGTTACCAACTTATAGATTAAAATCACCACCAAATATTATGCAACCAGTGATACGGCATCCATTAACATCAATTATTCAATTTTATATTTTAAATTGGTTAAACTTTACATTTGTATGCACTACTATAAAAATGATTTACATGTAAAATCATACCATTAGTAAAAAGTAATGATAATTCTTGTGACAAAATGCTGGTCTATACTTGTGGGTGTAATTGAACAATTTAAAGAAGATTTAATCAGAATTACCATACCCCCGTAATGCCTACTGCTAGTTTCTTTTTTTTTTTTTTGTCAGCTTTGATTTGGAAAATGATCTAAACATCCATAGTTATATCATCACTTGGTTAATTATGTCAACATCCAACAGTGTGTCCCCTGCCCCTGCATTAGTTCAGAATAAGAACAATGCATGTGTAACCTATCCTAATCTAATCAAGAGCAACAGGTTACATTGGGAACATCACCAATGTTGGCAGAACCAGGATTACCAGTTGTCTTTATTGTTAGGTCACAACCAGTTCAAAGGTTATATTCAGTCAGTAAACCTCCTCAAGAGTCGACAACATATCAAATCTATTCTCATTAAGTACAAGGCCTGCTCTGTGAGCTGGCAAGATATTATGACTCACTGAAACAACACCGCTATTATGAAACATCAGCCCTGGAGAAGACCGTGGTCTGATATTGGATATATTACTGCTTTTCAGAGTTAATCTAGTGTATGAAAAACCACCAAGAGAAGAGGGAAATAACAGGGGAGGAGTAGGATCCTTGAACGCCTCTTGTAGGAGGATAACCCCAAGTTAGAATGTATAATATGTACCCTGCATGCTGTTTTGGGTATTCCTTACTCAATCTATTCTTCTAACCATGCAGATCACTTGTAGGTTGATGTTCGGCCAAGCCAAATTCAAGTTAATCCAATATGTGACCCAGTTAATATGAGTTGGAGTGGACTCTCAAGGTCTCATTGGCAGTGGAGATACCTCTCTGATGACTCCAACCAAGGGCAGCGATGCAGAAGGCAAATAGAGATACTGTTGATTATGGGCAGCATGGTGGAGCTTTGCCACAATTGGTTTGGAATAAAAGTGTTTTAATTTGTTTTATGAAATATATTTCTCATTCCAACATACTTCCCTCATTAACTATAGAAAAGGGCATTAAGACGCACACTGCGTGTCTGTATAAATCACACACCAGCACATTCACTCTGATAAACAATCAACGATTAGTAGAATGGAAGCAGCATAAGAAAAATAGCAACAATGCAATACAACATGTGGCAACAGAATACCCACTCAGGTCAATGCGAACATGCCAATGCTCAAGAGGGGGTGCAAGCCATGTAGTAATAAGGTGAAGGATCATATAAATGCCCCAAACAAGTATTGACCCAAGAGAACACCTTAGCATTAGCTGCTCAGGACTTGGCTCTCATCGGTGTAAAGATGATCAGAAAGATCAAATTTGCTGAAGATGAACTTGAGAGGCTGGATGTAGATATTGGAAAGTAGAAGGGATAAATAAGAATCTTGAGAAACCCAAAAGGTAAATGTAATGGGCTGATAGCAAGAGCTGCTAATTTTTACCTGATGAGATCAGTCTGTTAAGAATTATCTGAACCATCTGAAACTCTTGTGGGAAACCAAATCGACCTTTGACAACGCGGAAGACAAGAAATCAAAATCAAAAAAGTGCCAAAGTCTGTGGACAAGTACAACAAAACTAGAAGGGTGAGGGCACATTTGGCAGTATATTTTAGAATATTTTGCCAGAAGGCCAGCAGTACTGTCTCTATGCCAGAGGCCAGATGAATGCCACATTTGGGAGAATAGAACACCTTCTACATGATTTGCAGTTGCTGAATTACCATCTTCTCCATAATCTTGTCAGCCCAAAGAAAACCAGAAATAGGCTTTGAGTTCTGCAACATATTGTGGTCATGAGAGGGTTTTTTGAGCAGAACAGTAACTGAAAAAACACTGAGGTTTTTAGGGACCAAACCTTGATCTAAGGAAAGATATACATGAGAAGAAATAAAATTGTATAGTGTGTGGGCCTGAATACAAGCAACATTGGAAGCAAGTCATAGATATGGTTAGTAGCCTTTAAGTTTTAATGTCTGAAAAGGTGTGAACGAATTCGATCTGAAGACGCAGAGGAAAGAGCAAATGTGACATCATCAGAAATTGGTTTCAGGGTGTTTACTAGAGCAAATCTTGACTGAGCAAATAATTATTACATGTGTTTGCCCACTCTGATGATGTAGAGATATTTGAAAGACAACCAGGAGGGTTACGTAAGGTTTTTCTTATAGTATTGAACATCTCTTTTGGGTTATTAGTAGCTTTTTTAAATAAATGCAGTAGTTTCAGAAGTGTACAAAGAGCTATCAAACAACCTAAAAAGAGGTCACTTTCATGTTCTCTTTGGTGCCAACATAAGATGCATGTCATGGACAGATGTATGCCTGACCAAAGATCCTCAATCCTATCCCAAAGCCACACAGCAACACAAATGGCCTCATTTATAGTCAATGAAACTGCAGCATGGTGTTGTAACACCCATTCTATGAATAGCACAAAGATCTGGTAATACTGTTATGAGAGTCCTAAGAGTGATCAAAGACACAACTAGACACAGACACTGTGCAGGAAACCACCTCAAATAAATAGTTCCCTCAGATAAAGTTTCTGATTCTTTGTCCACAACTGAAGGAAAATACTTGAACTGTAGTACCAGACAGACACACATACGATGCTTAACATGGTCGTTGCTCCACCTGAAAGTTCGACAATGTCACCACAAGTAACTTAGCATGGTGCAGCATGGTGAACCTCCTTTGTGCACCACAGCTATTCAAAGGCTTTACAATACCCACATCCTACTGCACATGTACATGAAATGAAGTGTGCTTCTAGTCCAGAGCACTGCAGCCAACTGCAAGCAAGAATCAAATAAAGAGTGGTAGTAAGCCAGCTTCATCATAGCAGCAGAATACTTTTTATAGCATCTCTGGCACGCTCATCTCTAATATGAAATACAAATACAGAATTACAGTGCTGCATGTGTGAAGTGTCTATTTATTAACTCTGACAGCCGCATCTGAAAAGAGTATTCCCTATGCTCTTGGCCATAATATACTGAGCTGATCTAACTTCATCATTTATAATGCCAGTACACGTCTGGACCATTTCCAGCACCGATATCACTTAATATCTCACCTGAGGATAGAAGAGGTCACGTGTGCAGGTTGTGGCTGTGCCATCTCCACTGTGCCTTTTCCACAACACACTTAGGGTCTCATTTTCTAATGGGCAGTGTGGAAAATAAAAGCATTAAATTGCTTTCACTCTTTCATTTTCTGATCCAGACCATTTTGCAGCCATCCTGAGGCGCATTGATGAGATTTTCATGCACAGTAAATTGAATGGATTCCAATGAAATATGCCTCACGCTGGCAACTGCTAATGTGCAGGTGGATTCCTTTGGAACACATTATAAAACACGATCTGCAAAGTGTATTTGCAGGCATGGTTTTATATCTCTCAATGCAGAGAGTAAAACCTAAGAGTAACAGTGATATTGTATTTTTTTTTTACCATTCTCCATTTTGAGAGTGATGACAATTGCATACAGGAAGCCCACAGCCGGTAAGTGCAACCGTATGTGGTCCCCTACATACAGTTCTTTTATTTATTTTACAAACTGTCCCCCTCATGATCCCCCCCCATGATCCTTCTGAAGCCCAGTTGTAGTCAGTATTGAATGGTAAGAAGGTAACACTGCAGACTCAAATAATGCAAGTCCATGCACTTAGAAAAGATGTATCTTCATTGTAAATATGGTTGCAGGTTCCAGTTACATGCTATGTAGAGAGAAGGCAATCACACACAATGGTGTATCCTTCATCATCCAACGCTCAGTCCCAACTGACATTCATGGAACCCAAAACCAATCAAGTAGCCATCAACCCTAGATAACAAATGGAGACAGCCTTGCAAGCACACATGCCCAAGCCCACTTTTTCTAACAAAGCAAAGCTGACACCATCAAAGTGGTCTACTAAGCCTTCTGGAGGTCCAAACCAAATCTCCCTGTTGCAGTGATCTGCACAGTAGTATGAGCATGAAGAAGCACGCAATACAATAATACAAAATCCATGTCCAAAATGTTGTGTTAATAACCACACCGGCACAGTTACTTCAAGTGGTTTATTAGCGTAGAATAGGAGATATACCCAAGACCCCAAGCCTGTTCAGCAGCCTCCATCAACTGACAACTTTAAGGCATAAACAGCATTAGAGTTCTAATAGGAATGCTCTGACATAATAAACCAAGCATGACACATAAGATTCTAACCAATATAATACATGGCATTGTGAATGTAATACAGTCAATAATAAGCGTACACATAACACACACCCCTCCCTTAATAAAAAAAAAAAAAACAACGACAACCAAACAAATTTTTATAGCATTTAGAGTGGTTGTGTGATATCACTCTGCACCATGGTTTTGAAAAACATCATAATACATAAGCTTTTCTTACTTTTTCAATCTCGCCACTCGGGACATATTCCACACTTGCCCACTCTCCAATCTCACTGCATTTTCATAAACCTGTGTGACTCTCACCGGGTCTGAATACAGTGGATCCCCATTTTGGGTATCACAGCTCACCTTATCCTAATGAGGTCTCCCACCTCAACTCTTGTTCTTTTTTTAGGAAACTTTTCATTCATTTTTTCACCAATTTATCCTTTCGTTCGTCCATCCTTTTCCTTACTTCATCCACAACAATATCAGTTTCTCTTGCTCTCCCTAGCCATGTGGGTGATAACATCGTGTTACCCCTGCGACCCTTCATAAGTTTGAAAGGGCTAGCACTTGTTTCAGCACATGGCGCCATCCGCATCGCATACAATCGTTCCTTCACTGCCACTTTCTTATCCAAACCACAAGCATATGCTCCTCTGATAGCCTCCATTATGGATCGATTTACCCTTTCAATCATTCCATTACCCTGTGGATAAAATAGGGCAGATCTTTTGTGCTTTATGCCACACTTCACTAAATACTCTTCAAACAATCTCCCAGCAAATTGCGGACCATTATCTGTTAGTACACTCCTGGGTAATCCTTCCCTTTCAAATATTCCAGACAGAAATTCCACAACCTGCTGACACATCACATCGCTCAATATTTTAAATTCAGTCCATCTAGAGAATGTATCTACCGAAGCCAGGATAAATCTCCCTCGCCCCACTCCCATATCGGCTGGTCCCAAAATATCAATTGCCACATCTTGCCACACTCCCCTGGGTGCTTGCACCTTCCCCATTGGCTGTGACACAGCCATCAAATTCTTCCCCGACTTGAAACAATCGGCACATCCACCAACCATCTTTTCAATTTCTCGCTCCAAACCTGGCCACCAATAATCATCTTTGATTATTTCTTTAGTTTTATACACACCTATGTGTCCCTGATGTGCAGTTTTTACAAGTCTTTCCCTCAGACAATGCGGGACAACCAATTTATCCCACTGATAGACTAACCCATCCTTCACAGACAACTCAAGCCTTACTTCCCATAATGCTCTTTCCTCACCAGACAACAATCATTTTTCTGGCCACTCCCCCTAACAAAACTTGCTATCCGTTTCCACATCTCGTTCGACTTCATTATACGTGTCCATTCATCTTTTTGTATGATTTCCTCTGCGGTTGCAAAAACCATATTTCCCATCTCAACATATTTCTCTCTCCTCGCTTCCGTATCTTTGTTCGTTCTTACCCTGAACACATAATCAGCTTGTACATTGTCTTTACCTGAAACAACTTCTATAACAAACTTTTGACACTGCAACCTAGTCACCCAACAGGCAACTCTCCTCGACACTTTATCAAGACCCTTTGTTTCAAATATGGCCTTCAATGGTTTATGGTCAGTTCTCAAGGTAAATTATTGTCCCCACACAAAATGTTTGAGTTTTTCTATGCCCCAATGACATGCTAGGGCTTCTTTCTCCAAGACAGAATAGTTAAGTTCCGCACCTTTCAACATGCGGGAAGCATGTAACACAATTTCTTCATTACCATCTGCTTCCAATTGAGACATCACCACTCCTATACCAGTATCACTGGCATCCACCGCCAAAATGGTCCTTCTTCTAGTATCAAACATGCCTAATGGCTTTGCCATATCAATCTTTTGTTTAATGCAATTGAACTCTTGCTCACTTACCTCACTCCACAAGACTTCTGCTCCCTTCTTCAAAATAGCCCTTAAAGAGGTTACACTATCAGCATAGTTTTCCACAAATCTATGGTAAAACTCAATTGTTCCCAAGAACAATCTTAATTCCGCTTTATTTTTGGGTGGTTGCATTCTCACAATACCATCCACAATCTCTCTTTTAGGCCTCAAACCTTCCTCTGAAATCTCATGTCCTAGATATTCTACCACCCGGGTTGAAAAAACACATTTTTCGCCCCTCAATGTGATGCCCCTCGCTTTAAAGATTTCTAAAACAGTTTCAACTCTTTCTCTCAATTCTTCCTCACTGTTTCCACAAATCAGAACATCATCCTGGAAACACCATACTCCATTTACATTCTTTAATAACTTATCCATAACCTTTTGGAATACTGAGGAGGCAGAAATTAATCCAAAGGGCATGCGGCGAAACTGGTAAACACCCTCGTAAGTAATAAAGGCAGTACATTTTCTAGACTCTACATCTAAATTTATCTGGTGGTACGCACTCGTCATATCTAATTTGGCGAAAAATGTTGTATTCCCTGTGCGACTCAGAAGCTCTCCAATATTGGGAAGGGGATGTCGATCAGCAACCACACAACGGTTAAGCTCTCTTAAATCTGTACAAACTCTCAGATCACCATTGGCCTTTTTCACTAACACAACTGGGGAAATCCATTCAACAGCTTTGGCAGGTTCGATTATTCCCTATTTTTCCAATTTATTCAATTATTCCCACACAGCAGCTCGCATGGATAATGGCAACGGCCTGAGCTTAGCCGCAACCGGTACACTACCCTCCTTTACTACTATCTTGTGTAACATTCCTTTGAGACAACCCACTCCTTTGCCAAAGATATCAGGATAGTTAGCAATCATATCTTGACTTTTGTCAGACATGCCATTGCTGGCCACATTGAGAACTTGTTCCTTGCTGTTGGGGTCGAGCTTGATCCCAAGCCCCCTCTGCTCTCTCCACCCAAGCAGAGTTTCCCCCTTTTCTGTGACATAAATCTTTCCATGAGTTACTCTACCCTTAAATTTAAATTCAGCATTGCAACATCCTAATATCTCAATTCTGCTTCCATTGTATCCCCCAGGATTTTTATCAGAAGGACTCAAGCTTCACATATATCCTCCAATTATATTTTCGTAAACCAACTTGGACATTAGGGTGATTTTTGAACAAGAATCAGCTAACATCTTTACCATATGGCCATTTACCTCAACCCAAGCAGAAGGATGTTCACAGTCATCCTGATCTGCACACTGAACCATATTCACAGTAACAATTTCATTTTCAGAAACATCTCCTTCTTCAGACGAAATATCATCATTATCATCAATCAACATTATCCCTTTCCCACCATCAATGCGATAATTTTTGCAACAGTTTTCAAAGTGACCCCATCTCTTGCAAATGCTGCAATTGGTCCGTCTCCCGGGACACACAGGAGAGTTGGACAAATGTCGCGGACTACCACAACGGAAACATAGCCTATCATCTCTCTTGATACCCCCTTGCATATTATCTTTTTGAGTCCGTTTAATGCTCGGATCATTCACACCTCCTTTGCTTTAACTAGAACCATACTGCTGGGATGATTTTACTTTATGTTTCTTTTTTTCTCTCGCACCATCCTTCTTTTTATCACCCACTCTCAGAACTTCTGTGGGTTGGCTAGTCTTAGTCGTATCGACATATAACTTCCCAACACACTGCAACGTGTGCTCAATCCTTTTGGCTATACCAATCACTTCCTCCAAATTAGGGTCATCCTTGAGCCACACTTCCTCACGTATTTTGTCGCTAGAACAGTGAAGCATAAATTGGTCTCTTATGTGTTCGTCCAATCCCCCACCAAATTTACAATTTAAAGACAAATGTCTCAAAGCAGTAATGTAATCTTCCACTGACTCCCCTTCATGTTGATACCTCATTCCAAAATGATACCTTTTGAGCACTGTGCTTATTTTGGCTTCAAAGTGCTTATCTAGTTTATGTAGTGCCACATCAAAATCAGTTGCTCCATCTTCCAAATCTAACTCTGAAGCATCAGGAAGAGTATCGTAAATCCTTTGGCCCTCATATCCCAGAAAATGCATCAACATCGCAACTTTGCGTTCCATAGACATACTATTCCCACATGTAGCTTTAACGTAGTGTAGGAATCCCTTTTTCCAAGGTGCCCACTTGATTCTGGGTGGGCCTGGTGTGGGCATAAACACTTGCGGGCCAGGTACCCCTGATAGAGCCATCTCCTCCCTAGCTGTGCAGTTGCTGTTGATTTATGCAAATTTACTGGTATCTTTACAGCGCATCGGAAGTCAACCACCAAAATACCGCCGAAAATGCCACAAAATATGACAGCAAAGAGTTTGTTTTCCTTTTTACTAAAATGTCAATCAAAATGCCACTCTTTTACTCTTCCGACCACAAAATGTCTATACACAGTGGAGACAACAACCTGCCCTGTGTCTTCTTCTCACCTGTGACGCCCAACCTGCAGCACTGGGTGAGTCCTGCGCTGCCTGTGACAATGTCACACACACTTTCTTCTCCCCAAGAGCTGCAGCTTTTGCTGCCTAATATGCTCGAGCGAATTCAATCGCGTGCTCGCAGCAACGTTGACAGCGCTGGAGGCTTCCGGGCTGCAGATGCGCTCCCGCCCACATGACCGCTCACGTGCGGAGGTCCTTTCCTCCACAGGCTCTTGGACTGCCAAAAAGAAGCGGGGCAGGAGGAGACAGAACTCACCGGTACGACGGGGCTGGGGGAAAGACCCAGTCCACTTCCCTTCAGTGCTCTGATGCCTGCGTTGCCTCGGCACCTGGACACCGCCTCCGAGCGTCGCCTCCCAGATTCAATGATGCTGAGGCGAAACCTTCGTCTGTCGGAGTTCCTCTCCGGCTCACTGGGGCATCGAGGACAAAGGCTGCCAGCGGGGCCGCCGCACTCCTCCTCACAGCCTAGGCATGACGAGGACCACTGCACTCCTCCTTACTGCTTGAGAGCAACGTGGCAGGATGCTCCGCAAAGGTAGGAGAACACTGCTGCTTCGCCTGCTGGTCGGGGATCTTGGAAACTAGGGCGGATGCCAGAGAGGTACGGCTAGCATCACCCCATCCTCGTCACCATTGTTGTGCTAATAACCACACCGGCACAGTTACTTCAAGTGGTTTATTAGCGTAGAATAGGAGACCCCCAACCTGTTCAGCAGCCTCCATCAACTGACAACTTTAAGGCATAACAAACAGCATTAGAGTTGTAATAGGAATGCTCTGACATAATAAACCAAGCATGACACATAAGATTCTAACCAATATAATACATGGCATTGTGAATGTAATACAGTTAATAATAAGCATACACATAACACAAAACAAATGCAACATCCTTGGATGAGGGCTCACTGAGAGATGTCCAAACAGATTATTCAACCAGGCCAAATGCAACCACCAGACCAGCTAATACCTTATCAACCCTCAGTCTATATCAAAGCACCGCTCAGGCACCCATGACTTGCACTAGGAGGCCAATACAGACCTCATCATCACCAACAAGAACTTACTGACCAATGACTGTGCTGTTGTCCTGCATGATGCCATACCACCATCTTTCAAAATTGCCTTCATCACCTGCCCAAGCAAGAAGGTAGGAGGAACCACCCTCATACACATGGATTATATCTAGACTAAGGTCAAACAAATCAAATCCAATGTCGACTGAAAATCATTTCTGACACACTGCCATGTGGTTTATATGGATGCACACACTTTACATTTGATTTTCTGCCTACAACCTTTATGCGTTCATTCACTGGGAAAGAAATGCTTTTTGAATGCTCCAGTTTCTCTTTTGACTATTAATTCCTTGTAATCTTGGGAAATGTGAGGAATATGACCATGGACATGGTGGGCGAGCGTTGGCTCGGCTTTTAAAAAATGTTTAAATAAATGGAATGATGGTAGACCAACTTCAGGAAAATGTGTGGGGCATTTTCTCGCAACACAACATATGCTTGCACCACAACAAAAACATACACATGTGTACTTGGACATAGAAACATCCTACAGGCACAGTCAGCCCTGTCATATTTAGCTGGAATGTGACAGGAGAGGATAGTATATTGTCATCGTAACAAGTGGGAGGACAATACTTCCCCCTGCCATGGGCAGCCTCATTAACTGGTAAAGGCTCCATGGAAACACTCTGCTCATTTGTTAGACCCTGCAGCTGGTGGCAGCAATTAACATGTCCATCTGGAGCCTGACCGCAGAGGTAAACAAAGGAGACAGGAAACAACAACCTTTCATATATCAACCTGAAGCCAGCTCCCACCCTCAGTTTCAATGACAGTAAACTGTCAAGTCTGGCACTGTTATTTACAATAAGCCACCCTGCTAGGGGGACCCAATTCATAAGTTACGCACATGTGGTTTGCAGGAGCGAGAGTGTCTGGTCTCACCGGAGCTTCAAGGGAAACCTGCTGCTTAAATTAGGAACCACAGAGAGAGCCATTAACCAGAGAGACAACAGACAAGAAGATGGGTGGAATTTAGTATCACAAAGGAGTGTGCCCAGGGAAATGTCTGTTGAGAGAAGTGTTCTGCCATTTTATTTCTGGGGCACACCTTGTTCCTGTTTTCACTGCTTTAACTTTTGTGTTGCAAAGTACTCGGTTATCAGCTCAGGCTACATGAGATCGTTGTTAGGGAGCCCAGTATTTGTTCATTAAGGTAGACATTGCCTACACCAATCCCTGTGTCCCCCTCTTTTGGCAATTCAACTGATGACTTCAACAGAAGTAATTCAAAAAAAGGTAGCAGGCGCTCCTCTCGAGAAGGAACATGGCATGATAACCAGTTCTGACATGAGAGTTTGCAGCACGTGCTTTTTGCTCACTGTACCTTTCACAGATGGGAAATATCCATGTGCATATCAGTCTTTGTCTCGCCCACATGGGCATTCCAGCACCAAAATGCTATGGCAATTCCTCTCTGAACAAGAGTACCAACAGCAACCCCATACATGTGTTTCAGCCTTGTTGGGCTTCATCGGTGAGGTGAAGCTGCGCCTCTCTGAGCACAGTGAGCAGGGAGTCCATGTCTGGTTGCCCCCAGGTAACCCAGGGTGACAAAACCCAAGTTCCTTACAAATATTTCAAAAAAAGGTAGCAGGCGCTCCTCTCTAGAAGGAACATGGCATGATAACCAGTTCTGAGATGAGAGTTTGCAGCACACACTTTTTGCTCACTGGACCTTTCACAGATGGGAAATATCCATTTGCATATCAGTCTTTGTCCCGCCCACATGGGCAATCCAGCACTGAAATGCTATGGCAATTCCTCTCTGAACAAGAGTACCAACAGCAACCCCATACACGTGTTTCAGCCTTTTTGACCTCATCAGTGAGGTGAAGCTGCGCATCTCTGAGCACAGTGAGCAGAAGTAACAAAGAAGAACTCAACCATGGACCCTTTCTGAGGGTACAGTCTGCCTTGGTGAAGGAAGGCCAGGACCTCCAAAGAGTAAGGCAACATCCCTCCCCTAAACACCTACCAGGGAACAGAGGAAGATAAATAACCCAGAAAACCCTCCAGCCAATCTAGAACTGGTACCCAGCCAGCACATATCATGCCCTGCAAGGCTCTGCAGCAAGCTTCTTGAATAGGAAGTGCCAGAAGTTCAGCTGCCTGAAACACATTCTTCAGCGTTGGGCCATCTTCCTTAAAGATTACACAAGCCCATTGAAGAAGCTGAGAGAAGTTCCTCAATGAGTATCTACAGACATCCGCCTTAAAGGACATTTTTGAGCCAGTCAAGTTTCTCAAGCTGCAACCGACTTCAACGCTGACCATTGTCAATCCACAGTCACTTAAAGGTATCAGAGACATCTTGACCAGTGCTTCAGAACCGCTGCTCAGCACTGAGACAAGGATTCCTGACCCCGGTCTGCCATCAGGTAGGCCAGCCTGGAGCTGTTTGCCCAGCTTCACTCTCCAAGTCGTCTTGTTGCCTGATACCCGAAACTGACTCCCATCTTGAACTCTGTCACAGGAGGCTGCAAAGCACCCTGAAGCTGGCTCGACCCTGTTGATCACCAAGAAAACCTATAGCACAAGGTACATTGTGGTTCTGTCCCCCTCAACCTTCCTGAAAGGCCCCTAGAGACATATTATGACCCATTGCTCCCTTTGTGCTGAAACCAACTAACCTTAAACTGTTGTGGTTATTAACCATACTGACTGCCCTCCTGTCAGTATCCAGAGTACATCCCTTTTCCTTCTTTGAAACTGTCCGTCCTCTGCATTCCTTTACTGGGTTGGTTGTATTTAGTAGTGTTGCTAGACCTGTCTGTTATGACATAAATAAAGTAGATATTTTTGATAGAACCTTCACTGGAATGTCCCTTTTTTCATAGTGTAATAATTGTATTTTTGCTGTGTTGCAACTAACCAACGATCCACAACCATTTGGGGATACGCCTGTAGTTCCGTCCACATTACCAAAATTGGACAAAAAGGTTTATAATTTGCTTCTTATTCCAATCTGTTTGGGTCCCTTCTGGTGTGCTAGAGTTGTGGGGCTGATTGATGGTTTTAAAAAACGATATTCACCCCTGGACCACTGGTGCCCCGGAAGTTGATTTGTCACAATAAATGTAACCATATGGTTGGTGAGGAAGAAGAACAGTGTGGTCAGTTCACTCTCTCTATACTAGACTTCCTGCATCTGAAACAATTAGTGTGGGGATCCACTGAAAAATATGGGCACACTGTGGACAGGCTTGTCTGCATTGATAAAGTCATAGCAGAGTCACCTCTATTCCAACTACTGTGGGGAAATCACCATGCAATATATTCCCATATACTGTCTCTTGCTGTCTCATTACATTAGTATGTTAAGGCCCCAGCTTCAGCTAAAGGACATGACATTGCATGTGTTTGCAGCATTTTGTGACAGACCTTGGGCCTCATTATAACCTTTGCGTAATGGTTTAACGTGCGCCGCTAATGGTGGCGGATCGGTTAAAACCATTCCGCAAGATTACGAGGTTCCCTCGCGGGACCCGATGTGGACGTCTGGTTTTACCAGACGTCCATAGCGGGTCCCGTGAGGGAACCACGGAGCTAACAACAGGGCGGTCGTAATCGGCCCGTTGTTAGCTCCCGCAACCATTCCCATTGAGCCCTATGGGGGCTCAAATGGGAATGGGGAAGGTCCAGGCCCGGGTCCCCTGTAGCAGGAATTACCGGGCCCTCCAAACTCGGAATGGCCCGGTAATTCCCCATTCAGGGAACCCGGACCCAGTTTTGGTAGCAACGATGCCCTTATCAAGGGCATGGCTACCGCCAAAGCCGTAATGAGTTCCCTGGAGTTTCACACCCTGTGCTTGGAACCTGGGAAAACGGGAAACTAACTCAGCACTCTTTATGATTGTCGTTTGCATACCCTTAGTGTTTTGACCAGTGATACACCTATCAAATGCTCACATAAAATGTCACCATGCAGATGGGGCACAAGCAATTTCAATGCCTTTAAAAATAAAGAACAGACTCTTGTAATTAATATGAATGAAAAGTGATAGTAAAGCTATCAAATATGCCTACTTGTATTTAAAGAAGTTAACCGTGAAAGCCACAAAAGCACACAACCTATAAATGTAATCTTATTTGAATGTATTTTATTGTTAGTGTTGAGGGGAGAAATGGATACTGACATAGGTATTTGCTGCAGGCATATATCAGATGTGTACAGAAGGAACAGTCCTTACAACATAGTGTTTATTATCAGCAAGCCGAATAAGATATCAGACATTGGCCTAGACTAACTTTGTAAAAGGGGAACCATGGCAGCGGAAAAATCTTTCAGAGAAGATCTCTATCATGAGAAAGGGGTGGGTTTTCGAGTGCTGACAAATCCCTGTGCTTCTGGATCTAGCATAATAATTCTTTGTCCAATCCGGAGGCTGTTAAGTAGTTTTAAGGCGGGTTATCTGTTTATTGTTGCTCCTTTTCGTAGTATCCTCCGGTTTTTCTTCTCCACCACAGCACAAAAAGGTTCTTCTTCTACAACCTCATCCTGTACCCGGCCGCTAGCTACCCTTCTGCATGACGTGGAACCTCCCTATGCCACCTCCTGCCAATCCTCCCCCTCATTCACAGCAGCACACTCATCCTACTGGGAGGAGAGCATGTCCATCTCTTTGCCCCCCCCCACCTAGTCAGGACTCAAACAGTCAGTAGTTCATTAAAAAAAAAAAAATACAATCTGCATATGTACATCACAATTCATCATTTAAAAACAACGTAGTACATGAACAAAATTGCAATGTTTTCCTTAGATATATGCATAATGGGCAAAATACTAAAATGTGTACAATTTTCTCTGTCAAGTTTCGGCATCTTATGCACTCGTTTGAATTGTCAGCATTCCATTTCGTATTAAAGCGATAAGATACCCAAGCAAGTCTATAGAGTCAAAGTATCTCTCAAAGCCATAAGATGTTTTAATATCTAATTATCTTGCAATCAGGCCTGAATTGCGGATCTCAGATAGGACATTTCCATAGTGCCAGTCTGTCTACTTCTGGACAATTTTCGATCTGGATATAAGGGGTAGGTCTTTTGATGTCATATCGCTTATCTTAAAATTTAAAAGAATGCTTGAATCTTGGATATATCTGGCCCAAGGGAAATTTCTAACACCATTGTCAGGTGTCTGGAGTTGACCTATATTTTGTCAAGTAACTTTAGGTCATATTGTGTGCCAATAGATAAAAGGTTTAAGCTCGGCATCAAATGGTAAACCATGCATCCCCAGAGATAGCAATGGGGTATATTTCGAAAGAGCAAGATGTTTATTCAGGAAAGCCAGTTATTTGGTGTCAGGGAGGTTGAGATTAGTGTGAACCCCAAAGATCAACACCATATAGAGCTGGCTTTTCAGAGGTCCAGAGCTTGGGTAATTGCTTTGCCTTTAAATCTCCTGGAAAAGCAATCAAACGTGTTCCCTTTTCTTATTAAATCAATGCAGACTTGTTCACCTGGCCCCCCAACATCTATTTGAACCCCAAATAGTCATACCACTCAATTTGTTTCATTATGCTGTTAAACACCATCTGCAGGGCACTTGATGAAGATACCTCCCCCTCCAACTGTAGGGACATGCCTGCCTGCTCATCCTATGCCTCTGTGATGTCATCCATATGAGGCCATACTTCCCTGTCTATATGCTTTTTTGCTCTAAGGCATTCTACAATGTCCTACCTCCTCTCCCACGACTGAAGCCTCTCCCAATGACTCTGCCCCGCCCAACTCAGAGGATTAGAGTTTGGTCCACTGGCTGGTGCAAAAAAGCCCAAAAGCAAATGACGAGGCCATACCCATGGTGCTTCTACATTCACACCCTTCTCACAGATGTCAAATCTCCTGTTCCACATGCACTGAACCCCTTTCATGCAAAACCTATGTGTTGCACTCCTGAAATAGTATGGATCCCCAATTGGCTGTTGAAGGAAGGAAGATCTACCATTGTCCTGTCACAACCATGAAGTCAATGGTCTGACCACAGGTTCACCTGTCCATGGTGAAGTGAAATGTTTCAGATGGACTGATATAGTACCTGCCCGCTATAGCCATAACCTCATCGTACAATTCCATTATCTCATTCCATGGGAAAAAACAGAAGCCAGAACTTTCCAGCAGTGATTGACTTTTCCCAAAAGGCACTGGAATCCAGAATTGTACACAAATGTGTAGGGCAAGAAGGATTCTGCTAACATTATAGTCATGGTAGCATCAATCAAGTGCTGTCTGTCATGGGGCACGTGACATTCTTGGCAAATATCAAATGCTTCTGTAACACTGACTTGAAGCAGTGTGGGATCATTGCTGAGCAGCACTGAGGTAGAAGGGTTAGAAATTGATGAACGACTCTAAATGTTATGTCTTGTTGCAGCACAAGCATTTTCAGGGGTTATTGTGCAGATTGGTGGGTGTATGCAGCTTGTTTGATGGTAGAATGGTATGTACTTCAGATGCTTTGACTTCATCCCATGTCTGTGCACGGTGCTGCTGAATATGGGACGGCATAGCTGTGGTGCCGACATTGGAATCTGCACATTACTATCAGAAGTGCTGCTGGCATAGATTTGAACTTAGACCTGTCATTTATGGTCAATCACTTAAGGCATACCTACATTTCTATTTATGAAAAGGTATTTTGATACTAAACTATTCATTTGGAATAAGCCTTTATTCAATAAACATGTTTTCATTGCATTTTTGCAGTAAATATGTTTCATTTAATTTCACAAGTAGTAGAAAAGACAAAATGAACTGAAGAATAAGAGAAATGGAACAAATCAAACTCATAAACATGGTCCAATCAGTGTGGCCTGTTACAGAGTCAACAACAATACATTCCTAATTTAGAAGCCGCCATACATACTTCCCAAATGTGATAAAAAATGCTACATACAAAGAGATAAATCACAATCGGAGCAACAAAAAGTTAATTAGGATGACTAGCAATAAAGGTGTGAGTTTGTAACATGAAGACAAATAAACGTAAATTAGGTCAATCAAAATACTATTAGGAAAAGGTGTGTGCATTGTATTATAGTTAACTTAAACAAATATTGAGCCCTGTAATGAATACATGGTTCATACATGCATTGGACAGAATTATGACTGTCTCCTATATCCTTTCACAGTTATTGAATGTCTGAATAACCACGTATATGACCTGATGGGCGATTGCCAACGTCCCCACTTTATGTCAATGCACATGACTAGCATGTGCTTATGCCAAGAGTTGTGGGTCAGGCTCCACACTACTCAAATATCTAGGGAATGGTTCCTGAGACGTTTTGGCTGGGTACATTTTTGCTGACCACCTTCTTTTGGGAAGGACTTAATAGGATGCCCTTATGCAGCTCCAAATAGGTGAACAGCTGTGTCCCCTGTTCTCAATCAGCAGGCAAGCAGATGAGGAATGTAGGCCATCTCATAGGTAACCTGGTAACATTCAAAAAAGGTTTCCCGGTGAAGGCATCCTCTTCGCTGGATGCTCCCAGAAATTAAGTCTGTATGGTGAAATGTCTGCGCAAAGTGTTGTCACTGTGCACTGAGGTAGACAGTGGTTTTAGAATTTTCTTATACACACGCTGTGGTAAATTTTGCTCTGCATTTGTTGGGCATGCCATTTTCTAACAGAGTGAGCACATGTTCATATTTGGTTGATGTTGATTCTCTGTGCAGTACTGCCACACTTCTCACTTTTGTAGAGGCCAGCAGCACACCGGATTGGTTCCTGTGGGTGTAATGGTCCTGTCTGTGGTGATGCTTGTGGAGTTCTGTGTGCCACATAATGATGGGATGTGCTTTCTGATCTATGAAGGGAGATATGTTACTCAAAGGGTCTAGATCCAGGTGGATGAACAATCTTCTAATAATACTACAGCCCCTACATCGTTGGTGGTGTCATTCTCTTCTACCGAGTATTTCTACTTTCCAACAGCAGTGCATATTCCCATCTGGAACCTGAATGAGCATGCTTTGTCGTTCTATCATAATCCAGTGGATGTGGGGGATGGGCATAGATATCTTATAATTGCAGTTACCTCTTGCTTTAAAGTACTCTGTCTGATGGTATTAGTTGATCTTCATTAGATAAGATCTATACACACCCCATGTTGGTACTAGCATAGCATTCCAAATGTGTCCAACTTCATGTCACTTCCCTGAATCACTGCTGTTCCCTCCCAGTAAAAACAGTTGAGTGTTAGTCTCCCACAAGCTGCCCTCATGGATTTTCAGCTCCTACTGATCCTCCTCTTAGGTATCAACTCAAGGCCCTTGTATCCTCCACTCCCTCCCAGAGTCATAGTATGGATGGTGTGTCACCCCCCTCTGCAATTCTCGGCTGCTACGTTCCAGCAAAATGAGGTGAGCATAACTCTCCCAAAACTGTGTGGAATTTACAGCTCCTCCCAGTTGTCATTCATGTCACTGGAATGTGTCTTTGTCTTGTTCACTCACCTCAAGAGGTAGATTCTGGCTGGTGTGTCCACCACATGCCAAACCACTGCTGGTACATCCAACAAAAACAGGTAAGCAGGACTCTCCCAAAATCTGCCTGCTGGGACTCTCATCTTCTGACACTTCTCCTCCCAGACGTAAACTCATAGTGCATGTCTCGTCCACTCTCATCAAGGAACGGGCACTAAATTGTGAGTCTTCCCCTCCCTGAATGTCTGCTTCTTTTCCCACCTAAAACAGATGGATTCCTGGTGCCTCCCACTTCCCTATCAGACGTCACCCTATGGCATGCATCTCATCCACTCACATCAAGGGACGGACAGTGACTTTTGTGTCACCCACCTCCCCAGATCTGAGCTTCTCCATCCCAGCAAAATCAGCCGAGCATGACTCCTCAAAGATTGCCTTTAGTGATGCGTCTCTCCTCCCGCTCCTCCTCCTAGGTATCACCCTGGGGCATGTGCCTCATCCACTCATTTCAAGAGATGGACAGCCATAGCCAGATTGACTTCAAATTCCACTGCATTATTCACAGAGCTAACTGGAGCATAGGTCTGTCTATCGCAGACAACACATTAAAAATGCTGGCCTGCAAGAAAGTTGAGACCCTCAAGTTTTAAAACATTAGTGGTTTCATCAATTAGAAGAAATGAAACATGTATGGCTGAAGCGTGGACACCGCAGGATTCTATCTCTGAACCAATCTGCGGCAGACATCGGGGATATGGGGAAACAAGCCATCTTCTGCACTGGGCGGAGACTTCCTTTTTCAGGAAGTCCTTTGGATTTGACTGCTGAATGTTCTTCATCTGTGGACTTCCTGTCTTTGTACTAATGCTCCTGTGAGCTCTGTGTCCATCCCATATTTGTTCAATGACTTGCGTTTCATTTTGGACTCATGATGTTCTATGCTCTTCTCCTACACTTTTCTCTTTGCAATTAACTGTTTGGATTGCTGTGAAAGATTGGATTCCTGTACCGCTGCCCTACAAACCTCATTGCCCATGGTTGGCACCTTAAATCATGGATTTCTTTTACAAAAGCTGATGGATTGGAATCTGCATTGACCTGTCTTGATATGTTTTCGTTTTCTGTATTTGAATGTGTTTTACTTTAGGAAATATGTGGCCTGTTATGTAATTAAAGTATATTAAGCACAACCACTGAAAATAGATTGTATTCCATCTCAATCCCGGCTTGAAAACTCACCAGTATTTGTAAGGTCACGTCTTGTGAAGATTCCTTAGCACTCGCATTTCTTAGACCATGCCAGATACATTTTAGGCGCTGCCTTCAAATATGTGTAGTTGAATTGTCACAGCTTTCCCTTCACATTTTATAACACTTGAAGCACTGCCACCAGACTTGCAAACTCTCTCAAATCGTCCGTCATTCACAATGAAATCAGTGTCCATATATATTAGGGATTTACTCTCAGTGTCTTTAAACATCCACAAGAAATGGAGCATTACCCTTCCGGCAAACCGCCACACTACGCGCACCCTTAAATTGCATCGGAATCCCAGTTCACTACATGGTCCCTGAAATCTGACATGAAACCCCACCTCCTTGCTCCAGATCCTATGCACAAGTGTACTTACGCTTGCCTTTGTGTGGTGGACATTTTGGAGGACGTGCGTGGCAATTTCCTGGCTGAGAAATTGCGTAATTGAATCCATGAATACATCTCATGCCGCGCGATAGTGGGTTTGCGAGGGAATAGCTGCAGGCCTTCCCTTGGAACACTCACTTTTTTGCATGTTATTCCCCATTTTTGGTGTTCCGCCCCCTTCCCGGTACTCTCAGCAAACCACATCTACGTTCCGCATGGACTCTCATGCAAGGCATACGACGGCTCGCACAGACATGCTGAGCCAGTGTAAACTCAGCGCAAGTCCAGGAAAAAAATTGGCCATTCGATTCCATTAATCGACAAAGGCGGATTTGCGTCCAGTTGCGCATGCAATAACCCTATTTTCTGAGCAGTTAAGTCCATGAATCAGGCCCTGTGTGTTCTGTTGCTCTCTCCTTCCATTACAAGTGCCACCTCAATATTGCCCTCATCTTCTGCCATATAAGAGACTTGTTAAGACATCTAATAAATGCTTCACTTTTGTTTGAATGATAGCGATCCACCAAAAGGTCTATGGGATATCAGGTGATCTGTATACCCTCAGAAACCTGCAGAATGAATCTAAGCCCACTTGTTTTATGTTAATTTCCATCAGAAAGTTAAGCTTGCACCATGAATCCATAAATCCTGGCCTGATTTATATAAGTTGAATCCTGTGTAGTTGTCAATCTTTGAATGGTGTTGAGCATATGGATGTGTGTGCTGGCAATGTTTAGGGGTAACACATGATGTAAGAGTACCACAGAATAGCTTGTGTACAATAGCCAGGCAAATGGCACTGGATTCACTCTTAATGTTTAGTGAACTCTACAGTTGACCGGGCGAAGCCTCTCAAATGCCCCTCCCATCCTCCAGTTCTGCAAAACACAAAACATGTGTCTCTTCCAACAATACTTGCCGACAAATACAAATCCCTCTCTTCCTACACCAAAAGTGCTATGTTACTTTATAAAATGCCAAGCCCAATTCTGGCACAGCACAATCCTGTGGTAAAGTGTTCTGCTCCTCTTGAGCTAGGTTCATGCTATAAGCAATAAGTCTTAGGTCATGCCCGCAAGATTACATATGCAGAATGCTGCTAAGTCCAGATCCAATGCTGTCCACACTAGGATCAGGAATACCAATGATAGGGCATTTGCACTACTGAAAACTGGATTCACATGTTTGCATGGATTTGGGGGGACCTACGGTATGATCATGAAAGTGTGCCTCATTGTACATTATGTGATGTAATGATATTTATAAAGTGCAAGACTATGGCCCGAAGGCATCGAGGTGCTAGAAACAGCAGATGGGAGAGTAATACTCAGAAAACAACAATGCAACAAAAAAAGATGTGTCTTCAAGGCCTTCCGGAAGACCAGATGATCACTAACATACCGAAGATAGTCTGGTAGAGAATTCCACATGACAAGTGAAAGAGTAGAAAACGCTTGGCCCGTGCTCTCCTAAATCTGGGGACCATCAAGAGCCTCAAAGAATCCCATCGAAGGGATCTTAGAGAAACCTAGGGAATTTGTTTGGCCTGCAAATACTCAGCACCAAGGTGATAAAAAGCCTGGTGAGTAATGCAGAGAATTTTAAACTCAATGCAACTGCTCACCGGGAGCCAATGAAGTTGCCGAAAGAGAGTTTGTGAGTGCAATACCTAATTACCCAAACATGCCATCTGAGCTGCAGCGTTTTGAAGAAGCTGCAGCCTTTGGATCAGAAAGACACGCAGGCCCAAATAAATTCCATTGCAGTAGTCAAAAGACCCTAGCGTAGATGCAGCTACCACGTTCGCTCGAGATTCAAACTGCAAGAATGGCAATGTCTGCTTCAGAATCTTCAGGTTCAGAAAGCCAGAGCGGCATACCAATGGGATTTGTAACTCCTGAGAGCCAGAGGGACAGATTTTAATACCAAGACTTTTAACTGAATGATGCAGGACACGGACCATGAGATTCTGGCCAAAAGTCATTGGTCAAAGCGGCCTGCAATTCAGCAGAGCCTTTTACCATGATCTCTTTTTTTTATCCATTTAATTTAAGCTTGTTTTTGGCCATCCACTCCCCTACTGCCGAAAGGCCATTTCTAAACTGAGGAGTGGGATCACTTTGAGGAGAATCCAGCCAAAAAAAGCAGGTGAGTGTCATCAGCATAGGTATACACCCGTACTTTGTGCTTATGGATCAGTAGGCAAGAGGACATAGGTACAGATTAAAGAGAAGTGAAGAGAGAGAAGACCCCTGGGGGAATCCCACAAGAAAAAGTCAGTGGAGAAGATTGAAATGGAAATAGAGACTCTGGACCTCATTACGACCCTGGTGGTAGGGGGTTAACAGGGCCGGTAGAGCTGCCGGCCCCATTAGCCCCCTACAGCCTCATTTTGAGATCCACTGGCGGGACTCCCTAAGGACGCCTGGTTTTACCAGACATCCTTAGCGGGTCCCGCCTGCTAACAACAGGCCCGTCATTAATGGGCCCGTTGTTAGCATACTCCCCATTTCCATTGAGCCCTGTGGGGGCTGAAATGGGAATCGGCATGTACCCCGTCTGGGTTTCCTGAATGGAGAAATACTGGGCCCTCCAAGGTCGGAATGGCCGGTTTTCCCCTTTCAGGGAACCCGGACCCGGTACCCGGAATGGGGGTAGCCATGCCGCAAAAAGCAGCATGGTTACCTCCAGGGTCGTAATGAGTCCCTCTGTCTGAGTGCGCTCTGAAAGAAAAGATGTGAACCAGGATAGGGGAGGACCAGACATTCCAACCCTCTCCAGGCATTTCAACAAAAAATATATGATCAATACTGTCGAAAGCCGCACTCAGAAATGTCATGAAGAATTAGGACACAACCTCCAGACAGTCCTGAAGAAGCGCCTTGTCATCCAAGACTGAAATCATCACTGACTCTGTACACATATTGGGGCAGACAAAACCCCTAGTAAACGGAGACTGAAGTGCTGCTGTGAAAAGTGAAATGAACTCTGAGGGCAGGGACTGGATAACGCAGAGAGGAATAGAATCAGCTGTGCACCCACACCCACTAATCCCAAGGTCTCTGCACTCAGGCATCTCCCTCTAAAGACTAGCACACACAAGGGGTTCCATGTAATAATGTCGCAGAGAAAAAGTCGTCAGGTTCTGGCGGCCTTTTCCTGGCTACCAAAATTCTTTCCCCAAATATTCTAGGAGGGATATAATTATATATTATTACCTCCAGTCCTAGAATATTTGGGGAAAGTGTTTGATAGCCTGGAAGGTGCATCATTAATAAAAAAAAATGTAAAAGTCGCCAACCTGATGACTTTTATCATGGCAAAATTATTACCTGATACCACACAAGGTGCATCCCAAATCCTCACCACTCCAAACACATGCATCCCCCTCAAAGTACAATCAGCACCACAAATCCTCACCACTCCACAAACATGCATACCACCCAAACTACAAAGACCCACAAGGAGCACCCCAAATCCTCAGTCATTTTGAGTTGTTATTGGTGTTGATAGGTGTAGGAATGGCAAGGTACTAACATCTGGGCATAGTATTTTCTGGGGAGAGATCAATCGCCAGTTGTCATAATAGTTGGGTGAACATTGTTGTTTGCTATGTCATGGTACAATGAGGTTGTTGCTGTTGAGACAGACAGGCAAGGTAAGGGTTACTTCATAGGTGTGGAGGCATTTAGAAGGATCACGATTATTATCAGTGAGACAATCTGTGGACGCAACCGCTCATGCACCTCTAGTGGTATTCCACGACATATGGCTATGTTATGCAAAATGCAAAATGCCAATATAATTTTGCACACTACAGGTGGTGCACACAACAATACTGCACCTGAATGTTCGAGACAGCAGAACCGTGATTTCAGCATGGATGGGTCAATGACGTAGTATGTAACTATGATGGGTGCATCCAGGGTAGCCTGCATTCACATGCATGATGTGCGCCCCTTCACATTACAGATGACCTGCACATTGATTGAATGCTAATTTTGTCTATTCTGACATATATATATATATATATATATATATATATATATATATATATATATATATATATATATATATATTATGTGGCTTGTGAAGGATGAAGTACAACATGTATGCAATCAATTGTCCCAAGTATCGGTTGGAAGTGGGCAACAATATTCTTGAGGCGCTCTTTGCCTTGCCTACACAGTGCACTGCATTTCTATGTGGCTGTGTACACATGCTATGTTTCTGCACAGGACCTGTTCGAGGCACCATGATTGTGTGGGCTTTCAAATACCCCCGGCAATTGCTGTGGTCCGTTGGAATGTGCCAGTGCCAAGGAAGTAAAGGGCAGATAGCGCTTTCAACAGGTGTGGTATTGGCTGTGAGCACATAGTTGGGGACACCAGGTCATTCTCCCACTCCCTGACGAAATTAAGGATGACATGTAGGGGAAGCAGTATGTGCCATACACTTCCTCATCTGGCAAACAGAACATTGTTGTGCGTGTATGGTAGATTTTGTCCCTAAGCATCCTTTTCCTCCTCCTCCTCCTTCCATGAAGTTGTATGTATGCGAGCAATGCAGAAATGGGTATGGTTGCAATCTTTCTCTAGGATCGCATTGCGTTTTTTAAAATTTGGATTGCATGACACAGTCCTACATTGCAGCTGGTCATGGGTGGCAGTAAAATCCATTACAGTTTGTTTCTATAGGTGCACGGTACCTCACACCCATGTTATCCCTCATTTCCCTACATTAATGATGATGTTTTCATATTCCGCCCCCTTCTTCTTCCCACTGGTCATTCCAACACACCGTGTTCAATGCGTGCAAACATTGCACATTGTGCCAGGAACCAGCACAAAAGGAGTTCTGCAAATCAGTGGATATAGTTTTGGGTGGTGGTGAGTGCACTTTTTTGGTGCAAAATGCATTTGCACCATGCAAATCTTTTTGTACATCAGGCCCCATGTGTTAGTAAAAGAACGTAACCTACATTCATATGCATTGCTGTCTCCATCAACAAGTACTGTAAAAGAAGACTAAAGTAAGGGGAGTGTAAAAACAAGAAACAGCACCCCATTCCCCCTCATTTTGTACACATACAAATGTTGGCCATGCTTAATGACCACGATTACAATTGACTTTTATTGTGAAAGACTGTATTACTTAAATGTTGTAAATGACTTTGTATTGACTGTGGAAGGTTTGTTATAAACAGCATCATAATACATAAAAAGATCAGTAAATCCATTTGGAAACATGTGAAAGCAGAAACTAAGGTTTACCAGCAACTTGCATGTGCCTTCTGCGCCGGCATCCACATACTAAAGGAATTACAGGCAGCCTGGATCTATAATTGCTAGGAGTCTCTGCTCAAGGTCAAAGGCCAGGCCAGGCAACCTCCAGTTTTTTTTTGTTTTTTTTTTGTTGCTGTGATCTTTGGCAGCAAAGTATTTGGAACAGGTGTTTGCTATCATATGATATCATCTTTTTTGCGGTCTTCCGTGGTTCGCATTACGGAAGTGATTACATTGATCTGTTGCAAAATGTTTTCCAAAAGTTATCTTTAACATGAAGAGGTGGAGAATGGACTTTTGCCTCAAATGGAACTTCTTCATGGTGCCAACCTTCATCCAACGATATTTCAAGTACTTGCTCAGAAACATACTAGTTTTACTTTTGGAAGGAACAGTTAACAGATATGTCTGCTGTTACACAGTGGTACATGATTGGAATTTACTGAGGACCAGGTTTGGGTCTTCTCAAGGAGAGTTGAAGATCGGAGGAATGAAGACTATGAGGGTGCATTGATAAGTCCTTCTGTGAATGTATTCCAAGTCGTGATATAAGAACGAATGTTGTTTTACCACCAGATTTGAAACATCACATACCTCTTTGTGCATACATGAAGTAGAAATGTGTGTTCCCATGTCATTAGAAAATGTTCAGTAATTAAAATCACCAGATAACAGATACTGCAATGGTCAGACCGATTTCCAACACGTGCAAAAGGTCTCTTATTCCCTGTCCTCCCTAATTCCAGTGACACGTGACCGACCGCCAGAATTCTAAGAAGAAATCAATCAATGCTAAGGGACATGTTCCTTGTGTTCGTTTAGATGGGTTAATTTCTAGCGGTGCACTGTTACATTGATAGAAATCAAACACAAACACAATCGGGTTCTGGGTTTCTTGTACAGCGCTGATGATGGTTTTGCAAAAATGCGTGAATGACAGATAGTGGATGGAACTACATTTGCCTGTGTTGATACGACTTCTTTCCCCTTTTGAATTGAGGCCTTATTTGTACACCGACAGACATACATGCCTGTTCACACTGATAAACAATCAACGATTAGTCGAACGGAAGCAGCATAAGAAAAATAGCAACAATGCAATACAACATGTGGCAACAGAATGCCCACTCAGGTCAATGCGAACATGCCAATGCTCAAGAGGGGGTGCAAGCCATGTAGTAAGAAGGATTACATCAACGCCACAAACAAGTATTGACCCAAGAGAACACCTTAGCATTAGCTTCTCAGGATTTGGCTCTCATCGGTGTAAAGATGATCAGAAAGATCAAATTTGCTGAAGATGAACTTAAGAGGCTGGATGTAGATATTGGACAGTAGAAGGGATAAATAAGAACCTTGAGAAACCCAAAAGGTAAATGGAATGGGCTGATAGCAAGAGCTGTTGATTTTTACCTGATGAGATCAGTCTGTTAAGAATTATCTGAACCATATGAAACCCTTGTGGGAAACCAAAGCGACCTTCGACAACGCGGATGATAAGAAATCAAAATCAACAAAGTGTCAAAGTCTGTGGACAAGTACAACATCACTAGAAGGGTGAGGGCACATTTGGCAGTATATTTTAGAATATTGTCCCAGACGGCCAGCAGTACTGTCTCCATGCCAGGGGCCAGATGAATGCCACATTTGGGAGAATTGAACATCTTCTACATGATTTGCAGTTGCTGAATTACCATCTTCTCCATAATCTTGGCAGCCCAAAGAAAACCAGAAATAGGCTTTGAGTTCTGCAACGTATTGTGGTCATGAGAGGGTTTTTTCAGCAGAACAGTAACTGAAAAAACACTGAGGTTTTTAGGGACCAAACCTTGATCTAAGGAAAGATATACATGAGAAGAAATAAAATGGTATAGTGTGTGGGCCTGGATACAAGCAACATTGGAAGCAAGCCATAGATATGGTTAGTAGCCTTCAGGTCTTAAGGTCTGAAAAGGTGTGAATGAATTTGATCTGAAGACGCAGAGGAAGGAGCAAAAGTGACATCATTAGAAATTGGTTTCGGGGTGTTACTAGAGCAAATCTTGTCTAGGCAAATAATGATTACATTTGTTTGCCCGCTCTGATGATGTAGAGATATTTGAAAGACCACCAGGAGGGTTACATAAGGTTTTTCTTATAGTATTGAACATTTCTTTTGGTTTAATAGTAGCTTTTTTAAATAAATGCAGTAGTTTCAGAAGTGTACAAAGAACTATCAAACAACCTAGAAAGAGGTCACTTTCATGTTCTCTTTGGTGCCAACATAAAATGCATGTCATGGACAGATGTGTGCCTGACCAAAGATCCTCAATCCTATCCCAAAGCCACACAGCAATACACATGGCCTCATTTATAGTCAATGCAACTGCAGCATGGTGTTGTAACACCCATTCTATGAATAGCACAAAGATCTGGTAATACTGATATGAGAGCCTAAGAGTGATCAAAGACGCAACTAGACAAATAAACTGTGCAGGAAACCACCTCAAATAAATAGTTCCCTCAGATAAAGTTTCTGATTCTTTGTCCACAACTGAAGGAAAATACCTGACTGTAGTCCCAGACAGACACATATACTATGCTTAACATGGTCGTTGCTCCACCTGAAAGTTCTACAATGCCACCACAAGTAACTTAGCATGGTGCAGCATGGTGAACCTCCTCCGTGCACCACAGCTATTCAAAGGCCTTACAATTCCCACATCCTACTGCACATGTACATGAAATGAAGTGTGATTCTAGTCTGCAACACTCCACACCACCAATAATATTCTCTGTAAACAGGCACACGTGCAAGTTCTTCCACTGAATTACAGAACACAAGAAAACAAGCCAATAGAGGTCATCTTGCATTCTGTGCTTTCTCCTCCTTTACCAGGAATTAAAATTGATTTAAGCTGCAAATTCCAGTTTGACCAGATAATCCCAGATGTTAAATAGAAAACAAAATATATAGATGTCAGCCTCCTTAAGAGCTGTCTGTCTTGGGTTGAAAAGTGCCATTTTTAGAGAAGCACTAGCCTATAGACAAAGACATGTTCCTGGGGCAAAGGCTTAACATTTGAACTCATTTGCATACTGTTAATGTATTTCCCATTTAGATCAGAACCAAAGGTGAACTTCCAGGCGCGGCTGCTAGTTGGTGATGTACTGTGTGGTTGGGCTGAAATAGGTAACTGTGCTATGTTGTAATCCAAAGAGGATGTTTATAAACTGCTGAGTGTTATCTCTTTTGAAATGTATGTTATACTGGAGGCCTGGAATTAAACATCCTGGTGTAATGCGTGTTGAAATGCCTATTATAAGAGATGTGGAATTAAAACTGATGCATGTGTACTGCAGAGGAATGGCTCCCATCTTGGAGAAAAGGATTTGCATCACGAGAATGTGAAAATTGTAGCGGGCACACTATATAAAACGCAATAACCTAACATATAATATGGTCGTTGGCATCTAGACTGGCTTTATTTTTTCCATCTAACTGGATAACAATTTATTTTCGGATCCCATGCCCTGAAAGGAAAACATCGAAATGAGAGCATCTTCAATGTACAGTGACAGACTGTCATAGCTGCCTTCCCCGTTGCTGTCGGGTTTCTTTCTTCCACTGTTAGTCTGCTCAAGTGCACAGCGAGCAGCGCAACACCTCAGCATCCCGAGCCTCGGCTGCATTTTCCAGGCAGGAAATGATTGTATCATTATGCAAACGACGCCTCTTCTTTTTTTAACTTTTTTTTTTTTTTATAAATGTCACACATAATTGTGCACAGACACAGTTAAATGAACCAGCAAATGCATTGGTGTTAATAATTATAATTGATATACATGCGATCTCAAGCATTAACTAATAAAAGTGATTGATTGTGTTTAAGAAAAGAGGAGAGATTTTTATCCAAATCTGACACCAGCCTTTTAGTAACAGTTAATTAGGTGTACACTTAACGGAGCATTCTCCGTGTTTACAGGTGACAGAAAAAGAGAAAAACGTTCCCAATTCGTTCACAAAATAGAATTGTGCTATTTTTTCTTATTTTTAATTTTTTAGTACTTCGGTCTGTCTTGGCTGCTTATCTGTCCATCCGGACCTACTGAACAATGTCACAAGAACAACACAAGACATCATGTCACGCTAATTAAGTTGTCACCACTGTACACAAAAAAAACCAAGCAATGTGCAATTCCTGTGTACTTATATCCCGCCTCGCCACTAGTGTTATTAAGACAAATGGCTCAAAGGAGAAAACAAAAGATGTTGTATGGCAGTGATTGGCATTTGGCATAACCTGCTCCAGTCACCAGCTGCTGGTGTAGCGCCCTTTCATGTAAAGGTGTAGCAGTAATCACTGGGCCAGGGATTGCCTGCCAGATCTATGTGCTATATCAGTTTTCTGACACGCTCCAGAGGAAAAAAGAAAAAAAAAACAGGGCCATGTAACATGCAAGCCCTGGGGTGAGCACAGTAAAGCGGTGAAGGATCAATACAGGTTGAAAGTTCTCATGTCTAATTCATCACCCCGGGATGCACACAGGTCTGGCAATACATCCTCTGATATTTTAGTATCCACCTTGACCTGGCTGCAGAGCCAGGCTTAGAATGTCTAGCACGGTTGGTGCAGGTCTGATGCTAACACAGGACTGGAAGCAAGTCTTGGCCCGCTTGTGTTTCTGGACCTCCCCCAGAGAAATGTGATATGTCTACCTCTGCCTAGTATGATAATTCAGAAACAGTTGTTATGCCAAGACTGCACAAAAGACCCTACACGCATGTGATGCCTGCCTGAAGCTCATTTAAGAATGCATGCTTCGTAACCACGCACACATGCACACAGACGCAAAGCCATGCACCAGGGGAGTTGCTAGGTCTGGGAAAGACCCGGGGCTAAGCTGATGTAAGAACTGTTGGGACTGGGGGCTAGCTAGTCTTTTGGCTGTAGCTCCTGAGATTCTATCCGGGGCTACAACCAAAAGACCAGGGGCTACAGCCCCCAAGCCCCCCCCCCTAGCAACGCCCCTGTGCTATCCTCCTTTCAGGCAATGTTGTGAGCTGTGCACGTAGAAAGACAACACATAACATATCTGGAATAAGATGTCTGTTGGTTCAGGGAGTTCAGGGTGTGCCATTCTGTGCTGCAGCATATCCCCCGTAAAAATGCATGCACATTTGTGAGTAAGAAGCTGGATATTTCTCTTGGAGTAATACAAATGAAAAAGGAATCCTGCGCACATTTTTTATTTGGATTACTTCTAGTGAAGGTTGAACTCAATGGGTTTTCATTGATCTAGTTTTGGGTTAACTGCAAAAGCAAATATATTTTGGTTTCCATTTTAAAGAAATTCCCAGCCAGTTGCAGACCATCATTAATTTAGATGCTTTGCTTTCTTTCAGCATCCCTACCAAGTAAGGTTATGATCTTCAGACTTACTCCATTAATGTTATACTTTGTTCGCTTTGACATTTGTGCTAGCGGGAAAAAGTCTGGCCTCTTTAAAGCAACGTTTAAAGCAACATTTCATCATCATTAATTGCCATACGATTAGCCTGAATCTGTGAGCAGAATCCCTTACGGTTCAGCTGAATCTGAATCACCAAAATAAAGTGAGAATGTATTCACCCGGGCTTAATTATGAGGGCAGCAGTGTGGTTCCAGCAAAAGCTTTGGAAGTTTTCTCTGAGGTTGATTAGCCCATGCACAGGACCTCTTGCTGTTCTAAAGCCTGATCAGAAATGGTGAAATTAGTGAACATTGTCTGAGCAGGTATGATTTGAAACCTACCACTCTTTATAGAATATTTGCTTTGGGTGGTGTATTCAGAGTCTGCATTAGAACAATATGGTTGAGCCTCCTTTGGAAGATAGAGGTAATGTGGCCCTTGTTCAGTGCTTTTGGAATCAAGCCTGTGTTTATGACACATTTCAAACTGTGGTCATGCCTGGGCAAACAGACCTGAACAGTTGTTTGATGAAGATGGCTCTTGAAGGTTTTTTTTTTAGCACTGTGCAGTTGCATTTGGATACATATCTTGAGGAAGTCTGCCTCAGGTATAAAGTGAATGGAGTTGAAGATTGAGTCTGTTTAGTGCTGGTTAATTGAACCTGTACTTCGGGAAGTGGAATAGTTGTTATTATTGTTAGGAGTTTGACTAGCTAGAAGGATATGTGATTGACTGTACATTTATGTATGCTTTTCTTATTGGTTGAATGCCATCTAAGTTGGTGATCGCCTTGTTGACAGGGAAAAGTTCTGAAAACCTATTAGCAGCATACTGGATTTGGGATTGATACAAGGGGTTTTGTGAGATATAGATATTTGGTATGATTGTTTCTGTCACTTGCATGCTTAACGCCCTTTCTCTTGATTTCAACAAGCCAACTCTCTCTTAAGCTACTTTTTAATTGATTTTATTTGGGAAATATGGTATCTTTGTTTTCATTTTAGGGTCTAGTGTGTGACAAGATCTAGTGACAGTAGACTATTTTGGTCTCCGGGAGGTAAGGGTGCAGCGGTTTATAGTGATAAAGTCGAATTACAAAATGTCAAAAGTCAAAATGTCGAAATAAAATGTCTGAATTCTTTTTTTAGAATGTTCTGTTCGAAATGGGGGGGTTCAACCCCAAACCCATCTTTTTTTAAAACCCTTTTTTTTTAAACGCACGAAAGCAAAAAAAACATGTAAAATAATCAGAGAAGTCTATGTTCTGGTAACAGATCTAACAATAGGGACCAGGTTACAAGGAGGGCTTGGCTGCAACTGTTATACGGGCCATCAGATTGAAATCAGCTAATATCATCAGTTTTGGAGTACTGCTAGTGTAACAGACATTAGCACTTTCCAGTCATCCATGACATTCTGGTCTTGTCCAAGGAATCAGTAGGTTGCCATCAGGGAGGTGAGGTATTTGCATTGAGTACTACCTGCAGCTATAGGTATTTGAAGTAGGTGTAGGTGCAAGCCTAGCCAGTAGAGTATGGAAGATCCAGGGACACAGTGATAGCAACTTCACTGCCCTTTCTTGATTTTCTGTCTTTGTTAACACTTTTGAAGAGAGGAATACCAGGGTGCCGATATCTGAGGCTAGGTTCAAAGAAATCCACATTTCTGTAATGTCTAAAATGGGAACGTTCCAGAGCGCCAGGAGGAAGTGGATGTTGGTGCAAATTTTGACAGAATTATGGGCAGGACTACTTTGAGGGAGGTGGTGTAGGGCTCTAAGATAGTGTTTTGGGTGGATGTATGCCTTTACATCCACTGCATGCACTTCACCCAACATTTACATAGTCCCATTTACTTATCCATATCTTTACTTCTCCTGTCTTCACTTCACCTAACATTCTCTTCATTATTACAATGGAACTTGTTTCCCCTTTCTTTTTACCTCACATTCTACTCCAATGCCACCCCTTGACTGCCACCCCCACCTTTAGCTATCCTTAACCACATGCATTGCCTGTGAAGATGCAGATGAAGTAAAGGCATGGATAAGTAAATATACAGTGAAGTGAAGCTAGACTCAGTAAGTGTAGGCAAAGTTGTCTAGGTGAAGTAAAGGAGGGATACCATTTTGGTCAAGTGGGGATCTGTAAAGGTGAAGTTCCCCAAATAATCCAGAAAATAAGGCAGAAATAATCAAAATTGTAGGGCACAAATTACATGAAAAGTAAGCTTTTTATTTGCAAACACGGCCAGAGATGGACCAATTATATGGTGAGTGGAAATCAGTGAGGTCAAAACTTTGTTGCATCCCACGGAACAACACAATTGCTGTGCCATAAATGGCCTCTGTCCTTCCTCCCCTTGCACCTGCAACTCCCAACTTGAGACATGTTAGCAACTCTGGATTTTACCATCTAGTTATCTTCTCACAATGAATAGCTGTATAAAAAAATGTGTGTCCAGCCCTTCACCTAGAAAATAATTCCTTCTATTTATTTGTTTCACCAAGGCACTTTTACCTCCAAACCAAATGCCCTTCTCTCAGTGAGGGCACTGTGCTCACATCCTAGTTCTTCAATTTGGCAATACTACTGTGTGGGCTTAAATGTGTGTATAGTTATGTCCTTCACAACTAGTATGTATTCATTTGGCTATCGCCTGGGAAGCCACTTGCTGTCTCAAATCTCATGTCATGCTTGTAGGAGGAGTAGTTGGGGGCTCTGAATAGCTGGGGGCTCTGAATTACAGGGCCTTATTAGTTTAGCATGCAGCTTTAGCTGTAGTGTGGGTCTTAGACAGAGATGCAGGAATGCAGAAGGCACATGGTTCTCAATGCATGAGGCACATGATGGAAAATGCACGCAGTTCAGAAATGCATATTATTTCACAATGCTATTCGAATTGACTGATTTGCAATTAAACTAATACTAACATATTAACATAATTAATCCAACCCCAGTAACATGTCCCCTTAATAACATATAGTGCAAATTAGTCCATGTGGAATAGCTTGGGAAGGTTTGGAAAATGCATTGTGCTTTGTAAAATGGAGTTTTGTGCAGACTGAGCAGTAAGTTAAACAAACATGAAATTCCGCTCTGCTGAGGTGAACCATTGTTGAGTCATGAAGCAAAGGAAGAAATGTAAAATTGTTTTTTCAGAAATGCAGTTACTTTGATGGGGAAAATACACAGAGTAGATCGGATGATGTGGGCGGATCTAGATGATATGGGGTTGCATTGATTGACAGAGAACCTATTAAAAAGGTTCTTAGTGGGTGTAGTTAGATCAGACATCCTTGGACACTACACTGAGTGGGACGGTGAATTGCAGGGGGCTGACTGTAGAACAGAGCTCAGTGCTGGCAAGCTGCCTGGTACCGTAGCAGTCCTTATCTGTTTGGCCGACCCTGAGGGAGACAGGAGGAAAAGACCGATGGGGAGTACCATGTTCAGCTGAGCCGGAAATATCACCAGCATATCTGGAAAAATAATAGTTTTCCTCATCAGTACCAGATTCTTGGCGCACTGGGCACCCGGAGGATACCCCTGGATTGGAATACCATGGAAAGCCCCCCAGGACCAAAAAAGGGGATGAAGATGATGACCCAAAAACATTTGAAGATGATGACCAGAGATGGTGACTGGTTGTTCTTTCCGCATTGCAGAATGAAAATTGACATTTTTTGGCTACTTTTCATGGTAGTGGTCATGAATGCCTCGTGTACCATGGTTGTGAAAGCACAGGTTCTGATAGAGCCGGGACCAGCATCAGGAATTTTAGTAGAAAAAACACTGGGTTTCATATTGGGGTATGGGGTATAGAAGGTTATTATATCAGAACATGTACTTTAGCCTGAATCCTGATTTAGTCATTAAAACGTTCCTTTTTTTATTTGTTTTATTTTAATTTGACATTGTTGAAATGCAACTTTACAAATATAAAAAGAACAATTACTAAAACCGATTTTTGCATAGATTATCATATCAATGGTATTCACAGTTATTTGTTAAACATTTTTGCAGAAACATTTGTAAAAACCTGCACTCACATAAATAGCTTTGTAACAATTACAAAAGTGGAAATCAGCAATGCACCTTTCCTATGATAAAACATTCTCAACATTTGATATGCTTGACATCTGTAATACACAGTTGCAGCCTGTTGCATTATGTTATCATGTTGGACATCTTTGTCACGTTCTGTCATCAGTTTTGTTGGTAAACTAATCATCCAACTCGATTTTGTCAAAATAATTCATAATGGCTGTGTTCATAGAGATCTGCTGCGCACTACACATCATGGACCATGCAGTATTCATATTCATTCATCTAAAATCACAAAAAACTTACAGAAAATCTCTTGTCTTAAATTAAAAAGGAGCTTCACATTCACACATTATGTGTTGTACTGTCTCAGGTTTTTTTTTTATAAATTTTGCAATATCTGCATGATAGCTTGGCAGTCCTCTCTTTGCTCCATACAGCTTGTCCAGCATGATTTTCGATCCATAATAGGTATCAAGATATCTGACTAAATACTTTGGGATGTCATTTATTTCTTTACACTTATATTGATCGTTTTAAAAATTTGATATTTTTCACATTCAGTGATAGTTTCCAGTATCCAATTGGACAACCAATATTTCAATTTGGCTCGATTTGAATCACAGGTTATAAGGTTATCATCAATGCTAGCCTCTTCCTGCATCTTCCTACAATCATCTTTCCATGTCCTAAGTGTCCCAGAACCATCCTCATTGAAAGCCTGAGCAATGATATGAATGAAACTGTGGATTCGTACTTGCTTTTATTTTTGCATTTCTCATAAAAGGACAGTGCATTCCAGTTTACCATTGCTCCTAGAGAGGTTAGACCAATAGGCATTGGGAAGCTTTTTGGTAGTCTTAAAAGATTCTTTTACAAAAAAGAACTTCCAAATAAGTCCATATTGGATGATCTACTGCAAATTTATTTACAGCTCCATAAATGATAGTGCAAGTACTTTTTGCTTATACTACATTATAGTTGGAACACATGATAATTTACCATACTTTTTAAAAAAAAATAAGTTTCACTTGAGAGCATAACATTCTTATGCTTCAGTTCTTCTTTGTACGGGCTGTCTAGCTTACTGGTGTTTATGTTAATCCCTACATATTTAAAGGTTTTAACAACTTGAATTGGAGAGTATTCAACTGTCCATCACTTTATTGGACAAGTGTCGTTTGCCTCCACAAATTCATATGATGGATTTACATGTATTTATCTGCAGGGAATTTTCTCTTGCATGTTTTTCTAAAGCAATTAAAGACCTATGTAAACCAATCGTGGTTTGGTCTATTATTATAAGGTCATCTGCATAGAGAAGATATCCCACACTCATTTGGTGAAGTTTAGGTGGAAATGATCGTACTTGATTGAGATATTTGCCTATATCATGAATATAAAAGTGGAAGAGTGTAGATGCAAAGAAACGACCTTGCTTAAAACCAACATTAGTAGATATTTTCCTCGTCAGGGGGCCCTCTCTATTCAACTTGACTTGAATTGTTGTGTCTGTGTAAAACTGCTGTGTTAAATTAAGTAAATATGATGGGCAGCCAGCATTTCTTAGTAACATACTTCGAGAGACCGTGTTGAATGCTTGTTTATAGTCGATTTAAGCTATATATATTGGCTATTGTTTTTTAATAGCTTGCCTTTTCAGGGCTTGAAGTATTAAGAAATTGGGGGCTGTTCCTACCCTAGCAATCAACCCTGATTGTCTGTGATGTAGTAGGTTCTGTTATGTAGCCATTGGTTAAGATCGCCCACTAGAATGCTTGCATACGTTTTCCCAGCAGAGTCCATTAATGCCAGGGGTCTATAATTTGAGGGGTTTAATCTGTCACCTTTTTTAAAGACAGGAAAGATAATGGAGTTCTTCCATGATGCTAGAATGCAGCCTCTCACTGTGATATTGTGATAGATTTTCTACAATACCCTAGCCCAATTCGCTGGATGTTGTTTGAGGGTGGCCAGGAGCCCTTCACTTACTTAATTTCTTGTTAATAGATTCAATGTTATCTAAATTTGTTATTAGTGGGTAATCAACTGAATGAAATTTTGACAGGGTCACCTGGCTCTGCCTTTGTTATAAAAAAGAGTGGTAAAATGTGTTACCCATTCCTCCTCGCCAATACCATTCATTATGTATGAGGTCCTGTCCATACCAGCGCTATCTTTCAAAAGCAACCACATGTGTGTGCTAGACTTGGTGGCTAGAGTCTGCAACATATTTTCATTATCTTTTTTGCATTTGTTTCTTCTATGCTGTTTTAGAAAGTTTTTATATCTCGTATGCATTTTTATATATTCTTTACTATACTCTTCGTTCCTTAATGAATCAGAAATAAAATCAGTGCAAGTAACAGAATGGTGCAACCCCGTAAAGAAGAGGCTCAGAGGTCAGCCAAGGTAATAATGTTACAATTGGAAAAAACTTTTGGGAGTTCATCTAGTATAAAGTGAAGGAGGGGAAAAAAGATGGCTGGTCTATTAGTGGCATCAATCGCGATGACAATAATCTGCGCTGTGATGGGCAAAACAATATCTGCAGCCAATGCTGTATCTGTAGGAACATTAAGTCACAAAGCATATAAGGCCTAATTCATGGAAGTGTTTTATAGTGACAATGCCCCATTGGAAAGCACTCTGTGAAAGAGGTGCATAGTGAGGCCAGTGAGGTCTGAAAAAATACAATTTCATAATACTCAATGTGGGTAGCAATTCTACATGGGGTCACCTCAGACATGTGATAAATCAATGGAGGCAAGGAGGTGCCTGTGCAAAATGATGGGATGATTTCTGAACGTTCTTCATGCTGTAGGCATGCTTTCTTCATGCTACAGGCTGAGAAGTGTGGAGGCAGGTTAACCGAAAAACAGGTTAACAGATGGTGCCCTTTGCCACCCACGATACTCTCCACCTATACCTCCCAAGCCCGACCAGTCGACACCGGAGTCCCACAAGGAGCATGCCTATCTGCACTCTTGTTCAATCTCTACTTGATCATCCTCCTTCCAATAGCTCGTTCACACAACATCCTGTGTTACAACTACGCCGACGACACTCAACTAATTCTAAAACTAATGAACTCAAATCCCAACTCCCGACCTGACCTGGCCTCCTGCCTCCTCGACATAGAACTCTGGATGACCAAAAGCCACCTCTTATTAAACCCCTCCAAAACTGAAATCATGGTATGTGGCAACTCCGAGCTTCTTCCGCAACCACTACCCTGGCCACCCGCCATGGGCAGCTCACCGAACCCCTGCAAATCAGTGAAAAATCTTGGATACATCCTTGACTCCGGCCTAACACTCTCGCGCCAAGTCAACAATGTCTCAAAATCCTGCCACTACCACCTTAAAACCCTTAGGCGCATCTTTCCATATCTCTCCTTTCCTAACATACTCTCAGCAGTCCAATCAATAGTTATGTCAAGACTGGACTATGCAAACCCCCTATACCTCGGACTCCACGCGTACCAACTGAATAAACGCCAAAGGGCACACAACACGGCAGCCAAATTGCTGCTTGCGCTCGGCCCAAGAGACCACAACTCCCCAGCCCTTAAGATGCTGCACTGGCTTCCAGTAGCCCGAAGGGTGACTTTTAAAACCTTATGCATTTCCCATGGAGCACTGCATAAAACCGGACCTCAATATCTTCAAAACAAACTAAAACCAGATCACCCCCCTCGCACCCTAAGATCAAGCTCAGCCGGTCTCCTAGTCATACCTAAGACAAACTCAGTCAGATTAGGTGGATCATCATTCTCAGCCTTGGCCCCCACCCTGTGGAACTCACTCCCACCCCACATCCACCAAACTGAGGATTTAACATCCTTCCGTGAACTGCTGAAAACCTGGCTCTTCCCCATAAAACCAACCGGTAACCAAACTAACCCAAACAGATAAACAGCATCTCAATGACACAAACCCATCAAACTACCTGAGACGAGAAATGGACAGCTGACAACCCCGAATATAAACTAGAAAGACAAACAGAATTAAACAAGTAAAGTAGATCAAAACAGTGAAGTGGATAATAAGAATAAATCATATGGAAACAGTAAGGAGATGTAAACTGCTGAAATGCACATAATGCACGTGGAGGGAACGAAGTGAATAACATCGATGAAATAGTTATAATGGATGAAGCGTGTAAATAGTTGAATGCACTAAGTGGAAGAATGCATAAGTGGAGGAACAGATGACCACATAGATCGAACGAGTGTGTAAATCGAATGAGTATGTGGATCGGATGAAGGTATAGAATGGATGAACATGATAAGCGGATGAGCATGTAGAATGGTTGGGTATGTATATCAGAGGAGCGCGTATGGCGGACAAGGGCATAAATACAGAGAAGCAAATGTTGAACTGATGATTGCACAGAACGTATGAGCGTGTAGAGTTTAGGAGCATGTAGAGTGGGGGAGCGTGTAGAGTGGGGGGCGTGTAGAGGTTAGAGAACAAATGAATTTATAGAACTGGACTACTGCGTACTAACAAATGAATTTAAGGGGCTGATGAGTGCATACTAATGTTGAATGCGGGGAAAGCATGAGTGCATAGAGCGGATGAGTGTGCGGAGCTTGTGAGTGCAGGGAGCTGGTGAGTGCCGGGAGTGGGAGAATGCAGGGAGCGGGTGACTGCCCACGGTGGGTGAACGCGAAGTACAGGCGCAGACAGGGTGCATGCGAGGGGCAGACAGGAGTGCATGCGTGGGGCACTAAGGAGCACGCGGAGCGGACTGGAATGCATGAATGCATCGAGCAGATCGGAGTGAGTTGCACTGGCGGGGATGCATGGAATGAATAAAAGTCCACAGAACGGACAGAAGTGCATAGAACTGCGCAACATACATAGTATGGTCTGGAATACAGAGAACATATGAAAGAGCATATAACCCATCATATCACACCCCATGCTTACTCTCTTCTTTACACCAACACTCAACTAGAACACAGAGATACTATGACATCATTCGGTATAACTGTTCTCATACCAACACCTCATGCTCACTCCTGTGGGATGTTTTTACCCATGCATCCAAGCCCTACCATAAAACTGTGCGTTACTGGCATTGAAAACATCATGATGGACAGAACTCCCCAGAGAGTGGACAGGGAAAACATGAAGAATAGGCTGCCACCCATTTTTGCCTATGTTGTGAGCACAGGAGGGCACTGCCTAAAACCACCATTGGGCTACACACACAGTAGCCTGAAACAATTGGGAATGGCAATGCTGATAGTCAAAAGCAACCCAGAACTGTGGGGAATTCATTTTCTTAATGTCAAAAATGGATGCAATACCGGTGCTCACCACCATCAGAAAGCCGTCGTTTTAAAACCACTAGACTTTTGTGTAAAACTGAACAGATGAACCCAAACCAGGCCAAGGAAAGACATGCTACGAGGTGGATACAATGTAAAACTATATTCTGAAATGACTTGAAGGAAGTAATTATTAAATGTACATATAAAAAATAGCTGTATGTAAGTTGGATTTGAATGTAGAAAACTGGGAACTAAAGTGACATTTAGCTGAATTCTGCCTGACAACTACCCCCGACAGGAGAAACCGGCTCAGCCACTCTTCCCAGGCCTAGTTGCATCCTGCTGCCCCCACCAAAAGGAGATCACACCTCTCTGATTGAATTAAGGGAGGGATACCTGCAGACTGCAGGAAGTTGAACAAAGCCCTGTCCTGGGCTCAGGCAAATGTTATATTGGGGGGGTCGTAAAATGGCTTCCTCTTGGGAGAAACTGGGAGGGGCAGTGCCTGTGAGAGCCAGCTGAACTTGGGGGAAGTGGATAAACCAGTTATTCCACCATGTGATGTGGGAAGCCACACACCTTTTTGACCAGGGCATAATTTTAAAAAGATAGATAACTCATAGTGCAGACTGGTCAAAATTATATAAGTAATATCATTATTCTTGGGATTTTTCTGTGCACGTTTTAAGAGGTGTTAGGACCCTGTGGTATGTTCTAGGGAGTAGTAGAAGAAATAAGGTTGCTACTCCAAATGTCTGCATGTTAAAAATCTGACACTTCATCAATTAATGTCCATACTCCTTGCGCACATTTGTGTAATTTTTGGTAAATGTCCAATATTGGTAAACCGACCAAAAAGCACAAAATGTTGTCATTTCTGAATCCCAGCTCGCAGGAACATGGGGCTTGAACAGAGACCTGTCTTAATTCATCTGTAATATGTACATGTAATGTCAACCACTTGTGTATCTGGGAAATATGTATTTGAATCAAATATAGATTTGTGGGCAAATTGACCAGGGGAGAAGCCTCTGACCCATAAACAGACCTCATCATGATGACAATCCATTTCCTTCCCCCAATCATGGGAGAGGGGAGAATTGGGCCAGTGACAAGTAGAGAGGGGCAGGCTCAGTTATGCCACACACACACCCACTTTCTAAACAAATAAAAGCAGACAGTGCAGGACAGGGGGGAGATTCACATTCCACTTTCTTGCGGGACGATTTGCCGGGAGACTCCAGACTTCAAATCCATCAACCTCCAGAGACCAGAGATCCAGAGAGACCAGAGATCCAGAGAGACCAGAACTGTGCAGTGTTGTGAGCAGAACCGGTGCTTGACAGACCCAGAGACCAGAGCTGACCCAGGTAGCCGGGACTTCAGAACCACCCGCCGGAAGTCCCGTCCAACCTGACCAGACCTTGACGGCTTATTTCAAAAATATAGTGTGAGTACTCACTGTGCAAAACCAATCTCTTAGTGTAAAATAATCTAATTAAAACTATTTTAGCCTATTAGAACTGCCTCCTAGAATCGTGTCATTCTGTCATCTTCAAAACTGAAAACTATCATCTGTCATTTTTAACTTTTAAATTTCAAATCCGAAAAACTACCTTCACAAAATTGTCCGTATCTCCAGAACCGTTTGGGCTAGGAGCGAAATGTTTATCTTAAAGCTAAGATTCTAAGCTTTCCAACGAACCTAGAACCGACTTGCTACTCTTTATAGTGCCGCCGTAATTACGCTCGAGGCGCGCGATGAAATTTGCCACGATTTGACATTTTGCACAATTTCAGCCACGTGTAAAAATCAGCAGCTCCTTGCTTTCCTTTGCTAAAATTCGTTTTAACCTGCTAGTTACTCATAGAGCATTGCTAAAGTGAGCCTGAACTAATATAAACTAGATATCACTCACCCTGAACCTCCTACAGGGAATTAAAATCAATTTTAGCATCATTTCACTTCATTGCCACCACATTCAAAGCATTTTGGGCCTGTATTTTAAAATCATACCTGTTTTTCTCTAAGCTTGCTAGGGGGGGAACTGCATTTCGTATTGCATTTTGTTGGGATTCTTGAAGACTGTGTGCTCTCCTTCCATTTCTTACATTGCAAAGGGGGGGGGGTGAATTGCCAGAGAAAAAGTGATTATATTATCTTTTGTTAAATCATATCAAGTTATTTCTGTATTGCATTTTATTCATCAATGCATTGTCCTTGAAGCCATAAAAGCGTTCTCAGCTACTTCATCCTCTCTATATCACTTCTAAGCCATCAAAAAGAGTGTACCACTGTAACATTATCCATTGTTGATCACTATCATCCTCACAAATGTGCTATCAAATATTAATTTACTATAGAAGTGTGATATATATATATATATATATATATATAGTTTAATTTTTCAAATAAAACCTTTTAATTTGCGAAACAAACCTACTTCTTGGCTCAGTGGTGTCAGGGGGATTCTAAGAGAGGGGTGTGATATAAGGGATGTCATCCAGAGTACATGAACTGGACATAAAAATATATCAGTAAGGGTTTCCATCAGCATCCCAGACTAGGCATTGACTTAGCTGTAGTGTTGAATTGAATCCGCTTACAATGTGGGGGCTCATAGCCGGGATATTCTGGATTAGATTTACCACTTGTGCAGCTTAATACAGTGTGTCAACTGACCGGATACACATATCCGGTTAGATCACCATGCTGTTTTACACTGTGAAAGTACTCCTCAAAGGAACGCTCTAAGGAAACGGTCTGTTTTGCAAAATAAAATACAAACTTCTGTAAGTTAGGAAGGAACTCACATTCCAGAATGACGACCTTGGTAGATATGAAGATAGCTAGGGAGCACCACTTACATAAACTGTTCCTGAGAGGTGAATGGTCTGAACAGGACCAAAATGTATGGTTGCAGGCGATCACACAACAGGTCACTACAACTGGGTCAGATACGTGGAGAGATCAGGGTCCCTTAAATGTGGCCCTGAGTGATTTATATATGGCTCCTAAAGCCAAAGATGAACACAATAAGATTGTTAGGATAGCAGCATATTTGTATCTATATATGGGAGCCATGCAGGATAAATGTGCTGAATGCCAAGATCTGGCAAATAGGCGACAGATTGCGTTAGAGAAGGCCCAATCTGATCTATACTCTTCTGAGCAGAGGCTGCTCAGGAGCCAGGAGTCAGAAAATGACAGCAGACAGTACATCACTAAAATAAAGGAGGATATGGATATGCTGCAACAGGAAAAGGCTGACCAGGATACCAGAATTCTGGCTTTGCAGAAGGAGCACCAAGACAGTTTGGACTCCTTACTGCAGAGCCAGAAAAAGCTGGAGCAACAGACAGATTTCAAAAGGGCATGCACAAAGCAGGTAGCCAGCCTCCAAAGCCAATTGGATAGAGAAAAGGAGGAGAGCAATAAACTGATTCTGAAAGACCTGGACACCCAGACAGAATTTCAGGAAGAGCGCCAGAAATCTGGTGCCTTTCAAAGGCAGCGGGACGAACTGGTGGCACAGATGCAGGCTCTTAGTCAGGAAAGGGACACCTTAGGCCAGGAAGTCTGCCATTTAAAAAAAAAAATTGAAGAAAATCACCTAGCCCTCCAGGGGCTGGGTGACCTCCAAAAAGAGCATCACGACTTGCTAGAGCACACCAGGAGGTTGGAAGATGCTCTGGCAAGAAAGGAGCAGGCCAGTAGGGATGGGACTCAGGAGGTAACCCTCCTGCAGCAAAGACTGGCCCAGTTTTCTAGGACCAATCAGGAGGCACAGAGAGAGAATGAGGCTCTCTGTCAGCACAATGATAGGCTCCAACATTAGGTAGCCATGCAGGAGAGACTGATAGAGTCTAGTAAGGCCTTAAATGAGGAACTGAAAGCGCAGGCTCTTGCATTGCAACAGGGAGCCGGGGCTGACAGAGATGAAGTTCGCTGGGAAAGGGAAACACCTGAGCATAACCTCAGAAGCCCTAGTACCAGGGGCCTTCATCTCTCTCAGTCCCTGGACTCTGCCACCCGCATGTTCCCTGGCGCACATGAGCACGGGGGCCACAGGGATGGCAGATTACTATCCAGCTAAAAGTATGGGGCTCATAGGCCAGTACCACCCAGGAATGGAGGGGCGGGCCTCCGGGTATGGGCACCCAAGCACAGTGCAATTTAGTGGGGAACCCCAGGAGAGTAGGCTCATTAAGGGCATCCTGAAAACCTCCGCCCAGTTAGGTCAGTGGGGGGGGGGTACCCATCAAATCTTGGCAGCAAGGAGGGATCCGAAGACTCCTCTGAGCGTTACAGGACACAGGAGACCAGGTCCCCACATTCTGCCAGCCATTCCCAGGCTCGCAGAATCCGGGAAAACCTGGAAGATCAGACGGGCACCTCTGGGAACAGTGCTTCGGAGTCAGAGGATGAATGGACTAGGGTTACCGGAACCAAAAAGGCCAATAAGGCAAAAAGGGCCTTGCTTAAGGACCCATTGAAACAAATAAAGGCAATAAGGAGTGTCATTATGCCTTATCACAAGAACGCCAAGTGTTCTGTTTGGGAACACTTGGAGCTCTATGAGCAAATGATGGAGACTTTCCATTTGAAGGACAGCAGTAGCTGCATCCAGTACGTCAAATGGACATTCTCCCCACAATACTCCAGTTTCTTTGCAGGGCTGGAGGACCAAAACCATTCAAGATGGTCCGCATATAGGGCGGCCATCTTGAAACATTTTTCTGTTCATAGAAATCCTCAAGAGGCTCGCAAGGCAGCCTACAATTTGCAATGTGGGGAGGATCAGGCCCCACAAGAATTCGTACAAGAATTGAAGCGTGCCTTTGCGCAGACCACCAGAAGGGTGCGCACGGACAGCAGAGAATTTGTCAATATTTTTTTCCACACCCTGCCCAAATACATCATGACCCAGCTAGTGAGAGATTTTCATGAGAAGAGGTCACTAGACTGGGTCATTGAACAGGCTACCCGGATCTATGATGTGCAGAAGCCCATAGAAAATAAAAGTAATGCGCAGAAAAACCCCAAAACCAACAGCACCACTGCTGCTGCCAAGGTGGCGGAGGTAAAGGTTGCCCCCGTTTTAGATTTGGAGATGGGGGGGCATAAAAACCTGCCTGCACCAAATAATTCACAGCCCAGAAGGCCCTCGGGCCAGTCACAGACAGGGAGTCGAGGAGGTAGTCCCACAAATGGGGTCCCCCGCTCCCCTGACTATGTGAGTCCCCGCTACAAGGGAAACCGACCCATCCTGGGTTATGTGTGGACTCCTCCAGCCAAGCACCTGACCCAGGGAACTTCCCTCCTAACTTCCCCCAGGAGGGCAGAAATTCACCAAATCCTGGGCAGAACTTCTTTCCCAGGTATCCACCCAATTTCCAGCCCCAAAATCATCCATCCTTCTTTCCCCAATTCCCTGAGCCCAGACAACCTAATCCGGGAGAGGGGAGGCCAAGGGTGGAGGGGTACCCAAATCTTCCCAATCCGGGGTATTACCAGAGAAGGGATAGCTACCCTTCCCGGGATCAGCCCCGGGGAGAAAATAGAGCCCCGTATCAGCCTGAGCGGGTTTCACAACTTTAGCGCCAGGTCCAAAATATGGCACGGGATCTGGGTCACATACTGAGGGCTCAACAGAACCCTCAGATGAGCATGCCACCGCAGAATGCCCCAAACTCTGGGCCTGGTGCTCCAGAACAATGACGGGGGCAGCACCCCGACAACCCACCGGTTCCCAGGGAGGAGGCACAAGGGGAAGGGGGGTGTAAAGCCTTGGAGGAAGCTTCCTTCCCAACTTGTAATCAGCCCCTGGAAAACCAGGAACTGGAAACAAAATCTCCTACCCCTGAAAGTCTTCCACCCAAAGAGCAAAGAGGAGGTAGGAGAAACAAAGCACCCAAACAGACCCATTTTGTGGAGGAGGTACAGATCTTCCAATTTGAGGGAGAGGGATCCTCACAGGATCCTGGGGTAAGGATCTTCTCCTTTAGAGATGGGGGAACTCCTCCCAAAGAAAAATGGGTCCCAAGGGATTCCAATCCAGACTGGGGAGATATGGAGACTGAGCTACCGCCGCCCATCATCTCATCCCAGAACCCACAATACCGAAATCCCCTGGTTCAAACCCATCCTGGTGACTGCCTCCAAAAAGGGGGGGGTGGCCCAGAACCGGAACCAGGGGAACCCACAATGGCTCTGATCTCCAATTGCCAACTTTTTCTTTTAGATTCCCAAGGCTCTCCACAGAATTCTGCCCAAATCTCTTCTCTTGCAATGTCCAAAACCAGACAATTGGCCCACCAGTTGTCCAAAAATGTGCATTATCTGTGCCCCATTGAGGAGAAGGAGGGAAGATATTATGCCCCGGTACAAGTACAGGGGCAGGGTACAATTTTGGCACTGGTGGACACTGAATCCCAAGCTACCCTTCTGTCCAAAAGGGCCTTTGATGAACTGAATTTAGGAAGGGGAGAGAATTATCCTATTCCTCTCATTCTCTTCCTGGACAACTGCAGAACTTTGACGGGAAGGAAATTCCTGTTGAGGGGACTGCAGATTTGGACATCAAAATTGGGCGACACAAGGGATAACACCTGGTCATAGTAGTGACTCCAGAGGGCACCCCTTGTTTACTAGGGAATGACCTCCTGAGAAGGTTGTCACCCCTAATAGATTGCATGAACAAGGTCCTCTGGACCCAGACTAGCCGACCAATAAAATTAAAACAGAGTGTCAACCATGTTAGTTTAAATGGCACCTGCCACATGGTTGAACAAAAATCTGACCAAGTAGAATTTCACTTCCAGAACAACCAAATTCCAGACGTGACAGTAATAGCAGTAGGACAACAGACTGGTGATGGGGGGTCCTCTCTATTTCTGAAAATCAACCTTCCTTCCAGTTTAAGGTGGTATTCCACACTGGAAGGAAATACCCTGAAATTCTTTACCAATCCACAATCAGCCACTCCCACTCCTATAGTCCAGAAAGATGTGAAATCAGCTCAGAGCCTGGCTGATATTCAGCAAATTGGAGATCAGTTGTTCATCCCTGTTCAGTTAAATGATGGGAAGGACTCTGTTCTCGCCCGGTGTGAACAACGGGAAGAGCTTCATCAGCGAAGCCATGTTCCGCCAACTCCCAAAAGATCCAGCCATTCCCACATTCAAACTGATAGACAAATGGGAAATGGACCTGGAAGCACCTAATTCCAAACATCTCCTGCCAAGCAGGTGTATGCTCAAAATCTCCATTGGCAACAAGAGCATAGTCCATAATTGTTGGGTCGTGCGAGACGTCAGTGCCTCCTTTTACTTAGGCAGTGACGTTCTCAATCGCTTCGCCATTAGTTTGGACCCAATAAACTTCAAAGCTTGGTCCCGATTAGCGGATAATCACATGGGCTTTGATGATCAAGAAAAAGCATTTAGGTCAGCTCAATTACTACCTTATGCAGTTGAAATTCAGATTAAAGAGGAAGTCACCATCCCGGAAAGGACCCGACAATTCTCCCTGGAAGTGAAAGTTAAAAGAGGACAAAAATTGAAAAACCCTGATGCTTATATTCATCTAAATGCTTCTCTCTAACAGCAAGGGTTAGGGGTAAACCCAACACCATTAGTCAACATAGAACATGACACCATTCCAATAAAGGTGGATAACAGCGACTTAAAGAGTATTACTCTAGCCGCAGGCACCATTATTGGAATGGCGGTTGATGACCGCCATTTCTCCATTGATTTAGGAAATTAACTGTTAGGACCAATCCCCAAGGACTGTTTCGACAATGACAGTGATGACAATACAACACCAGACAGGATTTTCACCCGGCATGGGGGGAACTTCCTGGTGTACACTTCTTGCCCTTATGGTAAGGAAGATGTGACTTGTGACTTCAGGAGGGATGAGGTGATTTTCCGGGTCCATGAGGGCTGCCTTTCCCACCTGAAGCCTCCAGTCCAAATCAGCACTCTGACCAGGGACTTCTCCACCCAGATGGAGGAGGCCGCTGAGATAGCCAAAGCAGAAGTCTTTCCAGGCTTCAGGCAGATGGTGGAAGAGAGAGTCAACCTAGCTGATGCATGTGTGACTCTGGAACAGAAGCAAAAGTTGAAACAAGTTTTCTTGGATTTCCAAGATCTCTTTGCGGTAGACTCATATGACTGTGGTCGCACCGACATCCACACCACAACAATTCCCACGGACCCTGGAATGACTCCAGTGTTTGTGAAGCAATATCGTTTGCCTCTCGCATCCATGGAGTCCCTTACTGAAATAATTAAGAACCTTGAGTCCCGGGGAATAATCCGTCCAGTACACAGCACCTTCAATAATCCGGTGCTGGGAATATTAAAGCCAAACGGCCAGTGGAGACTCTGCGCCGACCTTAGGGAGCTCAACAAACGGGTCCATACTTCCCGATGGCCTCTGCCCTACATTGACCAAGGGCTGGCCCAGATCCAGTTGTCACAGGTATTCACAGCAATAGACCTGACCAATGGATACTGGACCGTGCCTATCAGTAGGGAGGACCAATACAAACTGGCTTTTACCTTTGGGGGCCACCAGTACACATGGACCCGGACTCCCTTCAGATACCTCAACTCCGGCAATGAATTCAACATTTTCCTACATAAGGCCATGCCCGACCTGGGTGCGAGGGGTAACCTGGTTATGTAGATGATGTCCTCATCAAAAGTTCATCTGTGAAGGAACACATAGCGGAGATCCGTTATGTTCTGACACAGTTGAGGGCCGCCGGAGCAAAACTTTCCTTTCAGAAAGCACAGTGGTGTAGAACCCGTGTTAATTTCTTGGGGCATGAGATTACTCCTCAGGGTCTCTGTCCCCAAGAAAAGAAAGTGGAAGCACTCCAGAAACTGAAGGATCCCACAACTCTGCGGGAACTAAGGAGCCTCCTTGGACTGACTAATTACAGCAGAAAGTTCATTGAGGGCTACGCAGAGATCACTGGACCCCTGATTCATCTCTTGAAGGGGGGGGTCAAGTGGGAATGGGGTCCAGAACAATCCGAGGCAGTAAGACAACTCAAGAGAAGCCTCTCACAAGCGCCTTGCCTAGCTTACCCTGTCAGAAACAAGAAGTTCTTCCTGGAGACAGGGTTCTATAATACGTGCTTGATGGCAGTATTATACCAAAAGCATGACAAGGTCAATAAAGTAATCTCCTATGCAAGCAAAACTTTATCCTCTGTGGAGTAAGAATTCAACGATTGTGAGAAGGCACTCCTGGCAGCGGTGTGGGCATTGAAGAATTACCGCCCGTTTATCCAGGGAGAACACATCATAGTGGAGACTCCACACCAGCCTCTGCAATATCTCCAAAGTGACAGAATCCGGGCCGGAAATGTGAGTAAGTCCCGAATTACCTCCTGGATTCTGTCAATGCAAGGCTTTCCTGTGGAGGTCAGATATGGCCAAAACAAGAAGAGTCCCCTCGCGCAAGGTCTGGCTGACTTGCATGATTGTGCCAGAGAAAACTGTCTCGAGGACGAAAGTCTAAAAATCAAGGACAACATGGAGGCATACCTTAATTCCCCCCACAAAGTCTTTGAAGAAGACAAGTGTGAGGGAATGCCCACTGTCTATGTGGATGGATGCTCTTACCATGTTGACAACAACGGGGAAGAAGAACTGGTGGCCGGCGTAGGGAATGCATGGGTGAAGGAGTTTCCAGAACCCTCCGCTGGGTACAAAATTGATCCCCGAAGTAGTCAGGTGGCAGAATTGATGGCTGTGCATCAAGCCATCCTCACGGCTGTCCAACATCAACTCCACGAACTGGTCATAATCACAGATTCGGATTATGTACGGAACGGGTTCGTGGAGCACCTGGTTAATTGGAAAACCAGAGGCATGTTATGTGCTAATAACAAACCCCTGAAACATGGGAAGTTAATCCAAAATATTGATGATCTGGTCACATCGAATGGGATGACCATCTACTGGAAAAAGATCAAGGGTCATTCCAAAGTAGAGGGACCAGACAAAACTGGAAATGACTTAGCTGATCAGCTGGCCAAAACCGGGGCCATTCAAGGGGATCTAATAGAAATAGAGTCCCTGTTGGGGGAAATCCAGGTCACTGCTATCACTAGGTCCCAGCCAAATGCTCACAATGATCTTTCAACTGCACAATGGAGTAAGGAGACCCCTGATGCTGATTTGATTACAGCTCAGAAGGGGTTCCAATAATTGGTAAGTTTTACCAACACCTTGAGGACCCTGAGAACTTTCCCCTGACAGATACCGATTACATTGGGAAAGAGAACCTAAGAGTGTTGATGAAATGTCCAAAAATGTTCCGAGTACAAGACGGTTTGTTGGTAAGGAAATCCCAAGCTGGCCATGATCAGTGGGTGGTTCCTACCTCAGCGTGTCGGAGCGGTCGCCGTAGCCCCGTGTGGCCTGCTGCTGAGGCTGCCTCCCGAGCCCCGTTGGGCGCCAGTTAAGCCTCCAGTTTTCTTTATTTTTGTGAATCGTTTTCTTGTTGCCAGCGCTCCGTGCGCGTCTGTGTGCTGCCCCCTGCCCCCTCCCTCCCCCTCACTTCCTGGTCCTCCTCCTCCCCTCTCCATTCCCGCCTCCCTTCCCGCCCACCCCCCCCTCTGATTGGCTGTCCTTGCAGCCGCTCCGGGACTACGGCTCGACCGCTCACCACGCTCGCTTCCATTGTTGAGCCTGAGCGTGTCGGAGCGGTCGCCGTAGCCCCGTGTGGCCTGCTGCTGAGGCTGCCTCCCGAGCCCCGTTGGGCTCCAGTTAAGCCTCCAGTTTTCTTTATTTTTGTGAATCGTTTTCTTGTTGCCAGCGCTCCGTGCGCGTCTGTGTGCTGCCCCCTGCCCCCTCCCTCCCCCTCACTTCCTGGTCCTCCTTCTCCCCTCTCCATTCCCGCCTCCCTTCCCGCCCACCCCCCCCTCTGATTGGCTGTCCTTGCAGCCGCTCCGGGACTACGGCTCGACCGCTCACCACGCTCGCTTCCATTGTTGAGCCTGAGCATGTCGGAGCGGTCGCCGTAGCCCCGTGTGGCCTGCTGCTGAGGCTGCCTCCCGAGCCCCGTTGGGCTCCAGTTAAGCCTCCAGTTTTCTTTATTTTTGTGAATCGTTTTCTTGTTGCCAGCGCTCCGTGCGCGTCTGTGTGCTGCCCCCTGCCCCCTCCCTCCCCCTCACTTCCTGGTCCTCCTTCTCCCCTCTCCATTCCCGCCTCCCTTCCCGCCCACACCCCCCCTCCCCTTCCTCTCCCTCTGCTTTTTATCCCACTCCCTCTGGGCAGCCCCCCTGCCCGGCAGCCCCCTAGGCCAAGGGCCCCTTAGGCAAAGGGCGGCTCCTACAACTGCGGCTCCCTGTGTGTCTGCAGGTGTCCGCAGGGGACGCCAGGCGCCAGTTCCACCTGCTCTCCGCTCTCTGGCCCCCCCCTCCTCACCTTGCTCACCTCATCCTCATGACGCCTCGCCCCCCCCCCTATTCCAATTGTTTGGTAAACTAGGGTGTTTTTCTTCCCCTCGCAGGATTCTCAAACTTAGGTGGCCCTGACCTATTACGCATTCTGTTTGCTCTGCATTGTGGTAAACTAGGGTGTTTTTCTCCCCTCGCAGGATTCTCAAACTTAGGTGGCCTTGACCTATTACGCATTCTGTTTGCTCTGCATTGTGGTAAACTAGGGTGTTTTTCTCCCCTCGCAGGATTCTCAAACTTAGGTGGCCCTGACCTATTACGCATTCTGTTTGCTCTGCATTGTGGTAAACTAGGGTGTTTTTCTCCCCTCGCAGGATTCTCAAACTTAGGTGGCCCTGACCTATTACGCATTCTGTTTGCTCTGCATTGTGGTAAACTAGGGTGTTTTTCTCCCCTCGCAGGATTCTCAAACTTAGGTGGCCCTGACCTACTACGCATTACTGTTTGCTCTGCATTGTGGTAAACTAGGGTGTTTTTCTCCCCTCGCAGGATTCTCAAACTTAGGTGGCCTTGACCTATTACGCATTCTGTTTGCTCTGCATTGTGGTAAACTAGGGTGTTTTTCTCCCCTCGCAGGATTCTCAAACTTAGGTGGCCCTGACCTACTACGCATTACTGTTTGCTCTGCATTTTGGTAAACTAGGGTGTTTTTCTCCCCTCGCAGGATTCTCAAACTTAGGTGGCCTTGACCTACTACGCATTACTGTTTGCTCTGTTTGCTCTGCATTGTGGCAAACTAGTGCCCTCCGCTCACTTCCTGTCTGCATACTCGTGTCGTCCGCCTCCCATCCTACTCCATGGTGCTCTCTATCTCGCCTATCTACTCTAACTGCTTCTCTATTGACTATCCTGCTCTCCTCACTAAATCCGGTAGGAAAAAGTTTAAAAAGGACATCCTGGTCTCCAAGCCAGGCCTCCCTATCGCTGACACCTACACGAGCGCCTGCTCCAAGGAAACTCTCACTGACATTCTCTTTTTCGTGCCTTCACCTGACCTATGGACCCTTCACATGGTCGCTGTGCTCTCTCCTTTCTCTACCTCTCCCATTAATGGTGGCACCCGTTGGGATGTCCTCTTGGCCCCTTTCCACTCCTCTAAAGCCATCATTAATGTCTATGCTAACGGGACCGTCTTGGTCCAAGGCCCTCAGGCCAACCTTCACCTCTTTGATAGACGCTTCCCATGCCTCATCAACTTCCTCTCCGCTCCCGCTGTCCCCCCTCCTCTGTCCTCGGCTACCTTGCCTCTCCCCTCCCTCCCTGCCCCTTCTCTTGCTCCCTCTTCAACTCCTTCTCTAACACCTCCGCAGGGCGTACCTCTGATCTGTACCCCTCCCCGGAAGTTTTTCAAGGATGGCAATCTTCTCCACATTGCCACTCTAAACTCTCGCTCTGCCATCAAGCACTCCTCTGATATCTGTCGCCTTCTTGAGGAACTGGACCTCGACGTCCTCGGTCTCACTGAGACTTGGTTCACTGCCAGCTCTGCCACCAGCTTTGACACACTCCTACCTGACGGCTACAAGATCCTCTCCGTGCCCAGGCCCAACCGTTCAGGGGGTGGTGTTGCCCTTATCTTCCCTGAGTGGATTCCTGCCACTGTCACTCCTACGCAGACCTACTCCTCTTTTGAATGTCTTGTCTGCCGACTTTCTCTCTCTCCTAGCCATTCCCTTACCGTGGCTACTATCTATCGGCCACCTGGCCAAATTTCCTCCTTCCTCTCGGAGTGGGCTGACCTCTCCTCCTCACTCCTGTCCTCAACCACCCAACTCCTCTTTCTCGGTGACTTCAACATCCATCTCGATGCCTCCTGTCCCCCCTCAGGTCTCTTCCGCGAACTTTGCAACTCTCTCTCACTCTCTATTCTCCCGTCTGGGCCTACTCACTCTGCAGGGCACACTCTTGATGCTCTGATCTCTTCTGACCTTCCCCTCTCCCTCCCTCTCTCCACTCCTCTCTCTTGGAGCGATCACTTTCTCCTATCCTCCCACCTCTCCCTCCCTACCCCACAGGCAAAGCCACCCTCCTCACTGCCACCCACCTTCTCGGTCATCCGACCCATGAAGCGCGTGTCAGCTGAGGCCTTCGCTGCTACCTTCTCAGCCCCTTCTCCCCCCTCGGCTGACTCCCACCCTGACGCAGCCCTCTCCATGCTCTACTCCTCTATATCTGATACTCTCGATATCCTTGCCCCCGTCATGAGAATCCGCCTGAAGCCCAAAGCCAAATGCAACTCCTGGTATGACTCGGATCTCGTCACCCTAAAACGCAAGTGCAGGGTGGCAGAGAGGAAATGGCGTGCTTCATGTTTATCCTCTGACAAACTGGCCTGCCGCCTGCTCCAAAGGCAATACCGGCTCTCCGTTCTCACCAAGAAGAGAGCCCTTATCCAAGCCCGCATCTCTGAGGCATCTAACAACTCGGCCGAACTCTTTAAAATCTGCAAGGAGCTGGCCAACCCTGCTGCAGTCTCTACCTCTCCTGTCCCCTCCCAGGCCCTCTGCACTGCACTGGCCTCGCACTTCATCTCAAAAACTCAGGACATCCTGTCCTCGCTCTCCTCCTCTCTCCTCCCTCCCTCTCTTCCCTGCTCTTCCTCTTGCTCTCCTGCAGCCGCCCCTCCGCCCTCCTTCTCTGCTTTTCCACCTTTTTCTGCTGATGAGGTTTCCAGACAAGTCCGATCTATGAAAACCTCGTCTAAACAGGTTCACCCCTGTTCCTCCAAAACCATCAAGGACCACATCGACTCCCTGGCTCCTGCCCTGGCTGACTTTTGCAACCACTCATTCGCCTCTGGAGTCTTCCCATCCCCCCTCAAGCACTCCCTTGTGCACCCCCTCCTCAAGAAACCCTCTTCTGACCCCTCCTGCCCGGCCAACTATCGCCCAATCTCCATTACTCCCTTCCTGGGCAAGCTCCTGGAGAAATTGGCCATCTCCCAGCTTAACCTCCATGCTGAATATGTTGGTAATCTTCATGACCATCAATCCGGCTTCAGAGCGGCCAGAAGCACGGAAACTGCTCTCCTGAACATCCGTGAGGACCTGCTCCTGAACCTCGATTCCAACACTCCCTGTGTTCTCATTCTGCTCGATCTCTCCTCTGCCTTTGACACTGTCAACCATGCCATCCTGCTCAACCATCTCCGTGATAACCTGGGTATCACTGGTCAGGCTCTGGCATGGCTGACCTCTTTACCTCTTTCCTTTCTGGTCGACCCTCCCAGGTCCAAATGGGCTCCTTCCTCTCTGACATCTTTTTCTCCACCTGTGGTGTCCCCCAGGGATCCAACCTCTCTCCCTGGCTTTTCAATCAGTATCTGGCACTCCTTGCCCACCGCATCGCCGCTCTCTGCCCCCACTTTCAGTGCTATGCGGACGATACCCAGCTCATTTTCAGGCTACCCTCGGCCTCCTCCTCTCCTTCCCTCATCTCCGACTGTCTGTCTGCTATCCAGGAATGGTGTGCCGCCAATGACCTCTGCCTTAACGCCAGTAAGACTGAGATTCTACTCATCGGCACACCCACTCCCTCCTTTCCTGCAGCTCTCTGGCCGGCCTCCCTTGGCCCCCTTCCTGCCACTACCTGCAAAGCTAAAAACCTCGGGGTCATCTTCGACTCCACACTCTCCTTCTCTCCTCATATTTCCGACGTCTCTAAGAAGTCACATTACCAGCTGCACCTCCTCAGAGGTATTCTTCCCTTCCTCTCCTTCCCCCAGAAGCTCACTGTCTCCAGAGCCCTGGTTCTCTCAAGGCTGGACTACTGTAATAGCCTCTATCTTAATCTGCCTGCCTCCACTCTCCGCCCTCTGCAACTTATCCAGAACAGAACTGCGAGACTTGTCCTTGGCCTCAAGCCCAGGGACCGTATCTCTCCAGGACTGAAATCTCTTCACTGGCTCCCAGTGGCTGCGAGGATTAAGTTCAAAACCCTCTGCATTGTCCACAAGGCCTTCTGGGGACTGGGGCCACAATACCTTCAACTCTCTCTTCCTAAATATCTGCCTTCACGAGCCCTTCGCTCATCCGTCTCCAACTCCCTCATGGTCAGCCGCTTCTCGAAGCAACGAGCTGGGGGCAGATCTCTCTCCGCAGCAGGGGCCTCCCTCTGGAACAGCCTTCCTGCTTCCCTGAAACTTGAGGAGAACCATCTCCGGTTCCGGAAGCACCTCAAAACCTTCCTCTTCGCTTCTGCCTTCTCTCTCCCTCTCCCCTGCTAAACCTGCTTAACTCCCCTCCGAAGTCTGCACTTAACCTGCATCTGGGCCACTCTGTGACCTCGGCCCAGGGCCCAGCCACTCTCCACTTGCACTGCCTCCCTGGCTCCCCCTGCACTGCGGGACTGTCACTGCATCCCTACAGCCCCCTTCCCAGCACTTGCTCTGCACTTACCTCGCACTTGCCACCAGCTGGCCCTTTTATTTATTATTTATTATTTTATTACGCTACTTACCTTGTATTGCACTTTCCCCCCCACCTCCTCCCCCTGCACTTCTCCTTTTCCCCTTACCTCTGCACTTGCGCGATCTGAATGACACCTGGCCTAGTAGGATCGTTTGTCTGTCTTCCCCTTGTTCCCCCCCCTCCCTGCCTCGTCGCGCCTTGAAACACTCGTGTATAGGCGCGTTACAAATACCATATCATATCATATCATATCATATCATTCCGAAGCCTGATGTTAAGTCACGTCCATGATGCGGCCACCGCCGGTCATAGGGGGTTTCATACAACACTTGAAATCTTAAGAGAGGTTGCATACTGGTCACACATGGGGCAGGACCTCGACCAATACTTGAAGGGGTGTCTTGTGTGTGCACAATTTCAGCCAGCATCCCTCACACACTGTGCGCCTCTCCAAAAGAGGGGGATGACACTGCCATGGTCAGATTTGCAAATCGACTTTGTAGGCCCTGTAATTCGCTCGTCTAGAGGAAACAAGTACATGTTGACCGTTACATGCTTTTTTACCAAGTGGGTGGAATGTCTCCCGGACCCAAATTGCAAGGCAGAAACAGCAGCTGTCCTGATGATTAACCACATCTTTTCCCGTTTTGGTCTACCTCAAAGGATTGAGTCAGACAGAGGTAGCCACTTCACCAGTGAAGTAATGACAAAGATGTGGGAGATACTGGGGGTTAAAAGGAAGCTACATATTGCTTACCGGCCAGCTTCTTCTGGGGCAGTAGAACGCTACAACCGAACCATTGTGAGCATATTAAAAAAGTTTGTGGCAGATTCTGGGCCAAGTTGGGATATCCGATTACCTCTGGTCCTAATGGCCATCAGATCTACCCCTTCATCTGCAACTAAAATGTCACCATTTGAGTTGATGACTGGACGCAAGATGGTGCTTCCTCAGCATTTGCTCTACAGGACCCAAGAGCAGACACTGATAAATGCCTCCACAACTCATGAGTATGTGGAGAATTTAAGGAAACACCTCCAACATGCTTTTGCCTATGCTCAGTCTAATCTAGAAAGATCAGCTGAGAGCATGAAAACCACCAGGAAGGAATATGATGTGGGAGACCGGGTCTATCTATACAATTTCCAAAGGAACCAGGCCAAACAGCGAAAATGTTTGCCTACATGGAAGGGACCCTTTGAAATTATAGACAAGATCTCCCCTGTTGCCTACAAAATCCGCATCCCCAAAGGTAATTTGGCGGAAGGGGAAGATAAGTGGGTCCATATTAATCAGCTGAAGTGTTGCCATCCCAGGCACACTCTGCAACAACTGGAGGAATCCACTGGAATCCCAGAGTGGGCCGCTCCAGATTAATTCAGTTCCCATCCTAAAATATCCCACATATAGTCTCTCAAACATTATGATTTGGAAAAAAAAAATGTTTCCTATTATATCTTGTTTTTCAAAATTAGAATGCTATGTCTCTTGAGTTATAAAATGTACATGCTGCCCCACTAGATCAATAGTGGTGGAAAAATGTCTATGAATAGGTATTGCCGCGTTTGCTTTCTCATCCTAGGAGAGAAGAAACCATGGAGACTGACCAAGGAGGACGACCGGGGACCGGGAGCGAAGATCCGAGGGGTCCGGGGTGCCGCCCAATCCTCCCATCAGGACCAGCAAGGAGAACTGATTGATCGACTGGAGGGAGGAAAAAATGCTGAACTGTGCCATCTACGGAATTGGAAGAAGATGAGGCGAACATCCCAGATCTTGCAAGTTCCATCAGTGAAAGATCAGAATGGCCATCGCAAGAAGGAGGGCTTGTGGGATGTGTTTACCCATGCATCCAAGCCCTACCATAAAACTGTGAGTTACTGGCATTGAAAACATCATGATGGTCAGAACTCCCCAGAGAGTGCACAGGGAAAACATGAAGAATAGGCTGCCACCCATTTTTGCCTATGTTGTGAGCACAGGAGGGCACTGCCTAAAACCACCATTGGGCTACACACACAGTGGCCTGAAACCATTGGGAATGGCAATGCTGATTACCAAAAGCAACCCAGAACTGTGGGGAATTCATTTTTTTAATGTAAAAAATGGATGCAATACCAGTGCTCACCACCATCAGAAAGCTGGCGTTTTAAAACCACCAGACTTTTGTGTAAAACTGAACAGATGAACCCAAACCAGGCCAAGGAAAGACTTGCTAAGAGGTGGATACAATGTAAAACTATATTCTGAAATGACTTGAAGGAAGTAATTATTTAATGTATATATAAAAATTAGCTGCATGTAAGTTGGATTTCAATGTAGAAAACTGGGAACTAAAGTGACATTTAGCTGAATTCTGCCTGACAACTACCCCCGACAGGAGAAACCGGCTCAGCCACTCTTCCAAGGCCTAGTTGCATCCTGCTGCCCCCACCAAAAGGAGATCACACCTCTCTGATTGAATTAAGGGAGGGGTACCTGCAGACTACAGGAAGTTGAACAAAGCCCTGTCCTGGGCTCAGGCAAATGTTATATTGGGGGGGGTCATAAAAATGGCTTCCTCTTGGGAGAAACTGGGAGGGGCAGTGCCTGTGAGAGCCAGCTGAACTTGGGGGGAGTGGATAAACCAGTTATTCCACCATGTGATGTGGGAAGCCACACCCCTTTTTGGCCAGGGCATAATTTTAAAAAGATAGATAACTCATAGTGCGGACAGGTCAAAATTATATAAGTAATATCATTATTCTTGGGATTTTTCTGTGCACGTTTTAAGAGGTTTTAGGGCCCTGTGGTATGTTCTAGGGAGTAGTAGCAGAAATAAGGTTGTTACTCCAAATGTCTGCATGTTAAAAATCTGACACTTCATCAATTAATGTCCATACTCCTTGCGCACATTTGTGTAATTTTTGGTAAATGTCCGATATTGGTAAACCGACCAAAAAGCGCAAAATGTTGTCATTTCTGAATCCCAGCTCGCAGGAACATGGGGCTTGAACAGAGACCTGTCTTAATTCATCTGTAATATGTACATGTAATGTCAACCAATTGTGTATCTGGGAAATATGTATTTGAATCAAATATAGATTTGTGGGCAAATTGACCAGGGGAGGATCCTCTGACCCATAAACAGACCTCATCATGATGACAATCCATTTCCTTCCCCCAATCATGGGAGAGGGGAGAATTGGGCCAATGGCAAGTAGAGAGGGGCAGGCTCAGTTATGCCATGCACACACCCACTTTCTAAACACATAAAAGCAGACAGTGCAGGACAGGGGGAGAGATTCACTTTCCACTTTCTTGCGGGACGCTTTGCCGGGAGACTCCAGACTTCAAATCCATCAACCTCCAGAGACCAGAGATCCAGAGAGACCAGAGATCCAGAGAGACCAGAACTGTGCAGTGTTGTGAGCAGAACAGGTGCTTGACAGACCCAGAGAGCAAAGCTGACCTAGGTAGCCGGGACTTCAGAACCACCCGCCTGAAGTCCCATCCAACCTGACCAGACCTTGACAGCTTATTTCAAAAATATAGTGTGAGTACTCACTGTGCAAAACCAATCTCTTAGTGTAAAATAATCTAATTAAAACTATTTTAGCCTATTAGAACTGCCTCCTAGAATCGTGTCATTCTGTCATCTTCAAAACTGAAAACTATCATCTGTCATTTTTAACTTTTAAATTTCAAATTCGAAAAACTACCTTCACAAAATTGTCCGTATCGCCAGAACCGTTTGGGCTAGGAGCGAAATGTTTATCTTAAAGCTAAGATTCTAAGCTTTCCAACGAACCTAGAACCGACTTGCTACTCCTTATAGTGCCGCCGTAATTACGCTCGACGCGTGCGTTTAAATTTGCCGCGATTTGACATTTTGCACAATTTCAGCCACGTGTAAAAATCAGCAGCTCCTTGCTTTCCTTTGCTAAAATTCGTTTTAACCTGCTAGTTACTCATAGAGCATTGCTAAAGTGAGCCTGAACTAATATAAACTAGATATCACTCACCCTGAACCTCCTACAGGGAATTAAAATCAATTTTAGCATCATTTCACTTCATTGCCACCACATTCAAAGCATTTTGGGCCTGTGTTTTAAAATCATACCTGTTTTTCTCTAAGCTTGCTAGTGGGGAACTGCATTTCGTATTGCATTTTGTTGGGATTCTTGAAGACTGTGTGCTCTCCTTCCATTTCTTACATTGCAAAGGGGGGGGGGGGTGAATTGCCATGGAAAAAGTGATTATATTATCTTTTGCTAAATCATATCAAGTTATTTCTGTACTGCATTTTATTCATTATTGCATTGTCCTTGAAGCCATAAAAGCATTCTCAGCTACTTCATCCTCTCTATATCACTTCTAAGCCATCAAAAAGAGTGTACCACTGTAACATTATCCATTGTTGATCACTATCATCCTCACAAGTGTGCTATCAAATATTAATTTACTATAGAAGTGTGATATATATATATATATATATATATATATATATATATATATATATATATATATATATATATATATATATATAGATTAATTTTTCAAATAAAACCTTTTAATTTGCGAAACAAACCTACTTCTTGGCTCAGTGGGGTCAGGGGGATTCTAAGAGAGGGGTGTGATATAAGGGTTGTCATCCAGAGTACATGAACTGGACCTAAAATATATATCAATAAGGGTTTCCATCAGCATCCCAGACTAGGCATTGACTTAGCTGTAGTGTTGAAATGAATCTGCTTACACACCCCATCACTCAAAGTAAACACTGCTGGTTACACACCCCCCAGCCAGGCGTTCTCCTCAGGCCTAACGCAGCCACAGTCGGTCTAGATAAATCCTGCCAGAACGAACACATACCCCTGACTTCAACCACTACACCTACCTAAGAAGCAGCTATTTAACGAATACCGCACCAGCTGCACACATACCCGGTGCGCACACACGCCGTTGACTCTCCCTACTCTCTCTACTGACCTGAACTTCGGTTCCCAAGGGCGTTCAACCTACCAGCGCCTTCAGACCATACCATGGTATATAAGGCGCTATATAAGGCGCTACATAAGTGCAAAATAACATAACATAAGATAACTCCTGTCAGGGCCTCCAGGAACCTTCCCTTAAACCCAGAGGTAAGCCTAGACAGGATGCCTCCATACAGAAAATCATAATCGTACTGTGAGCACTGCAGCAAGTGTTGATAGACAGGCCTTTGGACATCTCTGATGCAGTGAGAAGTGCTGGATTTGGCAGCCTTCTTGGAATGGTGTAAGATGGTAAGGCAGTAGCAAACAATACGCTCTGCTTGACTTAAAAGACAGAGAATCTCCGAGTGTAAGGAGGAATGAGCAGGCTTTCAGGTTCAAGGCCTGTTATAGCACATAGGATTTGTATACGCAACTCCGCTCAAGGTGCCAATCAGCAAATTAAAACCGCCTTTTGTTCAGCACATTTTAGTCCCGCTTCCCGGACTGCTGCAGGGCTACTGGTTAGGCCTTGGCACAGATCTGCTGCCGTCTAATCTGGATTCGGCCTTCATTTTGGAATGGTATTGGATGGTCAGGTGGTGTGTCCTCACTGTGCTCAGCTATCCATAATAGCTGAAGAAGCTCTAGGTATAGAGAAAAGGAATTGGAAATGTCACATTGAATTTGCCCATACTATGTAATACGAGTTGTCACGTATCTGGTTATTAGGCCACCATACAAATAAAAGCAACTAAGTGGCCAAATCATTATTAAATGCCACTCTCCCGTAGATATCAGAAATGGTTTTTGTACCCACGTCTTTTGTCACAGGCATCGCATAGTCTTAATGTTACTCATGCATCATGAGGCTAGAGCATATTTTTGTATCTCTGCAGGCACGTTTTTGTAGTGAGATGGTGTTCCACCTGTACACAAGAAACACCTTGTGCTCAGTTTCCGCTATCGAACGAGGATAGAGAGCACCAACCCGTGGTAATATGTGCGTGCCAAATTGCATCTAGCAGTAGCCCGCCTTCTCGTGGTATTATTGTTCCAGCTAGAGCAATGCATATTTGTTTCACATTTTGCACTACGCATCACACAGTCCACGTCGTACGCGTGCAGTGGACAGGGTGATGGACATTCAGAAAGGCCACCTTCATTGCTATGTCACTGGGTCCCTCTGGAGTCTTTACAGCACAGCTGCACTGCATGCAACATTTTGTATTCATCTTCAAAAATAATTTTCCTTCAGTAGCTATAATTAGGTGCCCTACATCTCACTCCAAAATAACAGAATATTTATATTCCGTTTTGAAGTAAATGCATTTAAACGTTTGATGCATGCACAGAAAAACAATGCTGCTATTTTGAATCTATTTATTAAGATGCCTGAAAATCTCCATCTGGCCACTGAACCTGCAGGTGCTAAGCCAGCTTTTAGTCACTGTATTATTAAGCATGTGGTTTTAAATCCTTGTTTTCCAAAATATCATGGCAACGTATAAGGTCTCTCGAAGGTAAAGGACCTAAATGGTACCTGTTTCTATGTCGACGCACTGGATATACTAACTAGGCATGCTTGAACAATTTGAGAACATCTCAAAACAGGCAAATCAGATGACTGATAAGATTCTCAATAAAATGAAAAATAGATATACATACATCACCTGAATTATCCGGTGGTCCATGCCATCTTTAACGATTTGGGCAAACATGTTTGAGAGTTCATGTATGCAAAGTTCTTGTTATGAAGGGTAGGCTGATGTCCTGAACAGTGCCCTCTGCATGCCACCAAAGCAATGCCTGGGCCAGCAAGCACCTGCAGGGTGGCAGAACATATTGTCCACCGTTTCGTATTATGCAGGATTTAAGATTAGAAAAGGAACTTTCCCATTGTTAACATGGTGTCACTGAAGGCACAGAAAACATTTTGGGTGTTTGAGACAGTTCAAGAGTTTTTTTTCATTTTATTTGTGCGTTTTAGGGTTGACTCCCACTCTCTCTCTTTATCTCTCTTTCTCGCTCTCTGTCTCGCCTCTCTTTTGCTCTGTCATTTGCCGATGAGCCTCCTCGCTGAGACAGGAGTCTTTAAACCATAGTTAGTACTACTGACTGGTCACCCCTAATAAATGTTCTGTGCCTATAGAGAGTTTCCCTATATGCAGGATATCTAAACTACTTCAGGGGCTTGCTAACTGCCCCTACACTAAGAAAGGTTGGTGTTCTAATGGATGTGTGGATAGTTCTTTGCACTTACCCAGTGGTATTCGGGCTAGATAAATCACGGTCACTCTGAGCTTCTCATTACCACTCCCTCCCACCTGTACTTAGTCCCTGTGAGTTTACACTCTTCCTACTCCTTTCCTCCACCCTTTGATTTAGCCACTCTCCCCGCTCCACTCCACTAATCCTTCTCCCTACTATTACACTTCTTCTTCCATTATGGCACTCCTCCTCCCACTACTACACCCCTCATCCCACTACAACAGACCTCCTCCCCTATTACACTCCTCCTACCACACTCCTCCAATCACTACTACACTCCTCCTTCTACTACCACACTCCACTCTCTCAACTACACAAACATCCTTCTTTCACATAGTATCAGTACCTTCACATTCACTCCTTACACGAACTACTTCTACTCACACACAATGCAAACATGCACACTCCTACTGCAGAAACACTTTTATTCCTACACCTCACCTCACCTGCTTCTGCAATCTCCTCCACAAGCCACTGCTCCTTCCTTCCCCCTGCTGGTATTTTGGTCATCCTCCAACTTGACATTTAACCTCAATCGGTAAACCCAAACCCTTTACTTCCTGTTCCTCCTTTAAATCTCCTTCCTTCCTTTGGGATTGAACTTCTTTCCCTAGTTAATGTGGGCTGTTTGTGAAAGCTTTAAAAAGTATTCTAAGCCCCACCTACTGTCTCTGTGCCGGCTTACCATATAATGTTCAAGGCGGCATACCATTGCTACTGTGATTGTTCGAGGCCCTGGTTTTCTTCACAAAGTAATAATGTCCAGAGGGAAACTTTGTTCCTCCGTTAGTCTCTGGTGGTCATGTTGTAAGTGTAGGCTCCATAACCGCTCTGTAACTGCCATGGGGGCTTGTGGTTTTCCTTAGCAGCTCTCTCTTTCCCGCTGTGCAGGCGTGCAGCTTTCTTTAGTGCCTCTCTCTTTGCCACTCGCCAGACGACTTCACACTGGGTCTCGCTGTGGTGTTGACGACTCGGGAGCACTAGAGGGTGTCTGTTTATTGTGTGGTGGCATCTGTTCCCTTTCTTCCTCAGATCTCTTAGGTTTGTTGTACTGACAATCTTGAAAAGCTTTGGATCTGCAAAAAAAAGATTAGGACTTATGAGCATTTTGGTCGAGAGGAATGGTTGGAGATAAGGGTCTGCATGCAAGCATTCTGGCACATGGGTGGGGAATTGGGACCCTTGCTGCTTCCACCATCGACCTCAAGGGTAGGACTGGCTCTGAATGGCTCCCTTGTATGTTTCCAAACCCTGGCTGAGAGGTTTACCCGTCCCCTCTGACAAGGCCTGGGTACTGGCCTTGTCAAACAGGGCTTTTAAGCAAGGGTGCCTGGACACACAATGCATTCAATGAGTACTTACTCAATATTGAGGCTCAACATATTGCTCTACCCACAACTCAGAGATGCTTTAGTTATTTGATTTCCCATTTATTTTTCGTCAGCTAAAATAACTCCATTAACTCAAAAAGGAAGGGAATCTGCATATTTAAAACTACGATAAAAAGTTCTCGTTTTTTGATTAATGATGCTTAGGTACTTTGAATTGAATGAAATGTTAATTTTGCTTTGTAATTAGTGTTCTCTCTGTCATAAGTAATGCTTCTGAAATGTTGTACTAAGGGCTGAAATATTACAGGAGTATCGATTTACAGTCCACAATCAGAAAATGTACAAAATAGCCCTTACACTGCTTGGCTAAGTCTTTAACAAACTATTTATTTAATCCAAAACATCTTTTAAACAGATAAGAACACTGAGACATTCTTTAATAACTTGCTTATTTTGTCTTTTTTGATGTTCTTATTACGCTTGAAAACACTATGGGCCTCATTCCGAGTTCAGCGGTAAGGTGTTAAAGGCGCCGGTAAGGATGCCGGTACCGTTAACCCCTTACCGCTGCATTACGAGCTCCCTTAGCGGGGAGCCGTTATTAGCTCCCTCCCCATTCCCATTGAGCCCTATGGGGGCTCTAATCGGAATGGGGATGGGTATTTTGAATGAGGAATTACCGGGTCCTCCAAGGTTGGATTGGCCCGGTAATTCCTCATTCAAGAAACCCGGACCCAGACCCGAGTTTGGAGGCAGCCATGGCGCTAATAGCACCATGGCTACCTCCAAACTTGTAATGAGGCCCTATATATGTTTGCAGAACTTTAATGTACAGATCCTCATCACAGATTACAATTCTGCAATTGTGCACACATATCAAAGCAGAATGATTTGTTTTGGTGATTGTCGATGAACTGTTTCACATTGACTGTTGGTAAACTTAAATTGGTAAATGATGAATCGTAATGAACTGTACGAGGAAACCATTTTGTTTGACAATTCTTTTGGCTAGACTCAGCGTTTTCTCCTGTGAGGGCTTCTTCCTCCTCTTTGTCACCTAGCACACATTGAATCTGCTTGTAGCAATTGAAAGTGTCAGGAGATGTGCCTGTGCTGGAATTATAAAGCAAGGGCCCTGAAAAACAGCCTCTTCTTACATGCCTAATTGCCAATCACATTCACAACACCTAAGACTGCATTGATATACTGACCACAAGAAATTGGATGTTTAGGATCATCCCAATTTTCTTCGGAATAACATTTGCTGCTGTTTGGGGCTGACATTAGCTAGTAGGAGTCTGCCAAGACCTCTTCAAATTCCCCTGTATGTGATTTCGAACAGTACAGACCAGTCGCTGATGCCTGAGTGCAGCTGCTCAGCTGCAAGTGTATCACTTTGTGAATCAGTGATTTGGACAAATGATTTGCATCATTCCCCCACTCACTCATTAAGTAGTTGACATTCTGAGTGTCAACTAATTATCAGCAGTTGAACTGTGTGTGTACCACCATGTGAACCAGTGTACTTGTGGAGTTTTCATCACTTGCAAATACATGCCTTAGGCTAACACAAGTGGAAAAATGAGTGTGCGTCTTATCTACTTATTGCCTAGTAGAAGACCCGTTGCTATCATGTGAGGACAGTGCAGATGTCACAGCATGGCGTTTTCAGTGATGTGATAAAACATCAGCAAAGCAATGGTATACTGAGGCTATCACAATTTTGAGTATGTGTTAAACATTCCACTTATGCTTGCAGGAAGTTGGTAAGAACAGTTCTGCAATGTCAGATTTTGTAAGACACACAGATCACCAAGTTATGTTAGGTTTTGTTGACAGTAAGTTGACTTTGTTTCACTTTAACTCTATTGGATAAGGTCTGGCACATACAACCATTTATGGATTTTCTATTTTGAGTCTCAGATTTTAAAAAAGAGCACATGAAAAGTGCTGTTTTGTTGCTTTTTGTTCTTTCCCAAGGGTCAGCCCATTTTTAGGGCTACAACCTATACATACATATTAACAATACCGTATTTGTACAGATTGAAAAGTATTAAATAGTGCTATTTAGAGTTCTTCACCATCAATGAAAGAACTATCACCTTTTCCCCCTGCACTTGTCCTATAGTGTAAGTGCAGATGAGCCTATTAACCAACTGAGATAGAAATGTGTCTCAGGGACAGTCTAGAAAGCCCAAGAGCACATACCAATGGTTTTCTTTATACTGTGTCTATTTTCTTTGGCTTAATCTCTGGAAAACATATAGGATTGCTGCCTTTAACAAGTGGTTTCGTTCTAACGGAAAAGGTCACAAGACAGCACTATAGTGACTCCTGCCACACATCAGTGTGTGACGATAAGTGGAACCCAAAACCAGAGGCGTTGTTTGGGGGGTCTGGTGGGTCTGTAGCCCTGGGCCTTTTGGTTGTAGCCCTGGATTGAAGCTCAGGGGCTATAACGTAAAGATTAGCTACCCCGAGTCCCGAGAGTACCAACAGTAGTGTAGCCCTCAATCTTTTCCAGACCTAGCAACACTCCTGCCTAAAACTGTTTCCCTAAAGCAAACTGATGCAATACAACTGTGCTGCTTCGTACAAGTGTGAGGCAGTGGCTCAGTGTAAAGACAAATAAGACTGCATGAATTGAAATTGAGAGGTGCAAGAATAGTGCCTTCCCCTGCTTCACTTGTGTAATACGTCTTCCATTGCTGCAAACAGGGTGCACCTGTGGGACTCTGCCCACCTAAGAGGCAGCACCCAACACATGGTGCAGATTTTACCACACAATTATTCATCTCCGGAATCTTATTGCCCTTTATATATTTCAGATAAAGACTGGTTTGTAACCAATGTGAAAACAGGTGATGCCGAACACCCCCGTATAAAATAGAACTCTATCTGTAAAATTTAGAACAGGCAAACAGGGTAATTCATAGAAATTCACACAAAAGTGGCGCACGCGACTGGCGCACAGCATGCCCGTGCGAACGTCTGCGCCAGACGCGTGCGCTAAAATCGATTTCCGCGCACAGCGTATTCATGGATTTTCGCATCCAAAACCAGCCGTGGCGCAGCGTGGCGCAGCGACCCTGAAGCAGCGCCAGTTACGCCCCCAAGAACGCCCTCGCACAAGGAAAAGCCTTCAAAATCCCCAAATGATCGCAAAGGGCTGCGCTAACCCTGACCAGTTCACAGGGCTGGCAAACAGCAAACGCCAAGCGGGGAACGTGTATTTCAGTGGTTCGCGGGAAGTTCCACAAGCGATTGTCCTGTGTACGTGTGCATCAGGGGTGCGCGGGAAGTATCACACGCAAAATTAGCTGGGTACGTGTATTTCAGGGGTGCGCGGGAAGTTCCACACGCGGTTTCAGCAGGGTACGTGTATTGCAGGGGTGCGCGGGAAGTTCCACACGCGATTAGCCCCGTGCGAGCAGGGTACGTGTATTTCAGGGGTGCGCGGGAAGTTCCACACACGATTTCAGCAGGGTATGTGTATTTCAGGGGTGCGCGGGAAGTTCCACACGCGATTGGCCCCGTGTGAGCAGGGTACGTGTATTTCAGGGGTGCGCGGGAAGTTCCACACGCGATTTCAGCAGGGTACGTGTATTTCAGGGGTGTGCGGGAAGTTCCACACACAATTTCAGCAGGGTACGTGTATTTCAGGGGTGCGCGGGAAGTTCCACACGCGATTGGCCCAGTGCGAGAAGGGTACGTGTATTTCAGGGGTGCGTGGGAAGTTCCACACGCGATTTCAGCAGGGTACGTGTATTTCAGGGGTGCGTGGGAAGTTCCACACGCGATTGGCCCTGTGCGAGCAGGGTACGTGTATTTCAGGGGTACGCGGGAAGTTCCACACGCAATTTCAGGAGGGTACGTGTATTTCAGGGGTGCGCAGGAAGTTCCACACGCGATTTCAGCAGGGTACGTGTATTTCAGGGGTGCGCGGGAAGTTCCACACGCGATTCCATCAGGGTACGTGTATTTCAGAGGTGCGCGGGAAGTTCCACACACAATTTCAGCAGGGTACGTGTATTTCAGGGGTGCGCGGGATGTTCCACACGCGATTGGCCCCGTGCGAGAAGGGTACGTGTATTTCAGGGGTGCGTGGGAAGTTCCACACGCGATTTCAGCAGGGTACGTGTATTTCAGGGGTGCGCGGGAAGTTCCACACGCGATTGGCCCCGTGCGAGCAGGGTACGTGTATTTCAGGGGTGCGCGGGAAGTTCCACACGCGATTTCAGCTGGGTACGTGTATTTCAGGGGTGCGCAGGAAGTTCCACACGCGATTCCATCAGGGTACGTGTATTTCAGGGGTGCGCGGGAAGTTCCACACGCGATTTCAGCAGGGTACGCGTATTTCAGGGGTGCGCGGGAAGTTCCACACGCGATGGGCCCCGTGCGAGCAGGGTATGTGTATTTCAGGGGTGTGCGGGAAGTTCCACAAGCGTTTTCTGCAGTGTACGTGTATTTCAGGGGTGCGCGGGAAGTTCCACACGCGATTGGCCCCGTGCGAGCAGGGTACGTGTATTTCAGGGGTGCGCGGGAAGTTCCACACGCGATTTCAGCAGGGTACGTGTATTTCAGGGGTGCGCGGGAAGTTCCACACACGATTCCATTAGGGTACGTGTATTTCAGGGGTGCGCGGGAACTTCCACAAGCGATTGGCCCCGTGCGAGCAGGGTACGTGTATTTCAGGGGTGCGCGTGAAGTTCCACATGCGATTTCAGTAGGTTACGTGTATTTCAGAGGTGCGCGGGAAGTATCACACGCGATTCCAGCAGGGTACGTGTATTACAGGGGTGCGCGGGAAGTTCCACACACGATTTCAGCAGGGTACGTGTATTTCAGGGGTGCGCGGGAAGTTCCACACGCGATTCCATCAGGGTACGTGTATTTCAGGGGTGCGCGGGAAGTTCCACACGCGATTCGCCCCGTGCGAGCAGGGTACGTGTATTCCAGGGGTGCGCGGGAAGTTCCACACGCGATTTCAGCAGGGTACGTGTATTGCAGGGGTGCGCGGGAAGTTCCACACGCGATTTCAGCAGGGTACGTGTATTTCAGGGGTTCTGGGGAGTACTACACGTCAATTGGCCATGTGGGTCCTCCCAGGTGTCCGCATAACCTTCATGGCCCCTGCAGGCAGCCCACACCACGGGGGACTACCCTGCACCCCTGCTCATGTCCCGCAGGCAGCCCATCCACCATGGGCATGCCCCCCAGCCAACCCACATGTCACCTTGCACTACTGATCAACAATGCATGTCTCCCACCACCCCCACCCCCCAGCAGTGCAGGGGCAGCCTCCACCAGCCCCCCACCCATGTCTACCGCCACCCTCACCCCCCAGCCACCAGGGGCAGCCTCCACCAGGCCCCCACTCATGTGTACCACCACCCCCACCCCCCAGCCACCAGAGGCAGCCTCCACCAGGCCCCCACTCATGTCCCCTATTACCCCCACCCCCCAGCAGTGCAGGGGCAGCCTCCACCAGGCCCCCACTCATGTCTCCCACCACCCGCATCCCACAGCCACCAGGGGCAGCCTCCACCAGGCCCCCACTCATGTCCAGCTCATGTCTCCCACCACCCTCACCCCCCAGGGGCAGCCTCCACCAAGCCTGCTGGCAGGTGCCCCACAGTGCTGGGGGGTAGGGGTGCAGGGGTACATGAGCTGGACATGGGTGGGGGCCTGGTGGAGGGTGCCCCACACTGGTGGGGGGTGGGGGTGGTGGGAGACATGGGTGGGGGCCTGCTGGCAGGTGCCCCACAGTGCTGGGGAGTGGGGGGGTGGGAGACATGGGTGGGGGCCTGGTGGAGGGTGACCCTGCACTGCTGGGGGGTGGGGGTGGTGGGAGACATGGGTGGGGGCCTGGTGGAGGCTGCCCCTGGTGGCTGGGGGGTGGGGGTGGTGGTAGACATGAGTGGGGGCCTGGTGGAGGCTGCCCCTGCACTGCTTGGGGTGCGGGTGGTGGGAGACATGAGTGGGGGCCTGGTGGAGGCTGCCCCTGGTGGCTGGGGAGTGGGGGTGGAGGTAGACATGAGTGGGGGGCTGGTGGAGGCTGTCCCTGCACTGCTGGGGGGTGGGGTGGTGGGAGACATGAGTGGGGGCCTGGTGGAGGCTGCCCCTGCACTGCTGGGGGGTGGGGGTGGTGGGAGACATGAGTGGGGGCCTGGTGGATGCTGCCCCTGGTGGCTGGGGGGTGGGGTGGTGGTAGACATGAGTGGGGGCCTGGTGGAGGCTGCCCCTGCACTGCTGGTGGGTGGGGGTGGTGGGAGACATGGGTGGGGGCCTGGTGGAGGCTGCCCCTGGTGGCTGGGGGATGGGGGTGGTGGTAGACATGAGTGGGGGCCTGGTGGAGGGTGCCCCTGACTGCTGGGGGGTAGGGGGTGGTGGGAGACATGAGTGGGGGCCTGGTGGAGGGTGACCCTGCACTGCTGGGTCACCCCCACCCCCCACCCCCCAGCAGTGCAGGGGCAGCCTCCACCAGGCCCCCACTCATGTCTCCCACCACCCCCACCCCCCAGCAGTGCAGGGGCAGCCTCCACCAGGCCCCCACTCATGTCTCCCACCACCCCCACCACCCAGCAGTGCAGGGGCAGCCTCCACCAAGCCCCCACTCATGTCTACCACCACCCCCACCCCCCAGCCACCAGGGGCAGCCTCCACCAAGCCCCCACTCATGTCTCCCACCACCCCCCCAGCCACCAGGGGCAGCCTCCACCAGGCCCCCACTCATGTTCCCTATTACCCCCAGCCCCCAGCAGTGCAGGGGCAGCCTCCACCAGGCCCCCACTCATGTCTCCCACCACCCCCAACCCCCAGCAGTGCAGGGGCAGCCTCCACCAGGCCCCCACTCATGTCTCCCACCACCCCCACCCCCCAGCAGTGCAGGGGCAGCCTCCACCAGGCCCCCACTCATGTCTCCCACCACCCCCACCCCCCAGCAGTGCAGGGGCAGCCTCCACCAGCCCCCCACTCATGTCTACCACCACCCCCACCCCCAGCCACCAGGGGCAGCCTCCACCAGGCCCCCACTCATGTCTCCCACCACCCCCACCCACCAGCAGTGCAGGGGCAGCCTCCACCAGGCCCCCACTCATGTCTACCACCACCCCCACCCCCCAGCCACCAGGGACAGCCTCCACCAGGCCCCCACTCATGTCTCCCACCACCCCCACCCCCAAGCAGTGCAGGGGCAGCCTCCACCAGGCCCCCACCCATGTCTACCACCACCCCCACCCCTCAGCCACCAGGGGCAGATTCCACCAGGCCCCCACTCATGTCTCCCACCACCCCCATCCCACAGCCACCAGGGGCAGCCTCCACCAGGCCCCCACTCATGTCCAACTCATGTCTCCCACCACCTCCACCCCCCAGCAGTGCAGGGGCAGCCTCCACCAGGCCCCCACTCATGTCTCCCACCACCCCCACCCCCCAGCAGTGCAGGGGCAGCCTCCACCAGGCCCCCACTCATGTCTCCCACCACCCCCACCCCCCAGCAGTGCAGGGACAGCCTCCACCAGCCCCCCACTCATGTCTACCACCACCCCCACCCCCCAGCCACCAGGGGCAGCCTCCACCAGGCCCCCACTCATGTCTCCCACCACCCTCACCCCCCAGCAGTGCAGGGGCAGCCTCCACCAGGCCCCCACTCATGTCTACCACCACCCCCACCCCCCAGCCACCAGGGGCAGCCTCCACCAGGCCCCCACTCATGTCTCCCACCACCCCCACACCCCAGCAGTGCAGGGGCAGCCTCCACCAGGCCCCCACCCATGTCTACCCCCACCCCCACCCCCCAGCCACCAGGGGCAGATTCCACCAGGCCCCCACTCATGTCTCCCACCTCCCCCACCCCCCAGCAGTGCAGGGACAGCCTCCACCAGCCCCCCACTCATGTCTCCCACCACCCCCAAGCCACCACGGGCAGCCTCCACCAGGCCCCCACTCATGTCTCCCACCACCCCCACCCCCCAGCAGTGCAGGGGCAGCCTCCACCAGGCCCCCATTCATGTCTACCACCACCCCACCCCCCAGCCACCAGGGGCAGCCTCCACCAGGCCCCCACTCATGTCTCCCACCACCCCCACCCCCCAGCAGTGCAGGGGCAGCCTCCACCAGGCCCCCACTCATGTCTCCCACCACCCCCACCCCCCAGCAGTGCAGGGACAGCCTCCACCAGCCCCCCACTCATGTCTCCCACCACCCCCAAGCCACCAGGGGCAGCCTCCACCAGGCCCCCACTCATGTCTCCCACCACCCCCACCCCCCAGCAGTGCAGGGGCAGCCTCCACCAGGCCCCCACTCATGTCTACCACCACCCCCATCCCCCAGCCACCAGGGGCAGCCTCCACCAAGCCCCCACTCATGTCTCCCACCACCCCCACCCCCCAGCCACCAGGGCAGCCTCCACCAGGCCCCCACTCATGTCCCCTATTACCCCCACCCCCAGCAGTGCAGGGGCAGCCTCCACCAGGCCCCCACTCATGTCTCCCACCACCCCCACCCCCCAGCAGTGCAGGGGCAGCCTCCACCAGGCCCCCACTCATGTCTCCCACCACCCCACCCCCCAGCAGTGCAGGGACAGCCTCCACCAGCCCCCCACTCATGTCTCCCACCACCCCCACCCCCCAGCAGTGCAGGGGCAGCCTCCACCAGGCCCCCACTCATGTCTCCCACCACCCCACCCCCCAGCAGTGCAGGGACAGCCTCCACCAGCCCCCCACTCATGTCTCCCACCACCCCACCCCCCAGCAGTGCAGGGACAGCCTCCACCAGGCCCCCACTCATGTCTCCCACCACCCCCACCCCAAGCAGTGCAGGGGCAGCCTCCACCAGGCCCCCACTCATGTCTACCACCACCCCCACCCCCCAGCCACCAGGGGCAGCCTCCACCAGGCCCCCACCCATGTCTCCCACCACCCCCACCCCCCAGCAGTGCAGGGTCACCCTCCACCAGTCCCCCACCCATGTCTCCCACACCCCCCAACCCCCAGCACTGTGGGGCACCTGCCAGCAGGCCCCCACCATGTCTCCCACCACCCCCACCCCCCACCAGTGTGGGGCACCCTCCACCAGGCCCCCACCCATGTCCAGCCCATGTACCTCTGCACCCCTACCCCCCAGCACTGTGAGGCACCTGCCAGCAGGCCCCCACCCATGTCTCCCACCACCCCCACCCCCCAGCAGTGCAGGGTCACCCTCCACCAGGCCCCCACCCATGTCTCCCACCCCCCCCACTCCCCAGCACTGTGGGGCACCTGCCAGCAGGCCCCCACCCATGTCTCCCACCACCCCCACCCCCCAGCAGTGCAGGGTCACCCTCCACCAGGCCCCCACCCATGTCTCCCACCACCCCCTACCCCCCAGCAGTCAGGGGCACCCTCCACCAGGCCCCCACTCATGTCTACCACCACCCCCATCCCCCAGCCACCAGGGGCAGCCTCCACTAGGCCCCCACTCATGTCTCCCACCACCCCCACCCACCAGCAGTGCAGGGGCAGCCTCCACCAGGCCCCCACTCATGTCTACCACCACCCCACCCCCCAGCCACCAGGGGCAGCCTCCACCAGGCCCCCACTCATGTCTCCCACCAGCCCCACCCCCCAGCAGTGCAGGGGCAGCCTCCACCAGGCCCCCACTCATGTCCCCCTGCACCCCCACCCCCCAGCAGTGCAGGGGCAGCCTCCACCAGGCCCCCACTCATGTCTCCCACCACCCCATCCCCCAGCACTGTGGGGCACCTGCCAGCAGGCCCCCACCCATGTCCAACTCATGTTCCCCAGCCAACATGTCATCACAATCTAGATCCCTGGTCCCTATGGTCAGCCTCCAAATGCAAAACACCCACCCGAGAATTGCATCCACCCACTCATAATTGGCAATTACATGACAGAACACCAATTGCAAGTTCCGTAACAAACACATTTCCCTCACATACACCCAATGGGTGTCAGTGAATCTTAAAACCCATATCATGATATGCATGAAACCAATGAGATGATACTACACATTGAAGTTTGATAAAAAAATATGTATTAAAGGAAACATAAATAGAATCAAAAATAAAGTAACAGGAATGGGAATGTAAATAAATGAAAAGAAGCATGTCCGTGAAAAAAAGCAAAACCAAAAATCAAAATCCAAAGTAATGGTGTCCAAAGTCACTGTCCAGAAAACAAAATCCAATGGGAAATAAAATTGAAAGCCATTGCTCCATGGTTAAAATGTGAAAGAAAAATACAATCCAACAGTGAACTATGTACATACGAACAAGCCACGGTCCATTATCCCAACAAAAGAAAGGAAACCTATCTAACTACACTAACTAATAAAATAAACTATATACAAAAATGTGGCCAATGTCCGAAAGGTCCAAAATAAATCCCCAAAAAAATGAAACCTAACACTACCTACATAACTATGTACAAGGGCAGCGGGCTAGTTTGACGGCTCACTTGTGGATGTCCCGGGCCAGGGCATCATCGAACTCCTGCTCAATGTCCCGGAGGTGGTCCTCCTCCATGGCCCCGAGGGTCCGCAGGGCCGTCGACGTGTCCACCTCCAAACCCCTGTGGATTGCCTCGAGGCACTCGGCCCACCCCAGGGCCCTCCTCATGGAGTTCTCCGCCCTGACCATTGTGAGCCGTGCCTCTTCCGCCCGCTGCCGCTCCTCATCTATGGCGTGGCCCAACCGCTGCCACACGGAAGACACTCTCTGTCCTGGGTCCTCCTGCCCTCCGGCCGATGCCTGCCCCTCCGATGTTGAAGGCCCCGAGACTTCATGGCTCCCACCACGTTGCTGCTGCTGCTGTGGCTCTGCCCGTGCACTGCCTCCTGTTGCCTGCACATCCTCCGCCAGCTGGGGTGCAGTAGTTGATGTGGCCACCCCTGCTGGACGTCCGACTCCTGACTGTGGCAGGTATGCCTCCTCCACCAGCCTGGCCGCACCGTCAGAGGCAGCTCCACAGGGCACCCAGGTGACTGATGGGTGGGAAGATGGCACGGAGGACGACTGGCGCATAGGGGGTTCAGTTGAGGAGGGGGTCGTAGCAAGCCCCATCATATGGAGGAATCCGGCCTGGGTGACCTGTCCCAGCAGGCTGACGTGGTCAACGAGCCATTCGAGATGACGTGCAGTCTCCTCATGAAAAGACTGCAAGTCACCTCGCATGGCCCGTTGATGCAACGCCACACCACTCAGAACAGGCTCAACCCGGACCCAGATAGCCATGTCCGCAGGCAGAGGAAGGCCAGTTGTCGTGAGCTCATCCCCTGCCTGAAAATGGGTCTGGACGAAGGCATTCCTGCTGGTGCAAGATGATGCAGGGACAGGATCAGGGACAGGATTGCACACAGGCACCTCCGCGGCGGCGTGTGCTGCCTCCTGTCCCTGGTCCTGCACTGCACCACTAGCACCAGTGGGATCCCCACCTCCAGACCCCGTCTCTGTTGCTTGCACGGCCTCCTCCTCCACCAAACCCCCCACCAACCTGGATGACTCCGTGCCATCTTCCCCCGTTGGGCCCTGTGGGGTCCCAGCTGCCCCTTCTGCTGCCGAGGAGTCCCACTCCAACCTCCGCCTATTGGACCTCCCCCCGGTAGCTGCGGCCTGGGACGCGGCACCAGACTCCTCACTCCCCGACGAGATGACAACATGGGAGGGGAGCCGGGCCTTGCGTCTCCACTGGCGGTGGGATCCCCGCCGCTGTGCTCCACAGCACCTTCTCCGCCCTCTTCATCAGTTGACGCTGCAGACAGGGAGAAATAAAACACAGGCATCAGGGCACTGTACAATGGACACATACACACATGACAGTTGTACCTGAGTGGCATTGGCAAACCTCAGACATGTCATCACAATCCCCAACACACATGTCATTTCAACTTGCACACATGAGCCATACCACAGCCATATCGCAACTGCCAGCACCATCCCTACACATACAACAGCATGAGCAGGCAAAGGTCAGCCAGACATCACATGCAACACAGGAAGTGCACCACACATGTACACACACCACCACACTTGCATGCATGTGTACACCTCTGCCAAGTGTCGCAGTGTTCAGATGGGCATCAATGTCACATCTGCCCATCAGGCTTCCACATACCGCTGTCACATGCATCCATGTTACATCACTGTTGCACCCTTGTCAAATACACACAGATGCACATGTACACAGTGCTGATACATGCAGCTGAAAACAACATACATGCGTGACATCACGAACATGTCTACTTACATACACATTCATCCAAACATGTGTGCCCACACAACTGCATTTGGCATGCAAGCCTACACACACAAAAACCATTCATGTCTCACACATTCCAGCCCTCACATGTGTTAGACCCACGGCCCTGTACACCCCCACCCATACTCGACCCCATACAAACAGATGTGCAACCTGCACACTACTGAAACATCAACACATGCACAGCTCACAATCAGGATGCATGTACACTTACCGCTCGACTCCAGACGGGTCTGCCTCTCAAGGACCTGGATGTGGAGTGCTGGGGAAATGCATTCCAGGACCCTCATCTGTTCTTCCGACAAGTGGCCCCGGCGCCCCTTGGCATCCGCTGCCTTCAAGAGGCGCCGGGCCTTGTTCAGGGTCCTGGACCTGAAGTCCTCCCAGCGCTTCTTGACATGTTGGAAGTCGCGGACTGCCACCCCCTCCGCGTTGATGGCAGTCACGATGTCAGTCCAGATCCGAGTCCGTCCTTCCTTGTCGGCGCGGGAACTTCCGAAGAGGGCATCATACTGCCCCAGGACTTGCTCCACCAGGACAACAACTTCGGTGGCACTGAAGCTGGTGCCCCTCTGCCTCTCTGGCCAGGGGTTGTCAGTGGTCTCAGATGGTGTTTGCCCCGACATGACAACCCCATAGGCAGGAGTGGGTGGGCAACTGGGTCCTGGGGCTGGGCTGTGGAGCGATGGAATCCCAGTCGGGAGTCTTCGGTTCCAGCAGGGGTGGTCACAGCAACAGCACCCCTGGCTGATGTGCAGGCAGCAAATGGCAGGGCACATGGGCAGCAGGCAGTCAGGCAGCAGCAGATGGCAGGTGGGAGCGTGCTCGGGGCTCTGGGGGGCAGTAGTTCGGCCTTCTGGGCAGGAGCGTGGTCTTCCTTGTGCTTATGCGTGGCCAGCTTGATACGGAGTGATTTGGCACGTGAAAATCCTGCACGTCAGCGTGTAATTCGAGGAAAGGCCCTTAGCGTGTAAGCGCGTCTGCACGCATACGCATTTTCATTGGACAGAAGGCCCCTCAAGCGCAAGCGCCCCTGTGACGTGACGCGTACAGGCGTGCATGGGCATTTCAGCGCGCGTGAAAAACTGCACGTCCGAGTGTCATCGCGTGTGATCGGAGGGAAGTGAGCGTACACACGATTGGCCTGGGTACGTGTGTTTTGGGGTGCGCGGGAAGTTCCACACGCGATTAGCCTGGGTACGTGTGTTCCGGGGTGCGCGGGAACATTTCACACGCGATTGGTGGAAATCCACATGTGTTCTGTCATCACGTGCAATGAGGGAAACACCCACGCGCGTCAAGTCACAGACGCGCTCACGCGCTAAGGTCCTTTGGTCCAATGAAATCGCATATGCGTGCTGCCATGCATACGCGCTAAGGGCCTTTCCTCGAATTACACGCTGACCTGCAGGATTTTCATGTGCCAAATCACTCCGTATCAAGCTGGCCACGCGTAAGCACACGAAGACCACGCTCCTGCCCAGAAGGCCGAACTACTGGCCCCCAGAGCCCCGAGCACGCTCCCACCTGCCATCTGCTGCTGTCTGACTGCCTGCTGCCCACGTGCCCTGCCATTTGCTGCCTGCACATCAGCCAGGGGTGCTGTTGCTGTGACCACCCCTGCTGGAACCGAAGACTCCCGACTGGGATTCCATCGCTCCACAGCCCAGCCCCAGGACCCAGTTGCCCACCCACTCCTGCCTCTGGGGTTGTCATGTCGGGGCAAACACCATCTGAGACCACTGACAACCCCCGGCCAGAGAGGCAGAGGGGCACCAGCTTCAGTGCCACTGAAGTTGGTGTCCTGGTGGAGCAAGTCCTGGGGCAGTATGATGCCCTCTTCGGAAGTTCCCGCGCCGACAAGGAAGGACGGACTCGGATCTGGACTGACATTGTGACTGCCATCAACGCGGAGGGGGTGGCAGTCCGCGACTTCCAACATGTCAAGAAGCGCTGGGAGGACTTCAGGTCCAGGACCCTGAACAAGGCCCGGCGCCTCTTGAAGGCAGCGGATGCCAAGGGGCGCCGGGGCCACTTGTCGGAAGAACAGATGAGGGTCCTGGAATGCATATCCCCAGCACTCCACATCCAGGTCCTTGAGAGGCAGACCCGTCTGGAGTCGAGCGGTAAGTGTACATGCATCCTGATTGTGAGCTGCGCGTGTGTTGATTTTTCAGTAGTGTGCAGGTTGCACATCTGTTTGTATGGGGTCGAGTATATGGGTGGGGGTGTACAGGGCCGTTGGGCTAACACATAAGAGGGCTGGAATGTGTGAGACATGGATGGTTTTTGTGTGTGTAGGCTTGCATGCCAAATGCAGTTGTGTGGGCACACATGTTTGGATGAATGTGTATGTAAGTAGACATGTCCGTGATGTCACGCATGTATGTTGTTTTCAGCTGCATGTATCAGCACTGTGTACATGTGCATCTGTGTGTATTTGACAAGGGTGCAACAGTGATGCAACATGGATGCATGTGACAGCGGTATGTGGAAGCCTGATGGGCAGATGTGACATGGATGCCCATCTGAACACTGCGACACTTGGCAGAGGTGTACACATGCATGCAAGTGTGGTGGTGTGTGTACATGTGTGGTGCACTTCCTGTGTTGCATGTGATGTCTGGCTCACCTTTGCCTGCTCATGCTGTTGTATGTGTAGGGATGGTGCTGGCAGTTGCAATATGGCTGTGGTATGGCTCATGTGTGCGAGTTGAAATAACATGTGTGTTGGGGATTGTGATGACATGTCTGAGGTTTGCCAATGCCACTCATGTACAACTGTCATGTGTGTATGTGTCCATTGTACAGTGCCTTGATGCCTGTGTTTTATTTCTCCCTGTCTGCAGCGTCAACCGATGAAGAGGGCGGAGAAGGTGCTGTGGAACACAGCGGCGGGGATCCCACCGCCAGCGGGAGACGCAAGGCCCGGCTCCCCTCCCATGTTGTCATCTCGTTGGGGAGTCAGGAGTCCGGTGCCGCATCCCAGGCCGCAGCTGCCGGGGGGAGGTCCAAGAGGCGGAGGTTGGAGTTGGACTCCTCGGCAGCAGAAGGGGCAGCTGGGACCCCACAGGGCCCAACGGGGGAAGATGGCACTGAGTCATCCAGGTTGGTGGGGGGTTTGGTGGAGGAGGAGGCCGTGCAAGCAACAGAGACGGGGTCTGGAGGTGGGGATCCCTCTGGTGCTAGTGGTGCAGTGCAGGACCAGGGACAGGAGGCAGCACAGGCCGCCACGGAGGTGCCTGTGTGCAATCCTGTCCCTGATCCTGTCCCTGCATCATCTTGCACCAGCAGGGATGCCTACGTCCAGACCCATTTTCAGGCAGGGGATGAGCTCACAAAAACTGGCCTTCCTCTGCTTGCGGACGTTGCTATCCGGGTCCGGGTTGAGCCTGTTCTGAGTGGTGTGGCGTTGCGTCAACGGGCCATGCGAGGTGACCTGCAGTCTTTTCATGAGGAGACTGCACGTCATCTGGAATGGCTCGTTGACCACGTCAGCCTGCTGGGACAGGTCACCCAGGCCGGATTCCTCCGTATGATGGGGCCTGCTACGACCCCCTCCTCAACTGAACCCCCTACGCGCCAGTCGTCCTCCGTGCCATCTTCCCACCCATCAGTCACCTGGGTGCCCTGTGGAGCTGCCTCTGACGGTGCGGCCAGGCTGGTGGAGGAGGCATCCATGCCACAGTCGGGAGTCGGACGTCCAGCAGGGGTGGCCACATCAACGACTGCACCCCAGCCGACGGAGGATGTGCAGGCAGCAGGAGGCAGTGCACGGGCAGAGGCACAGCAGCAGCAGCAACGTGGTGGCAGCCATGAAGGCTCGGGGCCTTCAACATCGGAGGGGCAGGCATCGGCCGGAGGGCAGGAGGACCCAGGACAGAGAGTGTCTTCCGTGTGGCAGCCGTTGGGCCACGCCATAGATGCGGAGCGGCAGCGGGCGGAAGAGGCACGGCTCACAATGGTCAGGGCGGAGAACTCCATGCGGAGTGCCCTGAGGCGGGCCGAGTGCCTCGAGGCAATCCGCAGGGGTTTGGAGGTGGACACGTCGACGGCCCTGCGGACCCTCGGGGCCATGGAGGAGGACCGCCTCCGGGACATTGAGCAGGAGTTCGATGATGCCCTGGCCCGGGACATCCACAAGTGAGCCGTCAAACTAGCCCGCTGCCCTTGTACATAGTTATGTAGGTAGTGTTAGGTTTCATTTTTTTGGGGATTTATTTTGGACCTTTCGGACATTGGCCACATTTTTGTATATAGTTTATTTTATTAGTTAGTGTACTTAGATAGGTTTCCTTTCTTTTGTTGGGATAATGGACCCTGGCTTGTTCGTATGTACATAGTTCACTGTTGGATTGTATTTTTCTTTCACATTTTAACCATGGAGCAATGGCTTTCAATTTTATTTCCCATTGGATTTTGTTTTCTGGACAGTGACTTTGGACACCATTACTTTGGATTTTGATTTTTGGTTTTGCTTTTTTTCACGGACATGCTTCTTTTCATTTATTTACATTCCCATTCCTGTTTCTTTATTTTTGATTCTATTTATGTTTCCTTTAATACATATTTTTTTTATCAAACTTCAATGTGTAGTATCATCTCATTGGTTTCATGCATATCATGATATGGGTTTTGAGATTCACTGACACCCATTGGGTGTATGTGAGGCAAAAGTGTTTCTTTCGGAATTTACAATTGGTGTTCTGTCATGTAATTGCCAATTATGAGTGGGTGGATGCAATACTCGGGTGGGTGTTTTTCATTTGGAGGCTGACTATAGGGACCAGGGATCTAGATTGTGATGACATGTTGGCTGGGGAACATGAGTTGGACATGGGTGGGGGCCTGCTGGCAAGTGCCCCACAGTGCTGGGGGATGGGGGTGGTGGGAGACATGAGTGGGGGCCTGGTGGAGGCTGCCCCTGCACTGCTGGGGGTGGGGTTAGTGGGAGACATGTGTGGGGGCCTGCTGGCAGGTGCCCCACAGTGCTGGGGGTGTAGGTGGGGTGGGAGACATGGGTGGGGGCCTGGTGGAGGGTGACCCTCCACTGCTGGGGGGTGGGGGTGGTGGGGGACATGGGTGGGGGCCTGCTGGCAGGTACACCACAGTGCTGGGGGGTGGGAGTGCAGGGGTACATGAGTTGGACATGAGTGGGGGCCTGCTGGCAGGTGCCCCACAGTGCTGGGGGGTGGGGGTGGTGGGAGACATGAGTGGGGGCCTGGTGGAGGCCCACAGCACCTGGCAAAAGTTCTTGGCACTGCACAGCGGTCTGGTCTGGTCTGCAGTTCTGGATACAGCACTGCTCTCTGGGTCTGGTTCTGGCGAAAGTTCTTGGCAAAGAAGCAGAAACAGCACAGCCTGGCTGTTTTATTCTGATGTGCCCCTTGGAAGTCTGGGGTAAAATCAGTTTGCAAGATTGTAAGGCCATCTGAGAATACTTTTAGCTTGCACTAGGCCTTCTGCTTCAAAGTTCTGGAAACTGGAGTCTAAGTACTGGATATGGTCCTTCTGGATATTGTCTGGTCCGGCAAAGTGCTTTGCAAGAAAGTGAAAAGAGCAGTCCCTACCTGGGTTTCAGTGGTTCATTTTATGTCTTTTGAAAATGGGTGGGAAGGCTAACTTTCTATGCCCAACCCTCTGAGGATCCTGATAGGCTAGAGGATTCACTGTCCTTTAACTGGATAACTGAGTTGTGAGTCAGAGTGATGCTACCCTTTTACAATCTATTGAAGAAACGCCCCTTTGCTTTTACTTAGAAAATGAATTTTTCATAACAAACAGGTTTCCCAGATACACACGTGGTTCATAATACATATACACATCACAGATGAATTAAGACAGGTCTCTGTTCAAGCCCCATGTTCCTGTGAGCTTGGGTTCAGAAACAACAACATTTTGTACTTTTGGTGGGTTTTGCCCTGGTCGGTTCGGCATCAAATCTTCCCCGGAGGTTCACCCCCTCTCTGGGCACATTACAATAAGTTTTCAACATTCTGAGATAACCACAGTGTCTGTACTATTAATAATCGCTGGGTTCGGTCTCAGAACATCACAAGAGTTGAGCTTAGTCTCAAATTGTGGGCACATTTTTCATATTAAGAATCTCCAAATCGTACATTTCTGTCAGCTTGATACAATATTTTATAAGCAATTTAATAAAACATGTATTTGCTGGGCTCTCTTAATCCACAATGGTTTGTCTCCGCCCCTAGCTGGCTGAGTCAGATGTCACATGGCCTGTCTCCCCCAAAGCAGTTGTTGTTGACAGTTCACACCCAAAATCAGCCTACCCCATTCAGCTGAAGGCATCCCTTGTCTGGTTTTTCCTGCTAGCAGGGCATCAGTCCAGGGTGCCACTCTCCATTTGATTAACAGGAACTTGTGATTTCCTCCCTTCTAGTGTGGAGTTCTGAGGTGTGACAGCTTCCCATGGACAGAGGCCTCTTGAACCTTTAATTAAATCAGACTGCCTTCTAGTATAGGGCCTGGGAACAGTAGGTGTGAAGAATTCTCATTGACTAGCAAGGCTTTGAAGTCCCAGCTGACTCAGGTTCCTTTTCAGCTCCTGAAATACAGGTCTCCTGTCAGAGTTTAGATTGCTAGCACCGGTCATTGTCAAACAACGGTACTGCACCCATTTTTTGGCAGCTGTCTTGAATTAATGCATTTCAAAAAGGGGATTTTACTTGATGGCATATGATCCTTGCTAACATTGTATTAATGTAGATTCTGAAGTAGAGTACTGTAGAACACCCAACCAGAAGTTGGATTTTTGTTTGGTGGTTTTGTGCCCATGATTTTAGCAATTTCTGACATCAATTAAAACGGATTTTGAACAGCACCATATTCCTTGGCACTGATTTCGCTCCGTGTGCAGCCAAAGGATAGGGTCTGGCAATGGTCTCCTGTGTTAACTCTCTTGCAATGTTTGAAATAGGCATTATGAGCTTGCATTCAGAGAAACAAAGGTGATTTCAAAGCGCTTTTTGAGCTAACAGGCACTGTTGTTTTTCCTTTGGCACCACGTTTCACTCATGGCGCTTCTTGCCCATCACGATCGCACTGGTGGGTGGCAGGTCAGGTGACCATTTTGGTGTGCGCACAAACTGCACGGTTTTCCTGGATTCTGGTGCAAATGTGGTTTTATCGGCTATCTTGGAATTTCTAAGCCCACAGCACCAAATGTTGCAGCATAATAACTCGAACATGGGTCAATACACCTGACACAGCAGCGATGAGAATAAATAAGAGACAGATGGTCAAGCAATGGGAATACAGCAGTTCTTAGTCTGTCTTCGTTCTGTTTAAAAATTGTTACAAAGTCAGGTTGCAAATTAGGCAATATCTTCATGTAGTCTTTAGATAGACAATGAACAATGCATCAGAGCCAATTGAATGTATTATTGATTTATTTCTGCACTACCACACTGGTTCATTATATATATACATGCCTTGTTTTTGGATTTCAGTCACATTGGGGTTTGGGGTTCCCTTCCCTTTCCTGCACTTTCCTCACAAAATTCATTCTGCTTGCATGTTAAGCACAATGGGCCTCATTAGGTCCCAGGAGTTAAGGGGTTAACAGCGCCTTAAAAGGTGTCGGCGCCGTTAAACCCTTAACGCCTTATTACGGGGTGCATTTGAGGGACCAGACCTTAACGGCTGGTTTAGACCAGCCGTTAAAGTAGGGGCCCGCAAAGGGACTCTCAAGGTAAGTATGGTACCGCAATTTGCGGTACCATACTTACCACCCTCCCCATTCCCATTATGCCCTATGGGCCAAAAATGGGAATGGGGAAGGGCCATGGTGGCATGGGGAATTACCGCCCCGCCAACCTTGGAATGGGGTGGTAATTCCCCATTCCGTCATGGCGGACTCCGGCATCGACCATGGTGCTAAAAGCACCATGGTTTTCCGCTGGAGTCCTAATGAGGCCCAATATCTTTTGGGAAAAATGATTATAGGATTTGTTAGATTTAAAACTGATAATACATATTTAAGAATGATGTTTTACTGATATGGATTCAGAAATGGCTTAATCCTAAATATTAAAGCATTGTTGCATGTTTTCTTTCATTCGAAAATTAGTTGTTCAAAATTAATTTTCTGCAGGCACCACTTGCATATAGATTGTGGTATTTCTCCCCATCTTCCACAGTAGGGGCCACTCCTTTGGTACATATAGCAACATTTTCAAGACAGTAAACCAGTATGAATTAAATGATGGTTATTGTTAGAAAAGCAAGTTCTTCACATGGTATAACTATTGCATGCCGGTACATGTGATCAACTATGGTGGACAGGCCTGATACACCCAAATAAGTCCCTTGAGGTACCCTATGTTCACTTCTTTAATATGTGAAGGTAAAGTCAGAGACTTCGCCTGCACATGCTCTGAAAGTGATTCTGGGAAAAGGACTAGAGAGATTATAACAACCAATAATCTCCCTTGTGCATTATGTTCTCTAGGTGAAATTGCAACTCTAGAAATATTTCAATATTTTGAAATGCTAAAATGTCTTATTAGATTAATAATGTGTTATTACCACACTTGTACAAGCACTGACCACACTAGACATCAGGACATTTTTGATTGTTCACAATTTTCTGATGGACAAATACACATGGAGAAGCGTGTTAGGTGGACTGTCAGAGAATTGCCTCCAAAGATGTTGACAGCATTAAATGATACTCTTTACAACTGCCATTTTATCCAAAATGTGTTGATCATTTTGTGGGGGAGGTGAAGACAACCTACCCTGAGCCAAATACCCCATGATCTGGCTGTTTTTTTCATTCTCGTCATTCACAGGGGGCTTTTTCGGGTGGGGATTTACCTCCATCTGGTTTGAAGGTTCACCAGCAACAGTGATGCCGCTGTCAGCCATAATGGATGCTATTCCATGAAAACACGTTCAATTATAGCATCAGTGAATTTCAATATAGATATTCAGAATTTCAAACTGTTCTTTTTGAGGGTGGAGGGTCTTTGTCAAGGATTCTGTCATAAGGCGGTGGAGCAGTGGCATCTATAACCACAAGATGATCTTAAATGATCTTAAATGGCTTATCAACAAACTTTATTTACATGATGAAACTGTTAAAGCATTGTATGTGTAATCTGTTCTGTCTTGGAGTAAACAAATTATACTAAGATACATGCTCCCTAGTTAATTTTTCTATTTAGAGAAATGCTCGCTGTGTACCTCTCTCGAATACTCGTCTATCACTTACCAATCTCGAAAATTACATGAATTGACCAGTCTATTTTGTTTTTTAATAACAGAGTTCTGTGCTCTGTTATGCGAGCGAGCGTTGGAACGTGGTGCGGCTTGACGCTTGACGGGTCCATTACTCTAACCGCGAAGGCTGCGAAGGCTGCGGGAGAGAACAGTTTTGCAGAAACTCACGATCCCCTGCTACCCCCGTATACAGCACGCCTACAGTAGCGACCTACAGCAGCGACCGTAGCCTACACCAGCGGCCGTAACCCTGGGATTGGGGTCGCGATGGGCAAGCGGTGAGCAAGCGGCTGCTACACGCGGGATCGCGGCCTGGGATTATGTCGGTCCTTGAGCAGTGGCTGCGGAGATTACACGGGTGGCCTAAGGACCTGCAGGGAAGCGGAGGGCGGCCCGGAGCTGTGAAAACCTGCCTTCCAGCATAAGCGCCCATGTGAGGGCGAGGGCTGGGCACTTGGTAAGATTTATCTTAAGAAAACCCTGCTACTTTTTCATTTTCTTTTCGTTTCTGGGCCGTTTGACTTGGCCCTTGCTAGGTCCTATTTTGAAGGACCTAACATGTACTTTGCCCTGGGTCTGGAGGCTGCAGTGCCATACGTTCAACCTCAGTAGGTGACTGTAGGTCACCCTTGGATCTGGCCTTCATACTTTATATGCAATCAGCTTCCTGTGACTACCTGAATCCCATTTGGATAACTGTGATCAGTTGCTTGCAACCGAGCTAATAGGCATACTTAGCCCAGGTAACTGCTAATACACTGCTCTAAACTGCGTCTCTATACACGTGACACTGAGTTTTTAGAGATTATTAAAGAAGCATTTCAAGACTTAATATGCTATCAGTTAGGAAATGCTCTGCGACGAGATATAATCTACGTAATCAGAAGAGCAGAACCCCGACAATAAAATCAACAGAAACAAAGGATCCAAAGAAACACCTGTGGAGAAAGGAGCAATCACTGATTTTTTCTCGCTGCCTGATACTGCTAATATTACAACACCTACACTCCTGCTGGATAAATCTACAGGGGGTTCTGGTATGAATACCTCTATGGAGGCACTTGGTGAAAGTGTAATAGATAACAATTCGCTATTGGACTTGTGTTTATCTATGAAGAGATCTATGAATCCTTACCCAGTAAGCAATTTGGCTATCCAGAATGATAGCTATCAACATCTGCCTACTCATACACAGCGGGAAACATACAACAGTCTATCAGCTTCTCCAAATCTGGATGTACCTTTGGAATCTTCAGAACCTGATTGCGGTAGGGATCAAGGGGAAAGTCAGATAACCTTGGGTGACTTGCAATCTTCAGTTGCATCTTTGCAATTTGCTCTGAACATCCTATTAAAGATGTGTGGGAGGATATTGGAAGTCACTCTTACCTTACCATCAGCAAATAATGGTAAAAGTGATCTGCCTCACCAGGAAGAGAAGATCATCCCGCCAGACTGCCCAGAGATCGAAGACATCGATTCTAACACCACAACGAATAAGGATGTCTTCTACTCACGTAAACAGCGACGACTGGTGAAAAGAGCCCTTGCGAGGAAAAAGCGCCAAATGGCAACCTTAAGACCACCGGACATAGTGGACCAGGAAGAAGAAATATCTACTCCCACCAAAGGCAGCACCCCTAAACAAGACAAGAAAAAACCTAAATTCAAGGTACCTCGAGAGAATAAAGGCACTGCTAGCAGGGAGAATAAACTGACCAGTTGGCTTATTCTTGAGAAGAGCACTATCAACAATACAGTTGAGGAGATTGTGTCTAATAAGAGTATTATTGAACCTCAAGCAGATGAGACAGATTCAGTTCATTCAACATGTATTGATGAGCTGAAGGACAACCCTGCAGTTGACATTACAAATGCCATACCAACTAATCCAGCTCGAACAGATATAGTATCTGTTCCATTAGGAGAACTCTAAAACAACGACAAAGGCAACAACATACCATATCAAGGTGGAAGGATATGTATTATTAAAAACCTGTACCAAAACAGCGATCACGATTGGCTTTTTAGATCGGCGCTGTTGACTAGACTGTATTCTATACCACAGCTTAGGGTGCTGAGATCAGAAGACTTCGAATATGTGGAGCCCTTGAAAGCAAAGAATTCTAATACCTCGGCATTACACTGTACATTTTTAGCCACTGCTAATTTGATTCGCAGCTATAAAGCAAGCTTACGGGAAGTGGATATTGAAGTAGATGCTGATCCAAATATAATCGATCCACAATGGCCAATACATACACCTAGCACTAAAGCGGTTGAAATTATAGCACCGAAATTACCTAAAGGCAATGCAGTACAACTAGCGGATGTGCAAAATGTGCTTAAATGGCTTGCTGAATCATTGCCGTCACTTTCCTTATCCCAATGAGATCAAAGTCTAATCACATGGAATTGTCGGGGATTTAGCCATTTATTATCGGCAGTGGGCTCCTCTTCTCTCCTAGTGGGGAAAACATGTATTTGTCTACAAGAGACGTGGATCACCACCCAGGCACTTCTCAATGGATATTCAATTCATCAGGAATTAGCCAAAAAGGGTCCCAGGGGAAGACCGTATGGGGGCCTTATAACAGGAATCATACACCCACTAAAATCATTGAGGATCCACTCAAACTTTGACGAATATGTATTAGCAGTTGAGATTGAACTCACCGGCAAAGATAAAATGGAGAAGATGTTAGTGATTAATCTCTACAATCCACCTGAATCCCCACATAGAGACCTCATTCGGGATGCATGCCATTTGTTACTGATTGATTGGATGGTAGATGTGGACCACAATCTAGTAACAATTGTAGGTCACTTCAACTGTCATATTGTGGGTCCAATGAGTAAGTCCAATAACCCGTTGCTGAAGAATACAGGCACGATGTGGCATAAGGAGGCAAATTCGGAGGGACTGTTGTGGTTCAATTTTTTTAATGCTTGGGATTTCGAAATCCTGAATGGTAGAACTCCTAGTGACGATCCAGGTCAATCTACTTGGAGAAATACCAGAGCCCGCAGTACTCTAGATAATATCTTTGTAAGTCCATCAATGGCTAATCTGACTGCGGATATGAAGGTTAGTGACAACGATTGGAGTGACCATTCCTCTCTATTGTTAACATTTAATTTTGTTCTTCATCATATCTGCCCTCGATCGATCGGCGATTTGAGAACGAACCACACCTCTTCAAATATTCGCTGGTCAGACAAAAATATCACAAAAGCTGTAGAAGCTATGAACAAAACGCCAAATATTGTCATGCTGCTCTTCTCAGAATGTCCGGCAACGATATTGAAAAGTGGATAACTTCCTTCTCACACAAGTATGCCGCTGTGAATGTCAACATAATTGCTCCTGATGCTAAAATAACTAATACATTTGATGTTGAAATCAGAGACGCTAAAAGAATCTTAAGAGCAGAACTTAGGATGCTACAGAAAAACTCTACCACCGGGATAGTTATCTGATTTCCAGTAAGAAACGCAAGAACGCCTTTAGATCTTGGCTTAGACAAAAACGCTATGCATCTAAATTAGCTAAATGGCAAAAGACAGTTCAAATATTATGCACAAGAAATTCCCGCTCCATATGGAGTCTATTGAGACAGGCCAGAGGCGAAACGAATAGTAGTCTTAACCATCCAATTGACAAAGGCCACTGGGAGGAATTTTTGAGAAGTCACAATAACCAGCTATCTGATCTGACTATGGTGCCGACAGTCTGGAACTGCCCTGCCCCTCCTTTCAAGGTGTCGATCGATTCATTGATAATCATGATCAATAAACTCAAATCATTGAGAGTGCCTGGGCCCAATGGCCTAGCGAATGTTATATTAAAAAGCAACCCTAAATATTGGGCAGATATTCTGAAAATACTGTTTGAAAAAACTTTGAAAAACGGCCTTATACCGGACTCCTGGCGAACTGCAATCTTGGTCCCCATATACAAGAGGGGAAGTCGTACCGACCCCTTAAACTATCGATTATTATCTATGTTGGATTCCACTGGCAAATTATTTTCGACATATTTACTTCAAGAGCTCCATAAATGGATGGACAGAGAAAAGATCTTGGACCAATTCCAATGTGGCTTTAGGACTGGATACTCTACGGTACACAACCTTATTATAATGGATATACTCCGGAATAAGGCCAGATCTCCCGGAAGTCCTCCATTATACATATTATTCATTGATTTTAAGGCTGCCTTTGATCTAGTGCCGAGAGACTTGTTGTGGACCAAATTAGAAAATCTAGGTTGCCCGAAGGGAATATTATATTACCTCAAACAGTTACATTGGGATACCACAGTCTCTCTAAAATTAGATGCAAAGGGTAACAGGACCAATAAGATTGACCAATTGCGAGGTGTCAAGCAAGGCTGTGTGACAGCACCAACATTGTATAATCTCTTTGTTCATGACATTCCAAAAGCCTTATATGAAGTCCATAACTGTCCACCTAAGATTGGCCTAGCTCACTGTGCAGTTCTAGCATATGCAGATGATATAGTTATTATGGACCATACTATCAAAGCTCTCCGAAATTCTGCAGAGGCATTATGGAGCTATGCCAATAGAAATGGCCTTACTATTAATTTAGACAAAACCCAGATGATTGTCATCAGCAATAAGAAAATCGCCAGAGTGTGTCTACAAATACAAGGGTCCGGAATTCAATACACTCCCTTTTATAGATACTTGGGAATTGAAATAGAGCCAAAGGATCAATATGCGATGTGTAAGCAGGTCAGAATCACGAGAGCGGCACAAATCAGTGCTCTAATATATCGTTTCTCTACTTCTCACGGTGGATATACAGTCTGGGCTGCACGACAATTGTATCTACAGGTACTAACTCCTATGATTACTTATGGATTAGAAGCTCTGCAGCTCATGGATTTGGGGTGGCTCCAGATATTAGAAGGAAAATTCTGGAAGAAATTACTTGGCCTCCCAAATTGTATACCAATGGCTATCCTAAGACTTGAACTGGGCCTGATATCTTTAAAAGCACAAGTTCTCAGAGAAAGAGCTGAACTATATTTGAAGATGTCACTAGTTACAGAAAATCCTCTTCTGAACACATTACATAAGGAAATAAACAAATCGTCTTCATTTCCTCTCATGAAAAAACAAATGGAGGAATATCTGGAAAAGATTGGCTGGTCAAATAGGCATAACAGCATTCGAACTTCTACCTTATGTGCCTTATCTAAAAAAATCAGAATTATACGATTGGATTGAAAACTATGCACACTTGGAAGAATTGAAACGATATAAATGTGTCCAACATATGAGTTACATATTTAAGAAACCGGTTCCCTATGTCTTTCTATGCCCCTCTGCGCGATTAAGACGTTTTATTATATTATTGCGGACGGACCAACTGCCGGTATTGGCCATAAGCGGAATTATGAGTAATCTCACCAATATAGAACGATCCTGTCGATTATGCATGAATAATATGGTGATTGAAACAGGAAAACATGTATTAACTAGATGCTCGGCCATGCAAAAAACCTATGCAACTTGTTATGGGGACTTTGTCCACCTTTCGGATCATATTTGCAGCGAAGATTTTTGGCTTAGAGCGCTTAATGGCTCAGGAATGAAGCTCTATATTGCTGTATATAATGTATGGCTAACAATTGAAAAATTATTAGAAATAGCTATATAGAGACATTTTACCTATTTTTATTATTGTGACTACAACTAGTCTTATGGCTGTTTGTACCAGTTAAGGTTTATACGAGCTATTGACATGCAAGTCTTATAATATAGCTTGAATGTCTATTTTATAAGTTACATTATTATTACTATCAGATATGAATTAATGATATTATTTTTGTTTTATCTAAATAGAATTTCATTCTACAAAATGTTTTATTGATTTATATGTGAAAAGCTTATGTTAAGCTGTTAACACATTAATAAATAAATAAAATAAAAAATATTGAAAACTTTATTGTTGTGCTCAAACAATTCATATACATATTTAATGTATTTATGTTGCAGGAAAAAGTCGAAAGCATTTGTGATTGAGTAGTCAGATTATAAAACACAAAACTATCATGGAATTGTTCTAGTAATCTATAAATATTCTAAATAATGTTATGGGAAATACTGTTAACAGTTTTATAAGAGGTCACCAATGCATATTTATTATCTTGCATGATGATTAGGGGCATGGCTTAAGGTACTTGGAGGAGTAAATGCTCTTTTCATACTATCACCTCCAAAAATATATATTTCCATTTCATCTGGACAGAAATAAGCTCTGGGAGGACCTTCTCAGGTGCATTTTCTGATTTGTGTGCAAGACAAAATAGTGGATGGAAGAAGTTCAATGATTGGATGGAACTCAAGTCTGCCTCCATATGACTTAGCTTGTATGCAATATAGTAACATATCAATATCTCAAATAATGAATGGCACTTACTTACAAAGCATCAAATCATGTTTTCACGTGTTTTTGATGCTTAGGATGATGGACATAGCATAAAAATACTGTGTGAGTGATGTATACCAGTGGCACCGATTTCCAGAGAGCAAAGATTACCTTTCCATCATAACAGTAGCCAGTCCCTCACCATTTTGGACACTATGCCCAGAAGAAGATTTGAACCTATGCTCGTGAAAATGGTGTTTCATGTTTCAGAGCACTGGGGCCCTTTGACCATCATTTGGTTGGCCTTTCTTACTGCATGGTATTGCTTGTGGGCAAACCTACACCAGACCCTCCAACCTCGCACCTGGCATTGCACTCCACAAATATTCTCGTTCCCAATGACATTCTCTTGCTGTTCATTCTAGCGCTACACTTTACCAAGGGACTTCAGACACCAACATTCAGGGTTCCACCTCTCCATTCTTAATTCCCACCGTATCCTGATTTTTCCCCAGTCTCTTAAGCAATCATTGAGTCACTCTTTCATAGCAACTCTAACTTCATCTTGATCACCCACCTCACTGTCTGATGCACCCCACCCTACACAATTCTTCCTCTTGCCATTACTGAACTCACTTTAGGGCTCTAGAATGTCTAATCATTTTACAATAAGACTTTGTTTCCAACACACGACATTTCCTATCCCATCCCCTGCTTCCTATTGACTGCAATAAAGAAAACCTGAATCTCCCACCAAGGCACAGCCACATGAATAGCCATTTACACTGATGCTGCTCTATTCTCCCTCTCTCCTCACTTATCCAAGAAAGGGTGTGTGGGGGCGGGAGGGTGTCTCCTGATCAGAAAAGACACCCCATTTGTCCCTCTCCCCCTTCACCCCTGAATTTTATTCCGCTCTCTCTGGAACATATTTGAGTTTAACTGATAGCTCCAGCGCACCAGAATTCCCCTTCGGTTCTCTCAATCTTTTTGTTCAAGCCTCAGACCTCTTACTAAAATCTCGACATTCTGAAGTCCCAGCTATTCTCATGGGAGATTTCAACCTCCCTAAAATGATTAAAGCTTGCCATATTCAGCCACACCCTCCCTCTCTGACCACTCTCTGTTTTGCTTTCATGACCAGTTAACCAACATTTGTGGCATTTTAATCTTATGTTTATCGCCTCTGCTCTTCAATCTTCACCTTCCACTGTTAATCCCTCTCACTTTGTGCACTGTCTCATAGACTTCAATGTATTTGTCTCCTCTTGGCTCTATTCTGTTCCCCCTCCTTTATTAGCAATTGCAAGTTCTGTTACAGCTCCTCATTTTCCTTTGTTAATCAAGTCAAATCCTCCGGCCAAGCACTCACTCCACCCCTTAACAATGCCATTGAAAACACCTTGCAACACTGTAACCAAGCAATGACTTCCTCCTTCAAGCACCACAAAGCGATTTGCTCTTGCACTCTTAGTGTTACTCTTAATCAGTTTAATTTCAAAGAACATACCATAACAGATATATGTAATATTATGCGAGCTATGCATCCGACAAGTTGCCCAGGTGAACTTTTACCATCCAAAATCATATTAGAATACAAAGACACGTTTGCCCCTTTTCTTTGTCGTTTAGTAAATTCCTCTTTTTTCGTACCAATCACATCCCCCATCTATAAAACATTTAGTAGTCACTCCACTGTTAAAAACGGTTGGTCTAGACCCTAATGATGCCGCAAACCTTAGACCAATTACAAATATCCTCTTTTTTCTAAATCTTGTGGACAAAGTAGCCACGCTACAACTGCAGGCACATGTGGCAGAAAGAAATATCTTTCATACTAAACAATCATGGTTCTGCAGCTTCCATGGCACCGATAGTGCCTTGTTGGATTTGCAGACGACCATGCTATATGCGTTGGAATCTGGCAAGTCGGGCTGCTGATGCTACTCGATCTATCGGCAGCCTTTGACTTGCTAGATCATAAGATACTGCTATATTGCAAGTCTACCGTTGAAGGTCTCGCAGAGGAGGCAATACCCTGGCGCAAATCATTCCTTGAGGGGTGTAGCGCCAGAGTGCACTGGGGTGAGAGTGACTCTGATACTGAGATTACCATCTGTGGAGTCCCTCAGGGGGCTTGCCTCTCCCCCTGCTCTTTAATATTTACATTATCCCATTATGCAGGGATCTTGAGAATTCAGACCACTTTTTTTGCAACTACGTAGACGATTTTCAGTTGGCACTGGAGGTCGGTGGAGACCACAGTAAGGACCAACAAAACTTAGACCGGTGTACTGGTGAAAAGCTGGATGACAACTAATTGGCTATGCCGTTACGCCACCAAGACGGAGCTAATGTTATACAGTCCCAAACATGCTAGAGAGAAGTTGGGATCCCAGTACAACAGTTTTCTGGTTGACAGATACCAGTGCTACCCAAGGTTAAGACCTTGGGCACCTATTTGTAGGCCAGTCTAGACAACAAGGCCCATGTTGACGCTATTGTGAAAAGCACTAATTATCATCTGAAAGTGCTCTGTCAAGTGGCCCCGCTGGTTTCAGAGAAACCGCAAAAAATTAGTCTGACCCGTAATATTGCCTAGAGTGGACTATTGCAACGCCCTTTTGGGAGGAGCAAAGAAAGTAGATCTACAAGACTCCAAAAGATTCAAAACGCTATGGTACGAATCATCTTCCAGAAGCCCACATCCGCAGCCAGGAGGAGTCTCCACTGGCTGCCAATTTCAACTAGAATACAATTCAAGCTTTTGACAACCTGTCATAAATGCATCTATGGTGACGCACCTATATGTCTTAAGAACAGGCTGAAGCTATATATGCCTAGTAGATCTCTTTGTTCAGCTAAGATCGTCTCTCTACAAGTAGATCGAGTAAAAATAGCTTGTGGCAATGGCCGCACTTTTCATGTGCAGGCCGCACAGGCCTGGAATGCCCTTCCGGTGTCTCTACGCAATACAACCAATCTTCTGACCTTTCGGAAACAGTTGAAGACTTTTCTATTTTCATAAGGTTCTGATCCAGCTACCTGGCTGTACTAGATAGGGCCTTATCTTCCTTCTTCATGGTGCCTGAATGCCTTCGGGCTTTGACACCTTATAAGTAAAAACGACATAACAACATAACATAACTCTCTCAGAATTTTGGCTACTTCCGTCAATCCTCCCTGCCATTCAACAGCTGAAAGAAAATATATATAGCATCTATGCTGCTTTTGAAAATTGCGTTAACATTCTCTTCCTGATTCCTTCAAGTAATTTCACTAGGCGAGCCCCTTTTTCCCCACACTTGTTACATCATCTTACAAATTTAACCTCTTTCTTATCTCTATTTTCATCTTCACTAACTACCCCAGACTCTTCTGTACATCATCCTCCCTCCCCTTAACTAACCAAGCCTCCCGTCCTCTGCTATTTTTTTACTTGGAAATTTTCCACAAATAATTGAGAATGTTTGACATTCTCACTACTTTCCTACCTCACCATCACTCTGTCAATTTTCTGTAATGTTATCCAAGCCACACTATGTGAACTGGCATTCATCCTTCTATATACAAGCATTTCTTCTGCTAGTGTTGACCTCTACCAACACCAGCATTTTAAGGAACTGTTATCCCTTACCTGAGCCTACAGCTTCCATCTCTCCAACCTCTCCCTGTCCCCCTGAAATGTCACCAGCATGGTATAAGGCGGCTACCATCTTTCAGCTCCTAAAAACCTATGGTAAAATCCAAAAATCTAATTTACAATTGACTTCTCCCTAGCTGTTTGTAAATCCTATGGAAGTGCTGTTCAAATGTATTAATACATACCTGTAAAAGTATGGAATCAGAGGAACTCTCCTGTTTAGGTTCTGCAGACATCTCTCTACATAAAAGCACTGAATAATGTCTCGAATATCCCCACTACTGCACTTCATTTTGCATATCTCTTCTTCATTCTTATCCTCTTTGATCATTCTTCTGCCTTCGATACAGCTGACCTCTCATCACTCCTCATTTCATCTCTGCTTTAAGGACTTGGCTTTTTTCTCTCTATCTAGCTTATCGCTCCTTTTTGTCTCCTTGAAACACTTGTGTATAGGAGTGTTATAAATGCCATATCATAGCATATCCTGGAATAGTTGAAAAGCCCTGCTACCACTTGACAGTCAAGGTTTGTTAAGGGTCTGTTCTCGGTCCCCTTGTTCATGCTCAGAGTCTGGTCCCTTGTCAAGCTCATTCTCTTGATGGAGTTCTTGTTTTTGTTCTCATTCTCTTCATCCACCCCTGTCAATCATCCGGTATCACTGAATGAATAACTGCCTTTTATAACTGAATGGCATGACATGGATTGTTGGTAAACTGCAACATATCTGAGCACATCTGACTAACAGTTTACAACACTATTCTCCACCTACCCTTTTCCATGATGCCCTCACCGTAATCTTCCATTGCTGGTAAAATAAGGTTTTCTTTGACAACAATCTAAAATTAAAACAGTTCATTACTGTCACTGCTTCAGCTGAGAGATCTAGCCTCCTAAGCATTTATGGACTACTCTTCACTTCTTATTTCACTATGCTGGGATACTTGTTTCATCATTCTCCTGAATAGGCTGGACTACTTTGCTGGGGCCTATAACTATGGGCCCCGGGGCATTACCAGAGTCGTTAAGGCCCCCACCGCGAGGGTCATATTGCTATTAGTACCCCATTACATGCGTGACCGGGGCACTAAAAGCATTTTTTTCTGTCCCGAAAAGCCACAGCGATTCGGGACACAACAAAAAAAAAACGACCAAGAAAATGGCCGCCAGGAAAGGGAGTCTGTTTTCTCTTTCCATGGCAGCCTTCGGGAGCGGACGCGCTGGGAACACAAGTGTTCCCAGGACGTCCGCTCCTGAAAAAAAAGAAGCAGAAGGTAAGTGGGGTTGGGAGGGTGAGAGGGAGGGGAAAGGGGGGAGAAAAAAAAAAGGAAAAAAAAAGTACCTTCGTCCCTGCCAGGGGACGATGGAAGCCTCCAGCTGTGTGGAGGCGCAGAGTCTCCACACTGCTGGAGGCTGCCGTCGTCCCCCACCAAGGAAGCAGGAGCAAGATGGTAAGTGGGGTGGGGTAGGGAGGAGGGAGGGAAGGGAAAATAAAAGCTTACCCGAGTCCCCAGCTGGGGGTGGAGGCAGCCTCTCAGCCGTGGGGAGGCTCGGAGCGGGGATGGCCCCGCTTCGAGCCTCCTCATTGGCTGAGGGGCTGCCACGCCCACCGGCCGAGGACAAGGTAGCTGGAGTCCCGACCAAGAATCGAAGGATTCTCGGCCAGTTAAGGACCCGGCGAGAGCCAATCAGAATGCGTGTTGCATTCTGCTTGACTCTCGCCGGGTACTAATAAATAATATAGAACATTTCCACCATCTGTAGGAGGGGTTCACCTGTCCCGCCTATTGTACGCAGACGATGTGGTCCTAATCGATCAAACATCAGTAGGGCTGCAATATCAATTGGACTCATTGAACTGTTACACTAAAGCAAATGGCTTGGAAATAAACAAAGGGAAAACTGTCTTTTGGAAATTCTAACAGAGGAAGAAACAGCTACTCTTGGTTTTTGGAGGGAAAACAGATCAACCAAGAACCTTTGTTTAAATATCTTGGTAATTGGGCTTAGCGACAGAAAAACAGAGACACCTATGGTGGCCCATGTAAGGGCAAAAACTGAAGAGCTGGCAAGCCAGGCACGTGCAGTAAATCAGAAGTTTGGTCGTTTTTCAAATATTCCAGTAGTGTTGTTTTCTAAATCAAAGGTTGTGCCTGCAATAACTTACAGAGCTGAGGGAATGCCTAACATCCTGGATTCGTGTGCCAGAGCTCGAGGGTCTATTTTTGAAGAGATTGCTATGCATTCCTTCATCTATGCCGGTTCAAATCGTGAGTTGGGTCTGCCTTGTTTAAAACACATGGTGGAATGGAACAGCATGGCCCTGCCTGTTGAACCACAAAAACTGCACTTTGTATGCAAATATTTAAAACAGTTTCCCAACAGGAATTATAGAGATCATTTCTGAGAACCCGTCTAAATCTTTTGCCGACGAATGAGATACGGCCAATTCGTGGCATTTCGGATGAGAATAAATGCCGCTATTGTAAAGATCCCTTGGCTGTGAAAACTTTAAAGCAACTTATTGTATTGTGTCCAGCTTTAGCAGAATTACGTACAACTTATTTTGGTCCTCTATTAATAGATTATGAAATATCCGATTCAGATCTATGATGGAGAATGTTGATGGAGGGGAGCAGGACAATTTTTATCCAAACTGTTTTAAAAAAAAGATAAGTCAGAAAAGCTCCAAAGGATGAAGGTAGTCATGACGTTTGGGATTGGGTATTATAACGCCTGTTTTTCTTTTTGCTAAAAAATAGTTTTTCAGTTAAATGCACATAAAATAAAATACAAAACAAATACTCAGGTATCCCAATTGACAAGGTACTAACACTGATTCCCATACAATTTTCAACCACCCTTGATCCTCATTTACCTCTCCATACCCCTTACATAAATGGTAGAAGTTCATGAACAATCCCTTCTTCATATTTAAGCAATATAACCCGAGCAGCGGGGGCATTACCGACTCAGGTAATGCCCTGGGGCCCATAGTTATAGGACCGAGCGATTCAAAACTGCTGTAGAGAGGCTGCAGATGTACATGTCATCTCTAGTACCTAACCCCTCACCTTTGTCATATTGGAAGAACAATAAAAATGCACTGTGCATGACACCTGGTATAGTATAGAATAAAGTGGCTTCACAATGAGGACACACTGAAACATACTGGAATTATATAAGCATACTTAAAGAATAAAGATGTTACTCAAGTAACAAAGTAACTTAACATGCAAATGCGAAGAAATCATATACAGTGAGAAGATTGGTGAGAAGAGATGCAGTGGATGTACATACGCAGAAACGCAATGTAGATGAGACACATAGAACATTGTTTCACTAAGAAAATATAACACGGATAAAGCAGCCATGATGAAAAGATGGATGTTGACTCTGCATAAATGATAAGCAAGATGCCTGCAGGAGAGAGACCATGGCGGCAGAGCTGGCAGACGCTGAAAAACATCTATGTGCAAGGAGCAATGAATATCTGTTTGGCTTGGGATCAAGGATGCCACATCAAGAAATAATTGCAAGGCACTGGAGGAATCAAAAAGGATAAACTACATATGCACAACATATTACTATTAGATTAGGTAAAGGAGTGAACATTTGCAATTGCCAAGTACTGAACAATCAAAGATGCAGAAAGCATATGCAAGATGGAGCAACCAAGTCTCCAGAGGCCAAGAGGAGTCATAGCACCCAGTATAATTGAGTTAAATAGCACTAAATGAAAGGTCAGAATAGACAAAATTATGGTCTCCTCACACGTTGTGCATGACTGGATAACAAGTCCAATTCATTACGCTCCAGACGAAGATGGCGATGTGCCCTCACTCCCTTCAAAGTTCCAGAGAAGAGAACAGTCAGTAAGGTTAACTACAAAAAATAAGCTTTGTTTTAGGACGTAACTGATGAGAGATGGTAGGCTAATTGGCCAAGTGGCAGTGGCCTGACGTTCTTCCCTGCGCCTGGGTTTGGTTTTGCTTACCTGCTGCAAAGTGCCAAATGTCCACGGTTTGGAGAGAATGCCAACCAATCATGAGGGCCTATGTAGTAATTGACTATACCTTGCTGCAGAAGTCAATCTGCTGTTGTTATTCTGCTCTTAATCTGTATTATACATAGTCAGAGTTCAAGGTGTGCCTACCAGATAAGGAGCAGCCAATTGTGTTACTAACACCTACATGAAGTATAGAAATATATTTTCCCCTAACAGTTAGGGGAACCTATTTACCTATACTTCATTTAAGGCCTAACCAATCCCTTCTTTCGATAGGTTTTTACTATTTGCCACGTAGTATGATGTCACAGCTGACGTATATTGAGGTACAAAAGATTTTCTGTAACTAAAATACATTGAGAGCGAATGAGCTGCAATCTGTTTTTTCAACTGGATTCCCTACTTTATTGAGCTGATAATAAAGTAGTATTTGGCCGTGTTCTTAAGTATGTCCAGTTATTTGGGACTGAGATTGTTTATTGGTAATTTCATCTGGCAAGTACTACTGCACATTTTGGTAGCAGTGCGGATGGTTCTGATCCAGTCTCCCAGGCCCAGATCCAGACTCTGAGATCTTTGGGCACACAACACAGAATGCGCAGGGGGAGAAGGAGGAGGGCAGCTGGGGTCACAACAAAGGAAGACACAAGAGGGGAACAAGTCACTCACAACAATGAATGGCACGCCTTGTGGGAGGGGTCTAGGTGGGAGCCTAGAGAGAACCAGCAACAATGACACAGTTACCGGGATGCAAAACACCCAGATTTGACGTTCCTAGAAGGGGGAAAGGGCTAGGTTTTTGAACAATGGACAGTACAACACACCCACATTCAAATTAGCAGATCAGTCGCAGCATGTTGATGGCTGCAGGCTACGTGCTACCAAGGCGAACATCAGAAGATACCACTGGAGCTTTCCTTAGCCTCTGGTCCTTGCCCAAGGGGGCTGCCACGACAGGGGGTGCCTGTGGGGCCGATTTAAAGGGCCCACCAACCAATGGGAGTACGGGGGTAGGAAGGAGGGGCAACAACAAGGAAGCAAATGAGACAAAGAATGGGGGGAAGGTGCACACATGCGGCTGCGGCATAAGAATAACACTTTTACAAATGCAACAATTTACTGTGCCACGGAACATCTGTCCTCACCCCAGCACCAGAGAAGTTGATGTTGGCATTGCCTGATAATGGTAGCAATGGTCTGTGGGGACAGAGGAAGAAAATAGATGTCAGCGCATGCTTACCTGTTGTCTGAGCAGGTGTTCGGGCCCTGGATCCTGCTGGTCCAAACAGGTCCAATCAGTTATTGCCCTTTTCTTCATCTGCCCTTCGTTTTGGATTCCTGGGCGAGAAATACCCTGGTCTAACAGTTACGAGCAGAAAGGAAGAGGAAGTGCTAAGAAGGTGGGTGGTGCTTAGGCCAGGTGACCTAGATGCAATTGCACCTGCTCACCAACTGCAAATGAAAAGAGACTTGTGGGGTGCTTAAATAGGGGAAAAGAGCTGCAAACCAGGAAGGCACCAACAGTTTAACGTGATTATCAGGTGAGCAAAGCTTAGGCCAGGTGAGCTAGATCCACTCGCACCTGCTCACTAACTGTAAATGAAAAGAGGCTGGAGGGCTGCTTAAGTAGAGAAAAAAAGTGTCAAACCAGGAAGTCACCAACAGTTTAAAGTGATTATCAGGTGAGCAAAGCTTAGGCCAGGTGAGCTAGATCCACTTGCACCTGCTTGCCAACTGCAAAGGAAAAGAGGCTGGAGGGCTGCTTGAGTAGGGGAAAAGAGCTATAAACCCGGAAGGCACCAACAGTTTAAAGTGATTGACAGGTTGGCGGAGCTTAGACCAGGTGACCTAGATCCAGAGGCAACTTCTCATCAACAGCAAAGGAAAATAGGTTGGAGAGCTGCTTCAGTATGGAAAACGAGTGGCAAACCAGGAAGGCACCAACAGTTTAAAGTGATTGAAAGGCGGGTGGTGCTTAGGCCAGGTGACCTAGATCCACTTGCACCTGCTCATCAACTGCAAAGGAAAAGAGTCTGGAGGGCTGCTTCAATAGGGAAAAAGAGTGCCAAACCATAAAGGCACCAACAGTTTAAAGTGATTGACAGGTGGGTGGTGCTTAGGCCAGGTGACCTAGATCCACTTGCACCTGCTCACCAACTGCACAGGAAAAGAGTCTGGAGGGCTGCTTCAATAGGGAAAATGAGTGCCAAACCATAAAGGCACCAACAGTTTAAAGTGATTGGACGGTGGGCGGGGCTTAGGCCAGGTGACCTAGATCCACATGCACCTGCTCACCAACAGCAAAGGAAAAGAGTCTGGAGCGCTGCTTCAGTAGAAAAAATGATGAGCAAACCAGGAAGTCACTAACAGTTTAAAATGATTGACAGGTGGGTGGTGCTTAGGCCAGGTGACCTAGATCCACTTGCACCTGCTCACCAACTGCAAAGGAAAAAAGTCTGGAGGGCTGCTTCAGTAGGGAAAAAGAGTGGCAAATCAAGAAGGCACCAAAAGTTTAAAATGATTGGCAGGTGGGCAGGGCATAGGTCAGGTGACCTAGATCCACTTGCACCTGCTCACCAACTGCAAAAGAAAAGAGGCTGCAGGGCTGCTTAAGTAGGGAAAAAGAGCAGCAAACTAGGAAGGCACCAGAAGTTTAAAGTGATTGACAAGTGAGCAGAGCTTAGGCCAGGTGACCTAGATCCACTTGCACCTGCTCACCAACAGCAAAGGAAAAGAGGCTGGAGGGCTGCTTCAGTTGGGAAAAAGAGCAGCAAACAGGAAGTCACCAACAGTTTAAAATGATTGCCATGTGGGTGGGGCATAGGCCATGTAACCTAGATTCACTTGCACCTGCTCACCAAATGCAAATGAAAAGTGGCTGCAGGGCTGCTTTAGTAGGGAAAAAGAGGGGCAAACCAGCAAGGCACCAGCAGTTTAAAGTGATTGGCAGGTGGCTGGGGCTTAGGCCAGGTGACCTAGATCCACTTGCACCTGCTTCTTTCACTTGCACCTTCTTCTGAAAACAAGGGTACAGACACTGAGAAACAATGATGTTATCTTTTAAAGGAGTTGAAAGCAGCAGCAGGGTATGTCAAGCCGAAATATACGTCCCTCACTTATAATACTGAGAACAGTATGGAAGAGAGGAACATTAAAAAACGCAAATGTATGCCAGCAGGCAATGAATATAAGGAGCGTGATAAAAGAAGGGACAGACAGGTAGAAATAGAAGAAGAAGCTAAGAGACAAAACATAGGGAAGGACAAAGCCAAGGAAGTGACAATAGTGCAGAACGAGTGGATGGGATGACAGCTATTACTCAAATTAGGCCGAAAGGATATGGACAGTGTTAGAGAGAGAGAAGAAAGAGAGCAATGGGAAAAGAATGAAAGAGAAATGGTATACAAAGAGGAGAAGGGAAAAGAGAGGAAGTGAAAGGAAGAATGAAGACGGAATGAAACACAAAAGAAAGAAAAAGAGAGAGTAGAGGAGAAGAAAAGTGATGAAATGGAAACATGGGTTGCAAAGAATACAAGAGGAAGAAGAGAAAAGGGAGTTGAGAAGAAGGGAAGAAGAAATGAGAAGGAGTAGGGGACAAAGGAATGGTGAAATAGATCATATTGTTAACAGATGTATAGTACGGATCAAAGCACGATAACGGGAAGAAGAGAGAGCGTAACAACAGCCCGGCAGGGAACTGCAAAGGGTACTGAGGATACAGAGGATACAGACATGGGCTATCAGCATGAGGCAGAAGGCATTGGAAAAGGATTGGGAATTAATTTAGGCAAATGAGGGAGAAAGATGGTTACAAAACCAAAGGGAGTATTGTAGGATCTCCACCAAGGCAAACTGGAGAAAGATTGGATGTCATAATGATGGACGAGCATAGAATGCTGTCTTAAAGCAGATTAGATATTGATGAAGAGGAAAGGGACGACAGCCATACAAGCTGGGGTTTATAATGATGTCAGACGAAGAAAGGGAAGAAAACAAACAAGCACAGAGAGAAGGTACATGTGTTTTTTCGATAGATCCAAGCATAGAATGAGGGGTAAAGTAGTCAGATTTAGAAGACCCAAAAGAAAAAACACCAGATTTGGTACCATATTCTGAACTACCACAAGCACAGTTGCACAGTGCAGAGGATATATCCCCACCTTATGTAAGTAGATTAAGGTCATTGCCAGGACAGAGATGAATAGCCGACACTTGCCCCACTTGGAAGACAAGGAGTGTAGGTGGGTACACTTGTGGACCAGGATTTACACAATACCTATTATTAGAGAAAGGAGGAGGACAACCACAATTTATACCATGGCCACAAATGGACAAAGAACATTTGAAATGTAAATTACTTAGTTTGACTACAGATGCGGGAAAATGGAGTTATGAATTAGAAAGAATGACAGCAGAAATGACTTTAGCAATGGGTGATATGAAAGGCCTGCTAGCAGCTATCTTAGGAGAGAGAGATGATGACATTTGGAACAAGCAGGTTATGCAAATGTGACAGCGCAAAACAAGACACATGATAGAGCACCATTTAACAATTGCGGAGCAGATGTATGCCATATCAGACATTGGTGCAATTATGACATGGAAAATGGGTGAGGACGAAGAGCCTGTTTCTTTTAGTCAAGAGATTCAAAACATTGTTGTCTTGAGATGAGGGAACTGTGGCATTATTTTATCATATTTTATGTCAAGGACTGCTAGAGCCAGTGCAACAGCAAATAAAAAACAGGTAGGGATGGAAGCAAAGCCATGGGAAGAAATACAGTTGTCTATTGCGCATCATTGTCGATTGTTACAAGAGAAGAATAAGAAGAAAGCTGAGAGTAGAAAGCAGGAGGAGGCAAAGATAGTTCAGAAACAATTGTCAAAATTTGCCATAGAAGGAGCGGTATTGAAGGTGTGGCAACACAAGAGTTAAAGCCAGTGCAGCCAAGCACTGTAGGGTATTCTATAGATCAAGGTGGGTACAACTCTTGGCCAAGAGCTGGAGGGAATGTGCCAAGAGGAAGAGGCTGAATCCAAAACCCCCATGGGTACAGTGTTGAATTTGTATCCACAATAGGAAAGCCCACAGAGCTACCTGATGTGTTCAGTACTATCAGTAACGCCAGACCCCCAAGAGGAGCTGGTGCTCAGGATAATGATAGGAGGCAAGACATTTTCATTTGCATTTCTTTTAGACACTAGAGCAACTTGTTCCTGTGTTCGAGAGGGAAAGTACCCAATGTACCCAATGTCTGGCATTGACATGAATGCACAGGGCTTCTCTGGGGCTATGAGTTTAGGTCCTTTTACGGACAAATTACCAATCTCTATAGGAGAACATGATGTGTCTATGCCACTATTGTATTCTCGGCAGACCCAAGTTAATATATTATGACGTAATTTTATGACAAAGGGATAGTGTGTTCCTCTCCAGGGATACATTGCATAAATGTAAGAGAATTTATATTAGCATTTGCAAGCCAAAATGCATTACGAGGTGCACCCTTGGATCCAGAGATATTTTTGTTTGGAATAAATATTTTGTTCACAAAGCTTCCCAAACTTGTAGGTAAATTGTTGAGAATACCTGACACATTTTTGTTTAGGCCAGAAATACCTATGGATGATGAGGAAGGACAGATTATCCCCCTAAAACTAGAGTCAGCAGTAGTAAGAGAGGAAAGGGTGGTTGTTCATCAGACAGATGATGAGGGAAGAGGATGGAGAGCAGTAATAGCTCTTGGTGAATGATATAGATTATCAGACCTGGCAGAAGAAGATTTGTTCAGAGATGATTATTCAGAGGATGAATTAGTATTTATCAGAAGTCTCCCTTATTGGATTAAAGTTGAGAAAAGAGAAATACCACAGAGAATGGCATTGGTAAAAAAGAAACCATCATTTTTCCAGGACAATTTATAAAAGGTGCCAAGCATCTAATGGACCAACAGTCCATATGACGTGGGTCTATTTAGTGGAGCAGGAGCAGTTAATATTAAGCTCAAACTAGGAGAAATGTTGCCACAAGCAAAGCAGTATCCCATGTCCAGAGAAGCAGACAAAGGTACATTTTAAATAATTTCCGCTTGAGTACAGCAGGGAATAATGGTGCCATCAGAATCCCCATGTAACATGGCTGTGCACCCGGTGAAGAAATCAACAGGGGGGTGTGGAGATTTGTTCAGGAACTACACCCCCTAAAAAATATTGTCAAAGTAGAGTGTCCTCTGGTTCCAAATCCAGCTACAATATTATGCAACATCCCAGCCAAAGCCAAACATTTTAGTCATAGATTTAAAACGTACCTTCTTTTCAATTCTCCTTCATGAGGACTCACAAGATTTGACCTTGTTTTCGTATAGAAACCAGCGCTGGAAACATAAAAGATTACCTCAGGGGCATTGCACGTCCCCCTCAATCTTTAATAGAGTCCTTCAGATGGACCTAGGTAATGTACAACTTGAGAGTATTATAATTTAGTATGTAGATGATATATTAGTGTGCAGAGAGACAAAAGAAAAATGCAGAACAGATTCAGTTCAACTAATGACTATATTAGCAGAGAAAGAATACAAGGTAGACAAAGAAAAATGACAGTATTGTCAGGAAGAGGTCCTGTACATGGGACAGCTAATCTCTCAAGAAAGGAGAAAGGTGACACTTGAGATAGTAGAAGCTATCATGAAAACTCCAACACCTGAGACAGTGAGGGAAAAGTAACAATTTGTAGGCCTATTTAATTATGGCTGGGCCTGGGTTTTTGATTACAGTACACATATTCAACCACTTTTAAAAGGGCTCTAGGAAGCACATATAGGGAAAAGTAATAAAACATGTACAGATGAAATGACTGAAGGGTTTGAAGAATTAAAACGGGTTATTGCACAGCCCCTGTGTTAGAGATTCCAGATTATAACAAATAATTTGACTTATTTTCACATTCAAATGAAGAGGTAATGACAGCAGTTCTCACATAGAAGATGACATTAGGACTGGGTCATAAACTATTAGCCTACTATAGTCGTAGTTTAGACCCAGTAATGAACAAACATTATCCTTGAGAACAAGCGATAGCTATTGCTTCTTTCACGATTGAAAAAATCTGCAAGTATTACAATTGGGGGCTCAATTACTTTGGTCGTAGCACATTCCTTATTTGTTATTTTAGACAAACCCAAAAGTACATTGACTACACAAAGAACATCTGGATATGGAGTGATTATTTCAAACCCAGCAATCGAAATTGTTAGTGTAGAGTAGTGAATCCAGCAACATTCATAGCAGCACTAACAGGGAAGGAAGTCTATGTTCATGATTGTAAGAGCTAAAGTTGGGTTGGATAATTATGTGATGATTGTTACTGTCATTGGAAATCAAAATGTCACAACAATGGTATTAAGTCTTGAACTATTAGTGTTCATGTTTCTTTATTGGTTCTGTGATACGGTGGTCAGCCGACACGTGTTTCGACCCTTGGGTCACCCACAAGGCCTATTTTGTCACAATAGTAAGTTCGCCCTGTGCGTGTTAGCCGAGTCCTGTAATCAGGATGCTCTGAAACATAATCAAGACATCAACATTTTTGGTAGTTTTGCGAAATACAGTATTAGATGGGTTCAAACCCGAGAATTCTGGAGTCATTGGTTCCAACGCCTCGGTTTTGTCTCCAGAATTATCAGGATTTAACACTTCTCATTTTTCTGATGTTTTATGATGACATTTCCACATATTAGAAAAAATGCTCTCGGAGGTGGGGAAATCCTATTCATTCATGTTTCTTCAAAAATTTACTACACAACAGGAGAAAGACATACTTGATCAGCAGTAGTAAAGTTAAACCGTGATGGTTAATTTGAGGTACTGAACAGTGTGAGATTGCCTTTATATTGCTCAACATAGGCAGCAGAATTAGTTGCACTTATTGCCACACTCCAAAGATATGAGGATGAGGAAGTGACATTGTATTTTGACTCCCCCTATGTGGGACGTCAACTGTTCATGCAGGCTTGTCACGTTGGAAAAGGAGGGTGTTCCTTCATACAGACCACACAGCAGTGCAACATGTGTCTATTGGATAAGGTTATTAAGGCACTAGAGCTCCCATTGTCTATCGCTGTGCTGAGATGCGCACCCCATACTAAGAGGGTAGACATGATATCGCGTGGTAACAAAGCTGCAGTGGTTGAAGCAGAAAGGGCATCATATTTACCCAAAATGTCTCATTTTGAAGTAGAAAGTGTTAAAAAAATGTCAGGATGATGTATGATGGTAAAGGAAGGTTTTAATATGTTATCCATTATACAGTTAATGGAGCTACAAGGAGGAGCGCCACAGAAAGAGCAGAAGTTATGTAAGATACAGGGGTGTTCTTTATCCCCCACTTGGGCTATATGGTGACCGGGCAGCACGGAAAAGCCAGTTATGCCTCTAGCATTTTTTAATGTGGCGCTGGAGCAGCTTCACTACTCTGCGCACACAACTAGAGAGAATACTACTGCAATGATGGAAAAAGATTGGTTTTCACTAAATGTGTTAGAACACGTGCCACCATTTATTGTAAACTGCATTGTATGCCAGTAGTTCACAACAGGGTACTCCATGCGAACAGTGAGTGCAGCAATTCCCAGAACCAATGGTCCTTTCCAACATCATATGTGGATATTTTGCAAACATGCAATTGTTAACGATATATGTTATTGGTAGTCCCTTTTCAAGATGGATTGACGCGGGTCCATGTATGCACCCCGATGGCACATGTGCTACCTAGTTTCTCATGCAAGAGGAGTTTCCTAGATGGGGTGTGTGCAAAGTCATGGAGTCTGATAATGAGCCTAGTTTGTATCCAGGGGACCAAGTGCTTGTGAAGAGTTTTGTATGCACTTGGAATGAGCCCTGATTTGAGGGACACCAATCTAGTAGAGGGGGTCACTCCTACCGCTGTGAAACTTAAATGAAGAAGAGCTTGGCTGCACTTGAATGACATAAAACTCTGAAAAGGAGAGACCCTGCCCGCTCCTGTCCCCACACACAGTGAAGCAAGAGAGAAGTTACACGGATGATGACAAGATCTTCTAACAAGAGCCAAAATAAAGACTCATCAAAATAAACACAATTTGAAATTTTAGCTATTCCCAAGTTTGAAGGGAAATAAACTTTGTAGCAGTTCCAGGACAGTTCCAGTTTGGATAAAAGAGACAATGGGCCTCATTTCGAGATTGGAGGTAGTCTTGGCGCTATTTGCGCCATGACTGCCTCCTACAACGGTACCGGCACCGGTCTCGTTCAATGGGGACTTACAGGTGTAGTCCGACCTTTGCGGGACCGGTAGGTCCCCATTGAAAAAACCATTCCCCATTTCCATTTGAGCCCACATAGGGCTCAATTGGAATGGGAAAGTAGCTAATAACGGTACTGCAATTTGTGGTACCGTTATTAGCTCTGAAGTCCCTTAACAGGTCCCATCCATAACGCCTGGTCAGACCAGGCATTAAAGGAGGGATCCGCTAAGGGAACACGTAGTAGAGCGGTAAGGGATTTCCGGCACCGGTCTCCCTTACCATCCTACTCGTAATGAGGCCCTATGCGTTGGAAATGAAAACATAGAGCTTGCACATGACACTTTATGTTGCCTATAACAATAAAATTGCACACATTTCTGTCTGCTGTTTTTACTTACATTCTTCGACACATTGATATTGTCACACTTTTGGGAAATCCTAATAACAGTTTTATTGTTTTCAGGATGCTTAGTGTGATGATTTTACAATTCCTATTATAAACCAATTTTGTTTATAAAAGTGACAAAAATGACACATTGATAAAAAAGAATGGGAATTTATATATATAAGAGTTACATTGTCAGCAAGAAGATTGATGGCAGTCTAAGTCTATTTGAAATACTTTTAGTAACCTCATTCTGTACAATGATTTGTCTTTTCTTCCTTATTATTATGGCATGTCATCAAATAATGATAAAAAATGCAGATGAAGTATTGAGCAATGATACATCTATTTGTATTCCTAACAAAAGCACAAGTGATATTTTCTGTGATATTTCCAAAACAAATTATACATAGGTATAAGTACAAACGTTGATAATTCATCTCATTTAAAGAAGAACATGTGGTATCAGCATATGAAGGCAGTGGTGAAGTAGTATCAGCACATGAAGCAAGTGGGGAAGAGGACATCACTTATTCCATGAGCACAGCCAGAAACTTAATTGCAAGAGAGCTACCTGCACATTATTCTAAGTGCCTTAGCCATCTACCAACAACAAGAGGACTCTTTCAAGGAAAATGGGCAACCCTATGATGCAGGTAGAGAAAGACATTCCCACATGAATATGAATACATTAAAACACAGAAAATGGGAAAGACCCAGACTGGAAAAGCTGATTGCTCATGTACTCACTCAGTGGTATGACTGGAGACCAGATTAGTATTGTTGAACAAAAGATACTTGGTTGTGCAGACGCATGGGAAATGCCAGGTTTGCCAGGATGCTGGAAGAGACCTCAACTATTGGTATATGGACAAGTAGAAATTATCACGGAATGGGAAGATGGAATGACAACACCAGTACAAATTGTGCAAGTAGTGAATGATGAATACTTAAAAACATGGGCCAATAATTGATTTATCAGAAATGAATGGAGGAATGTCCATGCTGATGGACCACTATTGGGCCTGTGGATACAAAGCTTATATGCAACCTCCTTAACACTGGGGAGGAATATGCTCTATAGTGATCATACATGTTCCTGCTTTGGTGTTTCCCCAATTTGATCTCCATATCAACAGAAAATGGATGCACACCAAAGAAAAAAGAGGTTGCTTAACCTCATTCGACTGAAGGGAGATAACTATTTCTCAGCAAAATCAATAGAAGCCTATCATGACATTCCAGCTGAGCATAAATTGCTCAGCAGAATGACAGTAATATCTACAACCATATTCATGCCAGGAATTCAGACTGCAGCGAACATCAAGTAGTTACAAATAACCAGATGGAAGCTGCTACAAACAATTAACCCAACAATAAAAGGATTCAATATGATTAGAGAAGAATTGAGAGCCATCAAACTCATAACCCTCCAAAACAGATATGTCTTGGGCTTCATTACAGCAATGGAAGGTGGCGTGTGAGCCAAGATTGGGCCTTTGTGCTGTACATACAAATATGCCTATGATGAAGAAAATGGAACCCTGACAGAAGCAATAACTATGTTGTCAACTTTGTATACGAAAATGGAGGAAGACGTAGGTGAGACTGAAGATGATGACTGGATCTCATCTGTCATGATGCCTAACCCCAGGGACCCAGACCAGGTCCAGCAACCCCGGAAGCAGGCATCAAGTTATTCTGAGCAAGCCCAAAAACCTCTGCTAGGGGCTGTTTGGGTGCGGTCCTGGCGCCTATGATGCCAGGCTCATATGGAGAGTCAGTCCTGGCGCCTATGATGCCAGGCTCATAGAGTAGAACTTACCTGATGCAGACCATGCTGCAAGAGCTCCAAGCCAAATGAGGCTTGGAAGGGACTATTTTACCTTGGGACTATTTTTTACTCGGGTCGGGCTGGAGAGGAATACTTACCTGGGACTACTTGGAGGCTATTTAAACCATGCCCGAAGAGCAGCTCATGCTTCGCTTTATTCTGCATCCAGCAGCGTAATGCTCACCGTGTCTGCAAGTCTGCATCCAGTCTTCTGCCACGCCCGCCTCGAGTCTGCAGCTCCTAGAAAAAGGGGGAAACAGAAGGAGAAAAGGTTAGAACAAGAGCAATACCCTCGATCCTTACCTGAATTCCGAAACCACTGCGCCTTTGAGCTGGAAGAAAGAAGTATTTCACGTGCACCGCCTCGCCTGCTGCAGCGCTGCGCTGAACTTACCGGCCTTCGCAGCATTCTCACGATCCACCGCATCCTTCTGCACTTTCCCGCCGCACTCCGGCACCTAAGGGGAACACAAGAACAGCAAAGGTGAGCCAAGGGAATAAACAGAGGAAATAGTAACTACCCCATAGACTTACCTGATTTACTGCCGGGGGTACTATTCCTCTTCACGGGTCGGCACAGTCTCCATAGCATCCTCGCCAAACCCCAGCCCCTAAGGGGAACAAAAGGACAACATGGTGAGACAGAGGGACAAGCAAGGGGAATCCTTCTCACCACAATAGACTTATCTAATTTTACCACCTGAGGCATTATTCCCCGAACTTCATATTTTCTCTCTGCACCTGAATAAGGGAGTAAGCAACAGGTTACATTCTGGCCTTATTTTATTGAACTGTGTTGGATAAGACAAATCCTTACCTGAACTTCGTCAGCTACCACGAGGAACGCTTTGCTGGGGTCAAGCTGCAAACTGCAAGGAATCGGACAAGAGTGACAGTCAGACATTTGAACTCTTATGAACTACAATGTTCTGAAACTCACCAATTCCTTCTAACCAGTGAAGCAACTGGTTATCTACGCACCCCTGCGCTCGATGCAGGATGGAAAGCTCATCCTTCCAAACCATCAGGTGAGACTTTAAGAAGAGACATTAGAGGCGATCAGTGGGGAGAACAGAAGGGGGAACTGGGGGTTAACTCTCAACTCCACAGGTGGTTAATTCCCTTTCTCCATTTACAGAAGAATACTCCTACGGGCCAAGCAAACCAAGCTGGGTGGGCCAGTCCAGTCTGTCATCTCGGCACTACACGTCACATTGGTGGAGACCGCAGCTGTCCAGTTCGGATCGACGCCCCTGTGGGAGCCAGGTGAGCGTAACATCATCCCTGTTCTCTTGGGTTGCAACTTTGCTAGCAAATGCCTTCAAGCTGCTTGGAGAAATGCTAGTTTTATTATTGCTGGGATTCTGTCATGTAAGAATAATCATAGTACAGTGTATGAAGACAGCAAAGAAAGCTAATAAGATGAAGATAATGATCAATGTGAATGCTATGACTGTCAAACCCACAGACTGAAAGTAAGTACCACCCATGAACACCTAAATGAAAGTCCACTGGCATCCCCAGGAACAATGCTGTTTTACCACAAGTATCATAAGAACTATGTGGGGCATTGGGTATTCTGTCAACTAACTAGCGAGTGTTGCCATGTGACCTGGAGCATGGATGAGCATATAAAGATTGCAGGTGAGCTGAGGGGGGTGACAGAGATGTGGATTCCAAAGAAACCACAGAGTGAAGAAAAGGTGAAGAAAATTGAGAAGGTGGTCAAGGACTCGACCAGAGGGGGGAACGTAGTGAGGCAGATGTACATGTCATCTCTAGTACCCACCCCCTCACCTGCGTCATATTGGAAGAAAAACAAAAAGGCCCTCTGCATGTCACCTAGTCTAGTCCAATAAAGCATAGAAGACATGAAAAAGTAATGCACTCAGACAGCCATTTTAAATGTACCCTTGTACTGATGTGGTATAAGGAAGTCTGCAGACACCATTGAATATAGAAGAGCTATAAGTGAAATCTGACAAGAGTAAAGTGCTGTCATTAGGAGGACACACTGAAACACACTGAACCGATATGATAATACTTAAAAAATAAAGATGTGACTGAAGTAACAAAGTAACTGAATATGCAAATATGAAGAAATCATATACACTGAGAAGATAATTGAAAAGAGATGCAGTAGATCTACGTATGCAGAACTGCAAGGTAGATGAGACATACAGAAGGGTGCCACAGTAAGAAAGTATAAGACAGGTAAAGCGGCCATGATGAAAAGATGCAAGCCTGAAGGAGAGAGACCATGGCTGCAGAGATGACAGGCGCTGGAAAACAGCTTTGTGTGAGGAACAAAGAATATGTCTTTGCCTTGGAATCAAGGATGCCACATCAAGAGATAATTTTAAGGCACAAGAGGAGTCAAAGAGGATAAGATTCATACACATGACTTATTTCTCTAAGATTTGGTAAAGGAGTGAACGTTTGCAACTGCCAAGTACTGAAAAACCAAAGATGCAGAAAGCAAATGCAAGATGAGCAACCAAGTCTCCAGAGGCCAAGTGCAATAATAGCACCCAGTATAACTGAATTAAAAAGCACTAAATAAAAAGGTCAGCATGGACAACATCATGGTCTTTTCATATGTGTTGCGATACTGAAAAACAAGGCCTATTCATTAAGCTCCAAACAAAGATAGCAATGTACCCTCAATCCCTTCAAAGTTCCAGAGAAGAGAACAGTTAGTAAGGTCAACTACAATGAAGAAGCATTTGCTTAGGGCCTAACTGTTGAGAAATGATAGGCTATTTGGCCAAGTAGACAGTGGTCTGACGTTGTTCCGTGCACCTGGGTTTCGTTTTACTTACCTGCTGCTAAAGAGCCTAATGGCGAAGGCTAGGAGAGAATGCCAACCAATCATGAGGGCCTGGGTTGCAATGGACTATAAATTGTTGGAGAAGCCAATCTACAGCTGTTATTTTGTTATTAATCTGTATTATACATTGTTAGAGGTAATTGAAGATGTGCCTACCAGATACGGGGCAGCCAATTGTGTTACTAACACCTAAACGAAGTAAAGGTATATATGTTCCTCTAACCATTCCCTTCTTTCGATAGGTTTTTACTATTTGTCATGTAGGATGACCTCGTAGCTGACATATTTTAAGGTATAAAACCCTTTGCGTAACTAAAATGGATTGAGAGTGAGTAAGCTGCAATCTGTTTCTTCATCAATTTTCCCTACTTTATTGAGCTGAAAATAAAGTAGTATTTTGCCATATTCTTTGAGTCTGGAGTAAAATCCACAAGGAAGCTAGAATTTGTTGATTGTGTAATACTAATTTGGAATACACTCAACACATATTGACCAATGCCCCTCATTAACATAAACATTATTCTGAACATTATAGCAAACATTCTCATGTAATGTTGATTATTGACGCCGATTAATTCTGGTCATGTATCATCTCTGCTAAATCGGTTGTTTATGGAAACTGATTTTAACTAAATTACCTTCTGGATAATAAACACAAGATAATATTGTTTGTTAATTGTTGCTAACCATTTATTAATCTTTGATATCACTGAATTATGAAATGTTCTCGGAATGTTAAGAAATTAATCGATGTTTGTATATGTATGTTTTTTGACTATATGTATTATATATTTTATTGTTAATTTATATTGATTTGTGGTTAACTTGTGGCTAACTTGTTCAGCCATATAATATCTAATAAAAAAGTATATAGAGTAGGGGATGGAGTTAGTGGGTACCACCTGGGTATATGACTCTTCACAATACATATGGTGACAGTACCATACATTTGAGACATTAACCAACACTGGGTAGCACTACAGAGGCATTTGAGAATGCACTTAAGGTGGAAACACTTGGACATATGAAGATATTCCTTGCACATTGTGATTGTATGATAAACATTATTTGTTAACTAGTTTTGAAAGGAGGTAGATGGGCATGTAAGGCTATGTCTGGTTTATGATAGAAGATACACTTTATTTATGGTGACTACTCCAAGTATATGAGGCATTAATTGGTATTATCCACCATTCTTATTCATTATGGCCTCCACATGGTATTTGTTGAAATCTCCTGAACATGTGAGTCAGCACAGGGCATATGATTATTATTTCATGTAGGTGAAATGTTAATTAGATGTATGCAGCATTTCAGAGTCATCTGAAACTTAATTTGCCATTCAATGGCAGTACCTGGGCATGTGAGGCTGAATATAACATATGGTGGCTATTACAGCATGTCAGAAATGAACTAGCATTAGGTGGAATGTCTGAGCCATTATAGGCCGCACTTGGCATATGATATAACGTGCTGTCTTAAATCCCGTGGTACTGCTATCTGGTGACTATTTTAGGCACTTAGGATATTAATTGGCATTTGATGGCTGTGAGCATGTTGGGTAGTTAGACAAGTGTTTGATAGTAAGCACAACCTATAATGAGGTATTAGGTGATCTGACAATCTGTTAATAGAGAGCTCACATGATGCAATCACTTCATGTTGTCTGATAGGCAGTGGAGTTTGGGAGTCAATGGAACATTGCTATAAATGACGAAATTAAATGGGCATGATTTCCAATAGCACATTACATGAAAACCAAACTGAAAAAATAAATACATAGATAAGTACACCAATCAGTTAATTACCTGAAACAAGTATGTGATTAGAAAAGGAATCCACAAATAGCCACTGATGTTTAGTCCAGTCCCTTAAAGCAAAACATGTGGTGAGAACCCTGCGAGGTACAGAGCAACATGATGGTGAGAAACATGAGTGGTCTGAGAGGTCTTACATTTTAAGGATGCAATCAGTTCATGTTGTCTGATAGGCAGTGGAGTTTGGGAGCCAATGGAACATTGCTGTGGAAACAAAATGAAAAGTGCATGATTGTCAGATTAAAATGTAAATGAAAACTGAACAAATAAATAAATAGATAAGTACACCAATCTGTTGCTAATTACTTGAAAAAAAAACCCTTAAAGAGAACAATATAAGGAAGTGCTTCATTAAACATATGCTTCAAAAAGAAATTGTTGTACAGTTCATAACATACAGGATTCATGGCAGGATATAGCACTGATATATATAGTTGATTACAGATAGTGAACGCTATTGTATATTGGTGTGTGAAGCAGGATGTAAAAAGGATGAAGATGGATTAAACACTCTGGTACAGGAACCTGTGACAGTGAAAGACAAAGCAGATAGAGGATGACAAAATGGTCCTTCATAAATTCCTACATTTTGGAATACGCATATGATGATTTTACTCTTGTGCAGGGTCCGGATAGAATCTAACTCAAATTGGAAAAAAGGTGTTATGCTATCTAATATGACACTCATTGTCAATTACTATTTTGTGAACAGTAGGTGAGATCCATGCAGTGTACTGCCCGTGGACAACACATTTCCTGGACTGATAGGCCCGATAAGGAGAAACATGTAGGTTGACGGCTCTCTGGGCTAATTGCATTGCTGGGAGCATTTTATGTATGCATGGTGCTTATAAGATACATTTCCTATCTGGAGACACAACTGGGGTTATTTATGACTGATACCATTTTGAGGCATGTGGATTTAATGTACTTGTGGAGGTAATATCCTTCCAAAATAATACTTATTTTGGTGTGAGGGTCACATTAAAGTGTACTAGCTCAATGTCAGCCTAGTTTATATAAAATGGGCTTATGTCATTCCTGCAGCCTTTAAATGGGCATGCCTGGGGAATTTCCTAGACTGATGTCAATTCTGAGCTCATCATGGTGGGAATTGTATGCCAGTTATTTTTATGTGCAATACCCACCTCTAAGCACTGCAGTGCTAGTTGTTCATTCTATGTAACATTGAATAATTTACCGACCTTAGCCGGATGAAAGTCTAATTTGGCTCTGTTTAGACTTAAACCTATAACTACATGTTTCACACATATTTTTGTGGCAAGACCTTAGATCCTTCAATTGTCTGATGGGCTTTATGAAAATAAAATGAAAGGTATGCCCAGTGTGGTGTGTTGCATGCACTCCCAATCCTATTATTAGAGGCAACGCACAGCTAGGTACGGCAACTATTCAATGTGTCATTCAGAATATAAGGGAAATACATCAAAGAATAATGGCCAAAAAATACAGTTAACAGAGAAAAGCCTTTCTGACAGCGCGAGAGAAGCGCTTGCTGTCATTGTAAAAAAGGATGGTTAAAATCGAAGGTGTAAACAAATGCGCACGCCAAGCAACATTTTTATAGTGTGAAAGTGACTTTTGGATCTCAATCATTTCCACGGCCTGATTTTATACTTTAAAGATACAGCTGCAATTTGCAAACTTCTTCAACCATTGCCGAAATCAATGTTAAAAACATGTTGTCATAGCCAAGGCGGGCAATAATGAGGTTGGACACTGGACTGATGGGCAAATCAAGCTTCTTGTATTAGATAGAAAATAAACAGCATACACAGAAATGATCAGATGATAAGTAGGAAATACAGAAGGACAAGTGTCTTGGCCGTTGTCACACACAGCTCTGAATGTACAGCCCTTAGAGTGCAGGTTATATAGTATATCATAAGCAATCACTAATATATTATAGCATTTTCACAGTTGTGGGTGGAACTTGGTATGCCATTGCAGACATTTGCCACTAATGGACCCAGCTCACTTGAGATGCAGGCTTGCAGGTACATTGTGGTGTAATATGGATAAGCCACACTTGTAGAAACCCTACTGTTATCTAACATAGTTGGTGCTAATGCTACACTTGTAGAGAGCAAAGGAAGAGAAGGTCTGACGTGTCCCTTTGTCTTGTTACGGGGTCTTGGTCTAATCTGCACCAGGCAGGGTTTGGGCATGTCAGAGGAGCTGAGTGCAGAGGGAGGTCCCAGGCAAAGGCTAAATGGAGCATCTGAGGCCTACATGTATGAGAGAGCATAATGTAGCATTTGTTTTTAACACTTAAAAGGAGGGGGGCAAACATTGCCAAAAAACTGTTTGAGAATTACCTCTATCTTACATTTTTATTGTTGGAAGAGGTAAGGCTTTTTTCACTGGCTTTCTTTTCTATATTACGACTACTCACAGAGAAACAAGTACCGGGTTGTCAGAGAATGAATCACAACTAAACACATAGCACAAATAGCTGAGAAATGAGTAATTGATTTTTTTCTTCATTCTTACTCTAACCACTGTCATGTGAGAAATAAGGGCGAAACCCTCTTTTTTGGGGGGGCCTGACTCTAGAGGGTTAGAGAGGAATTTCAAAAGAGAGTGAGAGTCAAAGTCTACCGTAGTCATAGACGTAAAGGGAGGTCACCAATGTCGTGAAGGCAGAGCTAGATGGTTGCTAGCTCAAAAAGAGATCACCGTGAGACGAAACATTATCATAAAGAGAAAATTTAATTAAGACTAACATAGAGACATATTTTTACATAAATAGACATGTGCCGTAGCACTTAGGGTATGCATAGTAGAGTACATTGTGGTATGCATATCGGTGGGTTAGTAAACAAGTGACAATTATTTAATGTATTGCTAAATCACTTTAAGTAGCAATACGCTAACATTGTCGACACACTGGTTGGTGTTGTTCCTGGTTCAGTGCATTTTTGAAAAGAGGCAGTGGCTGTTTAGGATTGAGCAGTGCTGCTATGGGGCACCGAGCTGTCTTAAGGACATTGATTGTGCTCAAGACGCTGTTACATGAGGTGGGCGTGCACCAAGGTTATTGCGTAAACGCCATGGCAGAAGTCTTGTTTGATCCAGCTGCTGTTAGTTGAGGTGGCTGGAATACGGTCTGCAAAGTCAGATGATGAAATTTCTTCTCGGGAGCTGTATCCTCGAAATGGTTGCTCGGATTGGTTGACTCTCACTCTCCTTTGTCTATCCACTGTTATACAGGTGGCACACCAGCACTGCCTAGGGATAGTGTTCTAGTCAGGTAAGGATAGCTAGAGCCTTCTCTGTCCTCCCTTTACCTTTCTTTTTCTCTCTCAGATTCATGACAAGACCTGTTGAGTATTGTTAATGTTTATAGACAATCTAGAAAGACACACGTGGCTTCTAGACACACGACAGGATGTAACCAGTCTCTTCTGATTTCCTCACTTTTTTAGACATCTCAGATCTTAAGATCACTCATGAGCATTATACATGCTTTTTTGAGTCACAAAATACTATCTGGTTGGGTTCCCCCCTGCTTTTTTGTGCCACAGACCCATGTTAACCATTATCAAGCAATCTCACCACTCCTCTGATGATTCATCTTATTATAGCCTAACAATCCTGCCACACCAGCGTGGACAAGACAAGGGCAGAACTTTTAATTGACATCCCAAAAGGATTAAAAAGGCCTAGGGACATGTATTTAGAGCTAAAAATATTTTTTTTGCAAACATGCCAAGGGTTATACATGATTATATTTTTTATGTTTCATTTTCACTAAAATAATGTAAAGGATTATACATAAAAAGTATCTTTTAAAAGTCCCGTTTTATTCTGAGTTGTATGTGTGTCACTTGGAATCATGTTGTGCAATTAAAACTCAGAAAATACTTGCTCAGATATATTTCTGTTAGTGCTTGGGAAAACTTCAAACTGTCTGAGAATTCACCTCACACTAGAAACCTCAGTTTAGTAATCCAATATCACAAGACATAAGCCCACAGAGAGCTATTGACCTATTGTTCTGAGGGCAGTTTCTAGGGAGACAGCCCAATAAACCCAGTGCATGATCCCAGGTAATCATCTTGGTCTCTGGACTAAAATGAGTCCTGTCACCATTTGTCAAATAGGCCTCACAAATATCTATTACCTGAACCCAGCAGCATTTTAACTGATCTTCAGGAGAGGCCAAATAAAGTTCTGCCTGGACACATATTGATATCATTAAAAATGAGCAATAAGTGGCTGTATTAATGATGGTCCCTATATGATAAAGGCAACATGTATTCGCTTCCAAACTGGATAAGAAAATCCATATTACCTGTTAAAAGCCCAAACTTTAATTTTTAGACAAACGTATCTCTGTGATGCGAGATCAACTCACACAAAACAAATGGCATTTTGTAGTTAGAAATTATATCTAGCAAACCATGTAAAAATTCATACAGCATGCCATGCAAAGCTGGAGATCACCTAAGCTGAAATGATGTTATTCTTTTAAATACATTACAGATTTTGAGACTCACACAGCCTGTTCTTCTGGCTTAGAATTGTGGGTTGGGATTGTAAATCAAAGGGGATTAAATTGCTTGTTTTGCCCTAGCAGAATTCATAAATTAACCTACCAATAGATCATTTTTATAAAAGGGTGGAAGGCGTGGGATCCTAGAGTCTTGCAACTCCCACAAAGACATGGTATTACTACCCTAGGGGTTTTGCAGACCCAGTTCAGTAAGTCATTCAGGCAGAAATCACCACTGGCCCCCAGAAAGCTCCTGGTGCAGTTATCATACATATTTGGCGATGAATGGGGAGCATCTAGATTCTCAAGGAGATTCAGAACAACATTTTATCCAGGTTTGCCACAATCCAGCATTGCAGGGTTATAGGCAAGCCAGGTTCTGCGAACTAGGATAGCATTTACAAGCAAATGGGCAAAATGTGTGCAGTCGCAGAAAGGATGTTACTGAACTCACCAAATAGAGAAGCTGTGAACCCCATGGTTTGGCATAGAAGGAGGGTTGTTTTTCACTGACCACAGGATTCTGTGGATACCCAAGCAGGCACAGAGATGCATTACCAGAATTGTATCAAGAAGGCTGTGATGGTTCCCTAAAATTGTCTATTTGAATCACACCCTGAATAAGGGAGTGAGACATACCTGTTTAAGTTCACATGTAATGCTGACAAACACGAGTCTGTGTGAGGCCTGAATTGAATGTTGAGAAACCCCGGCTCTGGAAGAGACCTGGTCTGAATGCTGAGAAACCAGAGATCTGGGTGAGACATGAGTTGAATACTGAGAAACCCAACAACCAGGGGAACCTCAATAAAATATTGAGAATCCAACACCTAAAAAAGACCTGAGTTGAATGCTGAGAAACCCAACCTATGGGAGACAACTCAACTACATGCTGAGAAACCAGGGTCTGGGATAAGAAACCCACAATCTGTGAGAGACCTCTGTTGAATGCTGAAGAGCCCAGATTCTGGGAGAAATCTGAATTGAATGATGGGAATCCCAAGGTCTGTGAAATGCCTCAATTGAATGCTGAAAGCCCAAAGTCTTCGAAAGACCTGAAGTGAACACTCCAAGTCTGAAATAAAGCCTGTGAAGAGTGAAGCCTGAAACCAAGAAAGTGTCTTTCAAGGCATGTTGAAACAATAGATATTTTAGAATGATCTAGACTGTCAATAATCCAAGGAAAACCTTGCCAGGAAAGCCTTTATGTAATGTTGTACTAGATTAGGGTCTGACACTTGAGAGTAGGATTTATGAATTATTTTATTGTTTAAGGACTTGTTAAGATTAGGATTTGATCTTTTCTGTTAGCCACTTATTTGTACATAATTTTTTTACACTCGTGTGTTGTCAGCGGGAAATGATTCTTAAGCTTAGGTTTACAAATGTTATTCTTGAAGATATAAAATACCAGTTTGTGTTGTCTCATTCCTAACACTGATTGCTTTTAGAACATCCTTATTAGTTACAGATACTTCATGAGTTCTTATAGGCATTTGTTCAAACCCCATTTCCGATCAGAGTACTGTAATAAACATCTTGCGTGAAACTCCATTCTCTGGTGTTACAAGTGTCATACTCAGTGGTCACATTATGGTTCCTCAATTTGCCTGTGGGCACATTGGTGCTCTTTGAGTTGGGGAATGCAGTGGTGATGACAATGCGACCTCTTAAACATCACATAAGTATATTTGTGAGTTTCCCAGGTAAATGATAATGAAACCATACAGGAAAGAAAGGTATCCAGTCATTGTATCGGAAACAAAACAGAGCGGTACATTTCAGAGTGGACAAAAACACCATAAAACACTGAAAAATGTTAATAAATATATAAAGGGTAGTGAGTAAGGGGTTAAAATGGGTCGGGGTGGGGTTGGAGTGGCTTTGAAAGGGTGTACAAAAGAAGGGCTTGGAGGCCCCCCCCGCAAATTAAAAAAAACAACTATTATTCTGTGTTTTTCTATATTTTGTCCACTCCGTTATGTAGCACTCTGTTTTTGTGGTTGGTAAGATCACATATAACCAAAAGAATTCCACTAACCTAAAGTTCAAGTTGAAAAAACTCCAAACACATTATCAGACAGTCATGTATAGGCAATCTGGCACCCAACAAAGATATATGCCTCGCATGGGTTACATGTTTTCCTCCTTAGAACACTAGGGAATAGCCTGAGGCAAAAAAAAGGGGGCCTGCTTAGGGTATGAGAACGTTGTGAAGAGCACACATTTTCCCCCCACTTCAGCTTGCTCTCAAAGATGCTCAATTGTACCTTTTTTAGAAGATATGGGTTGAAAAAAGGAAGGAAGAAGAGTTGGGGATTTGACGGCATATTACAAACTCAGAAAATTGCAAAGCAACTTTAACAGGCTTTCCCAAAATATCAATCCTTTGCACACATAATGGTGGTTTAACTTTAGGGTATGTCAATTAAAGACCACCCACTAGAAGAGAAAGTATGACATTGAAAGATGTCAATAGACCTCCAAGAGCGCTAAGAGCGTTCTTAAAAACAGAAGGAAACATAAAGGGAACAAACCTACTGTCATATGATACACAGAGAGCTGTTCAAAGTCACCAGCTTGTATGACGCTAAGCTCCCAAGAAGCCTGGAGCTCAACAAAACGAATTTAAAGTTATTTAAACAAAGAGAAAGACAACACAGAACATTCAAAAGCAAAGGAAAATTAGACATGTGCCCTCATTACAACCCTAGCGTTAAGGGGTTAATGGTGCCGTAAAAGGTGGTGGCGCCGTTAACCCCTTAACGCCTGATTACGAGGTCCCTTTGCGGGTTGGAGATTTTAACGCCTGCTTTTTGCAGGCGTTAAAAACCAACCCGCAAATGGACCTTGGTGCTAAGTACGGTGCCGCAATTCCCCCTTTCCCATTGAGCCCTATGGGGCAAAAATGGGAATGGGGAAGGGCCATGGCGGCATTGGGAATTACCGCCCCGCCAACCTCGGAATGGGGCGGTAATTCCCCATTCCGCCATGGCGGAGTCGGTAAGTTACTGGCATGGACATTGGTGCTATTAGCACCATGGTCCAACGCCAGGGTCGTAATGAGGGCCATGGTGTTCATTTAAATGTCACTTATTGTATCTCAAACTATGAAATGGAGTGACTTGGTCATGGACAGACTAAAGCATATAGTAGTACTTGAAGATGGTCAGGCACATATATTGCACTCACACAATGTACATCCGTTATTGTGTCCTCAACTGTAGATATTGGGACAGTGATCCCCACTGGGTCAAGAGAGATGAACTTGAAAAGAGACCAATGATAGATTAAACATACATGCCCATTTCAGCTAAATACAAAATAAAATATGTCCTGTTTCCATGCTGTATGATTGATTAAAAGGACAGTAAGCCCCCATAAAAATCGTAACTGTTTTCAAGGAAATAAGGATAACAACCAGGATCCAGCCAACCAGTCTGGACACTGGGGCACAAAACCAACGTGAAACGTGTTAAAATGGAAGCCTAACAGACATTTTATAGGAGAATAGGAACATAGTAATTTGAAGCATGGTGAAACCCAACAGGAAGAATCCATGGGATCGTCTTAAGAAGAAAGTTCTGTCATGGTTAAATAGCAAAGCAAGCACAGTCTTATCTGGATGGAGACCCTTGAAATTGTCCAAAGAGTACAGATTGAAGAGTAGTTCTTACATTTTGTGACATTAGGGCAGTTTTTTCATCCCCCGGGTACACCCAACATCCCATAGCTTACAGGAGATTTGGCAGGCAAGGGAAGGAATTTATCAGTGTCTACAAATGGACAGAAGCATGAACATTGGTTAGCAATAAAACCTAATCAACTACTTGGAGCCAAATGTGGCAATGGAAATTTGTTGCAAAGTGACACCACAACTCAATGTGCAAGCAACAGTTGGGAGGAAGACCAACCCCTCTAAGTGGGGTTCAGGAAGTCCCTCTCCAAGAACATATTTGAAAAATGGGTTCAAATTGTGATAAGATGTGTCAAGAGTGAGGACTAACATTCTAAAAACTATACAACAATATGATAATTTGGTTAGTTCATGTGGATGTGGGATAGTAGGGGAGATGGAAGGAAGGGGTGGTATGGAGGATAGAGAGTGTAGGAGGATGCGAAAACTTGGCAGTGAGACAGGGTCAGTCATTTGATCCTGTCATGCGGGGATGGGGAACCCTCCCAGTCTAGTGTTGGAGGCCTGCCAGGGTGGAAGCTATATCCGGCCCTAGCCCTGGATGGGAGGTGTTAGCTGGATGTGTCCCAGGTCCTGTCCCTTTGTTTTGCAACAGTGTGCTTATCAATAGTACAACTTGTAATCATCCCAAGACTTAGACCCCTTTAAATGATGTTTAATGATTGTAACACCTCCCAGGATGTAAAGTCAAAGATTAATTGGCCAATATGATCAAAGGGGAAATGGAGGAGGAAGGGTAGCATAGGAGAGGGCACAGGAAACAGGAAGGTGTTGGTTTATTCATGTGAGGTCAGAAGGGATGGAGGTAGACCAAGCAACCAGAAGGAGGAAGGGATGCCTAAAAGCACATTCAAACAGTTTATTGAAAAGGTGATTTATAAACTGGTGAGAGAAAGTGGCACTGTGGTTTGAGTGTCCGTATCAAGTGTGTGAGGGAAATTGGTATTTGGAAAGTAGGGAGTGAGTGAAAAGGTGACTCAGGGAGTCTAAGGAATGTGTCTGAGGATAAGGTGGGGAGGAGTAGTTGTAGTGCAGAGGTGGGAATACTAGTGGTGTGGAGGTGGAGCAGTAGTGGTGTGGAGATGCAAGTACTAGTGGTGTGGAGGAGGACGTATGAGTTTTGTGGATGGGTTGAGAAGCGACGGTGAAGGCTGGGAGAGTAGTAGGAAGGAGAGAGAGATAATTGGAGGTAAAATACGAGAGAGAGTGGGAAAAATGAGATGATAAGGGAAAGGGAGGGGAGTAGCTGAGATGGGTGAGAGAGATAATGTAGCATCATGGAAAGGAATGTAAGGGCATGCCCGGAGTATCACCTAGATTGTCTAGGGGCACCTGGGCTGGGTCAATTTGGGACTGCCCCGTCATAGGTTAAAGAGAGAGGATTGATTTAAAAATACAATCCCTTGAAGCTCATCTGGGAATCTGTGTATTTTGTAGGGCATCTCTTACAGTGCTCAAAAGAATAGACCCTGTGTACAGAGGCCCACCAGGAAATCTTCAGAGTTCCCTGTAAGGTAGTCTACCTGCCACTCAGAAAGATGCAGAATAGTATGATTGTATGGTAATATATTGGCTGAGAGTACATCTGCTCTTAGTTCAGGATGGCTGTACTTTGTATTTTACTTGTCTGTTACTACATAAGGTGATGGCATGCATGTTGCTTGTATTGTGCTTTGTCCCAGAGTAAGGTCACCTTCCTTACTCCGTTGAGGAGTATGGAGGAACAAGTTCAACAACAAATGTAAGCGCTTGTGTTATAAAATATCATCACTGATTAGCATGAAGAGACATCCAAGTGAGAGTTGCTTTCAGTTTGCAGGTTTCATACTGGGGAAAAAGCCTAGAGGCTGTTGCTCAAGCAGCCATGTGTCCCTCCAGCAAACATTTGAAGATTCCTGGGACATTGTGGAGATTGGGTTAGTCTTAGGTAGTTTCTGGGTTCCCATGGAAATGTCTGCATATCAACCTCCCCCTTCCAACACTTTCCAGGAGCTGTGGTTGCCTAGGTTGGTAAATAGGTTGCAGTAGAGTGAACTAGAAAACAGCTAATTTTACATGACAACCTGCTATGTGTACACAATTTAACAATCTCCAAGTCTTTGGAAAGCCTTTTACTAACAAAAGGCGGTGTTACTTTTATGCCAGACAGGAGACTTGTGCATTCTCACTAATCCCTCAAAAATGACCAAATGTTTTGACTTTCAGACTTCAGTACTTTTCCAGCAGCATGTTGGATGGGGATTTGGCCAGTAGCTAGCATCAACATCCTCCACCCACCCCTTCAGGACTGCCAGGTTCTATAATATTTAAACTGTGGAATGCCATATTAATTTGGACCCCCAACACTCACACCCAGAAGAGACATTTTCCTGTTTTTTTTTATAATTATCAGCAAGGAAAGGTGCATTTAAGTTCAAAATATTTCCAAACACCTGTCCCCTTAAGTGCCAAGGACGAGTATGCTCGTCCGTTTTGCATAGACTTGCATAATAGCCTGACATTTAAGGTTAACAGATTTCTGGATAGTGCAAGGTGGAACATGCATTCTTGTTTTTTGTACATGGAGAAAATACATTGAGGTTTAAATACCCTCCACCCAACACAAATACACATACTGCCATTCTCCAAGCACAGGCTTACCTTTTTATTATCAAGGTGCTATGCCTTGTCTTTAAGGATACCCATTCCACTGCTATTGGGAGAGTGCTCAACTGTCAAATAGCCCTTGGCCCACCTACTTCTCAGAAACAAGAACAAAGGCACATACTTGTATTCTGATTACTTCCATATCCCCTAAAGTATCTTAGTCCGTCTCAACAAAAGACTATAAATGATTGAAAGGGAGCAGGAATAAGGAAACATTATTTTAACTTAAAATGTTTTTATTTTATTCGGTGCCAGTAACCATTATGCTAGTCTAACAGGTCACAGGATTGTCTGGAGAGAGGCACGAAATGATGCCTCCAAGCATAGTTAGTCCTTGGGCTGCAAAAGAATAGAGACTAACTTGTTGGAGATAGCAAGTATCTCTACAGTTGTCACTCTGTATTGCTGAAAGGAGGAGCTTCCATTACAAAAGCCTCAACTGAATGCCGAGCATTCGTAGAGCAGTTTTCTGAGCTGTTTGTCTCTTGCAGCCTCCAGCAGATGACAGACCGAGTTGGCAGCCGATTGACATTCTTGACCACACGTGAGGACGGTACTGTTTATTGCATTTCTACTCCCGAAAATAATCTGAGAAATGCCCACTCTCTACCTTTGCCAAAATCTCCTAGAGACGGGTTGGGTGGTAATGAACACATTGAGCCAGCTACAATTTCACCACAAAGCTTGGAGGTAGAGGAGGCCTCTAAGGCGCAAAGACTTAAATCATCATTTTCCGCTAAAAAGAAAATGAAGGTTTCTGATTTCTTCTGCAAAATGGCTGTAAAGCCAGACATGGTTAAGCCTGGGGCTACAGGAGCTGGCCAGGTTAATTCTATAGCAGGTCCTTCTGTAGTTGTAGATGCAGAGAGGCTTCCGTTGTCAGACACACATTATAACCAGGGTGATTTATCTAGTGCACAGGTCACCAATTCTCCATACATTTTCTCAGAGGACCAGGACAAAGTATCATCTTATTTATTTACTATCTCTTGTCCGTGCTCGGTGCAGTTAGCATTGCCCTCGCTCAGACACCCTGTTCTGCATGTGGAGGGCAGTGCAGGATGGGGCTTCGTGGCATTAAACTATGTATTGTCTACGTTTGCCTCATTATTTGAGATAAGACAGAAGTTAAATTCTGCTCCAGACAATTGGTAAGAAACTAGATAATGCTGCCCACGAAGCAGAACTGAAATCTTTGCTGAATCTAGAGGAGGATACCATAAGATCTGATCTCTGAGTCAATACTAATGTTACAACGGACTCCTGTACCCTCACACCGATTCTAATGCCTCTCATCTTGAAACACACAATGGCCCCACTTTGACACACGGCTCGGGGAAATTACTGTCTGAATGTAGTATTGCCCCCGTTAAGGTGATAGATCACATGGCTATTAGAAATCCTGGGTGTGAAAAGATCTGTGGCCAAAGCCGAACACCTGATAACACCAGTAGCCAAGAAGAGCAAGATTGTTAAAGCTTTCATGGCAGGATGGAAATCATCCAGGAAGTTCCTGAAGAATCTAATTATCCAAGAATATTTTGGCCACAATTCATCGATGAAGGCCCACTCCAATACATTTAAAAGATCTGCCATCTGCAGGTCTGTGTCTAGGGCTGGCTCGGGGGAGGAAGACACTTCTATCTCCGTCTCCAGCTGGCGTGGAACAGTGAGAGAACAGGAGGACATTGTCAGTATGACCAGCAAAACATGTGCTATATGTGTTACGTACCCCACAGAGGGGACAGAAAAACATAGAAACATTTGTTCTAACGTACTCCCGCTGAGTCACCTCTCTAAAAACAAAAGTTATACAGTGTCCTCTCAAATTGGTATACAAGACAATGTTTACTGTGTGAGGGCAGTTGCAGGGGTGGAGGTGAATCCCCGGCATGCAGTTGCACACAGGAATAATCTACCAGTAACTTGAAAACAATATGTTCTTGTTCAAACTGATGATCAAGATAGCAATATATGCATGGGAGAGGCAGAGAGAGTTGTAGTAAATGACGTATACCCTGGTAACCACACAAAAAGAGGAGTCATTTCTACACAAACTCTACCGGACAAACAATGGTTGTCAAAATTGGTAGAGGTTTTGAACAATGGCAATGCTGTGCCTCTGGCAAGAACTATTAGGAATATAAACAGTGTAGTATTAACTGGCCAGTCAGTGGCCAGGTTCCATGAAGGGGAGAATAAGCCAACTAGGCTTAATCCAGAATGTCCTTGTTTATCTCCTGTAATTGCCGACCGTTGGCTGGGCCCATTGAACCAGTGAAATTAAGTGGCAGAGGGTTTTGTGAGTGTAGATTGAATACTGCCACGGCAAGTGCATGGGTATCCCCATACATCAGAGAATATGGATATGGTACAAAATAGAATGGTTGATGGATCCTCCAATGTACAAACTGGGTGATCGACAGATAATATCTAGGGTAATGTTTCTAGATTTGGAGGTAAATTGAATGGAGCCAACCATGGGTTTTTGGTGCTGAATAATCAGAGATATGAGTCCTGTCCCCATAGCATATATTGGAACACTGTGGATGGTACAATGAGCCTTTAATATTGAATCACTTTTGTATTTTGGCAATTTCCACTGAGGATACCAATCTGAGGGCCATATTGACAAAAGACATTGATAGGGTAGAATTTTTTTACCATGAATGCACAGATCATATAATTGTCAATTTGGCTTGCATGTTTGTAATGTAAAATATACTTAGGGAGTCAGTCCCGTTGAAAATGGTGGAATGTGACAGTGAGAAAACAAAATGTTGAGGAAACGGCTGCGAGTGCGTCCAGCATTGAGTGAAAGAGAAATTAGAGCCGGCACAAGGGCAAAGCTGGCAAAGGTAAAAATAAACAAAGTTCAGACAAGAAATACAAATGAATAGTCATGCCTGCATGATATGAGTACTACAATCTTAAGAGTAAAATAACTGCTTTTGGAACAACAAATGAACGCAGACAATGAAGAGTGACTTTCAGTATTGTAGCGTACCGTTCTAAAAGTGCACATTATACTAATCGTGAAAGGTGGCAGTGATTTGACAGCTCGACATCTGTATGACTCACGAAACCCATGAAGGATAAAGAAAGTTAACCATCAAAGAGAGACTTCACAAGTTACAAGCAAGCTTGATGGAATGAAAAGTACATAAAGAGGAAAGATAAGGGCTTTGCATCAGCCAATGTGACAGCAGTAGAAAATAGACTGTTTTTTTTCCTCCGTAGTATAATGAAAAAGAAAAATGCAAGTGCAGCAGGTTCATCATAAAAGAGTGACGCAGAAAAGTTGCTGCACCTGTATTTGCACAACACAGCTATTTCAGTGCAGGGCAGGCAACAGTCAACTTTGTAAACACAAAACCGCAAAACACCAAGGTGGAGACAAGATGACAATTCAAAATGTTGTCTGACAACATAAGTGGAGATCTTAACCCAGCTCAAGACATGCAAGGAATCCCTATATCCACAAATTTAGTGAATTATCTGCACCGTCCGGCTTCATTTGATCTTGAGCCGCATGATACTCAAGGAAGGCGCTGGCAAGAGTGGGTAGATGAACTTGAAACATTTCTAAGAGCAGTAGGAAATGAGAACCTTCAAAATAAGTTGGACATATTTATGAATCTGTTAGGACGAGAAATGAAGAGTGTCATAAGGGCATTAACAACGACTGAAGAGAGAACATCATATCAAGCCCTTATTGCTGCTACAAGTGAACGGTTAATAGTTGCTCCGAACAGAGACTATGAAAGGTATGCATTTAACCAGTGCATACAGGGGCCACAGGAGACAATTGCACAATTTGTGTTGCGGCTACAGGAGAAGGCAATGCATTGTGAGTTTGCAAAATTTGATGATGAAGAAGCAATAAGGTTGAGAATAATTGAGAGCTGCACAGGAGTTTCGGAGACATCTTCTAAGAGTTCCCCGCCCATTGAAAGATATTCTGGAACTAGCAAGAATGTATGAGAGAATTGAGAAACAAGTGGATGATATGGAAAACAGAGGGGAGCAGGAGACACTAGATGGCATCAGAAGTAAGGTACAGAAACAGTTCCAACACTCAAACATGCTACTCTGTCAAGGCACATGGAATGGTATCGACAAAAGTAGATTGAGAAGATCGTCTTATAGATGTTGATCTAGATTTCCACACAAAGGTTGGTGTCCAGCTATTGGTCAAATATGTGTGGCATGTGGTCAGAGAGGTCACTTTTGGGTCATGTCCAAAGAGAGAGCAGCTTTATTGTAAACCTGTGGATCTATTGCCCAGTCAATAATGAATGGGAGACAATGCATAGTGGTGAGACATTCTGAGCAAGGGGAGGTTAGCCGAAGAGATGTAAAGAGTCTGGTGAGAAGTGAAAATGAACAGAATAATTTGGCCATGCTGGATCAAGGACTAATGATTAGGAGAAGGTGACTGTCTTGGGAAGAGCTACAGGACAACTCACAAATCCTAAGAAGTAATCGAGAGATTCCCCATAAGGTGACTGGATGTGCTCCCTTTGAAAGAATGGTCAAATATCAGCTGAAGGACCACAGCCTAGGGCATAAAGGTTATAACTGCATAAATGGAGAAGGGAGAGGTGAAAATGAAATGGAAGTAAGAAAGAGGGACAAAGTTTGGACAACTTGCAAGAGGAGAGTTGAACATGAAGAACATCAGATGCCAGGAGATGAGAGTTTGCTAGTGGGCAGAGGCAGCGAAGGAAGATGGACCCTAGTGATGAGTCAGAGCCCCTAATTGGCATGGATACTAAAAAGCCTGTGGTCACTGCCATGAGGGATGGTAGTGAGGTGACTAGGGATGCCTTGTTCTTTCATGCAATGTTTCAAGATGATTCAATTGGGGGAGAAGCACATGAGGAGAGATGGAATGAAGAATTGCACGAGTAGCGGGGAATTGAAGAACCTGTTGATCTCATGTCACTCAAAGGCTGTGCACATTCTCCACCTTGTTTGATTGGTGAGGGAGTTCGAGGTGCAGCCAATGTTTGGCCTCAAAGAACTATTCGTAAACCTTTACGTCTAATTGAGCAGATGTAGAGGTGATCCTGCTGGACATATGGAGGGTGAATTTACATGATAAGCAAGGGGGGGATGTTGTATCTTATAGAATGTGGAATGCAGCGAGGATAGAACTGGAATGGGAATGGAATGGAAAGGAGAGAAAGGCACGCAGTTAATATGGATCAATAAAGAAGGACAGATGTGTAAAATTTCTTGGGTATTATTCAAGGTATGAAAGAGGAAAATACAAGGTGTGTACTTCTGGGCCATTGAAAAAATTAAACTGTGTAATAACAATAACACTGCGGTTCCTGGTTGTATTACGGGTCGAGGGGCAGTAGACATGTTAAGGAGGGAGTTTCTGAAGCAGAGGTCAGGGAGGGAAATGCCAAGGAATGAAACAGAAATTATAAATGTTTAAAATTGTCATGGAACTCTCGTGCTCATTCCCATATCTTTACAGATCCCTTGTTGGGACCAGTTGTAAAGGACCATTTAATTATGTTATTTCAAGAGACCGGCTCCTTTCCTGCTCAATCTTCTATCCATATAGTATCTATTTTTAGGCAGTGACAAGGGGGGACGCGGCCCGTCCAATGAGGGGGTTTGATGTGCATCATAAAATGTTGTCCTTGTCCTGTGCGACTCAAGCTTTTAGAAATGCATATATCTTGCTCGGTAACCCGTAAGATCTTGCTTTTGAATGTCGCACATTGGGGTGGCCGAGCTATGTACATTTCTTGCGAGTATTTGCGATTACGTACTTAACTGGAAGGGTCACAATGCTGGAAGTTATGTTTACATTGCAGGTGATTTAAATTCTTCATACCCAGAGGAGGTGTACAACAATCAAAACTACAGTGAAAAGTCTAGTTATAGTGTTCCTCGAACTGCAAAGGAGAGACATTGTTTAATATATGGGAGTCTATGTACACTCTTGGTTTCAGTTGAACAGTAACATCAAAGGGGACTTAAAAGGGAAGCACACATGGCAGAGGGGTTGCAGTAGATCAGTTATAGATTATATTTTTGTAGACCCCAATATGTTTGCTAGCTGCATGGAGTAAGATATTGTTGTTAACAAATGGAGCGATCATTGACTCCTGAATGTTAAGGTGGAATTTGATCTGTCACTGGAAGCACCACGTGGGCCAAATAATGTAATGCATGGAGGAAATTGTATAAAATGAATTAAAGGTACCATCACAAAATATAATGATTTCTTAGTCGAAACTTTCAATAGAACAACGTATGAATGGAAAATGTGCACTTTGTCTTTAGTCAACTTTGAGAGATTCCTGGTCGAAAATCAGAAATGTATGCTGAATGGCAATGGAAAACAGAGGACTAGGCCTGCCATATATACTCATGCATATGATGGAAAAGTAGCAAACGCTAAACGCATTATGAGGCAAAAGATCTAAAATATACGAAAAAGCAACATTATGATGAAGGCGCAGGATAACGAAATTAGGCGTATCAAACCACAACACAAAAACTGGTGTAAATAAAAGCAGGCCATGAAAAAGCTAAATGAGACTTATGTTAAAAGTGATAAGACATAATGATGGCAGCAATATTTGAAGGCTTATTAACTTATTGGAAGGCAATCAAGGGGCCATGCAGTCAAATGCGGTTGAAGAGGCTGTTTGGGTCAGACACTACAAGTCTCTTTTCACGTTTGAGAATAGTGTTCTTCCTCCTATCCGAGATCGATAGTGCATGGAAGGCTTGGACAGTTTACTTAAATTCGACCCACAGTTAGTGGAGGAAATTCTTGTGAATGCCATCAGCTCAAGGGCTCAGAGTCTGAACAATTTATCAAATCTTTTGTTTAAAAGTGACCTGGACGCAAATTCTTCCAAGTTGACACTGTATCTCTCCTCATACTCTGAGATCATTGCCCTGTGCATGACCGGGCCGGAGCCTGTCCCTGGAAAACCATTTGTCTCTACAGAAATGCCCATGCTCAAACAACCCCCACCACTGAGCGTTACTGTCTGAATGAACCTCAAGCCCCTCACCTCTTTGATGTAGCAGCAGTGGGACCCATGACCATGGGCTACCCTTAATTGCCCCCCCGTATAACTAACCCAGAGCAGACACACATTCCCCATATACTAATAAATCCTGACACCCTTGTTTGATCCTCGAGGCATCTGATAAATGTGCCCCAGAATCACATGCGAGATAAGGCACCTGACCACCGCACAGCTGCCCCACTCTGGTCCGGGTCATGAATGCACACCTTGTGTTACAATTTATCGATGCCAATGTGTTATGATGAACCTTGTTTGCCATATTAAATCGTGCATGCCTAAAGATTACTGTGAAGCTTAGCTAGAAATTATATCTGTGTGGACCGAACGTGACGTATCTCCCCTCCCTGATGAGCCCAGCTGCCCACACGCCTCAAGAAGTAACAAGGTTCAGCTCCAGCCAACCAGCACCGGTGCTAGTACATATTGTATACTATCTTATGTTACCCTGTCCAATGAAAAGCGCTTGTGTACCCCTTATAGAACACGTCATAGATTACACATTTTGGATTTATAATGTGTCTTAACTGTAATGTTGGCACAGCACTCTCTGAGTTGCAGAGTTCTCTGCATGCACCATTTTATCTTTATATAAAGAATACCTTTTACTCACTTGCAAGTTCTTCTGGTCTCATTCCCTACAGGGGGGTGTCCATTGGTGTCCATCCATTCTATGTTTTTTATTATGTTTATGGGAATTACCACTTTCAGCCTCCAAACTTACCCCACTCATCAAATACATTGTTGCAAAGGCTGCCTTCCCACCCTCATATATATTTTGCGGTTTTAAGAGGGGCCTAACATCGGACCCTTGCTGTTACCGTCCAATAAGTTTATTGGATGCTGATAGCAAGAATTCTTTAAGTATATTGATACAACAACTGAATGATTGGACTGCAGGAATCGGGAGAACCCAGAAAGAACAAACCAGATTCAGGAGAATGCATGCTACCAACCTAAATGGCTTTGTACTGAAATTTTTTCAGGACAAGGTTTGGAATGGCACATATAAAAAGTTCGATTTGGCATCAATGGATCTAAGTTCTGCTATCGACCTGGTAAATGGGAATACATGGTGGAATAAATTATTCGACTGGGGCATTCCCCTGAACCTGCTTAGACTCATAGTGGGTTTACATGTGCAGACCAAGGTTCAAGGGAGACTAGACCAACAAGGAACCCTTTCCATTTGAAACCCATGCAGGATTGAGGAAGGGGTGCATTCTTTCCCGCTGCCTCTTTATGTATGTCAGATGTGGAAGACCACCTTAATGGTAAATGACTGGCCTCCCGGAAAATAGACTACACTCATTTTTTTAAATATCACATGCAGACAATTTTCTGATTTTTGATTTGACTCCCATAGGTCTGCAGAGACTACACACAGATTTGCTGAATACGCATTCATGAACTCCCTAACAATGAATGTCTCTGAGACAAAGATATTGACGATAGCCAAGCGATGTAGTAGGAAGATCTTTTCTTGGCATCTGAATTTAGATTTTTTGGAGGCAGTTGGGAGCATTATATACTTGGGATTCCCCGTCCTAGGCAAACAATGCCAGAGGCAACAATTTGACTGGTTAATGCTTAAAACCACACTCATGGCCTCACAGATACTTACAATAAAAATGAAGTATTGTATATACTCACTGTCTCCCTTGCTAACACTTTTTGAAGGCAGAGTGGTGCCCAAACGTATATACTGCAACAAAGTGATACAACCTGCGGCAGTGAATTTTCTGCACAACACCGAAAGCTATATTTAGCGCAGAGTGTTAAAAGTACCAAATGCGGTACTCCACAGTCACCATTATTTTTGAGCTGGGAAACAACTCACTGGCCAATCGAGCCAAATGGAAATATCTGCAGCTCTTATATAGAATCTTAAATCACTTCGGGATTCTTTATAGATTAACCTTGATGCGGGTGTATGTAGGGGGCAGGGTTCTAAATGTAGTGCATGTGTATGGTACTGTAGAATGGTCTTGATGGAAATAGGATGATCAGTAGAAGATCTACTGTTTAATCCAAGTGGGGTAAAAAAGTGCCTTGCAGCAAGGGGATTGGATTAAAACTACAGAACCTTGTTATGGATTCAAGTATATGAGACATTTATGGTTTGAACAAAAACGACTACGAACTTTGCCGTTTCACCTTCAACTTTTTCCATGCCCAATAGCAAGGTTGTAATTTTGTAAATTCCGATGTAATCTATATTTAATGGGTGAAATTATCAGGCAGCGTAATCCAAGTCTGACAGGTGTGCGGCACTGTATGTTTTGTAACAGTCTGAAGAACTTGGAAACCTTAAAGCACCTCATAATCTACTGTCCAAATTTACTGAAAATACGTACACTGATATTTAAGAAATATGTGCATTCCCAATCGTTTGTGGAGAACGAGTATCTGTTGCAGAGATGTCTAGTGGGGGAATCCATCTCTCTATCATTAGCAGTGATTCGTTTTTTAAATGTCTAATTTATAAGAACGGAAGAGCAGTAAGAAGAGTTTATGAATTTTACATCTGCATTAGTATACACTAATTTGCATTTTTGTATCTGCTTGATGTAGCAATCCACAATCCTTGTATCTATTGTCATTATGAAGAATCTTTAAGAAGTTATTTATTTATTGATATTGTTTTTTTTTTCTTTTTCTTTTTCTTTTAATGGTTCTTTTTTTAAATCTGATTATTATTTGTACATTTTGTTTTTCAAAAATCTTTGTATTGATAATATTGTGCTAAGGTTGATTTTTTCAACCAAACACAGCAAAACCTACAGTGGAGAATGAGGGGAAAGGGGGGAAAAAATCAAACCAAAATCGTGTCTTATGTTACAAGACTTTATCCTGTGCCAAAAACACCACAGTGGTCTCATAAAAACGGACTTGTTCAGATATGGGCATAGTGTGTTCCCAACCTGGTTACCTGGGCCTCATTCTGCAGAGGAATAGGTATAGGGTTTAAAGGATGGATAGGACAGCATGTACAATGCCACAGATATAGGGATGGGGTTATGCAAATGGAGAACATGAATGTGTCTGGTAACTTGGGCACACTTGAATCATTTAAGGTGCACCATAGAATCGACTGTTCAATAGAAGGTATGTTCTAGGTATGGTCTAAGCATTTTTGGCTCCAACTGGATCATATACGTGAGGCAGTTTAGAGGAGCAATATGTAGTAGTTCATAATGCATGGTTTATGGCTGTGTGATGATCTCAAGATGTGCTCCTACTGCCTATTTAATTAACTATGGCATTCCGACTCAGCAATTACTTTTGAATGTTTTAACAGGGAAAACTCTGGAAAAGTCATCCTGAATTGCCAAGCATGGCGGCCAGTGTTGACCCAGTCTAGAATGGATGTCAAAGTTGAAAGTAGTTGGAAAACTAAATAGTAAGGTGGGCTGCTATTGATGTGGTAACACATTTTCAGATATGTTGCAACGCTGTCACTCCAAAAGGGAAGGAATGCGATGATATGTTGTCTGAGAGTGCAGTCACTGCACTGTGCAAGGATCCTTTTCAAGGGCCCGTGTGTATTTCATAACTGTTAGCACGTAAATGTATGGCACATGTGTTGCCTGCGTATCTCTTTATGACACAACAAGGTTACTCCACAGCATGGAGGAAATAAGGGACTCTTTACGCCCGCATTGCAAGCACCAGTGCCCACGACAATCAGCACTCAAGGGATACCCAGCCCAGAATAGCAACCAATGGCCCGTTCCAGTGTCCTGTTTGCTCTTCAGCATGGATCTCCTAATGGATTCAGTTAATAAAGGGCCTTCATTCAGATGTAGTGATGTGAGGACACTGGACTGGGTGGCATTTAATGCCTAACACTTGTGAAAGACAACAGCATGCAAATGTACAAAGGCAATCAGCCCAACAAGTGTTTTTCATGGGCATTCGCCTTCACCAGCTTGTGAATGGCTTATTTTCAATAACTGAAATGTACTCACAAGCCAACTAGTAACCCCTCTCACTGCCTTGCAGGGCCTTCCCGGTGGAACAGAATGGAGAAAAATGCATCTTAAACTATATACGCAAAGCTTTCCAACAAACATTTAGAAACACCAACACCCACATAATATTGGCTTGCATGACTTGATGGATTTTTACAAAATACTTGGTTGTGGAGTTAGCATTTCGGAATAGAATCATTGATTCAAGCAAAGCAGTGCAGTTTTGAGTAGGCACCAAAAAGTGCCCTTAATAAGTAGTGTACTAGGTTGAAATATAAAAAGTAAACCATACGGTTATGGTTAGATATTAGGGATTGCGTTTTGATTAGGGGTTAGGTGTAGTGGTTCATGTTATTGTTAGAAATTAAGGTTCCTGTATAGTTCATAGATTCTGGAGGTAGAGGTTGGGGTTTAAGGTTGGAGTTTCGTGTTTGGTGTTAGGCATTGGGATTAGGGGTTGATGTTAGAGGTGTGGTTCGAGTTTGAGGTTAAAGGCGAGAAGCAGCAAATGAATTGAGAGGTTGGAGTGGAAGATTCAGAATAGTGTTTGTCGCTAGTAGTTTAAGTTTATAGTGACAAGCTAGGAGCTGAGAAGGAAGAAAGATAAGTCGGCAAAGTGTGAATGTGTGAACCAAAGACAGGGTTCACGAAAGATCCCACATTAATAAAGTAAACATAATTTTAAAAGGAATGTGTAACTGCTTGACCTTCAGGAGTTGACTACTAGGTCGTTTCGATAACAAAAATAGAAACGTGTATTTTGGCAGGTCAACTTTCACCTGCTTCAAGTTAGACAAAATCACAATTTAAATTGGACATTTTAACATGGTACCATTCCATTAATTGTGTGTGAAATAAATAGCAGCTGTGACTTTGGCATAATCGCGTACTAGTATTTAATCCACTCCGATTCAAGGTACACTAACTGCTGGTAAACAATGTACATCGGACTGAATATAGGCAGATGTGACTCAGCCCTCTGCTTTGTGTAGTTGAGATATTGTGTTTGACTCGCTTGGGTAATTACATTGTTTTAATAAAGAGGGCAGTAGCAAGGGGAATCCAAATTGAATCAATATGCAAACAGGTTAGTATTGTCATTATGCATGACAGCATTAGATGTCACCCATTACAGGGCATACATATACCACACATCTTTGCTTTGAGATCATACCAATGGTATGTAAGGCGCTGTACAAATGCACAACGTGGGTGTGTGGAAAAAAAAGAACTGAGGTCATAGGGTTCAACACAGCAATGTATAATGTTCCCAATGTGCTTCCTGTGAGCTCCGAGTGACCTGGGACCCACATACACAAAACTCCATGTAATAGCACCTAGCTAGCGGGATTCCACCCCCGATGATGCAGTGACTTCCGGGCACTGAACGATGGCCTCCCAGGCCAAGAGGCAGACTGCTAGCTGTTCGGGAGCCGTGCACCTTTCAAGAGGGTGCGGAAGTGGCCCCTTAAAGTCCCCAGATCCCAATTGAAAGCGATTTTGGAGAGCTGCTGAGCCCTATGCAGTGGGATATAAGGTGGGCCGGGCTGGATCTTGAACTACAGCAGATTGCCTTCTGAAACCCCTCCCCTCAACCCCCGACACCAGGGACATCATTTCTGGGAATGCCAGGCCTGCACTATCAGGTGTTGTTGGGTGGTGAGGCACACTGGGACACTCATCCCGACCTGAGGCCACCATCGAGGTTGGATGGTCCTTCCCCATGCACTTTAGTCGAGGCAGGACCCCGATGGATGGGCCCTGACCACCCCCACTGCTCCATGGTAGCCGACCTTGACTCACTGAAGAATAGCCTCCCTGTTGGAGACCCAGCTCAGAAACAACCCTCGCCTGCAACCGGACTGTGGTGACCAATCTCTGGCCTCTACACATGTGGCATCCAGCTGAAAGCGAAATCACTATGTGAAAAATCGACCTTAGCTCTGCGTACCTGTTGCCCCACACAACAAGTCTGCGTTGCAGTTTTGTGTCCTGCTGACCCCGACCTCACTCACCTGACCAAGACACGACGTGGACCCAGAATTTGATGGTTGATTGACTTCATTGCTAATGTGTGCATATTGTAACTGCTGGTATTTACACGGAACCACCAACTTACTCTATGTCACTCTGCTTCCTGACATGCTACCCTATTTGCTTTGTGGTTGAACTTGCCCCCACTCTATATGCCTATTGGCCTGCGCCTAGACTTCAACTTCTTCTAGACAGTATTTTCACTGCCTTTCTAATCCCATGCATTGCTATTGCTGTGACGACAATCTCTGCAATTGCGTCCTACCTGCCTATTCTCAGCATGTTTTCTTGTTATAGAGGCCAACAAAATCCAATGTGCGTGCTGCCCAACACTTGCTTGCTTTATGTAATTCTGAAGCCCATCAATTATATTGTAGATGTCTACTTAGTTTGCCCTGAATATGCTGGCTTTGTTCAATTATTGGCATTTTACCTGTTATTTTGAAATTCAAATATGGTTGTTTTTTATCTGCTGGCTTTGTTCAAATACTGGCATTGTACCTGTTATTTTGAAAATCAAATCTGGATGTTTTTAACCTGCTGGCTTTGTTCCAATACTGGCCTTTCTTTCCCTGTAACGTTTGCAAGTTTAACCTGGTTTCACTAAATCCAATGGCTGTGCTTAGGCTTTCTACCCATTTGTGACAGTCAAATCAGAATACTATTGTAATATACTGCTGTGCTTAATTGCAAGGCCTTTTACCTCCATTTTATTGTCTTTTCTGTGTGCTCACTTGACTGGCTTTGCCCCCATATTTGCTTGCGCTCCCTCCTTGAAAAGTCATACCTTTTGTGTGCCTGCAATTGCTGGCTGCTTCTTGGTTTTTCCTCTGCCTCCTTATCTCGCTTCCTAGTTGTCTTGCTCTTTGCTGCCTGTTGTAACCTACACCTATCACTCTTTACCCTTGATTTACTGTTCATTTGATTCATCTTCTCTGATTTGCTGCCTATTGAGTTCCTCGTGCGTTGTGCAGTTACTCTTATGTTCTTCTCTCACCTCTGAAACCACGGTGCTCTCCATCTCTCCTATCTACTATAACTGCTACTATATAACCTTTATTACCTCTTGCCCGAATCCTGGAAGGAAAAAGTTTAAGAAAGCACTTCTGGTCTCCAAACCTGGCCTGTCCATTGCTGACACCTATGTCAATGCTTCTTCCAGGAAGACTATCACTAACATCCTCTTTGGCGTCCCGTCTGCTGACCTATGGTCTCCTCACATGGTCTCATTCCTCTCCCCTTTTTCTTCCTAGCCCATTAATGGTGGGACTAGATGGGGGTTCTCTTGGCACACTTCCCATCCTCTAGGTGCAGCAGTAATATCTACCAGAATGGCCCCGGCATGGCCCAGGGCTCTCATCCCAATCTCTTTCTTGACAGGGGTCTTCCGTCTCTCATTAATTTCATTCCTTGTCCTGCCACCCCCCTTTCTGTCACCCCCCCAGCCCCTTCTCCACAACTGATGGAGTACCACATCACTGTACCCCTCCTGGGAAAACCTTCAAAGGGGGTAATCAGCTTCACTTAGCTACTCGCAATGCCCGCTCTGCCCGTAAACACTCCTCTGACATCTGTATCCTCCTTGAAAATGTTGACCTTGATGGTCTTGCCCTTACTGAGACTTGGTTCAATGCCAGCTCTGTCTCTGCTCTTGACATTCTTCTACCTGAGTGCTACAAAATGTTCTCCAAACCCTGGACAAACCGGTCTAGAGGCAGAGTGACCTTGATGTTCCCTGAATGGGTCCCTGCTACCATCATACCCACTCAATCCTGTTCCTCCTTCGAATGCTTTGTCTGCAGGCTTGGTGTTTCCCCTACTTTCTTGCGTACCCTCGCCACCATCTACAAGCCCCCTGGCCCACTCTCCCTCTTCCACTCCTAATGGGCTGACCTCTCCTCTTCTCTCATGACCTCTACCTTCAAGCTTCTCTTTCTCTTAGATTTCAATATTCATCTTGATTCTTGTGATGCAGCCACTGTACTCTTCTGTGACTTCTGTGACTCTCTTTCCCTCACTTTCTTCCATCTGGTATGACTCGCTCAGCTAGACACACCTTAGATGTGCTCATTTCAGCAGGCATCCCCATCTCTAATCCTCTCACCACTCCTCTTTCTTGGTCTGACCATTCCCTCCTCTCCTCTCATCTCTCCTCTCATCTGGAGCTCTCTGACTTCTTGGCCAAGCCCCTGCCCGCAGTGCTATTCTCGTGCACCCTCGGCTGAAAAATCAGTATGCTGAACCTTCCTGCCCGGTAAACTATTGCCCTATCTCCACTATCCCCTTCATGGGCAACATTTTTGAGAAATTGGTCATCTCCCAACTGAACCGTCACACTGAATTTGTTGGCTGTCTTCATGACCACCAGTCTGGCTTCAGAGCATCCAGAGAAACAGACACTGCTCTCCTGAGCACCCATGAAGACCTGCTCGCAAACCTTGACTTCAACTCTCCTTCTGTTCTCATCACCCTTGATATCTGCACTGCCTTTGACATGCTCATTCATGCCACCCTCATACATTGACTCCATGACTCCCTTGGGATCATGGATCTTGCACTGGATTGGCTGACCTCCTTCCTTTCTAATAATCTTTCCCAGGTGCAATTGCATCCTTTTGTCTCCTCCATCTCACTCTCTACCTGCAACATCCCTCAGGGTTCTATCCTATTGCCATGGCTCTTTAACATTTAACTTGCCACTCTGGCCCGCCGTATTTCCTCCTTCTCTCCTTATTTCCAGTGTTACGCTGATGACACCCAGCTCTCCTTCAAGATTCCCTCATCTACCTCCACTCTCATTCCAATCTGACTGATATTCAGGCATGGTGCACGGCTCATGATCTCTGTCTTAATGGCAGTAAGACTCAGATCCTTGTCTTTGGGGCCCTTGCTCCCTACTTTCCTCCGACCCTCTGGCTACCGTCCTTGGGGCCCCTTCCCTCACTATCTTGTGAGGCAAAAAACCTTGGTGTAATGTTTGACTCCATCAACTTCTCCCCTCACATCACAGACCTTGCCAAGAAGGCCCACTTTTAGCTTCACCTCCTCAAAGGCATTGACTCTTTTCTTACCTTCCCCCATAATCTCAATGTCTCCAGAGCTCTGGTTCTCTCTATGCTGGTCTACAACAACAGCCTCTTTCTCAATCTGCCTATTTCCACTATTCACCCTCTTCAACTAATCCAAAACAGGACTGCAAGATGTATCATTGGCCTCAAGTCCAAGGACCACATCTCTCCAGCACTTAAATCTCTCCATTGGCTCCTAATGGCTGCAAGGATCAAATTTAAGACCCTCTGAATCATCAACAAGACCTTCTGGGGCCTAGGACCCCGCTATATTTAACTTTCTCTCAGACCAGATGTTTTTCCATGCAGAGAGTGGGGGGTACATTTATCTCTTCACAGAAGCCTCCCTCTGGAAAGGCCTCCCTGCTCCTCTCAGACTTGAACCGGACCTCCTTAAGTTCTAGAAACTTCTCAAGACCTTTCTCTTCTCCACAACCTTAGCCCTCCCACTTCCTTGCTAATTGCTCCCACCTGCCGCTGCAACTGGTGGCCTGGTTCACCTATGAGTCACACAGAGGACCAGACCCTCCCCAACCAGTCTTCCCCAGCACTGCCTGCCCAGTGGAATGGGTTCTCCTCTTGATGCTGGTCTACCCCCCTCCCTCGCACTTAGAAGCTGGTCCTCCCCTTCATCCCACTGCACTTACTTGCCCCCCAGTTCACTCTCTGCACTTACTTGCCATGCACTCAAAATGCAGGGCAGGTGGGCAGCAGGCACACACATTGGGCAGGCAGCAGCAGGTGGCTCAGTAGGAGGCAGCTCAGGACAGTAGGAGGCAGGTAAAAAGGCTCATAGGCAGGAGTGTGGGTCTTCCGTGTCTAACGTGTGGGCAGCCGGAAACAGAGTGATGGTTACTTTGCATGTTCGAAATTAGCGCAGACACTTGAAATCAGAGGAAAGGCTGTCAGGTATCACTTATGTGGCAAGCACTGGGCGCTGGCGTTCAGAGTGCCAGAATTGGGGTAAAGAAGTGATAGATGCAAATCAGAACGTATGTGTGATTGGGAGTCCCTTGCAATTTGGGACAACTGGGACAGTATGAACTTCTTCTTTTGGTGGGGGATTTGCCTCTGCGCATACAGGTATCTACTTTTCTTTTTTCAGAAGCTAACGGTGAGTCGCGTATGCATTTTTCATACCCTGGGCGCCCTTGTCAAGTCCCTCCATTATTACTGTTACAGTAGCTTTCCGGGCTTCGCATACGCATTTATTGTGTTGCTGGGTACCACAGCGTATCGAGTAACGCTTTTCCTTTTTATGGGAGCTACCGAGGAGTCGCATACACATATTTTTGATTTTTGGGGTGCCTGTGCATTACGCGTCCTGTATTTTCTTTCACCTGGGGTAATATTGAGAATTGCTGGACCACAGAAGTACATTTTCTATCATGTACACTGCCCCTGACTCCTTGCTTGGTGTGCCTTCCATTGTACAAGTCCACCTGTACCATGAGTGGAAAGGCTCCAAGAGGGAAAGGTGGCAGAGGGGGCCGAGGTCGGGGACGTGCAGCAGAAGCTGCTGCCCCCCTCAGGGGTACAGGAGGTGCAGAGGAAGCTCCTGTCCCCACCCCTCAGGGTCATGGGGCTGCAGGGTAAGATCCTGTTCCCACCTCCCTGGGTCAGGGACCTGCAGCAGTAGCTACTGTTGCCCCCCTCCCCCGAGGTACATGTACATGCAGGGGCAGCTGCTGTCCATCTCTCCAAGGATAAGGGACATGAAGGGAAAGCCCCTGTTCCCACCCCCCAGGATCAGGGAGCTGAAGAGTAAGCTCCTGTCCCCACCCCCCTGGGTCAGGCACCTGCAGAGGAAGTTCCTTCCCCCCCGAGGCAGGGACCTGCAGCAGTAGCTGCTGTCATCCCACCCCAGGTACACAGATATGCAGGGGCAGCTGCTGTATGTCTCTCCAAGGGTAAGGGACATGCAGGGGAAGCTCCTGTCCATACCCCCGGGTCCGGCACCTTCAGCAGTAGATGCTGTCATCCCCCCCAGGTACACAGACAAAAAGGGGAAGCTGCTGTCCATCTCTCAAAGTGAAAGACACATGCATGGAAAGCTGTGGTCCCCCCGCCAAGGTCAGGAAGCTGCAGAGGAAGCTGTGGTCCCAGTATCAGTGGGTGATGCCATGGCCAGGCCACTAGTGGTCCAGCATCTTGTGCCCTGAGTGGTCCCAGCCACACAGGGTCTGCACCACATGCCATGAAGGCAAAGCACGCACACCAGAAAGAGGCTCAACCACATGGCACAACACAGGACACTACCACGTCAAGGAAGAAGACCTTCAATGATGAGGAACTCAACATCCTCGTGGACTACGTGGGCGCACACCACCATGACATTAGCACACAGCCAGGGAGCCCTCTCTGGCAACTGGAGGGAGGCCACAAGAGGGGCAGAGGGGCAAGAGCTCACCCAGCATGAACATGTCATGAGTCAGTTCATTCATGCGGATCGGGTGCAAGGCGTGAGAGACCTGGAAGATTAAGAGGCCATGTCCGGTGAGTGACCAAGCTTGTGCATCCTGTGGAGGGTAAAAAAAAAAAAAAATACAAGAAGTATGATTGTGCTGCACTTGTGTCTGCATTTGAATGACTGCCCTGGATTAACCATGTCATGGTGTTCTGACCCATGCAGAGCGTACTCTAGATTGGATACAACACATGTGTCATACATCTGTTGCACATGGCATTGTGACAGTAGTCATCACCCACCAGCATACACAAACACCATTTTCAACATGATACCAAAACGTGGCATCTGGTTAGTAATATCAGTGATGTCAGTGACTCTGCTTTGCTAGACAAGTGCTTTTGTCTGAAACACGTGTTACACATCAGGCACTGTATGGTGTAGATAGTCCATCCACACGTGTACGTAGGTGGTTCCATGCTACAGATAACTTCCCTGAAGACTACCAGCTGGCCTCACAGTGTGCCATGAGTGACATTGCATTTCACAACAATTTTCCCATCCCCGGTGCAGCTATGGCACTAACCATGTTGTCAAATATTTGTCAGGATTCCACCCTGTTAACCTCCCACACTCAGCACACACGCCATGGTTCCATGCCCCTGTCCCTCTTGAGTGTCACTGTCCCTTCTTCCTATTTCCCAGTGCATGTAATTACTCTCTCCACATCGCACACCTGGGACTCCACACTCCATGTCCACATTGTGTGCACTCCTTGTGCCAGTTCTACAATGGTGTGGCATGTCATTGATGTGCACTTGGCTGTGAATATGTGCATAGGTGTACACATTTATTGTTATAGCATGTTACATAGCCACATGACAATGCCCATTTAGTATGTATTTGTCAATAATTTGCTGTACCATGGGCAAGAATGTGCTTTCAGAGAACCATGTCTGATGTCAATGTGTCCACTGGCTACATGGTCAGGAACATGGGATGTTGTTGCAAGAATGCATACACCATGATCAGATGGCTTATTGTACATAGTGTGTGTATGCAATTTCTGGCATGGAAATAAACATGCACAGCAGTGTGTTGCAGGACAGCATTGTGATACCGATGTATATTGGTGACCCAATTAACATAAATCTTCATGCCTTTATATGTCCTTGTGCTGGTGATGAGGCACTAGATGCAGGGGAGAAGGTAGAGGAGGAATGGGAGTCTGGGCCGGAACAGACCACCAGTGGAGGACGTGGTGTGACAGCCCATGAGAATCCACTGGTGCTACAGTCCATCCAGGCAATGTCTTGGTTCAACACCCACTCCAATGAACCCGTTCACCCAGCTCTGGTGCTGAACCGATTGTCCAATCCTCAATGCTGTCAGAGGTGAGTGCACCAAGTGTTGGAGCTGTTGTTGCCCATGAGTCTACAGGAGGTCAGATGCCCTCACAAGGCCAGTCAGTGGTGTCACATCCATCTGTGGTGGTTACAGCTGCAAGGCCACGGTATTGGTTTCTGGTCCTGGGCCAAATGTCCAAGGGAGGGATGCAGTCCTGCAGCAACAGACAGTGGCCTCACAGCAAGTGCCATGCTCCCTTGGGTCAGGCAGGCGTGGGCCCGCACACGTGGTGGATATGTGCAGACTGGGGAGACAGTGTGGGAGCAGTCAATATTGATTGTTGCACAACATCAGGGTGCTGCTTGTGAGTTGTTGGCTGAGGGCATGGATAGGATGGCCAGTTCCATAATCCCACCAGAAACACAGGTGGAGCATGGCCTGCAGGCATTGCAGTCCACATGCAGCGCACACAGGCTGCACGCGGAGGCCAACAGCAGGAGCAAATGGGCCAATCTGAGGTCTCTGCAGGCATCCCCACACTGGAGCCCTGAGGTGAGACATGTTTTCCCACAGAGCTTCAGTTGAAGTAGAAGAGGCAGCCCGCAGAACACAGTTCTAACATGTGATGCAACTATTGAGGCAAACCATCTCGGAGGAAATGCATGCATCCCGTGAGGTGATGCATGATGCCTTTCAAAGCTTCATGTTGCAGATGCATTCACCAGTGCCCTGCTGGCTGCTGCCACTGAGGTCCAGTCCAGGGCACTACATGGTCAACCTCCCTTACCACTACAACCTTCTGATTCTACCCAGGAATTTGGTCACAGCAGAGATTTGCCTCACGATCCAAGATAGCCACGCAGTCCTTGAGCCCATGGTGGGAATTGTATTTTTCAATATCCACCCATGTGGAAGTTGATGTGCAGCCTGCCCCTTCCCCTCCTAGGTGCCCCCCACCCAAGTCCATGATGGACATTTGTATTCTGGTTTTTATATATATATATATATATATATATATATATATATATATATATATATATATATATATATATATATATTTTTCTTGATTTCCCATGAGGTGTGCCATTAACACCTCTAGAACAACACGTGTGCTGTTGTGTACATGCAGGCATCCCTAGTGAGGTCAACTAGCATGTTTGCATGGTGGTGCACAGGATGGCATGTGCAGTTAATTATCGGTTTGATGTTCCATTGCATGTGTGTGCTGTGTAAATGGTACTTTACAATGACTGTTTTAATGTGTTCTCCTATGTTGTTTCAGTAATACATGATGTGGTGGTGACTGCTGTCCCGGGTGAGACACCCTGCACTAGTTCAAGTCCATGCTCCCCACACCCTCCACCAGGCACTGTCCTTCCTGTAGCAGATCAGGAAATGCAGTTCCTGATGAAGGTGATGTGCGATTGACACCATGCTGGCACAATCAGGGGTAAACTTTTCCACTGTCTTGCATGTTGAGCATGCGTCATTGGTGTGCATGTTTGCTGCATGTCTTGCTTGTCTTATATGCCCTTTGCATACTTAAATGGTGGTATGGTTTGTTAAGTGGTGCTCATGTCACTGTGTTACTTATCTATGTGTATACCTTTATGGGCCTCTGAAGACCAGGCCGTGTACTCTGTGATCTGTCATTTCCTTGGGATTCCCTCTCTGTGTCACTCTTTCTCCCTCTCTCTGTTGTGGTACACTGTACTCCTGTACCGATCACCATCGATTTCCATTCACCCTGTAGCACTACAGCACTGTGTGTTGTGTGCATATCTTCTTTCAGTGATCTTGTGTTATTTAATGTATGTGCATGGTGTTTGTGCTGTTAATCTGCATAGTATTCAATTTAGGAGAAGAATCACCTGATGGTGTGTTTCGTATGCAAGGCAGGTTAGTTCCCTAAACAGGTAAGTGCATGGCATTTGCTGACACTTCTGTGTTTGCATGAGAGTGTGTCACTGTGTATGTTCAATTTGGATTTGCTTACCTTGTGGTCAAACACTATTCATTAAGGGGGCATGTTTCACTCAGGGAGGGCTAAGGTCATGTTCTTCAGATGGATTGCTGGGGCCACTGTTCACTGATTATGATAACTGTGCTTTCTAACTGTGTGGGGCTTTGATGGTTGTTTGGGAGTGTGTAGCATGGTCAACTGTACTGTGGCAGGTGGTGATTTTTGGGCTGATGTGTGTCTTATGGTATTCTTATCATGTCTAATGAGTGACAATTCAGATCGCTAGCAGGGTTTGTGAGATTCTGGCTCTATGTCACATTTGGCCTGTCTAGATTAATGATAAAACATTATGGTGTGCACCAGCATTTGCAAGCCACAGGCATGTTGCTATGTGTGATATTTTGTGGGGCATGTTATGTACCAGCACATTTGGGTTAGTGGTGTGTGTACTTTTCCAGGATTTTCACTGGCATGCTGCACCATTTTGTTTTCAGTTTATGGTGCAATGCTGCTGGGTGCATGGTAATGCTGCATGCAAATAAATGCAGTATTTGATCATTGGTATGCTGCGACAATGAAGTCTGCATTGACTATGGTCTAGTGGTTAAGAATGTACTTTTAGCATGATTTCATTGTAGATGGATGCATAACATTTCTTTGTGTTGTATGCTTACGTCTTCGATTTCAGCTCCCTCGGTGTGCAGCTGTACATTGTGACATGAAGTTGGGTTCTGGCAGAGGTGCAAGAGGTGAGTATTTCCGTAATTGCCAACATAACAACACATCACAACACATTTCTCCCCACCAGTGTATAGGTATTTAAAGCCACTGTTGAGGGCTGGGAGTGTCTGGGGGCATTTCCCGCTTTACAATCTTTCATGCAGGCATAGAGATCACCTTCCACATAGGCCAGACGGCCTAGCACCTTGGTCCCTTATGAGTTATATTCAAAGTATTATAACCTAAGTAGCCTCTAAATTTCTGGCCCACACCACTTTCTTTCTTTTTTCTTTTCTAGAAAGGGCCTGTCATTTATAGAATAGCATTGTATATGATTGTGTTTAATCAACCTTTGCTAAAATACTTACACATCGGAAAAATAAGAAGGAAAAAAAGAAAGTAAGGTAAGAACAAACAATTCATCACAATCTAAAAGCTTCAGTTGTTTCATAAAATCCAGCGCAGCCATTAATCAGAAGTAGTCCCTGACCCAACAAGCAGGGCTCGAAAGACTGTATAAGCGGAGCTCCGGGCAGCTCCTGGAAATACAGCATTAACCACTGACCAGGAGCTACCATTGGGGAGGGATGAGCTGGTGCATGCTGTTCTGCAAATCGAGCTTCCACAAAAGCTGCACATTTATCATTTTGTCCATAATTTATGGCCCCTTACAGTTTAAGTTTGTTACAAAGATGTTTCCTAATGCTGTTTTTAGGTGGTCCCCAATGTACAGAGTAATATTCACATAGCGGTCTTTGTTTCGCATCATTTGGCCTGGGCAGCCAACAGTAGCTCCTGGAAGCTGTTGTCAAGCTAACAGGGCTTTTCTAGGCCACAAATTGGGGCCAAATAGCTCCCAGCACCCCTCTCTATCTTCTGGTCTAACATTCACTGTTATGCAGATGACACTCAGCTCTCCTCCAGGCTCCTCTCAGCCGCTTCCGCTGCTTCACTCATACCTGACTGTCCACAATTCAGGAATGATGTGACTCCAACGATGTTTGCCTTAATGTCAGCAAGACTGAGATCCTCCTCATTGGGACAACTGCTCCTGCCTTCCCTCTCTCTCTGGCCGCCCACCTTTGGCCCTCTATCTGCGCCATCCTGTGACGCTAAGAACCTTGGTGTCATATTCAACTCCACCCTCTCCTTATCTCCTCGTATCTCTGATGTCTCTAAGAAGTCGCACTATCACCTGTACTCCCTTACAGTTATTCTTCCTTTTCTCACTTCCCCTCAGAAACGCACTGTCTCCAGAGCCCAGGTTCTCTCTAGGCTGGACTACTGCAACATTTGCATATAATTGTGAATATTGGCATGCATCATATATAGAAATTATTGTGAATATTAGCCAGTGCAGGATACAGGTAGAAATGCAGAGATATTTACATGCCAACCCAGAAAGCACGTGGACATTTAACAAATAATTTCTAAATAGCGAGGCCAACAACCAACCCACTAACAATTTCACACCTCTGCTTACGCCCTTCGAACTCTAACCAAACACAACCACAACCCTAAAGCACAACAAACCGCACAAACTTCACTACACTGCAACAACAGAACAAACCACACATAGTTTTGCACAACAGCACACAACGGCTACCGACCAGAAAGCACCCCAAGCTCAGCGAATGGTGTTAACCGAACTGAAACTGCCAACAGCACATCATTGTTCTCTTGCACTTATCCCGCTCGTTTCCACTAACCCAACCCCCACCACTTTTCCTTTTCAGATCCGTCAGAGTGCCAGGGAACCACTCCGGTGGTGATAGTGTGTGGTACAAATATCCTTTAAGATTAACATTAACATCAACTGTGTATTCTGCAATATCTCCTTCACAGTACCTTTGGAATTCTCTGCTTCCCATATGTTTTGCTAATACACCTGCCTGACTAAACATACTTGTTACAGGGTTTTCACGCACAACCCTCTGCAACTCTGTCCCCCCTAACACTCACCCTCATCATTCCTCATTCTCCTCATTCACTCATGTATCCCTTGAAGTAGTCACCAGAATTAACTACTCCATGAAGGTGTCATCACAATTGGCATGCCGCTGCACCTACAGAACCATCAATGGCAACATCTCCTCTCAGGCAACTGCTCTTGCTGATCTCTGCAACCACTCCTTTCCTGCTGTTTAGTTTCCAATCTCCACCCGGCACTCCCTTGTGCGCACCTTGATTACTATGCTGTATACCGAGCCTTCCTGACTAGTAAACTACTGGCACATTTCTTTCTACGCCTTCCTCGGGAAACTGCTTGACAAGTTTGCACTCCCACAAATCTACACCCATTAAGTCATTGTTATGGATGTCCATGGACACCAGTGTGCATTGAAATGGCCCAGTGCCACAGCCACTGCTCTCCACAACACACATGGATAAATGGTAGCATCACTCATTTCATGATTCCCTTCTGTCCTCATCGTCCTTGATATCTCATCTGCTTTTCACTCAGTGAGGCATTCCATCCTCATTGAAAGGCTTCATGAACGGTAAGTGGACTTGCTTAACTAATTACTGAACAACCATTCTGACTGGAACATTCTGTGCCCTTTCTTCTACCGAACTTAATCCTCCACCTGTGGCGCCTGCAAGTGTCCATTCTTTTGACATGCATCGTTGACCTACACATTTGCCTGCTGTTTCACTTCCTTGCCTCATTGTACAACAAGTTAATGTGCTATGCTTATGACACACTACTCTTCACCAATGTTCCAAATTACACAGTTGCACGCTCATTCCCCATGACTGCCTCTCAGCCATCCTGCCCTGGTGCCCTGCAAATGGCCTTGCCTTGTACGCCATGCTAAAATTAGAGCGTCACTATTGAATCCCCTGCAGCCTACTTCTAGCATTCACTGTGTCCTTCCTCCTTGATCTTACTCCTTGCCCCCTCCTCCCATGGCAGGAAGCTTGCATTCATCATCGACTACCCATTTTCTTCATGCTGCATATTAGTGATTTTCTGAAGAGGTCTGAGTTTCTGCTCTTGATGGTCAAAGTAACTGTACCTTTCCACGCCTTCACACAGAGGTGCATAGTTCCACGTCCCAGGGTTATCTCCTAGCTACACTACTGCTACAGCCTACTCTTAAGTGTCCCTTGCTCCACCCTACAAACCCTACAGCTTACCAAGATTCTGTAAGGAAGACTCTTCATTTGCCTCAGGCCCAGGGACCACATCTCTCCTGTAATTTGAATCCTTCAGGGTCTCACTGACTCTTCACAGATTACATGGTAATACCTGTTTATCATCCAGAGGGCTATCTGGGTCTGTGGACCATCTTCAACGCTTACTGATCAAATACTCCATTTATGCACTCCTGCGTAACTCTGGCAATGACTCCAAGTGTGTGACACACTTTGCTTTTGAAAGTGCAATTGGTGGGTCACTTTCCTATGTGTGCTGCATTCTGTATGATGGACTTACTCTATCTCTCAGCATATTGAGCACAACTTCCTTCAGTTCACAATAAGCATCACGTCCTTTATCTTATCCACTCTCTTCTCCCACTCTCTTCCGTGCTATTGCTACAGTAGCGTGCATCATGTACATGGCCCTTATGTGTCCTTGGTGCCTTGACCACCCACGCATATCATCTGTTGTACAGTGTATATACCAAACTTGCTCGCGGTCAGCCTCACAGTGTCGGGTAGCATGTACACTTATGTCTCATTCATCTGACATTTTTACCACAAGATGTACTACATTAACTAATCTGATCCTTTTCCCTTAACACCCTCACCTGTACACTGTATACTACCTGAATGTTGATGGAGTGCAAGTGTTTCCGATTGCGATATATATGCTCTGTTGCATTAGGTGGATGTAGAGCAACATCGGTGCAATCAATGGCAACAAGCACTTTAGGGAAGTGTGTCACCCCATAAAACTCCTGGACCACGGCCTGCCTTTCTGCAGGTGTTCTGGGCATATAGATGTGCAGGCGCACTGAGGGGCGTGCAGTCATTATTGCCAAAACCTGGTGTAGGCAGTGTGACTGTGTGGCCTGTGAAATTCCCCCAACTATGGCAGTGGTCCACTGGAAGGACCCAGTGGCCAAACAATGCAGTACAGTGAGCACCTTTTGCAAGGGGATCAGTGTTTGGGAGCACAGGGTGGGTGATGTAAGGTCATCTTCCCAATCTGTGACCAGCTCTAGGATGATATGAGGGGGAAACCTATATCTGGCATCGACCTGGTAGTTAGGCATCCCAAATAGGCTGGTGCTTGGGTGGAAAATCCGGGCATTGGCCATTCTCCTCCTCCAGCGGTGTCCCACGATCACTACTGCAACAAATGGGACATTCATCCTATCTGTATACGTGCGTTTGTTGATCGTGCTGGCTTTTTAAACATTGTTTGTGTGCACGTTGATGTTTACGCCTGCTATCGAATAGCGTAGGTGGTTTGGAATTTGCGTATGTTTTTTAAGCGCACCGGCAATCCCTGTTGAATTCCATGAATACGGTTGTTTGTCGCGCATATGGGCAGTGCGATTGTTTGACTGTGGAGCATCCCTCGTAACGCCCACATTTTCACATGTTGTTCCCCATTCTACATGTTCTGTGCCCTTTTTCAGTGCCTGCGCAGGACCGGCTGGTGATTTCATGCACAAATCCCCGATTTCAAGCACAATTTATTCCATGAATCGGGCCCTATATGTTCATGCACACATAGGGCCTGATTCAAAGAGCCTTTTCCTATAGGATTGCACCATTATAAAAACACTTCTATGAATCAGGCCCATAGAGTTTGTAGAATAACAGACCACAAATGCACTAGAGCTGCCTAATAATGTCCTGGCCATTTAAATGTGTACGCATTCTCATGCAAACAAAGTAGATCTAGGGTTATTGTTTAATCCACATAGTAGTGTAAAACACATAATGAACAAAAGTAAGATGGATGTAAATGTGGAAGTGAACAAAGAACATCAGATCACTCTGCTCTGATGGCCTGTTAGATATTGGTCCTCTCATGACTTGTGGTAACCAGTCATTAGATGGCTTTCTAACCAAATAAGGTCCATAAAATGTGCTCATATTGACACACGTCACTTAAATCAATTGAGTTATTTGGGGTCTTAATCATCGGACCAACCCACTGTGGACCCTTAACTGCAGCTCTTTAATGAACTAAAGCAGGTCTAACTACCTTTAGTTATAAGAAGATCTAGCCCAAGTTTTAGAGTGTTGTGCTGCTTATCTAGAATCAACCTCTTTATTTCTAAGTAGTCGCCCTCATTTTGCCTATCAACACATGATGCACTGTGTTTTATAATTCATTACTCACAATTAAAGGATACAAATTTGTTGTTTTGTAATTCTGTTTACATTTTAAAAATAAAGCCGAATCAATGATGAACTATTTCTTTCATTTTAAACACAGCAATTATCTCTGAATATACAGCAATTAGTGGAATTTATGGTTTGTGCTGGAGTTGGGCTTAGTTTAGCCGGAGCAATTACTACAAAATAAGTCTTTTTCTTCACTGTCCAAGAGGCTGTTGAGCATTCTTGCCAAGTGAAGGGGCGCATGAACCATTGCTCTGAATGAAGTAAGTGGCATATCAGATTATTTTAGATTTTAATTGATTACTTATTTAATTCTGTTACGTTCCAGGATAGTAATGTGTCATTGGTATTTCATGTGGCCCCGCCTGTGTTCTTTGCATCAAAATTATCTATGTCGAAGAACCCAAATTCAATTGTAGACACATTATATAGCATTTGAATAGAAAAACAATTATGTAGTGCATTTTGCTAATGATTTGTTTTGCATCTATGTATACTTTTAATGGTAAATTATTTTACATGTGTAATAAGTATTATTACTTGTAATAATATTTTGCACTCTGTTACTTTGCCAATTATTGCAATTTGTGCTGCTTATTAATGCATTAGAATGCATCTAGTAATACCGTTGTCACATGCAGTTCATTATCTACGCGATGCCACTGACTGATGTTCCATATGTAAGCCCTGGGTTATGAATTTGAAATCTTTTTTTTTTTTATGTTTGACATTTGAGGTCTTCTTGTGTGATATGAAGTGAAATAATAATTGTGTGTTCAATGTTACATGACAGAAAATACCATAATTTGAGAAGGCCAGAGGGATTTTGATACAACTGGGAGACCTTGGGAGGGAATGACATTGCCTACTTGCCTCTACAGGCCCGGCCCACTCTGATAGTTGATTCTTAAATGTGTATGCCTTTGATGAGAGCAATCGCTTTATTATTTTCCCTGCGTGTCTTGTTTTACCGAGAAACCATTCCAGGGAAGGGCATTAACTTCTTGCCTCTACAGGCCCGGCCCACTCTGTTGTTATCAAAGGCATAGAACTTTAAGAAGCAACTATCAGTCACTTTATTTTCTTTCATTGCTCGTCTTGTTATACCATCTGATACGTGTTGCTTTTTCCTTGAGATTGTGTCCTTGAAATGCAAATAACTCCCCCACTGCGACTTGTGATTTGAAAGACCCCCTGCGGTTTAGTCAAGCTCTATTGTGCCAGGAGTGGGCAATTTTAGTGCCAAGCACAGTTCTCAACATTTGATGCTAAATTAATCTGTGGCTTTCGAACTAAGGCACTTACTTTGGAGGTTTTTTTTCTTTCTGTTTGATATGGATTGTACTGCGTGGTTGATGACACTAGCAAGGTAGGTAAGCCTGCTGCAGTGAGTAGGGTGCAGTGTTGGCGTGGAGTTGTAAAGGATTTTTCCCCTTTCATTGCTCTATGGAGGAAGCTTCGCCCCCTAGAACTTAAAAGCTCCTGACCGGCCCTGCAGTGGTGAAGCCCTCAGCAGTGAGAAGGGAGCAGTGTTGGCGTGGTGTTGTAAAGGATGTTTTCACTACCATTGCTCTACGGAGGAAGCCATGCCCCCTAGAACTTAAAATCTCATGACCGGCCCCACATTGGTGAAGCCTGCACAGTAAGAAGGGCACAGTGTTGGCGTGATGTTGTAAAGGGTTTTATCCCCTTCTATTGCTCTATGGAGGAAGCCACACCCCCTAGATCTTAAAAGCTCCTGACTGGCTCTGCAGCGGTGTAGCCTGAAGCAGTGAGAATGGCTCGGTGTTGGCGCTGATTGGTGTTCGCGCCGCAGGGGTTGAGCAAGCAGCCACTGAGAGTCTGAGCCAGCGATCGGGGGGACAAACACTCTTGACAACGCTCAAGCAAGTGTCTAACGAGGAGTACCGCAGTTGGAGCGGAGCGGATTGTGCAGACTGTCTCACCAATCTAAAAGTAAGGTTGTTCCCAAGCTGAAATCAGGGCTCAGTATCTGTTTGAATAACTAACGTTAAACCCAACTCGAGGAACAATTCTGCTGGGCCAGAGCAGAGAAGGTTGCAAAGATTAACCATGCAAGTGGGTTTATAGGTTGCCCGGCACCCCAGTTGATCAATAACAGGGAGCGGTGAGGGGGGAGTCAGACTCTCATCGTCCCTTGAGCCATTCAGTCATGCCTCGCTCCTGGGAGACTCTGACAACCGTGACAACTTGTTAAGAAGCTTAATGGTTAATTGCTCTGGGCTCGCAAAAAGGCCGTAACTGGGGGTATGATCCAAATAGACTGCAAAAGAGCCCGGCATCCCAGTCTGATAGTCAGTAGGGAGTGAGGGGTGGAGTCGGGCTTTGGTTGCTCCTCGAGCCACTTGGGCGTGCATCCCTCCTGAGAGAGAATATTTTCTTTTTTCAGTTGTACTCTATTGGTGGGTCCTTGCCATTGAAACCGGGGGGGCTAACTCGGAAATTGATTCCACCAGATTAGTGGTGATAAACATTATTTTTTTCTTTTAACTGACCTGTTTCACCATACTGCAAGTTTTTATAAATAGTAATGTTTTTTAAGATCAAGTCGATCTTAAAATTAGTGTAAATGATTTTATATGTTGGTTAGGCCAAATGTATGAACTGTTTTAAAATCAGGAGTATTAGGACCAATTTGGCGGCCAGAGGTCTGAGGTTTACCATTGAGTGAAACAAACCAGCATTTTTGCACATTGTACTCAGCACTTTGTTGCATTAGTACTTAGCCCATAAGCTCTCTCCAGCACTTTTGCCAATTCGTACATTGGATCAGCACATTATTGTACTTAGTAGTAGGCTAATCCTGTGACCTGTGGATTGAGGCTGAACCACCCGTTGGGTGAACCACTCCAGCATTCTTTGCACATTTTACCTAGCTTACTATTGTACTTAGCACCTTGTTATAGGCACCTAGCACCTTATTGCGCCTAGCACCTAGTCCATAGGTGCTATCCAGCACATATGACAATTTGCAAATTGCACCAGTACTTTATTGTACTCAGCAGTAGGTTTAATCCTATGGCCTGTGGCCTGAGTTCTACTGTTGGGTGAACCACACCAGCATTCTTTGCACATGGTTCCTAGCTCCTAACTGCAGTGTTTGAAGGTTTTTCTACAGTTCTTATCCCAATTTGTACCTTGGGGCGCTTCTTAGTCTCTAGCGAAGTAACAAATTGGAACTGTTGGAGCGACACTGTTCTGGGGGAGCCCGGGCACAAACACCTCAATAGTATGGCTCGTTGTTGACATTTGTAGTTGATGTCCCAGGGAAATTGAAGTTTGGATGGGAATAGAAATGTTATTAATCATCAATTGGGAAAATGGTAAAGAGGAAAGCAGAGGTCCCAGACCACCTGGGACCCTCCAGAAACAAAATATCTAAAATGCTGCAACCGATAAAGGATGTTAACTTTTTGATTTCAGAGATCAAGGTATTTCTGAATGATTTAGATGGGATTGAGTGTGCAGAAGGGAAAGAAGGAGAAAAAAGTGTGAAGCCATGCCATCAAGGGAAACTAGTGTAGAAGTTCCTGCCACGGGCAACCACCTCAAATTGTGTAATAATAAATAAAGACCTTGATTTCATTGACCTATGTGACTACGAGCCAGTGGCAAAGATAAATGCTCCGGCAAGAGTTAGTAAACTCGCTGGTAAAGAAGACTGGCTGGCCCCTTTTGAAGTTATACAATCACCCGGACAAGCAGGTGGGAAAAATGAACAGTTCCCGGTAAATGTTAAGGCCCGGGGCCAGGATGCTCAAATGCCATATATTATAGAAACTTAACAAAAACCATTACCGGCTTGGAGCAGGTGTAAAGAACAAATCGGGTAGGAGAAGGCACAAAAATTAATGAAATGCCAGATGTTTTTGTAATTTCTCCCTCAATAGAGTTATCAGATCGTTATGATGTTCTCCTTTCTCCACATCAGTCTTGTTAGAAACAGATCATGAGTTTAATTTTCAAACAGTAGAGACAAGGAAAGAAGACAGAGTGATATGTAAAGTGGGGGAACGATGTTAGAGGAGGGTTACAACTAAGGGGAGTGTGAAAGGTGGGGGGGGGGCTTTAGGAATTGCCCAGATCATAAAGATCAGTAAGTCACAAACAGTGAGCACCCAGACTGATAATTTAAGTGGCCAAGACTGGGTGGCAGCTGACTCAAAATAACGAAATAATTGATTGTCAAAGAGCTAGTAAAGGACCTGGAGGAGATATTCTTACCCAAAATAGTGGATGTGTTAAAGGATGTATTAGTAGAGATAAAAGAGACCCAGTGCAAGGTGGCCAAACCAGGCTTAGTAGAAAGACCTAGGTCAGGTTGTAACTCTGAGACTGCAAAGGCACAAGAGAATACAGGGGTGCAAAGTCTAGTTCAACATGACACTGCTGCAAGTAACATGCCCAATACGAGAAGGGTTTCTATGAATCCTTGGAGGGGGCAGAATGATAACATGTTGAGCCACCCCAGGAACACAAACTGGGCACCGAAAGATGTGGTCTCTGATAGGGCACCCCCACTGACAGGGCCGAACACAATAGCCCTGGATAATTTTCCACCAAATGAACCAAGAAGGAAAGGTACAGATACATCATCAATGAGTGACCCCCACCCCTCAATATTGATGACTAACGTCCCACAAAAGGGCTGGGGTCCGTATGGGGACCAGGAGAGCCTCAATAATAAATGTATTTATTGGATTTGACATGTAAAAGGTTGTCTGTCAATCATTAGAGATGATTTGATACATTGTCAAAGAGTCAGGTTACCAAACTCCAATTTAGACCACATCCAGATCGTCCTCAGCTCATGGTCCCAAGTATAGGGTCTACTAAGTATAGACCGTAGAGTTTTATCAGTAGGAAAGTCTTTGGTTGAGTGCCCCTGAATGTTTACAAATATTAGTGAATGGTGTCCCATTTAACAGCAGGAGTAGTAGTAATGTGATGAGAAATCAGGAAATAATACATGCCACTTCTGGTCCATCGAGGATGGCTACGGCCTCCATACCATTCCAATACAATCAAAGAGGCAACACAGACAATATGGACTGACTGGGAGTGGGAAGGGACAGATATGCCATGGGGAGGGTATTCTCGCTGGTGTCATGGAACACTGCCACATTAAACAGGTTAATGGATGACGATGATTGGGTCACCTATGTGCAAGTCCTTAAATTAATTGTACTTCTGGAAACATGGTGCTCCATCCTGAAGCATCTTCAAAGGTATCAGGCATTTTTTGAGCCAGCCTCAAAATGGAGGAAAAAAAAAGAAGACCGAGTGGCAACCTGTTAATATGATATAGATGTGGGTTTGGGATGGAGAATTGAGGCGAAACAAACAAACTACACAGACTTGCAATGACTGTCTATTCTTACAGAGGATAAGGAACTAATTGATCTATTCAATGTTTGTAACAGCCACTCCCTCAAATTTCGTCTGGAGACTCTGCACTGCCTAGGGGGAATTTTAGATCCAACACTAAGGAGGAACAGCATGGGAGCTATGACCCTAGTAGCAGGAGGCCCTAACCTTCAGATTGAACCAATGGGTTGCTGAATGATCTCTGGGCAGACCAGGACCTCGCCTGGGATATCCCTTGTATAATAGCTCCACCGGCAGTAAGGTTACATTGTGTAGCTGTGGAAACAACCTGTCTGCTGTACAATATAAACTTAAGAGCGTGCAATGGTCGCTTTACCAAAGAACAGCCTGCAAAAACAACATTTAAGTGCCAAAATGGATCATTGCTCATAGATTCCATTTTCGTATCATGGGTAGCTTGTGCCAAGGTAATGGACTTTGAAATCCAATTAAGAACAGAGAGTAACCATTTTCCCTTGTGTGTACAAATTGGTTGAGTGGTACAAAAGGAAGTAAACCCCACGGAACCAAGACATGCAAATCCATTACGGGTGGAGTGACACCCCCGTAAATCAGTGAAGTGGTGAAAGCTGATGACACTGAATGGGGAACAAGATCTTTGTAACTCAATTATCCCTCATATAGAAATCATTTGTAACCCAGAGATTGATGATCATTCGGTACTGGATGTATTTGAAAATATGAAGGAAAAAAACTACTATCCCATATTTCGGAGCACAAGAGGTCTATTAGAAAGAAAATAGTGTGTAAAAATGAGTCGCACGATGAAGAGTGCCGTAAGGCCAAAAATGTAATCCTGGGATGCATAGATAAAAAGGGGTCAGTAGATAAAAATAAAATGCGACAGCTCCGCCCAGAGTACAAAAATGTGATAGATATCAAAAAGAATGACTTTGTACAGGAAAAGTGGAGGTTAATGTCCGAGGCACTCCAACATAAAAACAATGTGCTTCTCTGGCAGGTTGTAACAGATACACATGTGAGAGGAGAACAGGCTCTTAATTGCTGTACAGAGGCAGAGAAATGGCGATTCCACTTTGAGATCCTATATGGTGGGGAGATGGACATTGGCACCTCAAAGGCTTTGCATATACAAGCTGATTACTCAATAGATGGGGTAGAGAGTATGACATTAGAGGATGTAATGCATGCAATCACCACCAAAAAAAGTGGTAAAGCAGCCGTCCAGATCTTATTCCAGTGGATCTAATTAAAGAATCTTGGTGCAGGGCCATTATAATTACCATTTACAAAAAAGGTGTGCTGGAAAACCAAGCTGATTATCTTCCAATACCCCTTTTGGATAGTGATGGTAAATTTTTAGCGACAACTATTCTAAAGAAACTGAAGGTCTGGGCTGACAACAACAGGGTAATAAGCAATTTTCAGGCAGGTTTCCAGAAAAAATAGGGGGAACTACTCAGCACTGTTTTTTAATATACATGCTTATTCAAAAATATACAGTGCTGAATCACATGAAATTGTATTCTGTGTTCCTTGACCTAAGGACAGCTTTTGATTCAGTCTCACGAGAAAAACTTAGGAAGATACTACTCCTGCGCAAAGCCCCATCCCAACTGATTAGGCTAATCAGGCTTCTCTATACTGTGCGCTATGTCTTAGGAGGGGAAATGACTGAGTATCTCGATGTAACTAGGGGGATCAACAGAGTTGTCCCATGGCACCCTTTCTATTTAACTTATATATCTAGGAAATAATAGACACATGCTTATGGATTGTCCAGGCTGCCCTCAAATAGATAAGGATAAATTCCCTACCTTGTGCTGTGCTGATGATGCAGTCATTGTGCCAACAACTCAAGGGTTGGAAAAATCACACACAGACATGGCAAAATCATTGGTGTTTAGGCCCAGATTTGCAAACACCAGACCCTTAAAATTAGGAGTGAATGGAAACCAAATAGAGCAGGTAAAAATGTTTGACTATTTAGGGATTCGTTTGCAAGAGACAAAGGGGTGGGTTGCCCAAGTGAAGCGTGCTGCAACCACCCTTGATAAATTTGTGGGGGGTCCATAGTATAATTTCATACAAGGCACAGTTGTGGTACAATCTCTCCAGTGCCATATTTGTACGGGAAGCAGGCAGTTTCTGCCACTCTGTATGGGGCTGATTTGGACTAATTATTAATGAGGTTACATTTCTGAAAAAACAGGGTCCTTTTACCCAAAAACACTCCCTCTGCACTATTAATTTTGGAGGTAGAGATAACCCCAGTGGCTTCTCTTGCGTCACTTAGACTGGTTCTCTTCTGATTAAGACTTTGGAACCAAGAGGGACTTGTGAAATATAGACTGAGGATTTTGATGTAACTAGGGGCGGGGGTGCAACAGGGTTTCCCCATGGCACCCATTCTATTTAACATATATTCAGGAAATAATAGACACTCTGCTTATGGATTGTCAGGGCTGCCCCCAAATAGATAAGGATACATTCCCTGACTTGTTCTATGCAGATGATGCAGTCATTTTACGAACAACTCCGCAAGGGTTGGAAAAATCACTGGCATTGTTTGTGCAAAAGTGCGATGAATTGGAGCTGCACTTGAACACAGACATGACAAAATCATTGGTGTTTAGGCCCAGGTTTGCAAACACCAGACCCTTAAAATTCGGGGTAAATGTAAACCAAATAGAGCAGGTAAAAATGTTTGACTATTTAGGGATTCGTTTCCAAGAGACAGATGAGTGGGTTGCCCAAGTGAAGCGTGCTGCAACCACCCTTGACAAATTTGGGGGGTCCATAGTATCATTTCATACAAGGCACAGTCGTGGTACAATCTCTCCAGTGCCAGATTTGTACGGGAAGCAAGCAGTTTCTGCCACCCTGTATGGGGCTGATTTGGACTAATTATCTTCTAATGAGGTTATATTTCTGAAAAAACGGTGTCCTTTTACCCAAAAGAACTCCCTCTGCACTATTAATTTTTGAGTTAGAGGTAACCCCAGTGGCTTCTCTTGCGTCGCTTAGTCACTTAGTCCGGTTCTCTTCAGGTTAAGACTTTGGAACCAAGAGGGACTGGTGAAATATAGAGAAGCTCTGATCCTTGTGAAATCCATGGATGGATATCCATTGATGGAGGGTAGTCCCTAGAGTGGGGTTGCCACGTAAAAAAGATGCTCCAGGAACTATGTGGTGTTAATCTATGGGAGATTCCCCAAAATCAGTGTCCTGGTATTAGAAAGGACCAAAGGTCACATGTAGCCTGAAGGGCAAGGGAGCGCTTGGTGACTAGCTAGAGGGAATTCAAATTGGGACTGGCTTCCCTTGAGCTTTCGATCCCAGGCAGGAAACTTTACCAAGATTTTATTTCATCCCCATATGAGAAATCCCTTTATATGCAAGTGAGATTGGGGAACCTCCAAATGGCAGGCCAAATGTAAAAAAAAAGAATTCTGATAAATGTGTGCTGTGTTGGGGGGATAGAAACAATGACACACTTCATGTTGCTATGTGAGAAAACGAATTATCTGAGACAAGTGTATGTGAAGCCTGTGCTGAGAGAAGCTGGCGTGAGAGACACTAAAGCAATGAGATTTCTAAGACAAAGCAGCCAGCAACTTGTAGTCTTTGCAGATGCTAGATATTCTCATTGATCCTGGTTGCTAAAAAGGAAGCTAATCAAATTGCACTCGTAATTTAATTGAAGCCCTCGAAACATGCAGAGGCTGCGATCTATGCTCTCCTCTATTGGGTGTATTTTAAGGTTTTTTAAGATAATGATTTGTATTGCTGCCAAAATTGTACTGTCCAAACTACTCCTGGAAATCATGATGATTTTTACTTGATGCATTTTATTGTTGTTATGGAATAATGTGTTTTCCGTATTGACTTGAAGATTTGTTTAGGTCGAATAAAAGTATGTTGTCTGACTGACTGGTAATTCCCTATTGGGTCAATGCAAGAAGGCACTGGACGAAGGCAAAGGCATGCAGTGGTTGTTTTCGGCATGCCAATTAATCTTTGCTCTTTCTGTGCGACGCTTTTTAAATGAAAGTAAGTGCTTTGCCGTCCATTCTCAGAGCTACAAAATTAAATGAGTAAAGTATGACATACATAATTAACACGTAGGCGTAAAATATGCAGGTTTACTAATTCACTACGTTTCAGTAGTTTCTGTGCATAAATTAGGCATGTGCAATGTGTTCATGGAAATATAAGGGATTCACTTAAAAGGCAGTTTGCCTACAAACCCCTAAAGCAAGCTTCGGGCATTATTGCTACACAAGATACTACAAAAGAGGTACAAACATATTTCCCTGCACAGGAAATACTCCTTTTCAGTGTAGAAAGAGTTCTTACAGGGACCAATGTTTTGATATTTATTAGCATACATTGAAAAAAAAATCCATCCGTATGCAAGGTGGAAACTGGATCCATTTACTCCTATGAGTACATGCAGGCTTTTAGTGATCTAGTTTCAGGATTTAGCAAACCTGTGGCATTCCATGTTTGGCATATGCAGCGCTTCATTTCCACTGCCTAACATTCCCGCTTTTCTCCACAGAGTAAATCTACATTCATTTACGAGTGTGTAAAGTTTGCATCTGTATTGTGCAGTAGAACTAAATCACTCTTTTTGAGTAACGCACACGCTGAAGTGCATTGGATATTTTTTGTATCATAATTGATACATATGCCTAGTAAAGTTTTGAAAATGAGCCCATGCTTTTTTGTGTCAACTGATCCCTTGTGTTTTTACACTTCACAAGGTATATACAATTCCCGACCGGTCAGCGTTTACTTGCAGGTGTTTAACTCAAAACCCTATCAAAATGTTTTTACAGACCATCTAGTTGCCAATCACATAGTCCTGAACAATTTTAATGTTTCTGCCACAGCAATAAATACCTTGCATTGAAAAGCAGGTATGATTAAGGCAATAGTAAACAAAGAAGCGGCCCTGTCAGCAATCGGCCACCACCCAAAGCAAGGGCCCAAGTGCAGCAAGCCGCCTCTTAAGGCAGGAGGCGGTGCCATTACCAAGTTTAATATTGGCATTAGCACCCATATATTTCCCAGCAGGGATGCAAAAGGTTTTTTTTTTTAAAGGAAGAAATTTACCTTTGAGTCACGGACTGATTCTGTGCAGCGGTGTCATCCAAGCAGTCCATTTTCAATCTCGATTACTGATGTCCTCAATATTAAAGAGGGACTGCCGGGGCAACAGTCTGCATGGTGCTGGGCCATGCCACAAAGGAACGTTCTTAGCATCCATGTAGGAAAGAAGGTGGGTGATAAGAGGTCAGGGATTTGGGGTAGTGGGGAAGGAAATGGGGTGTTAGATTCCCAGGCAGCTCGGAACACTGACTTGTACCATACAGTAAAGCCCGCTGTGCACAATGGACCCCAGCCGGCCCATAGGACTGGGGGTTTCCAAACAGCACTTTAAGATGAGCAGCAGCACCCTTGAGATGGATGGGGATGCAGATTTGTACTCTTGCACCAAATCAATAATGACAACTCAATAGTTTTGCAAAGGGAGTCCATTTAATGACAAGTACAAAAAACGGGGAGTTCAATGAATATCAGCAATTGCTCAATCTTCCTTCTCGCTTCAACTCCAACTAATTTGAGAAAAAACATAACATTTATACCAAAAATTTGTCACCACTGACTTGTAACTCTGAAAACTTAGCATGCAACTTGATTGGTTCTAGGAAGGTAACTTTAATATAGGTACTATCTCTGTATATAGTAACGGGGAGAGGGGATTGGATAAACACTGTCAGGTGGGGCAACTAAGCTCTTCCTTCGAAATGACTACTGTAAACGTCACTAAAAGTATGACGTCTCAATGGTTCTACTAACTATACAACCCTAGATTATACGGTCCACTATGATTGGGTTGGCATCAACCCCACTCGTACTTTTCCACTTGTGCTTAGCAGCGTGCAGAATAGCCGGCCAGGTGCAGGGAGTTTGTCTGCACCCCAGCTTCCCTCCAATTATTGTTAAAATCAATCATCACCTCAGTGGTCATGTGTCAATTATTTCTTTGCCGAAAAACTCACCTCTTGAGACCTTTAGTAACCTTTGATTGGTTCTGCTCTTGTGCGTAGGGGAAGTATACTTATATAAAGTGCTCTTTGTGGTAAACATATGTATAGGTGGTGCTTGCTACAATCTGTCACACTACTAAGCATAAGCAAGCCTCACAATTTCTTGGCTTCTTGCGGTTTCTTGCATATGTACACGTTTAAACTAACTGAATATCTTCATCGTGCATATGGCATACGGTTCTGACATCTTGACATCAATTGTTTCACTTTAGACTCAGGATGTCGCTTATCCATAGTGTTTTGTCTCTTTTGTCATCATTCTCAGGTCGTTATATCTTCTATATGTGAGTCAGTCCGGGTTCTCATGGCGTCACTATTCGTCTTCCTTCAGTGCCTTCTTAGCTTCTTCAGGTATTACATTCTGACAATCATCATTCTGTCTCACTTGTGGATATGGTTTTCTAAATGTGTACCTTACTGTCCAGGTTTTCTTAGGTGTTGCTTCTTCAATAGGTGCTGTTATTCTGATAGGTACTGGACAGGGCCCAACTGCGGCTCTCTGCTGGTTTATTTGCTTATCATATGTCACATATTTTGGCGTGAATGTTCCTGGTACTTCAAAAGGTGTTGCTGGAGTGCGAATTGTGCTAGACACTTCCCTTCCACTTCACTCCCCCCTCTGGGCAATTCATAAACTACTTTCACTTCTTCCTTTGTATCCACTTTTATTTCATCCTCTGGATCCACACACAGAGGTCTGAAGAAATGTCTCTTTGGAGTCCATATCTTAATGACTCACTTTAGGCTTCCTGCTGTTCTTACATGCTCATCTTTGTTCCATCTCATTAATTGACATTCTCCACTTGGATTGCAATAGATCGATCTTCCCACATAATTTCTGTGTTTCCTTGGATACCGAAACTTTGTTCCTTCTGGTGCGTAAATGCTGGCTTTTCAAAGTCTCCTATTTCTTCAACAGTCAGCACCTTGGGCTTCCATTCTGACTCAACATCAATCATGATCTTCATCCCTATGGAATTTGTTGCAGTTTTCTGGCACTGAGAGAATATTATCTTGATAACACAAAATCCAAGCAATATCATCACTAGCAGGGCTCCTAGGAATTTGAATGCATCTGCCATCCATTGCAGAACCCATGAGAACAGTGATCCAAACCAACTGTCATCATCAACTTTGTCAACTTAATCTATCATTTGATTCTGTAGGTTTGCCAGCATACCTATGGCTTCAGTTAAAGTTCAATTTTCGTCATCGTCCGAAGGTGAGAAGGTGCAACATGATGCTCCAATTTTTGCACAAACACTTCCATCCATAGCTGTGATCATGTCAAGGACATATCTCTTCTGGAGAGTCATTAATCGAATCACCCTTAACTCTTCCTTGATTGCATTGAATCCTTTTATGGTTGTGTTGATGGTCTGCAGTAACTCCCATCTGGTTATCTGCAACCATTTAGTATTTGCTCCAATTTGTATCCTTGGCATCAGAATTGTCGTGAACACTGATGAGGTTAGGCTGAACAGCCTGTGTTCATACGGGATCATATGAAAGGCTTCTTCTGATTTGTCAGAAAAGTCATTCTCTCTCTTCATTCTGCTTATTTGTTCCACAAATCTCTTCTTTCTCAGGTGAGCATCTGCTTTCGGGAAACTGTCAATATTCAGATCACTTTTTGGAATCACCAATGCTGGAACATGGAAATATACTAATGTACCTATAACTCCCCAATTCTTCGGTAGTCTGATATATGATTTGGATCCACACGGCCAATAATGATCCATGCTCACTGCAGTTCCATGTACCATCCCTGGAGTGTCAAAGATGCTTCCACAGTTCTGATTTTCTCCCATTTTTCTTGTACCATTGTTTCTGAAACACAATTTGGAATTCTCCAATGGCACTATCTGTAGGGGTCCTCCTCTGTCTTTGACCTATGTTAAGAGTCTTGCAAGTTTCAGCCATAATGGCTTGCATCCATTCTGTACAATGTCTATAGTAGCTTGGTAATGCCCAATCACTACCCATGCTCTGCAAATCACTACTCCTTTCTCCCAGCCGTCTGGTGAAAGCACTGTTCCCCAGATTTGCATTTGACCTCTGTTCTTCAGACTTCGAGCTTCTTCTGGAATTTGTCCTTGAACATTCAGTCTTTGGTTTGTCTCTCTTCTGATTTCTGCTCCTTTAACTCCAGGCTTCTCATATCTGATCACAATGTTCTTAGTTTTTCCATTGTTTCTTGTCTTTATGTCCTGGACACAATCATTTTGATTTGGATCAGTTGCTTCAGTTGTCCATTTGAGTGAAGCATCACTGCCCATGGTCTGGCCTCTGGTCTTGCACATTGCTATGTGTGATAGACAGTGCACTGTTGTGACATCTATCTCCACAGTTACAATGATTTTTGACTTCCCCATGCTGTATGTAAGAGTGCACAAACAAAGCATTCTTCTTCTGAAAATCGTCTTCCAACTTCTTTCATATGTTGGTACCATATGTTATTTCTCAAGTGTGCTGTGCTGTCCAGGTAGTCATTTAGTTTGTTACTGACTTTGTGTGTGCTTCCTCGGTGCTTCTTCTGATTCTCAAGGTTTTTCTGTAGTTTGCTATAACCACATCTTTAAACGCATCCATATAGCTTTTTCTTACTGGAGGATTCTCAGGTATCTCCATCCACGATCCAGGCATTTTCATCTGTACTATTTGAGTAGGTGAAAGTCTGGTAATTCCTTCCTTTTCCATCTTTTTTGCTCTGGTTGTGAATGTCCATATTGACTCTGCTATTGTTCCAGCATGTGGCTGTATTGCAGGACTCGTACTTGCCCCTTTTATTGCTGGATTAGGGGTGCTTGTCAATGTTGTCTCTGTTCATTTATTCTCTAACTCCTTTTGTTTCTTTAAAAGTTCAATGTTCTCCATTTGTCTTTTGGCTTCATTTGGCATGGAACATCTCATTGTAGGTTGTCCAAACTTCTCCCATTCTCTGGAATGTAGTTCTGCAGTTGTTGACACTAGACCAGGTATGTGTGCACTCGTCATTTGCGTGTGTGTGTCTTTCATTAACCCCCTCTCATGTTTGCTTTGCCGACCCTGTCTCTGGCGGTTCAATTTATTTGTTACCACAAGTGTGTGTGTGTTATTGCTAATCACATCCATCTCAAGTTCACTCATTCCTCTATCAGACCTTCTAAGGACTGGAATGACTATGTAAGGTCCGGGGATCTTCGTGGGTTTCATGCATACATCATTAGGTGGGTGCACTGGAATCTGAACGCTTTGCGCACCAATAAAAAATGCAGTTTGAATCATCAGTTACAATAATGCAATAATGAACACTATTCATAAATTCATAATTCCTCTGTAGGTTAATTTACAGCACTTATTTCTGGGCCAATATGAGCGTGTCTCCTCCTGAAGGAGGACAAGATTACTATTTTGGCTGCTCATCTCGATCATCTAAGGAAAAAAGACTAACGCTTGATAACTTTCTAGGTAATGTCGTTATATCCGAATTCTGCTGTTTCTTCATGTAGGCTGCAGATACTGTAACGATTATTCTCTTTGCCTGAATAATAGATTGTCTCTGGAAACATTTCTCTTTTCTGTATACGAGAATGTCAAATAAATCAATAAGTTCAGCAAGTCTTTAATTTGCGTGTTCAAAATAAACAAGCTCCAAATCGATGCCTCTTATTTGTTTCACTCCAGGCGACATGTTGTTTCCTTGTCAACATAAGCAGGAGTCAAGTCCTCTGTCAACACTATTGCGATCTGTCCCTCGACAGAAAGTTTACAATCTTCTCCGGAAATTCTGATGATGATTAGAAAGTTCGACCTGCATTACAATACCATGCAGGAGCATACTCATATGTGTAGAGTTCACTGGGTCTCTGATAAAAGTGAGGACATCAACACTGGCAGGTCTCCCCACGACCTCTGGAAAAAAACACATTGCTTGCTAGTCTCCTATCTTCTGGTGACAGGGACATTTACCTTGTTTTCCCTGTACTCCGGAAGCAAAAGGAAATGCTCGGAAATTACGATGAGCAGCCTCCTTATTATCTTTTCATTTTCATGATCTTGAAGAAATTCAGTGATGTTAGTGAGCCTTCCCACTAACGACGGGTATGATCTCAATACTAACTCGAAATAGATCAACACGTCTTTAGTGATGTCACTACTGCGTGACACCATAAGTGAGTCCAAATAAGGCTTTTGTGTTAAAAGAGTCAGGATACTGTATTTTCTTCCAATTTATGTGTCCTCGATCACAATTTGGCATATCCTTTTCTTATCAAGACTTCAGTGTGCCTCAGTTCAAAGTTCAAAGTCAACAAACTATGTTGTGGCTTATACGTGCAATTTTCTTCTTCACCCTGCAATTAGGATGTCCGTGTTTTTATGTCCTTATCCCCCTATTTTGCTCAGAGGTAATGTCCAAAATTAAGCTACAACTTGCACAAAAGTTATTTGCCTTTGCTTTGCTGGTCATGCATCCTTCTTCCTCATCATGGTTCACATCTGCATGTTCTGTGGTTCTTCCCCATTGTCTGTAGTCTCCCTGTGTTGGGGTGAGGGCAGAGGGTCTTCTCTATTGTATGGCTTGATGTCACCTATAAAGATCCAAGTTCTTCTTCCTTTTAACTTGACTGCAGAGGGAGTGACGTCCTCCACTCTGAAGGGACCCTTCAACTTTGGCTCGTCTCACTTTTTTCTCGTGTGTTTTCTCACCAGGACTGTGTCCCCAGGGAGAAATTGTGGTACACGTAAACTCTGAACTTGGTTTGTTGCAATATCTCTTTCTGTGTTCTGTGGTGCCCTGCACCCTTCTTGTCGTCACTGCAGCTGTCCTGAAATTACAGTAAAACAAGATGTCATGCAATTCAAGTAATTTTGCATTTCTGATCCTAACACTTCCCCTGTTGGCTGAGCATCATATCACATCACACCTCTATCTCAGGATTTTAATGCGTGTGCATCCTTCTGCCTGTCACGATTACATGCAGCGTAAGATGGTGGTCAGAACCAGGCGGGTTTCTGAGCTCATGTAGAGCCAGTGGAACGCATTGTAGCCATCCCTTCCTTCGAGTAAGCTTCAACTTGGTTATCCTTTCCTTTAACAAGCCGTTAAGCTTCTTGCATATCCCATTCCCTTGACGATGATACACCAAAGAAAACATGTGCTTTATAACATGCAACAAGCTGATGAGTTCAAATACTGCATAAACAAAGTGACGTCCATTGTCTGACCTCATGACCTCACACACTCCCCATCTGGGAAATACCTCCCTCACCAGAAATGTGGCCGCACAGGTAGAGTCTGGGTGTGTACATGGACCTGCTTCTATCCATCTAGAGAACGGACACACCACAACAATTAGGTACCTGTACCCGTTACATACTTGCATTATATCGACATAATCGACATGCAAGTGCTGAAAAGGCCCATTAGGCCCTGGGATGACTCCTCTAAATACACATAGTGTATGCCCAGCCGTGAACTGTTGGGAGATTATACAGTTCACTATAAAAAAAAAAACGTGCTCCACCAAGTTCGGTATAAACCAGTATTCGGCAATTGTCGCTGCTAGATTCTCTTTTGTCATGTGCACTGGCTAGTTTAACTGTTCCAGTGCTACTGTCAATAAGGCTATAGGCATCACCGGTTTACCAGTGCTGTCTTATTGTCACAAGGTCTCGGAGGGGTTCAAAGAACACCCTTGTCGCTTCCACAGGTTTTTCTCTTCCTGTGGTGCCACCCCTTGGAGCTCCATTAACAGAGGTTTCTCCATATTATTATAACCTTCAGGGTCACTTCGTGCAACATTCATTCTCTCATGTAATTCAATTATTTCCACATTCATGATTATTTCGTCTTTGGTCACACCACGTTTGGCTTCTGTGTCTGCTGCTTGATTTCTGCTTGAGATAAAAATCTGTCCCTTCCGTATGGGCGGCGTATTTCATGACCGCTATGCCCACTCGGAGTTGTAGTGCCTTAATGAGCCTGTCCAATAAGGCTATGTGCTGTACTGGCATGCCGTCTGCTCTGAGGTAGCCCCTCCTTTTCAGCACGCTAAGCCTGCGTGCACTGTCGATGTCACTTCCTGGTCTGCGTGATTCTCGGGTACGTGTATCAACGCCAATAATTCTGCAGCTTGTACTGAATAATGAGATGTAATCGTGCACTAATGAGTACTCAAAATTCCCTATTTGCTGTGTGCTTCATCACAGTGGTGCCTGTATATCTCTGCCCATCATTTTGATCTATTCTTGAAGAACTGTCAACGAAGATGCTTTCTCCTTCTGCCAATGCATTTTCTTTCATTCTGGGACTCTCATCATAAAATTCTTCATAGTTCGCGCAGTTATGGATTGGCTCTCCTTCAGTAACTAGCTCTGCTATAAACATAGCTGGGTTCACTATCTTACATCGGATTATCTTAATCAATGGATTTGATATGATCACTTCATAAGCCGAAACTCTCTGAGATGTCAATGTGCCTTTTGGTTTCTCTAGAATGGCAATTAATGCGTGCTCGACGAACAACATCATTGAGCATCTCATCAAAATGGTTGTAGCTTTGTTCACACAGAAAAGTGACCTCTCATTACTGTGTCCAAATTCCCACTGTAATATGCCAGGGGCTTGTACCCCAACGTGGCTCTCTGTGGGAGTACTGCTGTCATAACACTGTAATTCATGTGTGATAACAGGTAGAATTCCTCTGCATAATTGGGAATCCCTAAAACTGATGCCATGCAAATGGCCTTCTTTAGTTCAACAAACACTTCTTCCATGGTCTCGGTACACACAATTTTTTCTTTCGTCATCCGTGCTTTCTTTAGAGCTTGTAACAAGGGCTTGGTATAGGACCTGTAGTCAAAGACCCATACCCTGGCATAATTTCATAATCCTAGAAAACTTTGCATCTGTTTTATCGTGTGTGGCTTGGCTGTGCTTACTATGGCTTCAGCCCTTTCAGGGGTAACCTGGGTAACCCTTTTCACCTCATGTGAGATTAGCTGGCATATGTACAGCACTTCTTGTTGACAATACTGTAACTTCTCTTTGTCAACCTTATATCCTTTCTCAGCCAATACAGTCAATAGCTGAATAGAATTGTGCCTGCATGTTTCCTCTGTCGTGCTGCAAATTAAGATGTCATCCACATATTGCAAGACAACACTCTCTAAGGCAATATTGCTTCAGTCCATCTGCAGGACTCTGTTGAAAATCAAAGGAGACTCACAGTACCCCTGAGGTAACCTTGTACTTTTCAGACGCATTTGTCTGAACGTGAATGATGTCAAATCTTGTGAGTCTTTGTGCAATGGGATTGAGAATTATTTTATTTTTTCAAGTCAATCACTGTGAAATACTTTGCCTCAATGGGCATATTGAGACAGGCACCTTGGCCTCTACAATATCATTTATCAGGCGTATATATCTTGGATTAAACGCCAAGACCCTTCCTTTGATTTTTTGATAGGGTAAACTGCAGTGTTGCATGACGACTCTGACGTCACTAAGATGCCCTGTTCCATCATAGCGGAAATGGCCTTGAAGATCCCTTCATATACTTCCCTAGACATGGGATACTGTTGTGTTTTTGGTAGAATTGCTTGTGGTTTCAATTTAATCTTCACTTTTCCATCTCCTTTCAATAAGCCTAGGTTATAAGGGCCTGTAGTCCCTATTGAGACAGGCACCTTTGCCATGTCATCATACAAATATTCAGGATGTTTTTGTGCCAGCATCATTCTCTGGGGAACTTCTCTTTTGATCATTTTCACCCAATAGATTAAATTCACCTCAACTGTCATTTCATCTACAGCTGTTTGTTCTTCAAACAGATCGTCATCAGTGACGTCAGTCAATCTGTATCCTTCCCCAATGGCAATTACTGTGCACCATTGTCTGCCTTCGTCATCATAGCCATCGATCAATGCCATTTTTCCTCGTACAATAGCTTTTTGTATTAACAAGGGAAACACTTGTCCCTTTTCCAAATGCATAGGTATTCTTAGCCTAAATAGACACTCATCTGGAGTTCTCATTGGTTTGTCTCTAAGGCCTGGTACCCGTGACATTAATATGGACACTCCATATGAGAATATTTCTGGTTCCAATGGAACAGCTCTCATAGCCGTTTGTCCTGCATATGCTCTAATCATTTTGCATACGTTCAAATAACACATTCCTGGAGTTGAACATACTATGCCCTTCTCCGTGAACACGATTTTCAAGTTTAACTTCGTCATTAGGTCTCGTCCCAATATATTTACTGGGGTTTGCCTTGAATGCAGCAGTTGCACATTCATGTCACATTCTCCTTTGGAAACTGGAAGTTCATTTGTAAAAGGAACACGACTTGTTGCTCCTGGAAAGCCCTGAGTATTTATGGCATCGCTGGACAAAGAAAACATGCCTTCACGTATGCATGAGCGTGTTGCTACTGTATCAACTAAGAAAGAATACTCTTTATCCCTTATAAGGACATCTACCCTTGGTTCATTGTGAGGGTTTGGTGTCACTGATAGGATAGAACACATCAAGTTTCCCAGTGAGCTGTCCTAGTCCATATATAGCTTTGTCCCGTGTTAACTGAATGGTCTTCCTTCATCACCAGTGTCATATCTTATTCCAGAATTCAGTACCTGCACTGTACTTGTTGTTTGTAACAGTTGCATCGGCGACTGTTGAGACTGTCCTTGCGGAAAATTTGTCATATTCTGAGGTTGCAAACTTTGCTGTGCTCCCGGCACTTGCTGTTGCACCGTGTGATTTTGTGCAACTCCATTTCCACCCAGCTGTAAAAACACAGGTGGATTCACCATCTGTGCTCTTGTACCTTGGTCAATCTTCACCATGCCTTGACTTCTGTTTGCGCGTGCTAGATGCCCTATCATCCCACACTTCCAACATATTGGCGGTGGTCTGAGTATTTGCCCATTTGACATATCCTGATTGCCATTTTGCATGTTTTGAAAACCTCCCTGATTACCTTGAAAATCTCCCTGATTACTCTGCCATCTTCTTCCTTGAAAGCCTCTTTCATACCTAATGCAATATTGCTTAAGTCCATCTGCAGGACCCTGTTGAAAATCGAAGGAGACTCGCAGTACCCCTGAGGTTACCTTGTACTTTTCAGATGCATTTGTCTGAACGCGAATGATGTCAAATCTTGTGAGTCTTTGTGCAATGGGATTGAGAAAAATGTGTTTTCCAAGTCAATCAATGTGAAATACTTTGCCTCAATGGGTATATTACATAGGATTGTGGACGGGTAAGGGACTAGACGGAACTCGGCCTCTACAATATCATTTTTAGGCCATATGTCTTGGATTAAAACGCCAAGATCCTCCCTTAGATTTTTTAATAGTGTAAACTTCAGTGTTGCATGACGACTCCATCTCCATGACTCCATGACTGTTCCATCATAGCAGAAATTGTCTGCATTTCTGCCCCTATAGTTATTCCAATATGGAATGGAAGCTCATTTCTTTCAGATCGCTTTTAATGAAATCTGGTCTCCTATATCGTCCTATTAATTCAGGACTTTAAATGAAGGCTCCTTCTAGCGCTATATTAAAACCTAGGTATCTGGGCATATACTCCTCTCTGGGTTATTCTCCCGGTATCTCTCTATATTGCTCGGCTACCCTCGAGTCAATATCTTCCCCTTATATATACATTATACTCTTACTCTGATGTTATTTTAATCCCTCCTCCCTCCGTTACCTTCCCTTTACTTGTTCTAAGGTATGCAGTTTTTTGCCAAAGTATTCAGTCTTGCTCACTCACCGTTCGCATTTTTTTCCTCTCCGGACACTCGGGATCCCTGCCTTTGTTACTGCCTTTCTGTGCCATTCATCCAATCAGCTACTTGTAGAAGTGGGAAGGGGTTTATGGGGGAAAGCAGGGTTTTTTTACTTAGGTTAAGCACTATCTACAGGGAGCTTCTTGTTCTACTCAGCCAGATGGCAAAGGACTTGTGATATTGCTGAGGACCTGGAGTTACTTATGTTGACGCCCAATGGGTGTCTTATCTAATTGATTCTAATCGAAACCATCACTCTCTTCCACCAAATGTGCACGATGGTCCCCAGCTGGTCCATAGGACTGGGGGTTTCCAAACAGCACTTCAAGGTGAGCAGCAGCACCCTTGAGATGGATGGGGCTGCAGATTTGTACTCTTGCACCAAATCAATAATGACAACTCAATAGTTTGGCAAAGGGAGTCCGTATTATGACAAGTGCAAAAAACAGGGAGTTCAATGAATATCAGCAATCACTCGATCTTCCTTCTCGCTTCAACTCCTACTCATTTCAGAAAAAAACATAACATGTATACCAGAAACTCGTCATCACTGATGTGTAACTCTTAAAACTTAGCATGCAACTTGATTGGTTCTAGGAAGGTAACTTTAATATAGGTACTATGGCCCTCATGACGACCCAGGCGTTGGACCATGGTGCTAATAGCACAGTAATTCCCCATGCCGCCATGGCCCTTCCCCATTCCCATTTTTGCCCCATAGGGCTCAATGGGACTGGGGAAGGCGCTAATTACGGCACCGTAATTAGCTCCTAGCAATTAGCTAAAAGCAGGCGTTAAAGTGCCACCCGCAAAGGGACCTCGTAATCAGGCGTTGAGGGTTTAACGGCGCCGCCACCTTTTACGGCGCCGTTAACCCCTTAACGCCTGGGTCGTAATGAGGGCCTATATCTGTATATGGTAACAGGGAGAGGGGAATGTATACACACTGTCAGGTGGGGCAACTAAGCCTATCCTTCAAAATGACTGCTGTAAACATCACTAAAAGTATGACATCTCATTGGTTTTACTAACTATAGGACCCTACATTACACGGTTCTATATGATTGGGTTGACATCAACCTCACTCATAGTTTTCCACTTGCACTTAGCAGCGTGCAGAATAGCCGGCCAGGTGCAGGGAGTTTGTCTGCATCCCAGCTTGCCTCAAATTATTGTTACAATCAATCATCACCTCAGTGGTCATGTGTCAATTATTTCTTTGTAGTTGGCCTCGAGTCTGCTTCTTGGTCTGGGGTATGGCAAAGGTCCATGCGTAGGTGTGAAGGTTTCATCCCTTGCCTGGTCACATGATTCCGACACCGTGAAATTGGCCTTTCCTTCATGCAATTTTGTGTATTTAATTTAATTCTGCCAATCGTCTGCCATCTGTGGCTTATCTTGACCTTCCCTGAACAGGATACTCTGTTCATCTTCTATTTAATTGTATCCACTGTTGGCCTATTCCAGCTGATACGACCTTGGCTTTTCTCTGTCTTTAATTCCCGATTTGTTTTCTGCAAAACTCTCCTCTTGAGACGTTCAGTAACCTTTGATTAGGTCTGCTCTTGTGCGTAGTGTAAGTGTACTTAAATAAAGTTCTCTTTGAGGTAGACATATGTATAGGTGGCGCTTGCTGCAATCTATCTTGCTACTAAGCATAAGCAAGTGTCACGATTTCTTGGCTTCTTGCGGTTTCTTGCATATGTACACGTTTAAACTAACTGAATATCTTCATTGTGCATATGGCATACGTTTCTGACATCATGACATCAATTGTTTTACTTTAGGCTCAGGGTGTCGCTTGTCCATAGTGTTTTGTCTCTTTTGTCATTATTCTCAGGTCGTTATATCTTCTATATGTGAGTCAATCCGGGTTCTCATGACATCACTATTCGTCTTCCTTCAGAACTTTTTAGCTTCTTCAGGTAGGGCTTCCTCTGGCCCTTCCTCTGCCACCTCTCCTCCCTCCTTCTCGGCCTTTCCCCTTTTCTCTGCAGACAAGGTTTCTAGACAAGTCCGATCTATGAAAGTCTCATCGAAACAGGTTCTCCCCTGTTCCTCCAAAACTCTCAAGGACCACATCGACTCCCTGGCTCCTGCCCTGGCTGATTTCTGCAACCACTCCTTCGCCACAGGAGTCTTCCCTTCCTCCCTAAGTACTCCCTTGTGCACCCTCTTCTAAAGAAACCCTCTGCAGACCCCTCCTGCCCGGCTAACTATCTCCCAATCTCCATCACTCCCTTCCTGGGCAAGCTCCTGGAGAAAATGGCCATCTCCCAGCTCAATCTCCTTCATGACCATCAGTCTGGCTTCAGAGCTGCCAGAAGCATGGAAACTGCTCTCCTGAACATCTGTGAAGACCTGCTCACCAACCTTGACTCTAATACCCCGTGATTCTCATCTTGCTTGACCTCTCTTCTGACTTTGACACTGTCAAACATGCCATCCTGCTCAACCACCTGTGTGATAACCTGGGTATCACTGGTCAGGCTCTGGCATGGCTGACTTCTTTCCTCTCCAACCGACCCTCCCAGGTCCAACTGGGGTCCTTCCTCTCCGGCATCTTTTTCTCTACATGTGGTGTCCCCCAGGGATCCAACCTCTCTCCCTGGCTGTTCAATCAATACCTAGCACTCCTTGCCCACCGCATCGCCGCTCTCTGTCCAAACTTTCAGTGCTATGCAGACGATACCCAGCTCATCTTCGGGCTACCCTCGGCTCCCTCCTCTCCTTCCCTCATCTCCGACTGTCTGTCTGCCATCCAGGAGTGGTGTGCCGCCAACGACCTCTGCCTTAATGCCAGTAAGACTGAGATTCTACTCATCGGCACACCCACTCCCTCCTTCCCTGCAGCTCTCTGGCCATCCTCTCTTGGCCCTCTTCCTACTCCTATCTGCAAGGCTAAAAACCTCGGGGTAATCCTTCACTCTGCTCTCTCCTTCTCCCCTCACATCTCTGACGTCTCTAAGAAGTCACACTACCAGCTGCACCTCCTTAGAGGTATTCTTCCTTTCCTCTCCTTCCCCCAGAAGCTCACTGTCTCCAGAGCCCTGGTTCTCTCTAAGGTGGACTATTGTAACAGCCTCTATCTAAATCTACCTGCCTCTACCCTCCGCCCTCTGCAACTTATACAGAACAGGACTGCAAGACTTGTCCTTGGCCTCAAGCCCAGGGATAGTATCTCTCCAGGACTGAAATCTCTGCACTGGCTCCCAGTGGCTGGAAGGATTAAATTCAAAACCCTCTGCATTATACACAAGGCCTTCTGGGGTCTGGGACCGCAATACCTTCAACTCTCTCTTCCTAAATATCTTCCTTCTCGAGCTCTTCGCTCATCCGCCTCCAACTCCCTCAGTGTCAGTCGCTTCTCCAAGCAACGAGTTGGTGGAACAGCCTTCCTGCCTCCCTGTAACTCGAGGAGAAACATCTCTGTTTCCAGAAGCACCTCAAAACCTTCCTCTTTGCCTCTGCTTTCTCTACCCCTCTCCCCTGCTGATTTTCTTACTGAAAGTTCTCGGGTTACCTGGCCACCCTTTCTGATCTCTGGCCTAGGCCCCGTCAATTTGCCCACTTGCACCTCCTCCCTGGCAACCCCTGCACCTGGGGACCGTTCTGTATCCCTACAGTCCCCCACTAGCACTTTTGTCTGCACTTCCTTGCCCTTGCCACCAGCTGGCCGTTATTTATTCTTATTTATTCCACTTTTTCCCATGTACTGCATTTTCCCCTCGCCCTTCCTCCGTGCACTTTTCCTTTTCCACCCTTCCCATGCACTTGCACGATCTGAATGACACTTGGCCTAGTAGGATCATTGTCTGTCCTCCCCTTGTTCCCTGCCTTGCCTCGTCGCGCCTTGAAACACTTATGTATAGGCGCGTTATAAATGACATATCATATCATATCATATCAGGTATTACATTCTGACAATCGTCATTCTGTCTCACTTGTCGATAGGGTTTCTCAAAACCTTTCTGTCCAAGTTTTCTTAGGTGTCGGCACTTGAATAGGTGCTGTTATTCTGATAGGTACTGGACAGAGCCCAACTGCAACTCTCTGCTGGTTTATTTGCTCATCATACGTCACATATATTTGCGTGAACGTTCCTGGTACTTCAAAAGGGGTGTCTGGAGTGAAAATCATGCTTGACACTTCCTCTTTACCGCATTCTGAGCCTCCTGATTGTCCAGCGCACCCTCCTGGGGTGCTTATGCTAGAAAGAAGATTAAAGATGAGCTGCCGCTTTGCTGATTCCCTAGTGGCATGTTAGAAATAACTATTTAAGAGAAGCAACCACTTGAGCAAGATGCTGGCAAATCCTGATGGCATTGCCAGCAGGAGGAGTCAAGGAGATGCACTCATGATGCAAGTGTGAATGGAGGCACAACAGCGCCATCAGGCACTGGTGTCATCAAAAGTGGAGTTTGTGAGGCAACAGGGTGAAGAGAGGCAGTGGGCACATGATGCAACAATTGCTAGGGTTAATGTTCAGGAGAGGTTGGCAGGGAGGCTGGATTCCATCCTAGAGGATTCTTGTAGGGCAGTAGAGGACATTGAGTATAGGGTGAAGGAGGCCCTGCAAGAACTTCGGGAAACAAAGACGGGTCCCCTGCAAGAGACAGATGTGGTTGAAAAATAGGCTTGGCTGAGGCATTGTCTGAGATAAGCATGGACTAGCCCGCTGACAGTTGTATATAATTCACTGTTGGATGTGTCCTTTTTCATGTTTTTCATTTTTTTCCAGGAACATTATTATGTTTACATGATTTTAAATAGTTTTGCATCAATACTGTTATATTTTATTATTCAACATCACTGTTTTCTGTCTCTTTGTGCCATGTGCAGGATGTGTTAGCTTGCTGTCGTATGTGTGCTTTTGGGTTTCTTTGTCTATTTACAGCTTTGTTGGAACATGATCTCCAAATAAGTATGTCCTATGGCTGTTATGGGCGGTTAAGACACACTCTGTGGGTCATATTGCTATGGGCCTATTTGCTGGGGGACATGCATGCATGCTTCATGTGAGTGTGATGTTTAGTTTGATTCCTTCATGGCCAATGTACGTATGTTGACAATGATAGATGTGGGGACATGACATGTTTGGAGTTGCCAATGTTTTACATCTTTGTCATTCACAACTGTTGCTTGGCTACTTCAATACTTTCCAGTACAGGCATGTTGGTTATTAATGTACCTGATGTTAGTGGGTGTGTCAAACATTTATGCTGTGGTTGTCATGGCACTTCCTTTGTACATGCTTTCATGGGTGTTGAATCATGTTGGGGGTTGTTTGATGTAGGGATGGTGGCATTATTTTGATTGACTTGCCTTTATGGTCATGTGGACATGTGTTTCACAAGTAGAGAAGGTACCATCGCCAGGGTGAGTGTAGCAAGGAATGGTTGGTTGATGCCATTCCTTGTGCAGGGGCATTGTATGTTTGCTGTCGGTGTCAGTGTTGGTTGAGTATGTTTTCTATTGTGTGTCTACTGGTGGCGATGTTGGGAGACATTTGGAGATAAGACGTATTTTTATAGTGGCGTTTTTGGTCTATTATTGAGGATTGGGACTTGATTGTTTAGGTGTCTGGTCAGATGTTCTCCAGTGAAAGGATATTTGAGGTATCTGGAGATAGCTCATTCACCTCTGCACATTTACTTGTCCAGATTTCAGATTATTCTATGTAGTGTTGCACTTTGGCACTTGCTCGTCCATGTGGATGTGCTCACACTTCAAAAACAGGTATAGCTTATTGGAATTGGGGATGACGAGACAGGATGTGGTCTCGCTCTGATTCACTGGGCTGTACACCTCACATGTGCACTGTGTTACCTGAACATTAAGGGACTGAAGTGTATCTGTAGTAACAATTTGGTTGGCTGATGTTGTGCAGTTGAGTGCGATCCAAGGGGAAGCCACAATCAAGGTGACTGTGCTGGATTCACAAGCACTGCTTCCAGATGATCATGTTGGAGGTGGATGTCTTCCAGGAGTAGTTCATGGAAGACACAATCCAGAGAAGTTAAGAAAGGTATGTGCTCCACAGTGAAATAGGTCATGGGTGCTCAAGGTGCATAGCTGGCAAGTGTTGTTGATCTTACAATGATTGTAAGGCCACCATTGTACTGAATAAGGCCCACAAGCCTCTTTGTCACATTGTAGGGACAGTGAATAAGTGTGGGTATTCAATGCTGTTGGGTATGTGACTGTACCCTTTTCCCAACGGATCATGAGTGTGTGCCAGCATACTGTTTGTACATCTATTGGAGTCTGATTGTTTTGTTACTACATGTAAGGGGTATGGGGGACATCCAATGAGCTATTGTTAGGCAAGTGTTGTAGCCAAATTACATTGGAGTGTATGTGGTCTAGGTTGGTGGATTGGGGGATTCCTCATGTACCTCTGTAAGCAAGATGGTTTAATGGATAGTCAGTCAGGTATTTCACATTTCATCCAACTCCTGGTGTAGTTATTGTGCACAAAAAATGTATGAGTGGGTGTTGGGGTGATGTGCATTTAGGGTGCATTATTAAGATGTGGCACCCTGTTGGGGCAAGTACCGTGTGGGAGAGGAGTGGGAGTAGAGTAATATGGATTTGTGGGTGCGGATTAGTGGGGATACTGGGCTGAGGACAGACTTGTGGGTGCTGCCTTAATGTAGGGGGATGGGGCGCAGATAAGTGGGGGTACTGGGACGAAGACTGAGTGGGAGTAATGGTGATTACTTGTAAGTAATCCTTGATTACTTATTTCCCATGGGCCCTGCACAAACAATGTTCGACAGCAGAGCGATATGTTCTGATTGCCATGGAGGCGTGTTGTGGGCATGCCAGACACTACTCATTTTTCTTTGTGCTGCAACTTTCTGTGCACTTTTGATTCCGTGAATCGGCTCCCAGCACATTATAATTGTTCCATGCAATGTTCTTGCTTGCACTAAGAACTTAGTGCAGACTTGCTGATTTCTTTGTAAATAAGGCTGTACGCGGTGCAAACATGACTATTGCAATGCAAAGTCACTTTGCTCTGTGCTACGCATTTGGTACATTAGTTCCTTAGTCTTGTTGACAGCATTCCCAGAAGGAAAGCCTATGATACCTCAAGTAGTGTGGGATTATGGGTATTGGGTGGGCAGTGATGGTGCTTTAAGTCTCAATCCCCTTCCCTCGCCCAATGGAACCTGCATGAATAATATATCCGTTTTATTTCCAGCCTCTCACTGGATTCTTCTCACTTCCATGCACTGTAGTAATAGATGCATTGTTACCCGATTTAGGAGTACTCATTATTGTAACCTCTGAGGGATGAAAGACTGAGTGGGCCTTGCTAGAATTTGGACGTGTGAGTGGCCCTTGTAGACAGATATCCGATGCAAGTGATTCATACACTGAACTCTTTAGGAGGTAAAATGGGGTTGAAGAGGAAGCTACGGTAAACAGAATGAAGGAGTAGATGGGAATGAAGGAGTAGAGGATGGAGTTTGGTTAAAAGGGAGGGAGCAAGGAGAACAGAGAGGGCTAAGGGAGGGAACAAATGCAGACAAGAAGGTAGGAAGAAAGTCATTAAGGAAGGATTCATAAATGTTGATAAACAATGTTTAAAGACATTTTCCTCATTGTATGAACCATAAACCACATTACAGAAACTCTGCATCCGTGCAAGAGCAAAGTTGCACCGTATTAGCAGCATTGCAAAAATGCCCTTTCGATCCAGGTTTGCAACAGAGCAAAGTTTGCCCTCGTGATAGCCTAGCACTATCCTGTCGCAGGGAGCTTCACATTAGCCCTCTTCAGAAACTCATGCCTTGGGTGCAAAATAGAGCTAGTTCAGTGGTGTTATCAGTGATGGCCCAGTTCTTATTGCTATGAAAGATTTGTAAGAATGTATTAATTGTAATGATGTTATTGCTGTTCAATAAAGGACATTAAAATTAAATGAATCACAATGCACTTTTTCCATCTGATGTGGTTTGTTTTGACTTCAAGGACTTTGATCTTAAGTTGTATGAAAGCGAGTTGCATAGTTTTCAGTGGTGTGCATTCAATTGTGCTTTTAAAATTAGTAATGATATTGCATATGCAGGCACGTGTGTAAGTAGCTCATTGTACAATTATGGGGTATGTTTCTCTTTAGTTTACGTCGCAAGTCTAGGGAAGGTATGTTGTCACTATACACACACAACAGAAAACTGGTGTCAGGGGAGGGGGAGTAACGACAGGGGATTTTGGTCTGTCTTACTTGAAGCAAGTAATAGGGCAGCGATTACACACAGACACACGCGCATTAAAAATACAGGTCACGGCGTGTGGAACTGACAAATGCCGAGCCCTATTTTGAGGATCGCTTTTCGCCCGAGATTCGCCGGTTCCTTGATTTCGGAAGCAATCTTCTGTATCAGAGCCTGGGGGAATTCTTGTGCAGAAGGATGACCTTTTGCAAAGTCTCTTAGGAAACATTTTCCTCCTCCTTACTGATGCCACTTACATTTGATGTGTCTCATGAAATAGGCTGTTCTGCTGACTCATTTCATTTAGATGATAAAATAAGACGTATTCTTAGAAACAGCTACTTCCCAAATGTGTTCATTCGTAGGCACAACTATAATGTTAATGAGGTTTACTATTCCAGCACAAAAGGACGATCAGGAGCATTCATAAATCATACTAACTGTGTACTATTAGTGTTTTCCAAGTGTCCAATCAGCTATAAAATCCACGTTTAATGGGATCAACTTGAGGCCTGACTACAATGATATGTTAGAAATGTTTGAAGGTGTATATTTTTTTTAAGAGCAGTGCTGTCAAAGGACACAGATCTACAGCCGTTCTTCACAGTGACTATTGTAATGTACAGCACATATTTTGGATTGTGAGTAGAACTGCAAAGGCCAAATCTTTTAGTCACCTATCCAAATTAAAGGATGGTAGACAAGTGTCTGTCAGAGTTGACTAGTCAGCCAGCAGCATACTGAAAATTGCAGTTTGGTTTTTCACACCGTACACATGGGACTACAGCACACGGAATGCAGCATGTTCTTGGCTAGGTTAAATGTGTCAAATGTGCTATCGGGTCTCAAGGAGGAGCTGCTACTTAATTGATTGCCTCTGTAGTTGCTGCCCGCTTTCTAGCACCTATGCGCTATCAAAAGGATCCCCCGCTGCTCTCCGGATTACCATTTGGTAATCTTCAAGCACTTGTCTTTTAATCTTAAACAAATTAATTCACCTTGTGCATGCGTCCTTCCTTCTGCCCTGTGCCAATTCTAAGAGGCAGTTTTTATTGCTATCATAGAAATAGAAAGGGCTGCTTCTGTTTCAAAAGAACACTTCTTCTTTGTTCTATGTGGGTCCATTTGAAAACACTCTCTGTTTTTTTTTATTTTCTATGTTGGTCCTCTTTTTTATTTATATCAAAAACTCCAGTTTTGTTTTACTTGGTGTTAAAAAATGTGCAACCCATTCACCATCAGCACTTCTCATGTTGGTGGCGGAGCGCAAATAGTGTTTAACACTGGGTATTGATAGTGCCGTCGCCCTTAGTTTTGCAGAGGTCTATATCCTCAGGCTGGACAGCTCTTACTAGCCGGTAAAGGCCTCTGACCAGTGCTTGATTTGTGGGGGACAGGGGCCTTACCAGCGCTCAGTCCCAGCACTTATGTCTGAGCCCCAGCACTTAGTTTTAAGCCCAGCTTGATTATGTTCTGGTGTTTTGGCAACTTTATTATTTTAACTGTCAGTCAGTCATAGTAACATAACAATCAACAACAGTGTGCACTGACCAGGGTCTCTGCATTCTGGCTGGCTCATTGTAATTCACACACCTGATGATTTAGGTTGGCAGGGCAGGACTATTTATCAATTCGTATGAAAAACAATGGGCCTCATTACGAGTCTGGCGGTAACCGAGGCGGTAAAACCGCCTGGTTACCGCCGGACTCGTATTACCATTCCACCTCCGTGACTCCCGGAATTACCGGGGCATTACAACCCCGGTGTCCCGGGAATTCCAGAGGCGGAATGGTGTTAATCCCCATTCCCATTGAGTCCGATAGGACTCAATGGGGATGGGGATCATGGAAACACCGGCACCATCTCGTGATGGTGCCGGTGTTTCCTCGCCCGCCTGCAGGCGGGCGGTGTTAAACCCGCCAGGTCAGACCTGGCGGGTTTGATGCCTCCGCCTGTAGGAGTTGTGATCGCCCGGCATGGAAACAACGGTGGCGGCGGGTTTACCGCCACCGTTGTTTCCATACCGGGCGAGTTATAATGGGGCCCAATGAGAGGCAAGGTGACCATCCGGGCACTGATGCTGGCCATGTCCACACACTGATCCACTCAGCCTCCATGACATTGCTGCAAATTCCCTAGTGTACTAACCAGCAGGGTGGGTTGGCAACAGGACAGGCACCAGCCACCAGCCCCATCATAGAGGTAAAGTCAGTGAAAAGACCCATATCATACAGCAGATCCAACCATGAGTGACAACCTATGTCAGACAATCTTGCTGTCAGTTCCGTAATGATTTTGCCTACTTTCGTCCATTCATTTACCATAAGAGGAAAGCATTCTTGCTCTTTATCCCTGTGGTTAGATGGTTAACAAGCTCCACTTGACACTGATAGGATAAGAGCAAAATGCTGTACGATTATGTGTTTTAAAGAAACACTTAAACATATTTTATTTCAAATCACAACTAATTTGTAATAGTGATTTCACCCTCAATGAACCAGTGTGAGTTGGAGCTTAATCCCCAAATATGCTCACACCCTATGGAGCAGCCTTGTGACAATGCATGGAAAACAGTGGGTGGTGTCAACAGTAGACGGGGAAATGCCCCTCCCCCATGCAAGAAAATATGTGGGCCTTGACACTTATTTTCTTACAAATTAAGCAATGTCACTGACTCAGTTCAGTTCATAATGATGGTATTGTAGCCTTGGATTCAGAATGGCAAAGCCCATAGCATGTGCTTCTTCTCATCCATTTATATGTCTGGACCTGCAATAGAGGGGCACTCCCATGTATCAGTGAAAACGGTAATTCTTAAACGCCTAAATACCAATCATGAATTACGTAAACATACATATGATTATACTTCCATCATAGGTGGTTCAGATGGTTCAGTGAAGAGTGTGAAAGAAATAGAGAGTAGTTAATAGAAAGGAGATATCATGCATGCAGAAGAGATAAAACACATGGGAGGAGATGTGATGGAATATTATCAAATGATGGAAACCTTAAAGAGAGAGAATAGTTGATTGTTCTGATTTGAGGCCCCACGATAGCAGCACAGTCGGGCGTATCTGAATAGTGAAACTGCGGCTTTGTCATTCTGCATTTGTGTATATTATATAGAGCCTTATAGAGATATCGAGGGAAGCAAAGCAGAGGGCTATACAATGGAAAAGGGCCATTGTTTCAAGTGATAATGCCCCTACCAATGCCTATACGGCTATTAGCAAATAGTGGTAATCACAGTGTTGTTTTGGACAAGTTAAACATGTTAGTTTAATAAAGAGTAATGTAATTAGGCATAAACTATGTTATTTTGTAGTATTTAAATAATAAATCCAGAAACGTGGGTGGGGTTGCTTAATGGCCTGTTACCTTTAAGGTCTTCTTGGGGATGTTCATAGAAAAGGTGGAAACATATGTAGTGAGCCGACTAATTTGTGTGCTTTCCATTTCCTCTGCTGAGTTGAGAATGTTTAGAATTCAGTCAGTATCCGTAGTAATTAACTGAATTGAGGGTGTCCTGATTGGCTGGGGAGAGATCCATAATGATTTCTGTGTGCTGCCATGAGCTTAATTACCCAATTCTGATAGGGACAATCCGCTGTGTGTTGGAAGGGGGAAGATCAGCTAAGTTTTGTGATGACAGGTTGTAAGCCCTTGTCTTTTAGAACAACAGATTGTAATGGTCCCCTCATAGGTGTCATGGGAAATGCAGGACTGATTTTAGGGTGTGGTTGGTTCATCAAATCCTCAATCGCTGCACTGTGGGATGAAAGCACACAAGAATATATGGTTCTCATGCAATCCCAGACTGAATTTCCCACCCCAAACTGTACTACCCTTTATACACTTTCTTAAAACATTGGTCTCAATGTTACAAATGTTAGATTTCATGACCTTAACATTGAACATTTCAGTCTTCCTCAATTAACACAGTAGCAGACGCTGTAGAATAAGGCCAACGTAGGCCTAACATTGATATTGATATTTGGTTTCTACAATCAACATACTGTTTACAGCTTAGACTCACTTGCAATTCCATTTCCGATCAACATTCTATAAGCATACATTTGCACTTTTTCTTGGTGCAAGCTCAGTGCTGAGACACCAATGAAGAGTAGAACAGTCCTGTGTTTGTCTTCAGGCACTGCACCCGTTATTGCTCTGTAGCACATGTGATTTTTACACACTAGAATGCATTATTGATCACACAGCATACTCCTAGCCAGAGCAGCCAGACACAAACTTTGAGTGTTCCCGGAGCCTCCATCACACACATTCAGCTGCCTCTTGAGCATGCACACACACACAAACATACACACACACCCCATATACCGGTGTCACCTTCATACAGCCCCTTACATCCACATAACTGCTGTACTGTACTTTTATAGGTACGATGCGGGAGCATATCTTTTCTTGAATATTTCCAATGCGGCTGTTGACAAACACACTGACACATCAACACAATTGTGCAAAGCACCAGGCTCCTTGTTCATCATGAGATGCCATGAGATATATGTTTAAATTGTTTTAATTTATTTGTACATTTGTTGGAAGCATATGTGAAGTCCATGGGCATCTAGGCGCTAGTTGCAGACAGAAAATGGTGCTGAGTGTCAGTGTCAGTTGAAAATATGGGTTTTAAGCATTTTTCTGATAGACTGGTATGCATGGAGAGGTCATTCCAGAGCGAGGGGGCACAGACTAGGAAGCTAACCCCTCCCACTTTCTTTCTGTTGAACCTGGTTGTCACGAGACATTGCTGGTAAACAGATCTTACTGGTCTGGTTGTGGCGTTTTGTTGATTTTTTCAGTCAGGTGGGGGGGGGGCTTCATGGGAGGGGCATCGGTGGGTAATGGATTAAACCTTGAACTTGATTCTGTCCTCGACCGTAGCCAGTGAGCAGATCTTCTTCCTCAGAGATGTGGGCATGTTTGCTGATTTCCAACACAGGACAGAGGGCATTGTTTTGGATTGGTTGCAGTATGTGAAGATTCTTGTCGATGTACTAAAAAGTAGGACATTGCAGTAATCCAGCATGGATCCTATTAGGGGATAGGCGATATGTACCGCTACTGATTATGCGTGTGTGGTAGAAATATTGGGCCTGATTTACAAACATGTTTTCATTGTGACTTTCCCATGTTAAAACATTTGTGTAAATCAGTCCCATTGTGTCTTGTATACACTACAATGCCGATTATTGTTTGTAGGTGACCTATATATTTGTGTGCTAGGGAAGACATTGTGCATATGCTCGTTTTTTCAAAATATATGCAGATTATTTTGTAGAAATGAATGTGTCCTTTGCCCAAAACTGGCATTGAAAAACCTGGTTATTGGTAAAGGTATGCAAGTCAGAATTTGGAGTTAATAAACAGACACTCCCCTCTACAAGTGTGCGCAGGCACAGGCTGCAAACAGATATCTTTTGAAAGTTGCAGCTCACATTAAAATACAGTTTAAACCTGTCAGGTAGGATTTTCTTTTCTCTTAGAGATAATGAGAGTCTTTTTGCCTCACGTAAGGATTTGGTGGAAGTATATCTGTTCTTTACATCTAGCCTCTTCACAATAATCCTCTATAATTTTCCACTTCAGAGAAAGATAGAAGTTGATGGCAAATACGAACTTCCCAGCCCATTCAGATGTGCTCTTTTTTTTCCTGTGGTGTGTCCATCCTCTAAATATAAATATGTCCTTTATTTGTTGTAGACCCTAGCCCTCCACTTTAGCATAAAAGGGAATAGATGATTAAAGCTTCCTTTAGAGGTAATGTGCATAACAGTGTGAAATGTGTCAGAAGTAAACTTAGCTTTCTCTGATTTGCTTTAATATTTGCGTTACTGTCTCCAGAACTGTACACACAAGTCTGATAATGTTGTGTAGTCAATTAAGCATGCAGCCTAACCATAATATCATGCTACTTGCATGACAATCATGTGTGGGAGGCTAGAGGTAGGAGCTCCTACGTAGGATATCTACTGGATAGCTTTGGTTGTGTCTGTACGGCACCTGACCAACAGGCACGCACACTTAGTTGCTCAAAGAGTGATTTTCTGCTCTGTGAAAATCGTTGGTTGCATACAAAGGTCCAAACACTATGACAGCTTCTACAGTGGGAGTCACCACCTCGACAAGTAATTCCTGAACGAGAAGAGAGAGCACACTTTTTCCTTTGACTTAGATATAGTTAACATTTGTCAGAATTATTGATGATTGGGAGACGCAATCCTCCAGATATATATAATGTGTGTTAGTATGTGTGTGCGTGTGTGAAATTTGCATAAGCATGTCATTTTGAGACTGATTTTCAAAACTTTTAACAATGGCACAATCCCATTGGAGAGCATTTTTTTTAAATCAGGCCTTTTGTGTTTTATGTATGACATTTCATTTTAAAATATGCACAACACTTATTTCCTATGCATGTGTGTGCACGTAGGAAATACCTTTTCTATGCACTAAGTAGGGATGGAGATAGCTCAGTGCTTTACATGCTTATTGCTAGTAACTATATTATTTGGCATCTCATCATTAGATCATCTGACATGTTTTATAAAGATGTCTTTCATGTTTTCAGAATGATTTAAAATGTGTTCTGGTCCGTGGCGTATCTGCTTTATTATACATATACACCTGTTTCACTCATATTAGAAAACAATGCAAAAATCCTAGTGCGCGAGTGTAAAACTAAAGATGAGCTGGTAGGAGAAGTAGTCTACAGGGTAAACTGTGGACAGTGAAAGAAGTCACATGGTCACAAATCCTACTTTTTGGGATCCCAGAAATAACAATTTACCTCATGTAGTTGAATTTTCCTTAACTTCTCAAATGGGGATCACTGAGCCATGATCATATTGAGTTTGTTCAATAAAAACAACAAGAATGCTGGGTCATTCTAGATCATTTATCTAGCTATACGACAGTACTTGGTTGATTGTGGATGCACTTGGCATATGATCAGATCACTGGGATTTGTGGTTCTTTAGTTTGAATGTGATTATATAAGGCATAATATTCTCACCTTAACATCCCTGCAACTAAAGATTTTTCCTTGAATTTCAAAGGTTTTGCTGCAATATTTTGCTCACTCTAACATCCCTGCAACAAAAGATTTTTCCTTGAATTTCAAAGGCTTTGCTACAATATATTGCTCACCTTTATCTCTGCAACTAAAGTGTTTTCCTTGAATTTCAAGGGTGTTGTTATTCAATAGATTTTGTCGGCACATGGCCAGTGCCAAAGGCCTATGGCCATCCCCACTGTATATTTTAGAACACTACCAGACCATTGGCAATGGCCTTTGGCCATAGCCGGTGGGCACGGCCACCCTATATTTTAAAAAACTTGCAACCCATCGCTCAAAGATGGTCATCAATCACAAACTGATTTTGGCCTGTTTTGACAGTGGTATTCTTATGAATAAAATATTGCAGGCTTGGAGAACAATGATTTTAATGAATGTGCAGTGAGATTAAATGATTTGCCAAGGATCACACACTTTGGGTAAGCAGCGTGCTACAAGCCCTTTGTTTATTTTATCTTAAAGTGAAATATACAAATGTAGTTCAATTGACCTTCCCCTTAGAAGAAAGTGTGCAAGATAAAATAGCATTGGACTTATTCCCTTCAAAACAAAATCCCAATACAAAACAAGTGCTTTGTGATGTCATCTTAGATGTCCTCAGTGTTAGACTTAGCAGTACGCGGAAGGGGCACAAGTTATGGTTGTTTAGCACACCTTAACAGGCACATTTCAAGGGTTTTCGGTTTTACTTCATAACGTCCCTTTAACAAAGTTTTTTTTCACTGAATTTCATGGGTTTTTGTTAGTGCAACTTAACCATAATGTCCCTTTAACAATGTTTTTTCAGTGAATTTCATAGCTGTCTATGTTTTTATTTATTTATTCCATTCATTTGTAAAGCACACATACAGCCCAGAGACATTGAGGTGCTGTTTCAGTTTACAAGTCAAGCAGCAAACATGTGTCATACATTTGTGATATTTTTGTCACAGCGTACGGATGGCACATTTACATACAAGCAGGGCATTATCATACCTGTTAGTAGTGCAACGTGGTGGAGATAATCAGTGGTTTATAAAACACAGGCACAGTGTACAGGTGTAGTTGTGGGTTAGGAGAAGAGGTGAGTTTTGAGAGCTTTGCAAAAGATCCAGTAGGATCTTTTACTAGTGCCCCTTTAATCTGCTACAAATCCCTTATATAATATTCACCTTCAATATAGCAAATATGGAGTCTGCAGATTACGCGGTAGTCTGCAGATGTTGGGATGCTTTTACAAGGCTCAGAATCATAGAGGAGACCCCAACAAGATATACCCAGCAGCCAGCAAACAGATGTGATGTACCTAAAATCACAACTAATGTTTACAACAAGCAAATATATGTGGGATTTTTTAACCCACTAGGCTCTGCCCTGCGACATCCCTGTGTGCTGGTGGCACCAGAATCAGCAAAATGGCCGCAAAAGCCCTATGCACGCTAAACCTATGACAATTGCACCGTGAAGCCGGAAAAGATGGCTGCCAATCTACTTTGCCTGTGTCAGTAGTGGGAGGAGACCATACTGCTGAAACCTGTCACTGGGCTGCCCACCGAGTGAACATGGAAACTGCATGAAAGGCAGTGCTTTATTGCAAGGAAACCCAGAAATTGCTCTGAAATCCTTTGTTCTTGGTTCCTGAAAATACAAAGTAATGGTTCCAAACATCAGAAAACATCCAACATTCTTGCTGGGTGTTACCCGTCACTGTATTTAAGGAATCAACAGGAGCACACAATGCCAGGAAAAGCAGAATCTATCATCCGAATATCCACATTAAAAAGTGTGCTTGCCTGTGAAAATTTGTCAAGATATGGGCACAGTACCGCCGGCCGCCTGTATGACAGCTGTCAGGAATTGCATTAGAAACTTACAGCCTGATTCATGGAATTATTTGCGTGAAAAACGCAGATTTGTGCGCCTTTCTGCCCGAAAATCCCCATACTTCAAACAGGGATTTTCGGGCAGAAATGAGCGCAAATCTGTGTTTTTCACGCAAATAATTCCATCAATCAGGCTGTTAAACTTGTGCAGTTAAAATCAAATGGTTGGAATTAAGTGACTTGCTATCAAAAGTAATATAGGTTACATCTATTTAATCTGCCTGTTTTAAAGACTGGAATTAGAGTTCTGTTTGCCTGTTTTAATATTGTAAGTTTAATTTCAACAAAGAAAAATGTAACAATTGACTTTAAAGTAAGCCAGATTCAGCAAAACTACAAACAAGCTTCCCCCACTGGGAAAGACACCTCCCTTCTGCTTCCCACCAAAAGGCCAGGAGATCACATTCATGCGTTGATGAAGAGTGGAGGAGATTTGGGCTGCTGCTCCTGGGAGAGACAAAGGACTTTCTTGGCTGAAAGGGTATGCAGATTAAGGTGTCAACAGTAGCTCCTGCCAGAGGAAGAAGGCGGGGATTGCTCTTGAGCCACCGGAAACTTTGGGGGCGGAACAGACAGTTTTTGTTGATTCTCAAAGCACAGAAAAAGTATATTTTTGAAAAAGACTGACAAAGGACTGTGAGAATTTGTAAAAATTGTAAAATTACAGTATTGTTAATGTGAATTTTTGGTGCACGTTTTAAAAGGCGTAGTAAAAATGTGGGTTTTGTAGCAATTGTATTGATGTCAGAAGCATGAAACCTCATATGATTATACCCAGATATCATGCACACAAATGTATGAAATTGTGGACAAATCAGACAATTGGGTCCCGGACAGAAGTGTGAAAAGTTGCCAAATCCAGACCCAAGCTCTCACAGCAACGGGGGTTGGATGAATACTTGCTCCAAAAAATATGTGATATAAATATGCTATTGCTATCAAGTTTGTAGAATTGTAAATATGTATTATATGAAAAGTAGATTTCATGTGCAAAAACAAAGGGGTGGTTTTTCCCTGGATCATAAAACACATCGTCATGATGACACTCTGGTTTCTTCTCCAATCAAGGCAGAGGAAAGACCCTAACCAATGGACTACCTAGGGGGTGTGCCTAGGATAATTCAGCATACCCACCCCTTTAGGAAACACATAAATAGAGACAGCTTAGGACGGACCTAGAAAGACACACACATTCACCCACCAACCGATTGCTGGCAGAGCACTTTGCAAAAGAAATCCATATTCCATCTCCAGACTCCAGAAACGTTGAAAGCAGAAAGGCCCATTTCCAAAGCTGAACCATTCTCAGCTTGGCCTTTAAAAATCCAGAAACCTGATTTTACCCCAGACCTCTAAGGGGAACCCAAGAACAGCCTGGCTGTGCTGTAGCTGCTTTCCTGCTAAGAATTATTGCCAGAATACAAAGATCCAACCCAGTAGGTCCAACGCTGTGACCAGATAGCTGTGAACCAGAACTAGAGCCTGTGAGATCCAGTCCAGTCCCACCGTGCGGTGTCCAGAGTGCCTTGCTGATTGCAGACCAGAGCACCTTGAGTCCAGTCCTGTTTGCACGCAGAATTACTGTCCAGAAATCTTGACTGACCCGAATCCCTGACGGGTCCATTCAAAACATTGGTAGTGAGTATCCATAGCATAGGATTGTCACTAGCATATGTATTGTCCATAAATCATCCCTATCCAAACCCATCCTCTCTTCTATCCAGAACTACATTGTTAGAAATTCTTTTTGTCTTGCCTGAACTCTTTCTCTTACCTATAGTTCTTTTGTAATAGTAGTGTTAAAATCATCTTTGCGCTGATATATATTTTCTGAAGAAAGGCGAGCGTCTCGGCAGGCAAAACCAACCAGAGATATCCTGGGCTGGTGGCTGTGCTGTCGTGTAGTTTGCAAGTGTAAAGAAACCTTGTTTGTAAGTTTAAAGTGCATCTTTGTTTTGCAATTTTGCCTCTTTCTGAAAAAACGACCTCCACAAAAACTTCCATAACTCCATTACAATAGTTTTTCCGCAATCGCACTTACCGCGCGCAGAAACTTTTGCCGCACATTTTTCCTTTGGCTCAAGTCTATAACGTGTGAAATAGCTGCTCGTTGCACCCGACCTCAAAATTAAGTTTTCTACTTGCTAATTACTCTATAATCATTGCTAGCGTTTGTCTGATACCATACAGAGCTGATCCCACTAGTATTGAAACAATTTCAGTGAATTAAATCCATTTTCAGTGTTTTTACCATTCATGCAAAGACAACTTTAAACCATTTTTTACAAGTTTGTAATCATTCCTGTTTCTCTCTCTGTGTTTGCTGGGGGAAATGGGGATTGATACAATTTTGTTGAAGTCTTTATTCCTGAAACCTGTTTTCTCTCCTTCCATCTCTTTATATTGCAGATTGGGAGGATTGAGTAGTGTGCAGGGGGAAAGAGTAATCACATCGCATTTTGATTGAACCCACACAAAAGTATTATCTCTGTGTTACATTATTTTTCCTATCATTACTACTTGAGATTAAAGAGATTGTTAGTGTGACATCACCCCATTGGTGATCATTGTATAACCATTAAACTAGTGTAATGTATATATTGTGAAATCCATAAAATAAATATTTTTAACTTTGCAAACCAGCATGCTTCCTGGTTCAGTGTGACTGGGGGGGATTCAAAGAGAGGGGCGTGTTATAAGTGGTACATCGTTCAGAAATAAAATAACTCATAGACATAAATAAATAATTAAGGGTTTCAGCTGTGGATCACACGCTAGGCATTGACTTAGGTGGTGTGCCGTGTTGAAATCACTTACATGTACCTTTTTGTACAAACACTCACGTTAAATAATACAAATAATTTTTTTATATGACACACATCACAATGGAATGCACCAATCACAAACCATAACTGTACACTTAATATAATCTCCTCACTACAAATCTGCATACTGATTTAGAGACACCAGGGGCTTATTGGATAACACATTCTCATTAACTAATAAGTGCATTGTATTTATTTCTCTTTTATTAGCTTTCATTACATGAAACATAAGCCCTTTTCTTTTTTTCTCACAGGAATGGCAAGCACACTTGAATGGTTAGAGGAGAACTTCCCAAAAGAAGAAATGAGTGACGATAACCTCTCCAATGGTATAAAATAGATATTTTGATGTAAACAAACAATGTCTTTTGTACACACCTTACTAAAATAATAATTTTTATTTCTCTTGAATTACATAGTTTTCATGAAGAAACCACACTGCAGTTGAATTATACCCAATCCCCAGAATCACAATCAGAAGCCCTATCCCCAAATGTAAACAATCAAATCATGAACTTGTCCAACACATTAGATGAACTTAGTAATGATTTGAAAAAACATGTGCACTATATGAAAAATCATGTTATTAAACATGTCCCCTATCACTTTCCGTTTTGCACATGTCCCCCTTGTCCACAGCAATCATCCCCAGCTAATTTTGAACATTTTAATGAAAGACGCTTTGATGAAACCTCACTCCCTTCATCCCCCCACAATTATTGTACAAAAGTTCCTGTGTCTCCCATATATGTTTCCAATTCCGATACCCCATTCTTTTCTTGAATAAATATATTTTAGTACTATGAATGTTTTTTGTACTGCTGTGTAATGTTTCCTACTTTAAAACTCCCATTTTGGGTCTGCTGACTATGTGACTGTCTGGGATGTCCGCACTCAGAATGGAAGTGCCCCCTGTAAGGTGCGATATCTGGATATGTCTGTTTTCATGTGACGCACTTTTAATTAGTCCGCGGACACCATGCATTTTCTACAGACACCCGGTGCATGCACCATGTGATTCCTGCATAGTAGAGGATGTCTGGGATGCCCGTCGATGTGGCGGACGTCCGGGGATGTCATCATGTGATCGCGGACCTGGAACCTGTGACTGTGACCCATTAATGTGACAGCACACAGTGTAAACGTGCTTTTCCGTCCAATCTAGGGTGTTTCAAGCAGACACTTTACACTTCCACAGTTCCCAAACCCACTGTTTGTTGATATGGCAACTTTTTACAACTTTTCAAGGCCTTTTTCTGACTCGGTAGTCCATAGACAGCGCGACTATCCGCAGACGATTCCTCAGAAGGGACCCACCCATTACATTTCCGCATTCTCAATCTGGCTATCCAGAAGAAAGCACCTGCTTTGCAGATTTGTTTGCAGTACTAATTGGAGACAATCATGGAATCCGTTATGGCCATCCCTCGTTCCCAGCCACCCCCGCCACCACCTAAAAAACCTGAAGGGCCTCGAGAGGGGAACAGGCATGGTAATGCAAAAGAGGAGGATCGAGATGTAGAAGAGGATGGAGTGGAGGAAGTCCATGTTACCAGCACTCAGAGGGAGTACTGGGTGTGGCAATTTTGTATAACCGTTGGAAATGTCCCAAAGGCTTGTGCAAGCAAGGTTCAATGCACTGAGTGAAAAGTTATACTCAGGCGCGGGAAACTTGGCTTGTATTCCTATGGGACTACTTCCATGAGGTGCCATGCCAAATCGACCCACCAGAGTACTCTGAGAACAGTGATACCTTTCTCAGATATCCTCCACCCCATCATCCTCATCTGCTCCTGTCACCACAAAGTATAAGTAACAAAAAATAGAAGGTAGTTGGATTCTATAACAGTTCAGCCAATCGTTCAGTGATTCATAAGAAAATGTATCAAATGTATGCAGACTTCATCAATAAAAAATTATATCAATAAGAAAGAGCATACATATATTAAAACTATTATAAAAAACAATAGTCTTGTGACAATTTTCCTTTTAGGACTCTGAGTGTTCAGTAAACTCAGTTAGTTTTTTAATATCATTAGAGTACATATGTTCGTTCTGCTGATAACAGTTTTTGTTTTGTTTTAATACATTTCTAGTAGTACATATTCTAGAAATAGAGACTCAACATGTTTCTGTTCTCAAGTTGTATAAGAAACATTCTTCAGGAGAGAGGTCCCATTAACTTTATGTGTTTTAGGGCTCAATCTTCCCTCGATAAATGCTATTTTCAACTTTCAGTTGGTGAAACTGTGAATAGAACATAAAAATAGGGTCAGCTCCTAATGCTGTAATTCCTATTAACAGTTTAAAACTGTTTAACTAGAAGCAGGTGTAGACATATTTACCCGTTCCAGTATGCAGAGTCGATCCTTAAATTTGAACTGGGTCCTACTATGTTTGGTCACTGTCTGGGGAATTAGTAAAGATTCCTTTTCAGATTCAATCTGCAATATTATAAGAACAATTTGGAAGGGTCGCTATTTACTAAGATGATCGTCTCCTCTTGTCTCTCCCTCTCTCTCTCTCTCTCTCTCTCTCTCTCTCTCTTTGTTTAAAAAAAAATAAAAACGGTTAGGTGAAGCTTACCTGAATGTAGCCAGGCAGTGCTTGATTATCAGGAAAACAAGCAATCAACCTCTTGAACTTGACTTGTATTAGTACATAAATACAGGCAACTGGGGGATGGAGCAATTTGAATATATTATATTTGAGATTTAAATGAATGAGGGGTCTTGGTCTGGTATGGATTTGTACTAAAGTAAGTCTTAGTACTGAAAGTGAGCGTACCCCAAAAAGGCATTAAAACTCCACAATGAGAGTTAATAATGAACACACCCCAGATGGGAATGAGACCAAGACCAAGTTCAGGTGAAGTTAAAAAGTTTTTATCCAAACCAATATAGGGCAAGCAGAGAAATCTGCAAACTCTGAGAGCGCTATGCCAAATATCAGTAAACATCTATATTTTGTTACAAATCCACGTCATCTATGACGTGGAAACTAGGGATTACATGAATCGATGCGATTGGGCAAAGGAGAATAAACATTATAGATTTTGTAGGGTTGGCGCTCCTGATTGGTGAGACTCTGCTGGTGTCGAAATGATGCTTGTGGGTCAGCTGGGTTCATCGTGGTGGAGCACCAGGTCAGGAGCTGTTTGAGTTGATACATCTTGGCTGCACTAACAGTTTGCTCTTGTGGACACACATACACATATATTGTTAATGTCTGCTTTAAGTTGTCATGTAAATCCTACAAATTGTTAATCTAACATGACAAGAGAAATAGCACATAACTCTAGGTGATCTCAATGCATCATCATAAAAACATTATTCATAAAGGGGCAGCTCCATGAGTTCAGGTGCCTTATCAGGGGGCATGTGTCAGAATACCTTTATCATTCTACTTTGTAAGATTTAGTAGGAGACATATTTATAGTATGTTAGTATATAAGTATATGAGTATATGTTAGTATATGAGTGATGAGATATGAGTGAATAAACGGCCACCATGGTCAGTCAAGGTTGGGGTGAACTAGAATACTATTGGGTCAGGGGTCACATAGCTAGTACATCAAAAGGCGGTGGGACGTGAGGGCTTGCTGCCCATAATTCTTTCAACTGAAGCAAAGTGGGTTTATGGTGGCATTGTGTGTCAGGAGGCATGGGGGAAGGCAAATACCTCATGTGGGTTCAGGAGGAAGGCGAGGAGGTATATCTATAAAACAAGGGGCCTTCAATTGCTAGCACAGCCTGGGGAGGGAGGAGGGCAGGGGCTGAGTACGCAGCTCTGCAGGAGAAGGGAGAGATGGCCCTGTGGCTTCTCATATCTACGTTATGGGGTTGCATGCACATCATTATAAATGAGACAGGATTATGTCAGTATAATTACACATATACATCTATATATCGAAGACCATGCGAGTTTATGAACATTATATGCATTACACATTTTCGTATATCATGTGTACCATGTTTGCAAAATAATTTCTATCAAAAAAGGTCTTGTTAGCTTCACATCATTCACAGGGCTAAGGTTTTGCACTTGGGCGTGGGACAAACAAGAAAAGCTGACATTAACAGATGAGGTAGAAACAGGTTGGCATATGTATTAGCATAGGAAAGAATCTGCAACATTCTGCTTATAATCTGATTTGTGTACCATAATACTCAAAGAATAGACAAATACTTTGAAAGACACTCTTTTAATATGGTTGGCACTTCTTACCCTAGAAACCCAAACATATTGCAACGCTTAATTGTCTACTTATAAACTTATATATATTTAGGGAATCATAGAATACATAGGGATATTACACATTGCTTTTAAATATTGGGCAGCATCATTAATCTTTGATTAGCAATGGCAGGTTCGAATATGTATTTTATAAATTCACATGTGGGTGATCTGGGATGGGAGAGGGCCGTTTTATTCAATATGTACAATCAATCTCATGGACCTGAGGTTAATTTATCGTCCTTACAGATGGCTTAGCGGATGGGAGAAACTGGCTGGCAGTTCAAACGGGGAACACGATTGTGGGTTATTCACAACATATATTATAGATGCTGGGGTCGGCGAGAGGACAGGACAAGTTTTATAGAGGCAGCTTTGCTTTTCTCAGACCCCAGCTTTTGCCCTGTCATCGTCAGGTCAATGATGTACTGCGGAAGGTGAAGGATACAGTGTTTGTAATGTAGCTTGTTCACGTTTAGTCTCCCGTGAGAACAGGCCTTCAGCTGAGCCGCCAAGGGGAGGCGGGTGAGTGAAGTGATGGGCTCGCTGTGCGTAGTCAGGGGGGAGAGCTGCAGACGTGCAGGCCGCTTGTGCCACTGAGGCCTCGATTATTATGTTCAATCACAAAATGGAGCCTCTAAACTATTACACCCATGAAGGGTTCAAAGCTTATGATACAAATAAGCGAAGAATAAAGAAGCATCCATTTTAAGACTCCAGTGAATTATTATTGAAATTGTATAACTTTATTTAACCACTTCTAAGTGGTCCACGGGTGTGCAGCCTGCACCGCTGGCTTCACGGCCAAGGTCTTTTTTCTCACGTTTTGTATAGTGCTAACCACGGAGGCACTTTTCACAGTGGATTTGCACCCCAAGATTTTGTTAAACCTCTTTTCATACGAACAAGATTATTTTATATTACTATTTGCAGTGCAAAACTCACCCCAAACTCAGTTGTTTTCCTTCTTTACATCCGTGACTACTTTTGAGTTTTTGCACACTATGTCGTACGAGGATATCGAATATCTTACAGATAACAGAGCTACCACACTTGGCTTTTCAGCCAAAGAGGCAGATGCCATACTTGGGTCTTATTAAGGAAACAGTTCATACCACAACCAATAAAGATCCTCAAAATAAAATTAAACAACTTGAACATTCAATCAGGAAACTAATTAACCGTAAACTACACGTGGTCACTCTAAGCCGATACTACAAGGCACAACGCATTCCCAGAGGATTAAGAATACCATTACGTCCGACTCTATGCAAAGAGAACAGAGAGTTTGTTGAAAAATGGGAACAGATACTAAATAAATGTTCTCTCGACCTGATATTACTTACCATAAAGGAACTTTCATGAAATATAGAACTACTCGAGAAAGAGATAGAGACTTTATCCAAGGACATAACAGAACTAACAAATGCAGAATCGTTTGCCGAAATACTAGTAGATATCAATACTAAGTTGGATAATTATAAACAAGATCTCGAATCTCGTAAAATTTGAAAATTTAAAAGAGACAATTATGACTATCTAAACAATGAAGTCTACACTTGGGCGGACAAATATCTAAACCAAGCCCAGAGGTCTAACAAATCAACAAGCGATCAAAGTAGTTCAGAATCAGACAACACAGGAACCACAGAAGAACCAACAGGAGCAAACTCTGAAACAAGCACTTCAGGAATCAATTTAAGACCTAGACAACCAACTAACACATCAAGGAAAGATTTTTTAGGAGGACGAGGAACAGGATTAGGAGAGGAAGGAAAAAGAGGACAAGGAATGAAAACACGATTGCAAACGAATCGAATTTAGTGGTCAACCTCTCCACTAGGAATCTAACGATTAAAGAAGTGAGAACACTTGAAAAAGGTCTTAAGTTTGTGCTGATATATAGTAATAACATGTTCAACACAAAGGTGGAACTGTACAAGCTAGTTCGTAAACTCAAATTGAAAACATACTTTGCAGAAACAGGAAACACCATGGAGATTCCAAGTCAAGAAACAAGCTATTTCGTTGAATTTAAACCGAAGAGTACATTTAGTCCACCAGTCCACATACCAGCTATTGATATTTTTCATAATATGGTATTGAATGACTTCAAAAAAATACAATTCCACCAGCCCAAGAGAAAGAACCTCGAACGAGGAGAATTATCAATTATCAAAAATCTTTTTACAGATGACTCGATCACAATCAGACCAGCAGACAAGGGAGGCGTGATAGTTATACAAGACACCACAGAATATGATTCCGAATGTCTGAGACAATTGTCAGACGCCAAAACTTATCAAATACTATCGCATGATCCAACTAAAGATATCAAGATCGAACTCAATGTCATATTAGAAACTGCATTAGAAAACAATTGGATCAACAACAAAACAAAAGCGTATCTGTGGACTGCATATCCCAAGATGCCACACCTATACATTTTACCAAATATCCATAAACAACTCATGAATCCTCCAGGAAGACCCATTGTGGCTGCCACCAAAAGCATTTTACAACCTTTAGGCATATATATCGACTATTTTCTCCAGCCGATTATTCAGCAGACTTCTACGTATGTGAAAGATACTACTCACTTTTTACAAATCCTAGAAGGAATCGAGTTAACGACAGAAGATGTTCTATTTACAATAGACGTTGCCAGCCTTTACACGAGCATTCCACACAACTCAGGACAACAAGCAGTTGAGAAATTACTATTTGATGCAGGACCAATAGGAGCAAGCAAAGAGTTTTTGTTGATCTTATTGAAATTCATCTCTGAAAATTCTTGCTTCAGATTTAAAGAAACGTATTACAAGCAACTAACAGGAACTGCAATGGGAGCAACTATGGCACCATCCTATGCAAACACGTTTATGTATGACTTCGAAACAAGATACATTATCAATCATCCACAATGGAGTAAACAGTTGAAAAAGTGGTACCAGTACATTGACGATATATTTGGGATTTGGACAGGTAGTAAAGAAGAAATGAACAATTTCTTTCAATATTTGAACAATATCGACAATAGACTACAATTCACCATAGAAATAGGTGATCCAAATATCCACCACTTGGATGTCCAAACAGCGATTGATGGTTCCAGAATTCTCACCAAACTATACTCAAAACCTACTGATAGAAATAACCTTTTGCACAGGACGAGTTTTCACCCTCCTAACATTCTTCGCAACTTATCATTTGGCCAAATGTTGTGCATTAAAAGGATCGTAAGTGATCCGACAGAATGTAATCTTGAATTAGACAAGCTACACAATAAACTCAAAGAAAGAGGATATCCTGATGATGATCTTACAACTGCAAGGACCAAAACAGACATGCAAGATCGTACACAATTGCTGTCAAAAAAACCCGAACGTAAGAGTCCCGAATTAGTTTTTGTCACAAAATATTCAATTCAGAGCTGAAAAATCAAAGATATTGTACTCAAAAGATGTAGTATATTACAGAATGACCAAAGGACATGTGAACTATTTAGGCAACCACCAGTATTTGCATACCAAAAAAGCAACAACCTATGCAATTTATTCGTCGACACACACGGTAAGAAATCTAAATCGAAAACCTCTGATAAACATCCTGGAACATATCCTTGCATGAGATGTGGCAACTGTAATAACATCATCAAAGGTCCACATATATCGCATCCAAGAACGGGAGAAAAGATCAAACATCATGCAACTTGTTTGTCAGAAAACGTCATCTATGCAATCAAATGCCCAAGTGCCATCTACTATGTCGGTGAGACCGCACGTAAAATACGTGTACGAATTAATGAACATAAATCCTGTATTCGCACAAATAACCAAACATCAGCAGTGGCAAGACATTTTGTTCTGAATGGACATACAGTAGCACAATTGAGATTTGTAGTACTGGAAGTGATCCCCACCAAAGGACAAAATCAGAATGTGAAAAAATTAAGAGCACAGAAAGAAGCACTATGGATTGAGAAGTTAGGGTCACTAGCCCCAGAAGGGATAAACAAGGAGTTCGATTTAAGCTGCTTTCTATGAGAGAATTTCAGAACTAATGTAGAAATTATACATGATATACGTGTAGACACCAAGTTGTTGACAGAAGATATATGTTTTGTCAGCTCTTAATAGTTAGCACTGATACTTTGTGTATACTGATCCATCGTTCGATTATTGTTTGATTTTTGTTTGTTATTTTTCCATATATTTTGTTAGTACGAGTTTTCTGGTTCCTTCCTTTAGTCTTTTGCACAATTTGTTTACCTTTTTAGAATGTCATTATGTTTTCATTTTATATTTTCATTTACATTTTTTATTCACATATGTTCCAACATTTTCTCTACATTAACGCTTGTCTATTAGCAAACTCAGGTGAATTATTAAGCGCACGCGCGCATTCAGAATTTACATTAACTCCTTGTAACACAAACACCACTTTAAAATGGCTACTTTATTTACCATAACCACGAAGCAGTCCATTCTTGACTGCATCAGAATTCGTTGAATCTCCATGGCAACCTACCTGTGATTTAGGCATTCCTATCACGCCCGCGAAGGTTTGCAGAGTGCAGCCGGTGCTCTAAAGTTCCATGAGTAAGCTCTTTTCTGCACGCGATTAGCAGTACGAACCAGCCGCGGCTCAGCGCAGCAAGTTGTTAAATAGGTAAGACATGAAGACATGAAACAAATATCACGTAGGTCATCCACCATTACACACACTACGGTTGACAGCTGACTTTCATTCCACAGACTTGTAAGCGTAGCTAATGGACACGGACTTCATCGTCTCCATTTTAAGAAGCATTCACTTTTCCATTAACACGCGAGCAGCAGGTCAGTTACCAGTTTTACCTTATCGCACTTATTCACGATCAGAAAGGTGCACAGAAGATTGTTTTGTTGCAAACATATTTTTTAAGTTCGTTTCATTATTTTTTCTCTCTTTCTATCGTGTTTTCAAAACATTGACGAATCGTTTGATGATGACAAAAATACCCAAACATTACCTCCGATACTGTTGAATGAATTTTCTTTACTGCATATATTGAATGTTGTTTTGCTGGAATACAAAAACTGTTTCATTAACAATTTACTGTTGATCACATTTCAACTATGTATATAGATTTGACCATAAGGCAATCAGTTGATTTAAGTTCACAGGCCCTGAGGAAGGGTTTTGTAACCCGAAATGCATAGGCCCTTTATGTGACATTTTCAGCCTCTAAACTATTACACCCACGAAGGGTTCAAAGCTTATGATACAAATAAGCGAAGAATAAAGAAGCATCCATTTTAAGACTCCAGTGAATTATTATTAAAATTGTATAACTTTATTTAACCACTTCTAAGTGGTCCACGTGTGTGCAGCCCGCACCGCTGGCTTCACGGCCAAGGTCTTTTTTCTCACGTTTTGTATAGTGCTAACCACGGAGGCACTTTTCACAGTGGGATTGCACCCCAAGATTTTGTAAAACCTCTTTTCATGCGAACACGATTATTTTATATTACTATTTGAGTTCAAAACTCACACCAAACTCAGTTGTATCACAAAATGGAGTCTGTATCATGCTATGGGATGAGCCGTGCAGCCCCATGCGTCGACCCGCAGCCATCCCACATCCCGGGCCCGCGTGTATAGATGGCTGCTGGCGAGTCATAGGCCTCACGCAGGTGAGGAATGTAGGGGGAGGGGGGTCCTAGAGACCTTTGGTCCCATACAGTACCTTAATCTATTGGTTAAGGTACTCTATTAGGCTTACCTGCGTGTTGGCAAGTTCTATGTAATTTGTCCACCTTGCGTTTACAATCGATCAGCTGGTGGATTTCTCTTTTTCTAATGTGGATGATAGTTCCGGGTAGGCTGTGTATCTTGCCGGTGTAGTTAAGTATCTAGCGGGGAAAAGGACATATTTTGGACTACGTAATAATGCTTAAAATAGGAAAGTTGTATCGAATGATGATCTTGAAGCTAGATATTTTAGCTTCATTGTATCTATGGGTGTCATATTTTAAGTTGATTAACATTCTGTATCTTAAGGTGGCTGTATTGCCTGAATTAACTGGAAAAAGGTATAGGATCAGTACTTACCTGTCCCTTCACTCTTGCGGTTTGAATGTGAAGCATTGGGTCTGTGTCTCACAGCTCGAACTTGCATGGTAACTGTAGTTGCGGCATTCTAGCCGTTTTTAGTTTTGTCAGCAGTAAATTGAAACCGATTTTTGCTGAAAATAGTAGAAAGGCGCTGGAAAACTCTGGTCACCATCTATGAAATATGTAGTTATGTTAACATTCTATCCTCGTTTGGTAAAAATGTGAAGCTACAATGGAGTATAAAAAATAGCAATGGAACCTACGTGTATGGTGTATTCCTAAGATCATTTAAAATAATTTAATAATTTGGACACTCAAATGTGCTTTTCGTATTGCATTTCTATGACCTATAAAAAGAGTTCAAAAGTAAAGTAAACTCCAGGACGTATTCATCTGCCTTGCACTTGACCAGCCTTATTGGTATAGATATTAACGTTGTCATATTGTAAGGCCCCGAGAGGCATCCTCAAAATCTGGGGTGTCTATATATGATTCTATTGAGGCAGGGTAGTAAGATGTCTTGTTGTACTGGAATATTATAAGTAGCTATGTATTACCCATATAAACAGCATCTAGGGCTGCTATATTATTAAGTATTAATTATCCGGTGCCTCTTACTTTGGGGATGGTAAAAATCACCATCTCCCTAAGGCAACTGGAGTGTTAGTAAAGGAAGAGTCTTAGATATAAATGAAGGATAGGTCCGGGTGTAGTATACCTTGGTGAACATGATTATGCAAAGTAGATTTTTTGCCATTCGATGGCTTTGTTGAGCCCTTTTCTATTGCTTTTTGTCATAGATACGAGTTCCTGTTCTTTTTTTTAACAGGATTCTGTTTTTCAATGTGTTGGTTTGGTTTACACCTTTGACTGTCAGTAGGATAGTCCATTTAAACTCTTCACACCCATGGATGTTTGCTATGAAGTGTTTTACCATTGGCACAAGTAGTACTTTATTTTTAATGCAGATCTTATGTTCAATTAAGTTTTTATTTTCCTGCTGATCTTTTCTATGTATATCAGGCCACATAGGCAAGTGATCATATATGCTGCATATTCTGGGTTGCAATTGGAAAAATGTATTTATTTCCAGATTTTGTTAGTACCATATCTACTTCCTTAGATTTTGTAGTTAGTTTATATACTCTGCAATGGTCACATGGATGGTGTCCTGTGATGGGCTCTAAGCCCCATAGATTGGTTATGCTTTCAGTTATGGGGGTTTTGTTCTTCATCCTGCTGCTACTGACGCAGTTGCCTACTGTGGTCGATTTTTCTGTAGGCGAACATTGGAGGTACTAGCTTTGAATCAGCTGTTCCAAATATTTTCCATTGTTTGGAAATAATATTGCGTATGGTTGAACTGAGGTTGGTAAATGTGTTAACACATACTATGCTATTGTCTAGAGGTTTTTTGATCTTGTCCTCAAAGAGTGCATGCCTGTTATTATTAAAGGCCCTTTTAGCAGCCTTTTTTATTAGTTTCTTGGGGTAGCCTCATTCGCGCAGTTTTGTAGTTAGACTGTTTGCTTCTTCTTCATAGGAACTAGTTCAACTACTGTTCCTTGTATGCCTAATAAATTATCCGTATGGCAAGTTATCTTTCAAATGTTTGACATGGTGGCTTTGGAAGTGAAGAAGGGAATTTTTGTCTGTCTCTTTGTGGAATGGTTTCACTAACAGTTCACCTTGTTCATGATAAATCGTTAAGTCTAGGAAATCAATAGAAAGTTTTGCAATGGTCATTGTAAATTTGAGATGTTGGTTCAATTGATTAAGCCAAGAAAAAAACATTCTTTGTCTTTTTCATGGGTCCCTGTCCAAATTATGATGATATTGTCAATATATCTAGCCCATGCCTGCAGATGCTCTTTAAACGGGTGGGTTGCGTATATATATAGCTTTTCGAACATTTTTACATGTAGGTTAGCAAGACTGGGGCCATGGTGGTACCTTCTATCTGTTGAAATTCAAAATAGTTTTTCGTGCAACTTCAATGCAACACATTATGAACAAGGTGGGAACCGGGTCACTGTTGGTTCTAGTCAGAATTTCTTCGACTGTATTGATAATCTCTGGTTGCGGGATGTTCGTATATAGTGATATGATATTTAAACCTATAAGGTAATTAGTATCTGGGTTATAGTCAGAATGTTCACATTTTTTAATCACATCCTTCGTGTCTTTTAGGTAAGATTTCAGGGAAAGTACATGGTTCTTTAGACAATTATCTGAAAATTTGGAAAAGGACTCAAGTATGGAGTTGATTCCTGCTACTATGAGTTGTCCGGGGGGTTTATCAAAGTTTTGTGGATTTTGGTTAAACAGTAAAAAACAGGGGTGGTTGAATTTGAATTGATCAAAAACTCACATTCTTGCTCACTAATCCAGCCTCTGTCTCTTGCCTTGGTAACTTTTAGTTCTGTCATTGCCAGTAGTTTGTTAGTAGGTCTTGTGGGAGCTTTCTGTGCTAAATGGTGATGTTAAGGTGTTTATGACAATACTTAAATAAACCCCTTTTATCGGCTCTTTTTATGGTAATGTTTTCATTATTATCTAAGGCCTTTAGGGCTTCCTTTTTGGCTTTGGTCAAGTTTTGAAAGTAAGGGGGGTTAGCTTTTTCCAGTTTTTCCACTTCTGCAAAAACTCTTTTCTCGGATATCAATGATTTGGGTGAAAAGGTATAGGAGGGTGGGTAGAAGTTAGAGGGTGTATGGATGCCAGTATGGTTGATTATTTGTTGATCACTTATTTCATCTGTTTTTTCAGCAAAGAAATTATTATGTGTATTTTACACATGAACTTATAAAAGTCTGTCTGAAATTGAGTTGTGTTTTTTAGAAATCACAAAACGTAGACCTTTATTAAAATCTTGCTGGCCAATTGTAGTTAGATTGTGGTTAGAGAGATTCACTAGAAGCGATTCCCGCTCCTGGTTAATTTCTGGTCTCTGTTCCATTTCCCTCTGTTGAGGCCTTTGTTTAATAAAGCCTTGGATGACATGTTGCAATTCCCTCTTAGCTATCTGTTGTTCGGGTTACCTCTCCCTCTATTGGGGTTGCAGTGGATCCTCCTTGTCCTAGATCGTCTGGGTCGCTACTATCAGTACTCGTGCTGTACGAGGTAGCTCAAAAACATACTCTTCTATTTTGATTACTATACCCATTTTGTTGGACTGATGGATTTTTATATCCTTCTTGGGTATAAGGTAAGCTTTTTCATGGCTATATCTGGATAGATCTTTCTTCCGTCGTTGTATACGTTCTAAGGTGTTTTTTCTTTGAACTCTTTCATTTCTTGTTCTATTTCTTCCAATGTAAAAATGTGTCAGTGTTTTATTTTTTGACACGTGTCATAATGTTGGCACAAAAAATAGTGATATACCTTTGGTGACTGAAGTATAGCCTGTGGTCATAGGCAGTGGCCAGAATGTTCGGGTCATGGCATAAGGTCATGACCTGGACAATCTGGCTACTGGCCATGACCACGAGCGATGACCAATGGGGGTAAAGTGGCCTTGTCCACCTGGGACCGGCTACGTGGTTAGGTTTTTCAAAATTGGTATATGTTTGAAAGGGACCAAAAATATACTTGTGGTTATCTGGTCATAGTGTTCTCGCTTCACATCTTGCAGACCACCATGGAATGGGAAGAAGGACTCTGTACAAAGCCCCACCTTCCCTTTCAATGGTGGCCATATTGGAAAAGGATTTTCTTTCCTACTGCAGGACGCCACCCGCGTCCTGGTTTAGGAAGAAAACAAATACATTTTTTAGAACCCCAGGTTTTTGGGGAGGAGGGGTGGCAATAGCTGATGCCATTTTTAAGACAAATAGCAGTTTTATTAATATTCTCCCAAGTATGTGCTCTGTACTAGATTGTTAATGGATAATGAGTAAGTTTAGGTATAGGAACTGTGCAAGGGGAACATTTTAAGCTTCAAAGTTCCTAGATCAGTAGAAAGAGCAGTTCCGACTGTCCACGTAGCATTGACCCGATCGCAAAGTACGGACGCATTCACAAACACATCATCATGCCGCATGCACGTGTTTGTGGTCACGTGATCCTGTCCGAAAAGTTTGCGATGACGTCAGATGTATGCGAATGTTGACAGACACAAAAACAGTGCAAAATGATGCTAAAAGGTGGGAAATGGCAGAGTTTTAAGGTGAAACTTTGTAAATTGTACAGTAATGTTGCTACATTGGGGGTAAGTATGATATTAGTAAGTTGTATGAAATGACGGCATATGGTAAAAAACCAAGAAATTCACTGAAAAAAGATTGTTAAAGGGACATTATAGTTAAGTTGCACTAATATAAAACCTATGAAATTAATTGAAAAAACTTGGTTAAAGGGACATTATGGTTAAGTTGCTCTAATAAAAACCTATTGAATTCAATGAAAAAACTTCATTAAAAGGACATTATGGTTGCAAGTAAAACCGAAAAACCTCGGAAATGCTCCAGTTATGGTAAACCAAAAACCCATAACTCGCGCCACCACCGTGCACACATCAAAGATGACATCACAAATGGAATTGATGACATCACTAATGACATCAAATATGACATTAATTTTGATGACAAGTCCCTAATAGGGGTTGTGTTTATAATGTTGGTGACAAGATGTCAGGGGTGATCGGTAGACCTATCATGAACAACTTAATCAATTAAAGAATGTACTCATCTAGACAAAACATTATATTGGAGTGTTGTTGCAAATACAGGAACCTAATCATACATAAACATAGGCAATGGGTGAAGCATTGTCATGAACACTGTGAGGGGTCAAGGGTTGTGCCACAAGCAGGCTCCCACCAGAACCCTGAGGGCCTTAAAATCACTGCAAAAGGGCCCCTGGAGCCAGTCCTGGCGCCTTTGGCACCAGGCTCATATGTAGGAAGGAAGGGCTGTTCAAACTAGGTCCCATTTATGTACATGGGCCTTTAAATCCAATGTGGAAGCACCCACACAGTCTAGTTCTAAGAACTAAGCCATGCAGTCTAGTGTTTTGGGTGTGGCAGGCCTGGAACTACTTTGGCAACCAGGGTGCTATTTGCCATCATCCCCCATTGCAAGGGTTGGAACGGGGGATAACAGTCTGCAGCCCTCGTAATCTGCCCTTGCTTCGCTTGGGCTGATAACGTGGGCTGATGGACCATTATCCCCTGTTCCAGTACCTGGAACAGGGGATGAATGCCACATTATTCCCATTAGCATAACACAACATTTTGCAAAATCTTATTGAGTCTATGTACTTTACCGAGAAATGTAAAGTAGATGGAGTCTATAAGATGTTTTTAGTTTTATTTTTTACTGTGAAAGGTGGTTCCTAAAGAAACCTTTTTTTGTTGTTTTTGATTATTTATTTTGCAGGAGAGGTAGAGGTAGAATGTAAGGTGTGGAGGGAAATGAAGGAAGAGGCACCAAGCACTAATATAGAGGGGAAGGTGGACAGAGGAAGATGTTGCACGTGTGTTACATCTAAGTTAGGGGGCAGTGTTTCTCATGCTTCTTGATTACAGCTTCAAAAGCACTTCAAAATGTCTCCCCCCTGCAGAGTAGTGTGTTGCAGTATATACAGTGGACTGTTGTCTTCAAAATATATAGATCGACAGCCTCTTTTATTGCTTGCAAGGCAGCTGGTGGGATTTTGTGTAAAACAGAAGTAGGCTGAGCGGTTATTGTAATGGTTGCGGAAGATGAGATGGAGGAAGACAGCCTACTACTTGCTAAGAAAAGACCAGCCTTTCTGAAAGCATTGCAGTGGTTGGATTGGGTGTGGTGGTGCATGGAGTTGGTCCCGTAGGAGTACTGTTCTGGTAGTCCGCGACTGAGTACAATGTTGCACTCAGTGCATTTCACTTTGCCAGTTTTAGCCTTTCTTACATTCCCAACAGCGGTAAAGAACTGCCACACCCATGATTCTCTCTTGGTGCTAGAGGTAGGCACTTCCTCTACCTCATCTCCTTGGTCCTCTTCATTGTCTTTGGAATTACTGCACGTTTTTTGTTGTGTTGATCCTCCAGCTGGTGGTGGTGGTGGCTCTTGGGAAGGAGGGGTGTCAATAGCTGATGCCATCTTTAAGACAAATAGCGGTTTTATTAATATTCTCCCAAGTATGTACTCTGTACTAGATTGTTAATAGATAATGAGTAAGATTAGGTATAGGAACTGTGCAAGGGGAACATGATAAGCTTCAAAGTTCCTAGATCAGTAGAAAGAGCAGTTCCGACTTTCCACGTAGCATTGACCCGATCGCGAAGTACGGACGCGTTCACAAACACATCATCATGCCGCATGCACGTGTTTGTGGTCACGTGATCCTGTCCGAAAAGTTTGCGGTGACGTCAGATGTTTGCGAATGACAGACATGCGAATCCAGCAGCCTACGTGTATTCCGGGGGTACCGGGCAGTCCTACACGTGAATCGGCCGTGTGGGTCCTCCCAGCTGTTCACTCGACACCCTCCATCGCCCCTGCAGGCGGACCACACCACAGGGTACTACCCGGCACATGTCCCACAGGCAGCCCATCCACCATGGCCATGCCCCCCAGCCAACCCACATGTCACCTTGCACTACTGCCCACCAACGCATGTCCCCCTGCACCCCCACCCCCCAGCATTGTGGGCCACCCTCCACCAGGCCCCCACTCATGTCCCCCTGCGCCCCCACCCCCCAGCACTGTGGGGCACCCTCCACCAGGCCCCCACTCATATCCCCCTGCACCCCCACCGCCCGGCACTGTGTGCCACCCTCCACCAGGCCCCCACTCATGTCCAACTCATGTCTCCCAGCACCCCCACCCCCTAGCACTGTGGGGGACCCTCCACCAGGCCCCACTCATGTCCCCCTGCACCCCCACCCCCAGCACTGTGGGGCACCCTCCACCAGGCCCCCACTCGTGTCCCCCTGCACCCCCACCCCCCGGCACTGTGTGCCACCCTCCACCAGGCCCCCACTCATGTCCAACTCATGTCTCCGAGCACCCCCACCCCCCGGCACTGTGGGGCACCCTCCACCAGGCCCTCACTCATGTCCCCCTGCACCCCCACCCCCCAGCACTGTGGGGCACCCTCCACCAGGCCCCCACTCATGTCCCCCTGCACCCCCACCCCCCGGCACTGTGTGCCACCCTCCACCAGGCCCCCACTCATGTCCAAACCATGTCTCCCAGCACCCCCACCCCCCAGCACTGTGGGGCACCCTCCACCAGGCCCCCAATCATGTCCAACTCATGTCTCCCAGCACCCCCACCCCCCAGCACTGTGGGCCACCCTCCACCAGGCCCCCACTCATGTCCAACTCATGTCTCCCAGCACCCCCACCCCCCAGCACTGTGGGCCACCCTCCACCAGGCCACCACTCATGTCCCTCTGCACCCCCACCCCCCACCAGTCAGGGGCACCCTCCACCAGGCCCCCACTCATGTCCGACTCATGTCTCCCAGCACCCCCACACCCCACCAGTCAGGGGCACCCTCCACCAGACCCCCACTCATGTCTCCCAGCACCCCCACCCCCCAGCACTGTGGGCCACCCTCCACCAGGCCCCCACTCATGTCTCCCAGCACCCCCACCCCCCACTAGTCAGGGGCACCCTCCACCAGGCCCCCACTCATGTCCAACACATGTCTCCCAGCACCCCCACCTCCCACCAGTCAGGGGCACCTGCCAGCAGGCCCCCACATATGTCCCCCAGCCAACACGTCATCACAATCTAGATCCCTGGGCCTTATGGGCAGCCTCCAAATGCCAAACACCCACCCAAGTATTGAATCCACCCACTTAGAAATGGCAATTACATGATACAACCCCAATGGCAAGTTTGTAAAATGAACACATGTCCCTCACATACACACAATGGGTGTCAGTGAATGTCAAAACCCATATCATGATATGCATGAAACCAATGAGATGATACTACACATTGAAGTTTGAAGAAAAAAATATGTATTAAAAGCAACATAAATTGAATCAAAAATAAACAAACGAAAATGGAAATTAAAAAAAGAAAGCAGCATGTAAAATAATGTAAAACCACAAATCATAATCCAAAGGAAAGGTGTCCAAAGTCACAGTTCACAAAAGTAAATCCAATGGAAAATTAAAATCGAAAACTATTGCTCCATGGGTAAATAATACAAAAAAAAAAATAGAAAATCCAACAGTCAACTATATACAGATAAACAATCCAGGGTCCATGATCCCAACAGAAGAAATGAAACCTATCTAATAACACTACCTAATAAAAAAACTATATACAAAAATGTGGCCCATTGTCCAAAAGGTCCCAAAAAAACCAAAGGAAACATAACACTAACTACAGAACTATTTACAAGGGCAGCGGGCCAGTCCGACGGCTCACTTCGGGATGTTCCGCGCCAGGGCATCATCGAACTCCTGCTCAATGTCCTGGAGGCGGTCCTCCTCCATGGCCTGAGGGTCCGCAGGGCCATCGACATGTTCACCTTCAACTCCCTGCGGATTGCCTCGAGGCACTCGGCCCGCCTCAGGGCTCTCCGCATGGAGTTTTCCTCCCTGACCATCGTGAGCCGTGCCTCTTCCACCCGCTGCCGCTCCGCATCTATGGCGTGGCCCAACTGCTGCCACACGGAAGACACTTCCCATCCTGGGTCCTCCTGCCCTCCGGCCGATGCCTGCCCCTCCGATGTCGAAGGCCCCGAGCCATCAAGGCTCCCACCTCGTTGCTGCTGCTGCTGTGCCTGTGCCCGTGCCCTGGCTCCTGCTGCCTGCACATCCTCCACCGGCTGGGGTGCAGTCGTTGATGTGGCCAACCCTGCTGGACGTCCGACTCCCGACTGTGGCAGGGATGCCTCCTCCACCAGCCTGGCCGCACCGTCAGAGGCAGCTCCACAGGGCACCCAGGTGACTAATGGGTGGGAAGATGGCACAGAGGACGACTGGCGCATAGGGGGTTCAGTTGAGGAGGGGGTCGGAGCAAGCCCCATCAAATGGAGGAATCCGGCCTGGGTGACCTGTCCCAGTAGGCCGACGCGGTCAACGAGCCATTCGAGATGACGTGCAGTCTCCTCATGAAAAGACTGCAGGTCACCTCGCATGGCCTGTTGACGCAACGCCACACCAGTCAGGACAGGCTCAACTTGGACCCAGATAGCCACGTCCACAGGCAGAGGAAGGCCAGTTGTTGTGAGCTCATCCCCTGCCTGAAAACGGGTCTGGACGTAGGCATCCCTGCTGGTGCAAGATGATGCAGTGACAGGATCAGGGACAGGATTGCACACAGGCACCTCCACAGCGGCCTGTGCTGCCTCCTGTCCCTGGTCCTGTACTGCACCACTAGCACCAATGGAATCCCCACCTCCAGACCCCGTCTCTGTTGCTTGCACGGCCTCCTCCTCCACCAAACCGCCCACCAACCTGGATGACTCTGTGCCATGTTCCCCCGTTGGGCCCTGTGGGGTCCCAGCTCTTCTGCTGCCGAGGAGTCCAACTCCGACCTACGCCTCTTGGAACTCCCCCCGGCAGCTGTGGCCTGGGACGCGGCACCGGACTCCTCACTCCCCGACGAGATCACAACCTGGGAGGGGAGCCGGGCCTTGAATCTCCGGCTGGCAGTGCGATCCCCGCCGATGTGCTCCACAGCACCTTCTCCGCCCTCTTCATCAGTTGACGCTGCAGACAGGGAGAAATAAAACACAGGCATCAGGACACTGTACAATGGACACATACACACATGACAGTTGTACATGAGTGGCATTTGCAAACCTCAGAGATGGCATCACAATCGCCAACACACATGTCATTTCAACTTGCACACATGAGCCATACCACAGCCATATTGCAACAGCCAGCGCCATCCATACACATACAACAGCATGAGCAGGCAAAGGTGAGCCAGACATCACATGCAACACAGGGAGTGCACTACACATGCACACACACCACCACACTTGCATGCATGTGTACACCTCTGCCAACTGTCGCAGTGTTCAGATTGGCATCCATGTCACATCTGCCAATCAGGCTTCCACATCCCGCTGTCACATGCATCCATGTTGCATCACTGTTGCACCCTTGTCAAATACACACACATGCACATGTACACAGTGCTGATATATGCAGCTGAAAACAACATCCATGTGTGACAGCACGAACATGCCTACTTACATACACATTCATCCAAACATGTGTGCCCACACAACTGCATTTGGCATGCAAGCCTACACACACAAGCACCATCCATGTCTCACACATGAGAGCCCTCGCATGTGTTAGCCTCACAGCCCTGTACACCCCCACTCATACTTGGCCCCATAAAAGCACATGTGCAATCTGCACACTACTGGCACATCACCACACGCACAGCTTACAATCATGATACATGTACACTTACCGCTCGACTCCAGACGGGTCTGCCTTTCAAGGACCTGGACGTGGAGCGCTGGGGATATGCGTTCCAGGACTCTCATCTGATCGTCCGACAAGTGGCCTTGGTGCCCCTTATCATCCGCTGCCTTCAAGAGGCACCGGGCCTTGTTGAGGGTCCTGGACCTGAAGTCCTCCCAGCGCTTCTTGACATGATGGAATAGTCGGACTGCCACCCCCTCCGCGTTGATGGCAGTCACGATGTCTGTCCAGATCCGAGTCCGTCCTTCCTTGTCGGCGCGGGAACTTCCGAAGAGGGCATCATACTGCCCCAGGACTTTCTCCACCAGGACACCAACTTCGGTGACAGTGAAGCTGGTGCCCCTCTGCCTCTCTGGCCGGGGGTTGTCAGTGGTGCCAGATGTTGCAGTGCCCGACATGACAACCCCAGAGGCAGGAGTGGGTGGACAACTGGGTCCTGGGGCTGGGCTGTGGAGCGATGGAATCCCAGTCAGGAGTCTTCGGTTCCAGCAGGGGTGGTCACAGCAACAGCACCCCTGGCTGATGTGCAGGCAGCAAATGGCAGGGCACGTGGGCAGCAGGCAATCAGGCAGCAGCAGATGGCAGGTGGGAGTGTGCTCAGGGCTCTGGGGGGCAGTAATTCGGCCTTCTGGGCAGGAGCATGGTCTTCCATGTGCTTACACGTGGCCAGCTTGATACGGAGTGATTTGGCACGTGAAAATCCAGCAGGTCTGCGAGTAATTCGAGGAAAGGGCCTTAGCGCGTAAGCGCGTCAGCACACGTACGCGAATTCATTGGCCCAAAGGCCACCAGCGCGTATGCGCGTCTGTGACGTGCGGGCGTTTCCCTGTACACGGGTGCATGTTACACGTCCAATGACTGCACGTCAGAGTGTCAGCTCGTGTAATTGGAGGATGGGGCCTTAGCGCGTACACGCGGAAATGACGCTGGACGTGTGGGCATGTTTAAAAGGTTCGTGTAGAACGCCATTTCCTTGTACGTGCTTTTCGTGGAGAGCGAGTGGGTGAAATCTCTACTTCTTGTCGGTTCACACGCAATTTACTTCACAGCGTTCCAAGTTCGTACTCCCTGTTACCTCTGACAGCTTTTTGTCTTCTTGTCTTTTTCCTGGGCCTGTTTCCTCAAACAGCGTTCACTTCTCCTGTTGTCCTGTCTCCTCAGACAGCGTACAATTATTTTTTTGGCGGGGGTGTTGCCAACGCGCACACGCGCGTATTTTTCACGCGATTTTTCCTGGCAGACGGTGAGTCGCGCACGTATTTGACATCTGTGCTTGCCCCGTGTGTTGCCTACCCCTTCAGAGGTCAGTCTAGGCTGCGTGTGACACGCATACGCTCATTTTTGTGTTTCTGGGTGCCACAGCGTAGTGCAGGTTTTTTTTCCACGCACGTGGTCTAGGAGGGGTTGCGTGCACATTATCTCCCTTTTTCGGGGTGCCTGTGCGTTGCGTGACCTGTCATTTTCCCCCAGGGGTCACATACAGCTTTGCTAGAGCACTAGGGTACGAATTCCAACTAGTACCCTACCCCTTTGACCCCCAATTGCCCAGGCCAATAGTTTACTGCAACTTCCATATGCACAACAACATCAGTGCCATGGTTGGGAGGCGAGCACGCGGTAAGGGTGGCAAAGGTGGGCGAGCCACAAGAGGTGGCCGTGGTGGATACGGTAGGGGACGTGGCCAGGACTTGCAGGGTGCCCCTAACCCCCCATGTGTGGGTGACCAGTCAGGGACACCCATGCCCCCCCCTGGTTGAGGGTAATGTGGCTGACACCATCCCTGCTCAGCCCTTGTTGGACCAGCCCATTGTGGCACCAGACCTGGCAGAGGGTGACTCCATGGCTGACTTCCAGGTCAGCAGGTCTAGGCCACGTGTGGCGGTGCACGTTGGTGTCACCAGCCCACGTGGATCAGGGGCAGCTATGTCATCTGCTGCCCCAAGTAGGCAGGGTGGGGAGGCTGCAGGGGCAGCTGCGGCTCCATCCACCCCAGCTCTGAGTCTCCAACCAGGACAGTGTCGGTCCTAGTCCATCCTGCTGACATTCCCCCTGACTACATCACACTTCAGCTAATGCCTGCACTAAGTCCCATGGTGAGTGTTCATTCCCACACTCCTAGTCCACAGTCCACCGGGGCTCCTGCCCCTAGTGTCCAGAGCGGTGTAGGACACTCATTATCACCACCACCTTCCAAGCGGAAGAGGAAGAGTGCTCGTCCAGTACAGGCTGATGCCCCAGACACGGCTACACAGTCTGGCCCACCAAGGAAGCCCAGCTTCAATCAGACCGAACTTGATGCACTTGTGGAGTATGTGTCTGCACATGACAGCGAAATGGTGATTACTGCAGGATGCAAGACCACACCTGCACAACGTCAGGCACACTGGCAGACCATTGCAGAACTCATAAGTGCCCTTGGATTCGTGAGGCACACAGCTAATGATTGCTACAAGCGCTGGAATGACCTTAAGCGCAGGGCAAAGAAAAAGCTGGCCTCAAGTCATGCCGCAACTCTAGTGACTGGAGGTGGCTCTCCGGCAGAGGACATAGAACTCACTCCACATGAGTATGTTGCTGGGACCTATGTCACGGAGGAACAGATCAAAGGCGTGGGAGACCTGCCAGATTACGAGGCATTGTCCGGTGAGTGCACATGCATGTGTGTGTCATCCATGTGCATGGTGTGTGTGTGAGTGCTTCTGATTGAGTGCCAGGTGAGGGGGTGTGTGCCTGAGTGGTTTGGGTCACCCATGTGCTTCATCCAATACATTCTGCGCACCAGGATTTGGGTGTTGCAGTATCCCTTCTGGCAACAGTAGACATTCAGCCCAACCTCACGCCAGTTGCCCTTGAAGTGTCATCTTGCCACAACATAGTTGCATGTTATTCTGTGTTCATTCAGGCTGATTGTCTGCATTCCACCACTTTCACTAGGCATTTCTCAGTCCTATTGTCACATGTGTGACATGGCTAGGGTACATGCCATCTGTGTGATGGCATGTGTCATGTATGTGTATTGGACATGCCAATCGCAGGCCAATGTGTAATGGCACTGCTAGGCAGCATGCAGCAAATTTGTTGGTCTTCCATCTTGGTGTCATCAATGTGTGTCATTTGCCTCCCCTTCATACGCAGTAACAGTGCATGCATGGGAGGGTTATAGTCATGTGGTACATGTGTCAATGAAGTACTGTTTCTGTTGCTTCTCAGCCCTAATTGTGTTCCATGGTGCTAATGCCTGTTCCCATTTCTTTTCTTTCATGTCTTTGCAGGGGATGACGCACTTGATACTGCTGGGGTTGTGGAGATGGTGCTGACCCAGGAGGGGTCTCAGGCCCGACAGGGCACCAGTGAGGGACGTGGTGTGGTGGTGGGTGAGAACCCACCCTTGCTGCAGGCCGTCATCTCAAGGGGTGTCTCTGGGTGCACCTCCCCCGAGCTCTATTCAGGTGTCGATTCGGATGATGAGACCTATGTGCCGTCGCAGGTAAGTGTTTCTGGGAGGGAATCTGTACTGTCCAACCCACCTGCACCATGGGTAGAACCCTCAATGGGGATGTCAGTGTTGGTAGGTCCGCCTTTGGTGGTTACGGATGCAGGGTCACACTCCGCTACATCTGATCCTGTTCCTGGGCCAGCAGATCAGAGGGGGAATGCAGTCCTGCAGCCTCAGGCAGTGCCGGCACAGCAAGGCGCAGTTCGCCTTGCCCCAGACAGGTGTGGTGCCCGCCGACGCAGTGGCCGTACGCCACCTGGCAATACCGCATGGGAGCAATCCATATACTGTATGGCAAACCAACAGGCAGCATCAACTGAGATGATGGCTCTGGCCATGGATAGGGTGGCCACTTCCATTGTCCCCCAAGAAAGGCTAATTGAACAACTACAGCAGGCAACAGACTCCATTAGCCAGTCACACAGGGAGGACATGTTGGTGTCCAACAGGGACAGGCGGGTGGCACTGGAGACTCTGCGGGAAGCCATTTCTATTGAGTCCCAGGGCCAGAGGGAAGCCCTGAGGGTGGAACTCCATCAGCTCAGGGCAACTCTGGTTGAGCTTGAGGCTTCAGCTAACACGAGGACAGAACAGCAGCTGGAGCGGCTCACACGTACGCTCTCAGCTGAGATGCAGGCAACTAGGGAGGAGGTCCGGGCATCCTGTGAGTTGTTGCATGGGGACCTCCGCACAATTATCCTCCAGAACCAGACCTTCCACACCCGCGTGCTTGCTGCCATGGAGGACCAGACTAGGGCTTTGCGTGGGCTGCCTCCCATAGTGCCGCCACCTCCTGATGCAGCTGCAGAGGGTGAGGAGAGCGACAGCAGCGATTCTCCCACAATAGGGTAGCCGTGCAGGCCATGAGCCCATGGAGGTGTTTTTTTTTTTTTGCAAGATCCACACAGGTGGGGTTTGGTGTGCACCCTGTCCTCGGACCTCCTGGGTGGCCTCCCCCACCCCCCCCGGGCCCATTCATGGCCATTTTTGATTTTTGATTCTTGATTTTTTGGACAGTGTGTTGCCTCGTGTGGCTCCCGTGGGCATACGCTGTATTGTGGCTGGGCACATGCAGGCTTGTCCTGAATTTGGGCCAGATGCTTGGGTTTGTGTGATACACACCCCTCCTGCTTCCCGTTTCCATGGGCTTGCAAAGGGTGTGCCCAAGTGACATTGACTTACACAGTGACGTTGTACTCCCATTTGATGTGTGGGCAGTCTGTAGTCAATACTGTGTATACATTCCTAGTGCATATTGTTGTTGTATTGTACACTGCATGGTGTATTGATATGTGCCTCTGCATCCATCTCATCCTCTTAATTTGCAGGTCCATTTCTCATGTCTTCACAAGGCGGTCTACTTTGGAACTGGAGTCCATGTTGTAAGCAGTGCACCTACACTCTTGCGTGGCGCTAACACTGTATAGTTGGAAGTGTTCGAAGTGCTGGCATTATCAGGTAGTGAGGCTACCAATTTTTTAAGTCTGTACTGTCATGTTTATGGTAGGTTGGAGGTTGTGTAGGTGATTGGTATTATTGGTCAGTATTTGGTAATGTGTGTTGTTGGTCCTGCATTACTGTGAGCATTTCATGTATGGCCAGTTTCCATTAGGGACACTGTAGTTGGTGACACTTGGGTCATGTTGTGGGGATTAATTTGTTTGCTCTCACATTGCATGGCATGCCATGGTGTGTTGTGTGGCAGTGCCGGGGAGGGGTTGGGTGACATGGCACTGTTCTCATGTTGTATTTTGCAAGTGGGTATTCATTTTTGCTGCATGGAAGTGTGTCTTTTGATGACACTGCATTGGTGGTGTTTGTGTAGGTAGGGATGCACACATTGTGACACTTCCAGATGAACAATCTCAGGCTGCTATGGTTCTGACAGTTGACTGTCCCTTAATTCATCAGAATTGTCAGATTGAGTCATCATTGATTGTCAGATGGTATGTGCCAGGGCTGTCTGCACTCCACAGGGGTGTGCTTTCTATGTGAAGTAATTAGCCACCAGCTGCGTACGGGCTCACCCCGTGTCCTTTCCCCTCCCATGCGCAGCAGGCGTGCATGTGGTTGGGGATGTGGGGGCACCACCATGTCCACAGCCAGGCCCCGGTGTGTTGCAACATTGTGCAGGACACATGCTGCCACTATGATCCTGCACACTACTGGGGGAGCGTATAACAGCTGCCCACCAGAACGGTCAAGGGAGCGAAAGCGTGACTTTAGCACTCCGAATGTGCGCTCCACTATGCCCCGTGTTGATTATGGGCTGTGTTGTATCTTACCTCGGGAGGCGTGATGGGGTTCCGAATTGGCGTCATCATGTGTGTGCTCAGAGGGTAGGCACTGTCCCCTGGGGAGGTGGTGATGGGGATCATTAGTGGGGTATTGGCATTACTCTGTATCTGTCATGCATGCATGTGCTGTGGCATTTCTACTCACCAAGCAGCCATGCATCACCATGCCGCCCAGCTTCCATGTCTAGGTTTAGGGTTGACATCCTGTAAATGAAGCTGTCGTGGGTGGACCCTGGATAGTTGGCATATACTGAGGTGATGATTCCCTTGGCATCACATACTACCTGGACGTTGATGGAATGCCAGTGCTTGCGGTTTCTATAGATGTGCTCAGATGCCCTGGGGGACGCAGAGCCACATGGGTGCAATCAATGGCACCTAGCACTTTGGGGAATTGTGCCACCCTGTAGAATTCCTGGCTGACAGCCTGCCTTTCTGCAGGTGTTCTGGGCAGGTATATGTGCCTGCGGACTGATGGGTGTGCAGTGATGATGGCCAACACCTGGTGTAGGCACCGTGACTGCGTGGCCTGTTACACCCCCCCCCACTATGGCACTTGTCCGCTGAAATGATCCGGTAGCCAAGAAGTGCAGTACATTGAGGACCTTCTCCAGGGGGCTGAGTGCTTGGGAGCATAGGGTGGGTGATGTGAGGTCATCCTCCCACTCAACGACCAGGTCGAGTATTATGTGTGGTGGAAACCTGTACCTCCCATACATCTGGTCATCAGGCATACCAAATAGGCTTGTTCTGGGTGTGAAGATTCTGGCCCTGACTATCCTTCTCCTCCTCCTGCGGTATCCCACGGCCACTGCTGCTAGGAACGGTATATTCATCCTGGCGTCTGAGCTTGTTTGTTGTTTGCGCACTCTTTTATGCTGCGCGGGACGTGCGCCTGCTTCATGCTGGCGAACGTGTTTCAGGATTGGACCTTTTATTTTTTGGCGCGTTGTAGGCGACCGTGTAAATCTTCCCGCCCACCCCAGGAATTCACGTAACACGCTCTCCCAGGCCCAGTCGGGAGTAAATATTCCCGCCCACCCCTGGAATACACGTACCCCACTCTCACAGGCCCAGTCGCATGTGGAACTTCACGCGGACACCGAAATACACGTACCCTGCAAATTTGTGTGTGAAACTTCCCGCGCACCCCGAAATACACGTACCCAGGGCAATCGCGTGTGGAACTTCCCGCTAACCTCATAATACACGTACCCTGCTGGTATCACGTGTGGAAGTTCACGCGGATCCATAATACACGTACCCTGATGGAATCGCGTGTGAGACTACCCGTGCACCCCTGGAATACACGTACCCAGGCAAATCGCACGGCTGGGGGGTGGGGGTGCTGGGAGACAGGAGTGGGGGCCTGGTGGAGGGTGCCCCTGTATGCAGTGGGGTGGGGGTGCAGGGAGACAGGAGTGGGGGCCTGGTGGAGGGTGCCCCTGAATGCAGAGGGGTGGGGGTGCAGGGGGACAGGAGTGGGGGCCTGGTGGAGGGTGCCCCTGGATGTAGAGGGGTGGGGGTGCAGGGGGACAGGAGTGGGGGCCTGGTGGAGGGTGCCCCTGGATGCAGGGCGGTGGGGGTGCAGGGAGACAGGAGTGGGGGCCTGGTGGAGGGTGCCCCTGGATGCAGGGGGGTGGGGGTACAGGGGGACAGGAGTGGGGGCCTGGTGGAGGGTGCCCCTGGATGCAGGGGGGTGGGGGTGCAGGGAGACAGGAGTGGGGGCCTGGTGGAGGGTGCCCCTGGATGCAGGGGGGTGGAGGTGCTTTTGAGACATGAGTGGGGGCCTGGTGGAGGGTACCCCACAGTGCTGGGGGATGGGGGTGCAGGGGGACAGGAGTGGGGGCCTGGTGGAGGGTGCCCCTGGATGCAGGGGTGTGGGGGTGCAGGGGGTCATGAGTGGGGGCCTGGTGGTGGGTGCCCCTGGATGCTGGGGGGTGGGGGTGCTGGGAGACATGCGTTGGTGGGCAGTAGTGCAAGGTGACATGTGGGTTGGCTGGGGGGCATGTGCAGGGGTGCAGGGTAGTCCCCTGTGGTTTGGGCCACCTGCAGGGGCCGTGGACGGTGTAGAGGGAACAGCTGGGAGGACCAACACGGCCAATTCACGTGTGGGACTCCCCGGCACCCCCGAAATACACGTAGGCTGCTGGATTCGCGTATGGAATTTGCCGTGCACCCGGAGTACACGTACCCTGCTGAAATTGCGTGTGGAACTTCACGCGCACACCGAAATACACGTACCCTGCAAATTTGCGTGTGAAACTTCCCGCGCACCCCCGGAATACAAGTACCCAGGCCAAACGCGTGTGGAACATCGCGCAAACCCCGTAATACACGCACACGCTATTTTTCACACAGCGGGTGACCGTGTTTGTCGGTACACCTTTGCACCTCATTTGTCCTAGAGGGCCACTGTATGGATCATTCATCGTAGCTGTATATGGGTGCTTTTTGATAGTGCAAATTTTGGCGCACATTTATTTCAGGTGCAGGGACGCTACCGCCTGCTTTCTTGTGGCGTACTTGTTTGGCCCTGTGCGCGTCTTTGACCGTGCGCTGGTTTGCCCTATTCGATTCCATGAATACGAGTTGTAGGCGAGCGTGTGGGCGTTCCGCGCACTTGCCGCCTGTACTACCCCCGTGACGCCCATATTTTCACGCGTTGTTCCCCATTCCGAGTGTTACGCCCCATGTTCCGCCTACTTTTGTAATGTGCGCCGCGCTATGTGCGATTTCGCAGCGGCCGTGGCGCACGCCGTTGGATGACCTGTGCGCCGGCGTGCGCCGCGCACTTTTTCAGTGCACATCCAATATTTTTCTCGCGCACGGACTTCTATGAATCAATGTGCGCTGGTTTCCCTGCGATTTTCGCAGTTGCACTGCGATTTTCGCACTTTTACTGCGAATCGCACGTTTTGGCACCTCTGAGTGGGAATTTTCGGCGCACATTAATTCCATAAATCGGCTCGTCAATACCTAAAGTCAGCAAAAGCCCAATCGACGACAGTTGCGGTGGGCTCTATTCTTCGCAAAATATGATTACGTAATAACATACCGACCGGGAGTTTGGAATGGGAAGGCCGATGCCTTGTCTCATATGGGTGTTGAAAAGAAACTAACAGTACCCTGGACCCTGTTGCCATCATCCCAAGTGATAAACTACTGGTACTCACCACCACATTGACTCTGAGTGAACTTCAAGATAAGATTTGAACCTTAATGAACCCCGAGATCTTGCAGAAATCGTATTCCCAAAATGAACATCACACAGTTCTGGATGGATTACCCTACTTCAGGGAACGACTATATTTACCAAATAAAGATCTGCAAGAATTGGTCATGTCTGGTTATCACGATTCCCTGATCGAAGGCCATCCCGGAATTGCTAAGACTCTAGCCAAGGTTAAACGGAATTATTGGTGGCCAACCTGGTGTAAGGACATTGCTCGATTTGTTCTCTCCTGTGGGATATGTGCACATAATAAATCACAAAAACAGAAACTAGCTGGCCTCCTACAACCACTGGATATTCCACCGGCTCCCTGGCATACTCTTTCTCTTGATTTTATTATGGACTTACCTCCCTGTCAAGTTTTTAATACGATTCTGGTGGTTGTAGACCTGTTCTCTAAAATGGCATATTTCATTCCATTTAAAGGACCTCCTAACGCTACCAGTCTGGCAAAAGCATTTCTTGAACAAATTATAAAACTGCATGGTTTCCCCTCAGTCCAACTTTTGGAGGAAATGTTGTACCATGGCACAAATCGATGTTCGATTATCCACTAGCCATCACCCCCAAACGGATGACAAACAGAAAGAACAAACCAGACATTAGAACAGTGTTTATGTTGCATGCTGCATATAGTGGAAGAGAATTGGAAAGACTTGTTATGGATAGTGGAATACGCATGCAATAAATCCATACACACCAGCACGGAACAAAGCCCATTTTACACAATATACGGAAGACATCCACGTACCTCTGAACTAGACTCCCCACAACCTTGGAAATGCCAGCAGTAAAGACTCTAAACACAAACATAACCCAAGCCTTCAAAAGGGCAAATGAACATTTACTGCAAGCCAAAGACAGACAAAAAAAATCTCATACCGGCATCGAAAGAAATCACCCGATTACCAAGTTGGAGACGAAGTTTGGTTGACACCAAAACATGTGCCCATAAAAGGTACCCGGACCTTTCGCCCAAGTTATCTAGGACCCTATACCATCGAAACAGTGATCAATCCGGTGGCCGTCGAGTTAGCCTTACACCAAGCATGCAAATTCATCCGGTTTTCCATGTGTCACTTGTAAAACCTGTACAACCAGGAACCCGAGTCTTAACACTACCAAAACCTGTGCTAGTTGATGGAGAGCCTGAATTTGAAGTTAAAAACATCCTGGATTCGAAATGTACCACATCTAAGCTATACTATTTAGTGGACTGGAAAGGGTACGGGCCTCAAGACAGAATTTGGGAACCAAGTGAACATATTCATGCACCACGTCTGAATAAGAGGTTTCACCTGGATAACCCCACCAAACCCGTACCGGACAGGAAGGATACCATGAGAGGGGCCTTGGGGAGGGGGGGGGGAGTGCTGTCATGACCACTGTGAGGGGGCACAAGTTGTGCCACAAGCTGGCTGCCACCAGAACCCTGAGGGCCTTAAAACCACTGCAAAAGGGCTCCTGGAGCCAGTTCTGGCGCCTTTGGCACCAGGCTCATATGTAGGAAGGAAGGGCTGTTCAAACTAGGTCCCATTTATGTACATGGGTCCTTAAATCCAACATGGAAGCACCCACACATTCTAGTTCTAAGAACCAAGCCATGCGGTCTACTGTTTTGGGTGTGGCAGGCCTGGAACTGCTTTCCCTGGTACTACTTTACCTGGGCTATATAAACCACACCCTGACTGCAGAACATGCTTCGTGTTATTCTGCAAACAGCAGCGCGATGCTCACCATGTCCAGCCCCTGGTCTTCAGCATCTTACTGTAATCCTGCAAGAACAAGAACAAGATTATTCTGTCTTACCTGAGAAAACACCATCCAGCACTCAGCATTTTAACTGGGCTGAAATCTGTGGAAACCGAGAGAAGAAGAAATATCACTCATCTGTGAGTACTAGCTTAAGGACTTCCGGCGAACCGCTACCACAGCTGCTGTTCAAACATTGCGACCTGCAATAATGAGAAAGGGAAAAACAATATTAGAACGTGCGCTTCCAAAACATCGATTTCAATCAGTCTTACCTGAATTCCATCGCGCTATGCCACGCTTCCATCCGGAGCACATCAGCAACATCTGCAAAGGTAAAGAGACATATTCATGTTTGCTTTCAATATTTAACAACCGCACAGTGCTGTACTTACCATAACGGATTCCGGGGGCCTGTTTTTCCTCGCGCTCTAATCCATTCGCAACACCACAGCGGCCTGTGAGGAGAAGAAGAAGAAAACACAGGTTAGCTTTAAAAGACAATAAAGGCGCTGTTCTTCACGCTTTATCTTACCTAGAAAGGTGCCTCTCCATCCGGCGCGCCAGCATCAAGACCTTCACACCTGAAAAGAAGGAGATAAAGACATTAACGAATCCCCACCATAATCAGAACAAAGACTTACAATTAACAAACCTACCTGCCTACCAGCAGATTCGGGGTCACAGCAGGCCTGGGCCTAAGGAAGGCGTACTGCACCAGTGAAGCAACTCGGGCAGCTCACCAACAAACGTCAAGCACCCCTGCACAAGAAACGCAGGACGGATAGCTCACCCTACAAATAACTAAGGTGAGAAAAGGACCCAGTGGGAAGGGAATTGGTCAGAGGGTGGTGGGAGATTCACCCATTAGAGACAGTTATCACAAATCCTCCCTTATGTAATTGCAGATTCATTATTCAGCACTCGGCAACTACGCATGGTTCCAAATCTCAGAGCCTTCCAGAGGCCCCAGGGGATATCAGGTGAGCGTAACACATGCACCATAGAAGTATAATATTTTTCATCTTGTAATTTTGGATAGTAAAATAATGAATGCTACCTTATCAGAGTTTTGAGTAACATTAAACAGGCAATAAATAGCTAACAATTCAAGGCTTAGTATATACTTGTGCTAGTACAAACAATACACATGAAGACCCACAATGCATACAAATCAGAGGCACATACAGGGAAACTAAAGAAAGGAAGAAACAATCAGCATCACTAGAAAATGTTAATAACTTTAAAGTTCATCTTGATGTTTAGAAAATGAAATGTTTGTGTGAGGCCTGCTTATTGCCCCATGTATGTGCACCATGAGCTGAGACCAAACCCTAAGGAAAGTACTTTAAGAACATACGACCAGGTTAACGTTTAGCTATATAAAAAACCTTTTGAATTTTAATATTCAGGCTTTCAATAAACAAAACCATTTGGCCTAGATATGTCACTGAACACAACAAGTTGCCCAGATATGGTATGTTTTCAGTGATGTCATCAATGACATTTGTGATGTCATCTTTGATGTCCTGGGTGTTAGTCTTAGCAGTGCATGGTGGTGGCGCGAGTTATGGATGCTTAGTTTCCGATAACTGACACATTTCTGAGGACCATAACGTCCCTTTAACAAAGTTTTTTCAGTGAATTTCATAGGTTTTATTAGTGCAAATTAACCATAACGTCCCTTTAACAAAATTGTTTCAGTGAATTTCATAGGTGTTTATTAGTGCAACTTATTCATAACGTCCCTTTAGCTAAGTTTTTTCAGTGAATGCATATATATATGTAAAATCTAAAATAGCCTTTTGTCCGCTCTAGTAATATTTGTTATTTTATTCTGTGAATTGGGATTTGTCATCAGGTATTTGATGTCTGTTCTGTGTCTTCTGGTATTTTGGTCAATTGCCATCCTTTGCTCGTGTCTTTTTCTGTATAGTTTAACATGGCTCATACAATCACAATGGCCATTCACCTTCTTCCATTAATTTCGAGTTCTGAAACTCATAATAATCTAACAGAATCCTCTCTTACTTAAATGATTGTTAAATGTCAAATGCAGCTCAAAGCATAGCACTTTTCAAATGAAAACAAATGTGAAGACAAAAGTCTTAAATCGTGCCTCAAGCGAGAGATTACTTTACCTATCTGTTTTCCCTGACTGATTTACCAACTGTTTAACTGATTAGTCAGAATATGGGCCTCATTACGAGGTAGGCGGTAAGGGTTTACCGGCACCGGTAAGGGCACCACTGCCGGTAATCCCTTACCGCCCTACTACGAGTTCCCTTTGCGAGTCCTTTTTTAACGCCTGTTTTTTTCAGGCGTTAAGGATGGGACCCTAGAGCTAATAACGGTACCGTAATTTGAGGTACCGTTATTAGCGCCTTCCCCATTCCCATTGAGCCCTATGGGGGATCAAATGGGAATGGGGAATGGCCCTGGTGAATGGGGAATTACCGGTCCCGCCAACCTTGGAATGGACCGGTAATTGCTCCATTCACCAAGGCGGAGTCGGAACGAGTTTGGAGGCAGCCATGCCGCTAATAGCGCCATGGCTACCTCCACCCTCGTAATGGGGCCCTATGTCTTCTCATAAGCTGACTATAAAGTGTTCTGTCTCTGAGGGTCAGTGTTCCACTTTGAGGAGAAACTTGCACATTTACTTGTGTGGTATTTGCTAGGTGGTGACATTCTACAGTGTGTGTGCTTATATTTAGAGGGAAACATCCTGTTGTCTAATACTGATACCTCTGTGCAAAATCAGGTGAACATTGGAGGAGCCATATATTTGGCATACACAAGTGAATGAGATATGGGGGGTCATTCCAACCCTGGCAGTAAGGGGTTAGCGGCGCCGGTAAAGGTGCCAGAGCCGTCAACCCCTTACCGCCTCATTACGAGTTCTGCTCGCGGGACCCGCTAAGGACGCCCGGTTTTACCAAGCGGCCTTAGCGGGTCCCGTGAGCAGCCCAGCATGCTAACAATGGGCCCCTTATTAACTGGCCCGTTGTTAGCATGCTCCCCATTCCCATTGAGCCCTATGGGGGCTTGAATGGGAATGGGGATGTAAAGGGTCTGGGTTCCTTGAATGAGGAATTACCAGGCCCTCCAAGGTCGGAATGGCCCGGTAATTCCTCATTCAAGGAACCCGGACATGGTACCCGGTAAAGGGGTAGCCAAGCCGCTAAAAGCGGCATGGTTACCTCCTACCTCGTAATAACCCCCCCCATGGATATTGCATGTATATGGTCCTGGTTGTCTAATAGGAGAGAGGGTAGCAAATCCAAGACAATGAGCATCATCACCAGTATGCCATACATTTTCAAAAATAGCAGTTAACGAATGACCACCATGTTTCCCACTTCATCAGTTTAAGACTTCCAAAAAAGACTGGAGATATTTCCTTCTGAAAATTTGAGGAATTGTCACCAGTAGAATAGTCACAGGTGGTGTATCCTCCTTTTGCCAATGAAGTCCCGTGAGAATATAGAATGGGGAATAATCATAAACCATAAACTTGGCAATTTATAGTCATTTTGGGTTTTATCTGTTCATGAAGAAGGTCCTTATCTGGCTGCATGCATGAACGGTACATTTGAAATAAACATTTCTTCAAAATAAGACAATTAACATGTGGTAAACTATTCAAGTACAGGTTGAAATCTAGATGTTCCTTAGTTAATAGAATTGACTGTTACTCTTTATGGCTGTACATTATTTAAATATAATATGTATATTTGTCAGTATTGCATTTTGTTTCCATGATTCGGTGTGTGTGTTTATCTTACTTCTGTCTAAGAATAGCATACCCCAACTTACATTGCAGTACATGTGCGTCATATTGGCCTATCATTTTATACAACTGTACTAAACAATTGAAGGACTTCTAATATGCAGTCCGAATTCTGAGCTTTTCCCTTTTCCTCCAAGAAATACATTCATTGATAGCATGTTGATAATGATGTTATACAAATAGGTGTTCAAATAATCCCCATTTGGACTTTTTTCTGTTTTACACATACATGCACAGTGTCTCGATCCCTTGCATAAATTCACATCTGAGTGAAAGCCTGATAAAATGCAGAGAATGTGGTGATCCCATTGACTGAGTGGCCCAGGCATTTTTGAAAGGATTGGGGCCGGAATGTTCTCTACACCTCTGAATTACAACTACCACCAGGTAGTCTGCAGCCATACTTCATAGAAAAGCAGACGTTGTGCTGCGGGACAGGGAGATCCTGAACTGAAGAGACTAGTGTGAAATATATGCCTCACTTCATTATTCCAAAATCCGTCTTAAGGTGATATTACCAGTGCCTCCGGGCACCACATGTTCGAATAGAAGACTAACAATCCTCTTCACCCAGTGGGCAAAATAAGGTTACAAGCTTCAAGGATCATCTGCACCCAGTGAATTCTTTGCTAGAGTACATGAACATGTTTAGTATCATCCAACAAGTGGTGCACCCTTTGTCCTGAAACGGGTCCCTCATGCTTGGTTAGGGATCCCTGGTGAATTTATTTCTTCTTTCCCTGTAACCATTAGATCTAAAGAGAAACTAATAGCATGTCCTCACTTTCTCCATGGTGTGGCACTAGATAGAATCCATGCTGCTCATGTGCATCGTTGTGGCTACGTTGAGTATGTGGTGATGAAAGATTAAGTGCGTGGCTGTTTTAAAGGTTTCCACGCCTCATAGTTATTTCAATGGTTGTAAAGTGGGTTGGACACTTGCTCCAACAGGGGAGCAGCCATGGTGTTTCAATTTGAATTTCACCTCCTCGAAGGACTTATGATTTGCCCTTTTCTAAAATATTTGTTTTATTTTATTTTATTTTGCTGCTATCCTTTGTCCATTGACAAGTACAGTACATCAGCAGAGGGGTTCTAAGAGAGCGTGTGCCCTCTCGTGAAAGGTGGAGGGAAATCTTCCATGGACCATAGTGCCAAGTTTCAGCTTTGCTTTGGAACCAACACCACTTTTTTTTTATTTTTAAGCATAACATACCAATAAACGGCTGAACGATTTTAAAGCCCCATAATGCATCCATATGCAAATATCAGTACGTTCCCCTACCCTCAAGGAAGAACCCAGTTCGAACCGGGGAAAGAAAACTGTCAAACAATGTTCCCAAGGCAGACACTTCACAAAACAACCTTTCTAAAATATAACTAATCCCTGCCTTTTAATCTTTTAGCCATTATCTTTAGTACACCAATTAGTAAACAATTTCTATAAAAGACTAACATCAACATGGAACATGATAAAACACGAAGCAAGATACGATTCTGACAAAAGAAAAAAAAACATACTAGCAGTTGTACAAACGCAACATTATATAATATAAATTTTAAAACTGCGACCATGTGGAATGTATACATTTAACAGTACAAACTGGGCCAGGGACAATCCTGAGACCAAGACAGTAAATAACAGCTATATTAGCAGCTATTATAATTATAGGTCCTGTGCTAAACCCTCTCTGCTCATCCACTGCTAGCAACAATTTTGTATATGATTTGTCATTGTGCGTGTTCTTTCAGGTTATAATCTATTGACTTGAAAAGCCTAGCTGATACTGGATAGATCCATGTGTTAACTTTTACAAGGTGGGATATGAAGCTCCTAAATGGAAATATTAAAGGAGATATGCCACCCAAATATACAAGGGTTGGCAAATCATCGGAGTCTAACCTATACTATATTTTTGCATCTTAGAATTATACCTATGTAGCAACAACTTGGTGGTCTTTGATTTTGGGGTAAGTGACCACAGATATTTAATACTCTCCTTGAAAATAGAGATGGAAAATGAACCAGTAATCTCTAATATAAACATTGAAATAAGGGAGAGAGACCATATGGTCATTTGGAGAACACAATTGGAACTCCAATGTAGCACTTTAATGGCTGAATGCTTGATTGAGGCAAATATGGGGGGTTTAACACCGGCAGGCTTTGTCCCTTAATCAACTTAAATCCCATTTGCATATACACACTTTTGAGAAGGAGACTTGTAATAGAAAAAAACTTTACAGGAAGCAGATGAGGGTAGCTAGGAAAATGGGGGTCTTGGGCTTTGCCATTTTAAGAAAGTTAAGGCAGAACTGTACAAATTGGATTAAATCCACGTGGAACCTGAAATATCATAGAGATGCAGAGCATATGCTATGTGCACTAAAAAAGAGCAATGGTGCATATTTCTGCTCATTAATTAAATCAGATGTGAGACAACGCTCCCTACAGCCCAATCGAATTTCTGGCAGTCTTTGGGAAAACAACTCTAGCAAATCTAATATAACAGCGGCCCAGAGAAATGAGCAGAGGATGAGTCAATTACCTTGGAACTTCCTCAACTTTGAAATAGAGAACATTCAGAGGCCAATTAAGTAGTGTAAAAGCTCTAATGCTCCGCGAAAAGATGGTCTATCTAATGCCACTTTGAAATCAGATCCAGAGCTATGGGCAAAGATTATTTTAAAGTTGTTCGAGAGTATGATAAACATGAGGAAAGTGCCCAATTACTGGAGAAATGCATTGGTGATACTTATTTATAAAACAGATGATGGGTTGTATCCTACTAACTAACGGCCAATCTCCCTCCTGGATGGGTCATATCAAAGTTTTCCACTCTGATTCGGAAATATTTGATATTGAGGACTCCAGTACCTCTTTGTCAAGATAAGTATCAATCAGGTTTCAGGAAAGGGGTGAGTGTGTCTTTAAATTGTCTAATTATATCTCCCTTGACAACTCCAGCACAATTGGCATAATAACAGATGTATGTTGCTTTTTGAAATATACCAAAGGCTTTTGATACTGTAGAACGATTGGTCCTGTGGTCAAAATTAGGAACAGAGAGTTGTCCTTTGTCCCTGATTGACATGCTAAAAGCGTTCCTGTTGAAACAAGACTAAAAGTAAGGCTTGATGGGAGAGGAAGCAGTGCAGCTTGGATAAATAGTGAAAGCGGCCAGTGCCAAGGATGTTTGTTGGAACCCTTCATTTTTAATGCATGCATAGCAGATTTGGGGAGTTGGCTTAAACCAGGCAATACAAACCCCACAAAGTTGGGAAATGTCCAAATTTTGTATCTGTTACATTTAGTGAAAAAAATGTTGTTAAAGGGACGTAATGGTTGGAAGTAAAACTGAAAACCCCCAGAAATCTGCAAGTTATGGTAAGCAAACCAACGATAACTCTCGCCACCCCGTGCACTGCTAAGACTAACACCCAGGACATCAAAGATAACATCACAAATATCATTGATGACATCACTGATGACATCACATGTCTAGCCCATTCTTTTTTGTTCACTGCCATATCTAGGCCAGGTGGTTTTATTTACTGACAGTCAGAAACTTACCTTTCACAAGGTATTACATTTATAGATATTGCTATTCTTACATGTTCTTACACTACTTTGCTTAGAATTTAATCGCATCTTATGATGTACATATATATAGGAAGAAGCAGGCTTGAAACACAGCAATCATTTTGTTGTGTGAATACAATCATGTAGATTATAAACAGTTGCTAATGATACTGCATCGTGCTTGCTTACGTTAATCTCCATATATAAGCCCCATATTTGTATGCATTGTAGTCTATTTATGTTTTGTGTGTATTAATAGAAATATGTAGTAAGTGATGCATTATTAGCTACTTAGTACATGTTTCACAGTACGGAAAAGTATGATACAGAAGCATTCACCGTTTTATTATATAACTTTGAAAAATTACAAATATAGCACCTCTGTGGTGTATGCTGTAGCCTGTACCTACATTTCTGTATGAGTAGGTTCCTGTACTAGAAAGAACACAATTTGGAATGTTCTTTAGAACACTACATTGCGTAATGAAGTATGTAGTTTATTACACATTTCCCGATAATCCCTGATACTGTTTTGCCAACATTACATTCACAACCCCTTTTATGAAAAGTAAATGCACATGTGATGTAATCAGTGATGTCATCAATGATATTTGTGATGTCATCTTTGATGTCCTGGGTGTTAGTCTTAGCAGTGCACGGTGGTAGCACAAGTTATGGCTGCTTAGCTTAACATAACTTGCAAATTTCTGGGATTTTTCGGTTTTACTTCAAACCATAACGTCCATTTCACAACATTTTTTTCACTGAATTTCATAGGTTTTTAGTACCCTTCAACAAAAATAGCAAAATTACCTCCCTCTAAATTAGTAAAAGGCATTTGTGGCAAAGTAGTTTGTTTACCATTAGATCTCAAAGAAAATGTAAACAGTCATACACCATAATCCAAAATATTTACTTCTAAAGGTATCTTATAACGCAGTCCTATTTCAAACTGTACAATCTTAACTGCATAGCCTACCCAAAACTTCACATCCAAACTCTACAAATGGAACAGTACACAAACTTGTGCGTTCTGGATATTTGATAGGTGTTTGATTCTATGGGTGTCTTATGCTGTGGTGGTTTTGTCCGGGGCGTAGAGCCTTCGGCCATGCACACAAAACTCTATGCCCTGGCCACAACCATCACAGCACAACACACCTATAATACCAAACATTTTGACAGTGGAATGTGGGCTGCTTATAGGGGATGACCACGGACAACGCGAACACATCAGGGGCACCTGCCACCTAAACAAATACAGTATTTCACCCATCTCTTACTTCGCAACCACTTATGCACACCAACACACTCCCCAAAATTGCATTTTGCCTCTGTTCGCCGCCGCGTTTTCGGGGATCCAAGATGGCGGGCGCATCGAAACAATGTGACGCACTACACGCCTCACCCTAGCCAATCAGAGAACATGTTGCATGCCTGTGGACATGACGCAAGCTGATTAGCCAATCAGTGTCCTGTCCACGGATCGAACAGATATCACTAATTGTTTTGCCTTACAATTTGGCCATTTATAAAAAAAAACTACTGAACGAATTTACACCAAATTAACAAAAGCACGCTTTCGGGACTAAGCCGCCGCTCCTGCCGCAATTTTGGTGGAAATCCATCGAGCAGTTTGAGCTGTCGGAGGGCCCAAAGTTTTTTCCCATTATGTCTATGGGAAAAAAATAAGTTTTGGGACCCCCCTATAACTTTGCCCGCCCTGGACCAAACCTCACTAAAATTTGCAAAAGAATTCAGAGTGGGCCATATACTTTTTTACAACGTTTGGTGAGGATTCGTCCCGGGGGAGCGAAGTTATAAGCCACCCAAAAAGTGCTCTTCCTATGGGATGAGCAATTTAACCATAACTACACAGCCATAATGCCGATGATCTGGTGTTATTTGATTATACAACATTGTAGTTAGAAAAGGCGTTGGTTGCAGTGAAGGATTATTTTGGGAACCTGGGTCTTGAGCTCAACATGGGTAAAACAAAAATATAGATTTTAAAGGTTTCAAGGAAAAAATCACATTTCAATTGGCTATTCATAGTAATAAACTTGAACATGTGCAATTTTTTACGTACCTTACCACAATGATTTGTACAAACCCTAAGCTCTATAAGAAACTCACGTTGAGCAGGACTGCAATTTTATCTTCCGTGGTCCAACTTAGACAATTGGATAGAACATTTGGACATTTCTCTTTGTCCTTGGTACTACAATTGTATCATCAAAAAATGACTCCCAAGGTAATCCACTGAGCTGAGGTACTGGAGGAGGATGGGTGCTGTGGTCAGTTTGAGGGTGGTCTATGGCGCAAGGTCCTTTCACTACCCAAGGGGGTTCCCTTTGGCTGTAATAAGACAGGTGCTGGGTCTTATATTGCTGCAAGCGACAACTGACTGGAGATATCCGCTGCTCTATAAAGGTTTTTTAGATCCTCCTGTTGGTACACTGTTGACAAAAGTACAAACAGTGATGCTTCTTGGGAATTGCAAACATCTCTCTAGTATGGATAAACAAATGTGATAAGATTTTGGCTCAACTAGAGATATCGGCTGAAACTTTGTTGACCAGATGAGATGAAAATAACACCTATACGAAATTGACACGATAGATAATAGAACTAGGTTGCTGAACTACAGAATTTATAATAATTTTATCTACAATATAAATTCCTGCAACTCTCTACAAACTATCTCGCAAAAATACCCATCGAAAAGGTGTAGGCGAGTCTGGTTGCAAATAAACTGAATTTGTTTCTTACACTAAAACGTTTGGGCGAAAGAGAGAAATTCTCAAGAACTGAATGAACTTGCTGTTTCTGTAAGATGATAACGGAAACATTGTACAATTTAGTAATGCTATACCCCTCTTTTAGAACGATTGGGGAACATGGTAAATGTGACCTTTCTCTAGAGTTATCTGGTGAGGTGAGACTTTGGCATGTTCTGTTTTGTGACCCAAACCCTGTTTTATTTATAGCTGCAATTAGGTTATTAGAGTTGATAATTGGGGTGGACCTTTAATGAAGAATGGATTTAAAATGGAACATTTTGAGATATTACATTCTAGAGTTTGTATGTTAAGCATGTCATTTTGTATAATATTGTTTTCTGAATGTAATATTTTACTGAGTGTTTTATGGAATATTGATAGGAATTTTCACATTTTTTAGTTTATGGAAAAGTATTTTTTGTGTATAATCGTGATGAATTTTAAATTGTTGTTTTGTTGGATTAATTGTATTTGAGATGATTTTATAGATTATTATTGGTGTGTGGAAGCTCATTTTGTATTAAGATTATTTTTTCTTCTCTTTATAATGTGTGAAAAGTTTGTTTTTTCTACTCTCGCACACAATAAATAAATAAATAACATTTACAAGGTGTTAGTTAGTTAGTTAGTTAGTTATCCAAGGACTCAGAAGGTCAGTAGAGATACATAGAGAAAAAAAACAGTCTTTTTGTTTGTACAGTATAATCGGGGAGCAGACAAGCCATTAGCAGGACATTATAAATATGCCGACGACACATAATGACATCTTCTAATCCAGTCAGTCTCTGTCCCATTGTCACTCCCAGAACCCTCATACAGTGCACTCTCACAGTATTCACAGCATACCACTCTGGATTAGTCACACGATCATACCCTCAAGCAAGCACCCAACAGAATAATCAGCAAAGATAGCAGTGATAGAAAGTAAATCATAGTACCCTCATAGAACCTGAAAGCAACCTGAACCTCAAAGAACATATATAAAAGTGACCCACAAAGGAGAGGAGTAGAATGTGCAGGGAAAGGAAGAAATCCCACTCAACAACCATCACCACACAAAACACAATGTAGGCCCATAACCATGAGATTTACCATCATCGATTAACCACCACAAGTGTGCAGTACAAACACACTGCTCACAACAGGATCAGGGAGGAACCACAACTCCACCATCTTCAGGGATCACAGTGCACACAGACTACCATAAACACCTGAGACTACCTCATCAGACTATCCTTATAAACAGGGAACAACGGGTACAAGTCCAACTAGACCACATGGCCATTAAACACTGTAAAACCAACCAAAAGAGAATCCACACCAGGCAAATTCCCCTCCCACTGCCAAGCAACTCAACCTGAAATGCAGAATGAGCATACATACACACACAAGAAAACACATACACAGCACACACTAAGTTAGAACAGAAAAACACTAAACCCAGACTCAGCACCAACCTGACTTAGCAACAGTGGGGGCACACAAAATACGCAGCACAGACCATGTACAGCCTCACACGCCCGAAAAAAGCAACACTGGTATCGAGCACCTGTAACCCATACACCACCATAGCCTGATAAAGTAGAGCCCATGTAGCATCCTGGTCACGTGCTGAACCGGTAAAGGAAGGCAACTGAAACATAACAGCTGGCCAAAATACAGTGAAAAGTAGCACATACATTTGTGTTAGATGATATTTGTATAGCACCTACTGCCATTGGAATAGTAGCACAGCGCCCATCCCGTCCTGGGTACGATAACTTGCTAGGAAATAAAATAACTAAGCAGAAAGTCCAGTAACTTAATGCCAGGTCCTGCATAATATATATAGCACTCACAAAGTGGTAAAATAATCTTAGACAGAATATCGATAACTGAAGGCACTATTGTCTACAAGGTCCTAGCAACATGAACCCTGCATCCTGCAAAACCCCATTGACTAGGGAAAACAGAAGAAGAATAGAGCAGTACATTGGGCCTCATTCCGGGTTTGGAGCTAACCATGGAGTAATTAGCTCCATGGTTGCCTCCGAAACCGTCCCAAATTCGTCATGGTGAATGGAGTAATTACCGGTCCATTCCAGGGTTGGAGGGAACGGTAATTCCCCATTCACCTTTTGCCCTTCCCCATTCCCATTTCTGCCCCATAGGGCTCAATGGGAATGGGGAAGGAGGTAATTACGGCACCGTAAATTACGGTACCGTAATTACCTCCGAGGTACCTTTACGGGTCCCGTACTTAACTCCTGCTAAAAGCAGGAGGTAAGGAAGGACCCACAAAGGGAACTCGGAATACGGAGGTAAGGGATTACCGGCATCGGCACCCTTACCGGTGCCGGTAATCCCTTACCTCCAACCTCGTAATGATTGCCTTTTGTTAATTAGAGTAAACGTAATAATAACAGAAGGACGATACATGGCTGACAGTTCCAATGCAGGCAGACCTCATCAGTAAACCTCAACACAATTCCAGGGTGTGCACAGTTTATGACACAGTCAGACGTTAATCAATAAGTACAAGTTGGCTCAAAAGTACGTGAATCATCACTGGCTCAATTTAAATACACATGAGGCTGGAAAGCACCAGGAAGCCAACAGCCTAAGGCATGAGGATTGTTGTCAGGGGCTGATACTGATCTGTATTCTTATAATGGTCTATGAATAGTTTTTTTTTAATTTTATGAGAAGCCGGAAATGTGGCCTGCTGCGCACTGGGCTAGTGGCTAATAGAAATAAAACAAGAAGGAAAGTAGGTACCCACTGCCAGGCTGCAATGAATAATTATATTTGCAGGCCCAGCCTGTACATGTGATACATTTATGAGCAGTCATCAGCCACTCTGTGGTTCAGGATGCCCACAGTACTGCTCTAATGTTTTCCACAAGGGGGACTCTTTTGACTGTTGCACATCATGCTTCAAGTGCACTGGGTGGTTAGGGTATTCGCCCACATCATCAGGTGGGACCTTAGTGGATAAGTCGGCAGAGTACATGTGTTTTCCATGGTCTTCATCAACTGTTACACTGCCACCAGCCTGCTCGCAGTCCCAGGGTGGATGGGTAGATAGGTGATGGATGGAGCATGTCAACAATCGTCTCTACATACTGGCAGAATGAGTGACTCCAAGAATACAGTATTACCCAAATTGGTCATTTCAAATTTACCGTATGGTACAACTGTCCGAATTCGACCAGTACCATGTTGTCATTTTGAAACAACCAATTTGGCAAATCACTACCAAACATGGGGAGCAGGGGTTGAAGGATGTCCCCCACTCAGCATGTTTGGTAGTGGTTGCCTTTGAGGGTAGCGGGGATGTCTCCTGCTTCTGGAGGTCTGGAGCCGGGGGACAAAAAAAAAGAAAAAGAAAAGCGGTCCCTGTAGCGTCAAATCCGAACCACATAGGAGTGACGGATCTGACGCCGCAGGGTAAAAACATGCATGGACGGCAAAAGGTAAGTAGGGGATGGGGGCTGTGTGGTGGTGGGTGTTTTTTTTGTTTAAATTAGGGCCGTTTTGGCCATACAGAAATTGGCTTTGCGGCAGAATTGAGCATGGTCAGTTTGGCCGAGAAAATTTTTACCATGGCCAAAATATATACATCCAAGAATACAGCAGAGCCCACAACATTGCAATTTCACACCAATGGCTAAATAACCTCAGTAAGAACAGAAAGGACTACTCGTGGTAGTGGCTCCCACTGATGCAATATGAGGACACAGGCCAGGACAAGACTTACCAGAGCTGTTAGCATGAAAGTGGTTTGCCACAAACACATCAGAATACAAAATGAAACAAGGTGGAAGATAGCATCCGCCCAAGCAGCAATGGATGACAGCATCACTAAGCTTAGCAGCCTGACAGCAGAACACAGCCACTATAGCAGGATAATGAAGATCCTAGGAGGTAAGACAACACAAATTAGGATAGTCTTTTTTGGGGTGGTGAACGTCAGTCAGGCTGTGTCCCTCTCTACAGCAAAGGCCCACATTTTGTCAATGTTAAGTGGTGAATCAGAAGAAGGATGTGGACTTTGTGAACTCTGATAAGACATATCAGTATCTTCTTTATTATCCAAAGGGGTAAAATACCTAGCTCTCCTTATACTATCAGGAGTCCCTAGATAACAAAACTAGCTAAGGTGCTCATCAGTCCTCAGTGAATGTCTTAAAAGTATGTGCCCACTGTCCAGAATAACCTCAACTGGCCCTACCACTAGGATAACAACTAAGTGCAGGAGACTGTCTCCCTTCTCCTGGGGCATTTGCTTTCCACAAGCTTTATTCTCTGGTTACTTTTTTGATCAGTACACACAACTTGTTTCAGAACAATTATAATTTAATATGTTTTTGCTTCTTCTCTCTTTGATATGTGTTCTTAGTTATTTTATTTCATTCTTCTTGTTCTCTCTACAGAGTCAGGTTCTTTGTTCACTTTGAATGATATGACAGAGTATTCCAATAGTAATTCTCTGTTGCTTCTTTAAGTTTCAATATTCTGATCTCCTTGTCTATACTGGGACAAGCATGGTTGGTCCCATTACTCCTCTGGGTGGTAATATTACACATTCTTGGACTTCACTGGGCTTGAGTTTGATTGATCCCACAATGATTCTCGTTCCCTCCTCTGGACTTTAATATTACAGTCTCTTGAACTTCACTGGGAGGAGTATTATTGGTCCCAACAATGATTCTCATTCACTCCTCAACTCTCTACTGTTACAGAATCTTGCATTGACTGGGCTGAGTATTATTGGTACTGAAATTATTTTTCGTCCCCGTCCCAGGTCGTAGGGATAACATGAGGGCTTTTATTCGCTCAGGGTCGGTTCTCTCTTGTCATTGTCCAGGAGGGTCATGAAGTATCTTCAATAACATTTGGTTCCACGTTTCCTTTGTGAAGTGGTGTCAGTGTTGTTTAGAAGACCCTCGGTCCACCACAAGCTTGTTGTGGTCATGCACCACTTTCCTTCCCTCTCTCCCTCACACAGCTTTAGGATGATGCATGTCCAACTTTCATTCCTTCATCCGCCCGATGTCAAGACACTAGGTGTCTAACTCTGTTTCTCATTCCTCTCTGATTACTGGATGCTGCTTGTCAAGCTTCACTTCCATATCGGTCTCCCTACCCATTTATATCTCATAGGTTTTGTCTCTCTTTCAATTTCCTCCCAGCTCACGTGTGACGTAGCTGTGAGATTTCCCCAGCACATGTCTCTCTCTCTCTCTCTCTCTCTCTCTCTCTCTCTCTCTCTCTTTCTCTCTCTCTCTTTCTCTCTCTCTCTCTCTCTCTCTCTCTCTGTGTCAGGGTGTTTCTCGCCTTCCCTCTACATGCTCTTCTTCATCTCAGTTAAATGGACATGTTCATTTAAAGAAGCATTTAGAGGTTCTTCTTGGCAGTAATAACTCATACCAGTCTTAATGAGGTATATTCAAAAAGGTATTGGGGTGTATTTTAGGGAGTTACTCATAGGAAGGGGAGTCCTTGTCCACAAAGAGGGAGTCTCTCCCGGTGAGGTCCCACTTGCCTTGATCCCTAGGTAGGGTGTTGCGGAGACGGCTCAGCTCCCTACCCTCACAAGGGGGGGCTCCCCCTTGGGGAGAAGGGATGAACTACCGAGATTCATCACATTAGCCAAAGGACACGGGATACACATATATATAATGAAGTATCTTTAATCTTATTGTTCTATTAAAGCCATCTTATCTTTAAGACTATGGACGATGAAAGCTTCAAACAAAGCAAACCCTACATCGCAAGGATTTGCACACTTTGCCAAAAGACTGAGAAATGAATGACAACAGCTACCCAATGCATAGCCTACTTAAACATTTTTCCAGGAAACCTATGAATAAGCAGCTACCCACAACCCATGCCTATATGGATCCCACAAACACAGAAGATAAGAAAATCATGGAAAATGGGTTAAACAGAGGGATGCAATTTAGACCATAAAAGGACCCAAAGACAAAGAACAATATACATGCACTGTGATCAATGCCTTGTCTTTCATATAACTAAACGGACATATACAAGATCCAAAGCGAAGGAAACACTGAAGTTCTATACATGCTCTTCAGATGTCTACAAAGGATCCTGATCACTGTTACACTCCTACAAGTCAAACAAGTAGGTGAAAGAGGAATTGGTTTAGTGATGGTTCATGTGGAACACCTCAGAATGTCAACAACATCACTCGAGGACATCCTGGACTGTGAAGTGCTGCTCATTCATCTCACACTGTTTCATCAAACCAACCCCTTTCTGCTCATATGCAGACCACACTCGTATAATATGTCCTTCACAGATACAGTAGCAAGCCTTGAGGTGGAACATCAGCACCTAATAATTCTAGCGAATTTCATATTGGCTTTAAGGAAGAAAATAAAACCCCTACCAAATCATGTTTTCCTACATAGAGAATGTAAAGTTCAAACAAATAGTCAATGAAGCTACAAAGTCTGTTGAGCAAAAACTAAAAACTATTTTCTCTGAAAAAGGACTGGCGACTACAGCCCCTTGTATTCACATTCTGTGGCTGGCACAACCTCACAGTACCTTTCATTATCAAAGCACCATCATGCAGGATCTCAACTCACAAAGGATAAGCGACCATCATCAGAAGAACCAGGACACCCTCAAACATGAAGAGTTCAGAACATTAATGGAGTATACCCAACCCAAGAAAAGCAGACCCTCAATTCCAAAATATAATTTAGAAATGCTCCAGAATTGGATCTCAGAAACACTGGACATCCTTACACCACTGAAATGTATCACTGTTCAGAAAAACACAGCAGGTGAGCTGTTAAACCCTCACCTAAAAACCCCGAAGAAAAATGCCTGTAATCTAGAATGAGTTACTATACAAGACAGGTTTTAAAGTCACATTCAGCACCAATTGGCAGTTTTATAGCCCAAACAATGTACCTACACATAACTCATCTGAACAAGAAGTCATCTGGAAATGGTATTGCTCAAATTCATCTACAAAATTAGAAACTCCACATCATGCATCCAAAGCACCCAAGTCCTCCCAGAGGCTGTGCAATGACATCACCAGCTACTTACAAGATAAAATAAAGTATAATGCATCCAGAAAGTCTAAGACACAGAACAGGCTGATGAGTGTGATACATTCTTCCCCAAAAATAATTAATCTCAACCTGAACACTCAATTTATTTGACCCTATCACAAAAGTGTTTAATAACAAAACTAGTGAAAGAAAGCATCAAAGCAGGCACCCCAGCAGACAGGTGGTACCCAGATACCTAAAACGAAACCCTCACCAAAGCTAGCCCGTACTCTACTCTTATAAACTAGTGAACTATTCACCGAAAACTGGAATTGTACCAGTATATTTCAAGATGCCATACATTCAAACACTCAATTAGCACATTAACTACTGACCTGTCTGAAACAAATGTCACACATCCAAAAGCCTAGAAAACTACCTGCACAGCCATTAATGGTACACGTAGAGATAACAAATATTTGAAATCATGCACTCACAGGATTCAGTCTAATGAGAGAAATAGAATCAGCAATCATATGTATATGTGACAAGTTAAAAATTAATGCAGGAACTAACACAACCTCAGCCGTCATTACGACAGTATACATTTGGCAAGCCCTGTCTTTTCAAATTTGTTTAATAAATAAAATGATGTAGGAACTTCTGTTTCCGAACGGGAGGTTCTAATCCAGCCCCCTTTCATAAAAGGTCAGATGCCAAAAGAATAGTGCATACATGTACCGTTGTTGCACCAACCTCCAGCCCCTGCTCTCCAGTGCCTCAGGGCATGTTCAGAGTTCACATGTGCATGTGCATAACTGATAGCCTGTAGGATAACAAGTCTCTGAAGATACAGGTAGTATTTTAACTTCTGCATCTCTGAACTAAGATTTAATAATGTTTTCCTAATCAGCCCGGTGTCAGGGTAATCTCTAAGAATAAGCCATACCCGGTTAAACTATGGTGACTGATAAAAGCACACATGCATTAAAGCCACCCTAATTCAATACAATGCAGGTTTCAACACTCTGAGCCCAGATCAGTGATGTCAAGATGATGTGTAGGCATGGGTAGTCTGGCTGTCTGCTCTGCTCCAAGTGAGACAATGGCAAGGATTCTGTCTGACGTAAATTCACCTGGAGGAAGAGTAACAATGCCCCTCAGAGGACAAGAGCTCTCACCAAGAGATCTTCGGTGAGCTCTGCTTAAAATGGGCACTCACAGAACAAAGGCAAACCTCACATCATGGAGTTGCACAACAAAGGGTCTTTCAGAACAGCAGGCTTGGGAAGGGGGATGTAGATCAGCCAAAGAGGGAAGATGAAGCTTAGAAGGGGTTCCAATTTCTTCATTTTCTGTGAAGGCACCCCTCCTTCCTGTCCCCTTAATTTCCTGTGGAGCAAGGCCAATGGGTATGATGTAAGAAGGCAAGGCCACCTGTTACAGCAATAGGGATTGGGCTTGCTTGACGCCACTCCCTGTGATGTTTTGCCATTATTAAGAGAGGATTCAACTTTGGACATCAGGAAATGTATACACTTTGGTGTCCATCCAAAGGTCCTCTGACATACCAGTGAAGAGAGAGGGCATGTAGGGCAGAGGAGACCTCTGTCCCTTAACCATCCCCAGGGATCTTTGGGGGTGAACTTTGTTTGACCAGGACCTTACCCCTCTGCCAGATGCACTGGTAGCATGCATCTAAATGGTGATAAAGTAACTCATTTAGGTGCCAGCTAAACTCCCTGGGTGAGTAGTGCAGAGCATGAACGACTCACCTTGTTCCAGATCCTGTGGATTGGTACTCAGAGCAACCTGCAAGTCCGAAGGTGGCTCAAATCTGCAAGACAGGATTCCAGTGTACATTGAAATGCCATGACAGGCGCTGCGGTGTGGACTGCATCTTTGAACCAGTTCAATGAAGTCTTGCACCAGTAGTACTCCTCTCAGCCTCGGCTCTACTGTAGGTTCACTTCAGTATCGACACCACACTCACTGTATCTTCAAGCACTGCTTCAATCCAACAAGTCCTCATCTCAACTTGACTCAACCGCTGACTAAAACCACTAGAAGCCATTGCATCACATGGCAACCTAACCCAGTAGAAACCATCATCTCAACATGACTCGACCACTGACTCATATCTGTTGGACCCATCGAACCACATCTTCTCAAATGCCAACTTGCAGAGTTCCAACTTGATTGTGACTTAACACCAAATCATTGTGACTCACATCATCTCAAACAAGGTTTGACCCCCAGAAAAGCACCAAGAATCTTGGCTCCATGCTGTTGATCCTCTGAAGTCAAGAATAAGGTACTGATGAGAGGCCCTGTCCCACTGGTTCAATGTCTGGGACCATAGTACATGCAAACACCCTTGTTCATCTTTTTCTTCAAGAACATATCCTTTTCACAGTGATATTTCTGCAATGTCTTGCCTGAAAACCCCTGCCCATTCATCTAGAGTTCCAAACTGTACCAGACTTCATTTCTGTGTCCTCTTTCCAGGGGTGGATTTTTGCTAATGATTTTAGTTTGTTGTTTGCCTTTTTATTTCCTGTCTGTACTCTTTTGCTGTTTGGGCTGCTACTGTAATCATCTCACAATACCGTCTACTGAAGGTTAAGCCTGCCCTCAGCACATGTCACCAAAAAATGATGATTGGGAGGAGTGAATAATAGTATGGTGCTGGGTTGGCAGGTTCAGCACTTCACATCACTGTACCCCTGCAGAGCACCAAAATACTGTTAGATATATCACTGGCTTTCAACACCATGAACCATGGACCGTTAATGAGGAAACTAAAATAAATTGGACAATATGCCACAACACTGGAATGGATGAAATATTTTGTTCACAAAAAGAACATGCATCGCCTTGTTTTCCCCGTCAGGTCCAACCATCAGACAAACTGTGTGGAGTCCTGCAAAAATCTAGCCTATCCCCCTCCATTTAAACATCTACATGTCCCTGTGTATGAGGCTCATTAAAAGAAATATGGATTTATGGTCTGCAACTATGTGGATGACAATGAAATCACCTTCTTAATTACCAGATACAATGAGACCAAAAACCCACTCAGCATCTGCCTCAGACAAAAGAGCACATTAGTGAACAGAACCTAAACAACAAGTAGGGCAACACATGCAATCAAGATTTCCTCAATGCAGCACCTGAGGGACCAGCACTAAGAACTTTTCACTAACAAGCAGTTATAGAAATAATCCAATTCAAATCACTCTCCATCACCCACAGACCTCTTAAGTGCCAAAACAGCTAAGAAACTACCCAACAGGATTCCCACTACACTGTATGGCAGCCAACAACCCAGACCAAGAACAAGAGAGTTACCTACCTGACCCTTGACAAATGTCTAAGAGAAGGTTGTAGCGGCTTCAACCAACCTACCCACTCCATGGAATGAAATACCAGTTCCCCATCCTCAACTTTTGGCTGTCCTATGAATGCTGGACTTTAGTCACAGCATGAGTGGTACCAGAGAAGTTGCTATGGGCGATGGGGTGGGGGGGGCTTTGTTAGGGTGCTATAGCCACAGGTCTTTTGGTTGTAGCCCACCATAGAATCTGAGGGTCTACAACCAAAAGGCTAGCTAGCCCCGAGTCCCGACAATACCAACATTAGTGTAGCCCCGGATCTTTTCCAGACCTAACAGCATCCCGGAGTGGTACCAACTAAACTTTGCAATACCTCACACTGAGGACTCACCCAAGAACAACGCCATATTCTTCTTGCAGCCCGGACTGGCGTCTTTTGACCCACAAGAATACTAGCAAAGAAACCACACAGAAACCAACTGTGCAATCACACATGGCTTCTTCATATCCTTCTGATCAGCATGCAAACAACAGTACTCTACTTCTAAACATTCCTCTTAAAAGCATAGCACCCGGCCATTGCAACTAAGCACTAAGGTCTCCTTTCTGGACACAAATGTATAGATGCTTTTAACTCAAAACCCCTACACACTCAGAAGCATACAGAACTCAGTGCACTTCACATAGATCTACTCCACTTCTCTCCCCTTCACTCCATCTAATTGCTCTACATACTGTTTTGTTGACTGATTCATGTTAGTAATGCTTATATTGTTACTGTTACTATTACATTAATTGTATCCTGTTGTTGTTATATGTGCAGCGCTTTGGTCTAAAGCGCTATGTAAGCCCAATAAATACAAATACAAATACTTCCGGTTTGCAAGCATCAACATAGGTGCACTGCTATCCTGGACTTTCCCTCTCAACCTGACTATTCAAACCCGATACACTCCCTTTCAGAGCTGCCAGAATTCCTTGAGGTCTTGCTAATGTCAGCAGTGTGCAGTATATATCCTCATAACTTATCATAACAAATATGGTTTTGACATCTGCCTTCCTGAGTGAAGCAAGAGCTGCAAAACAAAGCCTACATTTGGCTGGATACAATAATGCGGTCGGCATTAGTTGGCATAATCCACATCCAAATTAAAGTCCAGGAAAATGCACATGAATTTGGTGCTTACCAGCAAATTCTGTGTCTGTCTTCCATATCTCGAATGTAACCCACCTGCCTGTACCCCACCCATATCTTGTGTCTCAATGAACATCGGGATGAGTCCTGTAACAGTATGTGTTTCTTTATTATTTTATATAACATATAATAATGGCTTAATATGGAACACTGATATATGTGTTGTATTTATTCTATCTCATCATTCCGTTTCTTTTTTAATTGATTGCTTTTGTATTTTGTATTTGTTTGTAGTTTGTCAAACTTTATTTTAGCCATGTAACAATAAAACAAATATATATGTATATCATGTATGACGTAGCGTGAACCATCTTTATAAGCATGCAGAGTGCTGTACAATAGCCAACCGTACCATAGGGAATACAATAGAATGCATATCAGAGCAAGGGATAGAGCACAAACTAAAAGCACAAAGCCGTTGAATGAATATCCATAATCACAAGACTAATTCAGTGAAATAAACGTTTTTCAACTTTTTGCGAAAGGCAAGGAGAGATGGGGGCGCAGGAGAAATGCCGAGGGAGGCAATTACAAATTCGGGGGATATGTCTGGGATATTTCTTCTCTGTGAAAGATAGTGAGCTAAAGACTCTGGGTAGGTCTCTCCTAACCAGGACTAATGTCTGGCAGAGGGACTCCCAGGACCCCCTTTTTAATTTACTTTCCTTAAACTGCAAACATGAAAGTGGCTATTGGGCAACAGCAAAGTTAGAGCAAGTTGAGCATTTAATTGAACATCTATTCAGCTTTTAATATGAGATCTGTGATTTTCTATGCTTTTTTTGCTTTATTGCTGGACTGGTATGCCCAGACGTGAGTCCTCAGCTTGCCAGGCCTAGGGACACAAGCTAAAACTCACAGACGATGGCCAATGAGCCTCAAACTGTTTTGGGTTGTTTGTAGCTGGGCTGCCCTTTTTGGTTTGGAACGAAGATATAATGACATGGCACGCTAAAAAAGAGGTTTTGAGGGTTGCCCAGAGCAATGCCAGAGTTCATAATTCATTCACAACCTTCGAGCATTTATCTTTGTGTTTGGCTAACCCATACTAACCTACATTGACCTGAGGATTATTCCAACTTATATAGTTTCATTATTCAGAATGAATTATTTACCTTCACTTGTATTCATTGTACCTACATTCAAGTAAAGCATTCTATTTTGGGTATCACAGCATCTATCTTAATTCCGGTTGAGAATACGAGACTATTTTATTTGGCAGTTTCGAGACGGCATAATACAATATGGAGGCTCGAGTGTCCGTCACCCAGTGCACCCGAGAGCCTCTAAAGTGCTGTTTCAGCATTCCTTCAGCACGTGTCATTTTAGAGGAGCTTGCGGTACAAGCATTGCCTTAAACTCCAGGGCACACCTACAAGTGACTAACATTTCAGGTATCCAACACTGTTCTCAGCCTCCTCCCATATTGGTTTGTTATACTCCATGATCTCAGTTGTTATGTAGCCTTCATGGCGTCACTTCAATGGGTTATCCGCATACCAGTACCTTGAGAAATGTCTTGGCTCTTGACTATGATATGGTGATATATCATTTGAGAAACAGCAGAATTTTGGATCGCTTGAAGACTGCGCAAAATGTGGCTGTAAGACTTGTTTACAAATCTACCAAAATGTTCCACAATTTCTGATTTCAGAAGGTCCCTTCACTGACTACCAGGTAAGCAGAGGATAATATTAAAAATCTTGTGTGTTATTTTTAAAGTTTGCATGGTCTTGCACCGGGGTATCTTGTAGGCAGATGGATTTCACCTCTATCGTCCAACACACATTCTTTGGTCCACACAAAATTAGTTGTTAATGTTTCTACATCATTTTATGTTTCTTGGGGCTACTGAAGGGTTGCTATTCTGGGCCCTGCCGTCTCTGGAACTCCCTCCATATTAGCTTGTGAAGTATTTCTTTTCTATTAGTTCCATTCTAAACCCAGATTCAGATGTCTCTGCTCCGTCTTGCGAGATGTAAATGGTTCAAAACAAATAAGGTGCAAACTGGAAACAAGGAAAGTATTACTGCATGCCATAGACGCTGGCATATGAAACAGTCCTTTGAAATAAGACCTAACTGGTAACCCAATTATCACTTCAGCGGATGGATGTCATTGTACTTGAACTCAGTTCGACGACGCTCTTTTATTATGACAGGTTTATCAGAGCCACGTTATTTTCGATTGTCCGCCCTCCTTTTGCTCCACGGCCTCGATAAAAAAAAAAGCAGAAGAAATCTTATGAGCAAAATGTTAAGCTCAGCCTTGAAAGTTCCATTTTCACCTCCCATTATATCTGGCTCCGAGCTGACATATACTTGGCACTACCCGAGCTTCATCAGTGTTAATCACATCTCCCCCATCTTATCTCCAAAGATATCGTCTGTCTTTTCCGTTCTGCCGTTCTTGGTTTCAATGTCACTTCTGCTTTGTTCGAACCTTTGAATCGTGCAGTGTTCACCATTTGCCGTATTTTACATAGTTAAATCCAATTTTTGGGAAACATCTTGCAAAGTGAAGCTAATTCACAGCCTGAGCAGTTCACCCTCAATTCGTATTAGTCACATCACCTTGTGATGGCGGTTATACAGTCTGGACGTGAGAAGGCACCGCTGAACCGTGCTTTTACTCAAGTTTTCCTTTGCAAGAATGGCACACATCTGTTGTCAAGTGAAGGCAGAGTGAAAAGTACAAGGACATGTTTTTTTAAAACTCAAAAGTCAGGCAGTTTCTAAACGTGACTAAATAATGTTGACCTTGTCGTTCCACTAAAGCTCCATCAAACTGAAAAAAATAATTTCAAGATTTTAAGACACCAATCTAAAATTGCAAAAAGGCGAGGTAAAAAACGATGACTGTGGCTATTACTAACCTTGAACTGGTGTTATACTGCACATCTGTCACATGAATCTTCCTCGTCGATGCAGTTGCGTTAAGAGTCCACAAAAAAAAAATAGATCCCTTAATGGATGGAAGCATCCTAATTGGTACGTGTGACAGAAAGAGCCAGAGTTGCACAAGTAGATCCATATACTTCGGAGAGTGTAAATTATGTGAATGCTGTTGAGTAGGTACAGACACACAAGTAGTTTCCAAGCTGCACTTTATGGCAGGCTCCACTGCATACAAGTAAGGGGGGCAACAGACCTATACATCAGTAGAGAATACCCATTGTGTTACAAAGTGTCCCGATGGCTCTGTGAAAGGTAAGCAATGTATAATTGGGAGGCCTTCCATTTTGTATTTCAACTGTAATGAGGAACGTCGAAGTGAATGAACATAAACCCTGTGACGCATGTTGGTACCTGATGACCTCGCTTTAATAATTGGACTTGGCTGTGATGTATCTGGCTTGTTAACACGTCTACTTTAAGATGCACAAATAGAACTTTACACCGAATAGTTTTCATTTAATGGCATAGGGTGTTTTTTTTAAAAATTTTCTCTGTTCGAATCAGTCTCACAACTTCATTCATTTGAGATCATTCTCCCACTCACCAGACAGCACGGAACGATGTGGCTGATTTGCTGAAGGAATGACATTTTCCAAACATATATTGCCCACACAAAAACTCACACTCTGCTTGTAAATTGTTTGAGCCTGATTCACAGAACGTTTTTCAATGTGATTGCGCCATTATACAATGTGTCTCTGAATCAGGCCTGTTGTGTCCATTTATTTGAGGTATCGGACAAAAGAGTGTGCTGTCAAGAGCTCATAGCCTTTGCAGAACTAATCAATACCAAATACAACATCTTTTTTTTTCTCCACCAATCTGTTTGTGGGGTGACTTCCAATTTCTACCTTCTGATTCTCTCCAGAGAAAAACAAGTGCATTCACTCTTTCTTGAAGGAATACAAAATCCTGTTATTTACTTTTGTATCAGAGTCAGGTGGTGTCTCAGACCCACAAAGTGGCGTTGGTCGTAGTTCCTGCATTCTTTATTCCAATTACTGATACGTGGAGTACATATTCAGACATAGGACCTGGCAGAAGGTATGATTTCCAACCAAATCCCTGCTTTCTGAGGTTGTCCCTGCCTATCCAAACAAGTCCAATCCCACCAGCCAACTCTCTCTCTCCACTGCCCTCTTCACCGACTCATATTTTCTCGTATGGCTACTTCCCTCCTGCACCTCTTTTCTCTTTGACCATCCCTCAGACCTTCCTTCCTCCACACACCCCAACCTCTCCCAAACCCTCCTTGCTCCCCTGACCTCGCACAACTTTGCCACCACTGCAGTCAGTGTTGTTACTCCTGATCTCGATGACCTTCTGCTCAGTGCTGTTCATACTGCCTTGGCCTGTCTCGTCCTCCCTAGTCCTCACCTATCCTGTCTACCACAGGATGCTGTAAGAGGATTCAATTCAACACTACAGCTAAGTCAATGACTAGTCTGGGATACTGAATGGAAACCCTTATTGATATATCTTTATGTCCAGTTCATGCGTTCTGGATGACTACCCCTATATAGCACCCCTCTCTAGGAATCCCCCTGACCCCACTGAGCCAAGAAGTAGTTCTGTTTTACAATTTAAAAGGTTTATTTGAGAATTTAAACAATATAGATATATATCACACTTGATAATAAATTAATAATTGGATATCACACTTAATCTGATCAGTAATCAATAATGGATAGTCTGGCACTAGCACACTTGTGAATAGGAACAGAAGAATAAGGTGGTAGAGAATACTTTATATAAGTTCAGATGGATGTAATGTTGAATGAAAAATGCAATACAGAAAATACTCAATATGATTTCAACAAAACAATGTAATCACTTTTCTCTGGCAATCCCCTCCCCCCTTTATGCAATGCAAGGAAATGGAAGTAAAGCACACAGTTCTCAGAAATGCAATCAAATGTAATTCAGTTCACCCCAGCAAGCTTAGACTACAGAAGTTGGAAACACAGGCCCAAAATGCTTTTACATGTGCTGGCAATGAAGTGAAAAATATGCTAAAATGCTTTTAATTCCCTCTAGACGTTCAGGGTGAGTGGTGTCAAGTTAATATTAGTCCAGGCTCACTCTAGCAATAATTCAGGGATGGCTCCCAAGAGGCAAACGAACTCCTAGCAAGGAAAGCAAGAAAACTTCTGTTTTCACACGTGGAGAAATTTGCAAATCGCGGTAAAATTTGCGTGTGCGTTTTTCGCGATTACAGAGGAACTACAAGGACTAGCACTATAGTTTTGGGGTCTTAGGACAGCATAGGATCTCAGCTTCCAGATGAAAGTTACTGCAAGTCTCTAGGACAAACGGTCACGGAGATATGAGCAATTAAATAAAGGTAGTTTTTCAGATTTGGAATGTTAAAATTCAAAGTGACAAGTGACAGTTTTGCAAAATGACAATGTACAACTTGTAGGAGACAGTTCTGGTTAGATTAAAATAGATTGAATTATATTATTTTAACTAAGAGATTGGTTCTGCGCAGTTCTGCTAGGTACTCACAAAATATTTAGAAATAGAATGGGCCTCGCCACGAATCTGGTCAGGTTTTAGACTGGACTCTGGTCTTGTCTCGGCACTTCACAGTGAACCGGGGCAGCTCTCTGGTTCTGCTAACAGCGGTCTGGGTCAGCTCGGCTCTGCCTCTGGTTCTGGATATTGATAGATTTGAAGTCTGTATGTTGGCTCTCTGAAGGTTGATGGAGGTAAAGTATGGATTTTCCCGGCAGAGCGTCCCGCAGCAAATGGATTTGAAGGTCCCTATCTGTCCTGACTGCTTTTATGTGTTTTGAAAATGGGTGTGTGTGCAGCATCACTAGGCTCTACCCCTCTCCATTTGTCATTGGCCACTTCATCCTCTTCCCCTTGATTGGGGGAATGAAATGAAGTGTCATCATGATGAGGTCTGTTTATGGTACAGAGAACCCATCCCTGTCAAATTACACACAATCTATATTTTGAACCAAAAGACATATTTGCACAGGTACACATTTGTTTAAAATTACATGCACCCATCACATATCACAGGAGGTATACCCTGTCCAAATCTGCTCTTCCTGGGAGCTTGCATTCAGAAATGGCGACATTTGCACTTTTTAACTGGTTTCGCAATATCGGACATTACCCCAAATTTGCACACATGTGTGCAAGGAGTATGGACATTAATTGATGAAGTGTCAGATTTTTAACATGCATACATTTTAAGTAATACCCTCTTAACTGCTAGCTTGCCCCCAGATCATGCCACCGGTTCTAAAAACCTCTTAAAATGTGGGCAGAAAAATCACAAGAATTATGGTATCATTTAAATAATGTTCACAAGTCCGTACTATGAGTTATTCATCTTTTTCTAAAACCATATTCTGGCTACAGGGGTGTGTCTTTTCAGGTCACATGGTACAGAAACCAGTCTTTCCACTTTCTTCAAGCTCAGCCTCTGTCTCCAGTTTCTCCCCCTCCCAGTTTCTGCCAAGAGGAAGCCATTTTTATTACCCCTGCAATAAACCATCTGCCTGGGCCCTGGAAGGCCCTTTGTTCCAGAGGAAGTCATTTTTACAGCCCCCATAATAAAACATTTGCCTGAGTCAGGACAGGGCTTTGTTCAATTTCCTGCAGAGCCCAGGTAATTCAATCAGAGAAGTGTCATATCCCTTTTGGTGGGAGCAGCAAAAGGGCAGCTAGGCCTGGGAACACAGCTGTTGTGCAAGTCTCAACTCCTGTCGCGGGTAGCTGGTGGGCAGTATTCAGTTCCTTAAGCCAGGCCCCAGCTAATGTCACTTTATGTTACCCAGTTTAAGTCAAGACAATGTTTACATATGCAGCTAGAATGCTGATTCTAAGTTTAAAACTATGACATTTAAACAATTGCAACCTGTGTGACACTCAAAAGTAGGTCACTCATTTCTTTTAAACATTTAGATTTTTAGTGTCTTTCAGTCCAAATTTACTTAACTGCTGAAATCCACAGCTCAGCCAGTCTTGTTATAAACCTTCAAGTCACTTTAGAATATAACTTTACATTGTATCCACCTCTCAGTAAGTCTTTCTTTGGCCTGCTTTGGGTTCATCTATTCAGTTTTACACAAAGTCTGGTGGTTTTAAAACGCCGGCTTTCTGATAGTGGTGAGTACTGGTAATGCACCCATTTTTGGGATTGAAGAAAATGAATTCCCCACAATTCTAGGTTGCTTTTGGCAATCAGCATTGCCATTCCCAATGGTTTCAGACTACGGTGTGGGTAGTCCAATGGTGGTTTTAGGCAGTGTCCTTCTGTGCCCATAACATCGGCAAACATGGTGGCAGCCTATTCTTCATGCATTTCCCTGTGCATTTTCTGGGAAGCTCTGGCCATCATGATGTTTTCCATGTCAGTACTGTACAGTTTTTGAGGTAGGGCTCGGATGCATGGGTAAAAACATCCCACAAGCCCCCCTCTTGCAATGGCCATTCGGTTTCACTGATGGAACTCGCAAGATCTGGGATGTTTCCTCATCTTCTTCCAATAGATGGCACAGTTCAGCATCTTTTCCTCCATCCGGTACTAATCGATCGGTTCTCCTCGCCGGTCCTGATGGGAATATTGGGGGGTACCCTGGGCCCCTCGCGTCTCTGCTCCCGGTCTCCGGATCGTCCTCCTTGGCCCGTCTCCAGGTTTTCTTTCTCCTAGGACGACAAAGGAAGAGCGGCAATACCTACTCATAAACATTTCTCCCCCACCATTGATATAGTGGGGTGGCATATAAGTTTATAGTCAAAACATATGAACATGCACATTTCTTTTTGCATTCAAAAACAAAAACACCCACATTGAGAAACTCAAAATTTGATAGGCGATATGTAGGATCTTTTAAGTTAGAACTGAATTAATCTGAGACAGTACCCTCTAGGATTCCAGAGGATTCCTCCAGTTGTTGCAGAGTGTGCCTGGGATGGCAACACTTCAACTGGTTAATGTGGACCCACTTGTCTTCCCCCTCTGCCGAACCGCCTTTGGGGATGCGGATCTTGTAGGCCACAGGGGAGATTTTGTCTATAATCTCAAAGGGTCCCTTCCATGTATGAAAAATTTTTCGCTGTTTGGCCTGGTTCCTTTGGAAATTGTATAGATAGACCCGGTCCCCCACCTGATATTCCTTCCTGGAAGTCTTCAGGTCATAGTGGGTCTTCATGCTATCAGCTGATCTTTCTAGATTCCGCTGAGCATAAGCAAAAGCATGTTGAAGGTGTTTCCTTAAATTCTCCACATACTCATGAGTTGTGGAGGCATTTATCAGTGTCTGCTCTTGGGTCCTGTAGAGCAAATGCTGAGGAAGCACCATCTTGCGTCCAGTCATCAACTCGAATGGTGACATTGGTTGCAGATGAAGGGGTAGATCTGATGGCCATTAGGACCAGAGGTAATCGGATATCCCAACTTGGCCCAGAATCTGCCACAAACTTCTTTAATATGCTCACAATGGTTCGGTTATATCTCTCTACTGCCCCAGAAGAAGCTGGCCGGTAAGCAATATGCAACTTCCTTTTGACCCCCAGTATCTCCCACATCTTTGTCATTACTTCACTGGTGAAGTGGCTACCCCTGTCTGACTCAATTCTTTGAGGTAGACCGAAACGAGAAAATATGTGGTTAATCATCAAGGCAGCTGCAGTTTCTGCCTTGCAATTTGGGGCTGGGAGACATTCCACCCACTTGGCAAACAAGCTTGTCACAGTCAACATGTACTTATTCCCCCTAGCAGAGCGAATCACGGGGCCTACAAAGTTGATTTGTAAATCTGACCATGGCAGTGTCATCCCCCTCTTTTGGAAAGGCGCACGGTGCGTGAGGGATGATGGCTGAAATTGTGCACACACAAGACACCCCTTCAAGTATTGGTCGAGGTCCTGCCCCATTTGTGGCCAGTATGCAACCTCTCTTAAGATTTCCAATGTTGTGTGAAACCCCCTATGACCGGCGGTGGCCGCATCATGGGCGTGACTTAACATCAGGCTTCGGAATGAGGTAGGAACCACCCACTGATCGTGGCCAGCTTTGGATTTCCTTACCAGCAAACCGTCTTGGATCCGGAACATTTTTGGACATTTCATCAACACTCTTAGGTCCTCTTTCCCAGTGTAATCGGTATCCGTCAGGGGAAAGTTCTCAGGGTCCTCAAGGTGCTGGTAAAATTTACCAATTATTGGATCCCCCTTCTGAGCGGTAATCAAATCAGCATCAGGGGTCTCCTTACTCCATTGTGCAATTGAAAGGTTGTTGTGAGCATTTGTCTGGGACCTAGTGATAGCAGTGACCTGGATTTCCCCCAACAGGGACTCAATCTCAATTAGATCCCCTTGGATGGCCCCGGTTTTGGCCAGCTGATCAGCTAAGTCATTTCCAGTTTTGTTTGGTCCCTCTACTTTGGAATGACCCTTAATCTTTTTCCAATAGATGGTCATCTCATTCGAGGTGACCAGATCATCAATGTTTTGGATCAACTTCCCATGTTACAAGGGTTTGTTGTTAGCACATAACATGCCTCTGGTTTTCCAATTAACCAGGTGCTCCACGAACCCGTTCCGTACATAATCTGAATCTGTGATTATGACCTGTTCGTGGAGTTGATGCTGGACAGCAGTGAGGATGGCCTGATGCACAGCCATCAATTCTGCCACCTGACTACTTCGAGGACCAATTTTGTATCCAGCGGAGGGTTCTGGGGACTCATTCACCCATGCATTCCCTACGCCGGCCACCAGTTCTTTCTCCCCGTCGTTGTCAACATGGTAAGAGCATCCATCCACATACACAGTGGGCATTCCCTCACACTTGTCCTCTTCAAAGACTTTGTGGGGGGAATTAAGGTATGCCTCCATGTTGTCCTTTATTTTTAGACTTTCGTCCTCGAGACAGTTTTCTCTGGCACAATCATGCAAGTCAGCCAGACCTTGCGCGAGGGGACTCTTCTTGTTTTGGCCATATCTGACCTCCATAGGAAAGCCTTGCATTGACAGAATCCAGGAAGTAATTCGGGAATTACTCACATTCCCGGCTCGGATTCTGTCACTTTGGAGATATTGCAGAGGCTGGTGTGGAGTCTCCACTATGATGTGTTCCCCCTGGATAAACGGGCGGTAATTCTTCAATGCCCACACCGTTGCCAGGAGTGCCTTCTCACAATCGCTGAATTTTTCCTCCACAGAGGATAAAGTTTTGCTCGCATAGGAGATTACTTTATTGACCTTGTCATGCTTTTGGTATAATACTGCCGTCAAGCACGTATTAGAGAACCCCGTCTCCAGGAAGAACTCCTTGTTTCTGACAGGGTAAGCTAGGCAAGGCGCTTGTGAGAGGCTTCTTTTGAGTTGTTTTACTGCCTCGGCTTGTCCTGGACCCCATTCCCACTTGACCCCCCCCTTCAGGAGATGAATCAGGGGTCTGGTGATCTCTGCGTAGCCCTCAATGAACTTTCTGCTGCAATTAGTCAGTCCAAGGAGGCTCCTCAGTTCCCGCAGAGTTGTGGGGTCTTTCAATTTTTGGAGGGCTTCCACTTTCTTTTCCTGGGGACAGAGGCCCTGAGGAGTAATCTCATGCCCCAAGAAATTAACACGGGTTCGACACCACTGTGCTTTCTGAAAGGAAAGTTTTGCTCCGGCGGCCCTCAACTGGGTCAGAACATAATGGATCTCCGCTATGTGTTCCTCCACAGATGAACTTTTGATGACGACATCATCTACATAAGCCAGGTTACCCCTCGCACCCAGGTCAGGCATGGCCTTATGTAGGAAAATGTTGAACTCATTACCGGAGTTAAGGTATCCAAAGGGAGTCCGGGTCCATGTGTACTGCTGGCCCCCAAAGGTAAAAGCCAGTTTGTATTGGTCCTCCCTGCTGACCGGCACGGTCCATTATCCATTGGTCAGGTCTATTGCCGTGAATACCTGTGATCCCTGGATCTGGGCCCTTGTTGAGCTCCCGAAGGTCAGCGCAGAGTCTCCACTGGCCGTTTGGCTTCAATATTCCCAGCACTGGATTATTGAAGGTGCTGTGGACTGGACGGATTATTCCCCTGGACTCAAGGTTCTTAATTATTTCAGTAAGGGACTCCATGGATGCGAGAGGCAAACGATATTGCTTCACAAACACTGGAGTCATGCCAGGGTCCGTGGGGATTGTTGTTGTGTGGATGTCGGTGCGGCCACAGTCATATGAGTCTACCGCAAAGAGATCTTGGCAATCCAAGAAAACTTGTTTCAACTTTTGCTTTTGTTCCAGAGTCACACAGGCATCAGCTAGGTTGACTCTCTCTTCCACCATCTGCCTGAAGCCTGGAAAGACTTCTGGTTTGGCTATCTCAGCGGCCTCCTCCATCTGGGTGGAGAAGTCCCTGGTCAGAGTGCTGATTTGGACTGGAGGCTTCAGGTGGGAAAGGCAGCCCTCATGGACCTGGAAAATCACCTCATCCTTCCTGAAGTCACAAGTCACATCTTCCTTACCATAAGGGCAAGAAGTGTACACCAGGAAGTTCCCCCCATGCCGGGTAAAAATCCTGTCTGGTGTTGTATTGTCATCACTGTCACTGTCAAAGCAGTCCTTGGGGATTGGCCCTAACAGTTCATTACCTAAATCTATGGAAAAATGTCGGTCATCAACCGCCATTCCAATAATGGTGCCTGCGGCTAGAGTAATACTCTTTAAGTCGCTGTTATCCACCTCTATTGGAATGGTGTCATGTTCTATGTTGACTAATGGAGTTGGGTTTACCCCTAACCCTTGCAGTTGGAGAGAAGCATTTAGATGTATGTAAGCATCAGGGTTTTTCAAATGTTGTCCTCTTTTAGCTTTCACTTCCAGGGAGAATTGTCGGGTCCTTTCTGGGATGGTGACTTCCTCTTTAATCTGAATTTCAACTGCATAAGGTAGCAATTGAGCTGACCTAAATGCTTTTTCTGGATCATCAAAGCCCATGGGATTATCCGCTAATCGGGACCAAGCTTTGAAGTTTATTAGGTCCAAACTAATGGCAAAGCGATTGAGAATGTCACTGCCTAAGTAAAAGGCGGCAGTGACGTCTCGCCCGACCCAACAATTATGGACTATGCTCTTGTTGCCAATGGAGATTTTGAGCATACACCTGCTTAGCAGGAGATGTTTGGAATTGGGTGCTTCCAGGTCCATTTCCCATTTGTCTATCAGTTTGAAGGTGGGAATGGCTGGATCTTTTGGGAGTTGGCGAAACATGGCTTCGCTAATGAAGCTCTTACCGTTGTTCACACACACTCGAGCGAGAACAGATTCCTTCCCATCATTTAATTGGACAGGGATGAACAACTGCTCTCCAATTTGCTGAATATCAGCCAGGCTCTGAGCTGATTTCACATCTTTCTGGACTATAGGAGGGGGAGTTTCTGATTGTGGATTAGTATAGAATCTCAGAGTGTTTCCTTCCAGCGTGGAGTACCACTTTAGACTGGAAGGAAGGTTGATTTTCAGAAATAGAGAGGACCCTCCATCACCAGTCTGTTGTCCTACTGCTATTACTGTCACGTCTGGAATTTGGCTATTCTGGAAGTGAAATTCTACTTGGTCAGATTTTTGTTCAACCATGTGGCAGGTGCCGTTTAAAATAACATGGTTGACACTCTGTTTTAATTTTATGGGTCGGCTAGTCTGGGTCCAGAGGACCTTGTTCACGCAATCTATTAGGGGTGACAATCTTCTCAGGAGGTCATTCCCTAGTAAACAAGGGGTGCCCTCTGGAGTCACTACTATGACCAGGTGTTTCACCTTGTGTCGCCCAATTTTAATGTCCAAATCTGCCGTCCCCTCGACGGGAATTTCCTTCCCGTCAAAGTTCTGGAGTTGTCCAGGAAGATAGGTGAGAGGAATTTGATAATTCTCTCCCCTTCCTGCATTCAGTTCGTCAAAGGCCCTTCTGGACAGAAGGGTAGCTTGAGATCCAGTGTCCACCAGTGCCAAAATTGTACCCTGCCCCTGTACTTGTACCGGGGCATAGTATCTTCCCTCCTTCTCCTCAAGGGGGCACAGATAATGCACATTTTTGGACAACTGGTGGGCTAACTTTCTGGTTTTGGACATCGCTAGCGAAGAGATTTGGGCAGAATTCTGTGGAGAGCCTTGGGAATCTGAAAGAAAAAGTTGGCAACTGGAGATCAGAGCCATTGTGGGTTCCCCTGGCTCCGGTTCTGGGCCGCCCCCCCCCTTTTTGGAGGCAGTCATCAGGATGGGTTTGAACCAGGGGATTTTGGTATTGTTGGTTCTGGGGTAAGATAGTGGGTGGCGGTAGCTCAGTCTCCACATCTCCCCAGTCTATATTGGAATCTTTTGGGACCCATTTTTCCTTGGGAGGAGTTCCCCCATCTCTGAAGGAGAAGATCCTTTTCCCAGGATCTACTGAGGATCCCTCTCCCTCAAATTGGAAGATCTGTACCTCCTCCTCAAACTGAGTCTGTTTGGGTCTTTTGTTTCTCCTACCCCCCCTCTGCTCCTTAGGAGGCAGACTTTCAGGGGCAAGAGATTTTGTTTCCGGTTCCTGGGTTTCCAGGGGCTGTTTACAAGTGAGGAAGGAAGCTTCCTCCAAGGCTTTACACCCCCTTCCCCTTGTGCCTCCTCCCTGGGAACCGGTGAGTTATCGGGGTGCTGCCCCCGTCATTGTTCTGGAGCACCAGGTCCAGAGTTGGGTGCGTTCTGAGCCGGCATGCCGATCTGAGGGTTCTGCTGAGCCCTCAGTATGTGACCCAGATCCCGCGCCATGTTTTGAACCTGGCGCCCTAACTGGGAAACCCGTTCAGGCTGATACGGGGCCCTGTTTTCTCCCCTGGGCTGATCCCGGGAAGGGTAGCTATCCCTTCTTTGGTAGTACCCCTGGTTGGGAAGATTTGGATACCCCTCCACCCTTGGCCTCCCCTCTCCCGGATTCGGTTGTCTGGACTCAGGGAATTGGGGAAAGAAGGGTGGAGGATTTTGAGGTGGAAAGTTGGGTGGATACCTGGGGAAAAAGTTCTGCCCAGGATTTGGAGAATTTCTGCCCTCCTGTGGGAAGTTAGGAGGGAAGTTCCCTGGGTTAGGTGCTTGGCTGGATCCCCCCCCTTGGGCTGGAGGAGTCCACACATAACCCAGGATGGGTCGATTTCCCTTGTAACGGGGATTTACATAATCAGGAGAGCGAGGGACCCCATTTGTGGGGCTGCCTCCCTGGCTCCCTGTCTGTGACTGGCCCGAGGACCTTCTGGGCCTAGCATTATTAGGTGCAGGTAGGTTTTTAGGCCCCCCCATCTCCAACTCTAAAACGGGGGTGACCTTTACCTCTGCCACCTTGGCAGCAGCAGGGGTGTTGTTGGCTTTGGGGGTTTTTTGCGCATTATTTTTATTTTCTATTGGCTTCTGCACCTCATAGATCCGGGTCGCCTGTTCAATGACCCAGTCTAAAGATCTTTTCTCGTGAAAATCCCTCACGAGCTGGGTCATTATGTATTTGGGCAAGGCATGGAAAAACCTATTAATAAATTCTCTGCTATCCGTGCGCACCCTTCTTGTGGTCTGTGCAAAAGCACGCTTTAACTCCTGCACAAATTCTTGTGGGGCCTGATCCTCCCCACATTGTAAATTGTAGGCTGCCTTGCGAGCCTGTTGAGGATTTCTATGAGTAGAAAAATGTTTCAAGATGGCCGCCTTATAGGCGGACCATCTTAAGTGATTTTGGTCCTCCAGCCCCGCAAAGAAACTGGAGTATTCCGGGGAGAAGGTCCACTTTACATATTGAATACAGCTTTGGCTGTCCTTCAAATGGAAAGTCTCCATCATTTGCTCAAACAACTCTAAGTGCTCCCAAACAGAATACTTGGCATTCTTATGATACTGCGTGATGACGCTCCTGATTGCCTTAATCTGCTTTAAGGGGTCCTTAAGCAAGGCCCTTTTTGTCTTATTGGCCCTTTTGGTCCGGGTAACCCTGGTCCATTCATCTTCTGACTCAGAGGCACTGCTCCCAGAGGTTCCCGTCTGTTCTTCCAGGTTTTCCCGGATTCTGCGAGCGTGGGAATGGCTGGCAGAATGTGGGGACCTGGTCTCCTGTGTCCTGTACCGCTCAGAGGAGTCTTCAGATCCCTCCTTGCTGCCAGGATTTGATGGGTACCCCCCCCCACTGACCTAACTGGGCAGAGGTTTTCAGGATGCCCTTAATGGGCCTACTCTCCTGGGGTTCCCCATCAAATTGCACTGTGCTTGGGTGCCCATACCCGGATGACCGCCCCTCCATTCCTGGGTGGTACTGGCCTATGAGCCCCATGCTTCTGGCTGGATAGTAATCTGCCATCCCTGTGGCCCTGTGCTCATGTGCACCAGGGGACATGGGGGTGGCAGAGTCCAGGGACTGAGAGAGATAAAGGCCTCTGGTACTAGGGCTCCTGGTGTTATGCTCAGGAGTTTCACTTTCCCAGCGAACCTCATCTCTATCCGCCCCTGCTCCCTGTTGCAATGCAAGAGCCTGCGCCTTCAGTTCCTCAGTTAAGGCCTTACTAGACTCTATCAGTCTCTCCTGCATCGCTACCTGTTGTTGGAGTCTATCATTGTGCTGGCAGAGAGCCTCATTCTTTCTCTGTGCCTCCTGATTGGTCCTGGAGCACTGGGCCAGTCTTTGCTGCAGAAGGGTTACCTCCTGAGCTGTCTCCCTATTGGCCTGCTCCTTTCTTGCTAGAGCATCCTCCACCCTCCTGGTGTGCTCTAACAAGTTCTGGTGTTCTTTTTGGAGATCACCCAGTCCTTGGAGGGCCAGGTGATTTTCTTCCATTTTCCTTTTTAAGTGGCAGACTTCCTGGCCTAAGGTGTCCCTTTCCTGACTAAGAGTCTGCATCTGTACCGTCAGGTCATCCCTTTGCCTTTGGAAGGCACCAGATTTCTGGCGCTCCTGATCAAACTCTGCATGGGTATCCAGGTCTTTCAGAATCAGTTTATTGCTCTCTGCCTTCTCCCTATCTAGGTGGCTTTGCAGGGTGACTACCTGCTCAGCACATACCCTATTGAAGTCTAACTGTTGCTCCAGCTTTTTCTGGCTCTGCAGTAGGGAGTCCAAACCTTCTTGGTACCCCCTCTGCAAGGCCAGAAATCTGGTATCCTGGTCAGCCTTTTCCTGTTGCAGGATGTCCATATCCTTCTTTATTTTAATGATGTGCTGTCTACTCTCATTTTCTGACTCCTGGCTCCCCTGCAGCCTCTGCTCAGAAGAGACCAGGTCAGATTGGACCTTCTCTAACGCCATCTGTCGCTTATTCGCCAGATCTTGGCTTTCAGTACATTTATCCTGCATGTCTCCCATATATAGGTACAGGTACGCCGCTATCCTAACCATCTTGTCTTGTTCATCCTTAGCTTTAGGAGCCATGTATAGTTCACTCAGGGCCACATGTAAGGGACCCTGATCTCTCCATATATCTGACCCTGTTTCCGTGAACCTGTTGCGTGATGGCCTGCAACCAGACCATGCGGTCCTGGTGAGTCCACTCACCTCTCACAAATAACTTGTGTAAGAAGTCCTCTCTGGCTATTTTCATATCTACCAAGGTCGTCATTCTGGAATTTGAGTTCCTTCCTGACTTACAGACGTTTGTATTTTATTTTTGCAAACAGACCTTTTCCTTAGAGCGTTCCTTTGAGGAGTGCTTTACAGCGTAACACAGCGTGGTGATCCGACCGGATATGTGTATCTGGTCAGCTGGTACACTGTATTAATCTGCACAAGTGATAGATCTAATCCAAACGTCCGGCACGAGCCCCCAATTTGTAAGAGGATTCAATTCAACACTACAGCTAAGTAAATGCCTAGTCTGGGATACTGAATGGAAACCCTTATTGATATATCTTTATGTCCAGTTCATGTGTTCTGGATGACTACCCCTATATAACACCCCTCTCTAGGAATCCCCCTGACCCCACTGAGCCAAGAAGTAGTTCTGTTTTTCAATTTAAAAGGTTTATTTGAGAATTTAAACAATATAGATATATATCACACTTGATAATAAATTAATAATTGGATATCACACTTAATCTGATCAGTAATCAATAATGGATAGTCTGGCACTAGCACACTTGTGAATAGGAACAGAAGAATAAGGTGGTAGAGAATACTTTATATAAGTTCAGATGGATGTAATGTTGAATGAAAAATGCAATACAGAAAATACTCAATATGATTTCAACAAAACAATGTAATCACTTTTCTCTGGCAATCCCCTCCCCCCTTTATGCAATGCAAGGAAATGGAAGGGAAGCACACAGTTCTCAGAAATACAATCAAATGTAATTCAGTTCACCCCAGCAAGCTTAGACTACAGAAGTTGGAAACACAGGCCCAAAATGCTTTTATATGTGCTGGCAATGAAGTGAAAAATATGCTAAAATGCTTTAAATTCCCTCCAGAGGTTCAGGGTGAGTGGTGTCAAGTTAATATTAGTCCAGGCTCACTCTAGCAATAATTCAGGGATGGATCCCAAGAGGCAAACGAATTCCTAGCAAGGAAAGCAAGAAAACTTCTGTTTTCACACGTGGAGAAATTTGCAAATCGCGGTAAAATTTACGCGTGCGTTTTTCGCGATTACAGAGGAACTACAAGGAATAGCACTATCATTTTGGGGTCCGAGGACAGCCTAGGATCTCAGCTTCCAGATGAAAGTTACTGCAAGTCTCTTGGACAAACGGTCACGGAGATATGAGCAATTAAATAAAGGTCGTTTTTCAGATTTGGAATGTTAAAATTCAAAGTGACAAGTGACAGTTTTGCAAAATGACAATGTACAACTTCTAGGAGACAGTTCTGGTTAGATTAAAATAGATTGAATTATATTATTTTAACTAAGAGATTGGTTCTGCGCAGTTCTGCTAGGTACTCACAATGTATTTAGAAATAGAATGGGCCTCGCCACGGATCTGGTCAGGTTTTAGACTGGACTCTGGTCTTGTCTCGGCACTTCACAGTGATCTGGGTCAGCTCTCTGGTTCTGCTAACAGCGGTCTGCGTCAGCTCTGCTCTGCCTCTGGTTCTGGATATTGATAGATTTGAAGTCTCTATGTTGGCTCTCTGAAGGTTGATGGAGGTAAAGTATGGATTTTCCCGGCAGAGCGTCCCGCAGCAAATGGATTTGAAGGTCCCCATCTGTCCTGACTGTCTGCTTTTATGTGTTTTGAAAATGGGTGTGTGTGCAGCATCACTAGGCTCTACCCCTCTCCATTTGTCATTGGCCACTTCATCCTCTTCCCTTGATTGGGGGAATGAAATGAAGTGTCATCATGATGAGGTCTGTTTATGGTACAGAGAACCCACCCCTGTCAAATTACACACAATCTATATTTTGACCCAAAAGACATATTTGCACAGGTACACATTTGTTTAAAATTACATGCACCCATCACATATCACAGGAGGTATACCCTGTCCAAATCTGCTCTTCCTGGGAGCTTGCATTCAGAAATGGCGACATTTGCACTTTTTAACTGGTTTCGCAATATCGGACATTACCCCAAATTTACACACATGTGCGTAAGGAGTATGGACATTAATTGATGAAGTGTCAGATTTTTAACATGCATACATTTTAAGTAATACCCTCTTAACTGCTAGCTTGCCCCCAGATCATGCCACCGGTTCTAAAAACCTCTTAAAATGTGGGCAGAAAAATCACAAGAATTATGGTATCATCTAAATAATTTTCACAAGTCCGTACTATGAGTTATTCATCTTTTTCTAAAACCATATTCTGGCTACAGGGGTGTGTCTTTTCAGGTCACATGGTACAGAAACCAGTCTTTCCACTTTCTTCAAGCTCAGCCTCTGTCTCCAGTTTCTCCCCCTCCCAGTTTCTGCCAAGAGGAAGCCATTTTTATTACCCCTGCAATAAACCATCTGCCTGGGCCCTGGAAGGCCCTTTGTTCCAGAGGAAGCCATTTTTACAGCCCCCATAATAAAACATTTGCCTGAGTCAGGACAGGGCTTTGTTCAATTTCCTGCAGAGCCCAGGTAATTCAATCAGAGAAGTGTCATATCCCTTTTGGTGGGAGCAGCAAAAGGGCAGCTAGGCCTGGGAACACAGCTGTTGTGCAAGTCTCAACTCCTGTCGCGGGTAGCTGGTGGGCAGAATTCAGTTCCTTAAGCCAGGCCCCAGCTAATGTCACTTTTTGTTACCCAGTTTAAGTCAAGACAATGTTTACATATGCAGCTAGAATGCTGATTCTAAGTTTAAAACTATGACATTTAAACAATTGCAACCTATGTGACACTCAAAAGTAGGTCACTCATTTCTTTTAAACATTTAGATTTTTAGTGTCTTTCAGTCCAAATTTACTTAACTGCTGAAATCCACAGCTCAGCCAGTCTTGTTATAAACCTTCATGTCACTTCAGAATATAACTTTACATTGTATCCACCTCTCAGTAAGTCTTTCTTTGGCCTGCTTTGGGTTCATCTATTCAGTTTTACACAAAGTCTGGTGGTTTTAAAACGCCGGCTTTCTGATAGTGGTGAGTACTGGTAATGCACCCATTTTTGGGATTTAAGAAAATGAATTCCCCACAATTCTAGGTTGCTTTTGGCAATCAGCATTGCCATTCCCAATGGTTTCAGACTACGGTGTGGGTAGTCCAATGGTGGTTTTAGGCAGTGTCCTTCTGTGCCCATAACATCGGCAAAAATGGTGGCAGCCTATTCTTCATGCATTTCCCTGTGCATTTTCTGGGAAGCTCTGGCCATCATGATGTTTTCCATGTCAGTACTGTACAGTTTTTGAGGTAGGGCTCGGATGCATGGGTAAAAACATCCCACAATGCACTGTTGCCCTTCACTTTCTTGCCATGCTGGAGCAGTGCCAATCCCCCATCATCTGTTCTGTAGCAGAAATGGTTGATCAAACCGGATCTAACATAGCAGATTATTTTTTTGTAAGAGATCATGAAAAGTGGGGCTAAACCAGTGAGGTTATAACATTGCCTTCATTCTGACCCAGTAGAAAGGACACTGATTCAGCTGTTATTTATTTAAAAGTGAGGAATTTGTGAAGTTGTAATGTTCACTAACCTCTGTGTGTTGTTGAGCCGGATGGGTTGAGAAGGGAATGAGTGCCCCAACATTTGGTGAATGTGGGTAAAGCCGGTGTCTAGTCAAATGGTCGACAGAAATATGGTCGACAGACAAATGGTCGACACAATTTGGTTGACAGGACAAATAATAGAATTTTTTTTGAGTTATATATATTTTTTTAGGTTTTCGTTTAGAGAAAAAGGGGTTTTTTAGCAAAAAAAAGGGGTTTGGCGGGCCACAAATTTGATCTTTTCACCTGTCGACCTTTTGGTGTCGACCATTTGTCCTGTCGACCATTTAAATTCGACCAGTTGACCTACAACCGGTAAAGCCCCTTACAGTTTTCCAAGCTAGGTACACTTTAAAATTGCAAACCTAAAAACCGCAAGCATCAAGGGATTGATTTCTATATTTTGTGTTTCTTTATTGGCAATGCCTGTTCATAAAATAGGACCGATTGCTTTTCTTTTCATCACAACTCATACGAAACGTATTGTCATCGGTGTGCACTGCAACATTTCTCCTGAGCATCAATGCTGGTCCACGGACCTCAAGCTTTCCATTGAACAGGCTTATAAAAGGAAATCTGTTTTGCCCAGTAGTAATTTTACACTTGAACCGTTAGTAACTTTCAAAAATATCAAAATGTTCAAAACATGAATAACAATTATGGTTAAGTTGCTGTTTCCATAGGAAGAGCACTTTTTGGGCGGCCTATAACTTTGCTCCCCCTGGACGAATCCTCACCAATCTTGGAATAAAAGTATATGGCGTACTCTGAATTTTTTTGCAAAGTTTGGTGACGTTTAGTCCGGGGGGACAAAGTTATAGGAGGGGTCCCAAAATGTCTTTTTTTCCCATAGATTGAATGGGGGAAACATTTTGCTCACGCCTACAGCCCAAACCGCTGGATGAATTTTCACTAAATTTGCGGCAGGAGCAGCGGCTTGGTACCGAAAGCGTGCTTTTGTAAATTTGGTGAAAATCCGTCCAGTAGTTTTTAAAAAAATGACCAAAAAGTAGGTTAAAAAAATTAGTGATATCTATGTTTGGTCCGCGGACACACTTGCCTGTACACTCTGCGGACAGTGTCCTGATTGGCCAATCGACTTGGGTCATGTCCACGCCATGAGCGTGGCGTGCGTCAGATTTTTGGAAACGCCTGCCATCTTGTATCCACAGACGTCCGCGTACAGCGCGGTGACAAATGGTGGGGAAATACAATTTTGGCAAGTGTGTTGGTCTGTAAGACTGTTTGGGGATGGTGGGGGGGTAAGAGATGGTTCAAATATTGTATCTATTTAGGTGGTAGGCACTGCTGTTGTGTTGGTTGTGTCCAAGGACAGTCGCGCTGTCCTTGAAGTCTGCAATCGACCCATATGGGGATGTCCCGAGGACACTATACCTGTCCGTACTGTTTGCAGGCAAGTTGAACTGTTCTAAGAATACACACAGTGTTCGGGATGTCCGCAATTAAACGAAAATGGGGGTGTCCTAAGGACACTATACCTGTCCGTATTGTTCGCAGGCAAGTAGAAACTGTTCTAAGAACACCCAACGTGTCTGCGGACATAAAAAAAATGCCATGAGGCCTAGTTAAAAATGTTTGATTTTATGGGTGTGATCATAGTTAAAAATGTTTGATTCTATGAGTTTGATCTATGGGTGTGATATGCTGCGGTGGTTGCGGCCAGGGCCTAGAGTCTTGGGTGCATGGCCGAAGGCTGTAGGCCATGCACCCATGACTCTAGGCCATGGCCACAACCACCGCAGCATGTATGCACAAACACCCCATGCCACTTGATCTTCTTTTGGGATTATGCTGCAGTGTCAATTTTTATTTATATTCTCAAGTTGCTGATCTATCTGTTGGGTTGTTTCAGAATCTTCTGGCAGTTAGATACATGTTGGCATATTCTAACAGTTTATTTCTTCTTATAAGTTTGTTGTATTGATTTATTTGTTTGGTTGTTGCAGAATCTTGGGGCAGTTAGATACCTGTTAGCGTATTCTAACTGTTTATAGTTTTCTAATTGAAGTTTTTTAAATTTTTATGTACATATTAGTTATAAAATGTTGGTTTTAAGAAGATTAAATAAGCGTTTATAAGATTTGCTGGTAATATCTGCTTTAGAGTAATGGTACTATCATTACATTCGAACCATCCACATTTCTTTTTATATATGCAGTGTAGTGACCTGCATTGGTTGTGGCTCCTGCGTGGTAGATTATACCTATTGTTGTGAAGGTTTTCTTACCAAGTGATATTTGACCATGTGTGAATCCAGTGAGCTTGCAGTTCTTTTTGGTACCATCTGCATTGTAACATAAAAGCATTAGTATTACGTATTTACTATGAGTTTGTATTTTTAAGGTGGAGCGATTATCTGAATTGCAAGTAGTACATAATCTGCCATGGTTTGCATTTTGTACAAGTTGCTGAAATGGAACAGATTCACAGTTAGGTATGGATACATACATGAAGTGTTCATTAGCGATTTGTTCCTGTGCAACATTGTTGCAGAGAGTGCATGTATGTTTCCACATGTATGAAATCTGGAAGATTTCATTTATAAGTATGTTTTTGTTTTCCAGTACTTGTAGTACCGAAGGTCAGGCTAACTGCAACCACATGCACTGAGCACATCGTGCTTATGAAGAGAACTGGTTAACTGGGACATGCGTCGCTGCAGCAGTCAATCATGAACACAATTGTGGCTAGCAAACCTTAACCCTCACTTGACCTCATGAGTCCCATAAACCTATGCTGTTGCCAAACTACCCAACAGAAGAGAAGGTGTTGCTAGCACGCGCCAACGAGCAATCCAGTCCAAAATCTTAAAGACAAATGGTGGGAAGAGCTAAAGTAAACTCAGCTTTCAGAGCCACAGGGTGGGACACTATCATATTGACAACAGGTATACTTGAGACAGTTCAGAAGCCCTGCTCCCAGTCAAAGTCTCTGTTTACACGCTGTACACCGTGTCCCACAGCCACCCAGGGAAGAAAAATCATTGGTGGGATCCAGGCGAGAGTGTAAGGTCAGTAGTGCCATGCGACAAGCAGTGGAGGGATTCATGACAGAGGATGCAGAGCAGGGAAGGTGAAAACAAAGGAGGGGGATGTGACACCAGAGGTCCAAACAAGAGTGGAGATGAAGGAGGCGGAAGAGGAAATGGAGTAGAACAGGGACAGCTAAAATCAGAGGGGTACAAGTAAGAGAAGTTGAGAAAATGGGAGATGGAGAATACCAGAGTGGATGGTACTATGAGGAGGAAATGGAAATAGGAGGAGAGTGGAGAGAAACGCAGAAAGAAGAGGAGGAGGCCTAAACCTGCATGGAGAAAGAGAGAGGTAACCAGGTGGAGAAGGAGCCCAAGGCAGAAGGAAGTTAGCTGTTCAAAAATCAACCACTTGGGAAAACATTTTCTGCCTCATTTAGAGTTTGGTAGTACTGGAAAAAATTGCAGCGACAGGATTATTGCCAAGTTCAGAGCTTCAAAATACTCAGCAAAAGCATCTTGGTTTAATGTGGAGGAAGTTTCCTCCACACAAAACCACTGCACACAAATCAAAATTACTGAAAAATAGTTTGGGACTCCAGAATTGGGACTGTCTGAAGGCTTGGCATGACTGAATAATACAGACCCTGCTCATTACTGAATGCTTAGACCATATGGTAAAAATATTTGCGTTTGGCCATATTTGCTAATGAAATATTACCACAATCTCAATGAGGCCCTTAGAGTTGTGGAAGTGCGGGTTCTGTAAAAGCCATGGAAGCCTGACACTGGGGTTCAATCCTGAACAGCATTAAGAGTTTAATGCCCGACCCATGTACAGATTTAGCTGGGCAACAAGTGTGGTGGTGCCAGAAGTTTCATAATGTAAAGCGCTTTGCTGTAAAGCGCTACATAAACATAATAAAATACAAATACAAATAAAAGGACTTTCATGCATCCTAACAATTTTGACAAAGCACAAGGAAGATTTTCCAGAAAGCCAAGAAAGAATTGCATAGGAACCAAAAACCACAAAGCATGTGAGTGAATTTTCCCATTAGGGAGCAGCATCTGCAGGGAGAGAGGGCAGGATTGAGAACCACAGCTCTGAGAATGTATTGACAATTCATACTTTGGTGCTGTGAGACTCATCCCATCGCCTCAGTGAACCTAATCCCCATCATTTTGCAGTTGTAAATAAACCGATTCAATTATAATCCTTGGCATCGAGTTGACACTGCAGCATAATCCCAAAAGAAGATCAAGTGGCATGGGGTGTTTGTGCATACATTGGATGTGTAGATCTCAGAGCCTGTGGAAAATGAAATACTCATTCTCTAATGGGTACTCACGTCCCCTGCACACCTCTAGTTGCTGAGAAATTCCTCTCAGTCAAGTGTAAGTGAGACCACCTTAGTTCAGTGATCTCTTAGTTTTGCAACATTCTTACAAGTACTTTGTAACTCTTCATAGGTCGCCTATACTAAGCATCATTTATTCATGTATTGTTTGAGAAAATAGAAAAAATTAAGCATTCAAACTCATGTTTTTGAAAATCATCTTTCAATTTAAATGTATAATCCTGCATAACTCATTGTTTCCAATTCTTACATTCAACATATAATAAGATATGCAAAACAAAATGAAAGTTAACTTAATTCGACAGGCTCTACGCATTTCGAGACATAAGTCTCTTCTTAAGGAGCAAAATGTGATTGTTTCACCGTATTTCGACTAGATAAACTATATTCAGTCTTTGTAAACATCATCTTCAATTGAAACCTCTTTCACACAGGGTGTTAACAGTTTTTGTATTCTCTGTATCCAGTTTAGCACCAGTCTGAGGTAGTGGTAACTTGTTCTCAAATTCAGGGATCTTGTGTTGGTTGAATCAGCTCGGGCCTAAAATATAATTTACAGAGTTTTAGATTTTCTGATTTGTAGCTCAATATGATGTGCATGTTCTATTAGAGTACCATTTTACCTTTGGTATAGTTAGGCTGAATTCTTACTGATTCTCCCCTTCTCCCGATGGTCTCTAGAAAGTTACTGGGCTGTATCCATGATCAGCTCATCCATGTGTGATTCTACAAGATGTCAAAGTAAAGTGTAATCAGTGTTTCTATAGTTTTTCTCATCATAAAGTGAAATGTTATTGTGCATTTGGGTTACTCAAATACTGAGTCAGCGTGGTTTCCCACTAATGGTAATTGGCAGAATCTGGTATGGATGTCCCCCTGTATAAATGATACGGTGTAATTAGAAGGTGCTATGGTGCACCTCTTTCTTGTTTATTTTCAATTGAAAACACATATAACTTACTATTGCAATTGTGTTTATCTTTAAAGGTTCTTCATGTGACCAGCGCGATGGTATCTAATTCGAGCTGTGTGTCCGTGTCTGATGTGCTGTATTTAAAGAGAATGATGTATATGTAATTTCCTATCTTTATGATTCTTCGCTAGATCAGAACATATTAGTTTTCGATTCCCAAATTACTTACGTGTTCAGCGCGGCATTCTCTTCCCAATTCACTCGTCTCTGGTCCTGCTTTGAAAGCAGGCCTTTGCTAAGCGACGTTATCTACGTCTAAGTAAGCACATGTGATGCAAGGTGGTTACGTAGAATAGCTGGGAGTTGTAGTTTGTGTTTATCCTTTTGGAATCTACTCTCCTTCCCTCTTTACAGTGTATATTTTTTCTTAAATCTAACACTGACAATCTTCTGTGTAGATTGCAATTCAGAATCTTTTTTCTTTCATGTGTTTTACGTAATGGGACAAGCCCACAGAGGCACAAAACGAGTTACCTGGTGTGCTGTATATTTTGCCCATAATGCGACATGTGGTGAGAATGTTTCCATTGATTCACACTAGTTTCGCCCTTCAATCCATATTACAGTGTAGTACACTCTGCAAATTCTTTCAATTATATTTTCACATAGGTTATGGATGGTAACAAACAGACCCACCCATACATTGTTTAACATTATAACATTATATCATTGTTGTTCAAGCTAGTCAATACAATCAATGCTGGTCATAGGAAAATATTCAGTGAACATTCTTTCTTCATCCCGCGTGGTTCTAAGGCTTCCAGCTTGTAAATCCAAAACATTTCCCTACGAAACAATATCTGTTGAATGTTCCCACCCGTTGGTGGTTTGGACACTTTTTCTAGCACCACAAATTTTAGTTGTGAAATTGAGTGCTGTTTTTTATAAAAATGTCTTGCTACCAGTGATTTGGTGTTTTTTGTACGAATGATGGATTTATGTTCCGCCATTCTGTCTTTCACTTTTCTGGTTGTTTGACTCACGCAATACTGTCCACATGGAGAGATGAACGCATATATTAGTAATTTGTTTTCACTTGTGGCATAGTCACACAATTTAATCTTCTGTCCTGCGTATGGATGTCTAATGTTGGGGCCCTTTCGTACATTGTTACAATGGCAACAATTAAGACATGTAAATGTGCCTTTTTTGGGTTTAGATAAGAAGAGTTGAGTATTCTTTGTAGTTCGTTCCACTTTCAGCATGGAATTTTTTAGCTTCCTTCCAGTGTATAGGCCATTAAGGGCATTTTGGGGAATAATGTACTAAGCTGTGGATCCAGTTTTGTTATTTTCCATTTTTTGTGAGAATTCTTTTGATTTGCGGACTCTGCTGGGAGAATTCTGATAAATATATCAGAGGGTGGTCATCTTTCTTATCTTTCTTTTTAGGTTTTAGAAGGTCTGTTCTCTTTCTTGTTCTGCATTTTTGCCCTGCTTCTTTCAAGATTGGATCTGGAAATCCTCTTTCTTTAAATCAGTCCAGTTGTTCCTTTTCTGCCTTTTCATAGGCTTCATCTTCAGAGACTATACGTCTAATCCTTAAAAGTTGGCTCAATGGGAGATTGTTTTTCAAATGTTGAGGATGATGACTAGTATAGTAAAGACTGTTAGTTACATCGTGGATTTTAGAAAGATAGTGGTGATAGTTGTTGTGCCTTTGGTATAACTTTCACATTGAGAAAGCGTATATCTGGTGTCCCAATTCCAAAAGTGGAGGGCAAGTGGTGTTTGCCAGTGCCGGACCCCCTTTCTTACTGTTTATGCATACTGTCTATTTAAATGCCTGGAGGCGGGTCTACAATTCCAGGAAGAACCTTCATCTACGCTTCCCCCACCGAAAGCGTAACGAAAGTGAAGGGCAAGTGGTGTTTGCCGGTGTTCGGCGGTGTTTGTTTGCACACCTGTGGCGTTGTTTCCAGTTTTGCGCCCTGGCATTGTCTTCTGTGCACGAACCCAGAATGAGCGAGCATGATGGTGGGACTCTGGTAAGCCATTACTTGTAAACGTTGTTTTGCCGTCGGAACCCTTCTGCTATAACTATTTGTTCCCTGGAACTTTAACCTTGCCCTACACCGTATTACCGCGCCACAGGCTGCTCGCATTTACTCTTTTTAATATTGCATGAAAACGGCGTAAGCAACGCTGGGCACAATTACAATACTTGATCTGTGCTGCGTATGTTTCGTGACTTCATCTAACATTACACTTTGACTCTAATTGCACGAAAACGGCTCAGATGACTTTGTGGGAGGTGCACCAATAAACCGCCTGAATACTGTAACACATTCTCCTGGGTTTTTACGCAGAAATCTGCCTTTCCAATCACATGAAAACAGCGTTGTCAATACTGCTGTAGTGTCTATTTATATTGTCCAAGCTAAGCAGTATATTTCTCCTGGACTTGTTCAAACCTGCGCTCCTTTGATCCACGAGGCTCTACCCTACCGCTTCAGGAATACTATTGTGTTTCCATATTTACAGGACTTTTTCAAACTTGCGCTTGGACGTAAATACAGACAATCGCGTGGGGCAACGGGCTAGTCCTTTGACCCACGCCATTGTTCAGTGTTGGACGCCTAAGCCATATAAAGAAAGCTTCCAACCAATTCCCTTCTGAAATATAGAAAGTAATCTGAGTGGAGACTGCGGGAACTCCTTTTATCCACTCGGCTCTGTCCACCCTCCTTAATAATACTATTGTGTTTTCACAGTCAATTGGCAACATCAAGAGCGTGCCTCTTTCACTAGTCATTGCGCCACGACAATAGAAATGTTGCAACACACCCAGTCTATGGGTCCACAAACTAGGCATCAGACTCAAATACAGAACTTAGCTGACACAACCAATCATCAAAATAAGAAAGTTAACCTCTTAACAGTGCCACCACCAACTGTGATCTGCACGTCTGTGTCAGATGAGACCCGCTAGGGAAGACTTAATGGTGTTTCTCTGAGCACGGTAGCTCATTCCCCATCTATACATTTGGCATTAGATGTGGCAGAACAAGGCACAGCACAAAAAGATCGAGCGAAAGCAGCGAAATTAAAATGGAAATCTCTGCACGAACAACGTTCCAATTCAGAAGTCCACAATGAACTTTCACAACTCGGCTCAAACCAACGTTTGCAGAGACTTTCATTAGATCTAACTGAGATAGAAGCCTTAATGGAACTGCAAGAGACCAAAAATAAAGCTTTAAGAAACCATATAGAACCTACTTTAACATGATGCTCAGCTCTATAACCCAACTAAACACCAAGGATACCCAACAACAAGTACGCCACTCGCTGATGGCCTTGATACTGGTCGAATACTTCCACCTAAACAATCTACTATACAACACAGAAAGCAAGCTGACAATTTAGTGGGAACGAACTCGCAGGAATCCGTCGCTACGACAATGGTAGACCTGCAGAATATGCTCATCGCAGTTTGCACGCAAGCATTAATTCCCTATATGAAGCTTCAAGAAGCCCAAGCCAAAGTAGCCAAAGGCCAGGTACCAATTCTTGCTTCTATCTTCTCTAAACAAAAAATACATGAAACCTTGATGCTTAATCTTGAAACTAGACTCCAAGCTGAAGCCGAAGCAAGCTCAATGTGGCAACAACGCCTAGCGGACATAGCTCGCAAGGACAGGGCGGAAAAAAACACATCTTAATGACGCCCTGATTGACCTTATGCGAGTTAATATGTCCAAAGCTACGGGATCTCATTGTCATCACCAACTCCAGCCTAATACTGATCCCCAGACTACTAGTTCCCTCCGTTCGACAAACTCTATACCCCATTCAACAAGCAAACTTGACAACTCGAACCCCCTAGTTGGAATCCCAACCGGAGACGACAAAGTCTTACTTATTGATCTTACTACGGTCAATACCCCGCTGCATGAAGATCCTGTTAAATGAAATCTTGCACCAAATGAAAAGATGCCAACATCTATGGTTTCTCACAAACCTATGGTCAACAAACAATCATCCTCAGTCTCTAAAGACATGTTTAGTATCTTTGACCCTAATCGACTACCACCTAAGTTACCCAATCAAAAACAGCAAAGGGGCTCGAGAGCTTTTCTTTGAAACCTAACACTCCCTGTAGCCCAGCAGATTACACCACCCACCAAACATGCGACAAAGAACGATCAACCCAAAGTCAATTTAGGTAACAAATTGAACACACAAGAAGACGAAACAGATGCAGCTACCTTGGATCTCTTGATAAACATTTCAACATATACAAACCATGAAGACAATACAAGTGTGCACACGGATAACCAACTGAATGAATTGTCTCAACTAACACTAGATTGTTATGAACAAACACGTTCTGAAACCCAGTTGTCAGCATCCTCTATGGGGATTTCTATTGAAGATGCGGGGCTTCTGGAACAGCAAAACGATAGAATAAACCTAAATTGCTCCATAATATCAGAGACTTCATTAAATGACGTTATGTTAGTGCAACGAGACCTGGCCTCTCTGAAATTACCACACATCTTAAACCAAAGAAAGTCTTCTACTCGAAATACATTGAAGTTGGAAAGAATTCACGGAGACAAAGAAAAATTGATTCTTAATCGAACAAATTTGCTTCGGCTCCTACATGCCATACCTGCTTTATCTGTAATAACTACAAAAGATATCGACTTAGTTGAATTCATCCACCCAGACAAATTAGACATAATATGGATACACTGTTGCAGTAATAAGATCTTGCGAATGATCACAAACCAAATTGAGGCTTTTCAAGTTCTGGGATTCCATCTGAGAACCATTGAATTCAACCAAGATTCGCAACACAAATATATACATACCATAATATTACTAGACAATTATCCATGTACTCACAAATCACGACATCAAGCAGTACCTTTTCCTCGAATACTACATACAACCAGAGGAACGCTACCGATTACCCTGTAACCGGAGAACTGAGACAAGACCAGGACATAGACTGCCATCCGATTAGGAGAGTAATGGATGACTTCTCTGGTTATTTAGATTCAACCTATGACCACCAGCGTTAGCAACCAAGTCGAGATGCTCTAACCTTGCTAACCGTTTGTTCATGGAATACGAGAGGCCTTTGTCATCTTTTTGGTCAAAATAGAGTAGAATTTAGAACAGCAGATGTGATATGTCTCCAGGAGACATGGCTTCTTAATAAACTGGTGTGTGACGGATTCAACATATACATCAATCCAGCAATCTCCAATCAAAAAGGACGCCCGTCTTCAGGACTACTGACCTTAATTAGGATGGATTCACAGTTAAAAGAAGTTAAACATGAAATTATTAACCCTTGGACACAGATAACAATTCTTCTCCATGACTCTGACTCGAAAATGATTGCTTCCAGTGATCATTTACCCAATAATATCCAATACTTAGGTGTGCTTAATACATACTGGAATCCCAAAAGTATTGCAGATGAACTCTTCATAGAAAACTTTCTTACTGCAATGGATGAAGCATCGCTCAACTACCCGGATATTAAATTTATAATTTGTGGGGACCTGAATATCCATCTCTTTTCCAACTCAGGTTTAGAACTCGATGTGTACAACCTAGAATATCGTGCATGAAGATGGTCTAAAGAGATGTTTCTTCGAAACATGATACGCCTCGATGCGATTGATCATGAATCCAATCTTCCAGCCATTACATGGTCGCGAGATCAGAGCCGTGGGATCATCGACTACATATATCGATCAGGTTCGATACACTCGGCCGTACAATGTGCTGAAAACATCTATGTTGAAGACAGCGATCATTATATCCTAGTAAGAACATGGCTGACAACAAGACCCAGTTCAATCTATCTAGATCTTCCAGAGTTGGAAATAAACAATGCCATTACTCGACTAAAATTAACAACAATGCAAACTAAACAACTCCCGATTATCTTCCACTCTACTCAAATGGAAGACACAAAGAAATTGAACTATGAATGGGTATTACATACTTCACAACACAAAACCACCAACAAGAAATCGATGCCGGCTCTCAAGCGTAAGCACGCTTATTACCCCATAATAGCTGCGAAGCAGAAAGAACTAAAGAAACTGATAAAACAACTTAAAAAGGGCCCTACATAACTCAGAAGCTTAAAATTAAAAAAGTCAAACAGAAATTTAAAAATTGGACCAAAAACAACAAGATGATCATGGAACAACACGATGCAGAATCCATGTTGAGAGCATTAGGACCGGTAACACCCGAGACTTATGGAAACTCTTAAACCATTCAAAGCAGCAAGGGGCCATCCTCATCTCTGAAGTTTCTGAAGAGAATTGGAAATTACACTTTCAGTCGCTTTATAAACAACGCCCCAATGGAAATGGAGAAGACCCATCTTCCTGCGACTCCACATGGTAACTTGATTGGACCTATGTTGATATCATTGAAGCAATTAACAAGCTAAATGTATCAAGAGCGCCAGGGCCAGATGGCCTGACCAACTGTATCATAAAAGAAGATCCAGAGACATGGGCCTCACTATTCTCACAAATTCTGGTCCTAATAAATACAACAAAAAGCATACCTTGCTCCTGGCAAAGAGCTGTATTGATACCTATATACAAACAAGGACCGTCTGATGAGCCTACAAACTACCGACCTATTGCCCTTTTGGATCCCCTGGGAAAAATGTTTGCAAATTTACTCTTACAGCAGCTCAATAAATGGGCAAGCAGGAGAACAAAGGCATGCGATAAGACAGACCGGATTTACAAAATATCTTAGCACGACGACTAATCTGTTCATTCTGAATTTGATAAAACATGAATCATTTAGAGCTAACACAACCAATTAAACTTTTGTACTCAAATACTGAAATTCAGATCAGACTATCTAAAGCCGGCCTTGTATCCCAGTCCATTAAAACATGGCATGGGTTAATAAAACAAGGCTGCTCGCTAGCAGACGCACTTTATAACCTCTTCACCTCAGACCTTGAAGTTTCAGTAGCTTCTTCCCTAACAAATCCTCCGAAATTGAATTCGACAGTGATTTCAACAATGCTATACGCAAATGACATTGTGTTATTCTCAAAGACTCCTAGAGGATTACAACTTGCTCTGAACAACATTGCTAGCTACATGATTACCAATGAATTAGATATTAACATAAAAAAAACTAAAGTGATGGCTCTTACAACTGAAACAAGTTATGTATCCAAACGAGCCTCTTTCCAATTGAACAGAGAAAAAAATCATCCAAGTCAAAACTTTCAAGTACTTAGGAATGTGGATCAACCAGTCTAAAACTGAAGAACAATGGGTGAGTCATCTAATAACCAAAGCAAGAACACTAGCATGTCAAGGGTCAATCATCCACAAAAAATTGGGAAAGTTTTCAATAAATCCCATTCTCCTTTTTTACAAGCAGAAAGTGGTTCACATCCTTACATATGGGGCAGAGACCATGATCAACCTCTCTGATGATATATGGAACAAACCTGAATGCATTTTTTGGTCAAAAGTTCTCTCTCTACCTAATGCGGTCCCTGCCGCTCTTATTCGATTTGAATTGGGTCTTTAATCATTGATCTCAGTAATAAAGTGGAAGCAACTTGACCTGCTCAGAAAACCTTTGAATACTGACAGTATCCCTGCATGGGACATAGTCCGTGCAAATCCAACAAACATTAATGCGGTAGCGTTGAATAAATGGAAAGACTTTGTCCAAGCACAAAGGAGGGACAATGAGATTTCGATGGACACTCTGCTTTATAGGCCACAAAAAGCCAAATTGCAAGTAGCAAGACTTGATTGGCTTAGAACTCAAGTCATCAAAAACCAGTACAAACTCACGCTGAACTGGTCAAGTGATATCAGAGCCATAAAGGTATTACCCCCGTATCTCAAAATGTTTCCAGGCTGTCTAATCAGGGATTTATTCCTTCGGCTAAGACTCAATATTTTACCCACACAAGAAAATAATGGAATTCGAATCGATCCGTGCCTCACAATCAGTTGTGTCTATTTTGCAAAGAAAAGGACTCCATTGAAACAATATACCATCTTCTCATGGAATGTTCTGCACTTACAACACAACGGATTGTAATCGCACAACTATATTTAAATTCCTCAAGAATGCTGGACCCAGACGAACGTTGGTCTTTCATATTATCTGGAAATAACAGACAAATGATTACAGCTGTGATACGTTTTTGGCCTAACATAATCTGCCAAATTTAATTCAAAGTGACTTTTTTGTTTGATTAATGTAAATGTTATTGACCTGTTTGGGGTCTTCCTCTTCCTTTCCTTTTTTTAATTTGTATTCCCTAGATGATTTATAAATGTAAGGTTTAATTTTTATAAACCAATGACATTTTAATTAAAAAAAAAATTAAAAAGTAAATTTGATTCTCAATTTACATCCATTTAAATACTCTACAAAGGTTGTTAGTTCTCTGGCCAGTCCATTCCAAATGCCGAAGATGTCATCAATGTATCTTTTCCACATGGCCAATTTGATTGACCATGTTGAATTTTCGAGTATGTGGCGGGTCTCAAAATAGAACATAAAAATATTGGCGTAAGCCGGGGCCATTGCACAGCCCATCAAAGTGCCTGAGATCTGGAGATAATATTGTCCATCAAATCATTTTTGTTATACAAAATCATTTTGGCAAGTTCTATCACAAATACCTTATTCGGATTGAAGTATTCCTGTTGTAGAAGTATCCATTCCAGGGCCTGAGGTCCTTCCTCATGTGGTATGGAAGTGTATATTGACTGTATGCCCAAGGTGAACAATATCCAGTGATCTTCCATTTTTTCAATCGGTTCCAAGTGTGTTTAAAAAGTGAGTTGTATCCCATAGATACGTTGTTGTGGATTGCACAATTGGTTGGAGTAGTCTGTCCAGGTATTTGGACAGCAGAGCAAAGATGCTGTCAGTGGCTGCCACTATTGGTCTGAATGGAGGGTTCTGTAAATTCTTGTGCACTTTCGGCAATCCATAGAAAACAGGTGTAATGGGATATTTATTAATCGGGTACTCACTAGTTTTTTCTGTGATCCATCCTTCTGTCTGTGCTTTGGTGATAACATCTTCAGTCATTTATTGTATTTCCTTGTAGGATCATGGTCCAGAGTTATGTAGGTTTTCTTATCTCGTAGTAGGGTTAGGCAACCTGTTTTGTACATTGTGGCATCCATAATTATAATTACACCTCCCTTGTATGTGCATTTGATTTCTATAGATCTATCATGAGCTTATTATTTCAGTAGTCTATGTTGGTGTTTGTGTAGGTTGTGTGTCCTTATGTCTGAATATTTGATTGATTTTAGATCTTTTCTCATTTTGGTTTCAAACATATCAAGTGCTGAGTTTTTTACATTCGGATAAAAGTTGCTTTTTGGTTTCATTTCTAAAGAGTCAAATGTCGTTGATCTCTCTTGCATTGGTGGTATTGAATCGAAAAATACTTTAAATTAAATGTTTCTGATGAGTTTGGCTAAATTAACTTCTTCGTTGAACAAGTTGGAGTTATTGGTTGGAATGAAGGATAACCCTAGTCCCAATAAATCTAGTTGTTTCGAAAGAATTTTGCTAGAAATGTTGATAATCAAGTTGGAGTTTTTTTCTTGCTTCATAGATTTCTTACTCCCTCTTTGGACCTTCTGTCATCTAAAAAAGAAGAATCTGTAGAGGGTTCTTGTCTATTGTCTGGTCTAGTTTCTGGTATACCCTTGGGTGTGATGATCCCTGGTACTAATGGTATTGCTGACGGAATCTCTCTATTGTCACTTGGCACGTCACTTGAAGGGTCCGTGCTTTTGCTGTTCCTTCTTGGAACGTTTGGCGTATATGGTTTCTTTCCTGGTTGTCTTTGTTTTTATCTGTTGGTAAAATTCTTACCACAAATAGACAATATCTGTAGAATAGTCTAACGTGTCCCGACAAAATTTCCTAATTTTTCTCTGTTCAGTGTCTCGTTTGTAGGAGTCCAATTTTTGATTTGTGTGTTCTAAGATCTTCTGATGTTCTTCTGCTGGTGTCAATGTCACTAGATGTTCCTTCAGTTCTGTGATTTCAGAGTCTAGTTTTGTAAGTGATGATGCAAGTTCTTCTGTTGTCAGAAGGATCAAATCTAATGAGCATTTGTTTAGAATGTGTTCCCACTTCGCAACACAATCACTGTTTTCCCTGCATCAAGTTGGTTTCAAATGAATCCTTAAGCCCCTTGGTATTCTTTGAGATTTGTAATATAGATCCCAGAGCCTGCCACCTCTTTTGGTTGAAGCATCAACAAAAGGGTCATTCTGCTGCCCACAGTTGCCAGTGCTCAGGACACTAATGCTGATATGGCAGTCTGAACCAGTGCAGGGTTTGGCCATGGCATGCCTGATCTGGCTATCATGCAGCACCCTTGCCCTCCTCACCACAGTTGTTGGACGTATTGGTGGTGGATGCATGATCCATACCATCTGATGTATGCCTTGTACAAACATCTGTGCCTCCAGTGCACATGGTTCCTTATCATCATTGTTGACCCCAGCAGTCAAATCCCTTGCAGCTTGCCTTGTGGCCAACTTGACCTGCTTTCCACAGCAATACATCATATAGTAATCTGTAGGCTCTTCTCCTCTGATAGCCTTCCGTGGTGGCAGGCCAAACTAATCCCAGAGCCAGGACCAGGTGGACTGTGTAGGGGGAGGGACAGACTGAAGCCACTGTTCCCTTCTGTCTTTTTCCCATTGGACATGAAAGGATGCAGCCCCACCTTTACCACCTTTTCCTGTACCACTTCCTCCTCCGTAGGACCATAGCAGGATGCACCTCTTATCTGAGTCCTACCCCGACAGTCCCCTGTTCATCCAGAGCAGCAACCTCACTCTGCTTTGGAAGAAATAATTTCCTTCTCTATGCCACTCACCAAGCAGGGTAAGATTGCTGTTCAGGGTGAAGGGGATGACTTTCAGGTCAGGGCCCATATGGTGGGTGGCTGCAGTCACCCCTCCTCCCTCATGATGGACATGACTGTCTACTCCTCTGGTGCCTCATTGGGGGTGCACCATAAGGTCCTCCCCCTGCCTCTGTACTTCTCTCTGCTAGAATCTCCTCAAATGACTGTGCAACTCTTGAGGGTACTCCCAATGCCTCTACCTCCCCATCCTACTCAGAGGATTTGTGGTGCTCTGTGACCCAGGACCTTGAACTGGCCGCTAGAAAGATCATGATGTTCTCCCTGTTCTCATCAATCTTGGAGGAATCATCCTCCTTCTGTGGGGAGAAATGCAGCTCCCCATCCACCCTTCCTTTCCTTACCCTCCCAGTATCACAGATATGGCTTGACTGCCATAAATGCTGAAAACTGTGCCTGTGTCTGAACATGAGCACCTAAAAACCAGCACAACTCCAAGTGGGCAAGCAACTGGATAAACAAGGGAAACAACAGAACAGACTTAGTCCTAAAACTAAAAGCTACAAGTACAACCTACGACTACTATCTCCAACTACAACTACTATCTGCAACTACGACTACTACAATACAATACATTAAAAATCTAAACTTTCCTCTTTATTTGGTTGTTGTGTACTGGTTTCGTTTTTTGTTTGGGGGAAAGAAATTGGCGTGAGAAACATTTGTTGTGCTTTTTAAATGTTCCAAGGCCACAGAAGGGAAAAGGTATAAAAGGAAAAGTTTAAATGTGTATCTTTTTTATAAACAGAAACTAACAAAAGACACATACACTGAAAAACAACTGATACAGAGTGGAAAAGAAACATGTCCTCTAATACACTATAAACAGCATGATACTACCTGAAAGACAAATAATGAACAGAAAAAGTGTAAGTCTGCCCTGTGTAACACCTTCACTCACATGTAAAAAAAAAAACACAATGGAACAGTTATTGAGTTGGGCTTCACTTAGGAGAGAACCCTTGTTTTGGAGATGTGTGGCCTCTGATTGGCTGCAAAAACTCATACAAAAGAAAACACCTGAGAAGGCCCTGATTGTCTAGATGGCAATGACACAAAAACCTGTTATTCATTATGAGATCCACTGCTCCAGATTCGATCAATGTGTGGGACACAGAAGCACACCACGTGTTCATCAACACCTAATAACCACTCCTGTCAGGCAGTAGGGATGCATTTTCTCCAAAGGATTTGTCCACTACCTTAGGTCCATTTTAAGAGATGTGTGCATGCCTAGCCAGTACTTCTATCACTAATAAAACATATGCAAAATCACTTTTACCATAGCAAGCACCAGAATGTCCTCCTCAGTGACCATCTAGTTCCTCCTGGCAGGCAGCATTGATGTCCATGTCATCAGCTCCACTGAGCCTGGCCAGTACAGAATTGTCCAAATGTCATGAGATGCATGTCCTGTTATTCTGTCAATAAGAGCTAAAATCAAGATATAAACAATGCCTGCTGCTTAGTGAGAAGTAAAGGAAGGAAGGGGCCATTAGCTATTGTTCTTCTTTTTGTAGGGAAACTGAGAATGTTTACTAGCATAACTGGTTAGCTGGTGATGGAGCAGGAACTAAAAAACAAATAGATGGATCAAAGCCGAAACAAACTTAAGTTAATTGTCAAACACCAATGCCCCAATAGTACACAAATATGGGGCTGCCACAATTCAGCTGTAACCTTATCACAATTTTCTGTCCATGACCTCAAAGTAACATAATGTGTACATGTTGATTATATTAAGGACAAGAGATCATATGATACTGGAAAAGGCATTAGCAGGCCAATCAGTATTCAATTACACTCTCATTTCAATAACACCCAATTGTACCTAAAATTCAGCAGCACCCAGAGAATCTCACACCCCAGGAATTGAGTTTCCTCCATCTACGTCTTGGTGACAGAAGATACATGAAGATGAATCTCACAAAAACAGCATTAATCCAACTTCTTCTCCCACCTAAGCAGGATAACATTCAAAAGTGAATAAACAGCATGCACCATGATGGCTTCCGACCTCACCTGGCCTCAACAGCCAAATCACACAGTTTTGCTATGGACAGCACTCTCTACTTAAAACATATCCCAAAAATAACCCAAGATAACTCAGGGCCACAAAATGGAACCCTTCTTTCCAGCCAAGCAGTGTAGAACAACAGTTTAGCCCCTGACAATCTCCCACACAAAAAGGGGCAAGCAGTCTCCTCACTGACCCACTTAGGGATGGTCGGTGCTCCACTGAAGGACTCAGGATGGGAGGCAAGAAATTCAGCCACATTTCTCTTGCTGCACTGACTTCCCATTCAATCCAGGATTCTCTTTAGGACAGTCTGCATTACATAAGAGGCAATCACCACTCCGATACCTGCCTTACTAGCTTCAAATCCCTATAGCTCAGTACCACTCCACCAGCATCCAGGCCATCTCTGTTGTAGGGCAGGTACCAAAAAAATCAACAGTAACATTCACATGGCAAATAAAGAGTTCACAGCTTTGATTGCATTTAGGCCATGTTCCATTTGATTGGCCACTTTTATTAATTCCAACAAAGTTGTCTGGAGTAATTTGGCATTGGCTGCAGTTTGTATCCCGGGGCATGAAAGGAAGAGAAGAACATTTTCAGGCTTACTAAAAGCCCTATACTTGTCTGTGATTTTTCAAAGTCTTTCAGCAACAGTTCAATGTTATAAGAGTCTGAGTCTGACTGATCGACGTGACTGTCAACGGGTTGCATTGGGTACAGGTCGGGGCACACGTGCTATAGTGAGATTGGCTTCAGGCACTACCGATACTACAGCATGTAATGTGGTCCAAGAGCATTGTGTCTTCCATGATGATGGCTGCTGAAGATAAACAAAACTCCTGCACTGCCAGTAAAGGTCCATGAGGGCAGAAGTGCCCCCTTGATATCTTCAGTTTGCAAAGAGTCAATCCAATGTCCATTAGTGCCCACAGACACTCTGGTTCCCATGGAACACAAGGAGAATTGTGTGAGCATCTGTATTTTGGCAGGTTACTCACATTGCTTCAGCCAAGTTAACCTCTTTACATACAGTGCCATTATATCATAGCATGACTCACTAATTTGTGCCACTCCTGTCTTGTAAAGCCCCATAATTCCCCCTGCACTGCAACTCATTTGGTTCTGTTCCCATTTGTAATTGAACAACACTGCCCCTAACATTTGCAGTTGGGATCTCAAAGTACATCACCATTTTTTCTCGTTCTTTTTTCCTGAAAATTCACTGTCATCAGGCTCTGGTCCTATCATGACAGCTTCAACTTTATGTGTCTGAAATGACCCTTGCACTCTGCATAGAGCCAGGTGTACTACTAGGCATTGGGCAATTTGAGGTGGAACCTCTTTGGGAATTAACAGTCTGGGGGCGCCAGTTGCATGTGTGATTAAGGAGCATATATGGATGTTGCTAAGGCACCCAAATTCCTAACTAAGCTTGCTGGAGGCCCTGTCCAAATGCTCCCACAGTTACCAGCTCTCATCCAGTGTAATGATATGACTGTCAAGATACCTGTAAGGGTGCAGAGGGAAGTACCTGGGAGAGTCCTGTTGGGGAATGACTTAAGAACTCTTGTAGTTGTATCAAGCACCCCCAGGCCTCCCAGCAAAAGGAAACAGGAGCACACTAGGAAGGCCAGAGAGAGTACCTTTAGGGGCTCTCCAGAGGTGATTATAGAGGAAACTATAACTCCCAGTCCACAGGACTTACTGACTGCAATTTATAAGAAGAAAGAGGAAAAGGGCCAACCATTGAGCGTGAATGCTTTGCTATTGTGTGGTCATTGAAGAAGTTTAGACCATACTTGTATGGATCTACTTTTGTGATTCAAACTGACCACCAACCCTTGAGATGGTTGATGCAAATGAAAGGGGAAAACCCAAAACTAATGAGATGGTCAATCAGTCTGCAAGGGTTTGATTTTACCATTGAATACAGGTCAGGGTGTCACCACCAATATGGCGCCAAGACCTATCTGTAAAAACAGACTCCGGTCATCTTTTTTCACCATTTCTTTTAGGAAAGGTCCTTCTTGTGTTTGTCTCTGTGCGCCAAACCAGGTTTGGTCCCTTTGTTCTTTGGCCTTTGGTGGGCTTCAGTGCTGAAGCCCTCCTCTGGCACCTGAGTGTCTGGGTGGGCAGGATGTGAGGGAGGTGCCCGAAACTCCCTGTGCTTAGTCTCCTAGGAGACCTGAATGCACTCTGGTATGATTGGCCAGCAGGCTTTCCAGCAAGGACAGCCACCCTGCTGTGTGAGTGACAGCCAGGCTGGAATGAATGAGGAAAAACTGTTTAAAAGTAGGTCTCTGGGACTTGGAAAGCAAAGTCCACAACTGGAATGAAAGAAACGAAGAGGAGAGGAACGAAGAGGACTGCTGCAACTCCTGGACGACCGGTGAAGCCCTGCTCCAGGTCCGAATTGCCTGAAACTCCGATGACAGAGAAGCCCTTCAAGGTTAACTTCTTCCCTTGAATTTGGTGGGAACAACCAACTCGCAAGCCACCTGGACTCGGTCTCCATCTGGTCGAATTTTAATCAGAGTGCTGTTGAAAACCGATAGCCAGAGGGAAGGAAACCAGCTGGTGGACTTTATGACACTCACACCTCAAACCAATGTCTTGCTACAACTTTTGTCCTCGTCCCTGGCCAGTGCAGGAACCTCCCGACGTCCTCCTTCTTGTCCCCATGACTGAAGCTCAAGAACAGCGAGATCTGTTCGAACTGCCAGGAACAACTGCCTCAGCTACAGCTTTCTTCATTGACAAGGTACTGTGCAAATGCGGTCCGTAAATCTTTTCGGCCATCGAGAAAGTGTGTGAAACTTTCCCTAACTACGAAGGCTTGTCTTTCCCTAAACATTTGTCAAACCTTTTGCCTTGCCAAATCCTTTCAAAATCCGTGGCAAAGACTTAACCGTTATATACCAGAACTGTGCTATCCTATACAAAAGACTCTGAACCATTGATTTTGGCCCAGGCCTATTGAGAATAATTGCTGGTTGTATTTAACTGAAACCCTTTGCCCTACCTATGAATGTATTTGGACTGTATATTCGTATAACCTTGTCTTTTGCCTCCTTTATTAAGTATCTGAAGTGCCATTTTGCTCCCTCTTCATTTTGGAGCTAAACTTGTTCATTTACTTACCAGTTGGATTTTTGTGGTTTATTAGTGTGTGATATTGAGCTACTTATGCTAGAGTAATGTTTTCTGACTGAGTAAATAAATGTATATTCTTTTACCAAGAAACCTTGAGTAAGTGTTTGTTTGAATCACTGTATGAGTTGGTCCTTTGTGTGGATCTACGTGATCCGACCGTGGCTGATTTTGCTGCGGTCGGAACGTTTGCATGAGAAAGATGCAAACTACCAAAAGTTCACACCTTTCTCATGCGAACACACGTACATACTACGGGGTCTGCAGGGGTTTCCCCCGCTACCCCCGCTCACTATACTGTGAAGTATAGTGAGCGGGGTGTTGCAGGGGACAACCCCGCAGCCCCCGCAGTCTTTTTTATTTTAACTTACCTGCAATGCTACCACCAAAGGTTCAAACTTTTGGTGTTCAAACCTTTGGTGGTAGCATTTTTAGAACTTTTGGTCCTTGTGGACCTTTATTGTCAGTAAAAAGGTGCAATCCCCTTTGTGCAAACTGTACTACTGCTCAATTTTAAAACGCTTGAGATAAGTCTGGCTGCAGAGCCATTGCTACCAATTTACTGTGTAGTACAGGCTTGTACCTAAGGTGAAATTGTGCTTACACTTGTAGTCCTAATTGCCTGTAGTGGTCCCCAAGTGTACTGCAGGTGATTCTGCCTAACAGTCAGTACATGTGTAGATAATTATACAATCACACATCTGAGTCATGGATCATTTGTAGTAAGGCCATTGCAACGCAGTATTCTTTTTGTAACAGTACCTAAGGACACGTTGATAAAGTTTGGAGGACTAACAGTGTTCTATGTAGATGGTTTTTTATGGGAAAGAAGAGTAGAAACAATAGAGTTATTTAAAAGAAACACATTTTCTGTGGATCAAAATCTAGGGTATCTACTGAAACAGAAGGAAGCACATGCAATTAAGTTGAATATACAAATGATAATATCACAGTGAGTGACCTGAGTTTGGCAAATGAAAATATAGATGCATGGAAGGATTCACAGTGGACAGAAAAAGGATTGACCATTGTAGGAGTGTATATATTTATTATTATAACATGATTAGTGACATGCATAGTAAAGACACATGGCAATGCAGCTAGACAGACAACCACATAAAAACAGAAAATACTTGTGAATATGAAGCATGATTTCGCGCTATTGAAGTTATCAGTCTGCAGAGTCCCCATGTTTTTATCAGCATCCGCTACAGAAAAGGGGGAATGTTAGATCATTTATGAGATAATATGGCTCTCATTAGGAATTCTCTGGTCCAGAAAAAATGCTAGTAATTCCAGCACTAGCATTTTATCCACACCGGGGAAACACCAGTTTGCCGGTGGGGGCAAAGATCTACCGGCAGACTGGACCTGCCGGTAGATCTGGCCCCTTCTGGCAAATAAATGCTGCAATCGCCAGCACTGGTACTACCACCGCTGGTAATTCCAGCAATCCGAATCCATGGAGTCTAGTAGGAATGGGAATTTACTGACGTCTCTGCCACCCATAATACCACGATATAAGGTTGCAGACAAGCTAGGGGCCATTCTTTTCGGTATCTGGAATTACCAGAGGGATACTGGGAAACTTGTAATGAGCCCCAAAGAGTCTGTGCAGTAGGTACGAGTAGAGTAAGGTTAGATTTGCTTATGTCATGCAAGTTGTAGCACACATGCAGGTGCATAAATACTGCAGGGTTTTGAAAAACCCATGTAAAATACTTAATGAAGAAAAAGATTCACAGTGTGCCGAAGATGTAGCAGAAGTGAGATTGACCAATCATTGTTTGTGCAGTTAGAACAGAAGGGAATCAAAGGAATGTAAGTGTAACAGTATTCCATGAGCAGCATGACATTGTTCCAAGTGGAATCTTGTTTAAAGTTTAAAGGTTGCTATGGGTCGAGGTAGGAACTGGAAATGTACACGAGTTGACACGTCATATGATGAGAGATGACGTCACATGGGAAGCTGGGGACATTTAAAGAAAATCTATAGAGGGTCACAGAAGAATGAAGAGAGTTGAAATAGAGGACAAAGCAGTAAGGAGGAGGAGGCTGGAGCTTGTTGATGACCGTCGCTGAGGAGGATTTGAGGATGATCTGATGCCTACCGAGTGTCCTTAAAGGAGCCTGCTCGCTGTGGGTGGAGAAAAAGCCTCAAGTGGTGTCATGTTGACGGTCCAGTGTTCATAGGAGGCAGGTGTTCAGGGAGGGGAAACATGTAAAGAGAAAGGGAAGTGACGGGCCGGTGGAAGCGGGGACTAAGGGCACTTTCGTTGTTGTATTGAATAAAGAGAACCCATGAAGCATTGCTCGGTCTTGGGCCTTTTATTACTGCGCCATGCGCATTGCCCGTGCCTCACCCCATGCCATTACACTGACGACAAGGCGGGTAGCCTCCCAAGGTGGAAGGTTCTAACGGAGCGGAGATGCCACTTGCGTGTGGCGTTGGAACACCCAGAGGAATCAAGCAGTCCATGTGGAGGAGAGTGCTCCGGACCGCTGAAGGGGTGCGCTGCACCCGGAAGGAACGTCGGAGCGGGAAAGCCGCTTGTGCAAGGCGCGGAGCACCAAACGGAACGTTGAAGCCTCCACGTGGAGTGAAGGAGGAGCAGGGCTGCAGCGGGAACACACTGCTGGCCTCCTGAGCTGCAATGATTGGAAAGGCAGCAAGGAAGGAGGCAATCCGCCCCCCCTGCACTCTGTCAACACAGTGAAAGCACACCACCATGTGCATCCTGAAGTAGGAGGGGTCAGGAACTCTGCTAACTATACGGATGGTGCTTGTGCCCACGGGAGGCGGCCATCCAGGTCCCCGGATGGCAGAGGGACAGTCCACTGAGACCCGGTCCTACGCTTATAGTGCTCGTGCCTAAGGAGGCAGCCATCAAGAGCAAAGGGACACCGGAGGGGTCCTGCAACGGGCCCATTGCAGAATCTAGACTGGCCAGGGCCATTCAGGACAATGTCAGACCAGGACAATGACCAAGGTGCACAGGAACAAGCTCAGAGGCAAGGCCCCCAAGTGGTGGATCAGACGCCATACAGGCTCCCGGACACACTAGCGGCACACATGCCAGGGGCTTTTGATGTCTTAGATACGAGCAACATGGGTCCCAGGTGGACCAAGTGGGTCAGGTACTTTGAATTATATATGGGGCCACAGGGCCCATAGAGGACGCCCATCAGAAATGCCTGTTGAAGTTGGCGGTGGGCTCTGTGACGCGGGACATTATCGACAAGTTGCCTCCTGACTCCATTCACTCCCTTCAAGATCTAAAAGACGCGCTAGACGCCTACTTCACCCCCCACACCAATTTGTATTACGAGAGGCATCTCTTCCACAGTACCAAGCAAATCAAGGGTGAGACCATGGACGCCTATGTCATGTGGCTGCGCACCAAAATGAAACACTGCAACTTTGCAAATTACTCTAAAACGGAGGCACTATGGTCTCAAATAATCACTGGGTGTGAGTCGCAGACATTATGCAGGAAACTGATTCAGAAACAATGCACTCTGGACGAAATCCTCACCCGAGCCAGGGCTGAAAGGGCCATAGACTCACAGGTAGAGAGCTTCCATAACCCAACACCAGGGGAGAACATCCACAGGTTGCAGCAGGAGAGAAGATCAGAGCAACTCTTTTGCTACAAATGCGGGTTTGAATACCCCCATGAAGGGACCTGCCCAGCCATCGGCCAGCGCTCCGCCTCTTGTGGTGAAGAGTGCCACTTCAAGTCCGTGTGCAGGCAATTCCGTGACAAAGGGAGGGAGAGAACCAGGGAGGCACCGTCCTGACCCAGACCAAAAGCCATTTCCTCCTCTGGGAACCACCCCAGCATGGCTCCCCAAAGGTCAAACAACCAGGTAACCCTGGACTCAAAGGAAAGAGATTCGGGGGAGGATAGGCAAAGAAGGGACAGGATAGACAGAAAGAGATATGTGATGAGTGCGAGGCCCGAGCGCAGATCAAGACGTCACATGCGCTACCTGGTTAAACAGTCACCGTCTGACTCTGATCCCAGCTCATCAGGGAGGGATCAAAGGAGAAAAGCCTATGTATATGCGCTGGGGAACCCAACCGCGACGGCACACAGTTCCTCATCGACACTGGGGCCACAGTCAATGTCATCAGTGAAACCATCTTGAAGGACCTGCCCACACTGCCAAAACTGTGCCCTGCGACAGTGGACATCTATGCCTACGGGGCCAAGACACCCCTCAAGTGGCTAGGACAGTTCGAAGGGTCCTTCAGATACAAAGGGTATGAAAAAAGAATACCCATGCATGTCCTAGCAACCAAAACAGACAGCGGGTTTGTTCTGAGTTTCAAAGCAACAGTAGACATGGGACTCATTCACATCCTGTATAACATTATGGTCCACGAATAGATCAACCCAGTTGACATGATCCATAACCTCTACCCACGAATATTCATCAGGAAGCTAAATAATCGACCCATAAAGCTGCACATTGACAACTCCATACACCCCGTAGCACAACACTATTGGGGGATCCCAGTCAACATCCAAAAGAAGGTGGAGGATGAAGTAAACAAGCTACTCGAGCAAGACATCATCGAGCCAGCCACCAGCCCCACCAACTGGATGTCCCCTATAGTGCCAGTACCAAAAAAGAGGTCAGAAGCCATTCGATTGTGCGTCGACATGAGACGCCCCAACCAAGCCATACGGAGAGAAAGACACCTAGCCCCACGCATCTCGGACATGATTCATCTTCTGAACAGGGCCAAGGTGTTCTCTAAGTTAGACCTGCAGAAAGGATACAACCAACTGGTGTTGAGCCCAGAGAGCCGGAACATCACCACCTTCGACACGCATCTGGGCCTCTTTCGCTATAAAAGGCTGAGTTTCGGTGTGTCCTCCGCCACCGAAATCTTTCAGGCCGAGGTGCACAATGTCATCAAACACGTCCCGAACTGCCTCAACTATAGCGATGACATTTTGGTCTTCAGTCCGGACGTCAAGAAGCATGATGAGGCTTTCATGAAAATGTGCAAAGCATTAGAAGCGGCCAATCTCATGCTCAACAATGAAAAATGTGAGTTCCATTAGAGCACACTGAAGTTCTTTGGTCACATATTTTCTGAAGGCGGCATGACCGCAGATCTGGACAAGGTTGCTGCCCTAAATGACACCGCACCACCGTCTAACGTCTCCGAGTTGAGGTCTTTTCTGGGTCTTGCTAGCTACTGCACCCGGTATATCAAGGACTTTGCAACAGTAAGCGAACCACTAAGACTCCTCACAAGACAAGATGGCCCGTTCTGCTGGACAAGGAGTGCCAAATGTCTTTTGAGATCATCCGTGAAAGGGTCGCCAGAGCAGAGAACAGGTCGAATTACGACCCAAATCGCCTAACGGAACTGACGGTAGACACCAGTCCTGTAGGTCTGGGGGCCATCCTAGCTCAGGTGGACCAGAGGGATCCCGCAAGAACGCATGTCGTTGCATATGCCAGCAGGAGCCTCTCTGCCAACGAACAGGCTTATTCACATTTAGAGAAAGAAGGGCTTGCCGTGGTTTGGGCCTGTGAACATTTTCACTTGTTTCTGTACGGCAAGCCATTCCATTTCATCACGGATCATCAAGAGGTGCTGTTTCTGTATGGGAACCTTCAAGCAAAAATGCCCCTGACGAAAGCCCACTGGAGGTTGTGGCTGCAAGACTATGCATTCAAAATTGTGCACCGGCCAGGGAAAGGAGAGAATCCAGCAGACCTCCTGTCCAGAAGGCCGCAGGAGGGGTGCATGCCCGAACCTTCTGTGGCAGACAGGTACTTCTGGTACCTAATACACCAGACAACTCCAGAAGGGATTGATATCGGGACCATAGCCCAAGAGACGGAAAATGATCCAGCGTGTCAAATCATGTGTGAAGGCCTAGAATATGGCATGTGGAGGATAGCCAAAGAGTGAGGGCGCGCCGCTGAAGAGCAAGTGCAAGCTGAAGTGGATCGGCTGATCCAGGTCAAGGACGAACTAGCCCTGTATGATGACCACCTCCTTCTAAAGGACTGCAAGCTGGTAATCCCACCCTCCCTACGGGCCAAAATCATTGAGATCGCCCATGAGAGCCACCAAGGAATGGTGTTAACCAAACACATGCTACGTCAAAAGGTTTCATTTCCAGGTATGGGCTCCCTAGGAGAGGAAGCCTTAAAGTCTTGTCCCACGTGCAGCCTCATCACACTTAAACGGCATCCGGAACCGTAGAGCATGTCCAAGCTTCCACAAGGAATATGGGTGTCTGTCACCGCCGTCTTCTTTGGGCCTGTAGAAGGAGGGAAATATGTGCTGGTGGAGATGGATGAGTACTCCCGCTACCCGGAAATGCAAATCTTTTCCTCCACAGCCGCTCATCATGTGGTGCCGGCACTTGACCATATATTCTCTGTTTGTGGCATCCCAAGAGAGCTCCAGACGGACAAGGGGCCCCCATTCACGGGGCACCAATTCGCACAATTTGCAAACTATCTCGGTTTCCACCACCGGAAGATAACACCCCTCTGGCCACAGGCGAATGGCATGATAGAAAGATTTATGGCTATTCTCAAGAGGGAACTCCAAATCGCCCAGCTTACCGGGCAAGTCCTAAATCAGCTGATGAGGGACTACTGGAGCACTCCTCCCTGCTGAGGTCATGTTTGGGAGAAACGTTCAAACCCTTATCCAGCAGGCCACTCCAGGGGGACCACCCGAGGACCGGGACAGGGACCAGAGGGAACAAGATGGCACCGCCAAGGTGCGCATGAAGGAGTATGCAGATCAACAGGGAGGGGCGAGAGAACCTCAGATTGCAGTCGGTGACATTGTCACCATGAAACAACCTCAGACTCACAAACACACTTCAGTCTTTCAGGACGAGCCGTTGATAGTCATGCAAAGGAAGGGATCCATGATCATGGCCCAGGGTGTGGAAGGGTCCGTCACCTGAAACTCCTCACACTTCAAGGGGATTCCTTCTCAGTTGTCCCTTCGCCAGAGTGGTCGAGTGGTCACTCCTCTTGACTATGAGCCTGATGATCCATATCTTGGGGACCATGGAGAAACAGAGGACTCGGACATGGAAGGTGCACCTGAGTTGGAGGTTAGTGGAAGCCCTCAAGGGTCTACCAGTGCCCGCCCTCAAAGGGCTCGGAACAAGCCCCGGAACATTGAGGAAATGGGTTAGAAACCTCATCACATGCTCACCTGTTGTGAGAGATACGTTATTGTTTAAAAAGGGGGGAGATGTCATGTTGATGGTAGAGTGTTCACAGGGGACAGGTGTTCAGGGAGGGGAAACACATAAAGAGAAAGGGAAGTGACAGGCGGTGGGAGGCGGGGACTAAGGGCAGTTTTGTTGTTTTATTGAAGAATGAGGGCACATAAAGCATTGCTCTGTCTTGGGCCTTTTATTACTGTGCCACGTGCATTGCCCATGCCTCACCCCACACCATAACACGTGGGACGGGCCTTCCAAAGCTACATGGAGGCAAGAAAAGCATTCTGATGGTGAACATAAAAATAAATTAATAAATAATCTACCTCCTGCAGAATAATTGGCATGGTGTCCGTTTTTACACAAAGGAGAAATGTATTAACCTTTATAGTACCAAAAGGTTAATGAATATGCTAGATCTAAATCTGAGTGGAACATTTTCTATTTATCGCAACACATTTAAATATAATGGTAATAGATAAGCAAGAGAGGGATAGAAATTTGTGTTGGAGTCCATGCACAAGTTATGTAACAAAATTGACTGATTCAATGAGATTGCTTATATAAAGAGCATCATTGCAAAAGTTTGGAGCAGTCTTTATTTGCCTTTGGAAGTGAATACATTGATGTTATAATATTGCTGTACTTAGTCTACTGGTGTATAACTGAAGGTCCATAATAAAACAGTAAGATCAGCAAAGAGGAAGCAACTAGCTACTTCTTCCTACAGAATGTACACCATGGTAATCCGAATGGCCAAGGAGATGTGTGCTTGGTCATGCAGAATGACTGCATTATAGCAGGGTTGTATCTAAAATGGTAATACATAGGTACTATCTTTACACTACCATCGGATCATTTACATCTTTAGACCGCTTACAACTAATTAGAATAGTAGGCATGGTTTTCTGGGAAAAGGCAGCAAATATCTCTGGAACAGGATTTCATTGATGGCCATCTCATCTTTTGCAGACTAATTAAGGCATGGATGTTGAGTGGTGGTTGGCTGTGAAGTGGCCAGCAGGCCGTTGCAGGCTCTAACCTGTAGCATAAAAAAAATCCTCTTTTCACAGCCCACGTTGTGTGCCTGGATCAATACAATTGGTGATGAGTGGGAACATATGGTGGAGGAGCCCCGACAGTTGTGGGCAGTGAGGGGCTTCAGGGCTGAGCTGCAGGAGGTGCCAGGGTGAAGTTCTGGAGTGGCCAGAGTAGGCTCTGAGGCACCATCGTCACCGGTGGCCATGGTGATGTGGCGACATCCTGCCTGTCAGAGGTCAGGGCATGGCATGGCAGTTAACCATCGTACAACAGTGGCTGAGCAAGGCGTTGCCAGGTGACCTGCTCTGGGACATATCTAGCAGAAGCAGTGCTAGGGAAAGGCAGTTAAAAGGCCAGGCAAGGCATTGCTAGGCGACAGGCCTCTATCATACGCGAGAAGCATCTATTGGGGACACCAGCCAGTTTTGGTGAAAGGAGCAGGTGATTGCTGCATGTGTGCGCAGGGACGTCAGCCAATTCTGGTGGAAGTTAGTAGGTGAATGCTGCGTATGTGCGATGAGCATTCAGTAACACGCAACCAGTTCTGCATCAATTGCCAGGTAGATGTAAGAACGATTGACAAACAAGTTAAGGAGTAATATGCAGCCTGTTCCAAAATAATGACTCACGTGGAAGGGGGCAACCAATTGACAGTTAGGGATGCAGGCAGGCCAATGTAGATAGCTAATTGGAGGAGGGTGGGCTGCAAGCCTTGTGAGTGTAATGAGGAGTCTGGGAATAACTCCTGTGGTGACATTTCTGCAGACATCTGGGGGGCCCTAAACAGATTGAGAGGAGTGGAAGGATTTGTTTAGATGTTGTTTGTTGGCCAAAGGAGTAGACACATTCTTGAATGAGCGGAAGCACGCAACATTGATGAATTGCATGGGCAAGGATGCTATGAGGATCATATAATATATGCCAGATCCACTTCCTTCAGAAGAGGACACAGGTGATAGACCGGCGAGTGACGATATATACAATCAAGCTATAGGGAAAATGGAGAAACAATAGGGGCACTGCACAAACATAGTACTAGAAAGATACACAATATTTTATCAGAAGCAGATGCCAATAGAGAGTGTAAATGTATCTATAGCGGACTTGAGGATGCTGTTAGTGTAGTGCCATTTTTCAGATGTACAGGAAAAGCTGTGGCAAGCCAAAAATCAACCATTGGTGGATGCTTTGGAGATTGCACAAACTATAGAATTGACCAAGAATTGTGCTCAGTATATGGAAAATGAAGAAAGCAACGAAGGAGAAAGGCTGAGAAGTCAAGACGATATAACAAGTAGAGGAGGAGCGGATAATAGTGGTGATGATGCAAAAGAAGAATGAAACCCTGCATGCACTTGGAAGTGAATGGGAAGGTGGGGGATTTCAAGGGGGTGCTTCTTTCCTCTGTGTGGTGTTAGGACACATTGCATTGGATCCAGAGTGCCCAGCGATCAAGGAGGTGTGCTGCGAGTGTAACAATAGGGGACACTTTGCTAAAACATGTGCGAGTAGAGTGACGGAGGGACACTGGATTTGCAAAGCCAATTGAGAAAATGATGAACTCGGAGGAGGGAAGAGACTTTTCAACAAAAGTCATGCACATTCAGGCAGTTAACCCAATGGAACGGGAAGAAGAAGAAGAGGGTCAAGATGGACCTTGCAGGCCACTGTTGACATGTGTCAAAGTAGATGGGAATGGTGTGTAGATGTTGGTTGACTCAGGATAACCATACACTTTGGTATTCCAAGATGTGTATGAATCAGTATTGCAAAGAAAGGTGCAGGATTTGAACACAAATGACATTGAGCCTTCTGCCTATTGTCAGGGTACCTATGCACATGCTGGGAGACCATAGTGTATGGCTGAAAGTATTTGTCACTAAGATGGGGAAAGTTTATTGGGTTGGAGGCATCAAAAGCTTCTAAATGTGGGACTCAAACTTAGGCAGGAGAAACAGTACATTTTGTGGTCACAAAGTGAGACTACAGTAAGCAAATAGGCTGAAAGCATTTGTGATTTTTTTAGAGATGAGATTGGCATGCTGAATGGCTTTAGTCATAGAATCAAGCTCAAATATGGAACCAACTAGGTGGTGCAAAAGGTGAGGTAGGTACCTTTGAGAATGAGGGGTGAATTGGAGCAAGAGTTGAAGAGTTTGTGCGAGGACAGTATGATTGAGCTGACTGAGGCAAGTGAGTGGTTGTCACCTATTGTGTAAACCCAATGTCGGATGGCAAGATATGTGTAGAAGTTGAACAAATCAATATGGGTGGATTGGCATCCCCTTCCACACATTACTAACATGGTGGGAACTATGGGTAAAGTAGTGTTTTTTGATGATAGATCTATCGTCTGCCTAACATCAGGTTGATCGAAATCCACAGGTGAGGCATTTCCCGCAATTTATAATGCTGATGTGTGTGTCTCAATATAGGCGCATGCCGTTTGGCCTGCCACCTACTAGTGCAGTGTTCCGGAGGATTATGCAGCATATGTTCAAGGGGATCAAGGACATACATTGTTTTCAAGATGACATATTGGTGTGTGCCCGGGAAGAGGAGGAACATGACAGGTTTGGTACAAGCTTTGAGTATATTGCAGGAGGCAGGGCTGACAATAATAACAGAGAAGTGCAGGTTCAGACTGAAGGAGGTCACATATCTAGGACACGTGGTGACTGAAGATGGTTCAAAGCCTAAACAGGAGCTAATTAAAGTGATATGGGAGGTCTGTAGGCCAGAAAACAAAGAGCAACTGAAATTGTTTTTTGGACTCATGGGATTTTAGAGAAGACGGTGGATTTGAGGGAGGTGCTGCAAAAGGGGGAAGGAGTTTGAGTGATTAGACCGGAGGGAAGAAGCATTCAAAGGTAGAACGGAATCAATAAGGAGAGCATCCACTTTGCATAGATTTCGATCATAGATGCAAGTTTAAGAGGTTGTGGTGCTGTTCTTAGCCAACACCACGGAAGAGAGGATGTGCCCACTGCATTTGCATTGAAAGCGCTAAACAAAATGCAAAATTGTGAAGGCATAGGCGTGTTGTTGGGCAGAAAGGTACTTCAGGTCATATCTATGGGGTGCTCCATTTGTGGTAAACAGTGATCATAAACCATTGATGCAGTTATTTTCTAGTCTGGGATTGGGTTTGGATACTCCACGCATTGCAAGGTGGTTGGCATATATCCAGGAATTCAATCTCAGTGTTGAACATGTGAAAGGAAAGGACAATTTGATGTTGGACTGTTTGCCATGGTTACTGCCTTCGGAAGGTGTCAGAGTGGAGGTAGTGGAGCTGGGGGTACCAGAGGATTAGTGGAAGAGGGCGATAGGGGAAGATGAAGAACTCAAACATGTTATAGAACACATGCAGAAGGGTTGGCCTGAGAAGTACAAATATGACATGGTGTACAGTATGATCAAGGATGAGCTCACACCATGCGTTTTGGGATTGGCAAGTAAGGAGACACGTTTTTCCTCCTTTAAAATTGAGGGGGAAGTATCATTTTGAATGCACACGTGTTGCATTTGAGAAGCAATCTAACTCAATGGAGACTAAGACAGAAGTACTGGTGGCCGCGAATGGATAGTATGCTGGAGGAGGCATTGACAGATTGTCATGTGTTTGGGGACAGTGACAAAACCAAGAGGGTTGAGCATGTACAACTAAAGCCAGTGGGGGTGCCAATGGAGTTATGGGAAAATGTTGGTATGGATGTGATGGGTCCGATAGAGAATGTGGATCAAGAACATTGATATGGTGGAAGGTGACGTGACAAGAGGACCAGAGTGCTTCCCGGAAGGTGAAAAGACTACAAAATGACTTAGGTTGTAGCAGGAACATTTTATTACACGTACATGTAGTTGAGGGATAAAAGTTGTTACTGCATATTTTGGCTGTTGGAGTGTGAAAAGCTGTTAAGTAGAGTATGGTTATACAGGGCAGATGAAGCCAAGTGCATTTCAATAACTATTTAATATGTTTTGTTTACATGTTTTGTTTAAATTTAATATGTTAGTTGCATTTACCTAATGAGTATGCTACCTGTGCTACCTGTTTTGTTTGCAAGGTCAATCATATGTGTAAAGAGCAAATGTTGTTATGTTATTTCGCATTTATATAGCGCTCTATATATCATTGGTATGACCTCAAAGCACTGGTTGGTTGAACGCCCTTGGGGTCCGCAGTCCGGGTCAGTAGAGAGAGTCAGTGTCGTAGGGTTCCTGGGTGCTCCAGTTATGTGTGCAGCTGATGTAATTGCCTGATGGTAGCTGCATCCTAGCGTTAGGTGAGGTGGTGATGATATCAGTTAAATATGTGCAGTCTGGATGGTGTACACCGTGACTGGGTTCTGGCTGCGTTAGGCCTGTAAAATGCTTATGTGTGCAGCTAAGCTGGTTTGTCATGGGATATAGCTGCATTTTATTAGAGTGGTGAGGTGTTCATGGGGTAGTGTTTCTATGTGAGCAGCTAGGCCGAATTGATTGTGGGGTAAAGCTGTACTCTAATTGTGTAATGATGTAGAGAGTAAGCATAGTGATATGATATGATAGTTCATCCACAAAGCGCTTGAGCACAGTGCGCTTCGAAAGTGCTAGGTGACAAGGGGGAATGAGGGAGACTGCAAAGACACTCCCGTAGGCCAAGAGCAGCATGAATGCGAAGACCAGCTACAGCACTAGGTCTGGAGAGCCCAGAGCGTGCATGTGCTAAGGCACGGACAGGAGTGCATGCATGAGAGTGGTACATGGGTCCGGAGGGGCTCGGTAAAGAGCGATATCGAGGGGGCTGGGGTAGTGGCAGGCAGCAGGTATTAAGCGGCAAGAGGTATAGAGTGACATCACGGGAACAGTGTGCCTATCAGTATACAGCGAGACCAGGGGACCAGAGAGGCTGGGCACACAGCGATTACATGGGACGCTAGAGATTTGGAACGTGACTCACACCCATGTTCCATATTACTTTGGAGCATTCTGAGGGGAGTGTGGCTGTTGGCTGTGAGGCTCTTACATGTTGCATAAATAAACATATTCTTTTCACCCATAACATTGTGTGCCTGGATCATTCCAATAGATTCTTCCCAAGTGAACAACTCCCATAAAAGCTTAATGAGAAGTCTACACGTGCCCTCTGAACCTGTTAGTGTTCTTCTTAGAGTGGATAAAGTCTCTCATAAGCTCATTAGTGTTACCCAAGAAAAAACTGCAGGAATATGCGTTGGTGTTATTTAAGCAGAACATAAAACACATGAACCGAGAGATACAATTTAATTAGGGTGTTATTAATACAACATATTTGATCCTGAATGACACTGTGGTAGTTTTATCTGATCATTTGTATCTGCTTGTGCAATTTAGACTGTGGGCACCAGTTGACTGTAAAATAACCCTGTCAAATTTCAGACATGTTATATGAAGGTTGAGACACTGTCTAGGCAGGTGATGTAATAATCGGTTGAGCTGTCTTGATTCAGTTCCCATAGTGCCCAGTGGTGCAAGACAATACAATATGGAACAAATACTGAGATAGAAAAACAGTATGATTTTAATGAAATCTTTTGATGTTGGATTTACAGTGCCATGTAGATTGTTCAGTAACTGGATATCCCCATGCCAAGGATGCGGGTGAACCCTTTGCAATTAAGACATCAAGAAAAAGTGCTATAGCATAACAACTACGCTTTTTCATTTCTTCATACTGCAGACTCCATGGAACTCATGCTGCTCAAAAACATAATTTGATGGCGGGTACCTGGTACTTTGCGCTCAAGCTTAGCCAAGTCCCTGGCACCAAATTTTACATCATTTGCACGGTGTAGTGCAAATCTGCAAGGCGAAAGGTGGCATTCACATATGTGTGCCACATTTTGGCCAGCACATTTGTACTCCGCTATGGAAATTAGTAAACAATGCCTACCATGGGCGCGTGACCCACAGCATTTTACAGTTAAACACTGCCTACCTTGCTCGCATGGCAGACAGCATGTGCGATGGATCCATCAGGAGTCAGCTGGCTTTATGATTGCACATAAGTCCGATAGGCTCCAATGAGCTCCCTAACGTTTGTACCGGCATAGAAATATATGCCGGCGCACATGCTGGGGCTATTGCATAGTGGAAAGGAAAGGAGATGGTGGAAATGCAAGTTGTGTCCAGTCCTTACTCTCTGCCATACAAATGAATGAAAATGAACGGTGACGTAAGAAAAATGCGTAAAAGCCTTAAGCAAAGATTTTCACATTTTGTAATGTTATGGCTCATTGAACGTGAACCCTGGGTTGTTCTATACAATTACACTTGCTTCTCACTGCAATTGCTGCTCTGTTCCTTAAATTATTTTAATGTATTTGTTAAGTGCTATTGTATTTATCAATTCTGACGTTCCCGTGGTTAGGTGCCACCTACAACTATGTATTTACTAGGAGGATGCCACTTTTGTGTGAGGTTTGGATTGTGTTAGAAGTAATGGCATTCTTGGCACCTGACGCAGCATCGTTGACTGGTGTTTATGGCCAGTACAGTACATTGTTAGATCATTGACTAAATTACATACTGTAGATTTAGCACTGGAGTATCATGGTACCATATAATGCTGCCCTGTAAGAAAGGTCTACGTTGAGTGCCTAATGAAGAAATATGCCCATGTGGTGCTGCGAATTTAGGAAAACCATACAGACCTTGGACACTACTGCAAGATGCATGTTTTGTTTCTGTGTGTCAGTCATTAGAATCACTTTAATTATATATTTATAATTGTCATCCCTATTTTGCAGCACTAGTTAAGGCTTTATCAGAGTGCTGAATCTCACGGTCTATTGGCTTGTGGCAACTGAACAATTTTTGTAATCGTAGTGTAACCCAACACAAGGCTAACTTCATTTGCAAAATGGGAGTCTTTTAATAAGTAGCATTTTAGTGTAGTAACATAAGGATACACCTTTTAAGCTATACAAAATCTGTCTGAATTGAGTGAAAAATATTTAGGTAAGGTGACATTATGGTAAGGTTTATGCTTTAATAAAAAAGGGCCATCAGTAAATACATCTTTACTTGAAAGGACATGATAGATGCAGTACAAAATCAAACAAACATAGAAATTCACCAAATATGAAAAGGTACGAAACCATAACTTGCCGCCCCAAAATGCACCGATCATACCGTAAGATAGAACAGATTACATCTCATAGGGCATCAGATACTTCTGCCTAAAGTCTTCACTGTTTATTCACTTGTTAGGCCTAAGTCACAGAAGCGTTTTATAATGGCAAAACCCCATTGGAAAAAAACTTTGTGAATTAGGCCTTTTTTTTTGTTTTTTGATCTGCACCTCCTTAGCCTGCCTTTGTTGCCTTATGGTGTTGTGGTAATTTTGACCTTTTTATACATAGTATCCTACTCTCTAATTAATGTGTCTGGTTTTGCTTCTGTATATTGACTTACATTGAATAATGTTTTCTTTAATAAGTGTGTGTTTCCAGAGTTTCGTACATCTCACATCTATTTGGCTATATCATTCCTCTTTTTAAAAGAAAAAACATTGGTGACACAAAGGTCCTGTATTGTTTCTGCAACCTGATTCTTGCTGTGTCTAAATCCTGTGCATTGATTTGTTGTTTGCTGCATTTTTAGTGCTTTACTAGAACATTGAATCTAGCTGTGCCTTTAAACCCGCTCACTCATTTGTTTTTCTGCTGCATTTTAGTGTTGTGCTAGAAGGAATTCTTGGCATTTTCCTGTTCTCAACGATTTTCTAAATGTGGGCATTTGTCTGTGCTAAATTCTGAGCTCTGACAGTCCACGTGTATGTCTGAAACTAAATTTGTGTACTTCGAACTCTCCAGCCCCCTCTATGATCGTGTTACCAGTGCTGGCTTTTCTGCTCTGTTTGGTTGCTAGGCTACTTGGTGAGTTCTATTTTGCACTGCACAGTTTTGTCCCTCTCCCTCCTCTAATCACTCTTGACCCCCCTCTTGTCCCTATGGTCCTCTCCATCTCTCTAAGTAATTCTAACTGCTTCTCCATCACCTATCCTCCCTCTCTCTCAAAGTCTGGTAGCAAGACATGTAAGAAGGCTCTCCTAGTCTCCAACATAGCTCTGCCCATACAAGACTCCTACACCAATTCTTCCTCCAGGCAGACTGTCACTGACATTCTCTTTGCCATTCCTTCTCCTGACCTATGGACTCCTTATATGGTCTCTGTTCTCTCCCCTTTCTCTTCCACACCCATTAGTGGTGGTACCAGATGGGAAGTCCTCTTGGCTCACTTCTCATCATCCAAGTGCATCTTAAATGTCTTTCATAATGGCACTATCATGGGCCAGGGCTCTCAGCCTAACCTCCTACTCCCTGAACAGCATTTACCATCTCTTTTCAACTTCCCCACTCCTCCTGACCCTCTGTCCTCCTTCCCCCATCCAGTGGTGGTAACACACCCCTGTATACCCCCTTGGAAAACATTTAAAAGGGGCAACCAGCTTCATTTAGCTACCTTCAATTTGTGCTCTGCTGTCAACCACTCCTCAAACATCGGTCACCTCCTTCAAGACCTTGACATTCTTGCTCTCACTGAGATGTGGTTCAAGGCCAGCTCTGTCACTGCTTTGGACACCTTTTTTCCTGATGTCTGCAAGATCCTATCCAATCCCAGGCCCACCCAGTCTGGGGGCGGAGTGGCTGTGATCATTTCTACTCACTCAATCCTACTCTTCATTTGAATGCCCTGTCTGCAGGCTATATGTCTCTATTACTTTCTCCCTCACAGCTATTTACAGGCCCCCTGGACCTACCTAGCTCTTCAACTCAGAATGGGCGGACCTCGCCTCCTCGTTCCTGGCCTCCTCCGCCAAACTTCTCTTCCTTGGGGATTTTAACATCCGCCTTGATTCTCCTGATTTGGCCACTGTATTCTTTTGGGACCTCTGTGAGTCTCTTTCCCTCACAATTCTTCCCACTGGTCCATCCCGCTCTGCCGGACTTACCTTGGATGCTCTCATCTTCTCAGATATCCCTCTCTTCAAGCCTCTAACTATTCCTCTCTCCTGGTCTGACCACTCTCTCCTCTCCACCCATCTTGCGCTCACTGGGCCCCAATGATGCATCTACTCGCACTGCCAGCCTCCTTCTCTGTCAATCAACTGATGAAACATGTGTCAGTCGCTGCATTCAACACCACCTTCACCCCTCCTGCCCCCCTACCTCTGACTCTCCTACTGACTCTGCACTGGCTAACTTCAATCTCTCCATCTCTAATATTCTCGACATACTTGCCCCTGCCATGAGGATCCGCATGAAGCCTGCCTCTAATTGCAACTCTTGCTATGACTTTGAATTGGCAGGCTTGAAACACAAGTGTAAAGCTGCTGAGGCAAAGTAACAGGCCTCAAGTACATCCTCTGACAAACTGGCCTGCTGCCTACTCCATAGGAAATATCATCTTGTCGTCCACTCCAAGAAGAGGGCTCATGTCCAAGCCTACATCTCTGGGGTAACAAATAACATGATTGATCTATTCAAAATATGCAAGGAACTACTGCAGTCTCCGCCTCCCCTCCAAAGCCCACTGCCATGCACTTTCCTCCCACTTGTTCACCTAAATTATAGACATCTTGTCCTCACTGTTATCTAGTCCCCTCCCCAGGTGCCCCCCTCTTCTCATGTTCTCATGCCTCCCTGGGCCTCCCTATCCATCCCTCCCATTCTCCCCTCCTTCTCTCCCATTACACCAGAGGAAGTCTCTAGAGTAGTCTGCTCTATGAAAGTCTCCTCCAAGCAGATGCTCCCTTGCTCATCCAGAACCATCAAGGACAAAACCTCCTGTTTTGCCCCTTCCTTGGTTGATCTCTGGAACCACTCCCTTGCCACTGGTTCTTTCCCACAACCCTTCAATCACTCTCTTGTGCACCCACTTCTAAGAAAAGCCATCTTCAGACCCTTCATGTCCGGCCAACTATCATCCTATTTCTATCACGCCTTTCTTGGGCAAACTCATGAATAAGTTGGTCATCCCCCAACTGACCCACCACATAGAATCATCTGGATGTCTCACCGACCACCAGTCTGGCTTCAGAGCATCCAGAGGCATGGAAAATGCTCCTTAACACCTGTGAAGACCTACTCTCCAACCTGGACTCTAACTCTCACTCTTTTCTGATCCTTCTTGATCTTTCTTCTGCCTTTGACACAGTCATTCATGCCATCCCAGTTAATCATCTCTGTGATACCCTAGACATCACTGACCGGGTACTGGTGTGGGTAACTTCCTGCCTTTCGAACTGACCCTCCCAAGTATAATTGGGCCCTTTTCTTTCCTCCAACTCACTCTCTCCCTGTGTCATCCCTCAGGGCTCTATCCTATCACCATAGCTCTTCAACATCTACATTACTCCCCTGTCCCCTGTCCCACCTGATCTCCACCTGTTCTCCTCACTTCCAGTGTTATGCTGATGGCACTCAGCTTTCCTTTAACCTTCCATCCTTAACCACCTCTGCTTCCTCACTCATTCCTGACTTCTATTTGGGCATGATGCTCTGCTAACGACCTCTACCTTAATGCCAGTAAGACCTCTCTACATCCAGCTTTCTCTGCCTAAATACCTCCCTGCTAGAGTTCTTTGGTCCTCTAGCTCTAACACTCTGCAGGTAAGAATCTTCTCCAAGTAGAGAGTGGGAGGTAGATCCCTTTCTTCAGCAGGAGCCTCCCTCTGGAATGGCCTCCCTGCACCCATCAGACTTAAGCCAGATCGCCTTAAGTTCTGGAAACTTCTGATGACTTTCATTGTTTCTGCCTTCTTCCTACACCCTCTCACGCTTCTTATGATTCTACAACTGCTGCCTGTGCCCCTTATGAGTCTTACAGGGGCCAGGGCCACCTTGACCAGTTCCCCGCAGCATCTCTACCTGCATTTGTCCTTGGGTACCCCTCCAAGACTAGCCTGAGCCTCGGCCATCCCTCCTTTGCACTTCTCCCTTTGCCACTTCTCTTTCACGTGCCTTTTGTGGCTCCCCTCAGCACTTGCTCAGCCCCCTCCGAACCCCACTCCTGCACTTCCCCCCTCCCCTCTACCCATGTCGCCTCCCCAGCCCAACCCCTACTCCCTCCCTTGCTGTTTTTGTCCCTGCACTTGCATGGTAAGAATGTCCCAAGGCCTAGTACGACTGTTACTGTTGATTCTTTTTTCCCTATGCCCCCCACCCCCACTTTTTGTCATGTGGCACCTGGAAACACATTTGCATAGGCGCCATACAAATATCTAATATACAAATAAAAATGTAATCTGAAACTGAGTTTATCCTTTATTTCTTCTTTAATATCACAGTACCCTACTGGGCACTAGCTCTCTTCCTATTCTACTGTTTGTATTTTACCCACATTCATTTCTTCTGATAATCAAATTTCTCTCTCAATATTCATCCTCATGTTTATTCTGTTGCTAAATTCTGATACCTCGACCTTCATCGTTTGAATAAGGTCTGAATTTCATTTTTATACTGCAGGACATGCGCCTTTAAAATCTTCCCTTCACTCTGCAGCTTGACTCACCAGCAGCTCCTATAAATTGAAGCATATCACTCCTCTTCTTACCCAACTACATTGGCTTGTTTTGCACTTCACCATTCACTCTAACATTTTCTGAATTACCTTCAAGTCACTGGTCCTGTGGGAACTATCAATATTGACAAAAACCCATGGGATCTCAGGTGGTTCCTCTTATATGGAGTCGAGAGATCACTTGGAAATTCAAAGATTCCATCCTTCCAGTTTTTCCATTGGGGCCTTGTCAGCTGCAAGCTTTGAATGTATTTAACCGTCTTTATTTATTTATTTGCATTTATAAAGCGCTCACACAGCCCAGGGGCATCAAGGCACTGTTACAGGAATACGCCTTAGTTGCAGTTCAAAGGTGGGCTATCAGTTGCATTAGCCTGCATACATGTATTATCAACAATATTTAGGTGATTGGGTTGATTAAAATCGCTCTACATTGGTTAGATAAGCTTGTGTGGTTCTCTGAAAACATTGTGCGGGATTGGTGAGAATGTTCAAGCCCGAATGGGAGGCAGCAGGGTTACATTTGGGCTGCGGTCATACAGAATCACTTTGGACAAACAGTCTGGTTTTGGCGGCCTTGCAGAAGGCGAGATGAGAAGGTTCATGTCGGAGGGAATGCAGCAGTGAGTTCCAGTATCTAGAGGCAATGACTGGGAAGCTTGTGCCACCGCCTCTTGGACGTTTAATTCTTGTGACCGGCAGAAGGTTGGAATATGGGGTTCTAATGGGTCTTGCAGCCGGAGGCAGGAGGACTCTGGGAAAGGTAGGGAGGTGCAGTGTGGTGGATGCATCTATGCATGATGGCAGGTGTCTTTAACAGGATGCACTGTCGGACAGGCAGACAGTCTGCTTGTTGTCTTGCTGCAGAGATATGTTCCCTTTTGGAGATGCCCAGTGCTGCGTGGAGGTTGTTATTCTGAATGGTTTGTAATTTGTCCAAGTTTTTTTACAAGAGTACATTACAGTAGTCTAGCCTCGAACCTATGATGGCTCGCACATGATAGACAGTTGGTGGTGGATAAGAATGGTCTGGTGGCATTGAGGAGTTTGTAATAGTAGGCTGCAGATGAGGCTATTGCGCTTATTTGTTTGGACATAGTAAGGTTAGTGTCTAAGTATACTCAGAGAGTTTTGACTTACTGGGAGACTGGCAATGTGATAATTAGTGTACATGATGCCGAGCGAGTCAAGTAAATTGAACAGGGAGATAGTAAAAATGTTGTTCAAAGTGGGCAATAGGCAGGAGCCTTTGGTACTCTGAAGAGGATGGTGTCTGGGTTTGCAGCTGCTAGGTCTGAGAAGACACGCATGACTCTTCCTTCAAGGAAGGATGCGGTCCAGGTGATTACATTCGGAGAGAAGAAGGCTGAGGAAGAGAGATGTTGATATAGTAGATTGTGATCCACAAGGTCAAATGCTGCCGATAGATCTAATAGGAGGATAAGGGCAGGTTTGCCAGAGTCTCTGATATCGTCAATTTGGTTTTTAAGGTCCAGTAGGGCATCTCGGTGTCGTGACCTGGACGGAAGCCGATTGTCAGGTGCCTAGGATGTCCATTGATTCTAAGAATTCCTGGACTTGCCGGTATGCTGCATAATGGCAGTGACTTACATCTCATTGACCTTTCTGTTGCCTTTCACCTGAGGTGCTTGCCTTTCCATGGATCTGTAAAGTGAGCTCTTTCATATTACCCTATTCCAACGCCTGTTCTCCAATCACATACTCCTTTTGAGCATTGCTTGTTTGAACATTGTTCTAAATTATATTTTGGATTTGGTGCTATGATAAATGTTTTAAGTGTGTCTTTTTGTAAATATGCTGTTGGGGATGTATCATGCTTTATTTATTTTATTTTTACATTACAAAAAATATGATGTTCATTAGACATGGCCCAGGTTTGATTTTACTTTGGATTAAGGCTTATGAACTTTGCAAAACCAATTTGTCAGGAAGGGAAGAACGCATAAGTGTTCCCATTACAGGTTGAGAGCAAAAGGGATGTGTGCATCATTAGCCTAAATGTCTGAATCCCTTAAATAAATAAACTTGACTTGTGTTCCCCTGATCAATAGAGCTCTTTGATGCTGTTAACATTTCCTTTGAGGCTGACTTTAATTCCCTCGGTGCACAATAGAGAACACGTACATAAGTGTCCAGTTTATCATCCCTCTTCCACAGAGTTACTATCTTAAGCTGCTTCACACATTTTACGATGTCTCATCTAAAATCACTTCACACACCACGCCAATACATTGCTTCTCTGCTTCCATCTCAATTTATTTCGACCTATTGCAGAGTAACAAAATGATTCCTAGTCCCTATGTCCTTCTAAATGGATTTAAAACTGTCCCTCTGCTCTATGGTGAAATGCCTTCAAATAGCATATGCTAGTTTGGATTCACAGAGGGAAGGAAGCATAACTAATATTCTTTTTTTGGACTATGTATATGGTGTATAGTTGGAATATTATCATGTAAGATTAGGATACACACAACCACTTGTCCTTTTGTCAAACAAATGCACATTGTGTAGCAATGCATTGACTGCCAAGAGCCACCTGGGTTATCCTCAAATCATTTAGCATACTTTTAAAACAATACACGGTTCTGCTCCATGGAAATGATGCCATAGCTACAAATGGTTTTGCTTCAGTATATTTGATGGAAAAGAAACAGTTGGAGAACGGCCTTCAGGATTGGATCAGGAAACATGCAGGGACGTCATTTCACCAAAATGCCAGGGGTAGCAGAAGTGACATCACACGACCCTTGACCCCCTGATGACATCACAGGAAGTGATGTCATTTGACCCCATCTCAAAGTGATATGGCGGGAAGCAATGCAACACGACCTTTCACCCGTTGACAAAACAGGAAGTGGCATCACAGAGCATTGTACACTACGAAAAATATGGTTACGATATCACTATAATATGATGTACATTTTACAAGAATGGATTGCCATATGTATCGTTAAGATCAGTGTGTATGGGCCCATATTAAAAAATTACTGTGAATGCAAGCAGACGTCCATGACCATATGATAATGATGTGTTAATATATAGCACTTACGCTTACGTGTTTTATATAGCAAAAATATACACTCAATATCACCCAACCTGTGTTGGTACTCATTTATCGACCTCAGAAGGATGAAAGGCTGAGTTGAGGCCTTTAAGAACAGACTAAATCAGTGACTCACCCCCTGAAGTCTGCCTGAAATAAACCTTTAATGAGTCTAGCAATTATTGTATAGAATTCCAGGAATACACATTATTTGGTATTCCTATTCTTTCTTATTAAGGGTCAGTGCTGAAGTGTTAGAACTCATGTTCTTATATTTTTGAAGGGGCCTGAACAAGAAAGCCAGCCACTCCAGAAGTAAAGAGCCACATGGTGCTGGCCATAGCCCGGGAGCTTGCAAAAAATAAGAACAAAAAAAACATGTTTTTCGTTTTTTTAGAGGTCGCAAGAGAGACCACAGAGGTCGCAAGGGAGACCTCAAAGGTTGCAGTTGCGACCTCTGGCGACCCCTAAATGACGTCCTTGGAAACGTGTGTATCTTCCAATGAGAGGTAAGTGGCGCTTAGCATCTACATAAATGTCACTTTAAAAGTTGGGAATATTGAAAAGCTCTTACGCATGTGGTGGTTGTTATTGTGTTCACCGGTGGTGTGGTTTTCTGTTCTATGGCACTCAAGCGTGAAGAGTCTCATCGCTTAAATGAAATCTAGAAATAGAGACTCACAGCAAAGCCCTGTCATTTGTCCTGCTATGCAAAAATGCATCTGAGGGTTATTGACGTCCCTTCACTTAATCCGTCACTTAACCTTCCAATGAAACTTTAAGCAATACTTTTAGTGAAACAGGCAAGTCAAGCGTCAGCCCGTGAGTGGGAACACAAAGAGGCCGTCTTGAGAAACAGGGGCACATGCTAGATTACTCACTGATTAAGGCATCCTTCCCCAGCATGATAATAGTGTGTCCCATATAACTCGGACAACATAATGAAGGCAGTCAATATGTGCCCCCGAAAGACGCATTCAGTGGCGCGTTTCATACAGTGTTCTCAGAACTGCTTAACTTACTTTATATTCCATGTGCGTCTTGTACGATTCATAACGACATATAGTGCAAATAACCACATAATAAAATGAAGAAAAATTGGAACATACTTAAAGTGGATACGGATCGTCAACACATCTTGGACGATCAACCAAGTGTCACTTTACGCAAAACAAAACATTTAAAAGACATGCTAAATCCCATCCCATTTTCATTCAGTGCAACAACACCAACTAGGTTCATCATCAATGTGGCTTCAATCGCCCACAAAAGGCAATTATACATGTGGACACTGTCCAGTGTGTCATTACTCAGAAAATGCTAAAAAAAAGCATCCAAAAGCCAAATGGAACTGAAGTACCAATAAGAAAATTAATCGATTGTAACAGCAAGTACGTTATCTATGGTATCAGATGTGCTTGCAATCAACTCTATATTGGAAGCACTATGAGGACATTAAAGTCACGGATAGGAGAACACATCAGAGACATAATAAATCAAAACCTAAGATCACCCCTGGCATCTCAGTTTCAAGAAAGACATTGCAAGGAACATTTAGCACAATTGAAATTTTTCGGTATCGGAACATTTTCATCACCACTAAGAGGTGGAAATCTAGAAAAAATTCTCAGAAAACGAGAAGCATATTGGATTTGTACTATGGAGACTAGTCACTCCAGTCTAAACACATACCAGGAGTTGCACCATTTTCTTTCAGTAACAAATTATCCAGGGCATTATTGATGATTTAGTTCATTGTGTTCCGAATTATCATCCAAACAGATGTAGTATCTAAATTGTATGCAAATGTATGTTTCTCCATTTTTAGATCTGTACTGTGTTTTATCCACAAAATTAAGAAAAATGTTGCATTTAAAACTGCATGCAAATGTTCATTTCTTTCGATAACCAGTCAATTCAGCCCCTCATAAATAAATCGAGTATATATACTATTAGTATAGCAGTACAAACACCTTGATGCAAGGAAACTAAGACAAACCAGGTTTTATTGCATAAGTTCATATAAGCTTAAAGACACTGCAATGAGTTATTATATCAATTTAATCAGTCACAATTTGAAAGAGTTTAAAACAAAGTCATCCCAAACAAAAAAAGCGGATTTGCTCATACGACATATGACATCATTGCGTAAGTGTGCGCGATGATGTCATTGCGTACCATATAATGCGGCCGCTGTCAGAAATCAACAGCAATCATACTGCAAGGAGCAGAAATTAAAGAAAGGGAATAAAATGCTATTCCAAGGTAATAATACTACATTTATTTTTACATGGCTATTCATAGATTCATAGATTCATGATTAGTTAGGGTAGATAATCGAAAAGACTTGCATATAAAGTGCACTGATGGCCATTTTCTCATGTGCACTGATGGCCATTTTCTATTTTCTCACTTTTAATCTTAGGAAAAAGGAAACAACTTCATTAGTAACAACAGAATTCTAAACTCTCAGGAATTTATCTGAACACTTAAATTGCCAGGAGAGAAAAAAAATGCACTAATATCTATATGAATAGAATTCTATTTATCATACAATAAGCAAGTAAGACATTTCCACCTTTTTTGTCTCAGTCTCTAGGGCACGACTATAAAATATTGTTAATCCTAATGTGCGCCTCTTGATGAACCATCAGAAGGAAAGACTGGGAAACACGTGTTGGGGAGCAAACAAGCAGAATTTATATATATCAGGAGTAAATATCCAACAAAAACTTTTTGACCAAATGCACAAACAAGAAGAAAGTAGAAGCAAAATAAAGAATGAAGCCAACTCAATAAAAATAAGTACAGCAACTACAGGTACAGAAATTATACAAATTGAATGAAGAGAACTCAATGGTTATACGTTATTTATAATTGTGAAATAATTGTGAAAGAACAATTACAAAGGTACAAAGAATAACATTGCATACTGTAATCATTTTGGGATACTCAATGCAATAAGAAGAGCAAGTGAAAGCGCAACAGCATCGGATTCTAAAGTCGTTTATTTGCCTGTTCTTAAACACCTCAACTCAGCCTTTAATTCTTCTAAAGTTATTAAATGAGTACCAACACAGGTTGGGTGATATTGTATATATATATTTGTTCTATATATAAAGCGCTTAAGCAAAAGTGTTATATTATAAGACATCATTATCATTTGGCCATGGACATCTGCTTGCATTCAAAGTAATTTGTTAATATGGGACTATACACACTGATTTTAATGATACATATGGTGATCCATTCTTGTATGAAATGTATATCACATTATAGTGATGTCATAACCATATTTTTCGTAGTGTACTTAGGAACAATGCTATGTGATGCAACTTCCAGTTTTTTCAAGGGCTGAAAGGTTGTGTTCCATCACTTCCTGTGATATCACTTGGGGGTGGGGTCAAATGGCATCACTTCCTGTGATGTCATCAGAGGTTAAGGGCCTTGTGATGTCACTTCCGCTACCCCTGGCATGTTGGTGAAATGACATCCCTGCCTATAAGTAGCATTGAACATAATTACAATCAGCGCTGACAGCATATGTGGTAATTCTGCAAAATTGAATATTAGCATTGCATATTATGCACTCCCAGAAGACTTGATTGGGGATAGGCAGAATTATAGCATGCAATAATTCTTCCAAGACCTTTCTGCCACTTTAATGAAGGGTATACCAACATGACAGGAAAGGCTTTCTTGTGATAAATGGGTCATGAAACCCATAATCCGGCCAAAGGTTAAAATTGAGAGTTTTTGGAAATGTTGCCATTTTTACTGTTTCCATCACACTTTTAATTAGGTATGTGTTACCTCAACAGATACATATAAATACAACAGTACATTCACTTTTTTTAATGATCATACAAAGATATCAAAAATATCAGAAAGCTCAGAAAGGACCGTGTCTTGCAACATCGGAGCACAAGGTCTAGCGCTCCTTCTCTCCCAGCAGCTTCACCATGGGATCGTGCCCCTCGTCCTGACAGACATTTGAGGTACTTTTGGGACTGTGCTGGTTGCACCTGTTTTATTTCTGCTGTCTGCGCAAGTGTGTCTTGAAAAATAAAAAAAAATGAAAAATCGTTCTGAATGCAATTGTGCCTTTTTCTTCACTGTAATTTTCACCTAATCTTTGCAAAAGCAGCAAATTAATTATTGCTTGCCAACAAGCCTCACTGCATTGATCAGCAGCTTTTGAGGCTTTTTACAGCTACATTTTCACCCATCCACGAGCCATTTCCAATATGGCGGACCGCTTTATTTGCTGTTGAGAGGCCACTTGTAGTGCCCTCTTTTCGTGTCTCCTGCTGTCCCCATTGGCTAGCTGGGTCTTTAATCTCTGCAGCTAGGGGCTGGCAAGCTTTAGCCGGCCCCTCAGCTAAAGCCCATTTCTGAAGCCTCTGTATGCTCCCTGTCTGCTGCAAGGATGCTACATGAAGCTACCACTGCAACATGACCCTCCCTGGTGCTTCCAGTTCACTCAGCCATGATTCTGGACTACCAAGACTCTTGTACTTCCCTTCCCATGAAATAGTTTTCCTCCTTCTGCTACCCTTTCGTTTCCCCTTCATTGACCTTCACTCTTCCCTCTGCTTGCTTCAACTCTGGTCTCCCTGTATGCTCTCAAATGCCCTTGTCTCAGCACCCGCCTCTAACTCATACCTCATTAATTTCACCTGTTTTGCCTTAGCATTGAAATTTGGGTTGTTTTTGAAAGTCAAATTTGGGTATGTTTTGCAATTGAAATTTGGGTGTGTTTTGTAATTGAAATGTGGGTTGTTTTTGAAAGTGAAATGTGGGTATGTTTTGTAATTGAAATTTGGGTGTGTTTTGTCATTGAAATTTGAGTTGTTTCTGAAAATTTGGGTGTGCTTTTCACATTACTTTGCCCCTCAATTGTAACCTGCTAGCCCAGTTACTGTTTTTTACTGCTTTTCTTGCATATTTCTCCTGCTGCCTCCTCGTTTTACTTACTCATGGTATTATCTGTTTCTCCTACCTTCTCTAACTGCTTCTCTTTAACTATCCTTCCCTTCTCACTAAGTCTGGTAGAAGAAATTCAAAAAGGATATATTGGCTTCCAACCCAGGTCTCCCCATAGCTGATACCTATTCCAGCCCATCTGCCAGACAAACCCTCACTGACATTCTCTTTTTTGTACCTTCACCTGATCTATGGACCCCTCATATGATCTATGTTCTCGGTCCTGTCTCCTCCTCTTCCATTAATGGTGGCACCTGCTGGGAAGTCCTCATGGATTTCTTTGACTCCTCCAGAGTCAGCATTGTCTATCTAAATGGCACTGTCATGGTGCAAGGCCCTCAGGCTAATCTCCTCCTCTTTGATAGACGGTTCCCTCGCCTCATCAATGTCTTCTCATTTCCAGCTGTCCCCTACTCTCCTCCCTTGGCTACTTTGCCCTCCTTTCCTTCCGCCTCTGCCCCATCTCAAGCTCCCTCCACACCTCCGCAGGGCATACCTCTGATTAGTAACGCTCCCCGGAAGGTTTTTAAGGCTGGTAACCTTCTTCATCTTGCCACTCTCAACTTTCGCTTGGCTGTCAAACACTCCTCTGATATCTGCCACCTCCTCAAAGAACTTGACCTTGATGTCCTCGGTCTTACAGAGACTTGGTTCACGGCCAGCTCTGTCACAAGTTTTGACACTCTCCTCACTGATGGCTACAATATCCTCTCCGCCCCCAGATCCAACCAGCCTGCAGAGGGTGTAGCCCTGATCTTCCTTGAGTGGATTCCTTCTGCTATTATCCCCACTCAGACTTACTCTTCCTTTGAATGCCTTGTCTGCAGGCTCTCTCTTTCTCTCCTAGCCACTCTCTCACTGTTGCTACTCTCTACCAGCCCCCTGGTCAAATTACCTCTTTTCTCTCTGAGTGGGCAGACCTCTCCTCTTCCCTCCTGGCCTCAACTCCTCCTCATTGGTGACCTCAACATCCATCTGGATTCTCCTGTTCCTCATCTGTGCTCTTTCACGACCTCTGCGATTCACTCTCAGTCTCTATCCTCCCCTACAGCCTGACTCTGCCGGTCACACACTTGATGTCTTGATCTCCTCTGGCCTCCGCCTCTCTACTCCCATCACCACTCCTCTCTCATGCAGTGATCATTGCCTCCTCTCCTCTCATCTTTCCATCTCATCTCCCCAAGCCAGGCCTACCATAAGATTGCCACCCACCTTCTCGGACATCCGGCCTTTGAAGTGTGTGTCAGTCAAGGCTTTCACTGCCACCTTCTCCCCCCCTCCTCCACCTCTGGCTGACTAACACCCTGACACAGCCCTGTCCCTGCTCTACTCCTCTATTTCTACTACTCTTGATGTTCTTACCCCTGTAATGAGGATGTGTTTGAAGTCCAAAGCAAACATGTAACACCTGGTATGACTCTGACCTAGCTACACTTAAACGTAAGTGTAGGGCAGGTGAGAGGAAATGGAGGGCTTCCTGTTCATCCTCTGACAAACTGGCATGCCGCCTGCTCCAAAGGCAATACCGTCTCGCTGTCCACTCCAAGAAGAGAGGCCATATTCAAGCCTGCATCTCTGGGGCATCCAACAACTCGGCCAAACTCTTTAAAATCTGCAAGGAGCTGGCCAACCCTGATGCAGTCTCCACCCCTCCTCTCGCCTCCCAGGCTCTTTGCAATGCCCTTGCCTCTCACTTTAATTCCAAAACCCAGGACATCTTGTCCACCTTTCCTCTGCCCCCCCTCCCTCTCCTCCTGGCTTGCTGACCCTCCCTCAGCCACCCCCCCTCCCTATTTTTCCTCCTTTCCCCCTTTCTCCCCTGAGGAGGTCGCTAGACAAGTCCGATCTATGAAAGCCTCATCAAAACAGGTCCACCCCTGTTCCGCTAAAACCATTAAGGACCACATTGATACCCTTTTCTCCAGCCCTTGACAATTTCTGTAACAGTTCCTTTGCCTCTGGATCTTTCCCCTACCGTCTGAAGCACTCCCTTGGGCTTCCTCTCCTCAAGAAACCCACAGCTGATCCATCTTGTCTGGCTAACTATCGCCCAATTTCCATCTCTCCCTTTTTGGGTAAGCTCCTGGAAAAGCTGGCCATCTCTCAGCTTAACCTTCATTTCAACTCTGTTGGCTCTCTCCATGACCACCAATCTGTTTTCAGAGCTGCCAGACGCATGGAAACTGCTCTCCTGAACATCCATGAAGGCCTGCTCTCCAACCTTGACTCTAACATTCCCTCCGTCCTCATCCTACTTGATCTCTCCTCTGCTTTCGACACAGTCAACCATATCATCCTGCTCAATCATCTCTGTGACAACCTGAGTATCATTGATCAGCCTCTGGCCTGGCTGACCGCTTTCCTTTCTGATCGACCCTCCCAGGTACAACTTGGGTCCTTCCTTACCTCTATCTCCCTCTCTACCTATGGTGTTCCCCAGGGGTCTAACCTCTCACCCTGGCTTTTCAACCAATACCTGGCAAATCTCGCCTACTGCATTTCCATTTTCTGCTCAAACTTCCAGTGCTATGCTGATGACATCCAATTCATTTTCAAGCTTCCCTCAGACATCTCTGCTCCTTCCCTCATCTCTGATTGCCTAATCGATATTCAAAATTGGTGCTCTGCCAACGATCTTTGTCTAAATTCCAACAAGACTGAGATCCTCCTCATTGGTACACCTTCACCATCCTTTCCCTCACTCTCTGGCCGACCCCCTTGTACCTCCTCTTACCCCTACCTGCGAGGCTAAGAATCTCTGTGTCATCTTTGACTCCACACTTTCCTTCTCCGCACACATCTCTGACATCTCTAAAAAGTCAAACTTCTTACTACACCTCCTTAGAGGTACTCTACCTTTCCTCTCCTTCCCTCAGGAGTTCACTGTCTCTCAAGCTCTGGTTCTCTCTAGTTGGACTACTGTCACAGCCTCTTTCTAAATCTACCTGGCTCCACTCTCCGCCCTTTACAACTAACCCAGAACAGAACTGCAAGACTTGTCCATGGATTTAAGCCCTGGGATCATATCTCTCCAGCTCTGAAATTCCTTCATTGGCTCCCTGTGGATGCAAGGATTCAATTTAAAACCCTTTGCATTGTACACAAGGCTTACTGGGCCTAAGTCCAAAATACCTTTTACTATCCCTCCGTAAAAACCTCCCCCCTCGAGCCCTTCGCTCCTCTACTTCTCACTCCCTTTGGGTCTGTCTTTATTTCAAAGAAATTAGCTGGGGGCAGATCTGTGTCTTCCTCCCTTTGGAACAGCCTCTCGGCCACCTTGAAACTTGAGGAGAACTATCTCTAGTTCTGCCCCTCTTCTCCCCTGCAAATCTGTTTTCTCTCTTGGCATTGTGCACCTGGCCACCCTCTGTCCTTCAACCCAGGTACCTATTCACCCTGCCTCCCTCCTGCACTACCTCTGGGCCACCCCCTGCACTGGGATCTGTATCTGTACCCATACAGTCCCCCACTTTTCTTCTGCACTTATCAGATATACCCTATCTAACTAATCATGCACTTGCCACTTGCTAGCTGCACTACCTCCTTTTCAGTGCCTGTATGTATTGATTTATTTATTTCACTTATTATGTATTCTGTTCTCTCCTCTTTTCCGCACTTTAGACTTCTCCCCCTTCCATGCACTTTCCCCCTTTTCCCTTTTCTATGCACTTGCACGTCTTAATGTCACTGGGCCTAGTAAGATTGTGTTTTGTTCCCCTCCCTTTGCTTGGTCGCGCTCTGGAACACTTGTGTGCAAGCGTGATATAAATAAAATATCATATCATATCAACATGTTTGCCATCCGTGCACATATTATATATTTAAACAATGATGTGTATACTATTTTTTAATCGTTAAGCTTCATGATACATCATAAGATGGTTGTTGGCCATTTTAAGTGGGTATTTAGCGGGCCTTAACCACGGTTGCAATGCTTGCTGTTTCTCTCCCAAAGTAGTGCCTCAGGGTTCAGGTTCCCCCTTAGCCAACATTCCATCTTATGGTGTCCACTACCAGGATTTGAACACATTTTCAAAATGTCTACGGTGCCTTTAAACTGTTTTTTTTTTTCTTCTACTTATTTTACGGACATTACAGCCCTGTAGGGAGGGCTGTATGCAGAGGTATTCCCTTACCCTTGTTTAATGCCCTTGATGCTTCTCCATAATTCGAGTGTGAGTGGATGAAACCTATACAAGTCTCTCCCGGGCTGAACTCATTATTTAACATTTCATGACGTTGGATATAATGACTCGTTTGATGGTTGTTTGTGTAACAAACCAATTCACATTTTGGTATAAGCTATATAGCTTTGCATAGCAGAGATGTTTTGGCTGTTTGAGTATATGTCAGAGTAAATTAAGACTTTTGAGGGGTGTCTTGTAATGGGTCTTTGGAAGTGGGAACCCAGCTGCAGTGAAACAAATGTTCTGGTCCAGAAATTGTCTCAAAGATATCCTCCAGGCGGAATGCTTTGGAGGCATGGTCTCCCTGCACACGAGCGCATAAGCACCTCTGTACACATGAAGGAAATGTTCCACATGCACATTGTCAAGACTGTTGTCCACGGGGGGCGGGGAGGAGGGAGCGATTTTATAGGGTCTTGTTGAAATGTATGACATCTGGGCCGTATTTGCTGCACAGGACTGACTGAGCAGTGGTTAATGTTAAAATGCGCATCAACTCATACTTTATTTATTATATTTGCAGCTCCTATTCGATATAAAACTGCCCGCAGTTATAAACTGTACCATGGGAGATGGCAAACAGTAAAATGATTTCATTTTTCTGCAGATCCCTGCTGATTTTAGAGCATGGCAAACAACGCAAATACGGGTGATGGAGACAGCGAGTCTGTCAAGCAAAAGTATAATTCTGATCAAACAGAAGCAGCGGGCATAGGATATCGTCTGACAGACCCGAGTTCGCCTAAATTCAATTGAACAATTTTTTTTCTCAGAAGTTTTTAAAACAAATGGTAATTGTATCTGTACTTATTCTGTAATCTGAGTCCGTATCTGTATCCGTAAATGAGTTCGGTTTCTGAGCGCAGATCACAAACATAACATCATAACAATTGTACCCATCACCGTGGATGTGATATAGTGTGTGCCTGTCTCGCTTATTGGAAAGGATATTGAATCCGCTGCATACTTCCAAAGATGAGTGCAGGGCATCTCACAAGACCTCGCAAGGAATATTGTGGATTTCCAAATAGAAAGAAGCATAGTGTGTTATTGTTACCTCACGTGGTGCCCATAAGGAGGACCTCAGGGATGCCTGTGGCAGAAGTCTTTGCTCTCAGTGAATTGGAATGCCTTTAATTGTAAAGTGTGCAGTTGCTTATGGAAATGCACTGTGAGTTGTGTGTCACTATCATGGACACGGTTGGATGGTTGCCATGCTATCCAATTGTCAATTAACACAAATAACAGCAATTACAATCTGCCCACTAACAAAGCATTCCACAGCATGATACTGAGACTCCTATTATACATTTAGATACACTTGTCTTTATTTTTTAAAAGCAGCAAGAGTATATACTATCAAAGATCTCCTTCTTTCTGAAGAACTTCAACTTCTTTCCTAACACTCTACGCAACTGCATCAACCTGTTTTCCTTTCTCCCTACCCTTCACAGTCAACTCTACAGCACTTTTCTGTCACTCCTCCATCTTAATTCAGCATGTTCTCTGCCATCCCATTCCTGTCATTCTGTCTGGTCCTTGTCCCTGGTTTATGTTTCCACTTTCCCCTGGAACGTTCGGTCTTCAAGTCACATTCTCTCACCCCGTTGTAAAGCACCCTGCCCTCAGCTCTGTTATTAATGGTCCATTCTGTAAGTGTATTTGTGCCAAAAATGAATATATTTCCATGTGGCTGTGATAAATAAATAAATAAAACATGTAAAAAAAGCAAACCTGCCACTGCCACAATCCGTTTTTTGAACCCCCCTCCATTTAGTGTCCTCCAGTGGTAGGGTCAATCTCTCGTATTTCTTGGAGGACAGCTCAAGAGCAATATGCTCGCCTTTAGAGCAAGAGACAGTGCAGGTTTGAAAATTGGTCCCGCACTTAAAAGATGGAATTGGCATTAAACCGGATATAAGAAATTTGTTTTTTTCTTGCCAGCAGAAGAGTTGATTTCGTGATCCTCCTGCAAGCATCCTAGGTTAAGTAATTACAAAATTCGGAGACACAAGGTTTTTATTTTAAGGTTAAAATAGTTTTATTGGTAGGCAAATGTTAATCATTATTGGTGATTATGTTGAATAGTTACATGTTATAAAAATCAATCCTTAAATAATAGAGGTGATCACTATTGCGTGGGTTGGGGTGTTTCCATGGGCTCCTGTTTTGATAAGGCTAACGCAATTCTAAACAACTCTACTAAGATGAGGAAAGACGGTATGGTTCTATATTGAGGCTTTGTGAGAGTTTGTTGAAGCTCGCACTTGTGCACTGTCCTAGATCAGGAGGATACTAACTTTTAGTCTACCTGCGTTATGCATTCCTTTAGAGGAAGGGACCTTGCAAGAGCCTCAGGTCTTACTATCAAACTCTGTAGGAGTGCAGTGCTTCAGAGGAGCTATATTTCAGCTTGATGAAACATTGTTTCACACTTTTAAGAATGCCTAACACTGTTTCCACATCATGATGGTAGAAAGAAAACGTGTTCAAGACTGTTTGCAGCCCATTTAATTGGATGAGGATAGAATCTTAGAGCAAGAATCCTGCTGCATATATTGCAGGCACAGTGAGGAGTGAATGCCCATTTATGGGTGTAGACACATTAGTACACACTATGAAAATCACTTTTGCTGAATTACCAGGTAATGTTGGCAGATTTGTGTATACAGCCCACACAAAACTGTGTCTACAGTTAAAAGCGGGTAAGATAGCTCAACAGGTTGAGTGATCTGTGTGTGATCTGCAGGTCGCAGGTTCAAATCCCAGCAAGGCCAACTCAGCATTTTATTCTTCCGAAGTCGATAAATGAGTAGAGTTGGGTGATATTGTATGTATATATCTTCTATGAAAAGTGCCTAGGCATAAGCACTATATAAATAACATATTATTAAACCTTTGACTAAACGTCAAGCCACAATATATACGTTCTCCTGATGGGGTGTTCCTCCAGCTACGTTAAAACCAGCATAACACATGTGTCATTTGCAGACAAGCGAATGTGATGAATATCTGTTGAGCAACAGTGCAGCTACCCCATGTGTATGACAGCCCCTTACAGAGGAAGATGAACCATATCTACTGAAGCTAGCTGGACTCGTTGGCTGGGGGAGTGGTGATGAGTACTTACTTTGGTGTGTCCCACAGACGATCGATCAAACCCTGTTGAAAATCCGTGATAAAATCCCAGTAGACTTGCATGTTTATTCAAAAGATTGTACAACTAGCAATTCAAGGTTAATGATAACATGGCCGAACATATATGTATTCCCTTATTGCTAACCCATCTGAATTATCCCGAGTAGTTTGTGCTACCAAAAATAGGCAGAGTGATACCACATTATCTAAGGAAAAAGAGGGTTAAAAATGTAAGGAAGATAGTGGGAGCTGAGGGACCAAATTTAGCGATGAGTGGTGAGAAAGGCACTGCTCCATTGGTGATCCCAAAATCTCCATTTTCTTTTCTCTGTCTGTGAACAATATTATAAAAGGAAGGAATAATTGGATTAATATTCAAATCTCAAAAGTCCAATTATGAATATCTTGAATATGGCCAAAGAGTCCAGGTTTACATAAAAGCCTCCAGTTCCAGGAGTACTAAGCGGATTACACACACCACCCTTTACTTTGGAGACCCAAATGTGCCTATCCTACTGGAGTGCAAAAAATGGTAACCTATGAAGATCAACTACAGGCTGATAGGACTATCAGAAGCTCATTAAACAGGATAATTAGAAATAGGCTTTGTTTGGGATGGCTCTTTCTAAGGATATTGGCAAGTTGGATTTACCGTCATGTGACTAGGTACATATTAAACCTCTTTAAGATGTGTCTTTCAGGTACATTTTTGCTACAGGACCGGCCGTACCAGGGGCCATTCAGTCAGCCATTTTCAATTATCCTGGAGAATGAGAAACACAGACCTTCCTGCTCAGGGGAACTAGAACAGTTTTGTATCCACCTGGGCAAGGTCCACTTGTTTTTCCCAGAGGGTCAAAAGAAAAGAGGAAGTGGTTTTAGGAGATTGGTGCAGTCTCCAACTATGGATTAAAGTATGTTTCAATCTTAACATTTTGAACATGTTAGATGGCGAACACATTATATTCTAATGCAGTGACTAAATATTTCCTAAAACCACTGGGTTATATACAGAGTACAAGGACACCATAAACCATTTGTGAGAAATTCAGTGCAAAGTTGTTCCCTTTGTCCTTTCCAGTGATCGCAGGCGTACACACATCTAGTGTATGTTACAGAAGATTTTATTATTGTAGAAGAATGAAATAAACTTGGGTAAGTCCCAGAGACGAATCTTTTCAGCAATATTTTCCTGGTAAACATTAAAGAAAATTAGCCAGATTCTCAAACTTTTTTTGGGCACGAGTGATGAGCAGCACTCGTGCCAAAAAAAAAAGTATGCATACTCTCAAAGGGCATCTGAATGAGTCTTCCATTTTCAACCCTTTGCACATTTGTGCATATCCGGGGGCATTTCTGTGCATTTAAAAGTGCACCCCCTGCCCCGAATTCACAAATGGGACGTTCTTTTAAATCCACAGAAATGAGTGTCACCCCCTTCCGGCCGTGGGAACCAAGAGGCCCAAGTGAGCCAGATTCTCAAAAAGAAGCACAAACGAAAGCAGCACAGGAAATGTACTTGTTTAATTTTGTTTCCTTTCAGAAATGCTCACATCACTTTATGCTAACGTCAACTGAGCATTTCAAGAGGGGCTGAGCAGCTGCACAAAGGTGCACTTTCCAGCCCACTTGCATACATGCACCAGAAATATTTTTCAGAATCCGGACCAAGCATATTTACCCCTTACTCAATTTGAACATTATCAATCACTTCGTAGTTTACAGATATTTCAAGATGGAGAAGATTGTGTAATTATGAGTAGCACTGAGGCCTACCAGTTGATATATCCTACTGGTTCTCAATAACACATCCCTCACTTTAGCTACAGCAAAAGAGCATAGGTGGTTTCTCTGCTTTCAATGGGAACAGTATATATCTGGGTGTTGCGCCTTACTGTTTAGGGTATCTTCAACTCCATGGCATTTTACAAAATGATTGACATCTACTGTGGGATATATGAGCACAAAAGGAACCAGATTCTCGATCTATTTGGATGATAGTCTGATCATGTCCAGGGATGCAATTCCCTGTCAATTACAAATGACTTAGCTATTGCTATCCTCTCATGTTTAGGTTTCCCTATGAGTTGAGAGAAGTCTGCAATATGTCAGGATCAGAATGCTTGATTCCTGGGGTTTATAATACATTATGAAAAAGCTGCATTACACATTCCACAAACCAGGATGCATACAATCAAAAAAGAACTAACATGGTACAAGCAGCATACAGAGTTACCACCAGATGTCTACCATGAAATAGAGGAGTAATCTCAGCATCCATGTCACTAATATTTCACAGGTTCCTATGTTACAAGGCCTACCAGAGATTAGTAGTCTTCAGTCAGATTGATTCAGATTGGGCACTGCATTCTTCTAAAGTAAGAGACAAACTGACCTGGGTGTTAAAACACATGAATGCATAAAATAGGATGAAACAGTTTTCGATTCACACTAATTTCTAAACTTAGAATCTTATTCCAGTTTAGTCAAGAAAGGGTCTCATTGAGGAGGGAAACCCTTTGGAAAGAATTTGTCACAACAGGGGTCTTCAGTACATATCAACTTTATGGACATTCTTGCAAGGTCATTTGCAGTTCAGTGTCTCACAAAGGACAGGGTGCAGTGAACAATCATGTTGTGAATGGACAATCTCTCACTTGTCAGATATATAGAGAGGTTAGAGGGTATCCATGAAACTAGAGGATTATGCAAAAAAAACTGTTGGTACTTCTGTGTTCCCAGGCAGATCATGTGCCAAGCAAGACTTCTTCCAGCTATATACATTAAAGTCGCAGATTGGTGTTTCCATCACTGGATTGATCGAGCAGATTGGTGTCTTCACAGGAAGATCTTTCTGGAAGTGCAGAAACAGTGCGGTCCTTTTTAGATAGATCTGTTTGTGTCTCTTCCCAATTCCCAAGATCTAAAATTCTCCAATTGGATACCATATTTGATGACCATGACCTCTAAAACATATTTTCCAGAACTGGAATCACGACATAAATATGCCCCCCCTTTCCATTATTTCATGAGTATTGTTACAGACACAATTTCAGAAAAACATTGGCTACTCTTAACTACCATATGGCTGCCTCAATCATGGTACACAGTGACCCTGAGAGAGTCCACAATGTGGTTGAATATCATGAAGTCCCTCTCCAATCTACTACCTGGCCCACAGAGAGAATAACATACTCTGCTATTGTAGGTCACGCCTTGAAACAATTGTGTATAGCTGCGTTATAAATGCCATATCATATCATATTGTACACTGGTTATTATGCATGAATAATCTCAGGGCTAGCTAGGCTACCACAGGAAAATCATAGTCAGAATGTCTGGCCTGGTTATTCTGAGAAACCAGATGAGATCCCTCACAGGCTTCTTTAACATCTTTGGTTTATTTTCTAGCTATCTGTCAAATGAATATTCCTACTGTACAGTGAATTTATATCGGACAGCCATTTCCACTCATCAAGATATTGTGGATGATCTACTGTCAGGGTTCCATTGGATTCCTCTTTGTCTGATCATAGATCGGTCCCACACAGGAAGAAACATTCCCGAATTCCCAGTAAATGTAACAGTTCCCGTTCACCTTGGAACCCTGGTTCATCATTGTTTGCGGTAACTTCAGAGAATGCTATGTGTTGCCTTGGAGACGCTGGCGCCCTTGGTAATAGTCACCTCTCTTGTTTCAGGATACTCAGCAATTTAGCTTGGAACTTGTCAGTCCCAGTCTACCTTTCTTGCTTGTGAGTATCTGCTCATCACCTTGCTTAGATATTTCGTTGTCTTGAGTCATGTGTTAATACTTGATAAATTTCTCTTGCAGCAGCTGTCTGGGTAACAGCGTGTACCAATATTTTCGGCCAATACTCGCCTCAATCTGTCCTTTTGTACTCTTGAGGGGTATATTGTCAGAAAGACTCAATTGCATCACGACGTGTCAAGCCAACACTGCTGGATTTAGCCCTTGGGTCCTAACATCTACAAGTAAGGGAACATCCATATGTTTCTTTCTGTTGAAGCTGGGTGTAATTTCCTGAGGCACACTTTATCAAAGATTCCCTGCATGTGGCAAGTGAATTTATTCTTGCCATGTTTTCATTTTTGGCCTAACATTGAAATTGTATCTTAAAAATCACTTTTAAAAAACTTGGTAACTTTGGCATGTTTAGTAGCTTAGCTTTTGATAATACCTTTTGATGTATGAAAACGTTATTTGCACTTGGTGTTAAAGAATATGTACCTGAATTTTGATATTATATGAATTGATTATTTGGATGTAAATGGCTCATGATTTTGCAAATGTGTAAATTTGTTTGCAAAGCTCTTGATGTGCCTATTCAATTGTGAAATATGAATTGCTCTCCAATCAAAAAACGTTCAAAGACATTTTAGAACATGTCTTTTGATAAGAGAATGCATGACCTACTATAGGGCTCCATGAACATAAAAGGTGTGTTCCTGGATTTTGCTACTCACCAAGTTTGATTGTGGTCAGTTTGGGAATCGCTGCAAACTTGTTGGTTCCATGTGATAAAGTTGCCTGGGAGAAAAAGTGACCAGGTAGGCAACTTTTTTTCCTGCACCTCTGAAAGCCTTCCCTCACATATTCCAGGACGGGCATTATTTACTGCTAGCTGGGGTCCCCGACGTTGCCCGTGTCCTGATGGAGTGGTGTCTTGTGCCCTGGAGGATGTTGCTCTTGTCCTCCTGTCGGCAAGTTGTGCTTCAGTTTGCTGTGGTGTCTCATGTACCATGGAGGATGTTGCTCTTGTCCTCATGTCAGCAAGTCTTGCTTCAGTTTGCTCTGGCATCTTATTTGCTCTGGAAAAAGTTGCTCTTGTCCTCTGGTCGGCAAGTCATGCTGCTGTCCAAGTGATGTTTATTTTTTGTGCGGCAAGTTTCAGTCACTTAATGGATTCAGCACATTTTAGAAAATGTCCAAGAAAGATTGATTGATTGTGCATCTTCTCGTGAATGAACATAAGTAAACTGTAACCTTCCCATTTTCCATTTTTGGAGTGGCGTGATAAAATAAAATATTTTTTGTTGTTGTTTTAATTACCTTTAAAAATGCTGTAATAAACATGTTCGAACTGTATACAGTAGGAATACATTTCAAAGAAATAACCATCACATCGAACATTTTGTTTCAGACACTTTTCCAAATGTTGCCTCCTTGTAGTTCCTTCTGTAGTGAATCATGGTGAGCACAGTAAATGAGGGTGTCTGCGGAGTGAATGTTTTGCATCCAAACATAGACTACAATCTTGCCCCAGACAAATGAGGAATCCATGCAAAATATGCCAGCAGTGGTTTCAACGGTGTGGATTTGTATAGCCAGACAATCATACACACACATCCAACTTTTTTTTTTGCAAACAAGATTGTTGCATCCAAACACATACTACGATCTTGCACCAGACAAAAGAGGAATCCTTGACAAAATTTGGTAGCAGTGGGTTCAACAATGTGGGTTTGGATAGCCGGACAAACATACACACACATCCAACATTTTTTTTTTTGCAAAGAAGATTTTTGCATCCAAACATAGACTACGATCTTGCCCCAGACGAGAGAGGAATCCATGCAAAATGTGCTAGATGTGGGTTCAATGGTGTGGATTTGTATAGCCGGACATAAATACACACACACATACATACATTCATCTTTATATATAAAGATTGCATAGTGCTGTCCTAGAATATTTGGGGAAAGTGTTTGAATTTCTTGGGATTGCAAATTCGGTGAATATCGCCCCAAGGCAACCTTTTGCCAGGCTACTGTATCACTGGATAGAGCAGAGCAAAGCCAGTGGTACAGATTAATTCAAAACCTTCCACCCATCACTTTTGTGCTCACTGAATGCCAACTTTTCATACAGCTTGAATGTGTCCATATTCCCTTCCTGAGTAATGGATCTCCTCAGATGTACTTTGAAGTTTGGGGTTTATTTTGGATTTTGGGCAGAATATTGTTGTAGACAACACTGAAAAGATAACTTCGAAAGGAGTATGGGCTGCAGGGAGAAGCTTTGTATGAAAGGGTGGTTTGGAGTGTAGCTCGATTCAACAATGTCATTTGGAAATAGAGTGGCCTGCACCAGTAAATGCTGTCTAGATATCCAAAGGATTAAATTGTGCAGTAGTACATCTCATTATGGTGGAGACCAGCTGCAACCAACTATGCGGAACATGCATCTTAGAGGTTCAAATCACCATAGGACAATTCCAGACTTTCATGTTTCTGACATTAATAAAATAAGTCTAGAAGTGGGCAAGTGTGATATTTCGTGGCAGATTTACATGTCTATTGGTCTCGGGAAGAGAACATCACACGTGAGGGAGAGTCGGACGTTTGCGTAGCATTATAGATATTTCATGGAATACATGAAACCCTGCAATTGTGATAGGGCTTTAAAAGAGTATGAAATATGTCAATTGTGTATGATGGAAGTTTTCATTCGACTGGCACTGCATACAAGAGTGCCACTGGCAATGGTAAATTTGAAATGTGGAGAGCATGCGACCAACATGCATTCACAGTAAATCACATTTCAAGCATGCATGCGATAGTAGTTTACTCATTTATAAGTCTGGGTTGCCTTATGTAGTATCCTTGAGTTCAGAACAAAACTGAACTTTTCACATATCAATCATCAATTACTTAAAACATCTTTGCATAGTTAAAACTTTAGAGTGCACCAATGAAAGATTAGTGCAACATATCTCTGCAGTGAGTACATATGTTGCAGCATAAAGAAATGTTCTGTTTCCACATGAAACAATGAAGCAGCCTGTAATTAGACCTCCAGTGACGCTTTGCTTCCTTTGAAATATCTAACAAAATTCTCTGACATTTTTAACAAATTGCAGAGCCTTCTTTAGCCAGTAACTATCACAAAGCTTACCTAGATATAACACCCATTTGCCTTATTATATGTTGGGCAGTATTCTGGTGGTAAATAGCTGGGAATACCAACAAACAGAATTACGGTTACCACCTCTTGGTTCATTGGATTTACCGTCAGATTACAAGTGGTGATATGCGGTTTAAATCCCCATTATTTGGATTCCATAAGATTCCATGGGGATTTTTGAAGAATTACCACTGGCGATAATTCAGATGATGTTGCCAGCTTTTCGCAGTAAGGTGGCGGATAATCCTCCATATTTTTGCTGGATGAATATCCTCTCCATCACCCCAAACCTATATTACGGTGGTGCGTTGATGTAGCAGTAACAGATTTACTGCCATATTACTGCAATTTTTTACCTCACCGCCAAACATTTAATGAGGCGTTTGTGAGTTTGCCTAACTAGAGATAATATTCGCCGTAAGTATGATCAACACGTTACAATACTCTAAGTCACTGTGATTAATAGCAGAAAGTCAGCAGACACACATGAACAATATGGGGCTGCTGACATGCTCAAAATGGCAGACCACTTTCATAGTTATTATGAAATCATATGCATTTACACTGCTGCAAATGTGCAGACTGGAATATCCCGCTGCTGCAGCCTTTTTGCCAGATTCCTTATAATGCCATGTATTCGTTTTGTATGCTGAAGATTTAAAATAATTATTTTTCTGATTCAAGTTAGTATCCCTTATAAAAGCCTCTATAAGCCAAAGCATATCTCTACACAAAATCTACCAGCTCAAGGAAACTGGAGAGTAAGCTCATACCGTATGAAGTTTTTAAAGACACAAATGGAGTGTCTCACTGAGCTTTGCCTGAAGCTAGTACTTGTACATCTCTAATAGTTTGGTATTTTTAAAAAGGGCCTGACAGGTTTACAAGACTTTCACAAACAATAAGCAGAATTCCTCTATCTTAAAGTCTCAGCTGGGCTTACTGATGTATTTATCTCAGATAATGATAGCATTGTCAGTGCTTCAGCCAATATTCAGCTGGGTTATCTTAGTCTTGGATGTTGAAGACTTAAAAAAAAAACTGTAACTATTTTAAAGATTGATCTAAATTTAATCCGAACGCTGTAAAGCACTTGAGTAAAATACTTTCTGTGTCAGTAAATTTTACTCCTGATTTTTCACAGAGCAAATATATATGTTACACAGCCACAGTAGTGGCTGTGTAGTTATGGTTAAATTGCTGTTTCCATAGGAAGAGCACTTTTTGGGTGGCTTATAACTCCGCTCCCCCTGGACGAATCCACACCAAACTTTGCAAAATAAGTATATGGCCCACTCTGAATTGTTTTTGCAAAGATTGGTGAGGTTTGGTCTGGGGGGGGGAAAGTTATAGAGGGGCCCCAAAACGTCTTTTTTCCCCATATACTGAATTGGGGGAAAAGTTTGCACACGCCTACAGCCCAAACCACTAGAAGGATTTTCACCAAATTTGCAGCAGGAGCTTGGTCCCGAAAGCGTGCTTTTGTAAATTTGGTGAGCATCCATCCAGTAGTTTTCTTTAAAACGACCCAAAAATATGTCTCAAGAAATTAGTGATATTTATGTCCGTTCTGCAGTCACACTTCCCTGTTCACTCCGCGGACAAGATACCGATTGGCTAATCCGTAGCGTCATGTCCACAGACATGGGACGCGTTCACTGATTGGATGTTGAAGAGCGTGAAGTGCGTCAAATTGTTTTGATGCGCCCGCCATCTTTCATTCGTGTTTTGGTGTACGCGGCCATCGCCGCTAAAACATATAAAACAACACAACATTGCACTTGCTAAACTTATGAAATACTGTCTCGGAAGGTGAGCGTTAATGAGGCTGGGATGGGATGTGGCAGCAGGAAGTCAAAAAGTGGTGTTTTTTTGTCACCAAAGTCATACAGTAAATTGGAAGTTGCTGCTCAATATAATGTCCGTAAAGTACAGGCGAAGAATTACTGTGTCTGTGTTTCAATGTATTTAAAATAATATTGCAGTCAGACTGGCGTCCTAGAGTTTGAAATCTGAGGCAGCCACCTGCAGTGTTTGATGGAAACAGCGGGTCTGCAAGTGTATGGGAGTACCGTTTCTCATTAATGCATTGAGACATGTAGTTGCAAAGTCAGAATGTATTTGGATTCTGAGTGAAGGTCACTTGCTTTGCTTTTTTGGTTGTGAGCTCAGTAGGTCCACGCATCCGACTGAACCCATAAGGGTCAATTGTTTTTTGACCTTGAGCGAAAGGGAAAATTCAGTAAGAATGCAGGGAGTGAAAGTTTGCAAAAAAGACCATTTGATAAGGTTATGCATTCAAATTGTTTGTACGGAACACATAATATCAGTTCATGAAAATTCTTTGGTGCAAGCACATTGCTGTCTGAGTTTCACAAAGACAATGGTGACGGTCAATATCATGTAAGTTTGCTTTTGACGACGGTACACCGGAACGAGATTGAATTTTGTATTACCTGAACATTAATTTTGGCAATGTAACTGAAGTATTATCTTACTGTGTAGTTGTCATTTTTTTTTTGTTATGGAGAGTGCAGATTCTCGGCTTTTGTATGCTATCACTAGATTCACCCATGTTCAATGCTAATATTTCTTTAAAATGTCATTTATGACCACATCGATTTGTGTATCAGTTTCCACGTTCTTTTTGTCTTTTTTAAAAATTTTTGCTAAAGGTTGGGTATTGATATGTATTTTCTGTTATGTTCTCCAAATAGCTACATCCTGCCTTACTGCGGTTGCCATGGATTCCAGATGCCAAGTGATGGATTTTTCGCACGCCAGATGTACGTACTCATGACCGGCTGCCTAACCGTGACTGTTTTGTGGGACGATCGCGCAGGGCCCATACGCTGCAGTGGCAATTAGGAGTAACATAACATCTTTTATGGTGGTCTAGGCCCAAGTTTATGCCAACGTCCTGGAATTCACTGTGCAACCGAAGCGGTTGCTTTATCGAAAAGGAATACTTTCTGTATGGGAAAAGAACAACGTGTGTCCCACGATTAACATTTTCGATGACGACTGAAGAAACAAAGTTACAATTTGATTCAACATAGGAATAGTCCGATGGTCTCGGACAGTTTATTGTGAAATAAAAGTACTTTACAAATTGTAAAGTGCTAATGTTTTCTTTTAAAAAACAGTTTATTATTTCAAAATGTGACGTGCTATGTTGTAAGTCGCTGTGTGTTCATTTTCAGGTTCTGCGTCATGGCACGTAGGTGCTTATGGGCGCATTTGGCAACGCTGGAGAGGAACGTCATCCAAAAAAGGTGTAGAATATTATTAGGTTTGGTTAAGTGACGGTCAGGGGCGGCCCATATGATTTAGTGACATCAGGGCAATTTATGTTAGGCACATGCAGCAATGGACAAGACTAGTGATTGCGAATGATTTTACAAAGTTTGTAGGAAATTTGTGCACACCTAATATGACAAATTATTTGTGTATTCTTTTGATAGTTTTGGAAAAAAAAAACATGGGTGGATTTACAGTAAATTTGCGTAAGGCTGAATGGCAATGACCGCAGCATGGTGTTGGAGATGTGGGAGTGTTTTTGTATTTGACAAGTGTAAAAATAGCGGTATACCTTTACTGACTGAGGGGTAGGCTGTAGCCATGGGGAGTGGGCAGAATGTCGTGGTTATGGTATAAGGTCATGATCCGCACAATGTGGCTACTGGGCATGACCAGAAGGGAGAAAAGATAGGATTAAATGTCCACCTGGGACTGGCTTTGTGGTAAAGTTGTTCGGCATTAGGATACATTTCAAAGGGAAGAAAAAAGTGCTTGTGGTAATATGTTAACAGGGTTTCCTTTTTGCTTTTTGCAGGCTGCCATGGAAAGCAAAGAGGGGCCCTGTATGGAACACCCACCTTCCCTTTCTATGGTGGCCATCTTGGAAAAGGATTTTGCTTCCTAAACCGTCACACCAGAGGCGTCCCGGTTTAGGACAAAAAATCCTATTTTTTAGTAGCACGGGTTACTGCTTTAGAAATATAGATTGTTAATGGCATTCAACCCCCATTTCAGGAGTTGAAGGGGGGCAGTGATCCAGAGAACTCGTTATGCACTAGCGCTTCGATTGGGCTGATAACTTGATAACTTGGCCTGCTGGCCCTTATTCAATGTTCCAGTTCCTGGAACGGAGGATGAACGTTACAATATTCCCATTAGAATAACACAAACTGCAAATAGAAAATGTTGGAAAATCTTATTGCATCTATGTACTTTACTGAGAAATGGCATCTATGCGATTTTTTTTTAATTATATTTCTTAACTGTGAAAGGTGGTTCTTAAAGGAACATTTCTTTTGTTTATGGATGGCTTTTTTTTGGGAGGACAGGTAAGAGTTATGGTTGCTTAGCTTACCATAACTGGCAAATTTCAAGGGTTTTTTCGCTTTTACTTGGAACCATGACGTCCCGTTAACAAAGTTATACATATATTACATGGCCATGGTAGTAGCCATGTAGTTATGGTTAAGTTGCTGTTTCCATAGGAAGAGCACTTTTTGGGCGGCTTATAACTTTGCTCTCACTAGACGAATCATCACCAAACCTTGCAAAAAATGTATATAGCCCACTCTGAATATTTTTGCAAAGTTTGGTGAGGATTCGTCCAGGGAGGGCAAAGTTATAAGGGGGGTCCCAAAACTTTTTTTTTCCCATGAACTGAATGGGGAAAACACTTGGCTCGCGCCTACAGCCCAAACCGCTGGACAGATTTTCACCAAATTTGGACCAGGAGTAGTGGCTTGGTCCCGAAAGCGTGTTTTTGCAAATTTGGTGAAAATCCGTCCAGTGGTTTTTTTAAAATGACCAAAAAGTAGGTAAAAAAAAATGTGTGATATCTGTGTTCGGTCGCGGACACACTTCCCTGTTCGCTCTGCGGACAGTGTCATGATTGGCCAATCGGCTTACGTCATGTCCGCGGATATCTGACCTGTTCGCTGATTGGACAGCGTAGAGCATGAAGCGCATCAGATTTTCGGTAGCGCCCGCCATCTTGGATTCGCGGACGTCCGCGGACAGCGCAGTGAAACTTGGTTGAAAAATTGTATTTAGTAGAGTGTGTTGGTGTGTAAGAGTGTTTGGGGAGGGTGGAAGAGTATCAGATGGGTTAAATATTTTATTTTTTTATGGGGTAGACCCTCTTGTTGTGTTTGATTTGTCTGCGGACAACAAAGCTGTTCTGAAATGTTCTAAATAAATTAAATGGGGGTGTTCTGAGGACGCAATATGTGTCCGTGTTGTTCGCAAGCAAGGTGAAACTGTTCTAAGAACAATCGTGTTGACCTGAAATGTCCTTAAGTAAAGAAGTTGGGGGTGTCCTGAGGACGCTGTCCGTATTGTTCGCTGGTAAGTTGAAATTGTTCTAAGAACACTCGCGGTGTTCTGAAATGTTGTTAAATAAATAAAATGGGGGTGTCCTGAGAACACGGTGTCCTGAAATGTTCGTAAATAAATAAAATGGGGGTGTCCTGAGGCCGCTGTCCGTATTGTTCGCTGGCAACTTGAAAGCGTTCTAAGAGCAGTCGAGGTGTCCTGAAATGTTCATAAATAAACAAAATGGTGGTGTCCTGAGGACGCTGTCCATATTGTTCGCTGGCAAATAGAAAGTGTTCTAAGAACACTCGCGGTGTCATGAAATGTTCGTAAATATACAAAATGAGGGTGTCCTGAGGACGCTCTCCGTATTGTTAGCTGGCAAGTTGAAAGTGTTCTAAGAAC